>NC_086120.1:31830777-34230777 GCF_963921235.1 Mobula hypostoma
AAACCCAAGTCTGACAGCAGCATCAAATCCCAAGGTGGTTATAAAAAGTAGGATCAAGGGAAAAATAGACTCAGTGAAAACAGAACAGACTGGAAGATTGGGACATAGTGTGATATACAACATCACGAAGCCTTTGACTGTGAAATATAAGGGGTATGCGGGGGGTAGGCTAGTCATCAGAAAGAAACACTACAAAATACCCAAGACTGCTGGAAAATCATTTGAGTCATTAGTGCCTTGTACAGTGTTGTCAAAAAAGCCAAAATGTATGATTTGAGAGTTTGTTTATTCATTATGTGCTGTGTTGTACGACGTGGACAATCTGGTCTTTGACCAGGATTGGTCTTGGCAAATTTTTCTACAGAAGGGGTTTGCCAATGCCTTCTTCTGGGTAGCATCTTTACAAGATGACTGACTCCAGCCATTCGTTTCTTCAAAAATACTTAAATGGTAAAATAGTACAACCATGGCTGACAAGGGAAGTCAAAGCTATTGTAAAAACAAAAGAAAGGGCATACAATGAAACAAAAATTAGTGGAAAGATAGAGGATTGGGAAATTTTTTTAAACCTACAGAGAACATATAAAAAAATCATTAGAAGGAAAAGATGAAATATGAAAGCAAACATATCAGAATCAGAATCAGGTTTATTATCACCAGCACGTGATGTGAAATTTGTTAACTTAGCAGCAGCAGTTCAATGCAATACATAATCTAGCAGAGAGAGAAAAAAAAGTAATATATTAAATAAAACATAATAATAAATTAAAAAGTAAATCAATTACATATATTGAATAGATTTTTTAAAATGTGCAAAAACAGAAATAGTGTATATTAAAAAAAGTGAGGTAGTATCCAAAGCTTCAATGTCCATTTAGGAATCAGATGGCAGAGGGCAAGAGGCAGTTCCTGAATCGCTGAGTGTTTGCTTCAGGCTTCTGTATCTCCTACCAGATGGGAACAGTGAGAAAAGGGCATGCCCTGGGTGCTGGAGGTCCTTAATAATGGACGCTGCCTTTCTGAGACTTCACGCCCTAAAGATGTCCTGGGTACTTTGTAGGCTAGTACCCAAGATGGAGCTGACTAGATTTACAACGTCCTGCAGCTTCTTTTGGTCCTATAGCCCCTCCCCCATACCAGACAGTGATGCAGCCTGTCAGAATGCTCACCATGGTACAACTACAGAAGCTTTTGAGTGTATTTGTTGACATGCCAAATCTCTTCAAACTCCTAATAAGGAGTAGCCACTGTTTTGCCTTCTTTATAACTACATCAATATGTTGGGACTAGATTAGATCCTCAGAGATCTTGACACTGAGGAACTTGAAGCTGCTCACTCTCTCCATTTCTGATCCCTCTATGAGGATTGGTATGTACTCCTTCATCTTGACTTTCCTGAAGTCCACAATCAGCTCTTTTGTCTTACTGACATTGAGTGGCAGGTTGTTGCTGTGGCACCACTCCACTGGTTGGCATATCTCACTCCTGAGATTCTACCAACAATGGTTGTATCATCAGCAAATTTATAGATGGTGTTTGAGCTATGCCTAGCCACACAGTCATGTGTGTATAGAGAATAGAGCCGTTGCAGATGATACAAAGATTAGTGGAGGGGCAGGTTATATTGAGGAAATAGGTAGGATGCGGAAGAACTTAGACAGATTAGGAAAATGGGCAAGAAAATGGCAAATGAAATACAATATTGGAAAATGCATGGTCATGCACTCTGGTAGTAGAAATAAATGTGCGGACTATTTTCTAAACGGGGAGAAAATCCAAAAATCTGAGATACAGAGGGACTTGGGAGTCCTTGTGCAGAACACCCTAAAGGTTAACTGGCAGGTCGAGTCGGTGGTGAGGAAGGCAAATGCCATGTTAGCACTCATTTCAAGAGGTCTAGAATACAGGAGCAGGGATGTGATGCTGAGGCTTTATAAGACACTGGTGAGGCCTCACATTGAGTATTGTGAACAGTTTAGGGCCCCTCATCTTAGAACAGTTGTGCTGGTGTTGGAGAGGGTCCAGGGGAGGTTCACAAGGATGATTCCAGAAATGAAAGGGTTATCATATGAGGAACGTTCGATGGCTCTGGGTCTGTACTCGCTGGAATTCAGAAGGATGAGGGGGGATCTCATTGAAGCCTTTCGAATGTTGAAAGGCCTAGACAGATTAGATGTGGAAAGGATGTTTCCCATGGTGGGAGAGTCTAGGACAAGAAGGCACAGCCTCAGGATACAGGGGCACCCTTTCAAAACAGCTGTGCAGAGAAATTTCTTTAGCCAAAGGGTGATGAATTTGTGGAATTTGTTGCCACATGCATCTGTGAAGGCCAGGTCATTGGGTGTATTTAAGATAGAAATTAATAGGTTCTTGATTGGATGTGGCAACAAAAGTTACAGGGAGAAGGCCGGGAACTTAGGTTGAGGTGTCATGGTCTGGTCCGTGAAGTCTGGATTCCGGTTCACGGTCCGGCCCATCGTTCCTTATTCCAGGTTTTCTGGCTTTCCTTTTTTTCCTTTTGGGTGCTCTAATTGAGGCAGCTGATTCACATTTTGGGCTGGCTACATAAATAGCTCCTTGGTTCAGCTTCAGTTGCTGGATTGTTCCTGTCAAAGTCCCCTGTCTGAACCTCTTCTTGGCCCCTTCCTCCTGAAGACTTGTCCTTGTCCTTGTCCTTGTCCTTGTCCTTGTCCTTGTCCTTGTCCTTGTCCTTGTCCTTGTCCTTGTCCTTGTCCTTGTCCTTGTCCTTGTCCTTGTCCTTGTCCTTGTCCTTGTCCTTACTGCTGTCAAGTTCAACTGCTGGAGCAAGATAAGGAATTGTCTATTGTTTTGAACTGGCTCTGTGTCCATGCCTCTGCTAGGTAGGTCTGGCTGTTTATTGCTACCTAGTGTAGGGAACCATCTTCTTGTGTTCAGCATTCTGCGTATGAGTCCTGGCCCCTAGTCCTGTTCCCAAGGAGGAGTCCTGGCTCTATGTTCCATATCTCTGTATTTCTGTCTCCCAAGACCAAGGCTCTGCTTTCCTGTCTCCCTTGACCAAGTCAAGGCTTTGTGTTCTCGTCCTGTCTGTGTGCCTTGTCCTGTGCTAGAGTTCCCTTGTCTTGCCCAGCAATCTTTCATTCTGTCCTGTAGCCTTGCCTAGTCCTGTTTCCCAAGACAATGTTGTGTCCTTGTCTAGTTCTGGGGTATAAGCCTGAGTCAAGACCCAGGTTCTGGGTCTTTGGCCAGTCTCTGGCTCGGAGTCCAAGCCCAGGCTCCTAGTTCCCAGTTCTTAGTCCTGGTCCCACTTGCCTAGCCAATGTCCTAGCCCAAGTCTGTGTTCTTGTCCCAGCTCCTAGTCTGCATCCAGTCACGTCCCTAACTCTAGTCTCTAGTCCTGTTCCTAGTACTTCAGTGTCTGTGTCTTCCATTTGGGTTTGCCACCAATGACTCCTTGTGACATGAGGAGGAGGAAAAAAAAAATCAGCCATGATTAAATGGCGGAGCAGACTCGATGGGCCAGATGGCCTAATTCTGCTCTTATGTCTTATGGTCTTATTATCAATACTCTTCAGTGATTGTCTGCCTGGTGTCAGTGGTCATGTAATCTGCCCTAGCTGCTCATGCAACCATCACCACCTGCTCCCCTGGCTTCATGTGACCCTGATCGGGGGCTAAGCAGGTGCTACAACTTGTCAAAGAGTGACCTGCAGGCTAACAGAGGGAAGGAGCATCTTATACCTTCTTTATTAGAGAGATTTGAGATTACATACACAATGCTGGAGAAACCAAGCAGGTCAGGCAGCATTTATGGGGAAGAATAAGTTTCAGGCCTGACCTGCAGAGTTCCTCCATCATTTTGTTTGTGTTAATCTGGATTTCCAGCATCTGCAGAATCTCTTGAGTAAATGTTTGATTTGAGCTTTTTCTTTATAGCTCTGGGTTTCAAAGCTCCTACTTGTGATTTCTTCCCATCCATCCCACTCACGCATGTTCAGGACAGTCCTCAAATTCCAGGCTTTGCCCATCGAGCTATGATTTCTGGGCTTCTAATCGACCTTCAGGCTCCGATCTTTGGTATTAACCCTTGGACTCGCTGATGACGAGGCCCCTCGACTCGAACTCTGAGCGTGCTGACCTACAGGACATCGTGCCTCCTGCTTGCCTTGTGATCTGGGACAGCCTGATACCTACGGATGTCTTTCGTCCCCACGTCCACATCGCCGGCCTTTGAGCGTGAAGTGAAGGTCTGGACTCCGGATGTCCTTCAGCCTTTCGAGCGCAGTTGTATTGTCAAGGTCGAAATGGGGCCTTTGGGGAGCATCAGACAAAAGTGAGTAGTGATGAGGTAAGGCTAGAGTGACATGTGACCAAGTTGAGAAAGACAAAGGATATTAGAGAACCAACTGGAATTTTACTCGTCTAATTTTACAAGTACTGTTACCAGTTATGGTTTTCAGATTTATTTAAAATTTTGGAAGTAAATCTCTCAGCTAGTATAATGGGATTTGAACACATCTCTGAATCAATATATTAAACTACTTCCTCCTGTTACTTGACCATCAAGATAATATGCCCACAGCAACTAGGTGGTAACACATTATTGATTGTATGGTGTTTTGGGATGTTCTGCAACTGTAAAAGATGCTACTGTTCATTTGTTCCAATGAGCCTGGAAATGGAAGGGTGAAGATTGTCTGAAAATGAGTAAAGGGAGCCTGATTAATTTCACTTTTCCTATTTCAAGGACACAAACACAGATTTCCCAAGTATGCCTGTTTAATATGATGTTGAATTAAATACGACATTTCTCAACTGATTAAACTTCATCGTTTAAATGTCACTTGAATGTTTGATTGTGAAGCTAACTGGTAACATGTTCAGAAGAATGGGAAACATAAATATATTTATGTACTTTAAAGGTTCTGTTTGCCAGCCTCCCTTGTTGAAGATCTCTTTATTTTTGCATTGAATTACTTAAGTTCCTCAACAGAAAATGGCCTATCAGCCTACTTATCCAATATTAAAGATAATCCTTCACAAAATTTTCCCTCCAGCTCTATTCAGAGCATCCTAATGTAGTCCTTTCACTATTTTACTCCTCTCTTCCCAATGTATTTGTCCAGCAGCTCCCTACTTCCACACAACTTCTGCGAGTTCGTTCACTGGAAGGTTCCCAGCTCATTCATTCTTTAATAGGGTATAAAGTACGTTCCTACTTGCTTTTAAAACTCTATCTCTGACTGTCCCTTTGCTTGCTGCTCTGTGATATTTACTCTGCTCTTCCTGCACTAAGGCTGAGGCTATGTGCTTGCTCTGGCTGCTTCGGGCTTCGTGTCTGCGGGCTTCATGGTGTTTACTTTGCTGTGTGCTGAACCAAGTCTAAGGCTGTGGGCCCGCTCAGGCTACTCTGGCTTTGTGTCTGAGGACTCACTTTTATTCTAAATGCTATTTGCTTACTTTTATTGCTTGCATGATTTGCTTTTTTCTCTCTCTCTCCTTCTCTGCACATTGGGTGCTTGTCGGCCTTTTTAAATAGGTTCCTTAGGGGTTTCTTGTTGCCTGTAAGGAGAAGAATCTTAAGGTTGTATAATATAAATTTCAGGCGAGGTTGGAGGCAACATCGGATGCACGGCAACTCTAGCAGGGTCTGCAAGATTTAACTCTGGCAGAGCAAAACCCAATAGCATGAATGGTAGCAATGTTCCACTACCAGATGAACTCAACGCCTCGTATGCCCGCTTTGAAAGGGAAAACACAACTACCACTGTGAAGATCCCTGCTGCACCTGATGATCCCATGATCTGTCTCAGAGGCCGATGTTAGACTGTCTTTAAAGAGAGTGAATCCTCGCAAGGCAAGAGGTCCTGGTGGAGTACCTGATGAGGCTCTGAAAACCTGTGCCAACCAACTAGCCTGAGTACTCAAGGACATTTTCAACCTCTCACTGCTATGAGCGGAAGTTCCCACTTGCTTCAAGAAGGCAACAATTGTACCAGTGCCTAAGAAGAATAGTGTGGTCTACCTTAATGACTATCACCCGATAGCACTCATATCAACAGTGATGAAATGCTTTGAGGTGGGTTATGACTAGACTGAACTCCTGCCTCAGCAAGGACCTGGACCCATTGCAATTTGCCTATCGCCACAATAGGTCAACAGCAGATGCAATCTCAATGGCTCTCCACACAGCTTTAGACCACCTGGACAACACAAACCCTTGTGTCAGGATGCTGTTCATCGACTATAGCTCAGCATTTAATACCATAATTCCCACAATCTTGATTGAGAAATTGCAGGACCTGGGCCTCTGTACCTCCCTCTGCAATTATTTCCTCTACTTCCTAACCAGAAGACCACAATCTGTGCAGATTGCTGATAACATATCCTTTTCGCTGACTATCAACACTGGTGCACCCCAGGGGTGTGTGCTTAGCCCACTGCTCTACTCTCTATATACACATGACTGTGTGGCTAGGCATAGCTCAAATACCATCTATAAATTTGCTGACAATACAACCATTGTTGGTAGAATCTCAAGTGGTGATGTGAGGGCGTACAGGAGTGAGATATGTCAACTAGTGGAGTGGTGCCGCAGCAACAACCTGGCACTCAACGTCAGTAAGACAAAAGAGCTGGTTGTGGACTTCAGGAAGGGTAAGAAGGAACACGTACCAATCCTCAGAGGGATCAGAAATGGAGAAAGTGAGCAGTTTCAAGTTCCTGGGTGTCAAGATCTCTGAGGATCTAACCTGGTCCCAACATATCGATGTAGTTATAAAGAAAGCAAGACAGTGGCACTTGGTATGTCAACAAATACACTCAAAAACTTCTATAGTTGTACTGTGGAGAGCATTCTGACAGGCTGCATCACTGTCTGGTATGGAGGGGCTACTGTACAGGACTGAAAGAAGCTGCGGAGGGTTGTAAATCTAGTCAACTCCATCTTGGGCAGTAACCTACGAAGTACCCTGGACATCTTCAAGGAGCGGTGTCTCAGAAAGGCAGTGTCCATTAATGAGGACCTCCAATACCCAGGGCATGTCCTTTTCTCACTGTTACCATCAGGTAGGAGGTACAGAAGCCTGAAGATACATACTCGGTGATTCAGGAACAGCTTCTTCCCCTCCGCCATCTGATTCCTGAATGGACATTGAACCCTTGGACACTACCTCACATTTTTTTAATATAGACTATTTCTGTTTTTGTGCTTTTTAAAATCTATTCAATATAGGTATACATACTGAAATTAATTTACTTATTATTTTAATTTTTCTCATCTATATTATGTATTGCATTGAACTGCTGCTAAGTTAACAAATTTCACATTGTATGCCTGTGATAATAAACCTGATTCTGATATACATACTTTGATAATAAATGTACTTTGAACATTAAATCTTCATTTCTAGGGGATAGTATATTGACCATCTTATTTTTAACTCATTCACAAGATAGTCATTGCTGACAAGACCAGTATTTATCACTGATCCCTAATTTACCTTGCAAGACTATTTCAGAAAGTAGTTAAGAGTTTAATGCCTTGAAATCCATCACTGGTTGATAAAAAATGCATTGTATAGTGGAGACACCACATTGTTTTCCACTGCCACAATTCAGTTCCATAGAATACTTTGCACTGCTATTACAGAGATGTGTTTTTAGCACTGATGATTGGAGAAGGTTTTCTACAGTTGGAATCAGATCTGATAAGGATTACAGATCTCATCTTGGAACACTGGGCGGCATGGTAGTGTAGTTATTAGCCCGACACTTTACAGTACCAGCGAATCTGAGTTCAATTTCCACAGCTGCCTGTAAGGAGTTTGTACGTTTGCCCTGTGACCACCTGTGCTTCCTCTGGGTGCTCCAGTTTCCTACTACAGTCCATTGGATTAGATAGATAGTTGATTCCAAAGGAAATTAGTGTCACCGTAGCATTACAAGTGCACCAATATACAAATATAAGAAGACAAGTAAGTAAGAAAGTAGAAAAAAAATTACTTAGTCTGACAAGAGGGGGTCATTTCCCCAGCTATAGGTTGACTCATTATACAGCCTAATGGCCGAGGGTAAGAATGACCTTGTACAGTGCTCTTTGGAGCAGCTCAGTTATCTTAGTCTATTAGTAAAAGTGCTCCTTTGTTCAGCCAAGGTGGCATGCAGAGGGTGAGAAACATTGTTCAGAATTGCCAGGATTTTCCGTAGGGTCCTTTGTCCTACCACAGCCTCTAGTGTGCGCAGTTTGACTCCTACAACAGAGCCAGCCTTTCCAATAAGTTGATTGAGCTGTTGGCATCACCTGTGTTGATGCCATTGCCTCACCACACCACCACACCACATAGAAGATTGTATTGGTGACAACAGACTGGTTGAACATATGAACAAGAGGCCTGCATACTCCAAAGGACCTCATTCTCCTCAGGAAGTAGAGGCGACTCTGGCCCTTCTTGTAGCCAGCCTCTATTATTGGTGCTCCACTCAAGTCTGTCAGACAGGTGCACTCCCAGGTGCTTGTAGGGCCTCACCACATCCACATCCTCACCATCAACAGTAACAGGGAGCAGTGTAGGCTTAGTCTTCCTAGTTAGTAGGTTAATTGGTCATTTTAAAGTGTCCTGTGATAAAGCTAGGGTTAAATCAGGGGTTGCTGGGCAGCACGATTTGAAGGACTGGAAGGGCCTACTCCATCTCGATAAATTGATTAAAAAAAAGAGGGGAGATTTCATAGAGGTATACGAAATGAGGAGGGATATAGATATGTTAATACAAGCAAGCTTTTTATCACTGAGGCTGGGTGAGACTAGAACTAGATGTTACTGGTTAAGGATGAAAGGTGATAGAGGAACCTGAGGGGGAGATTCAAAGAGTGGTGTGAACGTGGAACGAGTTGCCAGCAGAGTGGTGGATGTGGGGCTGATTGCAAACGTTGAAGTTTGGATAAGTACATGAATGAGAGGTGTATGGTGAGCCATGGCCCATGTGTGGATCGATGAGACTAGGTCGAATGACAGCTTGGCATGGACTAAGTGGGCCAAATGGACTCTTTCTGTGCTGCAGTGCTCTATAACTTTGACTATTTCGTCTCTCCTCTCCCCACCCCCCCCCCCGCAACAAAGAAGAATGAATGTGAGGTAATGTTGTAAGCTCCTAACAATTTTATGATGACCACTAATAAAATCAGCTTTTAAAAAATTCCCCATTCATTTAATTAACCTTTTGAGAGCAGGAGAGTGAGACATGATCCCTTTGAAACCAACAACAGTGTGAGGGGGCCTTGAAAAGGTCAACATAGAGAGAATGCTTCCTTTCTGAGAAGTTTTAGAACTTGAGAATGTTTTCAGCATAATAGAACATTTCTTCATTTCCTCAGAAGGCTGTGCATTTTCGGAGAGCTGTGGGAGGAAGTCACTGTTCGAGACTGAGAGGTTTTTGGAGACATTCAGTAAGAGACTGCAGGTGTTGGAATCCTGAGGAACTTAGCAGATGAGCAGTATCATAAAAGCAAAAGGATGGTTTGGCTGCGAAAGGACTGGGAGATAACCAATATAAAGATGTGTGATGGAGGGTTCATAATAGATGAAACCAAGTGAGGACAGTGAAATTTTTAGTATACAGAGCAATCAATAATTTGGGGGAAAAGACAGGAAAATGTCATGAACTGCATATATTTCAATGCAAGAAGAATCAGGAAAGGCAGATGATAGTGCTGATAATGAGGAGCTGGTTTACAAATAGAGAAAATGTATAGTGAGGAGAGGGTATTGATAGGGCAATATTGCAGTCAATAGGATGAGTTGCAATGTAAAATGCAGACAAAATCGAAAATAGTGAATACAGGACTGAACGTGTTATATTTGACAACATACAGTATATGGAATAAGGTCGATGAACTTGTAGCATAGTTGCAGATTGGCATGTATGATGTTGTAGGCATCACTGAATCATAGATGAAAGATTATAGCTGGGAGCTTAATGTCCAAGGGTGCACATTGTAGCGAAAGAACAGGCAGGAGGGCAGATAGGGTGGCATTGCTCTATTGGTAAAAAATGAAATCATTAGAAAGAAATGACATAAGGTCAGAAGGTGTTGAATCATTGTGGATAAAACTAAGGAACTGCAAGGGTAAAAAGACCTTGATGGGAGTTGTATACAGACCCCCAAACAGTAGTAAGGATGGGGTCTACAAATTACAATGGGAGATAGAAAATGTATGCTAAAAGGGCAATGTTACAATAGTCATGAGGATTTCAATACACAGGTGGATGGGGAAAATCAGATTGGTGCTGGATTCCAAGAGGGGAATTCCTAGAGTGTCTACAAGATGGCTTTGTAGACCAGTTCATGGTTGAGTCCACGAGGGGATCAGCTAGTCTGGATTGAGTGTTGTGCAATGAACTGGAATTGATTAGAGGGCTTAAGGAAAAAGAACCCTGAGGGGAAAATGATCATAATATGATCAAATTCATCTTGAAATCTGAGGAGAAGCTAAAATCAGATGCATCAGTATTACAGTGGAGTAAAGTTAATTATAGAGGCATGAGAGAGGTGTAGGCCAGAATTGATTGGAAAAGAACACTTGCAGGGATGATGACAAAAGAGCAATGGCTGAAATTTCTGGAAGCAGTTTGGAAAGTGCAGGATATATACATCCAAAAGTGGAAGAAGTATTCTAAAGGAAAGAAGACACAACCATGGCCAACAAGAGAAGCAAAGCCAACATTACAGCCAAAGAGAGGGCATATAACAGAGCAAAAATCAGTGGAAAGTTAGTGGATTGGGAAGCTTTGAAAACCCAACAGAAGGCAACTAAAAAAAGTTGTTAAGAAGGTCAAAATGGAATACAAAAGTAAGCCAGCCAGTATTATTAAAGAGGATACCAAAAGATTCTTCAGATGCATTAAGTGTAAAAGAGAGTGGATATTGGACTACTAGAAAACGATGCTGGATAAGTAGTAATGGGGGCCAAGGAAATGGCAGATGAACTGAACACGAATTTTGAATCAGTCTTCACTGTGGAAGACACTAGCAGTATGGTGGGAGTTCCAGGTGTCAGGGGTCATGAAGTGTATGACGTTACCATTACTAGAGAAAAGTTTCTTGGGAAACTGCAAGGTCTGAAGCTAGTTAAGTTACCTGGACTAGATGGTGTACACTCTAGGGTTCTGAAAGAGGTGGTCAAAGAGATCGTAGAGGCATTAGTAATGATCTTTCAAGAATCACTAGATTCTGGAATGGTTCTGGAAGACTGGAAAATTGCAAATGTCATTCTACTCTTCAAGAAGGGAGAGAGGCTGAAAAAAAGGAAACTATAGGCCAGTTAGTCTGACCTCAGTGGTTGGGAAGACGTTGGAGTCAATTATTAAGGATGAGGTCTCAAGGTACTTGGGGGCACATGATAAAATAGGCCTTAGTCAGCCTGGTTTCCTTAAGGGAAAATCTTGCCTGACAAATCTGTTGGAATTCTTTGAAGAAATATCAAGCAGGATAGACAAAAAAGAATTGGTTGATGCTGTGTACTTGGATTTGACAAGGTGCCACACATGAGGCTCCTTAACAACCTATGAGCCCATGGTATTACAGGAAAGATTCTAGCTTGGATAAAGCAGTGGGTGACTGGCAGGAGCCAAGGAGTGGGACTAAAGGGGGCATTTTCTGGTTGTTTGTCAGTGACTAGTGGTGTTCCACAAGGGTCTGTGTTGGGGTGATTCTTTTTACGTTATATGTCAATGATTTGGATGGTGGAATTAATGGCTTTATTGCAAAGTTTGCAGATGATATGAAGATAGGTGGAGAGGCAGTTAATTTTGAGGAAGTAGAGTGGCTACAGAACAATTTAGGCAGATTAGGAGAATGGGCAAAGAAATTGAAGATGGAATACTGTTAGGAAGCGTGAGATTGTACATTTTGGTAGAAGAAGTGAAAGGGTTAACTATTTTCTAAATGGAGGGGAAAACAGAGGTGCAAAGGGACTTGGGAGTCCTCGTGCCAAATTCCCTAAAAGTTAATTTGCACGTTGAAACTGTGGTGAGAAGGGTAAATGTGATATTAGCAGTCATTTCAAGAGGACTAAAATATAAAAGCAAGGATGTAATGTTGAAACTTTATATAGCACTGATGAGGCCTCAGTTGAAGTATTGAGAGCAGTTTTACGTCTCTTATAGTCATACTTTATTGATCCCGAGGGAAATTATCTTAGAAAGGATGTGTTGAGGCTGGAGAGGGTTGAAAGGAGGTTTTCAAAAATGATTCCAGGATTGAATGCCTTGTCATATGAAGAGAGTTTGATAGCTCTGGGCCTGTATTCACACGAATTCAGGGAATAGGGGTAACCTCATTGAAACCTATTGAATGGTGAAAGGCCTTGGTACAGTGGTTGTGGAGAGGATGTTTCCTATGGTGGGGGGAGTCTAAGACCAGAGGACACAGCCTCAGAATAGAGGGGCATCCTTTTAGAACAGAGATGGGGAGGAATTTCTTTCGTTAGAATCTGTGAAATGCTTTGCCACAGGCAGCTCTGGAGACCAAGTCTGTATGTGAATTTAAGGCAAAGGTCGATAGATTCTTGATGAGTCAGGCCATGAAGGGACATGGGCAGAAGGCTGGAGATTGGGGATGAGAAGAAAACTGGATCAGCCAAGATGAAATGGCAGAGAAGACTTGATGCACCAAATGGCCTCAGTCTGCTCCTATATCTTGTGGTCTAAAATAAGGGTTGAGGTTAATATAAGAAATGATATATTGAATGGTAGAGCCAGTCTCCTCCAGGTCCTATTTATTATGTTAATTTGATTTACCTTTCCTACATGGCCTGCATGGATTTGAAATCACCATGGATCATGAGCTGACAGTATGTCTTTAGCGTACTGACTTAGTGGCATGGTGCAATATGCTACCGATGCTTAGTGCGAGCTGAACAATGCTTGTAGTTGGTTTGATTACATACACTCCCATCCCACATCCTGTATGGATTCCATTACCTTCTAGTTTTTCAATCTCTGTCACATATACTTAAATGATGTCTTTCCCCATATCAGTGCTAACAATATTGCTTGATTTCTGCTCGACCAAGAAATCCCTGACACTGCACTTTCTCTGTAGCTATAACACGATATTCTGTATTCTGATATTGCTTTTCCCTTGTACTACCTCAATGCACTGACATAGTGAAGTGATCCGTATTGATGGCATGGAAAACAGAACCTTTGACTGTACCTCAGCATACATGACAATAACAAACCCAGTACCAATTAGTAAATTATTGTGTTGATGCCTCCTAAATAAACATTTGAGACTTAACATTAAAAAAATTAAAAATTATTTAAGTGAAGGAAACAGCAACGTTTACTGGATACAATACAAGGTCTCTCAGCTTCTCTGGAGGTTGTCAATCTGAAATATGGACTGTTACCTTTCCCCATGGTTGCTGCCTGACCCACTGAGTAGTTCCAGAATTTTCTGGTCTGTTTTTTTCAGGTGGCCAGAAACCATAAAATTTTGCTTTAATAAGCTCCAATGAGAATTTAAGAAATAGGAGCAGGAGTAGGCCATCTGGCCCATTGACCCTGCTCTGCCATTCAAGAGGATTATGGCTGATCTGGCCATGGACTCAGATCCACCTGTCTGCCTTTTCCTCATAGCCCTTAATTCAGGTGTTTTGCAAAAATATATCTAACTGTGTCTTAAAATATTTTTAATAAGGTAGCCTCTACTGCCTCCCTGGACAGAGAATTCCACAGATTCATTATACTATGGGAAAAGCAGTTTCTCCTCATCTGCATCCTAAGGCTATTCCTCTGAATCTTGAGGCAACGTCAACTAGTTCTAGTCTTATTTATCAGGGGAAACAACTTTCCTGTCTCTAGCTTATCTATCCCTTTCAATAATTATATATGCTTCTATAAGATCCCCTCTCACTCTTCTGAATTTCCAGGGGAATCAACCTTGGTTAACCCCCCTTGTCCCCAGAATCAACTTAGTGAACCTCTTCTGCACCACCTCCAAAGCCTCAGATAAGGAGAACAGACCTCCATGTAGTACTCCATTTGTGCCCTCACCAGTACCCTGCACAGTTGCAGCATAACCTCCTGGCTCTTAAACTCAATCCCTTTAATACCGGAGGCTAACATTCCATTTGCTTTCTTGATAACCTATTGTACCTGCAAACCAGCATTTGGAATTCATGCACACTCGTAAATCCCTCGGCATATCGTGCTGCAATATTTCTTTTTTTAAATTTTATTTTTATTTGGATAAGGAATTCACAAGTATCATGTACTTTTTTCACATGTTTAACCTTTTCCATTTTTTATATGTATAAAACTATAATTATTTATACATTCTTAAGTATACATTGAGATGATATAAAAAGAAATTAGATAATTATGTACAGTGGAAATTCTAATCTATTAGGCTAAGTAGTGGTATTAATTGTTAAGAAAAGTAGTAATAATAGTGGATTAGTAATAGTTTCCATATATCGCTTCTGGATCACTTCTGGTCCAAAATGTTGTATGTAAGCCTATGTAACAAACATTGTAGGTGTGTGCTGCAATATTTCACCATTAAAATAACAATCTTCTGTTTTTTTTTTCCTTCCAATGCGGATGATTTTGCATTTACCAACATTGTACTCCATCTGACTGACACTTTCCCACTTACTTAACCCATCTGTATCTTTCTGCCAGCTCTTAGCATCCACTGTGCAATTTACTTTTCACTTAGTGTAATTGGCAAACTTCAATGTGCTACACTTGGTCCCCCTTAATGTATATCATGAACAGCTGCAGACATGACACCAGCCCATGCAGCACTTCCCTCACCACTGACTGCCAGTCGGAGAAACACTAATTTATTACAACTCCTGGCCTTCTATTGGTTAACCAATCCTCCATCCATTCCAATACATTATCCTGAACTTCATACATCCTTATCTTATGGATGAGTCTTTTATGTGGACTTTATTGAATGCCTTCTGGATACAGGTGTACAACATCCACATGTTCCATCTATTCACTGCACAAGCACATCATTGGAGGGGCTGAGTTAAAAGGAGAGATTAGATAGGCTGGATTTATTATCCCCAGAATAAAGGAGACTGAGAGGTGATATGATAGAGGCGTATAAAATTATGAGGGACATAGAGTGGAGAGTCCATTTCCATGAAAGCAGGATCTAAAATGAAAGTTCATAGCTTTAAAATGAGAAGGGAATAAAACAAGGGCAAGTGAGGAGTATATTTTCACTCAGAGTAGCTGGTATCTAGAACAAGCTTCCAGAGGAGATTGTGGAGACAGGAATAGCAACAACATTGAGGAGACATCTTGATGGGTACTTGAATGAACAAGACAAAGAGGGATATGGAATTAAGGCAGTCGGATGTTTCGTAGGGCTTGGCCTAGACACAGTAGGTTGGGTGGCCTGTTTCTATGCTGTACAAATCCATGACTCCACCATAGCTTCATATTAACAGAGCTTCTGGAAGAGGGAATCACCTGACTCAATCTGTTGTCTCAGAACTGACTTCTGTTGTGGTAATTATCAAATGATTTCACAGAATTCATTATGAAATGTGAGAACAGAGCCCTTAACAGTTCCCACATAATTTCTTTTTGCTCTCAACCCTTTCCTTCCTAGATCCAAAGTTCAAAGTACTAATTTGTCACCGTACACAACCCTGTAATTCATTTTCTTGTGGGCATTTACAGTAAATCCCAAAACCCTAATGGAATCAATGAAAGGGCAGACAAACAACCAATATGCAAAAGACAGCAAACTGTGCAAATACAAAACAGGGAAAAATTAATAATAATAAATAAATAAGCAATGAATATCGAGAACATGAGACGAATAAAAGCTAATTTTGGCACTGTGTTCTGTCAACCATAGGGAATAAAAAATGCAGATGTTGAAAATCTGAAATAAAACAAGAAATTACTGTAAATGCTCAGCATGTCATCCAGCTTCTGTGGAAGGAGAAACAGATTAAACATTTAAGTTAAAGATGTTTTGTCAAAAATAGGATGTCATTTTGGAGCCAATTTGTGCTGGCAAAAGCCATCCATTCAGGGCATTGATGAGAAGAGTTGTCTGGTTACACTGTTGGTGACAGCTTCTGTCATTGTACTGATGATTGAAATTAGATTGATTGGGTAGTAATTAGCTGGATTGGATTTATCCTGTCTGTAGTGAACAGTACATATCTGGGCAATTTTCCACATTGCCCTATTGATATCAGTGTTGGAACACTACTGTAACAGCTTGTCTGGAGGTGTGGCCACTCTGCAGCTCAGTCCCACAGCTGGGATATAGTTTGGCCTTTCGCCTTTGCCACATCAGTTCTTGCAGCTCTCAATATCACATGCAGTGAATTAAATTAGAGGAAGACCGGCTTTTGCAATGGTGGGGCTCAGAGGAGGAAGTTGAGGTCAATCATCCATGAGGCAGTTGCGGCTAAACACACATGGGAATGATTCAGACTTGTCCTTTGCAACCCCTGCGTCACTGAGGAGGGGTCATTGATGCTTTTTAGAGGCTTGGCCTCCTGTTTGATGTAGAGCCTTCTCTTCCTGCTAAATGTATGCTGTTGTTCAGACTAGATGAGGTCCTTTTCTCTGATCTGTTGGTTGTGGGATTTCTCAGCTCCATCACTTGCATGCTGTTTAGCAGCAATACAGTCCTTTTCAGATTACAGTCTTGGCAATTTTCTGCATACCTAGTGCTGAGTCTTTTCCGCACAACTCATTGAACTAGGGTTGATCTCCTGATGTGAAGATCATGCTGATGAGAGGGATATGACAGACCATGAGGTTACTGGTTGTGGTGGTTCTGTTGCTGCTGATGCTTCACAGTGCCTTGTGGATGCCCAGTTTTGAGCTGCCAGATCAATTCAGATTCTATCCCATTCAGTATAGTGCTAGTGGAGCCTTTGAAAAATTAAGGAAGACCACGACCTACAGGTCCAAACAAAATTTGGTTTATAGAGCAGTCATCATTCCCACATTACTGTATGGAGATGAATCATGGGCCAACTACAGTAAGCATTTGAAAGCCCTGGAACAATACCAACAAAGATCCTTGCAAAAGATTTTGAGGATCAGCTGGAAGGACAGATGCATCAACACCAGTGTACTGGAGGAGGCCAACATAAACAGCATCTCCACCATGGTAAAGCAATACCAACTCCAATGGATGTCATGTCATCAGATGGTTAACTCACATCTCTCCAAACAGATCCTTTACTTCCAGCTGAAGAAAGGTCAGCGAGCCCATGATAGGCAAAGCAAATGCTTCGAAGGTAATCAAAATCAGCTGAAAGAAATGCAACATTACGTCTAAAATCTGGGAAGACATGGATAGACCTGGAGGAAATGTGTTCAAGAGGAAGCTGTGCTACATGAGAATAACCTCTACTGTGCTGCAGAAACAAGAGAGAACTGTGAAAGGAGAGACCAAACAACCAAAAGACCCACACACTACTCATGCCCATACATCAGAGTATGTCGATCCTGGATTGGTCTCTACAGCCACCTGCTGACCTACCAATAGAGAACCCCTTAGGAGAAGGAGAACATCATACACGATTTGAGTGACCAAAGAACATAAGGGCAGGGTTTCTCAGTGTGAAGATGGGACTTCTGTTTCCTGGTGATTATTTTCAGCAATGGCATTATAGACAGATGCATCTGCCACAGGTAGATTGGTGATGTTGGATCCAACTGTTTAATTCTTAGGTTGGACACTTCAATTGTTTTTTTCTTAGCAGTTTAACAATTAATTCTCTACATGTATTTTATATAATTACTTACTTACAAGTAACTGTTTACTATGCTTTCTAGTGGTCACAATATGTATATGCAAATTCAATGGCTATACAAAGTATGATTCTGGAAGCTTCTTTGTTCTCCATTATTTGGATAAGTGCTTTCTCATTAGTTAACTCTTATCTACAAATATGAATGGATTTTTTTCTTAGCTATAGGTATAGAAGAGCTGCAAATAAAACAGTGGCATCTTAGATCCTAACTTTCCCTTCACTTAGTAGACACACCTCTGTCACTGTCTGTTTCAATTCTCCATTGTTCAGCTAATGCTTAATAAAATGATTATGAAGCAACAAGCTTGTGCCTCTTCCCTGACTTCTGAAAGAACCTTGGACTAAAACATCGGAATCCAACAGTGAGGACATGTATGTTTCTCCCTTGTTTTTGTTCTCTCACTCCCTGCCCCAGACCCAATCTGGCATTATAATTTTAAGGGCTCAATCAGTTTAGTAAGTAGTGCTACTATCAAGACATTCTTAGTGATTGACTCTACCACAAAGAGTACATGGTGCCCTTACTGATTTCAGTCCTTCTTTCAAGTATTCAGTAAGAAAGAGCATTGTTCATCAGTTTGTAGTGAGGGGTAGGTAGAAAACAAGGCATTGACCAGATAACACAGTTCTTAATAGGGTCTAGAATCGATGCCAAGGACTCATATGGTTACTCCCACCACCTGCCACAACATGCATGGTATTATAGTGGATGAGTCTGGAGTGTTTGATGGGGTGGGATGAGTACATCAGCTGACTTTGATGTTAGTTGACTAATCAAGTTCCCAGCAGTTTGTGAAGAGGTCTTTGTAAGTCATCTAGGCCATGGATAATTTTGTTGAGTCCAGGTTCAGTGTCTTCCTGTGATATGCCATTTTTAATTGTTTTTCTGCTTTAATGTAGTTTGTTGACTATAGCTCAGAATTTAACATCATCATTCCCGCAATCCTGATTGATAAGATACTGAACCTGGCCTCTATACCTCCCTCTGCAATTGGATCCTTGACTTCCTAACTGGAAGACCACAATCTATGCAGATTGATAATATTATCTCTTCCTCGCTGACGATCAACACTGGTGAACCTCAGGGGTGTGTGCTTCGACCAATGCTCTACTCCCTCTATAGCCATGACTGTGTAGCTCAAATACCATCTATAAATTTGCTGATCACGTGACCATAGTTGGTAGAATCTCAGATAGAGAAGGGAGGGTAGATAGGAGCAAGGTATACCAACTAGTTGAGTGGTGTCGCAGCAACAACCTTGCATTCAATGTCAGTAAAACTAAAGAGCTGATTGTGGACTTCAGGAAGGGTAAGATGAGGGAACACAGACCAATCCTCACAGAGGGATCAGAAGAGGAGATAGTGAGCAATTTCAAGTTCCCAGATGTCAAGATCTCTAAGGATCAAACCTAGTCCCAACATATCAATGCAGCAATAAAGAAGACAAGACAGTGGCTATATTTCATTTGGAATTTGAAGAGATTTGGTTTGTCAACAAACACTCAAACACTTCCATAGATGTACCGTGGAAAGTATTTGACTGCATCCCTGTCTGGTATGGCAGAGAGCTGTTGCATAGGAACAAAAGAAGCTGCTAAGTTAACAAATTTCATGGCACATGCTGATGACAATAAACCT
The DNA here is from genome assembly GCF_963921235.1 of Mobula hypostoma. Classification (NCBI taxonomy): domain Eukaryota; kingdom Metazoa; phylum Chordata; class Chondrichthyes; order Myliobatiformes; family Myliobatidae; genus Mobula; species Mobula hypostoma. The sequence goes on from NC_086120.1 coordinate 31,850,212, forward strand.
GATTCTGAATATAATGTTATAATATAAATGAGGTCACTTAAAAGTCAAACACATAATAGATATAGAAAGACCAAGTAAGGATAGCAGGGCTTCCTACCTGAAAAGCACTTGTGAATCAGATGGACATTTACAATAATCGCTTTGTGATTACTCCGAATCTGAAATTGTAAGCTTGTGTTCAGTTCTGATCCCCTCATTATGGGAAGGATGTGGAAGCTTTAGAGAAGGAGCAGAGGAGATTTTACCAGGATGCTCCCTGGATTAGAGAGCAAATCTTATGAGGAGAGGTTGAGCAAGCTAAGGCTTTTCTCTTTGGAGCGAAGGAGAAAAAGGGGTGACTTTATAAAGTTGTATAAGATGATAAAATGCATAGATAGCATGGACAGCTAGTGCCTTTTTCCAGATAAAATGACTAATAAGAGAGGACATAATTTTAAGGTGTTTGGAGAAAAGTATAGGAAGGGATGGCAGAGGTCGGCTTTTTACACAGAGAGTGGTAAGTATATGGAAGATACAGCCAAAGGTAATGGTAGAAGCAGATACCTTAGAGAGATTTAAGATAGACACATGGATGAAAGAAAAGTGGAGGGCTATATAGAAGGAAAGGGTTAGATCAATAATAATAATATTAATAAGTACTTTATTGATCCAGAGTGGGAAATTATTTTGTTACAATAAGTAAGGCATCTGTTAGTCTTGCGAGAGCAAGGTCTGTGCCTGGAAAGTCTTCACTCTCCAGGGTGCAGGCCTGGGCAAGGTTGTATGGAAGACTAGTAGTTGCCCATGCCGCAAGTCTCCCCTCTCCACGACACCAATGTTGTCCAAGGGAAGGCCATTAGGACCCATACAGCGTGGCACCAGTGTCGTCACAGATCAATGTGTGATTAAGTGCCTTGCTCAAGGACACAACACGTTCCCTCAGCTGGGGCTCAAACTCACAACCTTCAGGTCGCTAGTCCAATGCCTTAACCACTTGGCCACGTGCCCACGCATTGTGGCTATTGTTACAATAGCCACATTTAAAAACACACTTAGCAATAATAATAAATATAATAATTACCAATGTACAATAATAATGTACGAAATAATAAAGCAGAGACTATTGTACTATCGTGTGCGTTCCTCTGTCACACAGAGATGAATTGTATATCCTTACTACATTTGGTAGGAAGGATTTTCTGTGACAGCAGAGCTGAATGAGCCTGTTTGAAAGGGTGCTGTACTGCTTATTCAGTAGATCACAGAGAGGATGTATCTGATTGTCCACAATGGATAACAGTTTGTTTAGTGAACCTCCTCTCCACCGCTAACTCAATTGAGTCTGCATTGTAACCAAGGATGGATCCAGCCTTTTTGCAGAGTTTTTGATATTGGAGTAGGTCCAAAAGGCTGCAGGACACTGTGGGCTGACAAGCCTGTACTGTGTTGAACTGTCCTCTGTCTATGTACTATAAAATTGTAGATTACTAACCGAATATACATTTCACATCTAATTTGGTGGGATTTGAGTTCACATCTCCACGTTGCTAATCTAATTTTCTGGGTTAGCAGCTCAGTAATTTATTAACTACACCAGCACAATATCACCTTTGAATCTTTTAGAAGTAGTAGTCTGCTGAGGAAGAGCTCATACAACACTCTGAGTTCCAACGCTTATGAAAACCAAGCTTGGTCTTCAGAAAGTCAGGTGGTTGTTCCTCTGCTATTGGTGTCTCAGTTATAACTTGCAATGGAACTCACATATAAACCCAAACCAGAGTTAATCATTTAATAAAGATTAAAGGAAATTCCTTAGAGATTTCCCTTTGCCTCACCTTTCATGTGATGAAGGGTCTTAGTCTGAAACTTTGACTTTATGCTTTTCCATAGATGCTGCCTGGCCTGCTGAGTTCCTTCAGCATTCTGTGTGTGTTACATTCTGTGAATCACTTGTAAAATTATTTTTCTAGATATGGGTATTGATGGTAAGGCCACCATTTCTTATCCATCCCTAATTTCTTACCACCAATCTTCATAAACTATTCTGGCATCTCTAGTAAAATAGCCACTAACAAACAAAGCATCCAGTCTGCCCAGTACATCAAAGTTCTTCTTTTAATGACCTTGCTTTTCCAGATAGACAAAGATCTAAAACCCTATCTAAACATCAAATACTCTTTAAGGCAGAACTATTTCACAGAATTTGCGTACAAATGGTGGAGGCAAGATACCTAGGGGATGGGCTGCTTGGTAATGCCAGTTGCTAACAAGAGTGACAGCCAAATATGGGAAATGTATAATTGTATAATTATGTCTTAGTTTGATGAGAAACGGCTCCCCAGTAACTCTTGTTTTTTTTTAACTGGGTGACTCAAAATCAATTGAATTTGCTAATGTAAAATACCAGTTATCAGCTCCTCAATGAATCACATAAGTCTGGAGTGAGTGTGTAGCCACAGCTGTTGAGTTGGTGTGAGTCTTCTTCACTTCGGTTTAACCTGATCTGATATATTATTCACTATTCGTGCATTCAAGTGTCTTGCGACAAATCCTTTGGGCTGTTGTCACTGTAAAAACAGAGAAGGGGAATGGGTGTAACTGGAAATCTCAGCAGAAATCCAGCATGATTGATGTTTCAAATGGCATTCTTCAGTGCTGTAATGATTCCATGATATTATTCAATAAAAGGTCCAGGTTTATAGTGATTGCTATTGCTTGCTTCAATTATTTACACGATTTGTACTTTTTTCTATCTCTTTTGCATTGTTATAGACTTTTTATTTTTTATTCATTTTTTTCTTTAATTGGGTTCTTTCAGGTTTCTTGCTTTGTGGCTACCTGTAAGCAAGCAGATCTCAAGCTTATATAATTTATAGTAAAGGCATCTGCTAGCCTTGTGAGACCATGGATCTGCGCCTGGAAAGTCTTCACTCTCCAGGGCGCAGGCCTGGGCAAGATTGTATGGAAGACCAGCAGTTGCCCATGCTGCAAGTCTCCCCTCTCCACGACACCAATGTTGTCCAAGGGAAGGGCATTAGGACCCATACAGCTTGGCACCAGTGTCGTCGCAGAGCAATGTGTGATTAAGTGCCTTGCTCAAAGACACAACACACTGCCTCGGCTGGGACTCGAACTCACGACCTTCAGATCGCTAGTCAAATGCCTTAACCACTTGGCCACATGCCCACTGTAATTTATACATCTTTGATAATTAATGTACTTGAATCTTAATACCAAAAGCAGATTGTCCTGATGCCAGGGGATTACTGCAAAGATTAAATATCCTGGGGGTGCCACCACTGGCACCACAAGAAGTCCACATTCTGTGAGTATCACTGACCATGGAGATTGAGATGAGGTCAGCAATTAAAAGATTGTTAGACAGGCACATAGATGTAAGAGCAATGGAGGGTTATTTGCTGTGTAGGAGGGAAAAGTTTGGTTGGTCATTGAGAAGGTTTAAATAGTCCAACACAACATCATAGGCCAAAAGGTTTGTACTACGCTGTACTGTTGTACGTTTTATGAGGCATCTGATTGTCCTTGAATCACCAAAGCACCGAAGACCACAGACCAAATGTGGGTAAATAGGGCTGGTATAAATAAGTTTCACGGTCAGTCTGGGTCGGGTCGGTTAAAGGACCTACTTCCGTGATCCATGACTTTACAACTCTAAGCCTGCATGACTTGCCATTCCTATTGTTACTGGAAGAGATGAGGAAAGATGTGAGGGAACTTATGTGGAGCAGAGGCAGGGGTCAAATGGACCCAGTGACTGTTTTTTCATTTTATCTCTTCAACCCAGTTTTCAATTCTTTCCAACACTTCTGATGCTGGTCTCTTTTTTTAAAATTTGCATAGTCTCTTCAATATCATAGATCACTAAAATGTCATTCATAGGAATAAAGGTACTGGAAGAGGGAACCATAAGCTTGGACAAAGAAGCAGATTTTTGGAACACTTCTCAGGAGAGTGATGGACAAAGAGGTAAAGAAAGAATTCCAGCGCTTAATGTCTAGATATCTCAAGGTATAGTTTGCTCATGTTAGATTGAGCATATATAAAAGGCCAAAACTCATAGAAAACAGCCATTTATGGTGTGGTGGTTGTTAAAGAGCTTATGAAGATATGGAAGTGCAAAGAGGAAGTCAGAATTTGTTATGGGTAGCAAGGTTTTGAATAAAGAGCAGATACTTAGTGTGTAAGGTTCCCATACCAAAGGTTATTACTCTAAATTCATCGAGCTCCTGAAATTGTATGGATAACTTCACTCATCTCAATGCTGAATTGACACCACAGCCTATAGATGCACTCTCGAGGACTCTACAACTTATGCTTTTGGTATTATTTATTTACTATTTTATTATTTATATGATTTGTCTTTTGCTCTTTGGTTTGTCAGTCTTTGTTATTTATAGTTTTTTCCCCATAAATTCTATTGTTTTTCTTTATTTTCCTGTGAATGCCTGCAAAAAAATGAATATACAGTATGTGGTGACGTACATGTACTTTGACATAAATTTACTTCGTCCTTTTTTTACTTTTTCATGTTACTGGGACAAGACCTCATTCTTTTAAGCAGTTCATAGATAAAAACCACTCCACACTAAAAGAATTCACCCTATATCCTCCCTTACTTCCTGTCCATGTATTAGCCAAGAGAACATTACACTTGAGCTGTGCGATGAGTTATTTTCATACATGAAAACGGCTATATAAGTATAAACAAATATGGGGTGGCTTGGCAGTGTAGTGGCTAGCACAGCGCGTTATGGTACCAGCGACCTGGGTTAAATTCCTGCTGAGTTGAATCTTATTATCTCCATTAAGCAATTAAGGAGATTATGTCAATGTATTGGTAGCCTATTGGAGCCTGAGAAAGTGCCTGTTACAAATCAGCTTCCCAATTATCCACATCCCTTCTGGAGCTAGCGATGTGCATGAGGCATGGCTGGATGACTGGGGTTGGAGCAAAGGACTGATCCTGCTGTTGGGAATTGCTCTCAGGCAGGAAGGGAGAGGAGATAGCGGGAAGCAATAGAGAAGATAGCCGTAGCAAATGGGAGGAGGTATTGGGTGATAAGAGCTGTATGGAGGAAGATGAATGGGAGATTCTGGGAAACAGAAAAATAAGTGGCCAGTTGAAGATTGTAGTTGCTTATCATCCAATGATGAAGGCGATAGACAGGATTTCAATAAAAGAAGGAAGAAAGGGTTTTAGATAAGATAAGAAAAGATAAAACTTTATTTATTCCAAAGGACATTATGGTTTTAAGGTTGCTCAGTCAGAAATATATACTTCAAAATACAAAAGAAACAAAATGTACATTAAAAATTAATAGTGCGAAATAAGGTTTTATTGAATTTTGTGTGGACCTATTTCTGATATCAATCCAATTTGACAAACTAAGTATTTGAAAAAAGTGTTAGAAGATATTGTGGGTGCAAAACCTTTACGAGATGGGGCATTCTTAGTAGTTGTAAAGCAATATGAGAAAGCTTTGGGGTTAAAATCTGTGGGAGGAAGGGAAGTAACACCGAGGGCAGTGGCTTTGGAGAATAGTCTCTGGAGTGCCTCTAGATCTATCCATGGACCAAGTTAAAAATAATTTAGTTGAGGGAAAGGTTGTGGAGGCTAAATATCTGAAAGGGTTTTGTAATGGAGTAAGGACTGATAGCTTGTTGGTGTTGATTAAATTTGATGGAAGAAAGTTGCTGGATAGGGTTAGTTTAAGATGTGAGTTATGCCATTTCAGTCTATGTGCCACCCCCTCTGAGATGTTTTCAATGCCAGAAGATTGGCTATGTAGCAGCTGGGTTAAGGATAAAAAGCGGTGTGGTAGATGTGGTGGAGATCATTATTATGGCTGCTGGGGAGAAGGTGTTAGGCTAAAATGTAACAACTGTGCAGGAGAACATAGCTGTGCTAATGCAGGGTGTCCTGTATATAAGAAAGCTGCGTAAGTGCGACACATTTGGGTGGAAATAGGCATATCATATGCAGAAGCTCTGCAGAAGTTACAGAAGGCTGTGTCAATGGGGCCTATTAATATCCAGAATACAGATAGTTTAAAGATGCATACATGTATAATAAAGGATTCATTGATAAAGAAAAGTTTGTCACTTTCATAGCAGATGTGGTAAATTGTACAGCATAAACTAAAAGTAGGACAGAAAAAAAATAAAATTATATTGAAAGCTGCAGAAAAACTTCTAAAGATAAAAGATTTAATCTAGAAGTTATTAATGATGTCTGACAAGGAGGAGTAAATCATGTTCAGACTTCAGTATTTTTTTCTAATCTTACAATGGAATGCTAGGAGCCTAATAGTCAAGAATTTAAGAAATTTATTGAAGATTTACCAATAAGTCTGATGTTATACAGTGTGTGTACAAGAAAACTGGTTGAAATCTTGTCTAAGTTTTAAGATACAAGGTTATGTTGATATAAGATGCGATTGGAAAATGGGTAAAGGAGGAGGAGTGGCCCCCCCTTGTTAAGAATGGGATAGCACATAAAGTTAAGGAGAATGCTGTTGTTTATGAGTCAATTGTGGTTGACATTTGTGGAAAGAATAGTAAAGTACAGATAATAAATTTTTATAACCCTTGTGAAAGGTTATCGCCTGATATATTGTAAAGTGTGGGTGGAAATGGGAAAAATAAGGTCATATGTTGTGGGGATTTTAATACTCATAGTACTCTGTGGAGTTGTAGTGAGACAATGTGAAGGGGATGGTGGTAGAAGACTTTCTGGAAGAAAAAGTGTTTGGTGTGTTTGAATGTGGTAGGAACAGAAGGTTAAATCTACTTAATAACACTGTTTCTGCAATAGACACACTGGTATCTGAGGATACAGCAAATGGGAAGTGTATAATGATACAACAGTGGGGAGTGATCATTTCCCTGATTATCCGTACAATGGGATTAAATGTCTTTTCAGAGGAAAAGTTCTCATATCTGCAGATGGAATTTTAAAAAGGCAAATTGGGATGTATTTGATGATTTATGTGAAAGTAGATTTCCTGATCATTTGGTTTTGGAGGATATCGAGTTGAGTAATAATACATTGTGCTCTGTGCTCAACTCAACAGCGAAGGAATCAATTCCCAGATCGTTAGCAGATAATAAAAGGAAAGCTGTTCCCTAGTGGATGGATTAATGTAAAAGATCTGCGAAGGTGCGGAATAAAGCTTTTAGGAAAGTTAGGCAATGTTACTCTTATTCATCCTTCATACAATATAAAGGAGCTCAAGCTGTTATTAGAAAAGTCATAAGAAGGGCAAAGAAAATGCATTGGAGAATGTATCATGCTGGCATTGGGAAAGGGATCCAGGTAGAGGAAGTTTAAATTATAATTCTGCTTCAGCTTTTTCAAAGTCGGTAAATGCAACCCTTTTCCTCGCCATACAAAAGTTTTCTAACTCCCCCCATTTTCTGTATCGTAACCCAAATGTTGCCTACGTGGATCTCTTTCCATATAAATATTGTACAACCATTGTATAGATATCCACAGCATGGTAATTTTTTAAATTATTCTCCTCAGGCCTAGGATTTAATTGCTATGGGTGATTTCTTACTCTGGTCGGGTAATGTCTTTTCTGACGAGGGGTGGTCACTGCTTGGCCAGAGAGACTTGTGGCTGTAAAACAATCTCAGGTAATGAGGCCTTCTGCATGGTGGTTATAGGAGTTGACTCTGGGACTGCAGGAAGTGGTTCTGACAGCTCTGGATACCTTTCTCCTGTCTGTATTGGCATCCCGGACAGTGCATGGCAAGCTGCTCGACCTACTGATCTATCCCAGGCCAGCAGACAAAGCTTCCAGCCAATGCTTTCACTTTGACCACACCCAAATTACCGACATGCAGCTCCTCCAACACTTTAGCTCTCAGCTTGGATGGTACAACAGCTCTCAATCCCCAAATAAGGCAACCCCTGTCAAGGGCATGTTCATCCCAGCGGTGGGAAAATGGGGAAGCTAGAATTTCTGCTGTATATTCCTGCTATTTGGGTATGTAGACCTGAGACAGTGAGGAGTGGTTTCTGGTTTCCCTTTAGATCACCTTTGCTGTAACAGATAGACTTTTTATTTGCATCAGGGAAAAGATGTCAAGCAGAGTGACCTCTTCTGTAAGTTTTTCAAGTACTTTCTTTTCCAAGGGTAAACAGGATAAACCATCTGCATTTCCATCATTAGTTGTCTTTTTGCATTTGACCTTGTGGCATCATCAGGAAACAGTGCCCATCTCCGCATTTGTGTTGCTGCCGTTAGTCGAACACCCTTCTGTGGTTTAAAAATGGACAGTAGTGGTTGATTATCAGTAATGAGGGTAAACTCTCTCACATACAAGTACTGATTGAAACGTTTTACACCCCAAACCAGACTCGGGGCCTCTCTGTTAATTTGTGTGTAATTTTTCACTGCATTTGTAAGGGAACTTGATGCAAGAGCTATGGGGCTTTTTATTTTTTTTATATAAATGAGTATGATCACCTGGTACTCATTGTTTAAGAACCTGTGAATTTTATCTGTTTTCTGCCATTTTAAAACAAAAATGCCTTGCTGCTCTTCAACAGGTGGGAGGTTGCCTCAGGTTAAATCAAAAATTTATTCATTACCACTGTTATGTTTTGTAATTCCAAAACTAATTGAAAGGAGAACACGGAGCCAGGGATAACTTGTTTACATTTAGTTTTTACATTTGGAGGGTACGCATTTATGACGTGCTGGCGTGATGACGTATACCATTCATGTAACCCATAATGAATGATGTGAACAACAAAGAACGCTTAATCAAACAATATAATTACAATATTACTCAAACATTACTGAAATATTATATACACAACAGCAAGGATAAATCAGATCCTTCCAGTTATAGATCTATTTCGCGAACTTCACATCTACGTAAAATAATTGAACAAATATTTATAGCAAAGCTTTCATATTTTGTGGAAAGAGGTGAAAATTAGCTGTATACTGTTCTGGATTTTGTAAGGGGAGAATAATCATGGATTCAGTGTTAAGTTTGGATTCTGTTATCCATAAGAGCAAAGTTAATAAAGAATCATTGGCAGCAAGTTTCTTTGTTGTAGAAAAAGCTTATGATAACTTATGGACACAAGAGTTACTGCTGAAAATGGAAATGATGGGAATAGGTGGTGGAATGTTCATTTGGATTCAAGATTTTTTTTAATAGGAAGATACAAGTTAGGGTGGGAACAACATTTTCTAAGGATTATGAGATAGAGAAAGAGATTCCACAGGGGAGTGAGTGTGGCCCACTCCTTTTTAACATTATGATTAATGATATTTTCTTAAATGTTGGCTCAGACATTTCCAAATCATTATATGCTGATGATGGTGCAGTGTGGAAGAAAGGCAGGAATATATAATTTGTACAGTTCGGAAAATGCAGGCAGCTATTAATGAAGTAGTGGAATGGGGACGTCAGTAGGTGTTTAAATTTTCTGTTGCAAAGACTCAAGTTATTTGTTTTTCTTAAAGGAACATCACACCCACAATTGCTCTCAAGTTATATGATAAATCTCTGAAACAGGAGTCAGTGGTAAAGTTTCTACCACTGTGGTTGACTTAAACCTTCAAGAAAAGATCAAGGTGAAGAATGATTGTACATAATCAGCACAAGAAGTTCAGCAATACTGTATATGCAAGGCAGATATTATGATTTCTCACATATCTACACAGGTGGTTCAAAAGATCCAGTGACAGGTTGCTCAGGTGTTTCTGTTGATGTTTCATAGTTTCAAGTGACTATTAAGGAAAAACTATCAGACAAACTATCAGAATTCATGCCTGAGATGGTTGCTATCACTTTAGATTGGAATTGGTCAAGCAAGTACGCCCTGATTATGTACTTCCATGCTCTGATTCGTTCTCAGTTTTGACATCTATTAACACAGGTATTTCAAATTGCAGACATTCCTCTTGAGAGTGGACAACATCTTTTGAGGCTGCAGAGTCTAGGCTTGAGTATACATTTCTATAGATCCCTGCCCATGATGGTGTTGATGGCAATGAGGTGGCATGTAGCCAAGCAATCTCCTAAAAATAAGGCTAAAAATGTCATGGTGCCTTTGCACATAGGGGAGGTGAAAGCCATAATAAGTCTATTTGATCACCGTGGCAATGAAGTTGGGAAAAGGAAAAGAAAGGATGTTATTGATATAAAATTCAGAGGATGATGTGAGCTCAACTCAGAGATGGGTATAAAAGGAGGGAAAAAGTAGTTATACTTGCACGTTTACATATCGGACATACAGTACTAGGTTGAATAATTCCTTGTTCAGAATTAATAAGCATGATGATACAGCCATTTGTAGAGTGCACTTGCCAAGAAACTGCAGCATATACTGTTTGAATGGTGTTCCTATGAGGTGCAAAGGAAACATCTGATTACTAAATCGGTCTTTGGGACAGACGCCACTTAACATGAAAAGTTGTCAGAATATCACTGCAATCGTAATGTGTATAAGTCTGTATTTGACTTTCTGATAAAACATTAGGCTTATTGATATAATTTGAGTTTTTTTTGGAGGGGGGGATTTAATGGGTATACTTCCTGTCTCAAGAAGAACATATCCCAATTGTTCTGTAAAACACATCTTTGGAGTGAAATGCTGGAAAATGCAGAATAGTTATATAGACCCTGGGAGAAAAGGAAGATACCAACAATAGCTTGTGTCAGAGACCTTGCTGGAGAAAGAGATGGAGGACTGAGTGAAACAGCTCCTCCTGTGTGCCAGGATTTGAAATCAACTGTGCAACCAAGTTGTCTCAAACCATGAATAGATAAGGGTTTGACAGAGAGATTATGTCTGCTAGTAAAGTTGTTTCTAGTGGTAGAAAGAAACTGAACTGGTGTGAAGACTGTAAATAGTGGAATTTGTTTCGAATATAAGAAGTAACAGTGCATCTTTTCACCAGTCCCCAGTACATAATCACAAGGTGTACCTTTCAATAGAAAATGCAGATTATTCTATTAAATAATGCAGAATATAAAGTTCCAACTATAATCCATACATGATTGGTGTACTGTAGCTCTCTTCTTCTGAAAGTCATTTCTTACTACAGAAAGTATTAAAGCTGATCCTTCAGTCCAGCACTGAAGGAGTGTTGCATTGTCCTTTGTAAGAGGCTTTAAACTAAGGACTCATTTGATCTTTTAGTTTGAGATAAAATAACTTGTAATGCTATTGAATAAGAGCAAGCAAGCTCTGGCCTATAGTCTACAGTTCCACAACCACAAACACGATCCAAGTTCCACAAACATGAACGTCTCCCTCACTTGGTTTCAGATGTTGCCTCTCAGCTTGTACTCCTTCGCCTTCTCCCGCCTTATTCTGGTTTCTTCCTCCTTCCTTTCCAATCTCGGTGAAGAGTCTTGGCCTGTTTATTCTTCTCCATAGATGTTGCCTGACCAGCTGAGTTCCTCCAGCATTTGGTGTGTGTTGCTCTGGATTTCCAGCCTCTGCAGAGTCTCTTGTGTTTATGGGCTACTGTCTTGTGTTTGTAGGATGCTTTGGTGATCAAACAGTCTGCTGCACTTCATACTGTCCATAATTCATTGTAAAGGGTTTTGGGACATCATAAGGTCACAACAGGCACAGAAGAAGAGCTAGATTAGCTGGTTTTTATCTCACCAGCAGTCCACATTTATGTTTCTCATGGTAAAGAGAGATTCTGCTCCTGAGTGATTTCCAGGGATTCCTTGCTGTAAGAGGGATACAAGGGCAACAGGTGAGAAAAGGATAGAGGCCAAAAATGTTAACTGTCCCTTCCCCTTTTCGAGTGACCTGCCAACACTGGCTGTCCCATATTCTGAATAATGATCAATTAGCTGAGATACCAGATGGTCCCCAGCATCTGCAAAACTTCACCCCGGCATGATAAGAAAGGACAAAGAAATAGAAAGATTAAAAAGTGGCTGGCATGCTAGAAACTGGACTTGAAAATTTGTGGTATTATGTATTTTTCCCAGACAGTAGAATTAAATTTCTTTTAGTGTCTGACGAGGCATGGTTCCAAAAAGTTTTATAATTTACTATCAAACATAGCAATCTGGAAGGGAATGCTGCACAGATTGGATTTTTGATAGCTCTGAGACCCAGAAAGTCTCCTTTTTTTGTGGTTGACAGTCAGGTGCAAGAAGACAACAGGGAGGATGCATCAAATCTATCCAGCGCTGCTTGTAAATATGCCTTAAGACCCAGCCTCAGAGACTGGACTGGTAATTGGACTTCATTTGCCAACAGTTTTGTTTTCAAATTAACTTTCCCAAAGAACTCCCACAGCAATGAGCATATCAATTTGTTGACAAACCTGCATAGGATGGGCAGACTAATGGAAACAATTCCTTCCTTCTGTTTAGCTGAAAGAGTATAATTCAAAGTGAATTAGCATTTATATTGTGGCTGCATTAAAAACACAGAACCCTTCATCATCATTAACTCCTAATCAGGAAGTAATCAGTCCTAAACGGGGATAATATTTAATGTTTCGAAAGCAGTTTGTGCTCTCAATTACATTTTGGAGGAGTTTGGCTCTATATACTGGTATGACAGCCACATCAAAATAATTAGCTAATATTGCACATCCACCTGCCACAGTTTCTTTGTAAGACCTTGCAGAAGGGACACAGTCAACAAGACATTGTTTTTCAATTTATTGGAAGTTCGTCAGAAACTTTGGTTTGTAATGATGCTTACAGATGCGGCCTTGAGCTCTTGGGAACAAAGTCCATTCAGCCCCTCAGTCTGTTCTGTCTTCGACATATTTTGATTCCTAGTGCGAGTTTCGTACAATTTAAATGCTGTCACAGATAAACTGGAGGCTCCTCTCTCACCAATGCTAAAGCTGAAAGACTACCCCTCGCTGCTGTGCTTCGTGTCTGTGAACTTTGCGGCAATTTGCCCCGTTAATTTGATAAACTGAATACCGAGGCTTTGGGCCTACTCTGGGGATTTGGATCTAAGGACTCAATTTAGCTCGGAATGCTGTTGTTGTTGCTTGCTTCTATTGTTTGCTGATTTGTTTTGTTTTTTTTCTCACTTTCTCTGTGGGCACTGTGGGTTGGTCTTATTTTATTTTTAAATGGGTTCTTCCGGGTTCTTTGCTTTGCGACTGCCTGTAAGTAAACAAATTTCAAGGTTGTATAATTTACACATTCTTTGATAATAAATGCTCTCTGAGTCTTTGAATTTTCCTTTTCTTTTCTATTTTATTTTTTATGTGGAGACGCATCACAGTAACAGACCCTTCCAACGAACCTACGCTGCCCAGTTGCACCCCTGTGATCAATTAACCTACTAACCCATACATCTTTGGAACCTGGGAGGAAACCGGAGCACCCAGAAGAAACCCACGCGGTCACAGGGAGAACGTACAAACTCCTTGCTAACAGCTGCGGGAATTGAACCCGGGTCGCTGGCGCTGTAAAGTGATGTGTCAACTGCTACGCTACCGTGCCGTCTTTTTCAAACTTCTATCAGTCTGCAGATTGAAAAGAACAACTGGGGTGAGCAGAAGAGGGTCAGGTGCATTACCATCTCTGCATGTAGAAGTGTGGCTTGAGTTCTTACTTTTTTTTTTATTATTGTTGAGTTTTGCCCCCAGTACTAGCCACTCCTAAGAGCAAGGCTAATTTTCTAAGACTGGACTCTCAATTCTCTTGAATGTTGTGAAAATTGAAGTCAGAGTATCCCTTAACCTTCTAAATTACAGTGACTGCAACCTTCATTGATGAACTCTCTTCGCAATATCCAAATGATTCTGGTAAGCCTATGTCACACCACTTTGATCATCACCTTGGTCACTGTGTTGGTTATAGTGATAATTCTCTTCCCCAACAATCCCCAGTCCACCTTTCTGTGCCTGGTTATGGCATTCTAATGAACTATGTACATAAATCCTTGAAGTTTCTTTGTAGCTTCAGTGCTTCTGGATTGTTTGACTCTTGAAGTCTAAAGTGAATGAATTTACATTTGGCAAAATTTCAATGGTTTGCAGTCAGAATTGGCAGGTAGTCAATGAGTACTTGTGTCCCTGACAAAAATGCATGTAGGGTGTTCTTCCCTCTGCTAAACCAGTTCACACAACTGAGGACAAAGTCACAGTACCCAGTCAATAGGGAAGGTCACCAAGCCTTACCTTGCATCGAGTACTTAAAAAAAAAAATTTGTATTTCTATGTCTATCACCCTTCATATCATCTCAATATGTTCTTCAGTCAATTAAATATTTTTGCAGTGATGTCCTTGTTATGATGAAGGAAATACAATGGCCAATATGCACACAGCAATTTCTCAGTTTTCAAAAATATTGATTAAGGAATAAATATTGAGTATTACTTAACCTTCCGAAGGGTACATATTGATCAGTGTTTCAAGGACAATTTCACTGCCATTTTATACCCATTTGAAGGACACAAAGAGCCTTGGTTTAGCATCTCATCTGAACGGCAACACCTTCAATAATGTGATCCTTAAATGGAGTATTGATCTAGATTTGGTCAGGTTTGTAAACCCATAACCCTTCAATGCACAGGCAGAAGGACTCCCTACTGAACCACACTGACCTGGCAGAAACCCATAGGTGTAGTTATGTGTTAGAGCAAACTTAAACTGATGCCCAGCTCCACAGACACTCAGTCTGAGCACAGCAGCCAGTGTAGGTGGAAAGAGAATTACTATTTTCAGTCTATGACCTTTCGCCAGAACTGAAAGAAGCTAACAACAGCAACATGCACAAAATGCTGGAGGAAGTCAGCAGGTCAGGTAGCATCTATGGAGGGGAATAAGTACTTTATACTTTATTGTCGCCAAACAATTGATACTAGAATGTACAATCATCATAGCGATATTTGATTCTGTGCTTCCTGCTCCCTGGATTACAAATCAATAGTAAATATTAAAAATTTAAATTATAAATCATAAATAGAAAATATAAAAAGGGAAAGTAAGGCAGTGCAAAAAAACCGAGAGACAGGTCCGGATATTTGAAGGGTATGGCCCAGATCCGGGTCAGGATCCGTTCAGCAGTCTTATCACAGTTGGAAAGAAGCTATTCCTCAAGCTCCTGAGCCTTCTCCTGGAGGGAAGAGGGATGAAAAGTGTGTTGGCTGGGTGGGTCATGTCCTTGATTAATATTTTAGAGGGTAGTTTGCTCGGGAGAGCACACGCAGAGTCGCCAGTTACCGATGCCATCATACAACTCCAAAACAAGAAGTAGTCAACGTTTCAGCCTGAGACTAATCATCAGGACATCAGAGGTTAACAACATTTATAAGTAAATGTAGAAGAGAGTGATGCAAAGAGGAAGGGAAAAAGCAGAAGAGCTATGGCTGACTATTCAGCTCATATGTCCTGGCTCAGAATCTCAAGATCACTGGGCTCAGAAAGCTTCCACTTGACAGGAGAGTAAGGCCAGAAGGCACCAACACACCAGGAGACAAGAGATTCTGCAGATGTTGGAAGTTGTAAATCTTGAGCAACACAACATCGCAAAAACAAAGGAGCTGGTTGTGGACTACAGGAGGAATGGAGACAGGCTAGCCCCTATAGACATCAATAGATCTGGGGTTGAGAGGGTGAACAGCTTTAAGCTCCTTGGCATAAACATCACCGAGGATCTCAAGTGGTCTGTACATACTGGCTGTGTGGTGAAAAAGCACAACAGCATCTCTTTCACCTCAGACAATTGAAGAATTTCGTATGGCCCCTCAAATTCTAAGAACTTTCTATAGGGGTACGATTGAGAGCATCCTCACTGACTACATCACTCCTTGGTATGGGAACTGTACTTCCTCAATTGCAGGCCTCTGCAGAGAGTGGTGCGGACAGCCCAGCGCATCTGTAGATGTGAACTTCCTACTTTTCAGGACATTTACAAAGACAGGTGTGTAAAAAGGACCCGAAAGATCATTGGAGACCTGAGTCACCCCTACCAGATGCTACCATCCAGGAAGTGGTACTGCAGCGTAAAAGCCAGGACCAACAATCTCCAGGACAGCTTCTTCCACCAGGCCATCAGACCGATTAATTCATGCTGACGCAACTGCATTATGTTATATTGACTATCCTGTTGTATATAATATTTATTACAAATTATTATAATTTCTCATTGCACATTTGAATGGGGACGTAACAAAGATTTTTACGCCTCATCTATATGAAGAATATAAGTAATAAAGTCAATTCAAGGCTATTGGGGAGAGTTTAAACTAGAATTGCTGGAGGGTGGGAACCAAACTGAAGAGACAGAGGAAGGGGCGTTTGGCTCACATATAGAGAAAACTTGGAGACTGTGTGAGAGGGAGGATAGGCAGGTGATAGAAAAGGGATACACTGAGACCAAAGGTTCGAGATGTGTCTATTTTAACGCAAGAAGCATCATGAACAAAGCGGATGAGTTTAGAGCGTGGATCAGTACTTGGAGCTATAATGTTGTGGCCATTACAGAGTCTTGGATGGTGCAGGGGCAGGAATGGTTACTTAGAGTGCCAGGCTTTAGATGTTTCAGAAAGGGCAGGGAGGGAGGCAAAAGAGGTGGGGGCGTGGCACTGCTGATCAGAGATAGTGTCACGGCTGCACAAAAGGAAGAAGTTATGGAAGGATTGTCTACTGAGCTTTTGTGGGTGTAAGTTAGAAACAGGAAGGGGTCAATAACTCCACTGGGTGTTTTTTTATAGGCCACCCAATAGTAACAGGGACATCAAGGAGCAGATAGGGAGACAGATTCTGGAAAGGTGTAATAATAACAGGGTTGTTGTGGTGGGAGATTTTAATTTCCCAAATATTGATTGACATCTCCCTTGAGCAAGGGGTTTAGATGGGGTGAAGTTTGTTAAGTGTGTTCAGGAAGGTTTCTTGACACAGTATGTAGATAAGCCTACAAGAGAAGAAGCTGTACTTGATTTGGTATTGGGAAATGAACCTGGTCAGGTGTCAGATCTTTCAGTGGGAGAGCATTTTGGAGATAGTGATCTCAATTCTATGTCCTTTACTATAGCATGGAGAGTGATAGGAGCAGACAGATTAGGAAAATTTTTAATTGGAGTAAGGGGAAATATGAAGCTATCAGGCAGGAACTTGGAACTATAAATTGGGAACAGATGTTCTCAAGGAAATGTACAGCAGACATGTGGCAAATGTTCAGGGGATATTTGAGTGGCGTTCTGCATAGATACGTTCCAATAAGACGGAAAGGGTGGTAGGATACAGGAACCGTGATGTACAAAAGTTGTTGAAAATCTAGTCAAGAAGCAAAGAAAAGCTTACAAAAGGTTCAAAAAACTAGGTAATCATAGAGATCTGGAAGATTATAAGGCTAGCAGGAAGGAGCTTAAGAATGAAATTAGGAGAGCCAGAAGGGGCCATGAGATGGCCTTGGGGAACAGGATTAAAAAAAAATCCCAAGGCATTCTACAAGTACGTGAAGAGCAAGAGGATAAGGCATGAGAGAATAGGAGCAATCAAGTGTGACCATGAAAAAGTATGCATGGAACCGGAGGAAATAGCAGAGGTATTTAATGAATACTTTGCTTCAGTATTCACTACGGAAAAGGACCTTGGCGATTGAAGGAATGACTTACAGTGGATTGAAAAACTTGAGCATACAGGCATTAAGAAAGAGGATGTGCTGGAGCTTTTGGAAAGCATCAAGTTGGGTACGTCTCCGGGACAGTACAAAATATACCCCAGGCTACTGAGGAAGGCGAGGGAGGAGATTACTGAGACTCTGGCAATGATCTTTACGTCATCAATGGGGACGGGAGAGGTTGTGGAGGATTGCAGATGTTGATAGCCCAGGAAATTATAGACCAGTGAGTCTTACTGCAGTGGTTGGTAAGTTATAGGAAATGATCCCGAGAGGCAGGATTTATGAACATTTGGAGAGGCATAATATGATTAGGAATAGTCAGCATGGATTTGTCAAAGGCAGGTCCGAATTTTTTGAGGATGTGACTAAGCACATTGATGAAAGTAGAGAACTAAACGTAACATATATGGATTTCAGCAAGGCATTTGATAAGGTACCGCATGCAAGGCTTATTGAGAAAGTAAGGAGGTATGGGATCCATGGGGACCTTGCTTTGTGGATCCAGAATTGGCTTGCTCATGGAAGGCAAACAGCGGTTGTAGACGGGTCATATTCTGCATGGAGGTCGGTGACCAGTGGTGTGCCTCAGGGATCAGTTCTGGGACCCCTTATCTTCATGATTTTTATAAATGACCTGGATGAGGAAGTGGAGGGATGGGTTAGTAAGTTTTATGATGACACAACCGTTGGGGGTGTTGTGGGTAGTATAGAGGGCTGTCAGAGGTTACAGCAGGACACCGATAGGATGCAAAACTGGGCTGAGAAGTGGCAGATGGAGTTCAACCCAGATAAGTGTGAGGTGGTTAATTTTGGTAGGTGAAATAGGAATTAGTATTAATGGTAAGACTCTTGGCAGTGTGGAGGTTCAGAGGGATCCTGGGGTCCGAGTCCATAGGACGCTCAAAGCAGCTGCATAGGTTGACTCTGTGGTTAAGAAGGCCTTCATCAACTGTGGGATTGAGTTTAAGAGCCGAGAGGTAATGTTACCCTGGTCAGATTCCACTTGGTGTACTGTGCTCAGTTCTGGTCACCTCACTACAGGAAAGATGTGGAAACTATAGAAAGGGTGCAGAGGAGATATACAAGGATGTTGCCTGGATTGGGGAGCATGCGTTATGAGAATAGGTTGAGTGAACTTGGCCTTTTCTCCTTGGAGCGATGGAGGATGAGAGGTGACCTAATAGAGGTCTATAAGATGATGAGAGGCATTGATCGTGTGGATAGCCAGAGGCTTTTTCCCAGGGATGAAATGGCTAACATGAGCGGGCACAGTTTCAAGGTGCTTGGAAGTAGGACAGAGATGTCAGGTGTAAGTTTTTCATGCAGAGTGGTTAGTGCGTAGAATGGGCTGCCAGCGACGGTGGTGGAGGTGGATATGATAGGGTCTTTTAAGAGACTCCCGGATAGATACATGGAGCTTAGAAAAATAAAGGGCTATGGGTAGCCCTAGGTAATTTCTAAAGTAAGTACATGTTCAGCACAGCATTGCGGGCCGAAGGACCTGTATTGTGTTGTAGGTTTTCTATGTTTCAGTTCAATTCAATTCAAAATGCAGAAGGAACTCAACAAGTGGGACAGGAATGATCAATCGATCTTTTGGGCCAAGACCCTTCATCAGTGTTGGAGAGGACGGGATAGGAAGCCAGAAGAAGAGGATAGAGGGAAGGAGAAGGTGTACAAGCTGGCAGATGATAAATGAAACCAGGTGAGAGGGAAGTTAGGTGATTGGTGGGCGGGGGGGGGAGAAGCGAGAGAAGGATGAGGTAAGAAGTTGAAAGGTGAAAGAGGTGAAGTTCGGAAGAAGGAGGATTCTGATAGGAGAGGCGAGTGGACTATAGAGGAAAGGAAAGGTGGAAGGACACCTGAGGGAGATGATGGGCATGTGAGAAGAAGAGAAGAGATGAGAGAGGAGCCAGAAAGATTCCTGGAGATTCTCTGGAATTCCAATGCTTCTGACTTCAAAGTTCAAAGTAAATGTATTATCGAAGTACATATATTTCACCATATACAACCTTGAGATTTATTGTCTTGCGGGCATACTCAAAAACTGTATTGCATTATAACCATAACAGAATCAAAAAAAGGCTGCACCACTTTGGGTGTTCACCCAGAGTACAAAGGACAGCAAACTGTGTAAATACATGAAGAAATAGATAATAATAAATAATTCAGCAACAAATATTGAGAACATGAAATGAAGAGTCCTTGAAAGTGAGTTCATCGGTTGTGGGAACATTTCATTGATGGGGCAAGTGAAGATGTGTGAAGTTATTCCCTTTGGTTCAAAAGCCTTATGGTTGAAGGATAATAGCTGTTCCTTAACCTGGTGGTGTGAGTCCTGAGGCTCCTGTAGCTTCTTCCTGATGGTAGCAGTGAGCAGAGAGCATGTTCTAGGTGGTGATGGTCGCTGATGATGCTGCTTTCCTGTGACAGTATTTCATGTAGATATGCTCAATGGCGAGGAGGGTTTTACCCATGATAGACAACTTTTTGTAGGATTTTCCATTCAAGGGCATTGGTGTTTCCATACCACTTTATTATATTAAAAAGCAAAAAAAAAAATCTGCCTTTTTTATAAGTCTAAAGTGGACTAATTTATAGTTGGCAATACGTATGTTAATGATTTGTGATCAGAATTGGCAGGATTAAAGATGAAGTGTGGAATTGGTGGGGAAGGACTTAAGAAAGAAATGAAAGATGCTTGCTGCAGGGAAAAGGATAGTGTTAATTGAGTGGCGAAGAAACAAAAGTTGGATGCCGGGAAGGAGGGATTCATGGTTTTGCTCGAGCAGCAGTATTGATGCATAGAATCTGACAACAAAGGCAAGAAGAGAGGGTGTGAGAGAGGTCATAAGAGAGTCAAAGAGCAAGACTAAAGGAGAGTCAGAGGAAGAAGCTGCAAGAGGGGTCATGGGAGAGGCTAAGATAAAAAATTTCTGGGAGACACAGCAGATCCACAATAGATCTCAAAGGTATTGATTGGTGGGGTCCTTCAGCACAGTACTTAGCTTTGTAATGGAATTTCTTTCAGAATTGTTCACAATGTTTTGTAACACCAGCATCCAAACAGAAATTGTAGTTAATTCCATTGTAGAATAACACTGCAGTACAACACAGCTGGTATCAGACTGGCAAGTGTACTGTGCCCAGTTATACTCCACATTCACTTCTCAGTGACGTTGAGGCTCCACTGCGTGATCTTAACTTTAAGTGTACTATGTACAAATTCTTATTCCTTTTCAGGGCCGTCACCCATTGGGAGGCCCTGAAAGGAACTGTATTTATGTCATCATGATCTTTGTTCTGTACAAGCACAAAATAATGGAAAATTGAGCAGGAACTTTAAGAAATTTACACGTGCCATTCCCAGCCTAAGGAACCTGTAATGAGAGTGCTGAAACTTTAACACAGAACATTACAGCACAGTACAGGCCCTTCGGCCCATGTTGTTGTGTTGACCTTTCAATCTACTCTAAGGTGCAAGATTCAAGATTGTTTAATGTCATTTCCTGTATACAAGCACAAAGGAGACTGAAATAATTGTTACTCCATATCTGATGCACAAAAAACACACAAAAGATAAAGAAAATAATTTAAAAATACAATAAATATAAATCCATAAGATAACTTATATACATAGATTGATTGTATGTCCATAAAGTGACGCTGAGCTGTACATGAGGTGACTGACAGGGAATAATAAAGTAGGAGTGGAGTTAGAGGGTGGAGGTGTTGATTGGCCTTACTGCTTGGGGAAAGTAACTGTTTTGCGTCTGGTGGATTTGGCGTGGATGTTACATAGCCTCCTCCGTGAGATCCTTCAAGATGTTACTGTTCCTTTTCCGACATCTTTCTGTAAATACTCTATGTCCTTGATGGCGGGTATGCTGGTACCAGTAATGCGTCGGACAGTTTCAACTACATATTGTACAGCCTTCCTGTCCGCCGCAGCGCCATTTTCATTCAATGCAGTGTGTAGCTTGTCAGCAAATTATATGCCATTCGGCCCACAGTGTTATGCCAGCCTTTTAACCTACTCTAAGAGCAGTCTAAACCTTCCTCCTACATAGCGCTCCAATTTTCTATTATTCATGACCCTGTCTAGGAGACTCTTTAATGACTCTAATGTATCTGCCTCCCCCACCACCCACCAAATGGTTATTTAACATCTGACAGTGCTGCTTTAAAGAGCGAGGAAGTTTTCCCGATGGAGATGATGTACGGTCTCCTCTTGCTCCTGTGCGTTCCAAGGATGCAACATTGTGCCAGCCAGGATTGTGGAATTAATGGCTGCTGCCTTACAATAGTTGGAAAGGGTGGAGTCGAACCATTTGTTATAGCCAAGTTAGAGAGCAACGGATAGCATCGACGTTGTAGAGAACTATTGTATTTTAATCTTCCAAGGCTCCAGTGGGTGGGCTTGGTTGGGCCCATTTCACTGAAATGTTGTGAGAACTTGGCTGCATCACTCGCTGGTATGGGCGGGGGGGTGGGGGTTGGCTACTGCACAGGATCAAAATAAATTGCAGAGCATAGTAAACTTAGTCAGCTCCATCAAGAGCACCAGCCTCCCCAGCGTCCAGGACATTTTCAAGGGGCAATGCCTCAAAAAGCCGGAATCCATCATGAAGGACTCCCATCACCCAGGTCATGTCTGTTTTCATTGCTACCATCAGGCAGGAGATACAGAAGCCTGAAGGCCCACACTCATTGATTCAGGAACAGCTTCTCTCCCTCTGCTATCCAATTTCTGAATGGACTTTGAACCCATGAACACTACCTCACTACTTTTTTATTTCTATTTTTGTACTACTTATTTAACAATTTATTATATACATACTTACTGTAGTTGTTTTTTCCTCTACTATTATGTATTGCATTGTACTGCTGCCGCAAAGACAACAAAGTTCATGATATCTCCTGGTGATATTAAACCTGATTCTAATTCTGAAACAGTCAACAGCAGGAATCCAACAGAAGATGCCTAGGAGAAACCTCTGGAGCAAAAAATTCGCAAAGAATTAGAAGAAGGCCATCACGAGGAAATCTGCAGATGCTGGAATTTCAAGCAACACACATCAAAGTTGCTGGTGAACGCAGCAGGCCAGGCAGCATCTATAGGAAGAGGTACATTCAACGTTTCGGGCCGAGAGCCTTCATCAGGACTAACTGAAAGTAGAGATAGTAAGAGATTTGAAAGTTGGGAGGGGGAGATCCAAAATGATAGGAGAAGACAGGAGGGGGAGGGATGGAGCCAAGAGCTGGACAGGTGATTGGCAAAAGGGATATGAGAGGATCATGAGACGGGAGGCCTAGGGAGAAAGAAAGGAGGAGGGGGGAAGCCCAGAGGATGGGCAATAACGGATGGGGTGTGAGGGGGAAGTGGGGCATTAACGGAAGTTAGGGAAGTCAATGTTCATGCCATTAGGTTGGAGGCTACCCAGACGGAATATAAGATGTTGTTCCTCCAACCTGAGTATGGCTTCATCTTTACAGTAGAGGAGGCCGTGGATAGACATATCAGAATGGGAATGGGACATGGAATTAAAATGTGTGGCCACTGGATGATCCTGCTTTCTTTGGCCGACAGCGCGTAGGTGTTCAGCGAAACGATCTCCCAGTCTGCATTGGGTCTCGCCAATATACAGAAGGGCACATTGGGAGCACCGGATGCAGTATATCACCCCAGCCGACTTACAGGTGAAGTGTCGCCTCAGTTTTCCCTCATTTTTCTCTAATATTTCTCCCAATTTAAATTCATGCCCTTTGGTGTTTGACTGCTTTGTAAAGGGTAATGGGTCATTTGTATATATTTATCTAGAGCCTTTATAATTTTCTACACCTCAGTTAAGTCTTTCATCAGCATCCTCTATTTCAAATAACAACAAAGAGAGCCTTTCCAATCTTTCTTCCAGACCAATAACAACCTCATAAATCTTCAATGCAAACTCTCCAGAGCAATCATATTTTCCCCTGAATATGGTGACCAAAGTGTACACAGGATTCAAGTGAAGGCTTAACAAATGTTGCACACAATTCTAGCATTGCCCTTGTATTCTAGTAGGCAGCTGTCGATCCCAGGGGATCATGGGTTTGCGCCTCTGGTGGACTGTGTCCTCTCCAGGGCACAAGCCTGAGTGAGAAGATTTGAAGAACCGCTGTTGCCCATGCAGCGGGATCCCCCTCTCCTTGTCACTGATGTCATCCAAGGGAAGGGCAAGCGCCAACAGAGCTTGGCACCAGTGTCGTCGCAGTAGTTGCCAGAAAGAAGTTATAAACAACATCAAATTGCCTTAAGGACCCCAGCTGTGGATTTCTTCCTCGGGGTGTACTCCTGAAGCCTTTTCCATGGGTGGATATGGCCACAAGGCAGTGGAGGTTTAAAATCAGAGTTTTCCTTCTCCTAGGCGGGCTGCTGCCCAAGGCTGACAAGCCCCACCTGCCCGAAGCAATTGGTTTTGAGGCGCCAGTGGTCCGCCTTTGCCCCTTCTCTTGTCAGTAGAAACAGTTCCGCCAAGCCTAGTAGCTAAGCTGTACATGAAGGCCAAGAGATTGACTTGGTTGTCAGAGGCTGTTAGAGAGGCCTGCCATTTGGAGCACTTTATAGGTCGCGGGAGCTTATCACCCCGGCTATGACAACCTTTGGAACTCCTTGTACTCTATGACTTAACAAATACAGCAAGCGTCTCATGTGGCCCTTCAAGCAATGTCTGGACTCTGGGGGGATATCAACAAGGATACTAGTAATTCCTGTTTTCAATGAGCAATAAATGATAACCTGTTGTACATCCTGTAATTATTAGAAAATCTGAAGAATTTTAGAAAGGATGTGAGAAAACTAGAGAGGGTTCAAAGGAGGTTCATGAAAATGTCTCCAAGGTTGAATGGCTTGTCATATGGAGAGTGTTTTATGGCTCTGGGCCTGTATTCTCCAGAAATCAGAAGAATGAGGGGTGACCTCATTGAAATCTATCAAATGGTGAAAGACCGTGATAGAGTGGATGTGGAGAGGATGTTTCCTATGGTGGGACAGTCTAAGACCAAAGAACACAGCCTCAGAATAGACGAACGTCCTTTAATAACGGAGATGATGAGGAATTTTTTTAGCCAGAGGGTGGTGAATCCGTGGAATTCTTTGGCACAGGCAGCTGTGGAGGGCAAGTCTTTGTGTATATTTAAAACAGAGGTTGATAGATTCTTGATTGATCAGGCATGAAGGGGTATAGCGGGGAAGGCAGGAGATTGAGACTGAGATGAAATTTGGATCAGCCATGATGGAATTGTGGAGCAGGATCAATAGGCTAAATGGCCTAATTCTGGTCCGATATCTTTTGGTCTTGTGGTTTTATGGTCTAATTTCTCTGGGAAACACAGCATTATGTATTGAAAAGAAAAAAAGACGACAACTAAGTTATTAGGAAATACATTTATTTATTGCCTAGACACTTTTTCTTCCTGCTCAACCCATCTTCCACCCACTGCATCTCTCAACCCAAACCCTTGTACAGGGTTATGTTGGAGTTCAACTTGCATACAGCATCAATTAATGACTCTATCAGGCCACTTAAATGCAATGGAACAAGGAGTTGTTCTTCTTCTTGTCTCCCTTTCTCTTCACCATTTACACCTCGGACTTCAACTACTGCACAGAGTCTTGTCATCTTCAGAAGTTTTCAGATGACTCAGCCATAGTTGGATGCATCAGCAAGGGAGATGAGGCTGAGTACAGGGCTACGGTAGGAAACTTTGTCACATGGTGTGAGCAGAATTATCTGCAACTTAATGTGAAAAAGACTAAGGAGCTGGTGGTAGACCTGAGGAGAGTTAAGGTACCAGTGACCCCTGTTTCCATCCAGGGAGTCAGTGTGGACATGGTGGAGGATTACAAATACCTGGGGATACGAATTGACAATAAACTGGACTGGTCAAAGAACACTGAGGCTGTCTACAAGAAGGGTCAGAGCCGTCTCTATTTCCTGAGGAGACTGAGGTCCTTTAACATCTGCCGGACGATGCTGAGGATGTTCTACGAGTCTGTGGTGGCCAGTGCGATCATGTTTGCTGTTGTGTGCTGGGGCAGCAGGCTGAGGGTGGCAGACACCAACAGAATCAACAAACTCATTCGTAAGGCCAGTGATGTTGTGGGGATAGAACTGGACTCTCTGACGGTGGTGTCTGAAAAGAGGATGCTGTCTAAGTTGCATGCCATCTTGGTCAATGTCTCCCATCCACTACATAATGTACTGGGTGGGCACAGGAGTACATTCAGCCAGAGGCTCATTCCACCGAGATGCAGCACAGAGCGTCATAGGAAGTCATTCCTGCCTGTGGCCATCAAACTTTACAACTCCTCCCTTGGAGGGTCAGACATCCTGAGCCAATAGGCTGGTCCTGGACTTATTTCATAATTTACTGGCATAATTTACATATTACTATTTAACTATTTATGGTTCTATTACTATTTATTATTTATGGAGCAACTGTAACGAAAACCGATTTCCCCTGGGATTAATGAAGTATGACTATGACCACAAAGTCAGCGCAGTGTAAAGCAAATCTTTTTGTTTCTCATAGGCGGAGTACGTATACTTCTAATTCTGAATTTCTTTCGGTTACTTTACTCTGGAATTACAATGAGATTAAATTTTAAATCTCTGTAAATGATACTTTTGATAATACTTGAAGTGAACTTTCATTTTTGTCAGTGTCTGGGTTAGTAAATTACACTGAGTAAAAAAGATTGCTTCTATTGGTAACTTTTTCATTCTGGAAAAAAGACATACGTATTTATGTAATGCCCTTCACTTCTCTAGCAAGAAATCAAAAAGCGCTTGCAAGTGATGAAATATTTTTGAAGGGAAGCTTCTGTTGCAGTGCTGGAAAATGGGCAGCCAATTTGTGTAAGTTACTTCCAGCAAACAGCAAACTGAAAATAATAAACACGATAGTAAACAGCTGATGTTTTGGCCGGGACCCTTCTTCAGGATCTGATAATGATGGTGAGACAATCGGACCATCTTGTGTTGTTAATTGAGGGATAAGTATTGACATGAATACTCATCCAATTCCCTGCTCTTCATCAAACAATGGGAAATTTTGTTTCTCCATGACAGCACAAATGGGGCACAAGACCTAATGAAGGGTCTCGGTCCTGAATATCAGCTCTTCTTCCTTTCTGTAGATACTGCCCGATCTGCTGAGTTCCTCCAGCATTTTGTGCGTTAACCAGGTTCAACAAGGCTGCCTCTCCAACGGTGCAGTATTACCTCAGCATGGTACTAGAGTGTCAGCCTAGAGATCTGTGTTCAAATGTTTGGAATAGGATTTGGTCCTTTTTACAAAGATTGAGATTAATATTTGCAACAATACCTTGGCCATCACAAAATACTGGATGAACTAAGTAGATCAAGCAGCATCTAAGGAGAGAAATAAAGAGATAACATTTTGGGCCAACACCCTTCAAAACTGATAGTAAACAAAACTGAAGGGTCTCAGCCCAAAACCTTGACTCTTTATTCTTCTCTATAGATACTTCCCAAACTCCGAAATTTTTATGTTACCCTGGATTTCCAGAAACTGCATAATCTCTTGTGTTTATAATATCTTAAACATTTTACCCTTTTTAATTGATTGTTATACTGAGGCAGTGTGAAGAATTTGAGATTCTCACCAACAATTTTTAAATTGATGTCCAGCAGATTTTTTTGCCCTTTTTTTTGAATCAACCTTCTAGGAAGCTTCTCTTCAACATCCAATATATGTTAGTTTGATTCCTTCTTGAATTGCCTTGGGGGCACTCTTGCCTTTTGTGGTAAATGTTCCAGATTGACTGGTTCAATAAATTACTTCAAACCATATTTATAGAAACACTTATAGTTGAATTGGTTCAGACCTGCTGGAGATTCTGCTCCCGAGCGAATGGCAATTGTAACCAGGCTGCTTCACTACTTGTTTTTTTTGATTGAATAAGCAAGCTAATTCACACCAATAAAATATCACTTTGAAGTTTCAGCTGTTTGAGTTATAATTCTTCTTGTGGATTAGATGATTCTGGTAGTGATTTTCTTTTAGTTCCGTGGCCTACAACAGTTACTGATGTTTAGAAACATCAAGGGCACCAGTGGGATGTTTTCGATTAATATTCATGAAATCGCATCTCACACAAGACTAATTGTAAATGAGCAGTTGGGAATTTGCATAAACCATTTGATGAACTTTGATGTTTTTTCATTAGCATCCGGCCACAACATTCACACTATTTTGTAGACTTTTCAATAACCGATCATTAACCATGTTGGTAGCTCGCCCTCCCCTTTTGTTTGGATCATTTGGCAAACCGCCCAGCTTCGCGATGCAGACCCCGAGGTTGGGTGGAGGAAATACTTGCACCTAGGTGGATTTTTTTCACAAATTCGGGAGGTCCAATAACACTCACAAGGCAATGAATTATTTTTTGTTTAATGTCACTTACAATGTTATGTAATCTCAATCTCTTAAAAGAATTACCGATGAAAAAAATTGTCAGTGAAAGTTAAATCTCCCTGTACAATGAGAAATGGTGCTGGTAAATTAATATAATGCTTTTCAATTTCAACTTTAACATACAGAATCAGAATGGATTTATTATCACTGACGTGTTGTGAAATGACATATGTCGGTAGCTCTAAATGCACTAAGTTGTCATCTTATCGTGTTGAAATGGAGAACAATATTATGCTTATTATGTAGCCACATTGTATAATCCAAGCAATTTGGCTGTTTTGACCAATTCATGAGTAATTTAGGATACTCCCACTTCCAAGCACCTGCTCTGTTGTCTTGTATTGCATAACACACATGTCGAACCTTGAAGTTCAATGGCTACACCAGCAGAAGACCGTGAACATACATGCACAGCCTAATAAAGTGGCCACTGAGTGTAGTCCTGATTAAAGGTCATGTCCCTGAAACGTTACCTCTGTTTTCTGTCTCTGCTGATGCTGGCTGAGCTAGTAAGTATTTCCAGAACTCCCTGCATTTATTTATAACATTTCCAAAGCACTTTAAAGCCAAGGAAGGAGGGTTGGTATAAAATTCCTGTAGTACAGCATCCAATCTGAGCACAGCAAGCTCACACAAACCGCTAAGTGTTTTGGAAAAAAAAACAGTAAATTGGTTTTAAAATGCCCATTGTAAGCTAAGTATGGTTGGGAATACAGAAAGAGTTCCCCTTCATTTCTTCAAAAGAATGGCATTGGACCTTCTATATCGGAATGATTTTCATATGTTAGTACAGGAAAGTGGTGATGACTTGAAAGATCAAGCCTTGGTTTTACTGAGTGGGTGAATGGATGGGCAAGGCTAAATTCTAAGAGGATAGATGTGGTCTGAGTTTAATGATTGCTCCTGTAGTGCTCTCAACACTGCTGGACAGTTCAGTAATACTTGAAGTGTTGTTGTTTGGGTTTGAGAATCTGAAGAGTGACTTCGCCTCACAAATTTCTACCTTAGAGACACTCCTCTTTAGGCCAATTAAAGAAGAACATTATTGAGAAAAGGAAATTACTTGTCAGAATTATTATTCATTCAGCAGATGAAATTTCCACAGTAGAGGTGAAGAGTTGAGTTGAAAGTTAACATAATGGATAGGCGATGGTAAAATCTCATACATTATAGGAGTGAGAGATGATCTAAGGGAGGAAATCAATTCAAAAACAAAGAATAGAATATGCTTATTTTCATTTATAATAGACTATCTGGCCATAAATTAGAATTGCTGTGTTTAACATTGACAGATATCCATGTAACTTTTTTTTTTACAGTTGTAGATGTCTCGGGCATTTCTCATCCATCTCTGATTGTCCTAATTTGATGTTTTGAGTCAAAACAGAGGACAGTTACAGTCAATCACACCAGTATGTCTAATATGAAGCATTATTTTTAATAAAAGAAGAAAATACCTTGGTGCAAAAAGGAATGTATTTAACATTTCAGGTTTTTGTCAGAACTGGGAAAGAGAGATAAAAAATCAAGGCAATTCTAATGTCAGAGAAGGTGACAAGAGGAATGGATAGAACAAAGGAAATATCTGAGATAGGACAGATCTTTTACCCTGAAGGACATTCATGAACCCAGATGAGCTTCCATCTCATTCTGGTTGTTTCATATTGACTGTTTCTGAGCCTAACTAAATAATTCCAAAAAATATTAACTTCAGATCCACGGAGATCTGTTCTGTTTGGGGGCCCTGGCTCTTTGTGTGTTTTATAACTGACTTGGATGAGGAAGTGGAATGCTGGATTAGTAAATTTGCAGATGACATGAAGGTTGGTGGTGTTGTGGGTAGAGTTAAAGGTTGACAAAGGTTACAAAAGGACATTGATAGTATGCAATGCTGCACTGAGAAGTGCTAAATGGAGTTCAATTCGGAAACGTGTGACGTGATTCACTTTAGAAGGTCAAATTTGAAGGCAGAATACAGGGTTAGTGGTGGGATTATCAGCAGTCTGAAGGAGCAAGGGGATCTTGGGGTCCATGTCCATAGATAGTTCAAAGTTGCAACACAGGTTGACAGGTTGTGAAGAAAGTGAATGCAGTGTTGACTTTCATTAGTTGGGGATTGGGTTCAAGAGCCATGAGATATTGCTGCAGTTTTGAAAACAGTGACTAGACCACACTTGGAATATTGTGTTCAGTACAGGTCACCTCATTATAGGAAGGATGTGGAAGCTTTAGAGTGGGTGCAAAGGAGATTTACCAGAATTCGAGAACATGCTTCAAGAGGATACATTAAGTGTACTAGGGCTTTTTTTGAGAGAAGAATGATGACTTGATACAGATGTATAAGATTATAAAAGGCACAGGTCTAGTGGACAGCCAGAAACTTACTCACAGGACAGAAATGGCTAATACAAGGGGCCGTAACTTAAAGGTGTTCAGAGGAAAGCATCGGGGGAATGTCAGAGGTAGGACTTCTACGTAGAGTGGTAGGTGCATGGAACAAACTGCTAGGTTTAGCGGTAGAAGCTGATACATAAGGCACATAGATGGAAGAAAAGATAGATAGATAGACATACTTTATTGATCCCGAGGGAAATTGGGTTTCGTTACAGTTGCACCAACCAAGAATAGAGTACTGTATAAATATAGCAATATAAAACTATAAGTAATTAATATGTAAATTATGCCAGATGGAAATAAGTCCAGGACCAGCCTATTGATTGGCTCATGGTGTCTGACCCTCCAAGGGAGGGGTTATAAAGTTTGCTGGCCACAGGCAGGAATGACTTCCTATGACGCTCAGTGTCGCATCTCGGTGGAATGAGTCTCTGGCTGAATGTACTCCTGTGCCCAACCAGTACATTGTGTAATGGATGGGAGACATTGTCCAAGATGGCATGCAACTTGGACAGCATCCTCTTTTCAGACACCACCGTCAGGCAGTCCAGTTCCATCCCCACAACATCACTGGCCTTACGAATGAGTTTGTTGATTCTGTTGGTGTCTGCTACCCTCAGCCTGCTGCCCCAGCTCACAACAGCAAACATGATAGCACTGATAACAGCAAAAATGGAGGCCTAAGTGTGAGGGAAGGTTTAGATTGATCTTAGAGTCAGTTAAAGGGTTGGCATAACACCATAGGCTGAAGGGCCTGTACTGTGCTGTACTGTTTTACGCTGTATGTTCTATGTAAGTGAAACTTTGAGTTCATGTCAACAACGTACATATCTGGTCCAGCAACATTCTTGCCACATTAGAATATCATGAAAAGGCCGTTCTAAAATTCGGAGCTGAGACATGTTATCACAGTGACAGCAAGAGGATAAAGTAAAAGGAAGTGCAGTTAATGGTGTGGAATCACTCCATACATGAAAGCTGTTTTCATTAGATTGCAGACAGAAAATGCTTTTGATATCATACCGTGCTGCCTTCCTTGAGAGGTTTGATCGACAACTGGACAAGTATTTCAGAATATGGGCACTCCGCTCCAGATTGTGTGTTATTGTACGTGCATGTGACTTTGTGTATGCACTGAAATGTCATGGCTCACAACAAAATTTCAATCACAGAGTACTTGTAAAATTATGCAATTGAAAAATTATTTTAATTTTCCTCAAATTTGCTGATGATTATTTTGGTATGGCTTTGCAAAATTCTTGATACTTAAGACATTAGTGCATATGACACAGCAGCAGAAATAGGCCACTCAGCCCATCGAGTCTACACTGCCATTCAATCATGGCTGATTTATTATCCTTCTCAACTCCATTTTCCTGCCTTTAATGCCCTTACTAATCAAGAACTTATCAACTCCTGCTTTAAATATACCCAGCCACTGGTGGTAATGAATTCCACAGATTCAGCACCCTCTGGCTAAACAAATTCCTCCTCATCATCCCTGTTCTGAGGCTGTGCCCTCTGTTCCTAGATTCCCGCACAACAGGAAGCATCCTCTTTATGTCTCATGGACAAATTTTGTTGGTCGCCTCTGGAAAACAAGGTTTTCACGGTGTATTGCTGGAGTGGGGCTCCCGCTTGTGAAGACTCTTAATGACCTTATGTGTTTCAAGGTCTCATTTGTCCTTCACTGCATTGGCTGCCACCTTCCCACAATGCCTGGATCTTGCCTTCCCCATAGATTCCCCCGAATCATTGACTGATTAATGTTTATTCATACATATTAGACCTGAATTTGAAACTATTGATAAAGTTTATTTCAATCAAAATTATTTTTCACCACAAAAATGTATTTCCAAAGTTAGAAGATTTAATTTGTATTTTGTGTAAAATTCAGTGGTTTTGAGAATTTTCTAAGTCTTATGACTTTTGATACAGATTTGAACGCCCAAAGAGAAATCTTTGGGATCTTGCTCAAATCCATGAGCTTATCCTTAAATTGGACAACAGAGGGCAGAAAATAGAGACCACCAGTCAGTTTAACTTGGAGAATTGAGTCACATTGCTATAGTAATGGACTGTAACACCGCTGTCCATTGGAGGGCAATGTACTATCACAGGAGGGAAAGACGGTAAATGATTTCTTCATCTTGATTTTGATGAACACAAACAGGTGACACTAAAGACAACCAATGCCCCACTATCAGCTATAAACAAAAATATGCTAAACCATGGTCTTATTCTCACTCATTACTATAGTTGTAATATTTTACTTAGGTTGCACTTGGTCTGCAATTCTTGTTGCCCATTCACAGGAAAGGTACAGAGGAGTTTACAAGGATGCTGCCTGGATTGGAGAACTTAAGGAGAGGTTGAGCAAACTTGGGCTGTTTTCTCTGGCACACTGGACACTGAAAGCAGAACGGCTAGAAGTTGATAAAATTATAAGAGGGGTGGAGAGTCAGAATCTTTTTCCCAGGGTAAAAACGTCAAGTACGAGAGGACATGCATTATTGGTGAAAAGGAGAAAGTTTAAGGGAGATATGTGGGTCTGACTTTTTTACACAGAGATTGACGGGTGCCTGGAATAGACAATAGACAATAGGTACAGGAATAGGCCATTCAGCCCTTCAAGCCAGCACCACCATTCACTGTGATCATGGCTGATCATCCACAATCAGTATCCTGTTCCTGCCTTCTCCCCATATCCCATGACTCCGCTATCTTTAAGAGCTCTGTCTAACTCTTTCTTGAAAGAATCCAGAGAATTGGCCTCCACTGCCTTCTGAGGCAGAGCATTCCACAGATCCACAACCCTCTGTGTGAAAAAGTTTTTCCTCAACTCCGTTCTAAATGGTCTACCCCTTATTCTTAAACTGTGGCCTCTGGAATAGGCTGCCTGCCAGGAACAGTGGTGACAGCAGATATGAAAGTAGTGTTTAAAAGACTGTTAGGCAGACACATAAATATGCAGGAAATGGGTCATGGACAGGCAGAAGAGATTTAATTAAATTTTGCATCATGTTACGTGCAAGCATTGTGGGCCAAAGGCTCTGTTCTTGTTCAAGCTCAAGTTTATTGTCATCTGAGTGTATATATATACTTTGTACAACCAAATGAAACAATGTTCCTACAGACCACAGTGACCCACAGAATGTATATCACACAGAGCACATAAAACAAAATATTACCAGAAGTAAGTTAATAAAACTTACAAAGTTTTAAAATAAAGTTCTGCTGTACTGTTCTGTGTTCTATGTATGTAGAATGACAGCGTGACACACAAGCACAGCATACACATGTCCACTCACGGCGTACGCACAACCAGTTTGAAGCATGCCCTGATTTTGCATTGGAAAAGGCACTCAGCATACATGTAAGTATAAATATAAAGTCATCTGCTCAATATAGCTGACATAATTTAAGTATGAATCTTTCCTGTCTATTGATTAATCTATAATGTGGCTCTGATAGCTCAGGCAGGGGCTAATCAATCAATGAGACTAATATCATCTGTGCAAAAGAAGAATCCTAGTAAACAGCAAAGCATTTATAATAGGTTTGTTAAATGTAGATTCTGAGATGCATGCTACCTGAATTGACTATTGCATTCATCACTGCACAATGGAAAAAAAATCATTTAACTTTTTTTTAACTACAGCCCAGCACATGGAACTAGTGTCTAGGGATTTCATCTGCAATTGTGTTGAAGAGTGCAGTTTAGAAATTTGATTATTGACTCCCTGTTCCCCTCAAATGTCCTTGAACTCCACATCACCTTCCCCCCCCCCCCCGTTGTCTCTGATCCTCCAGTGGCTGACTAGGCCCTCTGACCACTGATATCATGTTCCTCTCTATGACCTACAGATCTAGTTTAGTTCCAGGTGGCGAACTTTTCTATGGATGCTTCACATTTCATTAAGGAAAACATAATGTTTAGGACTCCACAATTTCAGATAACCTGCCGCTCCTGTTTGGGAAACTACTGGTCAATTCAGATGTAAAATCATTCGCCAGTAGCATTAACTTGGATTTTATATTTCCAACATTCTCTTTTATTTCAGATTTCCAACAAGTGAAACGTCATCACAGCTCTGGAAATGTTTTGTGTCATTTTTTTCTCAATTGCCCTCACCTACGTCCTCCCCTCTCCCATGTGAGTCGGCTGTGCTTGATAAGCATTCAAATTCTTTCTCAGATGGCAAATACAGCACTTGTTTCATCTGAACTATTCCGAACTCTGGCAATCATAGACTTTGCCCCTGTGCAATAAAGTTAATAATATTTCTGTCTTAATTTTTTGCCAGTTATACCAGAAAACCTATTTACAGCAAAGATGTGTGCTAAGTAGTGCAGATTCCACAGTGCTTTTCTAAAATATGTTTTTGAATGTAGTGGCCATAAAGTATCACCCTGCCCTAAGGTGAAGTATTTTTGAAGTGTAGTCACCATTGTAACATACAATAAGCTCCAAAAACAGCAGGTTTAATCTGTATTTTTTTGACATTGAATAAGGGACAAATATTTACTTGGATACTGGGAAGAAAGGGGAATCTAGAAAATGATACGAGGCCTGATGTTCGTGAGCCCCGGCCAAGGACTGAAGGTTGGAGACCCAAAGTCTTAATGGCCTGTTCCAGTAGTGCACCTGAGAATTTCCCTCAGATTAGCATAGATTTTCCTACCAAGCTATCAATCTATTCATTCTGAGAATCAAACTAATCATGAATCAATAGGATCAATCTGTACATTTGATGGCTCTGAGCCTGTACTTGCTGGAGCTTAGAAGAATGAGAGAGGATTTCATTGAACCCAATCAAATCTTGAAAGGCCTAGACAGAGTGGACATGGAGAGGATGTTTCCTATAGGGAGTGGGGGGAGTCTAGAGGGCACAGCCTCAGAAAAGAAGGATGTCCCTTCTGAACAGAGATGAGGAGGAATTTCTTTAGCTAGAGGTGGCGCATCTGTGGAATTTATTGCCACAGGCAGCTGTGTAGGCCAAGTCATTAGTTATATTTAAAGTGGGGGTTGATAGGTTCTTGATTAACAAAGGTGTCAAAGGTTATGGGGAGAAGGCAGGAAAGTGAGGTTGAAAGAAATAAAAACTCAGCAATGATGAGATAGCGGAGCAGACTCAATGGTTCAAGTGGCCTAATTCTTATACTATCTGTTGTTGTCTATACATTCAATCTTTTTATCTTGAGCAGGTGGTAGTAGGCTAGTTGGGTTTCAGCTAGAGCGAGGGTTCCCTGCCTGGGTCCACAGATCCCTTGGTCAATGGTAGGGGTCATGCATAGAAAGACTGCATTTTATAGCACTTTTCATATCCCTTCCAGAACATCTTGAAGCTTTTTCCAACCAATGAACTCCCTTTGAATGTTGGCAAAAGAATGGTGAATTCACACATAGCAAGGTCTCACTGATGGGGCAGTAGAATGCTGGGGATAATTTTCTTGCTTTGAAACAAGTGTAATGGAATCGTTTATATTCCCAAAAAGCAAGCGCTGGGTTAAATATCTCATCCAATAGACAATGGTTTTTAACAGGGCCCTGCACTGGATGTCAGCCTGGAAGTTTGAGTTCTGTTAACTGCCATGAGATTTGAGCATCTAACATTGCCTTATGACATTGTTAAATGCGTCAGAAAAAAGCAAGGGCACATTGGCAAATGAAAAAGCCTTACCAATAATGATGAAGATAAAACTGACCGGAATAGCTTTGGACATTCTTTCACATTTACCACATTAAAAAGAAAGCTGGAAGGCTGTAGCTGACAGCATCACACAAATATACAGGTTTATATGAAAACCTACCTGTGCGATGTCAGAGTTGTAGAATGGATGCCAGCTCTGGTGTTGTCTCCCACACCCTGTCACCTAGAGAAAGCACCTGTTAAAAATTGTGATAAAATTCTGGAGGTATGCCTATTAATCTTTGGGAATTTGGAACATCCTTAGGAGGTGAGATTGTATTCCATGATGTTACAAGGCTTGTGATGGAATAGAAAATTATCTTTCCTTTTTTTTATAAATGGATTCATTCACGGTTGCCTGGCCCAGCAATTATGAATCATCCCCAACTGACCCCAAACTAAATTACATGCTAATTATTAGCAGTTGACACAACAGTGGATCTTGGTCAAATTTCCTCCCCTTTAAGATACTAGCGAAGGCTGGATTTTTTTGACAATTCATCGTTACCATTATTAATGTTGTAATGTCCTGATTTACCTAATTCCTTGAATTTAAATTCTCCAGGTGCCAAAGTGAGACCTGAATGCACGCCTCCCTCAATACTTGAGCTCTGGATATTGGTCCAACAACTCGCTCCACAGCCTCTATATTTAGATTTACCTGTAAATGAATAAAAGCCAGGAATCTGTTACATGGAATGCAGAAACTCTTTGAAACCTAATGCCAATATATTTCCTACAAGTGTCATAATCACGTTCTCTCTCAATGGAGAGAGAGAAATAAGGTAAAATAAACATCAAAACAAACACTTTGACTTTAACGAGATAATTTATATGATATTAACAAATCATGATTTAAGTTGTATATTTGGGTGTCTCACCCTCATTAATTTGCATTGCTCTTTTTCTGGCTAGCTGACATTGGCTCCATAAAATGGATAGATTAATAGCAGCATATTCACCAGTCTGCACGTGCTGAGAATCCTGGCTGTTAATCTTCTGAGCTTCAGTCAGCTAACAACAAAATAGTTTGATAAGATAACAAGGGAAAAAAAGAGGCAATAGACAATAGATGCAGGAGTAGGCCATTCGGCCCTTCGAGCCAGCACTGCCATTCACTGTGATCATGGCTGATCATCCACAATCAGTATCCAGTTCCTGCCTTATCCCCATAACCTTTGATTC
This sequence comes from Mobula hypostoma, assembly GCF_963921235.1. Lineage (NCBI taxonomy): Eukaryota > Metazoa > Chordata > Chondrichthyes > Myliobatiformes > Myliobatidae > Mobula > Mobula hypostoma. The sequence continues at coordinate 31,887,565 of NC_086120.1, forward strand.
CGCTATCTTTAAGAGCTCTATCCATCTCTTTCTTGAAAGCATCCAGAGACTTGACCTCCACAGCCTTCTGGGGCAGAGCATTCCATATATCCACCACTCTCTGGGTGAAAAAGTTTTTCCTCAACTCCATTCTAAATGGCCTACCCCTAATTCTTAAACTGTGGCCTCTGGTTCTGGACTCACCCATCAGCGGGAACATGCTTCCTGCCTGCAGCGTGTCCAATCCCTTAATAATCTTATATGTTTCAGTAAGATCCCCTCTCAACCTTCTAAATTCCAGAGTATACAAGCCCAGTTGCTCCAATCTTTCGACATATGACAGTCCCGCCATCCTGGGAATTAACCTTGTGAACCTACGCTGCACTCCCTCAATAGCAAGAATGTCCTTCCTCAAATTTGGAGACCAAAACTGCACACAGTACTCCAGGTGTGGTCTCACCAGGGCCCTGTACAGCTGCAGAAGGACCTCTTTGCTCTTATACTCAATTCCCCTTGTTATGAAGGCCAGCATGCCATTAGCTTTCTTCACTGCCTGCTGTACTTGCATGCTTGCTTTCAGTGACTTTCAGGCAATGTTGTAGATGCTGGAAATCATTAATAAAAACAGAAAAGGTTGGAAATAATTGGCAGGCTAGACTGCATCTGCTGAAAACTTCCAACACTTACTGCGATGTTTCATCATTTTGCAAGAAATGTTCTTTGCCTAGTTCTTGGAACTAACAAAGATTAGTTTTTGAGGAGGTTCACAAGTCAGCTTAATACCTGGACAATCTAGTCAGATATTTATCGATGTCATTCAAAGTAGGCTTGGGGTGGGGTTACCATTGTTCAAATGATTTACCAATCACGTTGGCTAATTGTTGTAGTAAGAACTTGCACTTTGATGTGTTGCTGCTAAGTTGTTGCTCAGATTGTGAGAACTAATCTTTAACTGGAACTCTCCTGGTTCAGTCTTAAAAGACAAGGTTACAAACCAAAAGGTGTGGTTCCAAGTTTTAATATTAGACATCCAATCTCAAAGTGACATAATAGGCTAGATTATGGGTTTCACCATCAAGTTTCTGAATGGTCCAATAGCCCATGAATAGGAACCTGTTATTCATTTTTTCCTTTATTTATTTAGTTTTAAAATTTGTGGTAAAATTTATGCCTGCGTACTGCACTACTATTGGAAAGAATTGCAAAAGAAGTTTCTTGGCATATGCTGTAGAGCCGTGATAATAAACTTGATTCAGGTTCTGACTCTTATCCACAGCATGGAAGGAAGAAGTTTGCCTAAGGACAGACAGTCGTAGTTCTTACCTCAAGCAATCTTTGAGTTCTCGAGTGGTTACTGATAGTTTTAAGCTGAAGGCTCCAAGAGGAATACCCTCTTCTTGTAGCATCAGGAATCTTAGGAATGCTCTGCATCAGGGAGTTCTAGAGGCAGAGTCTTTGCTGAAGGCCGAGGTAGATTTTGGAATGGTAGGAGAAGAACGAATGGTGATGGGGATCCTGCAGAAAATCAGAGTAGGCCAAGATCAGATCTCATTGAAAGGTACAGCAGCTCAAGAGGCTGCATGGTGTTCTGCTCCTCCTATTTACTATGCGCAGTGGTCAGCACACGGAGTGACCAATACTCCGGCTGGTTGCTTAACTTTGACAGTCACAGAGAAACCTCTTCCCAAAGGTTTATTAATATAACATTGAAGAATCAGCATTTCGGTTTTGAGATATTACTAACTGTGCCCAGTTAAAGACAAACTTGGGATTTTATTTCATTTCCAAGCACAGCATGCTGGAGGATCTCAGCAGGTCAGGTAGCATCTATAGAGGGGAATAAACAATTGATTTTTCAGGCCGAGATTCTTCATCAGGAAGGATCCAGTCTTTATGAAGGATCTTGGCCTGAAAAATCAACTGTTTATTCCCCTCCAGAGATATTGCCTGATTTGCTGATTTCCTCCAGTATTTATGTGTGTTGTTCAAGATTTCTAGCATTTGCAGAATATCTCCTGTTTGGGATTAGAACTTGTGCTCTAGATGCTTGGACCTAATATTCACTGAGGGCTACAATTAGAATAGTAGTATTTTGTCTATATTTGTCATGTTTTCAGATGTTGACATGAAGTTTTGAATTTGTTATATCTAGGGGCTGAAGCTAAATAAACTCCTTCATCATCTTTTCATCATTTGGCACTTGGATATAAAGACTTTCATTTATATAGCTGTTCATATTCCATTCAGGGCTTTCCAAAACCAATGAAATATCATTGGAGTATGATCACAGTCACGGAGTTATAGAGTCATAGACCACTAAGGCACAGAAAAGGCCTTTTGGCCCATCTAGTCCATGCCAAACCATCAATTTGCCTTGTCCCACCGACCTGCACCCAGACCATAGCCCTCCATACCCTTCCCATCCATGTACATTATCCTGCATTCGCTACTTGAGCTGGCAGCTCATTCCACACTCTCACCAGTCTCTTAGTGAAGATGTTCCCCCTCATGTTCCCCTTAAACGTTTCACCTTTCACTCTCAACCCATGACCTCGAGTCGCGGTCTCACCCAACTTCAGTGGAAAAAGTCTGCTTGCATTTACCCTATCTATGCCCCTCATAATTTGGTTATATTAAATCTCCCCTCAGTCTTCTATGTTCTAGGGAAGAAGTCCTAGACTATTCCACAATCACCGATTACTCCGATCCTCAAGACCCAACAACATGCTTAAACATTTTTTCTGCACTCTTTTAATCTTGCATGCATTGAAGGCGAGAGAGTGTAAGTTCAAGGGGGATATGAGGGGTATGTTTTTTGCTCAGAATCGTGGATGCTCGGAACGCACTGTCTGGTATGGTGGTAGAGGCAAATACATTAGAGGTGTTTAAGAGACATTTGGATAGGCACGTGGATGTAAGGAAGATGGAGGGATATGGACATGGTGTAGGTCGGAGGGATTAGTGTTTGGTTGCTTTTGATTTGCTTTTTAACTGGCCTGTTCCTGTGATGTACTGTTCTGTGTTCTATATTCTTATTGATAACTTTACTGTACGTAGGTGACCAACACTGACCAATATTCCAAATTAGGCCTCACTAACATATTATACAATTTCAACATAATATCATAACCCCTGTACTCAAATACATTGATTTATGAAGGCCAATGTGCCCTACCTACCTATCTATGACACCACTTTCAAGGAATTATGGATGTGTATTCCCAGATCCCTCTGTTCTACCACACTCCTCAGTGCCCTTCTGGTCACCATGTAAGACCTACCCTGCTTCGTTCTCCCACTTATCTGCATTAAATTCCATCTTCCATTTTATAGCCCATTTTTCATCTGGTCCAGATCTGTCTGCAAGCTTTGATAGTCTTCCTCGATGTCCACTACACCCCCAATTTCGGTGTCATCCACAAACTTGCTGATCCAGTTTACCACATTGTCATCCAGGTCGTTGATATAGATGGCAAAATATAATGGATCCAGCACTGATCCCTGCGGCACACCACCAGTCACAAAAGCCTTCCTTTTACGAAATACACCTTTTCCAGAAAACAGCCTGACCCAACCCACACTTGCCAGAGCCTTTCTGACACCATCAAAATGGGCCTTTCTTCAATTTAGAATCTTAACCCTTAGTCATACATAATCCTTAGCAGCCATTTTGCACAGAATTGGCTCCTCCATTCAGCATTGTGCTTATGACCCAAAAATTTGTTTTAGTAGTTCATGGGTAAATATTCTGACTTTGTTTTTTGTTTCCTCACCCAGATATCCCACATTCTAAATCAAATTACTGGACTCTGATTTTACTTGCCAACTTAACATCATGTGCACATCAAATCCCAGTTTCCCTTTTCAGCTTTGGGTAAGTCCTCTCAGGAAGAATCTAAACTCAATGGCCATATTAGGTACACCTATACATAATCGAAGTATCTAATCAGCCAATCAGGTGGCAGCAACTCAATGCTTAAGAGCATGTAGACATGATGGATAGATTAATGGTTGGTCAGGGCATGAAGGGATATGGGGAGAAGGCAGGAGATTGGGGCTGAGAGGAAAAATTGATCAGCCATGATGAAAAGGTGAAACAGACTTGATGGGCCGAATGGCCTAATTCTACTCCTATATCTTATGGTCGTATCGTCTTAAAGGTCAGAGGAGAATGGCTAGACTGGTTCATGCTGACAGGAAGGTGTCAGTAATTCAAATAACCACACATTACTATCATTGGAGTGCAGAAGAGCATCTCAGAATGCACAACAGATTGAACATTAAGGTGGATTGGCTACAGCAGCAGAGGATAAACGTACTCCAAGTGGCCACAGAGTGTAACGTGCTGTGGGGAAGATGCAGTGATGCCGCAGCTGAATTAGTTTGGGAGGGGGAGTGAAAGTTTTCAGTTTTGAGGATGGATTGCATACACCTTTATTGCCTTATGTGCAGCAGGGTAGATCTGAGAAGAGATTATAGTGTTCAAAGTACTTTATGGATAGATAAAAAAAACAATAGCCTAGAAATTAATTCCATGTAAGTGTCACTAACCATGTTATATTTTTTTGAGTTCTACCCTTTGGAAATTCAGTCATTTGAAAACCACAGAATGGATTTCAGAGACAGTGTACAGCGTGTTGATGCTGCTCTGTAGCATATTTAACATTGCTGACTCAGGATGAATTTCGAGACAATTATTTCCTCTCATGGGAGAATCAGGAAAGAACAAATCTAATCTTAAAATTAGGCCTAAGTCATTCAGGAATTAAATTATGAATCTTCTTTTTTTTCCCTCATGACAGCCTACTCAGAATGTGGAGTTCTTCTTGCTAAAAGGCTATTATCTGGTGGGACATTCAAAGCTTACAAGACTAAGATCAAGAGATTTTTCATTTTGATAGAGGTATGAAGGAATGGGAACAAAAGTAGGAAAATTACACTGAGGATTGGATCACTCGGATCAAGCTGAATAGCAGAGTGGGTTGCAGGGAGATGACTAGAATCCTCCACCCTAATGTCTCTTTGGTGCATATAACAGAGAAAGCAGTGTTAGCAAAATACCACGGACACAGGGTCACCACAGTTCCAGTGATGCATGACACCAATACATTTTCATACCAAACTTCTGCTTTACATGCTGTAATTCACAGACAGAAGTAGGACAAACTGGCACTAATAATGCAATACTTGTTACTGAAGAACACCAAAAATAAAATTTGCAATTCTTAAAATGTCATGAGCACTTATGGTTCAATACAATCTAATTTGAAAGTGAAAAATTAATTTCTGATTACCTTGCAACATTTCATCTTGCTGTGTAGTCACCTCCTAAAATCACCTCTTCTATGCCAATTCAAATATTACTTAATTAATCATTTAATAGTAAACTCATGGCATTTACCAGTGTAGATACATACTTTACAAAATTAAGAGTTCTCGAATTGAATACAGAAGACTCTCTACTCTCTATAAATCTACTTTCAGACTTAAAAGGTCCTTTTTGAGAATTTTCTTTGGTGAAGACAGCTTTTGTTTTACATTTTTTTTCAGGAGCTATAATGAACAAGTTTCACACATTCATTGCTGAATTATGGAATGTGTTCATCAACCATATCTGTTTACTTTCCATTTTAGCTGTCAGAGGAGTGTGAATGTGTCATTCTGAAATTACCCCTGTTAACACAAAGTTATTCATTGCACCTTGCTCTCCTGGTGCAGAGAATTGTCCACTCTGGCCATTTTGTTTTATCTGCTCTACCAGAAGTAAATACTCTCCTTTCCACTTCTCCATCCTTCCTTCCTCTCTTTCATTCTTTACTCCACCCTTCCTCTTTTTCTTCTTCCTTTTCTCTCTCCTTGTTTTGTTTCTTTATTTCTACTTTATTTTCTCTTTCATTTTTCTTTGTCCTTATTTTTTCAATTATTCCCATACTCCTTTTGTTTTTACACCTTTAAGTTATTTTCTTTGATTCTTCATTGCTCATTTTCTTCTTAGCTCCCTTTTGTTATTTGTGCTTTATTTATCCCTCTTTTCATTTCGCCTCCCTTCCCTCTTTCCCTTCACTCTTCCTTCCGCCCCCCCCCACTTCCAAACCCTCTATTACTGACCCTCCTACACTTTATCAGTCCCCTCACATATATCTCCAGAAGTATTCTGGTGCAGGAGTCTGGGTCAGTCACAATACCCCCCATAATCACTGTAGGAAAACACTGTAGCTGGGAGCATAATGAATTTTCAAATATTTGAATAGTGATCAAACATTGAATGGCACGATCCTTTCATGTTCGCAAACAAGGTGATCTGAAAGACATTCCCTTGGAAAGCCCCAAATACACAGATTCTGTTAATTTAGTCTTTTCTGTCTTGCACATTAGTACGAACCCAGGACCTAATTTTAAAATATCAAATGTCCACCAAGCAATGTTTGCTGTTAAATTAAATGTCATAGATTCATTTCAAACGGTTGGTTTGTAACCTTCTCAGTACTGGGTTGTATGAGGCAGTTTTCCAAATCTGCATGGGTTGAATAATTTCCCCTCACAGTTATTAAGCTGTGAAACATAACTGTGGACCTTCCCTAGTGGTAAAAGGTCAGACACAACAGGTCAGGTATCAAGGGAAAAGATTTGCCATGTGCTTGTCTGTTCCTCACAAAAGTGAACAAAACTGGTTGCTTCTGACTGCAGATTCATAATTCAACAAAAGCACGGTCAAAGGGGTAAATTTTAAGTGCTATGAAAACAGAGAATACTGGAAACAAGCAGCAAATCAGGCGGTGCTTATGAAAAGAGAACGAGAGTCAATATTTTAGGCGAATGACTTTTCAGAACAGGACAAATGGAAACTTGCATATTGTTAGGGAAAGGGCAGGTAGAACATAGGGAATATCTGCTGGAGAGTTGCTGTGATGATGCATTGTTTATTAACCCAAGGCAATCAGAGCAAGAAAACAAGCAAAAACTGTGGAAGAATAGGTTAGAGCTGTTCAGAAGACTTAAAATCAACTGGCAAATGCGAAGAATGTCCGTCAGAACAGACAGCAACTGTGGAGAGAGAAGTAAGCTAATATTACAGCTGGGCAAGCATAAGTCTTTGACTTGATAAAATTAACTCAATTGCTGTTTCAACAGATGCTGCCCAACCTGCTGAGTTTCCAGCATCTTATATTTTTGTTTTAGATTGTCAGCATCTGCATTTTTTTGATTTTAGGATTTTGTGAGATACTGACTGTAATATAATTCCAGGATGTTCGTGCCCAAGGCAAGTAAGTAAACTGTAGAATGTTTTTTTTTAACCACTTTTTTCTCCACTTAAGTCGAAGGTCAGCTTCAAGAATAACTGAAACTCTGATTAACTTATTGGGGACCTCTATGAATTGTTGATAGTGATACAAAAAATATTTAAACTTGTATTTCTATAGCACCTTTCACAGTACAAAGTTTGCTGCAATTCTCGAGTCGGAGATATAAAGCAATGCTGTAGACTGTAACATTGAAACAGCGAGCTGTTGGTCTCCCCTCTCGCTCTGGAAGGAGTGATACCTCTCTCTTCCTTGTTACTGAGAGAGAGAGGGACCCTGAGACATGCCCCCCTACTTTTTAAAACTACTCTTCATCTTCTTTTTTCTCCATTCCTGCCGAAGGGTTTTAGCCTGAAAAGTTGACTGTACTCTTTTCCATAGATGCTGCCTGGCCTGCTGAGTTCCTCCAGTATTTTGTGGGTGTTGCTCATAATATTACAGAAAGTCATCTGTGATTGGCTTGGCTGATGTCCCTGCCCCTTTTCAAAACAGTACTGACAAGAAGGTATCTAGCATGTGCTTGCTATCTTTTATGGGCTATGTGTGCTTTGTACTGTGTATGACTGAAGGTACTATATTTTGTACCTTGGCACAGGAGTAATGCTGTCTTGTTTGGCTCTATTCAGGTATGGCAATTAAACTTGTATTGAATTAATTTATTCAGTACCAATACTATCCAAAAACATTTTTCAGGGGAAGTTAAAAATGCATTTATAATCAAGCCACCTAAAGGGACATGGTACCCAAGATATTGATCAAAGGGGTAACTTTGGGTTGTTGCCCTAAATAAAGAAAGGGGTACTGAAGCAGAGATATTTGGGTTGAAGGAGATTACAGAAATAGGGAGTGCAGAAATTGAATACAGGAATGAATATTTTTCAGATGGGATGATGACCAGAAGCAAGGTCAGCAAAGGATAATTTTTTAAAAAAGCTGTTGCTGCTAACTGACCTTAACTATCTCCTGCACAATATGAGTGGGACCTGGGATTTACAAGGAACTGACACAGTCTGGTTCCATCTTGGAAGTAGCTTTGCCATTAATTGGAAGGAGATGCTCCTGGTGTTTGCTTTCATTTAGGTGTGTTGCCATGGAGATTATGTTACAGGACTGGAATCCTGAGGCCTGGACCATTGATTCAGAGACAGAAGTTTGAATCCCCTGCGGTGCTGGGTAATTTCAATTCAAGCAATTAAATAAATCCGAAATAAAAATGTTAATGTCAGTGGTAGCGACTGTGAAACCATAGGACTGTCATAAAAACCCAGCTAGCTCACTTCTATCATTTGGAGAAGGAAATCTGCCATCCTTATCTGGTCTGGCCTACATGTGACCCCAGACCTGCTGATGTTGTTGACTGTTAAGTGCTTCACAGTTCAGGGCCAATTAGGGATAGGCAATAAACACTCCCCTCACCAGTGACACCCGTATCCCCTGAGCGAATAAATAAAAAATAATTTGTGCAGGACGAAGGCGAGTGGGTTAAAGAAAATCCGGTAAGTAAAATGGGGAACAATATGCTCGAGTTATGCTGACAGCAACTTGTGAGAATTAGGGACTAAATAAAATTCTTTCTGAAGTGCCACTCATTACATTTTTTTATAGGTCCACCATGACATTATACTGCAGCCAGTAATGGGTCTCCTGCGATGGCTGGAACATTCTAGAAGGCGCTTTAGGAACATATAATTCTTTTCAGTGAAGCCTAACGAGGTCGACAAGGGGAAAATAAATAAGGCAGTGAGTGCTTGGACTGGGTTGAATGACCCAGATGCTCACTGCAACAAGCAAGACGCCAGCATAGCGAAAGCTACTCGGTTAAAGCCATAACTCTGAATTCATTAATATCGCAGGATTATTAAATTTCTCGGTTATTCAGAACATCTGAACAATATTGAGCAAGCTTTGCTCAGTCAGCACTCCTCTCGGCCAATTAGAATATGCTCCTTATGAATATCATAAAGAATATTATGCCAGGGCTGAAAGAGCAATGCGACCTGTATAGTTTTATCGGCTTCTCTTGTTGTGAGGAAACGTAGATTGAAGAGATGATAATGCAGTGCAGGCACCTCCGTACCTCTGAGAGGATGATTACCTTCACAGGAACTTCTTTGTAAGGAAGCAATTCACTAGGGACACTCAATAAGTGTCATTAACCTGTGCCCAAGCCCTTTGGATTTAGATAAAACAGTCCTGATCTCTCTAGTTGGTGTATGCCACATCAGCCAATCGATGACTAATTTCTCAGTGGGACTCCCAGCAAGGTTTATTTTTGTGCATTTCTAATCCTGAATAACCAAAGGATAAGACAGTTGTATTTAGTGCATGAGAACAGGCCCTTCAGTCCATAACATCTTTACTAGTCCACTAGCCTTGTCATACATTTTATTCCCACATTCCCATCAAATTCCACCCCCTCCCCTTCCCACATTTTCAAAATTATTTAATGTTCCCCTAGTATCAAAATGGATACCAAAGGAGGTGTAAGGCGCTCCTTCCTTCCGCTAGCTTGGAGGTCACAATTGGGCAAGGTGTAGCACCTGCTTAGCCCCACGATTAAGGCGGATAGTCGTATGAGCAACTGGTGCATATCACAAGTCCTGGTTATGTGACCACTGATATCGGGCAGACAATCTCTGGAGGGTATTGATAATGGCTGGGGTCACATGTCTTGTAAAGGCACTGCACGGGAAGGCAATGACAAACCGCTTCTGTAGAAAAAAATTGCCAAGAACAATCATGGTCATGGAAAGATCATGATCGCCCACGTCATATGACAAGGCACATCACGGATGAATGAAGTACCAAAAGGTAGACTCTTGACTTCACAACGCATTTCGTTATGATCTTGCATCTCACCATTTACTTGCATTGCACTTTACCTTTAGCTGTTACATTTTATTCTGTATTGTTATTGTTTGACTTTGTTCTGCCTCAAACCCCTTTTTTTTAGCAATTTGATCTGTATGAACAGTATACAAGACGTGTTTCTCACTGTATTTAGGTACCTGGGATGTAATTTTCCAATTCTGACATTAGGGGCAGTTTACAGTGCTCAGTTAACCAATCAATCAACATATCTTTGGGAGGACAGACCAGCCAGAGGAACCCATGTAGTCACAGGGAGAATGCAATGTGCAAGCTCCATACAGAGAGCGCTGGAGATCAGGTTTGGACTTGGGTTGCCTAACAACAAGGAGCACGGACATACGTTTCCACCTTGTCTGACCAGAGATTTTCATTCCAGACACGCTCTTCTCAGGAGGTCAGAAAAAGAACAATGAAGATAGAGCAATGGGGAAAAAATAAGTTTCCAAGTAAGTAAATATGTATCTATTTAGACATGCTGAAATTGGATGAGGGGTCAGTTTCAAAGGAAGGGGAATCTTCCAATTAATAGGTTCCAGTTTGTGGACAATAGGCAATAAAAGGTGAAAATGATACAAATATTTGACAAGCTGGGCAGCATCTCAAGGAAACAAAACTGAAAGAGGTGTAATTGTTTCCTAAGCAGGTGTAGAGGTAAAGAAAAGATAAGGAGAGGACACAACAGAAACAAAAGCTGTGATTGGTTACTAGAAGGAGACATTGTGTTTAAAGGAGATTACAGCACATGGCAAAAAGAAGGATCTGGACGTCTGAATAGCGACAACATCGGTCTCCTATTCCTGACAAAAGTTCTAGCATTCAGAGTTAAGTTTAAAAGTCTGATCATAGACATTGATTTCTATTTACTTAAAGGACTGTGACGAGAGGCCTAGGTGAGGACAGTAAGGGCCTAAATGCAGGAGTAGTCAATACTAGAACTGAGGTACGATTTTGAGATTGAGACGAGAACAGGGTTCTTGACCAGATGCTAGGATAGACAAGACAAGAAAACAAATGAGACAGAAATCCTAAACGCAATTGCAGGCTGAACCAGAGTAGGGCTGACGATTGAACCCTGAACCTGAGTTCAGGTGCTCTTTTCCTATCTAAACCGTGGCACCAAAACATGGCTGCCAATTAGCGGAGCAGACCAGAATCTTTACAGGGGCTGCGCCAACTATCCATACTCCGGAGAATCGGAGCGTCTAAACCCCAGAGGCTGGTGCAGGTGGGAGCTCAACGCTACAAGGCTAATTCCTGCCCAACTTTCAGATTTTGTGGGTTTGCTTCAAGAAACTAAGAAACACAATCGGAAAGGATAAAACGTTTGGGACTTACTCACAATGGAATGCAAGGGAGGGTTACCACCGCCAGGTTCAGCTCAGTATTCCTTTGCTCCCTCCTATTTCACTCTTCAGAATATTTCATTAATGATGTTTTATCCCTTTTGAGAAACTTCTTTCAGCTTAATTAGTTCTTTGGGCAATTTTAATACTTATTTCTGGGAGAATTTTCATTTAGCCATAGAGATACACGCTCTTGAGACCTTTTATATAATACTCATGTATACAAAGCAATTCCAGTGTTGATATAGGCAGCTGCGGTCCTGATGTACAGTCTAATGAGAAACTACTATCCTGATGTACATAAATCACCTCCTGTTGTTTGCAAAGCAAGATCACTTCTGATGTATACTGAGAAGATCAATTGCTGAAGTATGCATATTCATTCCTGATATTTACAGAGAAGGATCACCCTTGATGTAAAGATTAGCTTTATTTGTCACACCTACTTCAAAACGTGCAATGAAATGCACCACTTGCATAAAATGAAGTCAGCCAAGATCGTCCTGGGGGCAGCCCAAAAGTGTTGGGGCGATTCTGGGGCCAACGTATCATGCACACAACTTACCTGTACGTCTTCGGAATGTAGAAGGAAAGTAGTGCACCTGGGGGAAAAAGCCACGTAGTCTTGGGAGAATGTATAAACTCCTTACAGCCAGCGGTGGAAATCGAACCCTGATTGGTGACTGGCAAAGAGACTACAATAACCACTATGCTGCCATGATGCATGTGGTGTATCTATAGTCCTGATGTTACGGGACCCCTCTGTAGTTTTACAAACAATCCACTGGAGAAACTCATTGTGCTGAGCAGCAGCATTGGGAGGAAAGGAATTCCACCCCCCTTCCCCATACAGATGCTGCTCGACCCGCTGAACTCCTCCCGTGGATCTTGTGTTACTCTGGATACCAAAACCTGTCTCTGTCTGTGCTGCTGCTTTTTCTGTCAGTATTTTCACTTTTTAAGAACACATAAATTTCTTCTTTGAAATCATATAATCGTGGAAAATTATAACACAAAAGAAAGCCATTCGGCCTATTGCATCTGACCTGGTCCTAAAAGAACTCTCCAGTCCCACAATCAGACAAATCCCACGTTGTAACACTGCCTGGAACGCTGCACATCATGGCTCTATGGTCCTAATATTCTCTACAAACTTAGGCGATTCTGCAGATGCTGGAAATCCAGAGTAATGGACACAAAATACTGGAGGAACTCAGCAGGTCAGGCAGCACCTGTGGAGTTGACGATTGTGCCGAGATCCTTCACCAGGGTAGGAAAGGAAGGAGAAAGAAGCCAGAATAAGGTGGTGTGTGGGAGGAGACAGAGTAAAAACTGGCAGGCAATAGGTGAGGTCAGTTGAGGAGGGAGGTTGGTGTGTGGACCGGGGGGATGAAGTGAAAAGATGGGAGGTGATACCTGGAAATGGTAGTCAGTAAAGTGCCAAAGAAGAACTATATTCTTTAAAAGTATTGATTTCTGCCTCTACCATCCTCTCTTGGTTTCCTCATGCAATCCTACTACCAATGGTTTTAAATCGATGTTCCTTTATTTTGATCGCTCTATTGGAGGAAATACTCAAACTAAAGCTCTCATGAACTCAATTAAATCTCCCCTTCTCTTCTATAAAAATACAATCCTAATGGGTTCACTTCCCTCACAGATACAATTTTCCAGTCCTATCTCATTAATCTCCTACATGCTGACTCCCCTGGCATTCTCCCCTTTCCTGTAACATGGTAACCTGTAGGACTGCTATGAGCATGCCCATTATCCTAGGTGTGGCAATAAAGAAAACAGACAGTTTTTAATATTGTGCTCAGCAGTCAGTCTGCATAACTAATCAATAATCACTGGTACCAAGCCTCAGCTGTGGCAGTTTGTAATCTTCCAGTCCTTATGTTTACAGAACTGCACTCCCAATGTACACAGTAACGTACATGAAAGAGCCATTCCCCAGTTAAAGATCCTGATCTGTACACATATACTTTTTTCTACTAGGTTACCAGTAGAGTTGATGAAGAAGAGGCAATAGATGTTGTCTACGTGGACTTTGACGTAGGTCCTGCCTGGGAAGTTAGTTCAATCGCTTGGCATTCGGGATGTGGTAGTAAATTGCATTAAACATTGTCATAGGGGGAGAAGCCAAAGAGTGATCATAGATGGTTGCCTCACTGACTAGAGGCCTGTGGCTACTGGTATGCCACAGGGAATGGTTCTAAGTCCATTGCTGCTTGTCATCTATATTAATGATTTGGATGATAATGTGGTGAATTGCATCAGTAAATTTGCGGGTGACACCAAGACTGGGCAGTGAGGAAGGCTATCAAAGCTTGCAATGGCATCTGGTGCAACTAGAAAAAAGATGAAAAATGGCAGATGAAATTTAGTGCAGGCAAGTGTGAAGTGTTGCATTTTGGGAGGACACACCATGGTAGGACGTACGCAGTGAACGATAGGACACTGAGGAGTATGGGAGACCAAAGGTGTCTAGGAAAACGGTTTCATTATTTTCATTATTCTACTATTCCTTGAAAGTGTTGAACAGTTAGATAGGGTCGTAAAGAAAGCTTTTTGGACATTAGCCTTTATAAATCAAAGTACTGAGTACAGGTATTATGCTGAAGTTGAGTAAGATGTTGGTAAGGCCTAATTTAGAATGTTGTACGCAGATCTGGTTTCCTAGAGGAAAGCTATCAATAAGATTTAAAAGGAAGAGATGACATTTACAAGGATGTTGCCAGCACTTGAGGACCTCTGCTATTTGAAAGGTTGAACAGATTATGATTTCATTCCCTACGGCGTAGCAGAATGAGGGAAGATTTGATAGAGCTGCACAAATAATGAGGAGCATAGATAGGGATAATGCAAGCAGGCTTTTTCCACTGAGGTTGGGTGAGACTAGAACTAGAGGTCATCATTTAAGAGAGAAGGGTGAAATGTTTGAGGGAAATGGGGGTGGGGGGACTTCTTCACTTAGGTGGTGCAGGCGTGAAACGAGCTACCAGTGGTAGATCCAGGTTCAATCGCAACTTTTAAGAGAAGCTTGGATAAATACATAGATGGGAGGGGTAATGAGGGCCATGATCCAGGTGCTGGTCCATGGATTGGGCAGAAATTCAGTCTGGCATGTACTAGATGGGCTGAAGGGCCTATTTCTGTGCTGTTGGTGTTCTGACTTCTGCTGCAAGCACTGCCATTGCTGATTTATACAGCAAGGATCCTTCCTACTATCTAGAAGTTGTAAGTCAGGATGTGGACGTTTTGCTCAAGCAGTTCGATCAGTTCTGCTCCAACAACATTCAACATGCTCATCCATGGGGGTTGATTGGTCACTATAATTTGCTCCTATTGTGTAGGTCAGGTGGACAGGACAGGAGGGAGAAGAAAAATTTGGGATTAATCGAAAGGGCCTGTTCCTGTATCAGCCAAACAGATGGCAGCAACTCGATGCATAGAAGTATACAGACATGGTCCAAAGGTTCAGTTGCTGTCAGACCAAACATCAGAATGGTGAAGATATGTGATACAAGTGATTTTGACTATGGAATGATTGTTGGTGCCAGACGGGGTGGCTTGAGTATCTCAGAAACTGCTGATCTCCTGGAATTTTCATGCAGTTTCTAGAGTTTATAGTGAATGGTGCAAAACAAAAACCCAAAAAAATCTAGGTAGTGGCAGTTCTGTGGGTGAAACATGTTGAAAACAAGAGAGGTTAGAGGAGAATGACTAGTCTGGTTCAAGCCGACAGGAAGGTGACAGTAACTCAAGTAACCACGTGTTACAACAGTGGTGTACAGAGGAGCATCTCTGAATGCTCAGCAATGTCAAACCTTGAAGTGGAGGGGCTACGGCAGTAGAAGACCACTAAAATCATTGGCCACTTTATTAGGTACAGAAGGTATCTGATAAAAATATTCCTGGACCTAAGAAAACGGGTGGTTAATGGTTGGCGTGACCATGATGAACTGTGGGCCTATATTTCTCTATGACTACATTTCTCTAAGCTCAACATCATCCAGCAAAAAGCAGACTGCATGATTGCTACCCCAAACTCCAGATTTATTTAATTACCTGAAATTACATTATCTAATGCTCATGTTGGGATCTAAACTCACATTTATAATTCAGAGGCTTTGGCTATGAGCACAGCTCCTTAACCACAATGCCACCGTACCAAAAGGTACCATAAAGCACTGGAAGTTGTTCAGAGGAGATTCACCTGACAGGACAGATGAAGGAGATTCAGTTAATGTTGTGTACTTGGATTTTCAGAAGGCCTTTGACAAGATGCCACTCATGAGGCTGCTTAACAAGCTACGAGCCTATGGTATTACAGGAAAGATTCTAGCATGCATAAAGCAGAGACTAATTGGCAAGATGCAAAGAGTGGGAATAAAGGGAATCATATCAAGTTGGCTCCCAGTGACTCGTGGCATTCCAAAGGGGTCTGTGTTGGGATCAATCCTTTTTACATTATATGGTAATGACTTGGATGATGCAATTAGAAACATAGAAACGTAGAAAACCTACAGCGCAATACAGGCCTTTCAGCCCACAATGCTGTGCTGAACATGTACTTACTTTAGAAATTACCTAGGGTTACTCATAACTCTCTATTTTTCTAAGCTCCATGTACCTATCCAGGAGTCTCTGAAAAGACGCTATTGCATCCGCCTCCACTACTGTCACCGGCAGCCCATTCCACGCACTCACCACTCTCTGCATAAAAAACTTACCCCTGACGTCCCCTTTGTACCTACTTCCAAGCACTTTAAAACTGTGCCCTCTCGTGTTAGCCCTGGGAAAAAGCCTCTGGCTATCCACACAATCAATGCCTCTCATCATCTTATACACCTCTGTCAGGTCACCTCTCATCCTCCGTCACTCCAAGGAGAAAAGGCTGAGTTCACTCAACCTATTCTCATAAGGCATGCTCCCCAATCCAGGCAACATCCTTGTAAATCTCCTCTGCACCCTTTCTATAGTTTCCACATCCTTCCTGTAGTGAGGTGACCAGAACTGAGCCCAGTACTCCAAGTGGGGTCTGACCAGGGTCCTATGTAGCTTAACATTACCTCTTAGCTCTTAAACTCAGTCCCACAGTTGATGAAGTTAAGATGTGTGACTTCTTAACCACAGAGTCAACCTGCGCAGCAACTTTGAGTATCCTATGGACTCAGACCCCAAGATCCCTCTGATTCTCCACACTGCCAAGAGTCCTACCATTAATTCTATATTCTGCCATCCTATTTGACCTACCAAAATGAACCACTTCACGCTTACCTGGGTTGAACTCTGTCTGCCATTTCTCAGCCCAGTTTTGCATCCTTTCGCTGTCCCTCTGACAGCCCTCCACACTATCCACAACACCCCCAACCTTTGTGTCATCAGCAAATTTACTAACCCATGTCTCCACTTCCACGTCCAGGTGACTTATAAAAATCACCAAGAGGAGGGGTCCCAGAACAGATCCCTGAGGGACAGCACTGGTCACCGACCTCTACGCAGAATATGACCCGTCTACAACCACTCTTTGCCTTCTGTGGGCAAGTCAATTTTGGATCCACAAAGCAATGTCCCCTTGGATCCCATGACTCCTTATTTTCTCAATAAGCTTTGCATGGGGTACCGTATCAAATGCCTTGCTGAAATCTATATACACTACATCTACTACTCTACCTTCATCAATGTGTTTAGTCACATCCTCAAAACATTCAATCAGGCTTGTAAGGCACGACCTGCCCTTGACAAAGCCATGCTGACTATTCCTTATCATATTATGCCTCTTTGACGGCTTTTACAAAGTTTTCAGATGATACGAAGCTAGGTGGAGTGGCAGGTAGTTTTGAAGAAATAGAGCGGGTACAGAAGGACTTAGACAGATTAAGAGAATGGACAAAGAAATGGTAGATGGAATACAGTATCAGGAAGTGTATGGTCATGCACTTTGGTAGAAGAAATGAAAGGGATGACTGTTTTCTAACTGGAGAGAAAATACAAGAAAGAAACTGAGATGCAAAGGGACTTGGGAGTCCTTGTTCAGGATTTCCTGAAAGTTAATTTGCAGTTTGAGTCTGTGGTGAGGAAGGCAAATGCAATGTTAGCACTTTTTTCAAGAGGACTAGAATATGAAAGTAAGGATGTAATGTTGAGACTTTATAAAGCACCAATGAGGCCTCACCTGGAGCATTATGAGCAGCTTATCACAGAAAGTGGGTGAAGTGGGCCCTGGATAGAGGTAGCACCTTTGATGTCTAGCAGCTGCACTCTACCTCGTAGGGTGGATGGGCGTCACAGGTCTCATCTGTCTCCTAAATCTCTCAAGTCTGCCTCTAAGTGACACACCCTGGTACACCACTTCAGCAGGTGGGCTAAATGATGTGACGGGCTGGTGTTAACACAGCACCTCGTCAAAGGACCTTATCAGTGAAGTCACCTGCCTAGGCGGATGAGTTCCTCGAAGAATTACAATAGCCATGTGTTCAAGGCAAGGGCGAACCACCAAGCTGGAGGACATCGGGCGCGGTCTGGCCTGAAGATGGATAGGCGCTGGCAGGCCTCACTTGTCGAAGACACGCAAAAGTGCCCCTACAACCCATTAAAAGTGTTGCTGGATCTGAACTGAGCCGGATCTTAGAAGTGATGTGCTGAAATTGGAGAGGTTTCAAAGGAAGTTCATGAAGATAATTCCAGGATTAAAAAGCTTGTCATATGAAGACTGTTTGATAACTCCGGGTCTGTACACTGGATTTCAGATGAATAAGGGGTAACTTAATTGAAACACATCAAATGGTGAAAGGCCATGACAGAATGGATGAGGAGAGGATGTTTCCTAATGGGAGAGTCGAAGACCAGAGGACACAGCCTCAGAATTGAGGGGTGTCCTTTTAAATGGAGGTGAGGAGGAATTTATTTAGCCAGAGAGTGGTAAATCTGTGGAATTCATTGCCACAGGCAGCTGTGGAGGCCAGGTTTATGTATATTTAAGGCAGAGATTGATAGATTCCTGATTGGCTGGGGCATTAAGGGATATGGGGAGAAGGCAGGAGATTGGGGCTGAGAGGAAAAATGGATCAGCCATGATGAAATGATGGAGCAGACTCAATGGGCCAAATGGCCTAATTCTGTTCCTATATATTTTGATCTTGTGATCTTATGAACTAATTCGTGGGATGAGAGATCAGTCCTATCAAGAGATATTTGGAAGTTTCAGCCTGCATTTCATTGAGCTGAGAAGAATGAAGGACTTGATAGATTAGATGATACGCAAAATGCTGGAGGAACTCAGCAGGTCAGGCTTCATCTAGAGAGGGATGTTTTCTGCTGAGACTCTTCAGCAGGACTGGAAAGGAAGGGGGGGAGCAGATGCCAGAATATGAAAGTGGGGGTGGTGAAAGAGTTCAAGCTGGCTGGGGACTGGTGAGACCGTGTGAGGAGGAAGCTGGGTGAGTGGGGTCGTGGGATGACAGGGAATGATGTGAGAGGCTCGGAGGTCAGAAGAGCTAAAGGTCTAGAAAAGAAGGAGTCTGATAGAACAGGATAGTGGACCATGGAATAAAGGGAAGGAGGTAGGGAACCAGAAGGAGGTGATGGGGCGATCATGATCTCAGTATTACTTTTGTTTGCATAATTTTTCTTCTTTGTCACATTACTTATTTCTCTTTGTCTTTTTATGCATAGTTTTTCATAAAATTCGACTGTTTTTTTTTGTTTCTGTAAATACCTGTAAGAAAATGAATCTCAGGATGGTATATGGTAACATAAATGTAATTTGATAGTAAATATATTTAGAACTTCAATGTCTTCACTAGTGGGAAATCAGAAACAAAAGTACATAGTTACAAATGAAGGGGTCAGTCATCTAAGACTGATGTGCTAGAAATTTCTTTTCCCTGTGGGTATTTAAGCTCTGAAAGTCTCTGCCCAAAGGGTGGTGGAGGCCAGATCACCAGATATATTTAAAGCGGAGATAGACAAATATTTGAAAGATAGAGGAACTGAGGGCCAAAGGGAACTGGTACAGAAGAGGAGCTGAGGTGAGCTTTCGTATGTCAGCCAGGATCATACTTGAGGGGCCTGGTGGCTTATTCCTGCTCCAGTATTCCTCTGCTTTTATGCTCTTGTGGAAAACTCCACTTTATACTGGATTGTACAATCCAGCTGAAAGGAATCTAATTCAGGATATCGGTGAGGAATATTGGAACTGTGAACCTGCTATTTCAGTAAATTATTTAACCGGCTGTGTTGGTAAAGTTCACGTTTCAATAAACGGAAGGATTTGTATTTAATAACTTTTTATTAGCTTCTTTTATGCACCAATTATTTATTAATATAGTCATAGAGCCATGCAGCATGAAGCAGGCCTCTTTGCACTTCTCACCCATGCTGAATATCAAGCACCCATTTTGCACGAATCCAATTTTATTCCTCCCACAGTCTCCTATAAAAAGAAATAAAGATTTCCTGTGTTTGTCCCATGTACATCGAAACATCAAAACATGCAGCCAAATGTGTCATTTGCTCCAAATCAAACCAGTGAGGACTGTGATGGGGGTAGCGGTCAGTATCGCCACACTCCTGTCGCCAACATGGCATGCCTACAACTCATGACCCCTAGCCTTAATGTTTTTGGAATATTGGAGGATATTGGAACACCTGGAAAAAATACACGTGGTCATGGGGAGAATGCATAAGCTGCTTGAGGCAGCGGTGGGAATCGAATACCAATCCAGGATCACTGGTGCTGCAAAGTAGTTGCGCTAACTGCGCGTGGCCAAGTGGTTAAGGCGTTCGTCTAGTGAACTGAAGGTCGCTAGTTCGAGCCTTGGCTGAGGCAGCGTGTTATGTCCTTGAGCAAGGCACTTAACCACACATTGCCCTGCAACGACACCGGTGCCAAGCTGTATTGGGTCCTAATGCCTTGGACAACATTGGCGGCGTGGAGAGGGGAGACTTGCAGCATGGGCAACTGCCGGTCTTCCATACAACCTTGCCCAGGCCTGCACCCTGGAAACCTTCCAAGGCGCAAATCCATGGTCTCACAAGACTAACAGATGCCTATATAAAAACCGTTACACTACTGTGCCGCCCCATTGGAAGATGACAGAACATAGGACATAGAACAGTACAGCACAGTACAGCCCTTTGGATCATGACGTTGGGACGACCTTTTAATCTACTCTAATATCAATCTAACCCTCCACTCTCACCTAGCCCTCCATTTTTCTATCATCTATGTGCCTATCTAAGAGTTTCTTAAATACCCCGAATGTGTCTGCTTCTACCACCAACCCTGGCAGGGCATTCCAAGCACCGACCACTCTTGTGTTAGAAAACTTATCTCTGCTATCCACCGCCCACCCCCGCCATCCTTTCCTGCAGCCACCTTAAATTTATGATCTTGGTGTATTCCAAAGCAAAGAGCTGGGCTTACCAGCTCTTCACCTCTCACAGTTCCTCCCACATGTCCACCCCCCCCCCCCCCGACTGGAGAAGGAGAAGCCTCTGCAGATCAGTCTCTCCTGACTCACCCACACATAATTACACACAAGAAAATTACCAGTGGCTAGCTCCACATGACTTTGGCCTATGGGAGAAACCCAGAGCACTGGAGGAAACCCAGGCGATTATCGAGAGAGCATGCAAGAGGTCAGGACTGAACCTGGGTTGTAAAGCTGAGAGAAGATAGCTCTGTTAGTTGCACTGATGTGCTGCAGTGTGCTGAATTTATTGCCGTGGCAGGATGAAAATTATTTTGCTGGGATAACAAAATATTATAAAATGTGTCTCCATACAGCAAGAGAGCTATCAAGCATAAGGAGATAGAGCTATAATTGTTGGCCAGAATAGGAATTTCTTCCAGCCCTATCACATTGCACACAGTGTAATCCCTGTAGCCAGATAAACTGCAGAGATCTTGTTCACAGATTTAAATGTAAAACTGCATTAAGTTCTAGCATGTCGATGTTTTATATATTACATAGTCTGCCTGGAGTTGTAACATAATCACTCAGCATACACTATTACCAATAAAGGGAACATTAAAATATCCATTTGAAGTGAACTTCTCAGTGAATTAAAGATGATGAATTGCATTTGTGTCTCAGTCCTGTCTTCAGAAATGTGTGGAAGTTCTTTTCAGGACATTTCAGCTTATTGCCTTGGCTTGTCCTCACCTTCTGTGCAGATTTCAGCAAATGTCAGCTTTGCATCACCATCTGAAAGCCCGTCACCATACTTCATATGCCTGTTCAACAGGACATTGAATTCGAATATGCGCTCTCACTATGCGTGTTCATTTTGTGTGTGCTTCTGGTTATTGTTCTGGTTTCAGTGGTGAGACTTTCTAGTATTTCTTGTTGACTGAAAAGACAGGGTGTTGGATGTGGGACAAAAGCCGATTTCACTAATTTTTCACGGTGGTCACTCTTCTCTCCGTGATGCTGAGGCTATGAAAGCCGCCCTAGCTGTTGTGCTTCATGCCCACTAATACTGTGAGGCTTTGGGCCTTCTCTGGGCTGCTCTGAGTTTCGGATCTGAGGACTCAGTTTTGGTTCGGGGAGTTGTTGTTCACTTCAATTGTTTGCATGATTTGCAGTTTTTTTCTTTCCCTTGTGTATCGGGTGTTGGTCTTTTTATTTTTATTTTTTTTTTCTTTAATTGGGTTCTTTCAGGTTTCTTGCTTTGTGGCTGCCTGTGAGCAAACATATCTCAATTATAATTTGTACTTGAATCTCGAACTTGAAGTAATCAGCAAAGAGATAAATATTACTGGTACACTTCTTTCTCATTTCTCATTGATTCTGCAATTGAGAATTCTGTGATTGTATGCTTAATTTGGAACCATTATTGATTATTTTTGTTTACTCTCCTGTATAATTTGAAACTGTTTTCATGGCTCATATGGGTATGTTTAACCTTGGCCATTAATGTGCAATGGGCATCAACAATACAGCTGGCTATGAAATAGCTTTTCCTAATTCTTTCATAACGTCGGGAAGGATATATAAACTGTATCAATATCACCTAATTGACAATATTGTCCAATGCCAATTTCTTCTGAAGAAGGAAAAAGATGACCTTCTTCTCTTTATCAGTTTACTGATGAAATAGTTTAACCTTGATGCAGGAATGTGCCGGAGAATTTTGTCCCTAATTTATTCTTTTGTGAGTTGCATTCCTTTAGTATATTGTAATTTTCCTTCTATTCTTCCACGGGCCAGTAAGTCCACCACTCTTACCCATCCCCAGTTGCCCATGAGCGGCAGGAAGTTGTTACGGCTACGATCCATAGATTTGCTGAGTATGCCCGTGGGAAGATGAATCTCAGGGTTGCATATGGTGACATATACAGTGGCTTGCAAAAGTTTGGGCACCCCTGGTCAAAATTTTTGTTACAGTGAATAGCTAAGCGAGTAAAAGATGACCTGATTTCCAAAAGGCATAAAGTTAAAGATGACACATTTCTTTAATATTTTAAGCAAGAAAATGTTTTTATTTCCATATTTTACAGTTTCAAAATAACAAAAAAGGAAAAGGCCCCGAAGCAAAAGTTTGGACACCCTACATGGCAGTACTTAGTAACACCCCTCATCAGTCTACAGGACTTGTTTCCAAAATGCATCAGGCTTGTTTAGATTTTCCTTTGAACCTTTAGAATAGAACTTTTTGGCCGCAATGAGCAAAGGTATGTTTGGAGAAAAAAGGGTGCAGGATTTCATGAAAAGAACACCTCTCCAACTGTTAAGCACGGGGGTGAATCGATCATGTTTTGGGCTTGTGTTGCAGCCAGTGGCACAGGGAACATTTACTAGTAGAGGGAAGAATTCATTCAATTAAATACCACCAAATTCCGGAAGCAAACATCACACCGTATGTAAAAAAGCCAAAGATGAAAAGAGGATGGCTTCTACAACAGGATAATGAACCTGAACACACCTCAAAATCCACAATGGGCTACCTCAAGAGGCACAAGCTGAAGGTTTTGCCATGGCCCTCACAGTCCCCTGACCTAAGCATCATCGAGAATCTGTGGGTAGACCTCAAAAGAGCAAAGCATGCAAGACGGCCCAAGAATCTCTTGGAACTAGAAGCCTTTTGCAAGGAAGAATGGGCAGAAATCCCCCAAACAAGAATTGAAAGACTCTTAGCTGGCTACAGAAAGCATTTACAAGCTGTGAAACTTGCCAAAGGGGTTGTTACTAAGTACTGCCATGCAGGGTGCCCAAACTTTTGCTTCGGGCCCTTTTCCTTTTAGTTATTTTGAAACTGTAAAAGATGGAAATACAAAAGTTTTCTTACTTAAAATATTAAAGAAATGTGTCATCTTTAACTTTATGCCTTTTGGAAATCAGTTAATCTTTTATTCGCTTAGCTATTCACGGTAACAGAAATTTTGACAAGGGGTGTCCAAACTTTTGCATGCTACTCTATGTAGTTGGATAATAAAACTTACTTAGACCTTTACTTTGGACCTTTTACCACTGCAACCTTTCTCTGTCTTCAAAATGTGTTATCATCTTCAGCCAGCTCCACTGTTGAGGTCTTGGTTGGATCACTCTCTGTCTGGAACCTTTCCCTTGATCTTACCGCCGAGGGTGACCCTACCAGGAGCCAAGTGGCAAATGGTTAAATTCCAGACAGCATCACTCTCGCGATCTCAGGAGCTCACAATCCTCTCCATCACAACTTGGTAATGATCCTCAGAGAGGTATATCACCAGTAAATGAAAGTGGTGATCTCCACTTTCAGATCTAGTCAACACAATGCAATAATCTTAAAAGGAGAAAAGAACCAATCTTAGGAGTGAACATAGTCAACTCTTGATAAGAGAAAACAAGTCTTCAGAAAAAAAAACATGATTAGAAGACAATGCAGCAGGTAGCTGATGTTGAGAGGAGAATACAGGATAGCTAGGAAGAGAATACAGCAGATGTTGGGAAGCGAATTGGAGACTGGGCAGAGTGAACACCTTTCTACCTTAACAACAGGAATTCTGCAGATGCTGGAAATTCAAGCAACACACATCAAAGTTGCTGGTGAACGCAGCAGGCCAGGCAGCATCTCTAGGAAGAGGTACAGTCAACGTTTCAGGCCAAGACCCTTCGTCAGGACTAACTGAAGGAAGAGTTAGTACTCTTACTAACTCTTCCTTCAGTTAGTCCTGATGAAGGGTCTCGGCCTGGAACGTCGACTGTACCTCTTCCTTGAGATGTTGCCTGGCCTGCTGCATTCACCAGCAACTTTGATGTACCTTTCTACCTTGTCAGAGAATATGAAGTATAGGACAATGCAGCAGATCTTGCTAAAAGAGGAGGCCTAGGACACTGACGTAATGAGATATATTTTGATAATTCACAAAGAAACTGCAATTCCTAATGCTCTCTGCTGCCCATCTCCCTGGCTGAAAGGATATAGTTTTGTACTGCATCAATGTGCCTTCTATTAGGTGACACACAAAGGAGTCTTTGTTGACTTATGTTGTCTAATGTTCTTTCTTGTCTCTTTACTGACAATTGACTGATCACTACTGGAGCACTAACATTTTAAATAACAATTCTACAAAAATATTAATCGTGAGAACGAGAGGGTTTTCCTTAAAATCTACTAAAAGCTTACTAATTCCCACAGCACCATTATTCACACTCCTTCTCACCTTGATATCTGATTCCATTCTCCCAGCATCCCAGTCACTGCTCCAATAAGAAATCAAAGCATCACTAGGAAGACAAACAAAACAATGAGAAATAGAGAGGAAAAGAGAAGAGAGAGAGAGAGACAAGTGAGAAATAATTGGAAAGGGAGAAGCACAAATGATAGGAGAGCGAACGGTAAAGAAAAATGAAATAGAGCAGGAGAGGAACCAGAAGGAGAGAGCAAGAGATAAACTGGAACATAATTATTACAAATAGGAGTTGGAGAGTGATGCTAAGTTTAGAGAATGGAAAAAGAGAGAGAGCAAAGCTCGAATTGGAGATAGAGAGAAAGAGCAGAAAGGGAATTGGGGAAAAAGAAAGTATGAAGAACAAACAGAAGGGGAAGAGAATAAAACTGAAAAAAGAGAGAGAGAGAAACTCAAATTTGAGATGGAGAAAGAATATTTTGCTTCTACCATTTGCTCTGTCATTGATTTCTCTCACTCTCCCTGTCTACACTTTCTGTTCTGTATCTTGCTTTCTGGCTTGTTTCTTCTTCTATCATCCCAGTTTCTTTCTCTCTTTCTCACTCCTCTCTTGCCTCACTAGTGTATTTGAGAGAACACACAAATGGGGCTGATTGAGGAGAAGAGAGAGGAAGAGAGAGAAAAACAAATGAGAGAAAAATCTTTATAAAAGAACACAATGTGACCTTCCTCATGGGAAGGGAGACAAAGTGAAAAAGTGCAAGAGGGAGAGAATTCAGAATCAAAATCTGTTTTAATATCACTGGCATATATCGTGAAATGTGTTGTCTTTGCGGCAGCAGTGCAATTCGATACTTCATAATGGAAAAAAACCTGTGAATTAAAGTAAGTATATACTGTATATATTATAAATTAAACAAATAGTGCAAAACAAACAGTGATATTGTGTTCATGGGTTCAATGTCCATTCAGAAATTGGATGGCAGACGGGAAGAAGCTGTTCCTGAATTGTTGAGTGTGTGGCTTCAGGCTCTTGTACGTCCTCCCTGATGGTAGTAATAAGAAGAGAACATGGCCTGGGTGATGGGGATCCTTAATAATGAGGCATCGCTCCTTTAAGATGTCCTTGATGCTGCAGAGGCTAGCACCCCACGATGGAGCTGATGGAGCTGACTGAGCTCACGACTTTCTGCAGCTTCTTTCGATCCCGTGCAGAAGCTCCCACACACCAGACAGTGATGCATCCGGTTAGAATGGTCTCCGCGGTACATGTGAGTGGATTTGAGAGGGAAAACAAGTTGCGTTCTGAAATAAAAATTGATGCTATTTCATGTAAGTACAGAATTAGGAAGTAATAAGACATTTTATTTAATAATTCATGATGGATCATTTATTCCAGATACATTTCCACACATCACCTTTACTGAGTGTGTTTTATTGCCCATCCCTGATTACTTTTGAGAAGATAGCCTCATCTTGTTACTATCATCAGGGAGAAAATACAGGAGCCTGAAGACCCATACTCAACTATTCCTTCCCCTCTCCTTTAAAGATTAGCTTTAATTTTATTTGTCACATAAAATTGAAACATCAAAAATGTAGGAACATTCTGAATGGTCCCTGAACAGTACCTTGTTATTCTTTGTTTTTGCACTGTTTATGTATTTCGGTAGCTTATAGCAATTTTCTGGCTTTCCACTGCACTGCTGTGGCAAAAGCAGTGAATTTCACAACATCTAAGTCGTTGACGATAAATCTGATTCTGATGGTGGTGAGTTGCTTAAACTGTTGCAGTCCTTGTGCTGTTAGTATGCCCACTGCCCAGTGCTGTCGGATGGGAAATTTAATGATTTAGACTCAGCAGTGATATTTTTCCAAGTGTGGACGCTGTGTGATTTGGACGGGAATCTGCAGCTGATTCTGTGACCTTGGTCTTGTCCTTCTTCATCACGGGCTTGCTCTCTCTCCCCCACAAAACATTAGGCTTTAAGAGGCAGCACAATAGCGTAATGGTTAGCACAACACTTCACAGTACAAGAGCTTGTATGTTCTCCCTGTGACTGTGTGGATTTCCTCCAGGTGCTCCAGTTTCCTCCCACATTCCAAAGACATACTGGTTGGTAAGTTAACTGATGATTGTAAATTGTCCTGTGATTAAGCTGGGGTGAAATCACGGGTGCTGGGCAGCACAGCTCAAAGGGCCAGAAGAGCCTATTCTGTGCTGTATCTCAATAAATAAATAGATTATTATTTCAGAGTTCATGTTGATAGATTTTTATGAGGCTAGGTTATGGTTAAATTGTCAGGAGAACTGCATATGGAGGGCCCTTAGCATTGTCAATGATCCTTCCCACCTGACAAACGATCTCTTTGTCTCCCTACCATCATGATACAGCATAGTGGGCTTATAACATCTTGGGGCTTAACGCTATCAAGACAGTGGAAATGAGGACTGACTACCACCAACAATCCCCTACCTACCCCCCCCCTTGGAAGTTAATGGTCGGGTTGTGTCTGTGGGTGACTCATTCAAATTCTTGGGGTCTGCCATTACCAAGATATTGAGGTGGGACAAGCATGTTACGCTCGCCACTAGGGGAAGCCCAGCAGAGATTGGTTTCCTATGCCAGCTTAGGAAATCTAACATTTCAGAGTGTATCCTGATGAATTTTGACTCAGTCATCATTGAGAGTGCTGTGACCACCTCCATCACTGTTTGGTTTTCTGCCGCCTCCTCCTCCCTCTCTAAGTCCAGGTTGCAGTGACTGGTCCACTCAGTGGAGAAGATCATTGACTGTCAGCTACCGACATTAAAAGACCTATTCACCGCAAGAGTGAAGAAAAGAGCTGGAAAAATTACTGCTGACTCCACCCACCCTAGCGGTCATCTATTCAACAAATTGTCATCGGGGAGAAGCTACAAGTCTATCACCACCAGGACTACATGACATCACTGAAACTTCGTTCCTGTAGCTTTCCAGCTTCTCAACAAAACTCACTGAAGTGTAATACCCTAACTGTCCTTGCACAGCATCCATTAAATGCTGTTTCCTTCTCTCCTTGTTCTGGTGATAACCATTGAGTCTGTTCATATGTTCACATTTATTTAAGTTTGATTATGGACGTTTGTATATGTGACTGTTCTGCTAATTGTTGATTGCTCATGGCTGTTTTCATAGTCATAGTCATAGTCATACTTTATTGATCCCCAGGGAAATTGGTTTTCATTACAGTTGCACCAACCATCACTATTGTCTTGTAAATTGTTGGCTGCTATTGTGTTGTCTGTTGTGATATTGCCCTATGCTGTACACTTGGCACTGAACTGCAATCAATTCTGGTATGTGGGAGGAGAAGATGGCGGCACGACAGCAACGCGCGCAGTCTCTCCGGTGATGAGTATCTGTTATCTGTCAAGTAGGGGACCGTGCACAATTCTGATTTGATGGAGACGGGCGTGAGAGTATGGCGGAACATCTGGAAAACTTCTAAAATGCCCACTTCGCTGCCGCTGCTACTGTGTGGTAATCAGAATCTCCGGAGCAGAAGGCCCTGAAATCCTTGGCTTTATTTGTTTCAGCAGCCGGGGCTAGGTTGGAGGCGCTCGGCAGAGGATGGCGCTCGGGAGGCTGTATCGGAGGGGCTGGTTGGAGGCTCGAAGTTTTCAGACGGATGGACTCAGTGTCGGCTGTGGTCGGCTGCTTCCAAGGCATTGGCAAGTTGACGGTGCCTGGAGGTTTATGGCAGGGAGTTTCTCCCTTTTGCCACCTGCTATCGGGGACTCGGGGACTTTTGAGACATTTTTTACCGTGCCCATGGTTTGTTCTTCATCAAATTATGGTATTGCTTTGCACTGCTGTAACTATATGTTATAATTATGTGGTTCTGTCAGTGTTAGTCTTTGGTTTGTCCTGTTTTCTGTGATATTACTCCAGAGAAAGATTGTATCATTTCTTAATGCATGTATGCATTTCTAAATGACAATAAAGGAGGACTGAGTGTTCTCATAATCTAATCTAATATTTCACATACTGGCAATAAAGTGATTCTGATTCTGATTAAGCAAAGGTACCATAACATTAGGACAAGGACTGTTAGGATTGGATCCCTGATTCTTCAACCAGGCAGGGAGACTACTGAACTCCCTGCCACCACCTAGGTCTCATCATGTATGAGGCACAGGTAGAGTTACACTATTTATTTTTTAACTTGTGTCATAAATTCACCTTTTTACTTGTTAATTTATTTTTGGTAATATTACTTTATGTGTTGTGTGTGAGTTATATGCACTGCGTTGTGCACCTTGGTCAGGAGAAATGGTGCTTCATTTGGTCGTATACATGTGTGCGGTTGAATGACAATAAACTTGAAAGTGGACTTGTACTTGAACTTGGAACTCAAAGTAGGTAGATGAACTAAGGTACAGATCAAACATGAATGACTCTAAAGATAGAATAGTCCCGAAGGGCTGAAGGGCATCCGCCAGTCTCGTGTTTCTGAATTCAAGACTGGTATTATAATTCAATTAACAGTTCCTAAAGGCACAGTCCAAGCTGAAGAGCTTTTTCATTCTCAAGACAATCATATTCTTGGTCTATTTCTAAGTTGTCCAGACTTCTAATTTGGCATTGGGTCAAAGCCAAATCAATGCTGGCTATATCTGTAAAAAAAATACTGTTCTTCTTGGATACCTCCCTAAGTCTGTGGTTTTGGGTTGTAAATCCCTGTATTACAGCAGTTCTTATCTCTACTGTAGAGACTAATCCGCCCATAATCTAATATTCACCAAAGACTGACAAGAAAGAAAAACATCAAACTGTTTCAAAAGTTATGTCTATATTTTCTCAAGGCTTTTATGGAGCTGAAAAGATCCACGTTATAGAATAAAACGCATTCTATTTCATTTAATTGTATCAGCTGTGCTTTCTTTCAAATGATACTTGCATTTTCTTTCCCCAGCAAGCGATTTAACACTTTGGTCCCACTCACGTCTCGAGATTTGGTTTTGATTTATCATATTGACCTGACGTTTGATTAGTGCTTTATCTAGTACTTAGTATTACTTTAATTATTCATTTACAAGATGTGGACCTCACGGGCAAAGGCAGCATTTGTTGCCTATCTGGAAGGTGGTAGGTCACTGCTGATCAGATGCAGAAGTTTGATTCGACTGGAGATGCTTGTCTGGCCATCTTAAAGGAAATTAAGAGGCAGACCAACTAAGGATAGCAGGCTTCTTTCAACAGTCCGTTAGTCCTCATCACCAATATGTTACAGCAATTTTTTTTATCTTTAGAGATAGTACAGCACAGTAACAGAACCTACCAAACCAATGAGCTCATACCATCCAGTGACACCTATGTGACCAATTAACCAACTAACCTGTACATCTTTGGAATGTGGGAGGAAATGTTCATCCAGAGGAAAGCCACACGGTCATGAAGAGAATGTACAAACCCCTTACAGACAGCGGCAGAGCTGAACATGGGTCACTCGCACTGTAATAGCATTATAGAAACATAAAAAATAGGTGCAGAAGTAGGCCATTCGGCCCTTCGAGCCTGCACCACCATTTATTATGATCATGGCTGATCATCCAACTCAGAACCTTGCACCAGCCTTCCCTCCATACCCCCTGATCCCCGTAGCCACAAGGGCCATATCAAACTCCCTCTTAAATATAGCCAATGATCTGGCCTCAACTGTTTCCTGTGGCAGAGAATTCCACAGATTCACCACTCTCTGTATGAAGAAGTTTTTCCTAATCTCAGTCCTAAAAGGCTTCCCCCTTATCCTCAAACTGTGACCCCTCGTTCTGGATTTCCCCAACATCGGGAACAATCTTCCTGCATCTAGCCTGTCCAATCCCTTTAGGATTTTATACGTTTCAATCAGATCCCCCCTTCAATCTTCTAAATTCCAACGAGTACAAGCCTAGTTCATCCAGTCTTTCTTCATATGAAAGTCCTGCCATCCCAGGAATCAATCTGGTGAACCTTCTTTGTACTCCCTCTATGGCAAGGATGTCTTTCCTCAGATTAGGGGACCAAAACTGCACACAATACTCCAGGTGTGGTCTCACCAAGGCCTTGTACAACTGCAGTAGTACCTCCCTGCTCCTGTACTCGAATCCTCTTGCTATAAATGCCAGCATACCATTCGCCTTTTTCACCGCCTGCTGTACCTGCATGCCCACTTTCAATGACTGGTGTATAATGACACCCAGGTCTCGTTGCACCTCTCCTTTTCCTAATCGGCCACCATTCAGATAATAATCTGTTTTCCTATTTTTGCCACCAAAGTGGATAACTTCACATTTATCCACATTAAATTGCATCTGCCATGAATTTGCCCACTCACCCAACCTATCCAAGTCACCCTACATCCTCTTAGCATCCTCCTCACAGCTAACACTGCCGCCCAGCTTCGTGTCATCCGCAAACTTGGAGATGCTGCATTTAATTCCCTCATCCAAGTCATTAATATATATTGTAAACAACTGGGGTCCCAGCACTGAGCCTTGTGGTACCCCACTAGTCACCGCCTGCC
This sequence comes from Mobula hypostoma, assembly GCF_963921235.1. Taxonomy (NCBI): domain Eukaryota; kingdom Metazoa; phylum Chordata; class Chondrichthyes; order Myliobatiformes; family Myliobatidae; genus Mobula; species Mobula hypostoma. Next base: position 31,919,229 of record NC_086120.1, read on the forward strand.
ATTCTGAAAAGGTCCCGTTTATTCCCACTCTTTGCTTCCTGTCTGCCAACCAATTCTCTATCCACATCAATACCTTACCCCCAATACCGTGTGCTTTAAGTTTGCACACTAATCTCCTGTGTGGGACCTTGTCAAAAGCCTTTTGAAAATCCAAATATACCACATCCACTGGTTCTCCCCTATCCACTCTACTAGTTACATCCTCAAAAAATTCTATGAGATTCGTCAGACATGATTTTCCTTTCACAAATCCATGCTACCATGCCGCTCCCAAATTTTGATACAGATTATTTCATTAACTGAATAGAAATTCTATACTTTCTATCATAGGTCCTGAAATCATGCCTCTTGATCTTGATCTGAAAATGGAGCTGGATACAGCGTAAGCTTTGTCTATAATTCCAGAGCTGACTACAACAGATTGTTTTTTAAGATATCATTAGAGAAGACTTCAGTGGAAGACCTACACAGGTGAAAAAGTGTCCCCAAAGGCAAACTGAAAGTGAAGGTGATATATGGATTCCAATGCAGCAGCTAGAGCTTTATGTATTGAAAAGTGTTTTCTAAAAGTGTCTGTGGTTTGTCCTGTTTTTCTGTGATATCACTCTGGAGGAACATTGTATCATTTCTTAATGCATGCATGCATTTCTAAATGACAATAAACGAGGACTGAGTGTTCTCATAATCTAACCTAATTGAGAAAAGTCCAACTGGACAGAGACTCAATCAAAGCTCTCAGTGTGGAATCGACAGTCAACGGCAGCCCAGGTCGTAGCACTAACTAGAGACAGGCACAGCTGCTTAATGCTAATGAGAAGGTATTTGAGAAGAGGATTGGTAAACTCAAAGGAATGAAGGCCAGAATTGAACTGGTTGAAACAGCAACACCAAGATTCCATAATGCGCATCCAGTGCCTTACGTACCACGTCCTAAAATGGATGCTGAACTGCAGAGCTTGGAGGTATTTGGAATGCTCTCCAAGGCCGAGTGGAGCAATTGGGCCATGTGATTTGCCCCTGTGATCAAGAAAGGGAAGGCCTAAGCCATTGGCATATGTAGGGATTTCAAGGACAGCATCAACCCGGTGCTGCATACTGTGCCACGAATCGAAGATATTTTTACATCTTTGGTAGGTGGGGAGATATTTTCAAAGATTGACTTGTCAACCAGCCTATCTGCAATTGGAGATTGAGGAATCAAGCAGAAAGTTCCTCACAATCAACACTCACAAGGGACTGTTCCAGTATAATCAGCTCTTTGGCGTCACATCAGCTCCAGCAATTTGGCAAAGAGAAATGGATTAAGTGCTCCAAGATATCTCAAGATCAAAATGTTACCTTGATGACATCATCGTGACTGGCAAAACTGATGAAGAGCACATCCAGAGCCTTGGTAAAGTGAATATGGTCTACACGTAAAGAGAGAGAAATGTGAGTTTTTCAAGAATGAAATCTCATACTGTGGACATGTCATTTTACAAGCATGGCTCACATAAGTCACTAGAGGAGACTGAAGCAGTTCTACAGGCACCTAAACTGGAAAATGTGTCAGAACTCAGGGCATACTTGGGCCTTGTAAACTACTACTGCCAGTTTCTCCCAAACATTGCTACAGTGCTACATCCATTGAACACACTGGGAATGGGCAGAAAGATGTGAAAGTGCATTCAAGGAAACAAAGAGACTCATAACATCAGATGGACTGCTCACCCATTATGACCCATCCCTGCCCATCAGACTGACCTGAGTCGACTGCATCCAACAAGACAGATACATTACTTCTCAGTGATATTGCAACGTGACACCGGAAACTGAGAATGTTGTCTCAGACATGACAGCTGCCAAACCTGATGCCACTCCCTGGGTCCAGAGGCGCGATGAGAACGTTACCACCGACAAGACAGCTGCCAAACCTGATGTCACTCCACAGGTCCAGGGGAGCTATCCTGAGAGAAACAGAGAACCACCCAAAAGACTGAACCTTTAGAACTGTAAAATTAGTTATGGATCGTTATTGTGAAAGCATATTTATAAGCAATATGGCCTTATGAAAGGGAAATTGAATGTTTTGTACATTAGCAGTTTTATGTTTCCTCAATATAAAGGGAGAGGGAGTGTAATGTATGAATCTATTTCTTTTAGAGCAATGACCCCCCCCCAAGCACAACGTATTGATTTCTCTCTCTCTGTCTCTCTCTCTCTGTCAGTCTCTCACTCTCTGTCTGTCTCTCTCTCTGTGTCAGTCTCTCTCTCAGTCAGTCTCTCTCTCTCTGTCTCTCTCTCGCAGTTATGTGACTACACCAGTTAAAGCTGTTTCCCATGTGAGTGTTTTTATTTAATTGAAATGTAGTTGTGCACAGACACAATACTAAAGTCCCCATCATTTAGGACATCTTCAAGGAGCAATGTCTTAAAAAGACAGCATCCATCTTTGAAGACTCAATCACCTAGGACATGCCGTCTTCTCATTGCAATCATCAGGAAGGAGGTACAGAAGCCTGGAGGCACAAATTCAACGATTCATGAACAGATTTCTGAATGAAAATTGAGCCCATGAACACTACCTCACTACTTTTTTTTTTCTTTTTTTGCACCACTAATTTAAGTTATCTTTATCTTCTTACTCTGGGTGGCCAAGTGGAGATATGTCTCTACCAAAGGAAGTGTAAGGTGCTCCTCCCCTGCACAAGCCTGTGGGTCACCCTTGGGCAAGGTGTAGCACCAGCTTAGCCCCTTGAACAGGGTCACATGAAGCCATGGGAGCAGGGGGTGGATGGTTGTATGAGCAGCTGGTGCATATCAAAAGTCATGTTTATGCGACCACTGGTGCCGGGCAGGCAGTCTTTGAAGAGTATTGATAATGGCTGGAGTCACCCGTCTTGTAAAGACACTGCCCAGAAGAAGGCAATGGGAAACCACTTCTGTAGAAAAATTTGCCAAGAACAATCATGGTCATGGGACCATGATGGCCTGCATCATATGGCACGGCGCGTAATGATGATAATGATACTTTTTGTACTTTTGCAGTTTTTAGTATTATGTATTGCAATGTGCTGCTACCACATAACAACCAGCTTCTCGACTAATGCCACTGACATTGATTGATTCTGAATACAGAACATAAAACATACTATACATTTCCAGATAAAAAACACATTGAGAAATAGAACATGTGTAAATAGTAAATAAGTGAAAAAAGTGTCCAAAATGAATCTAGTAACTCAAGTATGTTGTGAAACTCTTCACGACTAACAAAGTGTTTTAAACTCATGAAGGTCAGAATACATAGTTATCATTTTTTGGCACAGCAAGCTCCCACAATCGTTAATTTCTGAGACAACATTTTGGAGTAACTAGAGTTATAATGAGTGACAGATTAGACCTTTAAGTCTGAATTTGACACAACATTCTAATTCATGTAGACATGACTACTGTTGAGCAGCACCTTACCATATCACTTTAAAACTAACTGCTCTCGACAAAATACGCTTCTGACATGTCGACAAAGGATGAGGAAGTTGACCTGAGTTTTAAAGAAGTGTCTTTGAATAGCATCTATTGTCAGCATGGCTTGGCCGTCACAGCAAAGATCAAATTTAGGAATACATTCTCAGCTTTGACCTCTGACCTCAGGCCCTGTACTGCGGCTGTGTGATTGGCAGTGGCCAGGAGAGGGGTGAAAGCTGGGGTCGTCGGCATATGCTCTACACAAGGTGTACATCTGCAAAAAGGACTTTGCTGCACTAAAAAGTGTGAATGGCTGCATAACAGATGGCTCCAAAGCAATACTGTTAACAGGTAGGTTGACTTTCCTCTAACCCGCGCAGCAGGGGGATAGCAATCATGTCAGGCCTGTATTTGTTGCAGTTTTTAGAAAGTGAAAGTGCCACAACACAGATCAAATGCATTTTCCGTTAGCATTTTGCAGTTTCAGAGATACTTACACGGGATATTAGTGACAAAAGAAATACTTAAATTTAATTTGCACCAGTTACAACCTCAGGATATCTCAACGAGCTTTATAGAGAGCCTCTAAGTAGTGTGCCGGCCATTTAGGATGGAAATAATGAGACACTTCTTTACTCAAAGCAATGAAGTCTCTCTGCCAGAGGACTCTGAATGTTGACTTGAAGATACTCAGAATCTGAATCAGAATCAAATTTATTAGCACTGACATATGCCATGAAAGTCAGAATCAGATTTAATATCACCAGCATATGTCATAAAATTTGTTGTCTTTGCAGCAGCAGCACAATGCAATAAATATTACAGAGAAAAATATGAAATACAGTAAATATATATATATTAAGTAGTTAAATTAAGTAAGTAGTGCAAAAATAAAAATATTAAAAAGATTCGAGGTAGTGAAGTTGTGACGTTTGTTGTTTTGCAGCAGCAGTACAGTGCAATGCATAAAGAAAAACTATAATTTAGAATTAAAATATATAGAAATAAATATTCAAGGATCAAATAGATTTTTTTAGATATAAACATATCAAAGATATTTCTCAAGAATGGCGCATACGCAGGGCCATTAGCATTGTCAATGATCCCTCCCAACCATCCGGCAGTCCCTTTGAACCACCTACTGTCAGGCAGGGGATCCAGTAGCATTAAGACAAGGATTGTTAGGATGGGAAACAACTTCTTACACCAGGTTGTGAAACTACTGAACTCCCTGAAACCACCCAGGTCTTATCACGTATGAAGCATAGTCGCGTTATTCTGTTTACTTGTTGACTTGTCTCGCAAATGCACCTTATTTTTTATTAATGTATTTGTGTTAATATTACCTTAAGTGTTGTGCATGAGTTACATGTACTGTGTTTGAATTGAATTGAATTGACTTTATTTCTTACAACCTTCACATACATGAGGAGTAAAAATCTTTATGTTACCACTCCATCTAAATGTGCCATGTGCAATCATAGTAATTTATAATATTTTATAATAAACAGAATAGTCAGTGTAATATAGAGTACACTCAGATCAGCGTGAGTTCATCAGTCTGATGGCCTGGTGGAAGAAGCTGTCCCGGAGCCTGTTGGTCCTGGCTTTTATGCTGCGGTATCATTTCCTGGATGGTAGCAGCTGGAATAGATTGTGGTTGGGATGACTTGGATCCCCAATGATCCTACGGGCCCTTTTTACACACCTGTCCTTGTAAAAGTCCCGAATCATGGGAAGTTCACAATTACAGCACCACTCTCTGCAGAGCTCATACCAGGCAGTGATGCAGCCAGTCAGGATGCTCTCAATTGTGCCCCTGTAGAAAATTCTTAGGACTTGGGGGCCCATACGTGATAGCATAGTGATTAGCACCACACTTTACAGCAGAAGCTGTAAAACGGATTGGGGTTCAATTCCCCCCCCGCCCCCGTGACTGTAAGGAGTTTGTATGTTCTCCCTGGTGCCACATGGGTTTCCTCCAGATGTGCCGGTTTCCTCTCACATTCCAAAGATGTGTGGGCTAGGATTAGTGAGTTGTGGCCATGCTGCATTGGTGTGGGAAGTCTGACAACCCCTGTGCCCTGCCCAGCACAATCCTCGCTGATTTGACTTGACATAAACAATGTATTTCACTGCACGTTTCAACGCACATGAGACAAATTACCCAAATCTTTACCTTTAACTATCTGTAGCCTCCTCCTACTAAATAAATTCTTTAACAACAGGAATTCTGCAGATGCTGGAAATTCAAGCAACACACATAAAAGTTGCTGGTGAACGCAGCAGGCCAGGCAGCATCTCTAGGAAGAGGTACAGTCGACGTTTCAGGCCGAGACCCTTCATCATAAATTCTTTCTCAGTTCTGGGTAAGTGTCCTGACCTGCTGAGTATTTAAGCTTTCACCATCTCTTCATTCCTCCATTACCACCTTCTTGTCTGTCATGCCATCCCTCTGCCATCCGATTTCTGAATGGATACTGAACCCATGAACACTACCTCACTACTTTTTATTTGCACTGCTTATTTAATTTAGCTATGTATATTAATTTAGCAATATATATATTTACTGTACTGTATATATTTACAAAGACACCAAATTTCATGATATATGTTGGTGATATTAAACCTGATTCTGAATTTGATACTCTGCTAGTTCAAGCAGTTCCACTATTGGTACCCTTGCTTTCAGCTAATTTGCTCCTTAGCTCTGGAATTCTTCCTCTAAATCCCCTCTTCTCTGTTTCCTTTGAAAAAAATGTCTTCTTAAAAGCTCCCTCTGTCACCAAGCCTTCGTTCTCCTGTCCTGATAATTTCTTTCTGAAGCCGAGGCAATTTCCTTTTAAAAATACTGGTGTAGCTTGGCATTAAAAGTTCTATATAGCAGTGAGCTATTATTGCTAAGAAAACTAAAAGGATCGCAACCAACAGACAAATTTAATCACCATTAATAAGCGACAAATGGTACTTCATTGACTCCAATGAGCTTTGAGACATCCTGAAGTCCTTAAAGCTCCTGTGTATTTGCTGATTGCTTTTAGTCTTAAGGTTCATAATGTGCTAATATATTGTAGGAAGTAATTGCCAACACAGTAGATTTTTAATTTGAATTTTGGGTGGGTAAGCTGAGCTGGGTAAACAGTGAATGGGGAGAAGATGCTTCCTCAAGGGATTGGCAGGCAAAAATTTCAAATATTGTGTCCCCATATTATACCACTCTACATGTAAGGGGCAATTTACAGTTGTCAATTAACCTGCCAACATGCATGGTTTTGGGATGTGGGGAGAAATTGGAGCACCTGGAGAAAACCTGAGTGGTCGCGGGGAAGATGTAGAAGATCCACACTGACAGCACTGGGGGTGGGAGTGGGATGGTCAGGATTGAAACTGGGTCCCTGAAGCCATAAAGCAGCACTATTGTGCTGCACAATTTTCAGAACCTCTTTATGTCCTTGGCGCGGATGCAGCCCCTCCCAGAAACAGAGGTGCACTTTGTTCATTGCTGGTCCTTGTCTCCTTGGTCCCTGTGCAACCCATTCTCTCTCACTCTGGCTTCATTCACAGTTCAATTAACTTATCAATCAGCAAGTCTTTGGGAGTATGGGAGAAAACCGAAGAACCCAAAGGAGACCCCGGTGGTCAAAGGGAGAATGGGTAAAATCCACACTTGACAGCTTGAAGGCCAGAATTGAATCCAGGTCATCATGGAGTCCTTAAAGCTCCTGTGCATCTCCCTGTCCCCCAATTCCTCGGCTTGTACTGTACTGACCCTACCTTGCCTCTCCATCTGCCCCTCTGCCATCTGCATACCATGCTCTCTCATGTTGATTGTATCCTCCCTCTCCCATTTGCCCTGCCACCAGTAACAGTTAAATGTTGGATTTCAGCAAAAAAAGAGCCTTGAAATGAAGAAATCTTATTTCAAAGATTGTTTCGTTTTGGCATGCTCAGAGTAATCCAATAATGTTTCCAGATAATAATATCAACAGCATTGAGACGTCCCTGTTCCTTTTCTCATTCCAACTTTAATTGGCTTGAGAAAACAAAAACCAAATGTGTTTCGATGCAGAGAGTGAAAGCTGGGTACAACTAAAGCCACATTATTCTTAACGCCATCAAATATCACTTCTCAAAATATTATTACTGTATTACTTTCTTCTCTTTCCAACTTCAAAAGATTTAACGTTGATAATATCGTTTAATAGGGATGGGGTGCACAGTAGCACAGCTCATAAAACTGCTGCATTACAGCTCCTGGGAACCAAGTTCAATCCTCAGCTCTGGAGCTGTCTGTGTGAAGTTTGCTCATTTGCCCTGGGTTTTTGACAAGAGCTTTGCGTTCCTTCTGCGGGTTGATAGGTAAATTGGCTGTTGTAAATTGTCCATTGTACATAAAAACTAGGGAATATTAATAGGAATGTGGGGGTTAGAATATGTGGAGCAGGATTTATGGGTGCTTGGTGGTCAGCATAGGCTCAATGGGCTGAGGAAGACACATCAAATTTGCTGGTGAACGCAGCAGGCCAGGCAGCATCAATGGGCTGAGGGATCTTTTTTAGTGCTGCATCTCTCAATGACCTTGTCACACTAAGACAATTGAATTTACTTTGTACAGTTGCTCATTTTTCAATCTACTTGGGAATTTAACACATCAGTTCTTCCACACGAGCTACACTAGAATGGACATTAGACAGGGCACTTCCAGTCATGTCATATTTAGAACAGACAGCTGGTGTCTTCTTCCCAGGGTTGTTATGTCTAATGTGAAAGGCCATGCAGTTAAGGTGAGAGGGGGGCATTTCGCACGAGATATGTGAGGCAAATTATTTTTACACCAAGTATAGTGGATGCCTGGAATGTGCGGCCAGGGTTGGGGGTGAAGGCAGACATGACATCGGAGGCACTTAAGAGGCTCCAAGTAGACACATGAAGATAAAAACGGATGGATGAAAATGGCAAATGAGAGAAAATCTGCAGATGAAAATGGACTATATGCAGGCAGAAAGGATTTGGTGTCATTAACTTAATTAGACTGGCATAATATAAGATCATAAGACTATAAGACATAGGAGCAAAGTTTGGCCATTTGGCCCATTGAGTCTGCTCTATCATTCCATCATGGCTGATTTACTACCCTCTCAACACTGATCTCCTGCTTTATCCCCATAACCATTGATGCCCTGTCTAACCACGAACCTATCAACCGCTGCTTTAAATATACTCAATGACACAGCCTCCACAGCCGTCCGTGGCAATGAATTCCACAGATTCACCGACTTCTGGCTAAAGAAATTCCTCCTCACCTCCATTCTAAATGAATGGCACTCTACTCTCAGGCTGTGTCCACTGGTTCTGGGCTCACCCACTATAGGAAACATCTTGTCCAATCCACTCTGTCTAGGTCTTTCAATATTCGATAGGTTTCAATGAGATCCCCTCCTCATTCTTCTAAACTCCAGCGAGTGCAGGCCCAGGCCATCAAAACGCTCCTCATATGTTTACCCTCTCATTCCCAGAATCGTTCTCACAAACCTCCTCTGGACCCTCTCCAATACCAGCACATCTTTTCTTAGATAAGGGGTCCAAAGCTGCTCATAAAACTCCAAGTAAGGTATAGATTATGAGAACACTCAGTCCTCTTTCATTGTCATTCAGAAATGCATACATGCATTAAGAAATGATACAATGTTTCTCCGGAGTGATATCACAGAAAACAGGACAAACCAAAGACTAACACTGACTAAACCACATAATTCTAACATATAGTTACAGCAGTGCAAAACAATACAATAATTTGATGAAGAACAAACCATGGGCACAGTAAAAAAAGTCTCAAAGTCCCCGAGTCGATCGACTCCCGAGTCCCCGATAGCAGGTGGCAAAAGGGAGAAACTCCCTGCCATAAACCTCCAGGCACTGTCAACTTGCCGATGCCTTGGAAGCAGCCGACCACAGCCGACACTGAGTCCGTCCGTCCGAAAACTTCGAGCCTCCGACCAGCCCCTCCAATACAGCCTCCCGAGGCCATCCTCTGCGGAGTGCCTTTGACCTAGCCCTGGCCGCTGAAACAAGCAAAGCAGAGGATTCAGGGCCTTCTGCTCTGGAGATTCCGGTTACCACACAGCAGCAAGCCACAGCGAAGCGGGCATTTCAGAAGTTTTCCAGATGTTCCTTGGTACTCTCACGTCCATCTCCATCAAATCAGAATTGTGCACGGTCCCCTACTTGACAGATTACAGATATCATTCACCGGAGAGGCAGCGTGCGCTGCCGTTGCACCGCCATCTTCTCCTCTCCTCTGACCAATGCCTTAAAATCCTCAGTATTACATCCTTGGTCTTATATTCTAGTCCTCTCAAAATGAATGCTAACATTGCATTTGACTTCAGTACCACCGACTCAACCTGCAAGCTAACCTTTAGGGAATCCTGCACAAGGACTCTCAATTCCCTTGGCTGAAGGGCTTGTTTCTGTGCTGTACTGTTCAGTGCTCTATATTCTGTGTTCTGTGACTCATAGTTCCACATATCACCTCCTTGTCACGTGTAACACACACTGAATTGCATCAGATTTTATACAGTGTCTATTTGGAATGTTGCTGGGAGTAATTTGGTCACAATTCAGGTGCGTCATGTGTGTTCTGTAGTGGTTACATTTCTGGACTAGCATACAGAGGCTAGAATTAACCTGAAAACATAAATCTAAATCCCACCAGAATAGAAAGGATAAACACATACAGTAAATAAGTATGAAATTTAAAGTGCTGTGACTGGGAAAACAACTGGATCATTGTAAAATCAGCAGCTGGCTAACTATGGCTCTGAAGGGAGAAGAGATCCCACCCTTTGGGCTGTGTGTGACTCCAGACCTGCTTATGGTTGACTTCTCAAGGCAGTCTCATTGGGGGATGGACTGTCAATGCTGGCATTGTCATTGCCATCCATCTGTGAACGAAAAGTCTGATCAAGCAGAAGAAACCGAAGCACGCTTTCACATATTGCTTTGGAGGTTACCTGCTGACTTTGCACTGATTGACTCTGGAGACTTGGGAAGGAGATAGATGTGTAGCCTTATCTGCCCAAGGTTATCCTATGGGGCTCTTGTGTGAGTTGCAGTTGTGGGACAGCTACTGGAGGCAGAACAGGCATATTCAAAGATCCCAAGGAAGGAAAGACTTCTGTCTGCTTACTCCAAAAGGATTTACAAGACAAGATCACAAGACAAAGGAGCAGAAGTAGGCCATTTGGCCCATCGAGTCTGCTCCGCAGCTCCCCCATGAGCTAAACTATTCACCCATCTAGTTCCAATTTCTGGCTTTTTCCCCATATCCCTTGATACCCTGACTAATTAGATACCTGTCAATCTCCTCCTTAAACACCCTCAATGATCGGGCCTCCACAGCTGTATGTGGCAACGAATTCCACAAATCCACGACCCTCTGGCTAAAAAATTTTCTCATCTCTGTTTTAACTGGGTACCCTAATTTCTCCTCATCTCTGTTTTAACTGGGTACCCTAATTTCTCCTCATCTCTGTTTTAACTGGGTACCCTTAGGCAACCATATGCCTATATTGTTACTTGTCATATGAGGCAGCACAGTGGCATTACAGTTAGCATAACGCTAATACAGCACTAACAATCCGGGTTCAATTCCGCTGCTATCTGTACGAAGTTTGTACATTCTCCCCATGACGATGTGGGTCTCCTCCAGATGCTCTGGTTTCCTCCCACATTCCAAAGATGTATGGTTAGTAGGTTGGTAGGTAACACAGGTGTAACTGGGTAGCACAGGCTTGTGGGGTCAGAAGGACATATTACAATGCTGTATTTATAAATTTAAAAAAATATAAAACATATAATTCCTACCTCCAGATTGCCTAAGTAAGACTTTTTGGAGGATCTGTGAATTTCTATGGGCTTCTAATCACACTTGATTTGACTGTAGTGGTTAGGTAGATCATAAAACCCAATGATTCCAGATTGTTGATCTTGCAGTGAAAGGGAGATCACTAATATTCTCCACCAAGCGAAAGGATTCAGGATCTCTACAGACTCACTGAAGATCAGGGAATTGTAGATGTCAGACTTCCATTCAAAACCTAATGGTTTACATGAATCCCAATTATCATTGTCTCAATGATTAGTTTGTGGCCCACCATTAGTAGATTCTGAAGTTCCATAACAAATAATAGAAGAAGTCATATCATAAGCCATAGCGGTCAGGTCTCTGTGGCTCAAAATGGAAGGGTAGAGAAGAGGCAAGCTGTATTCATGGGAAATTCAATGGTCAGGAGAACAGATAGTTGGTTCTGTGGACAGACAATGAAATCCTTGGGTTGTATATTTCCTCCTTGGTGTCAGGATCAGGGTCATCGTGGATCAAGTCCAAAGCAAGTGGGAGGATGGGCAGCCAGAGGTCGTGGTTCACGATGGTACCGATGACATGGGTAAGAAGTGTGATGAAGTGAGTTCAGGGACAAGATCTCCAGGGTTGTGATCTCAGCATTGCTGCATATGCAACAGGATTATACAGTTTAACATGTGATTAGGAAGATGGTGCAGGAAGGAAGGCTTCAGACTTTGGATCATAGGGTTCTCTACCAGGGAATGTGGGACCTGTACAGGTGGAATGGTTTGCAGTTGAACAGGAGGAGGACGAATATCCTTGTGGGAAGGTTTGCCTGTGCTGTTGGGGGGGGGGGGGGCGGATTTAAACTTGAGTTACAGGGAGATGGGAACCAAAGCGCCAGAGCAGATAGTGGAGTGGTTGTGGGGAAAGATGATGATAAGCCTACCGACAAAGTCAGGAATCGAAACATTGAACATGCTGGGGCCAATATTCTGAGTTACGTATCTTTCAATGCAAGGAGTATTGTAGGAAAAGCGGATGAGCTTAGGGCATGGATCAGCGAATGGAATCATTTCATTGTAGCCATTAGTGAGATGTAGTTGCAGGAGGGCAAGGCTGGTAGCTCAGTGTTCCATGTTTCCATCGTTTTAGATGTGATAGAGTGGCGGAGGTTAAAGGGAAACTAGTGGCACTACTACTTGGGGAACACGTCACAGCAGTGCTCAGTCAGGACAGATTGGAGAGCTCATCTACTGAGGCAATATGGGTGGAACTGAGAATAAGAAAGAGTGGACCACATTAATGGAATTGTATTATAGACCACCCAATAGTCAGCATGATTTAGAGGAGCAAATTTTTAGAGAGATTGCAGACTGTTGCAAAAAAACATAAGGTTCTGATAGTAGGTGATATTTAACTTCCCACATATTGAGAGGAGATGAGTACCAGCAAGCATTTGCATCCACTGCAGTGGTGTGAAAGCAGAAGAAACAAACCAGGCTCACTCTAGATCAGTTAAAGCTGAGGACAATCATTAGTGTAACAGGTTTAAAAGACATTTGGATAAAAATAAAACCCTTTAGTGGGATATGATCAAATTGGGCACGTGGGATTAGGGCCACTGGGCATCTTGGTTAATAAGTTGGATTTGGGTTGAAAGGGTTACTATATATCTCTGTACTGTATAAATCTAACGCTGTTGAAGGATAAATAAAGGGAACAAGACAGACATTGAAGGATATCAAGCAGGGATTAGATTACACCCCTTCTGAGGCACTTCATTAGTCCACAGACCACCCACAGCCATTACTTGCAGAGATACGTGGAGGGAGAGCTCAGTGATTGAACTGAGTGTGGGAAAAGCATTGGTGATAACTTTTGGAAGATGTTACTCAAAGCTTGAAGTGGTGAGCTTCAATCAAGTGTGTTAATTCTCCCAAACTTTACGACAGGAATCATGGGGGTACATGTGGAAACAAAAGCCCAATCTACTGGCAAGGTTGAAAAGGAATGTCGATATTTATACCATTTTGTCGGTAAGTTATGATTGTTTTCTTTTTGAAGACATGCTCTCTACATTTCGCCTCCTTCACCAATCCTTCTTTCTTTTCTCATGCAGGTTCTGTTGTTGAAATAACAAAATTCACTTGATTTCTCTGTAACTCAGGCAATGGCAGTTGAAACAAGACCACCGAAGCTCCACAAAGGAATTCCATCAAGTACTTTTTATCCAGTATTAATTCGAAACCAGGAGGATTTGCATCTGTCTTCTGAAGTAACTTCATTCTATGAGCACTTACTGATCACTTCTCTCCAGCCAGCTACTCATCTTTCAGTCCAATAGACTTGATATAAAACTCTTTTCCCATGTAATTCACATCTTAAATCCTTTCACTGATCTAGCCACCTCTCCTTCTTGTAAATGCTGCTACAAACTTACTTTTCTGACCACACATTACTTCGATGTGTCCGCCTTAAAGTGCTTTGGAATGTTTTATTGCATTGATTTTATAAATGCAAGGTGTTATCCACAAGCCCAGTATTGTCCCATTGTTCCTATAAAAGAAATCCCATTCGAGCAGAGGTTCCCAATCTGGAGTCCATGGATCCCTTGCTTAATGGTATTGGTTCATGCCATAAAAAAGGTTGGGAACCCTTGCATTAGAGCATTCCACTGGGAGCTGCTTGACTCTTCACAAGAGTATTACAAGGCAGCACATGAAAGTTGAGGTGGCTGACAGCACAGATAGAGGGTTAAGATGACGGAGCCAATTGAACACACAAAAAAATTAAATGCCTGTCCCTTGCACGTTAATTCCACACAGAGGCAAGTCATCAAGACCATCAACTGCCAGAGTGATAGATTTAATTATCTTTATGTCAGCTAGTTTTCATTTGTCCAGCAGGCTCTTTGGCCCATCTGGCCCATACAGACCAAATTGTCCACTCGGCTAGTCCCAGTTTTGTGCTTTCAGCCAATATCCCTCGAAGCCACTATGATCAATGAAATTCTAATTTGATTCGAACTGTTACCTATTTATTTGTATTAATTTGTGGAGGGAACGATGTCTCAGGTCAAGACCTAGCGACAAGGCTTGATCTGAAATATCAACGTGCATCTTTTGCCTCCACAGGTTCTGTTTGACCTGCTGAGCTCTTCCAATGCTCAGTATTTTTTTTTGCTCATTTCTCATACTTAAGTATAAGCCAGTGTGGGCTGGTAAGAAAGTGGTCAACACTAATTTGGTGATATAAATATACTGGTAAGAAACCCAAGTGATTTTCATTCTTACCTATTATCCCTCTTTTCAAATCCATCCATAGACTCTCTCTAACCCATCTGACTTCTCTAACTTCCGTTAATGCCCCTCCTCCCCTTCGTACCCCATCCCTTATTTATTTATTTGTTTGTTTATATTTCCCCTTTTTACTCTCTCTCTTTTTCTCCCTCTGTCACTCTCACTATAACTCCTTGCCTGCTCTCCATCCTCTGGGCTCCCATCCCCCTTTCTTTCTCCCTAGGCTTCCCATCCCATGATCCTCTCCCTTCTCCAGCCTTGTATCCCTTTTGCCAATCAACTTTCCAGCTCTTAGCTCCATCCCTCCCCTCCTGTCTTCTCCTACCATTTCAGATCTCCCCTTCCCCCCTCCCACTTTCAAATATCTTACTATCTCTTCTTTCAGTCAGTCCTGATGAAGGGTCTCGGCCCAAAACGTCGACTGTACCTCTTCCTATAGATGCTGCCTGGCCTGCTGCGTTCACCAGCATTTTTTGTGTGTGTTGCTTGAATCTCGACCTACTCTGGCCTCGTGTGCACCCTGGAATTTAATTGCCTCCCTAAACCTCACCACCTTTCTCCTGCACCCTTCATATTTCTTATACTAATACCTCTTATGTTGACTTGGTGTCAATTTTCTATGTCTGCTTGCTTTCCTGCAAAATGGTCAGAGTTATTTTGCAGCATTGAAGGCTGTTCTTGCTGCATATATGCACGCATGCTTGGGCATGTTCATGTTGGTGCTCGATGACCATATATTAGTGCTCTGTGAATCTACATTTAAGACAAGTCTGTTTGAGTACATGAAGAGAGGGATATGGTGGGCTATGGTCCAGGTGCAGAGTGTTATGGGACCAGACAGAATAATAATTTGGCACTGACTAGATGGGATGAAGAGCCTGTTTCTGTGCTGTATGATTCTACATAAGAATAAGCAGATCAGTTAAATTTGAGGTACACTACAGTGCAAAAATCTTAGGCGTATATACATATATATATATAAAGATAGGGTGCCTAAGACTTTTGCATGGTATTTTATTTGTCAACGTGGAGTGGAGAATGTGTTTGTAAATCTGACGGGAGCGAACGATGTTGGGAATGGTGAGGATGAAACACTGCAGGTGGAGTGTGGGACAGGCGGCAGAGAAGTCATAGTCATAGTCATACTTTATTGATCCTGAGGGAAATTGGTTTTCGTTACAGTTGCACCATAAATAATTAAATAGTAATAAAACCATAAATAATTAAATAGTAATATGTAAATTATGCCAGGAAATAAGTCCACGACCAGCCTATTGGTTCATGGTGTCTGACCCTCCAAGGGAGGAGTTGTAAAGTTTGATGGCCACAGGCAGGAATGACTTCCTTTGATGCTTAGTGTTGCATCTTGGTGGAATGAGTCTCTGGCTGAATGCACTCCTGTGCCCAACCAGTACACTACGTAGTGGATGGGAGACATTGTCCAAGACGGCATGCAACTTAGACAGCATCCTCTTTTCAGACACCACCGTCAGAGAGTCCAGTTCCATCCCCACAACATCACTGGCCTTACCAATGAGTTTGTTGATTCTGTTGGTGTCTGCTACCCTCAACCTGCTGCCCCAGCACACAACAGCAAACATGATCGCACTGGCCACCACAGACTCGTAGAACATCCTCAGCATCGTCCGGCAGATGTTAAAGGACCTCAGTCTCCTCAGGAAGTAGAGACGGCTCTGACCCTTCTTGTAAACAGCCTCAGTGTTCTTTGACCAGTCCAGTTTATTGTCAATTCATATCCCCAGGTACTTGTAATCCTCCACCATGTCCACACTGACCTCCTGGATGGAAACAGGGGTCACCGGTACCTTAGCTCTCCTCAGGTCTACCACCAGCTCTTTAGTCTTTTTCACATTAAGCCGAGGCAGGGGGTGAGGCAGGTGCAGGACCACCCAGACCTGAGACACCAGGCAAGGGTAATTGATTCCAAACAATTGGTTTATTGACCATTATAAAACATCTCTCTGGTGCTTCCCACTCCCTTCCCCTTTTCTCAGCCATGATTCTTCTCTTCCTGCTCCCTTCCCACTCTCAGTCCATAATAGAGTCCCATATTGGAATCAGGTTTATCATCACTCACATACGTAATGATTTTTTTTTTGCAGTAGCAGTACAGTGTAATACATAAACTTACTACAGTACTGTGCAAAGGTCTTAGGCAGCCTAGCTATATAAATGTGCCTAAGACTTTTGCACAGTGCTGTATTTGTTAGGCAGAAACCTTCAGCAGAAGATTCAGTACCCTGTGCTATCACTGGGATGACACGTGAGGTCTTATATGATTAAGACACTAAAACCATCACATCTTCTGAAACCCCTGCACATTATCGATTGTTCAGTTGTGCCACATCTTCCACTGGCAGGAAGCCAAGGTGTGTAACGCTTCATACAATTAATTTGTAAACTATGCATATTACCATTTTCTAATTAACGCAACTTATCAAATTTTATAATTACATGAGCTTCTGGGCATAATACTCCTGGTAGAAAATATTGAGTCTGCCACCAACATCAGTGTAACAATATGTCAACATGTAGCTTTAATTTCAAGTTAATTTTGGAATATGGAATTTTAGACATGGGAATGGTCTGTGTAAACCATGCTCCACTGCTATCATTTCTCAGACTCGGAGCGGTAATAATTTTTGATAACAGTCAGGGGTCTAATTTTAATTAAGAAGAATCGTTTCAGTTCTTCTAATTTACTAACAATGAACAGCAGTGCCGAGTGTTCTCTGTCAATGGAGCAGTGATGCAATTTAGCCTCTCTTATTTCACTTTTGATATTTAATCCACGAGCCATTCTTTCAGAGCAAAGAAGAGCAACCCTGCCTGCACTAATACTGCTCATTTACATAAAATAAACCAGAGTCCCATTAATCCCATGACGGACACACCTGCAGCAGACTTGGTTAGTGTTCCCGCTGCCAGGAACTCACTTAGAGAGCAACAATATCACTGAACATCTTAAGCAATTCTTGGTAATCCGTCAGTTGTTTATCTGATCATTTTTTTCCCCTGTATTACAGGCGGAGATGGCTGGGGGAAATAAATCTGTTGATGGATTTTGTGTCCTGACTTAAGAGTCCAGGCATGAGCACTTTAGGCCTTTCATACCTCTCTCAGAGTGCATATATAAAAGATGAGACACTTGACATCAGACCTCAAAAACAAACTGCTCCCAATTCCACTCCGTGTTGAACCAGCGTGATGGGATTAATACCCAATTTAAAAGAATTACTTTTACAAGTTCTAGTTATCCGTTACTTTTGGAAATCTCAACTGCCTACTCAACTAGTGATATTAATGACAGAAAAAAAAAGTTTCTACAATTGAATCAGAATCAGGTTTAGTATCACTGGCAGGTGTTGTGATTTTTGTTGTTCTGTGGCAGCAGTGCATTGCAAAACATAACAATAAAAAGACTATATATTACAATAAGAAATATGTGTATATGTAAAATTAAATTAAACAAGTAGTGCAAAAAAAGTGCAAAAAAAGAGAAAAAAGTAGTGAGGTGGTGTATATAGGTTCAACGTCAATTTATAATTCTGATGGCAGAGGGGAAGAATCTGTTCCTGAAACCTTGAGGGTTTGTCATTACGCTCGTTTACCTCCTACTTATCCCCAGTGATGGATGTCACTATTGTTTCTGAATTTTTTAAAAAAAAAGGGGAGTCCTCCAGCCAGTCATCAGGAAACTAATGGATTACCAGAAAAATCCAAAAGGTTCATTAATGTTCCACTGGGAAGGAAGGCTGCCATTACTACCTGATCTGATTTCAGACCCACCATTTCATTTCTGCCTCCTCAGTTATATAGATGGACAATTCTTACCAGCGATGTCCACATCAATGAGCAGATTATTGAACTGAAAGATCTTGGGTAGGGAACACATTTCAAAGACTGGAAACAAATTTAACTAGAGGCAGGAGAATAATCAGTTATTGTGGTCGATGTGTAATCAGTGGTGTGGTTTCAGAAAGCAAAAGGATAACTTGCTTTTAAGTGCCATTTTTGACCCCATTTCAAAGCCTTTATTGGTGTGGTCAGTGTTGTGATAGCTTGCATACAAGCCTAGAGGGAAAGTTACAACATTTGCAAATGATACCAAGATGCAGAATTGCAGAGACATTATTATTTCATCAGAAGAGGAAAAGAATACATTGGAGGAATATTATGAGGAAATGGGTTAAATGCAGCAGATGGATTTCAATGTCTGTAAGCGCTGAAAAATAAACAGCCCTATGTGGATCTTGACCCTGGAGGAGCAGAGGATTTGTCAGCTATAAATGTACTGCACATTAAAGGCAGGACCTCAGATCTGGCAGAAAGTACCTCAGTCCCTTCCATTTCTCTGGTGCATTAAACTAAAATAAAGCCCATAAAAAAAGCAAATGCAATTCTCGGTTTTGTCACGAGAGATATAGAATATAAAAGACAACGGGGAATGAGGAGCCTGCATAAAAGTTTAATAAGAAACTCAATTATTGTACTGTTACAGTATTGGGCTCTAGACTCTATAGGAAGCATATTGAGAATTCAGGGATGGTACAATACAGACTCACTAAGATGGTGCATGGTAAGAGGAAATAAAAATACAAAGAATGATTTATAAAGCGGGGACTTTACGAGGTCACGCCACATAGATTACAGGACAACATTATTAAAGTATTTCATATTAGGAAAGCACTGGATTGATAAAGTGGAATGTATCTAGTGACCAATAATATTCCCATCAGTGGGAAATAGATACTATTTCAATGAGAGAGAACGGGCATGAAGAGATAGCTCTGTTAGAAGAGAGGTGCAAGAAAGTGCAAAGCTAATGATAAAGGTAGATTTTTGGATATCCTGGAATCGTGACTCGTCTGTTCTGGATCTTCTTGTTCCTGTATGGCCTCAGGTACAGTCTTCTGTGGGAACCCAAATACCAGCAGGGGTGACTTTGACGGAGTGATTTCTCACTAATAGGTCATCAGTGTTACTGAATATCTCTGATGTTCATAACTGTTCAGTAAAACATAGAACATGTTAAAATATTGTTTAAAAACTATTTTTTAAGATTTGATGCAATAAGAATCGCATTAAAATCAATTTTAAAAACTGAATATAATTTAAATAAATAGTAAAATTCACCTCATTTTCTCCCAACAGCCGATGGCCCTCCATCCACTTGATATAACCTGGCCAGGCTCAATGCGAAGGTAACCCAGCCTGAAATCAGGAATCCGTGTTAAACCTATCACACTCCACGAGCAGCCCAACACAGTGTGAAAACATTAGAGTCTGCAGATGCTGAAATCTGGAACAAAAAAAATACAAACTGCCAGAGGTCAGCAGTATCTGTGGAGTGAAATGGACGGTTGATGTGTGAGGAGCAACCTTTAGCCCAGATCTCTGGGCAGATGGCAGTGCTGCTAGATTAGGCCACATCAATTTCAAAAGCCAGGACATCTTGGAGAAATATAATCAACGCCCTAACATTGATGGGGAGCCAATATCTTGAACGTTGCTGACAGTCAAGAACGAACGAGACGTCTAGGCAAAAAGAAGATCATGGAAGGAGGCCAGGACAATGCATATTCAAGTAACTAGAAACAATTACTTGTGAATGTTGGTTAGGCCCTTTCCACATGATAACTTCTGTATATTTTCTATATTGTAACAGTCATACTGCAGCCACTATGAACTGCTAGGTGGAGGATAAAGTGTAGCAACCTGTGTTCCAAGGTCAGTTGACACCCTGTTCCCAAAGACAGTTCAGCAAGCTGATTCTAAGTTTACTGATCTCCACAGCTTTTATATATCCTGTTGTTTCTCAGGCAGTTTTTAAGTACTCTCAGTACCCTTTTTAACTGTTCAGTCAATTTTATTTTGTAGTCAAGGAAACATCTGGTTCAATGCCCAAAGTCCTCAGCAGACAATCATTAAAATATTTGAATTACTGTATGATCCAAGCCAGCATTATAATACTTTACAGCAGTTTGACCTGCAAGAAACAGTATCCTGTGCCAAAGTAATCAGATTTACAGTCTGCAAGAGGTGTGGTCTGGAGTTAAAGACTCTCAACTCCCACAAACGATCTTGTGTGTGTGCCAGGGTAGTGAACAAGCTGTTGCCAAGTTCTCTCAGGTGTGTACAGCTGTAGACACTGAAGTGGAGATGCATGCATGTTTCCATGGCTGGGTCACAGACTAGCAGGAGAATAAAACTACTCAAGAAGAATGGATGTTTAATTTGCTTACAGGGCACAAACTTATCTTTAATGACTTGAGCCACACAAGCAATGCAGTATTGGCTGCACATTGTCCAGCCATTTCTGAATTTCTATTGTTTTCAATTAATTGAATTTTCCAAGGTAAGAATGTTTATTGTATAATACTGTGCAAAGGTCCTAGGCACATATACAGTACCGTATTTGTCAACATGGTGCAGAGAGTGAGTTTGTAAGTCTGGCGGGAGCAAAGGATGCTGGGAATGGCGAGGGTGGAACAGCACGACAGGGGTCTAGGACAGGTGGCAGAGAAGGAGTGCCAGAACAAGCAAAGGTGTCGCGGGTGTAGACACATCCAGCCCTGAAAGATCAAGCAAGCACATTTGATTCGAAACAATCAGTTTATTTTTCATTGCAGAATGTCTTTCTGGTGGTCCTTGCTCCCTCCCCTCTCCCTTCCCCTTTCCCAACCATGAATCCCCTCTCCTTGCCCCCTTCCCACTCAGTGCACAATTGAGACCCATATCAGAATCAGGTTTATCATCACTCATATATGTCAATGGAATTTGTTTTTTGGGGGGGCAGTAGTACAAAGCAATACATAAAATTATTACAGTACTGTGCAAAAGTCTTAGACACCTTAGCTATATATATGTGCCTGTGACTTTTGCACAGTACTGTACATTTAAGACCATTCATTTATCTTTTGCTGTATACCAAGTCTCACTGTGAAATAATAACAGATTTTTTTCAATAGTCAACAATTTTGGCAGCATCTGTGGAGAGAGGAACATAATTAATATTTCAGCTCAATGAAAGGAATTGAGAAAAGTGAAAGACCTACAAGAGCTATGGGAACGGGAAGAAAGAAAAAGAGGTAATAACCGGTCTCTTGCCACACTATATACCCCTCCAAACACACACTCTTTCTCTGCATTGTTAAACTTGTTTGCCCCTGGAGGCTGATAGGTTCTTAATTAATCAGAATATCAAAGGTTACAGGAAGAAGGCAGGAGAGTGGAGTTGAGAGGGATAATAAATCAGCCATGGGTCAGCAGACTAGTTGTGCCTAATGGCCTAATTCGGCTCCTATGTCTTATGGTCTTTTCCCAGATACGATAGATCATTGACCTGAAATGTCTGATTCTCTCTCTAGAATTGCTCCTTGAACTGATGGGTATTTCCAGCATCTCAGTAATAATTTCAGTTATTTTAATTTTGAAGTATTTTGTATTGAAATTAAAATGAGTGTTGTCATTCAACTCCATTACCATTACCGATACTATTCTAGTATCTGCTTTTCAGGTAGTTCTCTTTTAGGTGCCATAATATTGAGCACCATCTGAGCAATCAACACTGAGCCCTCTCATACATACATACATACGTGCTGCCAGGATAATCAAGGACACGACTCACCCAGCCAACACACTTTTTGTCCCTCTTCTCTCCGGGGGAAGGCTCAGGAGCTTGAAGACTCGTACGGCCAGATTTGGGAACAGCTTCTTTCCAACTGTGATAAGACTGCTGAACGGATCCTGACCCGGATCTGGGCCGTACCCTCCAAATATCCGGACCTGCCTCTCGGTTTTTTTTGTACTACCTTACTTTCCATTTTTATATTTTCTATTTATGATCTATAATTTAAATTTTTAATATTTACAGTTGATTTGTACTCCAGGGAGCAGGAAGCGCAGAATCAATTATCACTGTGATGATGGTACGTTCTAGTATCAATTGTCTGGCGACAATAAAGTAAAGTAAGACTGGAAAACAATCAATGCGCAAAAGAAAACAAGTTGTGCAAATACAAGAAAAATAAAATAAATAAATAATACTGAGAGCATGAGTTGTAGAGTCCTTGAAAGTGAATCCATAGCTTTGGAATCAGTTCCGTGTTGAGGTGAGTGAAGTTATCCACACTGGTTTAGGAGCCTGATGGTTGAAGGTAATAGATGTTCCTGAACCTGGTGATGTGGTACCCAAGGCTCCGGTACCTGCTTCCCAGTGGCAGCAAGTGATGACAGAAGCAGAGGCTCTTCTTGGTCAGAGCAGACAGTGGATTTTGCACCCTAGCTGTCTGTGTTTTGTACGCAAGCCAGGGCAGTACAATATGGAGAGCAAGCTGTTGCCCGTGTAGCAGGCTCCCCCTCTCCACGCAGCTGATGAATCCAGAGGAACGGCAGAGACTGATACAGTTTGTCATCAGCAGCGTCACAGGAGTCACCAGTCATTGTTGAATTCAATGTTGGATTGCCTCAATGTAGGGGCACCAGCTCTGGATCTTTCCTCGGGGTTTACTCCAAAGCCTTCCCCATGAGCAGCAAGGCAATGGAGGGTTGAAATCAAAGTATTCCTTCTCCTAGCTGAAACTGCCAACTATGGCTGATGCGCCTCATCTGACCAAGCAACTGGTTTTAAGGCTCCAGTAACCTATCTTTGCCCCTCCTCTTGTCAGTAGAAACAGTTCAGTCGGCCTTAGTTGCCAAGCCACTTGTGAAGGCCAGGAGCTGGACATGGTTGCAGGAGGCTATTTGAGACACAGACCATTGGGAGCATTTTATCGGTAGTGGGAGCTTTTCCCTATTACCTCCTTGCCCCCTCCCCCACCTATAACAACCTTAAAGAACCAGCAGGTGATGATTGTTGAAGTTTAGACATGAACTGGATGACCCACAGTACGGGTATCAAGTTCTGTTAGGAAGTAGAACATGCAAGCAGGTTTCACTTGTAGACTATAGGCAGTGCTGAAAGCACCAGCAATTTTTGCCCATCCCTAATCGACCTTCAGAAGGTGATGGTGAATCCAGACATTTCAAGTGAATCATTTGAAGAATTTGCTGTGGTGAGTCGGAGATTTTCTCAGGCAGCTGTTGTGGAAAGTGTTAAGCCCCTCACTGCTCAAGGTGGGATTTGTGACCATTTGACTACTGTGCAGAACCTACTGTCTACATTTTCACCAGAGCTTAAAAGAAAAAGGAATGATTTAATACAGATCAAATCAGTTATGGAAAATGAGGTAAAGAGAGGGAAAGAAAGATCGAGTTAAGAGAGATGGATGGATGGTTGGTTGGACAGTAAGAGAAAATAAAGAGAAGCTTCCATTTAAAAGGTTCTGAGAAATTCAAATCCACAGGAATGATATTTCATGGTCCGTTTCCTTTTACTGAAGCAAAGAACCGCAGTTATGGTTAAAATATTACAAAGTGAATAGTACCATTAGTACTAGACCTAACTCTCAGCTGTAAGATTAATAAATATTTATGGTGCAAGTATTGAATTTTCTTTTTATTTTCTTTGTTCATGTTATGCGAGTGTCACTGACAAGGCTAACTTTTATTGTCAATCACGAACTGTCTCTTGAAACCTGCCCATGTCAAAGAACAAAGCATTGATCCACATAGGTAGTTCAGAATTACATGCAACCGAGACTAGGTAAGTCTGACGGTTTTCCTTTCCAAATGGATGTTAGGAAACCAAATGGGATTTTGCAACAGTCCAGTAGTTTGATGTTCGCCATTACTGACTCTAGCTTCTTAAACAACTCATGAAATTTGACACCATCCAGGCAAATCCTTGCTCGGTTGGCACTCTGTCTACTACCGAAATGTTTAAGCCCTGACCACCAGGGCATTTTTGGCTGCAGTCTGCACTGCCCACAAAACGCTCTACTGTTACTGGCCAAGGCCCCTCCAGCAGCACCTTCCAAACCCACAACCTCCACTGTTGAGAAGGAGAAAGGCAGGCAGGCATGGAGCAGCACTATATGCACATTTTCTATCAAGTCCCACATCACCCTGGTCACAGAGCCATGAAATACTATAGCACAGAAACAAGCCTTTTGGCCCATCTAATCCATTCCGGCCTGGTTTCCTGCCTAGATCCATCTAGCCCCACCCAGACCAGAGCTCTCCATACCTCTCTCATCTATGTAGTTCTCCAAACTTCTCCAAAATGTTACAAATGAACCTCCATCTACCACTCCCACTGTCAGCTTGTTCCATGGTCACTCCATCCTCTGAGTCCTTCATCACTGCCAGGGCTAGCTCCTGAAATCCCTCCACAAATATACCGTGGGAGTGCCTTCGCCAGAAGGACTCCAGGGGTGCAAGAGGGAGGCTTGTCATCACGTTCCCAAGGCAATTAAGGATGACTAGTAAATGCTGACCTTGTTTAGCAATGCCTTGAACACAAAATAGAGAATAAGTAAGCGTTGTTTACAGTATAAATTGTAATGTGACTAAGGCTATGTCCATACTAGTCCGGATAAATCCATAACCAAAAGCTTTTTCTCTTCGTTTTGACCCTTCGTCCACACTGAAATGGTGCTTCCCTCCCCCGAAAACGGAGCTTTTCAAAAACACTCTCCAGAGTGAATAAATCTGAAAACGCCTAATGGCCGGTGTAGTGTGTACGGGGTAACCGGCTCTTTTTAAAAACGCTGTCATGATGTGCCGGAACAGATGCTGGCGGCAGCACGGCATTTCATTGTTTTCTTGAACACAACCTCCAACACCACAACAACAGTGGCGGACAGCTTCATGCGTGTGTTGTTTACTTTATCGTCTACGTTAATTTCAACCCCTCCCCCCACACAACCTAACAATTTCAGAACAGATGGCAATGAGACTGAAGACAGAAGAGCTAGAAATGTACTCACCAAATACTTTGACCCATAACTTACTGAATACTGAATAAATAAGTATACTCACTTTGCCCTGTTTTCTGTCCTTGCTTGTATGAAGGTGGTTTACCTATTTATGCAAGTACATCTCTGACAATAGATGTGTAACAGCCTAATGTAACATTGTATGGAAATACAAGATAACATTGATGCAGCCATGTTTTATACATTTAACAAGGTGCTTTATTAATGTATAAACATTCAATAGATTCAATTGTCACTACTTCCAAAATGTTACTTTTAAGTAGTAGCTTATGTTTGGCATAGACGTGAAAATGTTAAGGCTAAAAAAGGAAAATTGCAAGTTTCACTTTTACTCAGGTAAAAATAAAATCATTTTTGCCAAATAACTTGCTTTATTGCACATGTTAAATTCAGCAAAATAATAGAGACATGGCAAAAGTAACGGCAAACCAATGAGGTAACGGCAAATTTCACTTTTGCCCAGTAACGAGGCTTATTGCATTTAGTTGTAGCTGTTGTCCCTTTCATCGGTGAAGAGACTATGGCTGTAGGAAATGTTTCCAGGGTGACCCCTCTGTGGGAGTGGGAAAGATGTTGGTGGGGCCAAAGTGTTGGGGGGGAGCCATCATATTCCTCATCATTGCAAATCCCTCTGCAACAGTCAGTTTTTCAATGTCCATCGTCATCCGGGTCATACTGTCTGTGAACTCCCTGTCGGTTGCCTCCTTACGCTCCAGTATTTGCTTTTTTTAGTTTTAAGTCCTCCTGCATGAGAGCCAACAGCTGTCCGTCGTTTGACAATTTCCTTTTAAGTTTTGTAACTGGACAAATGTGCACCAAGTCTTTCATGGCGAGATTCCACACCAAACATGTCGCAGCCATCACCTGTTGCTTGGTCCAAACTGTCGGAGTCGGGCGTACTCAACGAAGCAGGTGAATTTTGTAGATGTGTCCTGCGCATGTCCAGTAGGAGATTCGCCCAAATACCCGTTTTAATGTAGGTGGAGGCATTTTCAAAAACACCTGGTGTGGACGCCTATTGTTTTTACGCAAAACAGGCGTTTTTAAAATTAACTGGTCTAGTGTGGACGTAGCCTAAGATCTTTGTTGAATTCAATATGTTGATTATACCATCAACTTCTCCAGCAAAGGCCATGCTGTACTTGGTACTTCCAGCTTGTGTTCCACTGAATACCAAGAGTGCCTCAAGAAAATCAAGTTCAAGGTAGCATATGGTGATGTATACATACTTTAGGGTGGGTGGGGTAAAGTTAGGTCTCTACCAAAGGAGGTGTAAGGTATTCCTTCCCTCCACTAGCCTGCAGGTCACCCTTGGGCAAGGTGTAGCACCTACTTAAACCCACCCCCCGCCCCTCCAGATCAAGGTCACGTGAAGACATGGAAGCAGGTGGTGAATGGCCATATGAGTAGCTGGGGCACATCACAAGTCCTGGTTATTTGACCACCGATGCCAGGCAGACACTCTCTGAAGAGTACTGATAACAGCTGGAGTCACCTGTCTTGTAAAGACGCTGCTCAGAAGAAGGTAATGGCAGACCACTTCTGTAGAAAAATTTGCCAAGAACAATCATGGTCATGGAAAGAACATGATTGCCCACGTTGTATGACACTTAGAATTTTTAGATTATGAAGACACGCAGTCCTCTTTTATTGTCATTTAGTAATGCATGCATTACTTTGAATTTGACCTTTGAAGTACTGAATGTACCTCACTGGGTGTTCTCAGGAAGCATAATGTGAACACCAATGTTTAATGGCTGAATTTAAACTGCCTAGATGCAGTGGTGGGTTTCGAGCTCATGTCTGCATCATGTTACTGGATTAACATTCAATAAAATATCCTCTGGATATTAATCCAGTAGATTTACCCCATTCTTGACATTCAAGGGGAGATTGGGCGGCACAGTAGTGTGGTGGTTAGCGAGTGGGTTACAGTACAGGTGACCCAGGTTCAATTCCCACCACTGCCTGTAAGTAGTTTGCACATTCTCCCTGTTAGCACGTGGGTTTCCTCTGGGGGCTCCGGTTTCCCCCCACAGTCCAAAGGTGTACCAGTTGCTAGGCCAGTTGGTCATTGTAACTTGTCCCGCGATTAGGCTTGGATTAAATTGTGGGTTTCGCTGGGCATAGCTCGAAGGGCTGGAAGAGCCTATTCCACGCTGTATCTCAATAAATAAATGAGATATGCTTCTACAAGACTTTTATCGACGTGGTGCAAACCATCCAAGAGCAGGTAGTGGTTTAGACTCAGGTTTTCTCCGGCTTGCTACAAGTTGCTAGATGATATACATACTAATTAACAGTAAGTGCCATTAAACCTGTCATTACTTTGGAATCAACTTCAGCCCCATTATCAGAGATGGATGATAAAACAGTTTAAAGATAGCAGGCGCTGGTGAAACTTTGATTATCACTGATGTAATTGCACCTAATGCAGATGAGAGGGCAGAGCAAGGCTCTAGATATATTATTGTCTCAACGTGCTCACATTAAATGACTTTGTGGGTGACTTTTAATAAGCTATGCAATTTAGCAACAAGGAAAGGATAACTGATACTCCGCCGATGGTATAACGCAGCTACTGCAGCCTTGAGATAGGTTTGAATATGATGTTACTGAGAGTCTCCTATTAATTGTGAAGATGAATTAAGTGCTTCACTAGAAAATATTGATAGACTCATATTACTGCTGATTAACTTGAGCCCTGAACCCACAATTAGAATGACAGAGTCATAAGGGTTTAATTCGGCTGCTGCAACTGACCTAGTGATCGTTCGCTATTGTCATGCGCAGACAAAATAGATCATTGTCTACACATTAGAAATCAGTCATGTAGAAAGAGCTGCCCAGTGCTTTAGGGAAAATATGCTCTTTATGCAGTCTTAATGTTACTGAGCGATTATGGCACATGAATACTTAATAAGTTCCAATGAAATTACATTGTCTTAAATGTAAGATAGTCACTAATAAATCCAATAAGGAATTCAGGAAAAACTTTATTTCTTCCAGAGAGCATGGAACTTACTGCCACATGGAGTGTTTGAGATGAGTAGCCCCAGCTCTGTAGCCTTTAATTGGAAATTAGCTACCATAAAATCGGTGTATAAGTTGCTGTGATATACAAGTTACTCCCCGCCTCCCCCCACAAAGATTTGAGGACTCCTAATTTGGAAAACATAAACTTTCTAGCATTTATAAAGTAATTGGCCAGGTGGTGTGGGATCTGTCTTCGTTTCTCAATCCTGATAAACCCAAAGGCACATTTTCCAACTGTACATATCCCAATGCCTCACTTTTTGTAGCTTATACAAGGCAGAGCCAATGGTCTATCAGAACTTCCATTTTTCCAAATTTTCTTACAACAGCAAAGATGGTCATTCAACCCATCAAGTCTGTGCAAGTGTTCGGGTGTTTCTTTGGGGTTAGGACACATAGTGAACATTGACTTCAGCAAACAACCTTCAGATCTGAATATGGATTGTAGATTAAATTTAAAATGCAGCTTAGAACTGTAAAAGCCCAGGAAACAGGCACTTAACTGATATTGTCTGTATATGCATGAATTCAATCTCTCTCTCTTTTGGGCATTGATGTTTTCATAGCAGGACATGATTCAACCAGTCAGGATACTCTCCACTGTGCATCTATAGAAGTTTGTCAAAGTTTTAGATGACATGCTGAATCTGTGTAAACCTCTAAGAAAGTAGAGGTGCTGTCATGCCTTCTTTGTTACAGCACTTAAGTGCAGATCCCAGGACAGTTCCTCTGAAATAACAACGCAAAGGAATTTAAAGTTGCTGCCCCTCTCCACTTCATGGACTGGTTCAAGGCTCTCCGGTTTCCTCCTCCTGTAGTTTAAAAACAATTTGGTTTTTCTGAAGTTGAATGAGAAGATGTTGGTGTGGTACCATTCAACCAGATTTTTGAATCTCCCTCCTATATTCTGATTCTTCATCATCTTTGATTCAGTCACAATGCTATCTGATTTTTATCCATTCCTTCCTCCTTCATGAACCTATTGTGTGAACACAGTGTATTAATCTTCCCTCTAGTTACCCTTGTGGGACTAGCTTAATGGGGGCATTGTTTGGATACATGCACTGATACCACATATATGCCAACATGTTCCTCTCATAAATTTAGGACAGGAAAAATTTGATGTTTCATTTCAATATATTATTTGTTAATGTTGATACTTTCACATTTGTTCATTTATTTTATGAAATCTTACTTGAACAAATAGAATATCAGGTTTTTAATAACTCACGCTTTTAAATTGTTGACCCAGTGGTTAAATGACAAAGGTTTTATTGGTCAGTTCAAGCATTTCTGGCTTGTGGGAAATAGAGAACTGGCTGATACCTATAGTGCATGACAGACCTTCTCAATCCTTTTACCACTCACACCACTGACATTACCCACATTTATCAGTCATTACTCACTCCCCCGAACCCTGAAGGCACCTAAGAGCCAATTCTGTTGCTGGATCTAAGGTCATACACAGGGCAGACTGAGTCTTCCCTAAAAGAATATTAGAAAAGCAGTTGGTTTTTCTTAGGTCCATTGGTACTTTCATAATTACTGTTACCAAGGCTAACAATAGTTCCAGATTTATAAAATTCCTTATATTTAAATTGCTCAGCTACCTTGGTGAGATTCATTCACGTGTCTGCCGGAATGCCTAGTACTCTAGTTGCCGATCCAGTAAATTAACCACTGAATGACCATACTTAACCCAGCAGCACTTAAGTATAAATTGGACTGCAATTCGAATGCAGGCATGTCTGACCTTAAACTCAAGAGATTCTACAAATGCTGAAAATCCAGAGCAACACACAAAATGCTCGGGGAACTCAGCAGATCAGACAGCATTTATGGAGGTGGGGAGGGGAGGAATAAACAGTTTACATTTCAGACAGAGACCCTTCAGCAAGACATTTCAATCTACCTCTGGACTCAGTGATATGCCCAGAGATGTTTCATAATGGCTTGAGCTGAGTAACTTTCTATCTGGTCATTCAACCTGATGCATTCACTTCATTTCAATGGGCCTGTCAATCATCATTAAAATGAAGATCGATCGGTTCTTGATTGCTACGGGGGTAGAGTTAGTGGTTACAGGGAGAAGGCGGGAGAATGTGGTTGAGTGAAAACAAAACAGCCAATACTGAATGGCAGAACAGACTTGATGGGCCAAATGGAATAAATGGCCCTCCCCAACAATGAGCACATCTACATGAAGCCTTATCACAGGAATGCAGCATCCATGATCAGGAATCCCCACCACCCAGGTCATGCTCTCTTCTCCCTGCTGCCATCAGGAACAAGAGACAGGAGCCTCAGGACGCACACCACCAGGTTCAGGAACAGGTATTACCCCTCAACCATCAAGCTCTTGAACCAGAGGTGAAAACTTCACTCAACTTCAATTGTTCCATCATTGAAATGTTTCCATAACTGATAGATTCACTTTCAAGGACTCTTCATCTCATGTTCTTGACATTTATTATTTATTTATCTATTAGTATTTTTTTTCTTTTTGTATTTGGACAGTTTGATGTCTTTTGCACACTGATCGAACACCCAAGTTGGTGCGGCCTTGATTCTGTTATGATTACTATTCAATTATGGATTTCTTGAGTATGCCCACAAAGAAATGAATCACAGGATTGTATATAGTGACATATATGCACTTTGATAATAAATTTACTTTGAAATGTTGCTGGAGTGAGATGTAGTAGATTAGGAGGAGACTAATTTTGATGCATAAATGCCTGTTAGCTACCACATGGACTGTTGGCCAATGTCTTTACGGTGAAAGCACAAGTAATATTTCTATTTCAGAAACACTACTGTTCAAGCTATCAACTCTCCCGCTGTTGCAACAAGATTAAGTTGCAATTATATAGTGCCTTTAATAAGAAAAAACTTCCCCACAGAGGTAGTTATCAAAAAGAAATATCTGCAAGGATGAGGCCGAGGGAGTGTGGTTTCTGTCGGAATATGGAGGTCAGGAAAGGCAATGATCTTGGTATACTGGATCAACTATGTTCAAATTGAAAGGCTCAGCGGGATATATGGTTACTCCCAATTTTTTGTTTTACAATTTGCCATTGGGTCAAGAAAAAAAGCACTCATGGTCAAAGAGATGAGTTATAAGGGCCGTTAGAATGGAGTACAGAGAGGTGGGGATCTGGATAGGGTTAGGGAGGGGATTCCAGAGCTTAGAGTCAAGACCTCTGAATGCTTTGGAAGTACTTAGAACTGACTACAGAAGCTTTGTCACTGGTTATCAGATCTATCCATACTCTCCTTTGGTCTTAACAGGCACACACTTCTACAGATACTGATTGCAACGTTGCAACCAGCATCTGTAAGTATGTGACTGTTTAGGCCAAAGGATAGTATGGATAGATCTGGAGTGTTTAGAACCAGAGATGCAGAAAATGTGTTCAGAATTGGAGGTGCAGAGGTCAGGTCCTATTCCCCCAGTGATCAGCAATGAAAGTGTTAAGTGAAAGCAGATTGCCCTGCAAGTCAGATCTCACCTTCCTGTCAGTATAAATAGTGTGTGGAAAAGGAGCACCTAAACTTGACAGCGGAGGCACGGCCGGAGAGTCGGAAATTGAAAAAATCGTGGCGTTAGAAACATCGCAGCGCGGGTGTGAGTGTGTGGACGAAAGACAGCGGGATTTCGGCTGGGAGTTGGCTTGACTGGAAGCTGGCTGTGTTTTGCTTGATGCGTGAATGTGGTTTGGAACCTGTTGAGGGAAAGATAGGGGGGAAGGAACGGAAATTGCTGGGAGGGGGTCGTGTGGGTCCGGTAATGGCGGACAAGATAAGAGGCGGGGTTGAGGGAAAGAAAGTGGAGAAGGAGAGGGATAGAGACTTGGGACCAGAGGTAGGCAGCTGGGGAGAGGTGGATTATTGTGAAGGGAGAAATAAAGGGAATGAGGAGGTAGTGAGGGGTCGGATGAATAAAAACCAAGACAAAGGGATTAAAAGAATAAGAAATGATAGTGGAGAAAGCTCTGAAAGTGAGGAAGATGAACAAGCTCAGAGAGGAGGTGTTGTCATAATTAAGTTTAATGAGAAGGCTCAGGGACATATGAAGAAAATTAACCCGTTTGTGCTAACAACAACTCTGACAAATAAGATAGGGGAAATAGTATTTGCAAAAGTCCTTAATGATGGCAACTTATTGGTAAGATGTGCGAATGAGGAACAACTTGAGAAAGCACTCAAGCTAAAAGAGATAGGAAAATGCAAGATGGAATACACTGGGAGGGTGGGAGCACAAAATAGTGGTTGTAAAGGAATGATCACGGGGATACCATGAGTATAAATATGGAGGAGATAAAGAGGAATATCAAAGGAGGGAAAGTAATGAATGTTCAAAGACTGAAAACAACAAAGGAGGGAGTGAAAAAGGAAAGTGAATCAGTATTGATTGAATTTGAAGAAGAAAGAGTGCCAAGGAAGGTGTTCCTGGGTTTCATGAGTTACCCAGTAAGGGTGTATGTGCCAAAACCACTGAGGTGCTATAATTGTCAAAGGTTTGGACACGTGGCTAGAAACTGTAAAAGGCAGAGGAGATGTGCTAGATGTGGGGGTGATCATGAATATGGAAAGTGCGGAACAGGAGTTCAACCAAAATGCTGCAATTGTGGAGGAGCTCATAATGTTGCATACAGTGGGTGTGAGGTTGTCAGACGGGAGACTAAAATTCAAGAAATAAGAGTGAAAAGAAAGATCACTTATGCAGAAGCTGTAAGAATGTCAAGAGAACAGAATAATGCTCCTAATGAACAGGGAGCAATAGGGATACGAGAGACGCAACAAAGAACAAATGACAGGATTTATGTAGACAAAAAGGCTCTAGTAACATTCATTGCAGGAGTGAGTAATAGTACGGCTGAGGTAAAGTCAAAAAGTGACAAAATTCAGCTGGTGGTAAAAGCAGCAGTAAACCATTTAGGGTTAGTAGGACTGACATGGGAGGAAGTGAGGGAGAACCTCAGTAATCAGTCAAGCCAGGAAGTGTCATGTGTTGGTTAATACTAATTATGGTGATTCTTTTACAATGGAATGCAAGGAGCTTACTGGCCAATAGGCAGGAATTCAAGCACTTTATTAAAGAAATGGTTGTAAAACCGGATGTAGTGTGTATTCAGGAAACTTGGTTGAAACCAACTTTAGACTTTGTGGTATATGGGTATACAATGATAAGGAAAGATAGAAATCTAGGAGGAGGAGGGGGTTGTGCTATGTTAATCAAGCAGGGTATACCATATAGGGTGCTGGAGAAAGGAGATGATCAGGAATACATAGTGGTGGAAGTGTGGGAGAGAGGGGACGGAGTGGTTATAATTAACTACTACAATCCACGTAAAAGGTTGGATTTGGACAGTCTATTAAAGATACAAGGACAAAGCAGACATAAAGTAGTGTGGTGTGCAGATTTCAATGCTCATAGTACAATATGGGGGGATCAGATTACAGATCCAAATGGAAAGGTAATTGAAGATTTGATGGAAGAAAGGGATTTGGTGTGTATGAATGATGGTAGTGGCACAAGGATAGATATAACAACAAGAACTGAGTCAGTGTTAGATATTACGTTAGTGTCTAATACCTTGGCTGGCATTAGTAACTGGGGAGTTTGGACTGCTTCAACAGTAGGCAGTGATCACTACCCAGTTTCATGTTCAGTGGGTGAAAGAGTTGAAGTAAGACCAGGTGGCGGAACCCCAAAGTGGGTGTTTGAAAAAGCTGATTGGGGTAAGTTCCAGAAATTGAGTGAAGAAGGGTTGACAAAGATTGATATTTCTGGAAATGTAGATGAATTAAACAGTCAGGTGACTTCTGCAATTATCATGGCAGCAGAAGGATCTATACCTAGGAGTAAAAATAGGATGAATAGAAAACTGGTACCATGGTGGACAGAGGAATGTTGTCAGGCTGTAAAAGACAGAAACAGAGCATTCAGGCTAGTTAAAAGAACCCATAATATGCAGCATTTGGTTCAATATAAGAAAGCACAGGCAGTGGTGAGAAGAACTATACGTCAAGCTAAAAGGGCAAGTTGGAGGAGTTTTTGCGACAAGGTAGGAAGAACAACACCTGTGGGAGAGATATGGGGAATGATTAAGAGGATGGGAGGAGATAGAAGGGAATGGGAATATCCAGTAATGATATCTGAGGAGGAAACAGCAGTCTCCAGTAGGGATAAGGCTGAGGTCATGGCCAAGTCATTTGTACTGATACACAGTTCAGAAAATTTGTCTGAAGAAGGGAGAAGAAGAAGGGAAAGAATAATGAGCCAACACCCAGGTGTGTTAAGCAGGAGGGAAGGAACAGATGATATAATTGATGATCCATTTACATTAGCAGAAATTGTGAGAGCAATAAAGAGATCGAGACCAACCTCCCCAGGGAAAGATCTGATATGCTCTGTGATGCTAAAAAATCTAGGAGAAGGAGCGCTCTTGAAGTTGTTGCATTTTTATAACAGAGTGTGGAAGGAGGGAAGATTACCAAGTGCATGGAAAGAAGCAGTAGTAATTCCAATAAGGAAGCCTGGCAAGGATCTGTCAAAACCCACTAGCTACAGACCAATTGCATTAACATCAAGTATATGTA
This sequence comes from Mobula hypostoma, assembly GCF_963921235.1. NCBI lineage: Eukaryota > Metazoa > Chordata > Chondrichthyes > Myliobatiformes > Myliobatidae > Mobula > Mobula hypostoma. Next base: position 31,954,367 of record NC_086120.1, read on the forward strand.
AGATAATGGAAAGGATGATAACAGAAAGGTTATCATATGAGCTTGAGAAAAGGGGAATGCTGACAAGTTATCAGAGTGGTTTTAGAAAGGGAAGGAATTCCATGGACTCAGTGATTATGTTAGAGACTGAAATAAGGAAGGCCCAGGCAAATAAAGAGTCAGTAGTGGCAGTGTTCTTTGACATTGAAAAAGCCTATGATATGATGTGGAAGGAAGGATTATTAATTAAACTGCACAAGATGGGGGTTGGTGGGAGAGTTTTTAATTGGATTAAAGATTTTTTGTTTGGTAGAAAAATTCAAGTTCGGATTGGATCAGAATTATCAAAACAGTACATAGTGGAAAATGGCACACCTCAAGGTAGTGTGATTAGCCCGTTACTTTTCATCATTATGATCAATGATGTCTTCACAAAGGTACCAGTGGATATAGGTAGGTCACTGTTTGCAGATGATGGGGCCTTGTGGAAAAGAGGCAGGAACATGGACCATATATTCAGGAAACTACAAGAAGCAATTGATGAAGTGGTGGAGTGGGGTTATGATTGGGGATGTAGATTTTCAGTAGATAAAAACTCAAACTGTATTTTTTACCAGGAAAAGGGTTGAGGTAGGGAAGAAGTTAAGGATGTATGGGGTTGAATTAGAAAGGGTTGCATCATTTAAATTTCTGGGAGTTATATTTGATTCACGATTAACATGGGCAGACTATATCAGGAAAGTTGAGAAGAAATGTAAAAAAGTAATAAATGTGATGAGATGTTTGACTGGTAGGGAATGGGGAGTAAGTTGTTCAGCTTTGAAGAGAATGTATGTGGCTTTATTAAGATCTGTATTGGATTATGGAAATATAGTATATGGATCAGCATCTAGGTCTCTTATAAGGAAACTGGATGTGATTCAGGCTCAGGCCTTGAGAGTGTGCAGTGGGGCTTTTAAAATGTCACCAGTGTCAGCACTACAGGTAGAAATGGGAATAATGCCTTTGGAATTAAGAAGGATGCAACTGATGGCAAACTACTGGGCTAACTTGCAGGGGCACAATGATTCTCACCCTACTAAAGGAGTGTTGCAGGAGTGCTGGGAAAATGGGAGGTTTCAGAGGGATACCTTTAGTCGGGCAGGGAATGATATCGCGAAAGAATGTGGAGTGTTTGATCTGAGGATAAGTCCTTCAGTAGTTTATCCGGTTGTAGCTCCATGGAAGCTTGTATGGCCTGACATAGACTGGCATTTGTTAGAGGTAAAAAGGAAAGAAAGATATAAAACAGATTTGGTAAATGCATTTAACTGTCATGTGATGGAAAAGTATAGTGATTATACTCACATTTATACGGATGGTGCGAAGGAACCTGAAACAGGAGTGACAGGGTTTGGGGTGGTAATACCAGCAAAAGAAATTGGAATCAGCAGAAGAACATCTAATAAGTAAGGGGTGTTTACAGTGGAGATGCTGGCAGTGTTGGTTGCGTTGCAATGGGTGCAGAAAGCCAGACAAGCCAAAGCATTGATATGTTCAGATTCATCCTCAGTTCTAGCAAGTTTAAGGTCTTTTCACACAATCAGTCGGCAAGATGTACTTTATGAAGTCCTTCAGTTAGTTACAAGAATTGCAAATCAGGGAGGTCAGGTAAAATTTCTATGGGTTCCAGCACATGTAGGGGTGAAGGGGAATGAGAGGGTGGATGAGTTGGCAAAGAGGGCGTTAAAGAAAGAAAATGTGGAAATGCACATTAGTATCAGTAAAGCAGAGGTTAAGTGTGTAATCTGGGAAAAAGTCAACCGAGTGTGGCAAGAAAGATGGGACAGGGAGGGGAAAGGGAGGCATTTATATCAAATACAAAAGAGTGTTGCAGTTACTAGGGAAGGTAGTGGAAACAGAAGAGAGGAAATTGTGTGGACTAGGTTAAGTCTGGGGCATTGTGCATTAAACAAAACATTGAAAATGATAGGGAAACACCAGACAGGATTGTGTGAGGAATGTCAGGAAGAGGAGTCAGTAGAACATGTAGTTTTGTGTTGCAGCAAGTATGAGATACAGAGAGAGATGATGAGAAATAAATTAAGGGAGTTGGGGATGCAGGAATTCACATTAAAAGGGTTGCTGGGCATGGGTGAGAGAGCACAAGTCCAGGTATTTTTAGCGTTTTTAAGGGGTTACAGGGGTTTTTTATAGAATATGACGAATAAACAGGAATAGGATACTAGGATGGTCCAAGATGGGAGGGTGAAGTGTAAGTTTGTATATGTGTGTGTGTGTGTGTGTGATTGGGTGAAGGGATTTAGAATGTATGTCCAGTGCACATTCTGGAGCAGAGGGTGGCGGTAATGCACCATTAAGCTGGATGCCAACCGCCGTAAAGCAAGATACAGACAGACAGACAGCATCTAAACTTGATGACAACCATCTCTACAAACTCAATGGGTAATTGATAATCGGGTTATTTATTGTCAAGTGTACTGAGATACAGTGAAAAACTTCTGCTTGCGTGCCATCTGTACAGACAATTTCAAAACATATGTACAGTGCTGTGCAAAAGTCTTAGGCACATAAATATAGCTAGGATGGCTAAGACATTTTGAGGATAATTGTGGAACAGGTGTTGCTGCCTATACTTACAGATTTTGCAGTGTGTTGTAGAGGAAGATAGGGACCCATTTACAGAGGGTATTGCTGAGGACAAAGAGTTTGGAGATGAGGCTGTTTGGAATTATGGTACTGAAGGCAGAGCTACAGTCAATGAATAGTAGTTCGAGGTAGGTGGCTTTGTGATCCAGCTGTTCCAGAGATGCAGATAGGGCCGGGGAGATGGAGTCCGGAATGGACCTGTTTCAGTAGTCAATAATTGCAATGGTTGTCAGCAAGGCTGGAATTGATGTGTGCCATGACCAGCCTCTAAAAACAGATAATTGCAGAGATGGAGCAGTAAAGAACCACTCAATTCCTCTTGCAATTTTTGCTGCTAAATTTCAACTTAATTTGGAGTGGAATATATGAGGAATATTCAAGCCAACATATTTGTTGGCAGAGCAACAAACACAAAATGTTGGAGGAACTCAGCAGGCCAGGGCAGCACCTATGGAAAAGAGTAATCAGTTGACGTTTCAGGCTGAGATACTTCATTTTTCCCATAGATGCTGCCTGTCCTGCTGAGTTCCTCCAGCATTTTGTGTGTGTGTGTAGCTTTAGGTTTCCAGCATCTGCAGAATGTCTCGTGTTTGTGATACTTGTTAGCAGAGATTGGCTAAATACTTTTCATGAAAAAGATCCATTAAATAATTAACTTTTTGACCCCAACAGGCATACTGGCATTAATAATACCAATTAGTGATGAAGGCCGTGCAATCTCATAACATGCACTCATTTCATTCTATCCTGGATTCAGACTGCCTGACACTCTGGCTAGTCAGCAGGTGTGCCTCCTTTCCAATCGTAACTGCTGTCAACTTAGCCCTATGTTACTGGCATTGCATGATGAATAAACCTCGGAAGGTATTGATGCTTATGCCATAATTTATTGGTTTCAAATATTTTCAGACTGTTTTAAATATCAGTAATTGCTCTGAAGCTTTATCATACAGGCGACTCAGGTGCCCACTGAGCAAAATCTCGCTGTTAACAATAAACAGTTAAATTGATTTTAGTGGTGCACAGCAGAGCTGTGTGGGGCTAGGACAAAGGGAGAAGTCCCTGTTCTTTGCCTAGTTGTACAGCAGACTCAGTAACATTTTGTGTCTCAATAGAACAGGTGTATGGAGACTTAGTTGGGTCTTTCACCAAGCTGCTTAACAACAACAGCACATCTCCTCACTGCACTGTGAGTGCAGATTGCAAACTCTCCCATTATTATTGATACTGCAGAAATACCAGACAAATTACCATATCTAACAAGGGAGAGCTGATCTATCTCTACATGACGTTTAATTATACAAGAACACATAAAAAAATAGGAGCAGGAGTAAGCCATCGGGCTATTCCACCCTGCCCTGTTATGTACAGTAAAATCACCATAAATGGTCTATACTTACTGTAGTGTATTTACTACTTCAGAAGTATTTAAGTCTTATTGTAAATATATTGCTTGAATAAGCATTCTTGTTCTTTAAATAATTCATTACAAGTTGTATATATAAATATGTGAATTGCATACATCGTCATACGACCAAGTGATATGTGCACACCTTGCTTAAAGTAAACTAGAAGCTTCACACTCCCGTGTTTTCCTTTGAATTAATTTAATGTTTTGAAGTTTCAAAACATAACACTTACCTCTACTCATCTTCAGTGCCACACCGCTCTGCTCCTCAATCTAACAAATATTTGTCCAATCATCCAGCTTCTACCGTCTGCTTGAACAAAGAATTCTGGAGAAGATGAGTGGGATTACTGTCACCACCATCACTCTTGAGCTAACATTGCTTAAAAAGTTAACATGTGAATATTACAAGCGTGAATTCAGCCTTGAGGATGGGAAACTGAATCATCTCCCAACTCAACATAGTCTTTCAACACTTATAAGGTATGATTCTAGAGTGTGATAAAACACTCCACTTACTTCGATGAGGGCAGCCTGAATGCTAACCGAAAACAGCTAGGACAAAGCAGGCACTTGACTCACCATTTTCGACATTTACTCTCTCCGTCACCATCATAGTTATGATGTCTAACATTTGAAAAACAGACTTCAGCAAAGTTTTTGCGGCAGGACACCTCTCAAACTTGCAACCTTTTCCACTAAGAAGGGCAAGGCTGCAACCACATTGACCTGGAATGGGCAGCATGGTGGTTAGAACAATGCTTTACAGTACCAGCAACTGAGGTTCGATTCCCACCGCTACCTATAAGGAGTTCGTACGTTCTCCCCATGATTGAGTGGGGTTCCTCCGGGTGCACCAGTTTCCTCCCACAGTCCAAAGACATTGGTTAACTGGTTGTTGTGAATTGTCCAGTGATCTGGCTAGGGCTAAATTGGGAGTTGCTAAGCAGCACAGCTCGAAGGGCCGGAAGGGTCGACTCTGCGCTGTATCTCGAACAATCCACTGAAAAAATAACTGGTACATCTAAATCCTGGCACACCCTACCTAAAAGCAGCTCACTGCCACCTCCTCAAAGATAATTAGAGATGGGTGATATGTATACTTTCTCCACACCTCTGAGGGAATACAGAGAGACTGGACCTCTGTGTTTGGAGAAACACAGTGATTTGGAATGAAACTAAAGCTTACAGTGCACTCTGATGTTCGATGTTACACAGAGCTGTAAAAGGAACTAAGCATTCGATGAAAAATGATTGGAGTGAAAAATTACAAGCCACCCAAGTGAGAACGATAATAAAAAAGAGAACTCCTTACCTAGAATTAAGATTGTTTGTCATTTATTCTTTTTTTTGCCATTTCTACAGGGTATATTTAAATGTAAATAGCTTCTGGTTTTCTGATCTATTACCTTGTAAAATTGCTTCCTGATCAAATAATCTTGTTAATTTATCTCTACTAACACAACAATACAAAGCAGTTGCAAAGGGAAATGTTTAATTCATATAAATAATTCTGTTTTATAAAAAAATGATTTATTCCATGAAGATGAAGAAATCTTTTGAGTTCCCTGGCTGGATTCGCCCTCGCAATCAATGAACCAAAAGTATCTGTTTTCTCATGCATGTGATGGTAGCTGTGAGTTTTGTCTATTGGCTGTAAGTGGTGAGCATATACAGACATTGTGCCAATAGCTTTCCAATAGCCACTTCCCATGAGAAGCATCTCTCATTGCTCCTATAATCCAAGCCAGTATGAAGCTATTTTCTTTTTCTCCATCAGACTGTAATCTAGCATACAAGACTCCTTATCACTAGTGTGTAACGCATTAAGATTCAATATACATGTATTATCAAAGAGTGCATGCAGTATACAACCGTGAGATTCAATTTCCTATAGACAGCCTCAAAACAAAGAAAACCACGGAACCGATTTAAAGTAAAACGTCTAACCCCTAATGCCGAAAAATAAAGAACAAATTGTGCAAATGGCAAAAAAAAGAAACAAGTGAGAAACACAGAATACAAACACCAAATCACAAATCCATCGAAAGAGTCCAGGCATATTCAGTTCAGTTCAATCCACACCACATCTCTCGCTATCAGCAGGACGCAGCACTAGTCTGTCCCGATCAAAATCACACAAAGGAGCAACAAAAAAGGCGTAATCAGAAACTAGAAACACATCATAATGTAATCTGCAGAGCCCAATCCCCAATCCACGTCGATTAAACCTTGCCCAAGACCCAGAGACTCCAGCACCATCCTTTGCCACCATCGAACCAGCACCATGGTCTTCGTCACCATGGTCTCTGTCACCTCTTATTCTCCTGACAATTCACTACTCCTCATTCCTGTTTTCTTATTCTTATTGCTAGTGTTCAGCATTATTCATTGTCACCACTAGGGTGTAACCTTTCTCACCTCTAGTGTGTAATAGTCACTACCAATGTGCAATGTACTAAGTCCAAATGTTGCCCTCCCTGTCAGGAGAAATAACCACCAACTGAGTCAAGATGAGAGTGGCTGTTCCATATTCTGCAGCTAGAGCCATTGGCGAGCTCAGCCAGTCTCTGTCTGCTGAGCACCTGTTGTTTTGCCATTTACAATCTTTAAATGCAGTTAAAGTGAGTTGAATTCACACTGTGCACTGATAGCAGCAAATGTATTCCAGCCAAAGGCACTAACACTCATTAAGTGGTTATGCGTTATCACAATTGCACCGAGCTTTTTTTACTGAAAGCATTAACTCCTTCCTTGCTCATGATACGAGCATGGATGGAAGGTTGACTGACCGGCAGGAGACAAAGAGTGGGAATAAAGGGGCCTTTTCTAGTTAGCTGCCAGTGACTAGTGGGGTTCTGCAAAGGTTGGTGTTGGGACCACTTCTTTTCACATTATACATGTAACGCACTGTAAAGTTTCAATGCTAATGTAATGGCCTGTGATGTTTCACTGCTAAGGTAATGGTTTCTCTGTAGCAGCAATGTTTGGGTTATGACTAGAGATAACAGGGGCTTTCAAATGTATACTAGCCAATGAGAGGCATGTTGTTCTTTCTTGTGGGTCTGGGAGCAGGGATTTTGTGGGGTTTTTCTCGGCGAGAGATAAAGAGAGGAGATGCGAGTGGAGAGAGTTGGTAGACCGCCAGACGGAGTGGACTAGGAGCGAGGGTCCAAAGGTCAGCGACGCTCGGAGGAGGTCGATGGGGAATGAATGGCCGAATCCATGAGCTCCAACGTGCACATTAGACTGTTTCATTAAAATGGACCCTTTTTCTTTACTAACCCTATAGTCAGATTAAGATTTATAAAGTTCAATCGTTTAATTGCATATGGTGTACTGTCTGATATTTTGCGGTTCGGATCTGTAACCGGGCAACACATCATGCAGCATCCACACAAATGAGATTTCTCAGTTTGGCTGGGCCAGAGGCTGTCTTCCTCTAAACAAACACAAGCTGGCTGAACCTAAGGGTACAATTTGGGGGGCTCGTCCGGGATAGCTTTCGTTGGATGCTGTGTGATTGCCCCGAGCATTGAACGAATGGGTTCTATGTTTAAGTCTGTGCTGGTATGAATGCTGCCGGGGTGGAGCGGTGGTGTGCCTCCATGAGGTTACCGGTAAATAATGCGTGTGTGTTGACTGGGGTGGATATTCGTACCCCGGATGAATTGATAATTCAGTTTTTGTGTATGGTTAAAGCTGTTGGCAAAGTTACAGTTGTAGTGTGGAGGTTTGATAAAATGGCGGGCTCAGATCTTGTTTTAGTTCAGAATAAGGCTGATGTAACAGTGGTGGAACTGCCCGATACTATTGGTGCCCCAAGTGAGGCAGGGCCATGGCCTGTCCATACTGTCAGGGTGGAGGGGGCTGTAGTGGAGCAGGCTGTGTCACAAGTCGAGCCTCCCATAGCTGGGGGCGGCGACTTCAAAGACAGGGTTCTTCATTTCTGAGGAATGAGGAGAAGGAGTAGTCAGATTTGGAATGTCTAATTAGTCCCCGTCCCTAGTGAAGAGTGAAAGTTCTGAGTTGGCATCAGTCCTTACCTCTCTGGCGAATAAGTGGCCCAGTGCACAGGCAGAGGGTACCCACCAGAAGCTAAGAATATTCTCCTGAATAACACCCACCCTCAAGGGGAAAGAGGAGCATGAGACTTGGGTGGAGCTGACCTCTCAGTTGTTTGATGAATGGCAGTGCTCTGATGGCGTAACGTGACAGAGATTGGTTGAAAGTTTGAAGGGGTTGGCCACTGACATGGTGAGAGCTGTGAAAACTCGCCAACCCTCAGCTAACCTTGCCGATTATCTGAGCACATTGGAGAGCGCCTTTGGTATGACAGGGAGCCCACAAGAACTCATACCGTGGTTTCAGAACATGTGTCACGAGAAGGGGGAGAAGCTTTCCGTTTACATTTTTCAGCTAGAGAGGCAGCTAAATTGTTTGTGGAGCAGAGGAGTCATTCAGGCAGCTGAGGTGGATAGGTTAAGAATGGACCAGATAGCCAAGGGCGCTGAGTCCCAGGATATGATAGCTTGGAGTCTCCGACAGTCCTGTAAGATGCGCCCCCCCCCCCAAGTTGATCAGAGAGGTACAGGAGGAAGAGAACACGTCAGAGGCACGGGAGGGCTCTTTCAACAGGGTGATCCCCAGCTCGAGATATTTAATCGGACCTTGCTAGACATGCTTAGGAACCTGGAGATTAGCAAGAGCAGGTGGTGTCAACATATTGGACATCTGGTTCACAGTTAAAACTGTACTTGAAATAAAGCTACTGGTTACTCACCATATTATCTGATATTTGGGCGCGAGGCAGGGTTGCCCATTGTTTTGGGACTGACGAGAGTGACTTACCACCGAAGACTTATCTGAAGTATGTGTCTGACATGAGAAGAGAGCTGAAAAGGGCTTATGAATTAGCTAGGGGCACGACTGCCAGGCAGAATCAAGGAAATAAGAGGAGGTATGATCAAAAGGTGAGGTTCTTCCAACTCCTGCTGGGAAATTGGATCCTCATAAGGAATTTGGGGCTACCTGGGAAACACAGATTGGTGGACCGCTGAGCGGCTAAGCCCTATGTGGTGGACAGTCAAATGTCAAACCTACCAGTTTTCCAGGTGAAACCTAAGGATGGGAATGGGCCTGTCAAGATTCTCCATCGGAACCACCTGTTACCCCTGGGACAAGAGGTGCAGGTAGATCCAGAGCTCGACTTGGAGCCTATACCTCGTAAGAGGACTCGCAGAAATGCAGGGTGACTGCAGGACCCGCCGCAGAAGAGGTTAGACTGCCTCCCACCCCTGAGAGGGATACTGATTCGGAAGATGAGGACCTGGATATGTGGTATTTGCTGCCTTTCGTGAACTCCCCATTGACTGAGGAAGAGACTCCCAGACCTTCTCCTGCTGAGTCAGGTGAAGTGGTTGGACTATCTGTGGGTTGCTGCGGGACCCTGCAGGGCATGAAGCGGGACTTGGCTACGGGACAGAGGGGTCTGAGTTGCAGGTGGGCATGAGTGATGAGTCGGGGGAGTCCTTGCCAGGTAGACTGGAAGTATCCCCAGTAGTGTCTGAACCTGAAGAGTTAGGTGAGCGGGTACAGAGGTCTCAGAGAATTAGGAGACCACCGGATAGGCTGGTCTACATAGCACCGAAGAAAAAGAATGTGACTCGTACTGTTTTGGGGATCTATGTCACTGCCTTTTGCAACTGGATTGGACTTTGTGTTTTGCAGGAAGGGTTGGCGAATTATCTCAACGTCATGAGGATACGACTAAATTTAGTGGAGGGGAGAGTGTAACGCACTGTAATGTTTCATTGCTAATGTAATGGCCCCTCTGTAATGTTTCACTGCTAAGGTAATGGTTTCTCTGTAGCAGCAAAGTTTGGGTTATGACTAGAGATAACGGGGGCTTTCGAATGTATGCTAGCCAATGAGAGGCAAGTTGTTCTTTCTTGTGGGTCTGGGAGCAGGGATTTTGCGGTCTTTTGTTGGCGAGAGATGAAGAGAGAAGACGTGAGTGGAGAGAGTTGGTAGACCACCGGACAGAGTGGTCTAGGAGCGAGGGTCGGAAAGTCAGCGACGCTCGGGGGAGGTCGATGGGGAACGAATGGATGAATCCGTCAGCTCCAACATGCACATTAGACTGTTTCATTAAAATAGACTTTTTTCTTTTTATTTTCTTTACTAACCCTATAGTCAGATTAAGATTTATAAAGTTCAATCATTTAATTGCATATGGTGTACTGTCTAATAACCAGGCAACATATTACGCAGCATCCACACAAATGAGATTTCTCATTTTTGCTGGGCTGGAGGCCGTCTTCCCCGAGACACTCACGTGCTGGCTGAAGCTAAGGGTTACATGTGTTAAAGATTTGGATGATGGAATTGATGGGTGTGTGGCCATGTTTGCTGATGACACAAAGATAGGTGAAAGGTTAGGTAGTGTTGAAGAGCAAGGAGGCTGCAAACGGACTTGGCCAGATTAGGAGGACAGGCAAAGAAGTGGCAAATGAAATATAGTGTAGGGAAGTGTAAGGTCATCCATTTTGGTAGAAGGAATAAGGCAGGGACTATTTTCTAAACAGGGAGAAATTTCATAAATCAGTGGTGCAAAGGGACTTCATTTCTTTTGGTGAATCTGTGGAATTTATTGCCACAGATGGCTATGGAGACAAATCATTGGCTATACATAATTAACGCAGCGGCTGATAGATTCTTGATTAGTAAAAGCGTGAAAGGTTACGAGGAGAAGGTGGGAGAAGGGAGTTGAGAGGGATAATAAATCAACCATGAGGGAATAGCAGAGTAGACTTGATGGGCCAAATGGCCTACCTCTGCTACTATGTCTAATGGTCTTATGGTCTAACATTACAAAACATTGTATTCCAAAATTGTATGATTAGATTAGATTATGAGGACATGCAGTCCTCTTTTATTGTCGTTTAGTAACACATGGATTAAGAAATGATACAATATTCCTCCAGTGTGATATCACAGGAACACAGGACAGACCAAGACTGAAAAACTGACAAAAACCGCATAATTATAACATATAGTTACAACAGTGCAAGCAATACCATAACTTGATGAAGAACAGGCCATGGGCACGGCAAAAAAAGTTCAAAGTTTCTCGAAAGTCCCACATCTCACACAGACGGGAGAAGGAAGAAAACTCTCCCTGCCATGCCCGACCACAGTCCGACTCAGAGTCGTACGAAAACTTCTAGCCTCCGACTAGCCCTCCAGCACCGAGCATCGAGCACCATCTCTGCCGAGCGCTTCGACCCCAACCCCGGCCGCCAGCAGCAAGCAAAGCCGAGGATTTTGGAGCCTTCCCTCCGGAGATCCTCGATCGCACAGTAGTAGCGGCAGCGAACCGGGCATTTCAGAAGTTTCTCCTGATGTTCCTCCGTGCTTCTCACGGCTGTCTCCATCAAATCAGAATTGTGCACAGTACCCTATTTAACAAATATGATATCATTCCACCGGAGAGCTGCGTGCGCTGCGTCGCGTCGCCATCTTCTCCTCCCGCCAATTGTATGATTAGAAAGGGCAAAGCAGAGAAGCGATAACCTCCTAACCAAACTGCCAACATTGACGGTTATCCTCCAGAAGAGAAGTGCTTTGTATCCCTCTTCCTTTTATTCCTTTTTTTATTCAACTTTCCATCTAACCTACATTCAGTGACCACTTTATAGGTGCTTCCTCCACTAAATACTTCCCTTCTTAGATGCATTAAATGCACGACGTAATAATTTATGCTCTTTGAAGTTCTCCTCAGAAATTAGGGTCATTGGAATCCATGGAAACTGCAGACTGCAAAGGTGTAAAATGAAATTATGGGATGGTGCATCTCCATGTCAGGCTAGCTAAACAGTTTTGGTAATCTCAAGGCTGCTGATTACGTGCAGCTCGACAAAGCTCAGGGATGCTGCCATGTCCTGCTATCTGTTGCAAAATGAAGTGTCACTCAGTGACCTTTACCAGTTCTTGTTTTTGTTGTCTCTCAGTTTGCTGTTTAACCCGAGGTTGAAGTGTTCCTACAGCCTTGGCTTCATTGAATGTGTGCACAAGGCAGACAAGAGTTTGCAAAACATTAAAAGGAAATAGAATGCCAGGGAATGCTTTTTCATCCTTTTGAAATGAATTGCCATTCATCAAAGCAGCGAAAATGGAAAATTTGAATGCTGTCATATTTATGACGGGTACTGTGATACTTCTTAAAAAATGAAATCATAGCTTTGTCAATCTTTTATTGCTATGTGTATCAGTTTGCACACAGAAGAGCAATTCAAGATCACAAGTGACACACTGATAAAGCAAAAAAATAAACACTTCCACTTGAATAGCCTCTTATCGCACCATCAAAATAACTCGGGTATTTCAGCAACTGAAATATGCCTGGACTACAATTGCATTCACAGAGATGGCGAACTTTCTTCAACACAAGAGGTTCTGTAGATGCTAGAAATACAGAGCAACACATACAAAATGCTGGAGGAACTCAGCAGGTCTGGCTACATCTATGGAAAGGAATAAACAGTTGATTTTTCGGGCTGAGACCCTTTGAAGGTGAGTCCTGATGAGAGGTCATGGCCTGAAATTTCGATTGTTTATTCCTTTCCATAGATGCTGCCTGGCCTGTGGAGATCGTCCAGCGTTTTGTATGTGTTAGGCTGGCAGCTTTTCTGACTGGTAAGGTTCAGTGGGTTGACTGGCCTATTAATGTGACACGTAATCCTTGACAGCCATGTTGCGATTATTTACATTGGCTTTTATAACCTTACACTCTTGCCTTTGTTACCCCCTCCAGGTGATGAGACAGGTTTAGACAGGGTACATAGAGAGACACCCTTTCCATTTGCGAATGGCTCAAAGACTGGAACACTGGATTTAGAACTTGGGCTAGAAGATACAAAAGGTAGTATTTTATTTTGTTTAGAAAATGATTATGATGGGACTCATTGCCTCTAGGGATGGTGAAAACTGGATCAGCCAGGACCTGAGAAGAATAACTTGCAGAGGTATTGGAAACAACATTGAAATATCACTAATGGAATTCTCCACCTTCTCACCATCCCCCTCACCTGATCCTATCGCCTGCCAGCTTGTATTCCATCCTCTCTCTTCACCTTCTTATTCTAGCTTCTGCTCCCTTCCAGACCAGTCATGATGAAGGGTATTAGCCCAAAACATTGACTATTTATTCCCCACATTAGGGGCTGCCTGACTATATAGATAGATATACTTTATACTTTATTGTCGCCAAACAATTCATACTAGACCGTACAATCATCACAGCGATATTTGATTCTGCGCTTCCCGCTCCCTGGATTACATATCGATAGTAAATATTAAAAATTTAAATTATAAATCATCAATAGAAAATAGAAAAATGGAAAATAAAGTAGTGCAAAAAAAAAACCAAGAGGCAGGTCTGGATATTTGGAGGGTACAGCCCAGATCCGGGTCAGGATCCGTATAGCGGTCTTATCACAGTTGGAAAGAAGCTGTTCCCAAATCTGGCCGTACGAGTCTTCAAGCTCCTGAGCCTTCTCCCGGAGGGAAGAGGGACGAAAAGTGTGTTGGCTGGGTGGGTCGTGTCCTTGATTATCTTGGCAGCACTGCTCCGACAGGGTGCGGTGTAAATTGAGTCCAAGGACGGAAGATTGGTTTGTGTGATGTGCTGCGCCATATTCACGATCCTCTGCAGCTTCTTCCGGTCTTGGACAGGACAACTTCCATACCAGGTTTTGATGCACCCTAGAAGAATGCTTTCTATGGGGCATCTATAAAAATTAGTTAGGGTTTTTGGGGACGAGCCAAATTTCTTTAGTTTTCTCAGGAAGTAAAGGCGCTGGTGGGCCTTCTTGGCAGTGGACTCTGCTTGGCTGGACCAAGTCAGGTCATTTGCTGATTTCTTTCAGAATTTTATGTGTGTTGCTCAAGATCTCCAGCATGTGTAGAATCCCTTGTATTTATAATGGGATTCTCTACAAGGTTTGATGACTATATGTCTATGCTCAATGGTGCAAAAGTCCCGTGACAGAAAATATACTTGCATATCTCAGATTTACTTTGGTCCACTATTGACGGCCAGCTTTCTTTCCTCCTATAAGATGGTTCTTAATAATCTGATTGTGGCGACCCACTTTCTAGCACACACGAACCGGCTCACGAAACAGCGCATGCCGGCAGAGAGGTCGGCCCCAAAAAGCCGACCTCTCTGCGGCATGCATCTTCACCAGCAGGGGGAAAATCCCGCGCGCGGAAAGGGTCTGCGAATATGCATTCCCCTAGCAGTCCCGCCCAGGGAGCACGGGAACGAGAAGGCTTTAAAGGAGGCCACGAAGTTTGAATAAATCTCTTTTATCGCAACTCCAACTCACCGACTACGTGCTGTTATCCTAGCGCTGTGTGTAGCACACCGCTACAATTGGTGACCCCGATGGCCCAAACGATATTTGGACTAGAGATGACCGATGTTGCATCTGTTCACGCAATTTTGTTAAAACTGCCCAGCTTCTGGACGCTGCGACCCCACTTATGGTTCGAACAAGCAGAAGCACAATTCCACATTTGGCAGATAACCTTGGAGTCCACTCGCTACTACTACGTGCTGAGCTCCCTCGACCAGAAGACAGCTGCACAAGTTGAGGAGCTTATACAATCGCCCCCGGAGGACAGCAAATACACAGCATTCAAAGCCTTTCGGACTCTCACGGCACGATCGAGCTGCCGGCTTACTGCACCTGCATGGTTTGGGAGACAGTCCGCCATCGGTATTAATGAACAAAATGCTGGCCCTGGCTGAAGGACACAAACCCTGCCTCATGTTTGAGCAGGCGTTCCTAGAGCAACTGCCTGAGGACATATGCCTGCTGCTGTCCGACGCAGATTTCAGCGACCCCCCCCCCCCCCCCGGGAGGTAGCAGCCCGGGCAGATGTGTTGTGGAATGCCAGAAAAGAGAGAGGGGCATCCATCGCACAGATCACCAAGCCACATGCCCAACGGCAGACCAGACCAGGCCCGGCAGCAGAGCCCAATGAACAATGGTGCTTCTACCACCAATGGTGGGGCACGGAGGCCTGCCACTGTAGACCACCCTGCAAATTCCCAGGAAACGCCAAGGCCCAACCGCCGCTGATTGCTACGGCGGCTGGCCATCAGGACAGCCTCCTGCATGTCTGGGACAAGCAGTCGGGACGCCGCTTTTTGGTCGACACCAGAGCGGAGATCAGCATCTTACCTCCAACAAGTTACGACACCCGCAACAGAGAACCAGGACCCACCCTGAGGGCCGCAAACGGCAGCACAATACGGACCTATGGCATCCGCATAGTGCGGCTACAGTTCTGCTCCAGCCAGTTCACGTGGGACTTCACACTGGCCGCCGTGGTCCAACCACTCCTGGAGGTGGATTTTCTGCAAGCCCACAGCCTGCTGGTCGACCTGCAAGGGAAGCGATTAGTCCACACCAAGACTTTTCAAACATTCTCCCTGGGTGAAGCCAAGTTGCCAGCCCCACACCTGGACTCCATCATGCTGTCCAACGATGAATTCACCAGGGTCCTGGTGGATTTCCCATCAGTTCTGACACCACAGTTCACGGCAGCCATGCCCAGACATGGAGTACAGCACCACATCCCGACCCAGGGACCACCCCTCCACACCCATGCTCGAAGGCTTCCCCCGGACAAGCTCCGACTGGCGAAGGAGGAGTTCAAGAAGATGGAGGAATTGGGGATCATATGACAGTCTGACAGCCTATGGGCCTCCCCGCTGCACATGGTGCCCAAGGCAACAGGGGGGGCAGGGGACCATGTGGTGACTACCGCAGACTGAACGAGGCTACAACGCCAGACCGCTACCCTGTGCCGCACTTTCAAGACTTCGCAGCAAACCTACACGGCGCAAGGATCTTTTCCAAGGTAGACCTCGTCCGGGGATACCATCAAATCCCTGTACATCCGGACGACATCCCCAAAACAGCACTCATCACCCCGTTCGGCCTTTTCGAATTCCTCCGAATGCCGTTCGGCTTAAACAATGCTGCACAGACGTTCCAGCGGCTAATGGACACGGTGGGATGCGACCTAGACTTTGCATTCATCTATTTGGACGACATCCTCATAGCCAGCAGTAGTCGTCAGGAGCATCTGTCCCACCTCTGTCAACCCTACTCCCGAATGAGCGAATTCGGCCTTACAATCAACCCGGCCAGATGCCAGTTCGGACTCGACACCATCGACTTCCTGGGCCACAGGATTACTAAAGACGGGGCAACCCCGCTGCCCACCAAGGTAGACGCGGTCCGCCACTTCCCTCGACCCAACACAATCAAAGGCCTGCAGGAATTCGTGGGTATGGTGAATTTCTACTACCGTTTCCTCCCCTCAGCAGCCCGAACCATGCGACCCCTGTTCACTCTAATGTCGGGTAAGGGCAAGGACATTACCTGGGACGAAGAGGACGCAACCGCTTTCATTAAAACCAAAGAAGCCTTAGCAAACGCCGTGATGCTAATGCACCCCAGAATGGACGTTCCTACTGCCCTCACGGTAGATGCATCCAACACAGCAGTTGGTGGAGTGTTGGAACAACTCATCAAGGGTCGCTGGCAACCCCTGGCATCCTTCAGCAAACACCTACGACCACCCGAACTCAAATACAGTGCTTTCGACCGGGAGCTATTGGCACTATACCTGGCAATCCGGCATTTCAGGTACTTCTTAGAAGGTAGGCCCTTCACCGCGTTCACGGACCACAAATCTCTTACCTTTGCGTTCACGAAGGTGTCCAACCCCTAGTCGTCCCACCAGCAGCGACATCCGTCCTACATCTCCGAGTACACGACGGACATCCAGCATGTCTCTGGAAAGAACAACATCATGGCGGACGCACTTTCCAGACCTACCATACAGGCCCTGTCCCAGGGGGTGGACTATGCAGCACTGGCAGAGGCACAGCAGGCAGACGCTGAGATCCCCAGTTACAGGACTGCAGTCTCCGGTTTACAGCTTCAAGACCTCCCTGTAGGCCCAGGTGAAAGGACCCTACTATGTGACGTCGCTACCGGCCAACCCTGCCCCGTCGTCCCAGCAGCCTGGCGGCGACGGGTTTTCGAGTCCATTCACAACTTAGCGCACCCCTCCATCAGGACAACCGTCCGGCTGGTCGCCAACAGGTTCGTGTGGCATGGACTGCGTAAGCAGGTCAGTGAATGGGCCAAAACGTGCACGCAGTGCCAAACGGCCAAGGTGCAGCGGCACACCAAGGCTCCACCGCAGCGGTTCGAACCCACCCGCCGGAGGTTCGACCACATCCATGTGGATATCGTGGGGCCCCTGCCAGTGTCATGAGGAGCGCGGTACCTCCTAACTATGATAGACTGGTTCACCAGATGGCCAGAGGCAGTCCCGCTCACCGACACCACCTCCGAATCCTGCACCCGAGCACTGATCGCAATCTGGGTAGCCCGCTTCGGGGTACCGGCCCACATTACCTCCGACAGGGGCGCCCAGTTCACCTCCAGCCTGTGGTCGGCTATGGCCAACCTTTTAGGATCACAGCTACACCACACAACTGCCTACCACCCACAGTCGAACAGACTAGTGGAGCGTTTCCTCCGTCACCTGAAGTCGGCTCTCATGGCCCGCCTGGAAGGGCCTAACTGGGTGGTCGAACTTCCCTGGGTCCTGCTCGGAATCCACACGGCACCCAAGGAGGATCTGCACACCTCGTCGGCCGAGTTGGTGTACGGCACACCCCTGGTCGTCCCAGGAGAGTTCATACCAGCCCCAAGGGGGCAAGAGGAAGAACCCACAGCAGTCCTGGACAGACTACGGGAGAGGCTCGGTAACTTGGCCCCCATACCCACTTCACAGCATGGACAGAGCCCGACCTGCGTACCCAGAGACCTGCAGAACTGTAAGTTTCTTTTTGTACGACGGGGCAGACACCGGGCACCGCTACAGCGGCCCTACGAGGGGCCGTTTAAGGTGATCAGGAACAACAGGTCCACGTTCGTGCTGGACATTGGGGGGAGAGAGGAGGTTTTCACGGTGGACTGACTCAAACCGGCCCATGTGGACTTGGCGCAAGCGGTCCGGGCTCAGGCACCGCGGCGCAGGGGCAGACCTCCCAAACAGAGTCCGATCCAGGCTGTGGACATTGGGGGATGTATTGCCGGTTCTGGGGGGCGCGGTAAAGTGGCAACCAACTTTCTAGCACACATGAACCGGCTCACGGAACAGCGTGCTGCGGCAGAGAGGCTGGCCCCAAAAAGGGCGCCAGGCCACCTTCACCAGCAGGGGGAAATCCCGCCCATGGGAAGGGTCTGCGAATATGCATTCCCCACAGCAGTCCCACCCAGGGAGGGCGGCAGCGAGAAGGCTTTAAAGGAGGCTGCGAAGTTTGAATAAATCTCTTTTATCACAACTCCAACTCACCGACTACGTGTCGTTATTCTAGCACTATGTGTAGCACACCGCTACATGATCATACTTTTGATCAGCCATCTGAATGTCCTTTTCTACAGATCAGCACATAATTTTGTTTCGGAAGTAAAGTTAAAGGAGCTGTGCAGGTTCCAACAGTCAGTACATGGATAGAGGTGAGACACATTCATGACTTGCTTCGGAATTAATGGTGCACGCTTGCAATAAAATGTGAATAAATGTTCCACTGTTTGATGCAGGGGACCAGTCAGCTGAGGTATTAGTCTGAAGGTAAAGAAGTCACCTGGACCAGATGGTGTACACCCCAGGGTTCTGAAAGAGGTGGCTGAAGAGATTATAGAGGCATTAGTAATGATCTTTCAAGAATCACTAGACCCTGGAATGTTTCCAGAAGACTGGAAAATTGCAAATGTCACTCCACTCTTCAAGAAGGGAGAGGGGTAGAAGAAAGGAAATTATAGGCCAGTTAGTCTGACCTCAGTGGTTGGGAAGACATTGGAGTCGATTGTTAAGGATGTGATTTTGGAGTATTTGGAGGTACATGATAAAACAGCCCATAGTCCGCATGGTTTCCTCAAGGGAAAATCTTTTTCTTTTTCAATCTCTTTATTAATTTTAGAATATATAAACAAAACATAGCAATGATACAAATAATAGGAGATAAATTGTTACACTTACAAACAGTAATCATAAAGTCCAATATTGAAATTTGACAAAACTCCCTATCATAAAAAACTAACAACGGATAATACAGAACAAAAAAAAACTAAAAAAAAACATGAAAAAAGAAAAAAAACCAAAACCAAAAAAAAAACCCCGACCCAAAAGAAAGACAAAATTAATCAACTAAACTAAAAGACTTGGGCAAACTCAAGGGAAAATCTTGCCTAACTGATTGGGACTGAGAGGGAAAATGGACCAGCCACGTTGTAGTGCCAGAGCAGACTTGATGGGCCAAATGACGTAATTCTGCTCCTACATCTTATGGTGTTGTGGTCTTATACAGTATTGAGACACAGCATGACTTTCCCTTGTCAGAGGTGTTGTTACAATGTGTTGAATTTCAATAGGTAATTCCAATTCAAATGTAGGCACCAGATGATAGTAAATAACAAGGCAAAAAGATGTCAGGAAGTCTGTGCAAAGAGAAAAAAAAGTACTCTATTACTGTAGCCACTTGTTGTCTTGCACCTGGCTGAAGAGGTTCTTAACAGAAGCCTAACTTTATTCTGAATGTCATTATAATTTCACTTTGCTGCTGAAATGGTGATAGTTTACATAGTGCTAAACTCCAGAGAGAAGGGAGGAAATAACCTCATAACCTTAGACAAAGATCAGAAAACTATCTACTTTGTTTATGGACTCGTTGCTTGAAGGATTCACCTTTGGCATTTGGCATCATTCACAAATGGATAGAGTCCAGGTGGTATGAGGTTGCCTCCCTCATGGCTTGAGCATAGGCAGGTTTATCTACACTTCCTTAAGCTCTCTGTCTCAGGAAATAAACAATTACTCTGAAGATTAACAGATGACTTGGTTTTGTGAATCAATGTACATTTTCCTTTTTGACTCCATGTGTGGATTTTTTTTTAATGTGTAAGAACTAGCATTTCTCAATGTGAAAACTGTTTTCCATATATAGCCTCCAATTGTTTAACATTGGTGCTAGATTTCTGTGAATGTATAGCGTCAGCTATAGCTTCAGACAATCGCCTTGTAGGTTATCACTACATATATGACTGAGAAGATATAGGAAAAAAGGGAAGCTACTAGGCCTCACAATTCTGTTCTATCATTCAATGAGGTCATGTTAATCTGTGACCAACTCCAACCGCCTATCTTTATTTCACATACCTTAACAATTCAATTAGCAGAAATTTATTCCCAGGTTTACAGATCCCAACTAACTAAAATTAAATAGACACTTGAATTGAGAATTGAAAATATCTGCTATGTGGAAGTATTTTCTGACTTCATTTCAGAAGAGCTTAGCTCATCTGCCTAGTATTAAGCTCCCCAAACCACAGTTTAGTTTCTCTGTCAGAATCCTATCAGCTCCTATCAATATCCAGAAAGCTATAATCAGTTTCTACGGACTGTAAATTCCATTAGTCGTGGAGACATGTAGGAACATTGTTGTGTATAAATAAGCCATTTGTTATAGAATATAATAACTAGCTTCTTGTATACATATGATGTAAGCTACATCTATCTGGTAGTCTGCTGTTTAAGTGAGAATAAAATACAAATCCGAGAAAATCTGCAGATGCTGGAAAACCAAAGCAACTCACACAAAATGCTGGAGGAACTCAGCAGGCCAGGCAGCATCTATGGAAAAAAGTACAGTCGATGTTTCAAGCCAAGCCCTCAGCCTGAAATGACCACTGTTTGCCTTGTTCCATCGATGCTGCCTGGCCTGCTGTGATCCTCCAGCGTTTTGTGTGAATTGCCCTAAAATACAAATCTTTATTTTTAATCTCCTGTTACCCTGTAGATATCATGGCAGCTGGAGCTTTCTTCTCTCCCACTGTAGTCCAAAATTCACTCCAAAATATATAATAAGCAAGCAAGGATTTTCAATGTTGATCTCAGCACCTCCGCAGAACATGTACAAGAATAATCTGTTAGGTTTATTATTACGCCAGAACTACCTCAGCAAAACTTGTCATCACTCTCTGTAGTTTGTTTATAGATGCAAGGTTATATTATTAATATTCTGGAAATTTTAGGTTAGGTGTACCTTTATCTTTTTGTCTGCTATTCTGTTGCGTGATTTAAACGCGGGGACAGATGGATTGAAAAGTCAGGGTGTTGGGACCGGAGGTGAGGGTGGGGCTGGTTCTGCTCACTGTTCCGCGATGTTTGCTCCTCTCCTCGGTGCGCTGAGGCCGAGGCTGTGGCCCTACTCCGGCTGCTCCAGGCTTCGTGTCCATGTACTCACTTTCACCCCGAATGCTGCTTACTTGCTTTTATTGTTTGCACGATGTGTTTTTCCCTCCTCTGCACATTGGATGACCATCGGATTTTCTTTAATGGATTCTTTTGGATTTTTTGTTTTGTGACCTCCTGCAAGGAGACAAATCTCAAGGTTGTATAATGTGTACGTACTTTGATAATAAATGTACTTTGAAATTTGAACTTTGGGAAGTTTAGTTGTTTACTTGAGGAAAGCTGATGTTAAACATAGCTGTGATGTCTATTACATTAAATAGACTATATGAGAGATTTGACAATGTAAATGTTAAAGATTCCAGAGAACAATTGAAAGGAAGGGAGCCCACACTAGTAGATTCCTGGACAACAATCCTGATCGGCGGTAAAGGAATACAGGAACACCACACTCCAGTCAATATTATCATGGATGATCTGTACAGCCAACTCAGTTTTGTGTTCTTGGTTCCTGTGATAGGGTCCTGAATTACCCCTATAAATTGTGCTCAATTACCCCTATGAACTGTGCTTTTGAAAAGAGGGAGAGGGAGTTCTTTAACACAAACACCTTGTTTAAAAGAGAGAGAGAGAGACAAAGACTGCTCACGGGTTGTTTATACTTTCTCCAATACATCGCCTGCTTGTATATTCTTACACAGACAGAGAAGGGAGGAGCTGTTTGAATGACAGTTGGTACTCAGTACGGGGAGATAAATAGAAGGTCAGATGATAGACCTGAGACACATGATTTTGGACACTGAATGAGCTTTGTTGTGCCCACAGAAAAAATGGGTTTTTCAGAGGATCGATCAGGTGGATCGATCAGTAGCTCTTGCAGTGTGAAAAGGAAGTGACCGGTGGGGAGTTGTTCGTGTGTCCAACCCTCGCCTGGGTTGATAACTCCACCACAGAAGAACGGTTCCTTTGTTATGGTCACAGTCGGTGACTTTTAAAGGATTTCAGAGGACAACGGGAATATCGACGGCATCAGCTCACCTGAAGACTCAAATCTCTCCCTCTCTCTCTCCATCACTACTCAACTCAATACCATGAACTGAACTGAACTTTACTCATCATCATAAGACTGTATCTATTTACCCCTAGACCTGAAGAAGCTTGGTTTTCATATATTTCCACACTTACAGATATACTTACTTATATATAATCATTGCTAATCTGTTTGATTTATCTGCATTTATTTTACTGTATTGCGTAGTTACTAATAAATACCATTAGTTAATAGCAATACCAGACTCCAAAGTATTTTCTATTTCTGCTGGTTCTTTAACCCATCATGGGGTACATGACAGTTCCATATTCACTAATGTTATATAATGACAATTGTTAGTCAATGCTTTTATTTGAAATTTACATTTGCATGGCTGCCTCTCAATGGATTTTGGGAAGAGGCAGTTCCAGAATCCCACTACAATTTGTTTTCAAAGCTGCCTTACCCTAATTTTAAGGTTATGATTTCTTGTAGGTTGCTTGCACAAATGGAAGTTTATTCTAACAGAGGCTTTCAGTTTTAATGGCATAAATAACAACTTCTCCTTTCTTATTGCCAGTTGGAGGCTGGGGGTTGGAAGTTTGGGGCTTGCAAGTTTTTGTTTCTTTTTTGTGCTGGGAGTGGGTTGACATCTTACTTTCAATGACTTCCATGGTTTTCTTTGCTTTGTAGCTATCTGGAGACGATAAATCTCTGAGTTGTATAGTTCATACTTACTTTGATAATATATGAATCTTTGAACCTTTTAAACAAATTCCCCCTCCCTTCCTCTATTGCCCACTCTTACCTCTTCTCACCTGCCTATTACTTCCCACTGGGTTCCTTCCTCCAATGGTCTACTCTTCTCTCCTTCTTCTGCAGCCCTTGACCTTTCCCACCCACCTTCTATCACCTTCTAGCTAGCCTCTGTCCCCTCCCACCAACTTTTCTTTTCTGGCATCTTCCCCCTTCCTTCTCAGTCCTGAAGAAGGGTCTTGGCCCAAAACGTCAACCCTTTATGCTGTCTGACCTGCAGAGTTTCTCCAGAATTTTGCGTATGTTGTTTCAGTTACTTGCTATATTGCAAAATAACTATAATGTTTGTTGGCATAATATCACTCTGTGAACCTTAAAGAGCAGTGAAATAATTAACTACTTACCTGTATCTCTGTGACCATTCTTATAACGATGGTCTCCTTAACCTGCTTGTCAAAAATGCTTGAGGCTCATTAGTTTATAAACATGCATATGAGACTTGCCTTTACAAATTCAATCCCAGTTTTCTGAATCTGCAGCTGCCCCCATTCAAAATTTTCACTTCGTCCCCTCTCCCAAATGCATCTTAAAACGAGGTGGATGTTTTGAAATCAACCACAGGCGAATGTTTTCTCAATCAATGTACAAAGCAACAATGGCACATCCAGTCTTACATAAAACGTCAATATCAGGCTAATTTTCTTTCACAGTTCACCCGTAAATTGGATTTTTGTGACCTGAGTTTAACTGAATTAATTTACAATTAGGAAAATTAAGTTCTGCCCTGCACTGAGGTAATTGCAAAGTCTTGATCTGAAGTGCTCCTTTGCATTCATAGTCATAGTCATACTTTATTGATCCCGGGGGAAATTGGTTTTCGTTACAGTTGCACCATAAATAATAAATAGTAATAGAACCATAAATAGTTAAATAGTAATATGTAACTTATGCCAGTAAATTATGAAATAAGTCCAGGACCAGCCTATTGGCTCAGGATGTCTGACCCTCCAAGGGAAGAGTTGTGAAGTTTGATGGCCACAGGCAGGAATGACTTCCTATGACGCTCTGTGCTGCATCTCGGTGGAATGAGTCTCTGGCTGAATGTACTCCTGTGCCCAACCAGTACATTATGTAGTGGATGGGAGACATTGTCCAAGATGGCATGCAACTTAGACAGCATCCTCTTTTCAGACACCACCGTCAGAGAGTCCAGTTCCATCCCCACAACATCACTGGCCTTACGAATGAGTTTGTTGATTCTGTTGGTGTCTGCTACCCTCAGCCTGCTGCCCCAGCACACAACAGCAAACATGATAGCACTGGCCACCACAGACTCATAGAAGGAATAAGTATTCTGTAAGGAATAAAGCAACTTCTGCACAATCTTGTGAAGAGCATGCTAGGCCTGTAATCCATTCAGTCTGCTTCATGGAGGACTACAGTAGTTTAAAAAGGAAGCCCACTACCACCTTTGAAAAGACAGTTAGGGATGGGCCTTGTTCTTAACCCATAAATTAATAATAATGGCTTTGCACTAGGAACTCCTAATGTCCTTTTGGGGAAAGGATATGATTTAGATTCTAAAAGATTTAGCATTCTTGGTTATCCAAAATATCACATCTTACCCACAGACCATAGACCAACTGAGTTCAAAGTAACTCCACAGCTACTCTGCCTCCTCTGAGCTCTGAAAATCCACACAAATAAAACATGGTCTTCCCCCTTTCTTTCCAGTCCTGAAGAAGGGTCTCAGCCTGAAACATTGACTGTTTATTCATTTCCATGGATACTGCCTGACTTGCTGAGTTCCACCAGCATTCTGTGTGTCTTGCACTAGATTTCCAGCATCGTCAGACTTTCTAGTGTTTATAGAACATACAAGGCTGTTCTTCAAACATGATTTACAGTATATATATATTATTATATTTTGATATATTTGATAATGCTATATTTTGACATTTTGCATAATATATTTTGAGTTTGTTTTTTAATTTTCTTTAATAACAAAATTAAGCCACAACACTTATCATTCATGGAGAAACGTGTTAGACTGGGGAGCTCAAGGTGTTTTCATGCTCTATTTGTTCTCTGTCTATACCTCTTGCTGCCTTAGAAATCATAATCAAACACCCACCTACCCGAGACACTCTTTCTTCTTCAACGCTCACAACACGCTGGAGGAACTCAGCAGGTCGGGCAGCATCTGTGGAAAAGATCGGTCGACGTTTCCGGCCGGAGAAGGCCTTCTCCTTCCCACCCTCCCCCTACCTTCTTTATAGGGCCTCTGCCCCTTCCCCCTACAGTCCTGACGAAGGGTTCTGGCCCGAAACGTCGACCGATCTTTTCCACGGATGCTGCCCGACCTGCTGAGTTCCTCCAGCGTGTTGTGAGTGTTGCTTTGACCCCAGCATCTGCAGATTATTTTGTGCTTACTCTTTCTTCTTCCCTGTCCCATCACCAGAAGATATAAAAGACTGAAAATATATACCACCTGCTCAAGGACAGCTTCAACTCCATTGCTATAAAGTAGCAATTCCCTCATATGATAAGATGGCCTCTTGACCTTAAGATCTCGGATCGAGTCCTCAGCATTCTTAAGTGGGAGGGTGAACAGCCAGAAGTTGTGGTCCATGTAGGTACCAATGACATGGGTAGTAGGATGAGTGACGAGGTTCTGCATAGGAAGTTCAGGGAGTTAGGTGTGATCTCAGGATTTCTACCTATGCCATGTGCTAAGAAGGCCAGAATTAGAAAGATTATATGGTTTAATACTTGGTTAAGGAGTTAGTGCAGGAGGGAGGGCATAGGATTTTTGGATCATTGGGCTCTCTTCCAGGGAAGGTGAGACCTGTACAGAAGGGACAGTTTGTACCTGAACTGGAGGGGGACTAATATCCGAGCCGGAAGGCTTATTAATGCTACATAGTGGGTTTGAAACTAGAGCTGCTATGGGAAGGGAACCAGAGCGCCAGAACAGTTAGTGGAGAGGTTATAGAGGCAGATGTAGGTAAGACCTCAGACAAAGTTAGGACACAAAAGGTTGAGCATGATGTGACTCGTGTCGCGAGCTGCATACTGTATGTTTCAATGCAAGAAATATCATAGGAAAGGCGGATAGTGCTGAAGATGAGGTAGCTAGTTTACAAAGAGAGGCAATGCATAGTCAGGGGAGGCTGTAGGTAGGGAAAAATTACAATCGACAGGATGAGTTGCAAAGTAAAAGGCAGATAAAATCACAAAGGGTGAATGAGGAATGATAGTGTTATATTTAAATGCGTGCAGTATACGGAGTAAGGTAGATGAATTTGCGGCACAGTTGCAAACTGGCAGGGATGATGTTGGAGGCGTCACTGATTCATGGCTGAAAGATTATAGCTGGGAGCTGAACGTCCAAGGATGCACATTTTTTTGAAGGGACAGGCAGGAAGACAGAGGGCAACACTGCTCTGTTCACTAGAATTCAGAAGAATGAGGTGTAACCTGATTGAAACCTTGACAGAGTGGATGTGGATTGGAGCTTTCCTATGGTAGGTGAGTCTATGATCAGAGGACACAGCCTCTGAATAGAGGGACTTTCATTTAGAATGAAGATGAAGAAGAATTTCTTTCACCAGAGAGTGCTGAATCTGAAATTCTTTGCCACAAACAGCCATGTATATAATCTTTATGTATATTTAAAGCAGAAGTTGATAGATTATTGATTGGTCAGGGCATGAAGGGATACAGGGAGAAAGCAGGAGATTGGGGCTGAGAGCAAAATTGGATCAGCCATGATGAAATGGCGGAGCAGACTACATGGGCTAAATTGCCTAAATTTCCTACATCTTACGGTCTTACAATCTGCATACCTCATTATGTTTATGCACAGTCTACTTGCATTGCACTTTCCCTGTAGCTGTTGCACTTTATTTTGCATTATTATTGTTTAGCCTTGTACAATCTTAATGCACTGCGTAATGATTTAATCTGTATGAACAGTACGCAAGACAAGCTTTTCACCATATCTTGGTACATGTGAAAATAATAAACCAATTCTGTTGTGTATTTAATATTTCAATAATATCTGAGTAATCTCATATATATTGTTTGATTAAGCATTCTTGTTCATTTAAATAATTCATTACAGGTTATATGTATAAATATGTGAATTGCATACATCATCACACTACCTCGTGATACGTGCGCTCCTTGCTTAAAATGAAACACAAAGTTAGACTCGTATTTCAGATTCCTGTATCTTCCTCTGAATTAATTTAATGCCCTGAAGTTACAAAACAAAACAAATTCCAATTCCATTTCCAATTCATCATTCCCTTGTATCATATTCCTGACCACAGTTTTATTTACCACTTGCTTTAATTTCTTTTTTGATCAATTTGATCAAAGCCTGTTATATATTAGATGCCACTTACATAATGCATATTCTACTTTCAGTCCAGTTTTCTTGACTGCCAATCTTGGGTGTTGAACCCTGTTAATGGGACAAAGTTTGGTGATGTGGGGGTAGGGATTGGAGGGGGAGTGGCACCAAAAATTACAAGGAAGTTCTTGATTTTTCTTCTCTTATGTCTTTCTTTTCTTTCCATGGTGGCTGGAGTTCTGTCAGAGTCCATGATCTACAGTTCAAACTACAGCTGCAAGCAATGGGCTGTGCAGCCTAATACTTTGGTATCTCCAGGAATCACCAGGAACATGAGTGCCCTCAGGGCAGGGAGATCTGAAGGTGGGGAGCAGGCTCATGGATGACCAGGTTCTTTGCAGATTTCACCAACTGAAGCATCGTGGAAGACTAAATCATCGAGACTGGAACACGAAGACAGAAGTCAGTTCTTTTGCTAATCGCCGGCTGCTCTCAGAAGTCCCCTCTACTCGAGTGATCCCTCTCTCTCTCTCTCTCTCTCTCTCGATGGTCCTTGAGGTAGGGGGCTTGGAGAAGCGACATAGAAGATGGTAACATCGGAACAGTGAGTTGCTGGTCTCTACTCTCGTCATTGCAGGAGCAACCACAATGGAGGGAGACAGAGTCTGTCTGAAATACCAAAGTGCTAGTTTGTGGACTGTGGTTTTGATGGAGTCTGGATCAAGATCTTTTTAGGGGGTTTCTGCTGTTGCTTGCTTGGTGAGGGTGTAGGGGGTTCTGTGCTTCTGCTGGTGCAAGTGGGGGGTGGGGAGGGGGTCAATGCTTTTGCTGTTTCTTGTGAAAAAGAAGGGGGAGTGTGGGCTTCAGGGTTTCAATATTGTATATGTCCTACTTCGATACATTTTCTGCAAGTTTTGCCTTTAAAGCTACATTGGTCTAGTGTATGTGAGCCCCTGCCACAAAAGTAACACAATTTGTTTAGCCAGGCAGGTTTCTGTTTAGATGTTTCAATTTTGTTCATATTCACTTTCATTCCTGACTACAGCTCAATTGTGTTTCTGGCTGCTGTTTCTATTGATACAATGATTTCAATTGCTCTCTTAAATGTGAGTTGTGTTTCAATTAGTATCTGTTTTTGAAAGTGTTCTTGTAAGATTCCACAAACTTAATGATCTCTCAGTGCATCATTAAACCCATCACTAAAATAACAACGCTCAGACAATTTCATCAATTCAACCATATATGCTGAAATAGTCTCTTCTTCCTTTTGAAACCACTTATGAAAGCTGAAGCATTCTGCAATGGTTTTGGTTCTAAGTGTTTCTTAATTATGTTTATGATATCTGCAAAGTTCATTTCAGCTGGTTCAGTCGGAGCAGTTAATCTTCTAAGAAAACTGTATGTTAATCCACCTATTGCACTCAGTAACATTGACACTCACCTTTCATTGGCCTTTTCATTTGTTTCACAATATTGCTCAATTCATTCAGTATATATCATCTAGTTATCTGTTGTGCAATCAAGCACATCTATCTTTCTGATGCAGCCAGCTAATTCTGCCTGCTTTTTAAAAAAATTATTACTATTATTTCCTGGAAATCACTGTTTATGAACCCATGACTTTTGCCCAATTTCTACCTTTCTTTTAACTCAGCCGTCTCTCTCCTCTTCTTCCAAAGAAAAATGTGCTACACTTTTGTTTAAACTCAAACATCTTGCTGTTTTTCATCAGGTAGGTTTTTGTCTTGGGTTCATTTTAAAACTTCCTCATCACCACTGTTACATTTTGTAACTCTAGAAACTAACTGAAAGCCCAGGAATAATGTGTCTACTTAGCTTTACCTTAATGGGGCATGCATATATAATGTGGTGGCATAATGACGTATGCCATTCATGTACTTTTACTTATAACCTGTAATGAATTATGTAAACAACAAAGAATGCTTAATCAAACAATATATTTACAATACTACTCAAGTATTACTGAAATATTAAGTACATTACAAATATGCACTTAATGGAAAGTGAACAAATGTCATTTCATTCAAAAAGGTTAGAAGCTGTTGGTGTAGTCATTTGTTTCCACAGTAGTTCATATCCAAAAGTTACCTGAGCTACCTCATATGATGCCTTGCTTCCATTCCTTCTTTAGCCCCCTTAGAAGGCAATTCAGAGACAGCTACAAGACTGTTTAACAACGGGTGCTGAATCTTATCTGTACCAGTGATTTCAGATTCGGATACAAGTTCATTTACTTACTGCATGTACATTGGAACTTGCACTGAAGTGTGTTGGTTTGTGTTAACAAACAACACAAACCAAGGGAGGGCAGAGGGCAGCACACAGGTTTTGCCAAAACTCTGATGTCAAAATAGCATGTCCACAAAGTTTAGCAGAACAACAGCAACAAAACAACAAAAGCAAAACAATCCCCTTTCCTTCCTCTCAACCACCCACATGCCCACTCACACGAACAAACATTCTTCCAACTCCAGGATAGACTGCCTTGGGGCTCTAGCTTCCATTGGACTTGTGGATTTGCAAATTTTGAGACTGAAGTCTTCCCAGTGGACTTGAAGCCAGGGCTTTTTGTCCATCAGGCCTCGTTTTCTGGACTTCCGATCTCCTTTTGGTCTTCAATCTTTGGTATTGATCCCAGGTCCAAACTCCAGGCCTCAGACTCTGGAATCACTGATAACCTCCCAATCTCCAGGCCTCAAACTCTGGACTCGCTGACTCGTAGCCCCCCACATCCCATGAACAAAAGTACCGCTACCCATTGACGACTGGTTTTTGACATTATAAAAGTTCCTCCTCTTCCCAAAACTGCTGGACAATGCTCAGTAGTTCATGCAGAAATGAAGGAGAGGGAAACAGAATGAACATTCTAGGTTGATGGCATTTCCCAGTTCTGATGAAAGGGCAGATTTAAGACAAGCATTGTAACTGTCTCAGAGACGTGTTTCATTGAGATGTTTATTTTATATGTTTTTGACATAAATTCATGTTTTTTATCTTAAAATAATGTTTGATTAAAAATTTTGTGCTTTTTATGTAAGGTTTTATTTAATGTAGAGTATAACAGGTCACATGACCAGAGTTTAATAAGGGCATGACTGCGGCATTATGGGTCAGAACCAACATGGAAGTGGAGAAAGAAACATGGCCCTAAAATAACATTCTACATGTGGTCCAAGAGGCGCACACGGTAATTGTTTTTATTTGTTTTATATTGTGTATAATGTTGTTGATGTGCCTTTACCTGGACAGTGTGATACGTTTTTAGTGACTTTATTTGATCTCAGCACACGTCTGTTGTGCTGATGTGTTTTGGGGCCTGTTTATCAGTGGACACTAGCTTGAGAGACTTTAAAAGACTGAGGGATGTATGTTTCAAACCTTTTATGTCTTTTATTTTCTTGTAGATTTCACGGTGTCTGCTGAAGAAAGAGAGAGAGAGAGAAATAAATCTTCAAGGACATCTGTATGATGTGTGGCCATTATTTCATTGGACCGGTGTAGTTACAGTGAAAACGTGCAGCCAATATGGCCAAGAGTTCAAAGTAAGAAGCACTGTGTGTCCGGGAAGAAGAGAGGAAGAAGCACGATTGCTGGGGCAGCGTGTGGCCGGAGAAGTCGTTGGTGTAAAGGTTTGTCGATTCATGGGAGAAAATGGGAGTGTCAGCTCCTGACAATGTCTGGTTGAGAATACCGCAATTTCACCAAGAGAGAGCAACGTTTACCAGCGTAGGCTGCAGCTTTGCAAATATCCTCTCTACAGGCTTCAGAGTGCAGTGTCTGTTTCATTCCCTTGCTGTCTTCAGGCAGGAAAGTGTGGCTCTGCAGACGGCGTCAGGAGAGTCGAATCCAGGAAATCTTCACGCATAAAAAAAGTTAACCCCAAAAATGCTGGAGCTTAAGCAACAAGAGGCTTCTCAGAGGGAGAGTAAATTCATGAAGCTATATGAAAGCTGGAAAGAACAATTTAGAGCTACATGTACTAAACTTAAGTATGAGTGCTCTGACCAAGACTTAGGTGACATGATGGATGCTGTTGAAGGGCTGGAGACACAAGTGAAAGATGTATATGACAATATACGATCCCAATCAGTACCTTCTACTGAGATTAGAAGAAAGATGGATTCCTTCACCCCCAACAGATTTGATGGGGCTAATGAAAGTACGTATGAATGAAGTGGGGCAAGAGGAGTTTGATGCTAAGGCAGAAAACGCAAGACTTCGTATGGTTCTCGACAAAGAGTATGCCCAGTCGATATCTGGGACGACAATCTCCAAATCCACTGTTCATAGCCACCACTCAAGCTGTTTATTAGAACACTAAAGCATTACAGTAAAAAGAGCAGAGTGTGCTGCACAGTTTGCTGCAAAGCAGGCCGAAATGGAGATGGAGGAGGCTATCACTGTACAAAGGCAAGAACATAAAAGACTGGAAAATCAGAGAGATCTTCAAGTAATAGCCGCAAAACTTAAGGCTCACTCTGAAGCTGACTCAGGTGAGGCCTTGGAGGAAAGTAGAACACAAGCGGTGAGCCAGCTAATTGTCCTCCAATACCTTATAAAGAAATTAAAGGGGAGCAAACATGTAAGGATGATAACAATGAACAAACAAACAATACTAACAATGAAGCCTGTTAGTACAAGCCCTACATGACACAGTGGTTCTCACGAGACTCCCGACATCCGCGGCCTCAGTCTTCTCAGGGGACCCACAGGTTCTGAGAGTGGAGCACAAGTTTTAAGGCATTGATAGAATGGCGATTCACAAATCCAGCTGACAGGTTGTTCTACCTACAAAAATACATCAGTGGTGAGGCACGATCTGTATTGGAAGGAAGCTTCTACAGGAAGGGTGATGACGCCTACAACCAGGCATGGGAGGCTTTGAGTGCTCAGTATGGCCACCCCTTTGTAACCCAGCACGCATTTAGAGAAAAACTGAATAACTGGCCAAAGATTGGCTCAAGGGAGTCAGTTAAACTGAGACAATTCAGTGACTTTCTGACAACCTGTAGTAACGCCATGCCATATATCAAAGGGCTTCAGCTGTTAAATGACTGTGAAGAGAATCAAAGGATACTCCAGAATCTCCCTGATTGGGTGACCTCTCGCTGGAATCGTCATGTCACAAAGCAGTTGCGACAAACGGAGGAATTCCCTGATTTCAAGGAGTTTGCTGATTTTGTGGCACAAGAAGCAGAAATCACATGCAATCCTGTAACATCCTTTCATGCCTTGAAGCCTACTGAAGAAAATTCATCTAGAGACATGAAGCACACAAAGGCTGATGTGTTCATCACAAATGTGAAAGCGTGGGATAAATCAAGCACAGTGGTGGAAACATACAGTGACATGGAGAACAGGTCAAAGGATTCAAACGGATCCAAGAAGGTAAACATTTTCATCTTCAAACCCAGTCACGTGCATGTGCTGTGGAGAAAGCCACTCCATCCACAAATGCCAGAAGCTCACCAAGAAGCCTGCGGAGGACAAGAGAAGGTTCATATTGGACAATAACCTGTGCTTTGGCTGTCGTAGGAGAGGACACAGTTCAAAGGATTGTAAGAGCAGAGCTACTTGTGGCATATGTAAGAAATATCATCCGACACCACTTCATGAAGACCATCCTTCTGCTGCAGACACATCTTCTCATGTTATGCAAGCGGAAGAAAACCCATCTTCTCTTTCTTGCTGCAAAGACAGAGGCGATGGTGGGAGCACATCCATGATAGTTCCTGTATGGATTTCTTCTATCACCACCCCTAAAACAGAGACCTTAGTGTATGCCCTACTGGATACACAGAGTAGCAACACTTTTGTAGACCAAGAGGTATGTGAGAAGATGGGGGCAGGATTAGAGCCAGTCAAGTTAAAGCTTACCACTATGATGGGAAAAGATTCCATTGTTCAGAGTGGAAGAGGTAGTGAGCTTAGAGTTAGAGGGTTTTCCTTGCAAAGTTTTATCAACTTGCCACCTGCCTATACCAGATCCCACTTGAACGTTCCCACGTTCCTACCTCTGAAACGGCCAAAAGGTGGAAACATCTGAATGGAATAGCACAAGAAATACCAGAGCTGATGGATTGCGAGGTCAGACTCCTGATAGGCTATGACTGCGCGAGAGCATTGGCAACACGACGTGTCATCACAGGAGGTGACGATGAGCCGTGTGCCATCAAGACTGACCTGGGCTGGAGCATTGTCGGCAGCTCACCACGGGTCGCAAAGTCAACATAAGTGACAGGTCTGTACCATCATTTATCTGTCAAGGAATTTCCACCATTGACACTAGCCACTGTCATTAGAGCCCTTGAATCAGACTTCAGAGATAGAAACCCTGGGGAAAAGAGCATATCACAAGATGACATACAGTTCATGCAATTACTGAATGAAAGAATACACCAGAATGCAGATGGGCATCTGGAAATGCCCCTCTCCTTTAATATACGTCCTCAACTGCCAGAAAATAAGCAGCTGACTCTGGTGCAGCTGAAGCACCTGAAAGGGAAATTTGAGAAAAATCCCAAATTCAAGGATGATTACGTTAAATTTATGGAAAGTGTCTTCAAGGATGGTGATGTGGAGAGAGCTGAAGATCAAACCAAAGCAGGAAATGTGTGGTATATTCCTCACCAAGGAGTCTATCACCCTAGAAAGCCAGGAAAAATTAGGGTTGTGTTTGACTGCTCTGCTAAGTATAATGGTACGGCTCTGAATGATCACTTACCAGCTGGACCTGATCTCACAAATGGGCTGACAGGAGTGCTCTGCAGATTCCGTAAACCCCCCCAGTCGCAGTCATCTGTGATGTAGAGAAAATATTCCACAGGTTCCACGTAAGCCATGAGGACAGAGATTACTTATGGTTCCTGTGGTGGGAAAATGGCGATAGAAATTCAGAGCCAAAAGAATATCGCATGAAGGTCCATCTTTTTGGAGCAGCATCCTCTCCTGGCTGCACAAATTATGGAATGAAGTATCTTGCGAGCCAAAATGAAAAAAAGTATCCAGCAGCAGCC
The DNA here is from genome assembly GCF_963921235.1 of Mobula hypostoma. Classification (NCBI taxonomy): domain Eukaryota; kingdom Metazoa; phylum Chordata; class Chondrichthyes; order Myliobatiformes; family Myliobatidae; genus Mobula; species Mobula hypostoma. Next base: position 31,988,938 of record NC_086120.1, read on the forward strand.
AACTTCATCAGAAAAAATGTTTATGTCAATGATGTCATCATCAGTGTAGAACCTGTGGACACAGCCGTCAAACTAGTGAGAGAGGCGCAAAGTGTGTGTGCAAAAGGGGGATTATATCTCCGCAAGTTCACCTCCAACAACAGAGGAGTCTTGGAGTCAATTCTGGACAGTGAATGAGCTGGTAGAGTTCAGGATGTGGAACTCAATTATGATGATCTCCCAGTCCAGACCGTGTTGGGAGTAAAGTGGAGTGTGATCAGTGACACCTTCTCCTTTAAAGTCGCCCTAGATGAGAAACCCATAACGCGGCGGGGAATCCTGTCAACTGTAGCCTTTGTGTTTGACTCACTAGGCTTCCTAACTCCCTTCATCCTACTAGGAAAGAAAGTACTACAGGAAATGGGCATTGGATAGGACGAACCACTGCCTGGAGAATTAAAGACACGATGGGAGAGCTGGCTGAACGATCTAAAGAATCTGCAAAAACTCCAGATTCCAAGATGCTTTGCTCCTGAAAACCTAGGGAAGGTCCAGAGAATTGAACTGCATCACTTTTCGGATGCGAGTAGCTATGGGTACGGTCAGTGCTCATACATCCGAGTACTGAGTGAAGACAAGGTGCATTGTTCCTTAGTCATAGGTAAGGCAAGGGTTGCACCCGCAAGATTTGTAACCATGCCAAGGCTGGAGTTAACGGCTGCAGTGGTCTCCTCAGCAGTCAGCAGTATACTAAAGGAAGAGCTGGAGCTCAAAATTGACCAAGAGTATTTTTGGACAGATTCCCAGATAGTTTTGGGCTACATTAATAATGAAACCCAAAGGTTTCATGTTTTCGTTGCAAATCGAGTCCAAAGAATCAGAGGAGCAACTGATCCACCATAGTGGTACTATATCGACACTGATCAAAATCCCGTGGATCACGCTTCCGGAGGCCTCAAGGTGGCGGAGCTGATTGGTACAAATTGGCTTACTGGACCCAAGTTTTTGTAGGAAACAGAGATTGTCACATCAAAGTTAACTCCAGAGCTTCTGGTGGGCGATCCTGAAGTCAAAACAACACAAGTACTACAAGCAAAGGTGGTAAAAGAGGACAATTTCTTGGAGAGACTTAAACAGTTCTCAAAATGGCATATGGCATTGAATGTGGTTGCCTGGATCCAGCAACTAGCAAAGAGAGCCAAAACAGCAAAACCCAGAAATGTCGAAGACAGAAGAAAGGCCAGCCTTGTGCTTGTAAAATTGGCACAAAAGGATGCTTTCAAAGAGGAAATGCGAGTACTGAGTCGTGGCAAACTGCCCCACAGCCATCCATTGTTCCAACTTGACCCAGTATTGCAAGATGGTGTTCTCAGGGTGGGAGAGCGATTAAAGAAGGCTTCCTTACCTCTCAACTCGAAGCATCCAGTAATCCTACCAAGAGATGGTGTCATCCATTCTTGAACGTTCTATTCAAATATTAGTTGTACTTGTAGAAAACAACCAAAATGTGTTCCAATGGAACCAATTTCTAAACACCTACCTGTGTGGAGAGTTTAAAGTATCAGTCTTGATCTCAGAGTTTGTTACAAATACCAATTATTTGGTTCTGGAAATTACTAGATTTATTCAAATATTTGTATAAAGGTTATCATAAATCACAGTAATTTGGTGGGAGTGTAACTGTCCCAGAGACATGTTTCATTGAGATGTTTATTTTATATGTTTTTGCCATAAATTCATGTTTTTTTAATCTTAAAATGTTTGATTAAAACTTTTGTGCTTTTTATGTAAGGTTTTATTTAATGTAGAGTGTAACAGGTCACATGACCAGAGTTTAATAAGGGCATGACTGTGGCATTATGGGTCAAAACCAATATGGATGCAGAGAAAGACACGTGGCCCTAAAATAACCTCATTCTGCATGTGGTCCAAGAGGCGCTCATGGTAATTGTTTTTATTTGTTTTATATTGTGTATAATGTTGTTGATGTGCCTTTACTTGGACAGTGTGATACGTTTTTAATGATTTTATTTGATATCAGTGCACTTCTGTTGTGCTGACGTGTCTTGGGGCCTGTTTATCGGTGGACACTAGCTTGAGAGACTTTAAAAGACTGAGGGATGTATGTTTCAAACCTTTTATGTCTTTTACTTTCTTGTAGTTTTCACGGTGTCTGCTGGAGAAAGAGAGAGAGAGAGAAAAATAAATCTTCAAGGACATCTGTATGATGCGTGGCCATTATTTCATCGGACCAATGTAGTTACAAGCATTAAGACACAAAGAAAATGGTTGGATTCTTGTGAGAAGAGGGGAGAAGAGAGTGTAAGGGAAGGTCATTTGATAGGATGAAGGACAGGAAGGTTAAATGAGTGAAAGGTGGTGGAGGCTATTGACTATCCAAAGGTTATTTGTTGTGAAACATTTTCGGCAATGATGTATTGCTCATGCTGAACCGAACTAGACTGAGATCGCTATCACAAGATATAGTGCGGAGTTAATATCAGTGCTGAATTTTTCATACTGGTTGTAAGCTGAAGGGGAAACATGGAGAAATTCTTTATGCAAATGTAAACTTTTCAGGGTCTTTGCTTTTCTAACAGTGTTAACAAAAATTATAAATCATATCACAAATAACAAAATACTTGCAGTACGCCTGGCCTGCTGGCCTGGCTGCAACATACATTTGCACGTGAAAACATCAGGGGGGACCTACTAACCATCTTTTACAACGCAGATGAATAATTTTCTTCCACTGTTGTGTAGTAACTGGGCATTGAGCATTCCTCTCTCTGACAGTTCATGCACTCGAGCAGGGGCAAGATGGAGATGGAACAATCAAAGGGGAAAGTTCTCTGAATCACAGGTGTGATTTGTCGATTACCGTGGAAGGAAGCTCATGGAAGAGTGGAGTCAAGTGACACAGACAGAAGTGTTTTATTTCATCATTTTCTCACTCAAGTGATTTCTGTCAAATGTCATTGAAGGAGCAGGTAATAGAGTTACAGAGTGAGCAATACTTAAAGAATAGTCTACAAAGGAAGTGTGGGCAGAATTGTTCAGCTATGCAGAAGCAGAGAGAAGAATTAAGTGAGTAAATGCTATGTGTTATAATCAGGAGTTAAAGACGTGGAAGATGCAGATTGCTGAGATCATTTTATTGTAAAACTTTTGGTAATAATCTATCTTGCCTTCAGTAGTTTCATGGAACGTCTTATGTCATATTACGTGCAGTGCTTATACTTCCTTTATTTGTTGTGCTTGCATGGTTTTAATAAATGCTTTTAAATAATTCTTTGATATAGTGGCATTGGCTAGATTTGTCCACTTGCATGATTTCAGGCTGAACTCAGAAGTGATGAGGGTGCATTTACCATCAGTGACACCTGAATTGGGTTTATTGTCACTGACATATTCTATATTGTAAAATTTGTTCTTTTCTGGCAACAGTACAGTGGAATACATAAAAAGTAATATAAATTACAATAAGAAATAAACAAGTAGTGTGAAAAGAAAGCAAAATAGTGGCGTGGTGTTCATGGGTTCAGGGGGCATCCAGAAATCCGATGGCAGAGGGAAAGAAGCTGTTCCGAGATCACTGAGTGTGTACTTTTGGGCTCTCACACCTGCTTCTTGATGGAAGTAATGAGAAGAGGGCATGCTTGGGTGGTCGGGGACCTTAGTGATAGATGCCACCTTCTTGAGCTATCACCTTTTGAAGCTGTCTTTGATGGTGAGGAGGCTAGTGCCCATGAAGGAGCTGACTGTGTTGTTTTTACTAGCCTGTGCATTGGTTTCTCCGTACCAGACAGTGATGCAACCAGCTAGAACGTTCTCTCCAGTACAGTCTTTGGTGACAGACCAAATTTCTTCAAACTCCTAATAAAATATAGCCACTGCTATGCCTTCTTCATGATTGCATCAATACGTTGGGCCCATGATAGACCTGCAGAGAAGCTGACGCCCAGGAACTTGAAACTGCCGACTCCTCAGTGAGAACTTGTGTGTGTTCTCCCAACTTGTGTATGTGTTCACAATCAATTCCTTGGTCTTTCTGAGATTGAATGCAAGGTTGTTGATGCAATACCATTGTCATATGTGTGATTTGTGGATTATAATGAAGGGAGATCATGGAACGCTATCGAATGACATCAGCAACATTATCATTTCACATTCTAAGTGACCCCCAGCATAAGTTGTCTAGTATTATCTGATCTTTCCGGCTGACCGGAAGTGCACTGAGAGCGGTAAGCGTAAAGGAGTTGGGTGCTTACTGTTCTGGTTAACAACAGATGGTGCAATCGGGTCATATTACAATCGAGGAACATGTTTGTAGACAGGATATTGAACTTTTTACTGTTGGATTTCGGCCACATTCCACCAAGATACAACACTGGGCGTCATGGGAGGTTGTTCCTACCTGTGGCCATCGAACATGCAGCTCCTCCCGTGGAGGGTCAGACACCCTGAGCCAATAGACTGGTCCTGGACTTATTTTCCATCTGGCATAGTTTGCATTTTGTTGTTTGATTGCTTGTGGTTTTTGTATTGCTATATTTACGCTCTATTCTTGGTTGGTGCGGCTGTAACGAAACCCAATTTTCCTTGGGATTAATAAAGTATATCTATCTATCTATCTATCTATCTATCTATCTATCTATATCAGGTGAAGAAAAATCTACCTGCAGATGGAAACTGGAGGAAACTAATAAGATCTGAAAATTATCAGGGGATAGAAATAGAAACTGTGAATGCTGGAAATCCGAGTAGACTCCAATGGCTCATTGTTCGAGATTATTGATTTGATTACCTCAGAGAGTGCCATATGCACAGTTAGACGACTAGCTGTGCCTTGAGCTTGTCTTGGGCTCTGCTGGTCTGCAAACTTTTCCGAAGACTCCGAGGGCAAAGCAGGAAAGCTGAAATGGCAAAAAAAAACAGCTTGAGTAGGTGTTCTTAAAAGTGGAACAAAGGTTGGCTTTGACAGTCACCCCTGTGAATGAATAATATTTCCAGGGAAGTCGTAGGCAGAAATTGGGAGAGACATTTGTCTCGTTGAAAGCCACCTCTCCAGCTGGATTCACTGGGATTTTTGAACGCTAGCCTCAAATATGCCTGGGTGAAGGAGTGGGTTGGTGTGTTAAAAGCAGTCAATCATGGATTAAACATCTGAATGATATTCTAACAGCTCTTAAATGTTGCTGGTGGGTGGATGTTGATCAAGGGCAGGTTCAGCCTTAAGTGTAGCCTTCAGGCAGTCTCACTCCATCAACCTGAAGATGAGTCATCGACGTACAGTGCTGAAGTGTTAGCCTGGGCTATTGTGCTCAAGTATCTGAAACAAGACATGAGCTCACAGCTCTGTGACTCAGAGATGATGGAGCCACACCTGCCACTGAAGAGGAATCATGATTTTCTTGTACCCAGTGCATGTCGGTAACTTTGGGGTGAAACTCGAAGGGTCAAATGCTTCATCAAAAGGCAGCAACAGCTGGGACATCATCCCAGCTCCAAATACAAAACACCGCAGACACCAGAAATCTGAAATAACACAACTTCCTGACAGCAGCTCTCAAAGAGCAGGGGAACTTTGACCCCATCAGACCAAACTGCTGTGCACATGCATACTTGTGCCGCTTAATTAATAGATATATGAATTATTCATGATTAGATTACATAACTACTACTCTTCATTAAGTGATTTGCATAATGTCTGCTTCATAAATATTCATCTAATTATATTATTGCATAACTTGAGTATAAAGAAAATAACTAGAAACAGAGAATTGTCTGACAAATGATCCGGTTATTCCACCAAACCTACGTTAAAGTAATGTTTTTTTTGGTTTCACTGTGTACAAAATTATATTAAGTAGGCATTCTGATTGCAGTGAAGCTGAGTGAAATGATATTTCTGCAGGAAGCTTTCCACACTCTCTTGGAGTTTGCAGCTACAGCTGCATAATAACCTCCTTGTACATGGGTGTAGCTCTCTTCAGCTCAGATCCAAGGTCAGTTTGCAGATTGATTAGCAGCTGTGACCAGTTTGAGTTAGTGAACTAAATTTAACCCCACCAAGAGTGACAGACACCATGCTGTTCTTCAACTGGCCTGACTAATCCCAGTGTCCCCTTCCCCACCAGGTCTGATGACCTGAAAGTGCTGGGGATCTAGACTGGAGGGGCTGAAGTACGTAACAAGAATTGGCTGGAGCAGAATGGGAATGTAAATCAGAAATTGGCTCTGTAAGGAGGATGCTCTCTCAGGGCTGCTGTACTGGGTGCGGATTTGGCCTGTTCACTGCTCCACCGGCTTGGAAATCACCCTGGCCACCTTCAGGTTCATCTGGGGATCTGAAATGGAGCGAGTGGGATGGATCATGATGCAAACGATCCTGGACAACTGGAGCAAAAACGTACTTAATGTCGCCCTCACCCTGATGACCAACTTCATGAGTGTCTGCGTCAGATGTGTGGAACCTAAGAACATGGGCACCAAGTACTAACAAGTGTCAAGGTTCTATCTGACCCCAGTGTTGTGAACGATAAGTCTGGGCCCATTGCTGTGCAATGTCCCAATCAGCAGGACGTTGCCATACTGCCTGTTCTTTGTGCAAAGGTTCTTGTGGAAAAACACTTTTGACCACAATTCTATCAGGCCGTGGTCAGCAAGGAATATCCTGCAGACAGTACAGGAGAAGGACTCAATGGATACAGTAGAGTGGTTCCCAGTGCAGACTACCCAGTTTACAGTATCTGGCAGAATGCCTCATCGCCAGATCTCACCAACAGGCAGCAGGATCTTGCTTGGCTGGCTTTAGAGGAGTCCTCACAGTCAGATCTTTCCTGATGCTGGAGCATCATTCCCACCGTGTGCTGCCTGCAGAGAGGACTGTAGTGGGGACAAGATGGTCACTTCTTTGCAGGCTGTGGGTTTGAGAAGAGGGTCTGGAAAAAGATGCAAGGGCCGGTGTCATGGTTCCTCCTGAGCACCCGCGTGACAGCAGGCCCTCTGATCTGCAAACTGTTCTCAAGCACACACACACACAGAGACAAACATCAAGTGCTGTTGGAAGATCATGAACCTGCTGAAACGATGCTTTTTGGTCTGTCCGAAACGTATTGGTTTTCCCGCACATCGAGTTGTCTGTAGAAGAATGCTGTTGACTGGCGTATTCCAGGCTGCAAGTCTACATGCTGAGGGACCCACTGCTAAGAATTCTACCATTAGCCTTGTACTCCACCGTGAATTTTGATCTTCCAAAGTGAACCACTTCACGCTTTTCTGGATTGAACTCCATCTGCCATTTCTCTGCCCAACTCTGCATTCCCTCTATATCTAACTGTAATCTATGACAGTCTTTTACACTATCCACAACACATGATCGTTGACCTTGATGATCTGGTTTAGTTGGGCTGAACCAACAGATAATATCTGTTCCTATTAGCAGATTGTACAAAACCGAGAGAACACAGATTTAAAATGATGGCAAAAAATAAAGTGGACTGAAGTTAAAACTACTTTTCTTACAAAGTGTTCATACCTAGAGTTGGACTTCACTCCTGAAACAAGGTGGAAACAAATTCAACCAGGGCATCAAAAGAAATTGGATAGCTGATTGAGAGAAAGAGAAAGGCAGGTTCTGAGGGAAAAGAGTGAAGAAATAGGACTGAATTGGTATCTCAATAGCGATTGTGGAGTTGATGGATCAAACTTTGGTAACAATTCCACGATTCCATCCTGTTCTATAATTCCAGCGTTCCTCTACAGGGAGCCTTCCTCACCTCTTCACTGGGTCTGTTGCGGATAAATTGTCAGGGAATGATTATTACTATTAGTCAATAGTGCAACTACCACCGGATCAGTTGAAGGGTTAATGATCAGTTTTATTTGTCATATTTACATTGTACAGTGTGGGCACATGGCCAAGTAGTTAAGGCACTGGACTAGCGACCTGAAGGTCGTGAGTTCGAGCCCCAGCTGAGGGAACGTGTTGTGTCCTTGAGCAAGGCACTTAATCACACATTGCTCTGCGACGACACTGGTGCCAAGCTGTATGGGTCCTAATGCCCTTCCCTTGGACAACATTGGTGTCATGGAGAGGGGAGACTTGTGGCATGGGCAACTGCTGGTCTTCCATACAACCTTGCCCAGGCCTGCGCCCCGGAGAGTGAAGACTTTCCAGGCGCAGATCCATGGTCACGCAAGACTAACGGATGCCTTTATTTACATTGAGACATACAATAAATGCATTGTTTGTCACAATGACCAACACAGTCCAAGCATGTGCTGGGGGCAGCCCCTCAAGTGGCAGCATGTTAACATAGCATGACCACAATTTACTAACCCCTATGTCCTTGAAATGTGGGGGGAACTGGAGCACATAAAGGAAATTCACACAGTCACAGGGGAGAATATATAAACTCCTTACAGGAATTGAATGCCATTCACTGGTGTTGTAACACATTACGCTAACATATTATGCTACTGTGAACACATTTAGGTTCCTTTTCACATCCCAGTCCATGGTTTAGTGCAAACCAGGTATGAAGGTGATATAGTGGTTAAATTGATGGACGAGTAACCTAGAGGTCTAAGCCTGAGTTCTATTCCCACCACAGCAGTTGAGGGATTTGAATTCTGTTAATAAGCTTGTTTTTTTTTATTTAAAGAACAGCTGGTCTTTGTACTGTAGACTAGATTTTTTAAAAATCTGTTTTACTGATCTTCAGTGAAGGCCAGACCCACAGCATTGCTATTCCTAAACTAACAGCTGAAATAGGTAGCAAGAGTCAAAAACAGATTTTTTTGTTCCAATACACATCAATGACCTTCAGATCATACACTTCGTGGCCACTTTGTTTACCTCCTGTACCTAATAACGTGGCCACTGAGTGTATGTTCATGGTCTTCTGCTTCTGTAGCCCATTCACTTCAAGGTTCAATGTGTTGTGCTTTCAGAGATGCTCTTCTGCACACCACTGTTGTAATGCGTGGTTATTTGAGCTACTGTCACCTTCTGTCAGCTTGAACTAGTGTGGCCATTCTCCTCTAACCTCCCTCATTAACAACACATTTTTGCTAATGGAATTGCTGCTCACTGGATTTTTTTTTGTTTGTTTGTAAACTCTAGAGAATGTGCATGAAAATCCCAGGAGATCAGCAGTTTCTGAGATACTCAAACCACCCCGTCTGACACCAACAATTATTCCACAGTCAGAGTCACTTAGGTCACATTTCTTCCCCATTCTGATGTTTGTTCTGAAGAGCAAATGAATGTCTTGACCATGTCTGTGTGATTTTATGCATTGAGTTGCTGCCACATGATTGGCTGATTAGATATTTGTATTAACGAGCAGGTGTACAGGTTCACCTAATAAAATGGCCATTGAGTGGGAGTATGGAACTGAGTTCTTCAGCCCATCTTATCTGTGCTGACCACGATGCCCACTTAGGCTACCCCCATTTGCCTGTATTTGATTTGTATCCCTTTAAACCTTTCCTATTGTTGCACGTAATTAACGAAGGGAGATTTAAAAGGTGATGGTTGTCTCTCGGGGTCCGAGGAAGACTAAATATTGTGCATTCATCTGTGGATATGCATGTGGCTTCGGAGGCCGAAGGCTGAAGCACACATGCGGTTGCAGGTTGGACATGGAATGGCGGTTGTTAGGACAGGTGCATACACAGCTTTGCGGTGTTGGTCTCGTGCTGCTGCAAGGCGCTGATTTCAGTCATCCTCAAAGTCAGATGCAGCTTTTCTGGTCAAGGCGCGCCACGCAGCCCTGTCGGCTGTGGACTCCTCAAGTTGTCAAGACTGGAGGTCTGCCCATTTGATGTACGATTTCAGATTGTCTTTGAATCTTTTTTTGGGGCGGCCCTGATTGTGACTGCCATGCTCAAGCTCACCATAGAGCAGCTGCCTGGGGATTCTTGTTTCATCCATGTGGATTACAGGGCCAGTCCAGTGTACATGGGCCTGGAGGATCCTTACCTCAATGCTTGTGCTGTTGGCTCTGTCAAGGACTTCCTGGTGGTGATTCGGTCCTGCCATCGAATCCTCATGATCGACTGCAGACAGCGCATGTGAAACTGCTCCAGCTGTTTGATGTGCCTGCAGTACAGGGTCCAGGTTTCGCAGCTGTACAGGAGAGAGGTGAGGACCACAGCCTTGTACACCTTGAGCTTGTTTGAAAGCTGAATGTCCTTGTGCTCCAGAACTTCGACATGGAGTTTCCCGAGTGCCTGGTTGGCTTTCTGGATCCTTGCTATGACCTCTTTGTCAAGGGATCCGTCACTGGAGATGGTGCTTCCTAGATACTTGAAGCTCTCCACATTCTTCAGGACAGTGCCATCGATGGTGATGCATGGCTGAGGAGGGTGACTGTTTGGTGCAGGTTGTAGGAGAACTTCTGTCTTACCGAGGCTGATTGTCAGACCGAACAGCTTTGAGGCTGCGGAGAACTTGTCGACAATCATCTGCAGGTGGGTCTCCTGGTGGGCCATGAGGGCACAGTCATCAGCAAACAGGGCTTCAGTGATGAGCCTCAAAGTTTTGGTCTTTGCAGCAAGGCGTCTCAGGTCAAACATCAATCCGTCTAGGCAATATCTTATGTAAATACCCAGGTCTAGGTCCTTAACAGCATGCTTCAGCATTTGGGTGAAGAACAGGTTGAAGAGCACTGGTGCTAGAACGCACCCTTGCTTCATGCCATTTGAGATGTTGAAAGTCTCAGATGAGGAACCATCTGTGAACACTTCTCCTGTCATGCCATCGTGGAGCAGGCAGATGAGGGTAGTGAAAAGAGGTATTCAGAATTATAGGTTAAATACAAGAAGACTTTTTCCCCTGAGATTGGCTGAGGCCAGAACTGGAGGTCAAATGTTTAGGGTGAAATGTGAAATATTTAATGAGAACCTGAGGAGAAGCTTCTTCACACAGAGGTGCTGGACTGTGGAATGAACTCTTAGTGGAGATGGTGGAAGGGGGTACAGTTACAACATTTAGGAGAAGCTTGGATAGGTACATGGACTAGATGGGTATGGAGAGATATGGTCTGAGTGCAGGAAGATGAAATGAGGCAGAAAACTAAATGGGCCGAAGGTCCTCTTTATGTGCTGTAATGCTTGGTATGTCTAAGAGTTCTGAAATATCAGGTAAAATAAAATGAGGGTGTTTGAGATTTCAGATGCTGAGATGAGAAAAATTGCTGGACGAACTCACTGGGACTGCAAAGAGAAATAGGATTGATTTTTTGATTTGAGACCCCTCAAATGGACCCAACGGGACGCAATCTAAAATGTCAGCCATTTATTTCCCTTCACAGATACTGCCCCCGCTGAGGTATCCTAGCTCAGGCATTCCCAACCAGAAGCGCATGGACTCCTTGGTTAATGGTAGGGGTCCATGGCATAAAAAGGGTTTGGAACCCCTGTTCTAGCAGTTTGTTTCTTGCTCTTGATTTAAAATGAGCATCTGGATGTCAGCTGTAAAGTCTTTGCTGACAGACTCCAGCTCCAACGTGCACGTGAGCTTGAGTGTTTTCCAGTAGACCTGTTAAATGTCTCGTGTTGAATAGTATCATCTATATACAGATTAGCTGGTCATTAAATTCCAGCCAGTCAAAGCAAAATAATTTATAGGAAAATGTGTTACAGTGGGTCCAAGCAAATGAAAAGAAATAATGATTGGGTGATTGCTGCTACAAATGAGATCAAACAATTTAATTAAATCGGGGGACCACATTGAAAGTTTCCCATGATAATTCTGAAAGGCAGCAGAACACAATTAAGATTGGATCATTTAGGTAATTTAGAATAGGTTTAACAGATTCAGAAAAGTGCTTTTGATATAATTAAATCTGTTCTATATTCAACACAATTAATGGTCTCTCTTGGCACTGGTCTCCATGCTAGAAAATGAGTTGAGTGTAGAAAAAGTGCTGTCAGAAAATGTGAGCACACAGCTGATTAAATGTTGTCGTCTATTGGTTATTAAATTTGAATTTGGATAATTGCCACAAAACCTGGGGATGTAGTAAAAGTTGTTGCAGAGGATATCTGTAACCTTATGGATAATTCCAGCTTCACTTGTCTGTCAGGGACTGGGGTTCCACTGGTTTTAGACAACACCTGGAACTGATTTCCATTGAAGTGACACTGGGGTGATGTAAAGACTGTGCTCCACACAATCTTAAACGCAAGAGATTCTCCAGATGCTGGACATCCAGAGCAACACATACAAAATGCTGGAGGAACTCAGAAAGTCAGGCAACATCTATGGAAAGTGAAAAACAGTCGACGTTTCAGGCCAAGACTCTTCTTCAAGACTGGCCCCTTTGCTGATCTCTGTCTCCAACTCTGGGGCCAAACTGTCAACCAATATCTTTTATAATTTCCCAGTCCTGATGAAGGGTCTCACCCTGAAATGTCAACTGGCCATTCCTTTCCACGGATGCTGCCCGACCTGCTGAGCTCCTCCAGCATTTTGTTTGTGTTGCTCCACCCATTCTCACTGGTTCCTTCTGCAGTGAGGTAAAATTAGACCAACAAAGTAAAACTGACTGTCAGACATGTAGCCTTCAAGCATTTTATGAAAACCACTTCTGACAGAGGATCTGCATTTATTAAAGGTGTTGCGTGACTGTGATTCTGACAGGACTTTTCCTGCCACTTCTCTAATAGCAGAACCACCCAGACTAAGGAACTAATGATTGAGCAGTCGGTACAGGCCTGGTCCCATTTGCATTCCCCTGCCTTTGTTGCGGACAAGCCGATCAGCAGAAACTGTCCCCGATGGGCTGTGGTATTTAGAGTCCGTGACTGCAGCATATTTTGCAACCAAGTGATCTGCATAATGTATCTAGATGGAAAGGCTATCCATTACCGGTCCCTTCACTTAAAAGCATGTCGATTAAGAGCAATTTCCTCCTAGGGGCAACATAAAACATACTTGTTGAGCTCCTTAGGCATTGCTCATGGTTATTTGAAAATTATGTATTTTTTCTTGTATCTCTTCATTTAGCTCATGCTTTTTCAGCTTCTGTTTCCCTCTATTTTTATTAGGCTTACAATCTTTGTCTTCCTATCACTTTCGCTCTGTGTCTTAAACATACCTTTTAACAAGGGCACCACACATAAATTGTTGGCAGGATTTTGCAGGTTAGACAGTATCTATGAAAGGAAGTAAACTGTGGACACTTCAGGCCGAGACCCTTCATCAGCACTGGGGTAGGAGATAGGAGAGGGAAGTGGACCATGGAATAAAAGGAAGGAGGTGGTGGTGAACAGAGTGGAGTTACCCTCCCCCACACTCATCACCTCCCTTTGGTTCGCCACCTCCTTCCCTTTACTCCATAGTCTCCACTGTACTCTCATTCTTCCTCAGCTCTGTATTTCACCTATCACCTCCCAGCTTCTCACATCATTCCCTTTTATCCCTCTTCCCCACCCCCCGCTCATCTCTCATTTCTGACTGAGGGTCAACATTTATTACAGGTGTGGTAAGACTGCAGTTTTGTCAGGACTTTCGCTGCCCCCTGCTAAACTAAGAGACTAATGATTAAGCAGTGGGTACGATGCAGGGTTTTGGCCTGAAACATCAAACATTTCTTTCCTCCCACAGTACTTTTCTCACCATTAATTCCTCTTTTCTTTTCTCCCTCTTCTCCTCCTACTGACAAACCCAGACACATTTTCATTTTCTTCACATGATCTTCTGCCCCCACTTGTCCCCATTAGTATCTCTTCATCTCTAGCTCATCACTGGCATTCCCCTTCTTCACTTCACCTCTCCAGCATCTCTGCATCTCAAAATGTACAGTATTCGATTTCTAATTTTTTTTCAATTCTGCTGAAAGTTCATTGGTCTGAAATAACAAAAATATTCTGGGAGTGTGGGCCAGACACTGGAAGTTGGAAGTGTGCAAGTTTGAAAGTCCAGGGTCAAGAACTGGAGGTTAGAGGTGACCCATCCTGAGGGGAGAGGAAGTTTCGAAAGGGGCTAATTTTGCTGGTGTTGGTGTTTTGTTCTGTTGTTGTTGTTGCAGCTGCTTGTGTTGTTCTGTGTAGTTTTGTGGTGCTGTTGTGTTGAATATGATAGGCACACTATGTTGGTGCCCGAAGTGTGGTGACACTTTCAGGCTGCCTGCAGCACATCCCTGTGTGCGTTGGTTGTTATGCAAGTAACACATTGCACTGTATGTTTTGATGTGCATGTGATAAATAAATCTGAATCTGAATCCAAATATTAACTCTATCCTCTGATGATACAAATCTGGTGGCAGTGTGGGCAGTAAAGGAAGATATAGAGATGGCCTAGGGGATAAAGTCAGGCTAAATGAATGGGTGAGGATTTAGTAGATGAAATATAATGTAGAAAATATGATATCATCCACTTTGTTAAAATAGAAGTATTTTTGACATGGTGAATGATTGAAAGATACTGGTGTTCACAAAGACCTGTGTGTCATTGTACATGAATCACTGAAAGTTAATAAGCAGATTTAGCAAGCAATTAGGAAGACTAGTGGTATAATAGCCTTTATTGCTAGAGGATTTGAGTACAAGAGTAGAGACATCTTGTATCAATTATATAGAGCTCTGGGAAGACTGCATCTGGAATATTGTGTACAAGTCTGGTTACCCTACTTAAAAAACGATATATTTGCAATAGAAGAGTGCAGTGAAGGTTCCCCAGATTAAGTACCGGAATGGTGGATTTGTCAGGGAAGCCAAGATTAAGCAGATATGGTCAACATTCTCTTGAATTTAGAAGAATGATCTCACTGAAATTGACAAAATTTGTGCTGGGTTTGAACGTTGGTTGCATAGTTTGCAAAGCTGATGTTTCTCCTTGGTCGGCAGGTAGAATCAAGGGTCACACTTTCAAAATAAGGGGTTGGCTGTTGAGGATTGAGTAGAGATTTTATCATCCAGAGAGTGATGACTCTTTGAAATCTCCAACTATGATGGCTAAGTTCATTCAACTACTGAGTATATTGATGATTTTATGTTTATGTTATTTTGTTTTATTTAGAGATATAGCACAAGTATGGAATGCTCTCTCTGGATGGCATAGTAATCATCATCATCAGGTGCCGTGCCCAGTTTGAGCTTTGACCTCCATGGCCCACACACTCCTGTTTCAGGTCAAGTGGATCAATTCATTGGTATTCATTTCCAGTTCTCTGGCTGCTGTCTCCATCATCATTTGTCTTTGTCTTCCTCTTGCTTCAATCCCTTCTATCTTTCCCATAATTACTGTACATTCTAACTCCTCTTTCCTAATCACATGTCCAAATGAAGTTACGTTGCCTTTTCATGATCTCATACATTATTTCTCTTTTTGTGTTTGCTCTGTTCATGACATCCTCATTAGATATTCGTTTCATCCATGATATTCTTTGCACCCTCATCAAACACCACATCTCTGCTGCTTCAATTCATTCCCTCATGTTACTAGATATTGTCCAACATTCTGAGCCATATAACATAACTGGATAAACGATGGCATAGTAACAAAGCTTTTTACTGCATCTCAGCGCATGTGGCAATAATAAAGCAGATGTCAATTACCAATGACCACAAAAGAGAATGATAGACTTTTGGACGTTAAGAGAATTGAGGAATATGAGGTTAGTGCAAGAGTGCGGCTCTGAGGTAAATAATCAGACATGATCTCATTGAATGACAGTAGAGCCATGAAGAGTGGTTCTATTTATAAAATTCTTCCTCCACAGACACTGCCAGACATTTAGAATTGGTTTATTATCATCACATGTACCAAGGTACAGTGAAAAGCTTCACTTGCATACTGTTCATATAGATCAAATCATTACACTATGCATTGAGCTAGTAAAGCAATAACAATGCAGAATGAAGTGTAACAGCTACAGAGAAAGTACAATGCAGTTAGGCAGTAAGATGCAAGATCATAACGAGGTAGGTTGTGAGGTCAAGAATCTACCTGTACTACAGAACCATTCAATAGTCTAATAACACCAAGATAGGAACTGTCCTAGAGCCTTGTGGCCATATCTTCAGGTTTTTGTATCTTCTGCCTGATGGGAGAGCAGAGAAGAGAGTATGTCCAGAGTCTTTAATTATGCTGGTTGCTCTCAAAAACCCAACCCTCCCTGGGCATTCTCTCTCCTCCCTTTTCCTAACAGAGCATAGCCTTATGAGTATTTTGAACATTTTATTTTCTTTAATTTTAAATTTCTAGCATCTTTAG
Source organism: Mobula hypostoma (assembly GCF_963921235.1). NCBI lineage: Eukaryota > Metazoa > Chordata > Chondrichthyes > Myliobatiformes > Myliobatidae > Mobula > Mobula hypostoma. The sequence goes on from NC_086120.1 coordinate 32,005,148, forward strand.
AGTTTTGCTACTTGACAAATGTTGTAAGCGTCTCTTTCGGTAAACCTTGCTGTGCTTCAATATTAATAAAACCATTCATTAGACAAGTTTATAGTCTTGCTTGATCTCATTCTGATTACTCCAAGGAGTTAAGAGTTAAATGTACTACTGTATGTACTTGTCACTCTTTGAGTATCACATGGTCACATCTGCAAATTTTGACATCTAGTAAATAATGCCAGTCTGACCTATAGTGGCTTAAGAATATACAGAGCGCTGTCAGTTTCTAATTAACTTCAGAAAATCAACAAAAGGATCTGCTATTTGACTTTAGTGAGTCACATAAGGAAAGAAGGCCAGTCTAACCTCTAACTGAGTTGATGACTTATTGCGAGCAATCAGCATGTAATTGACTTCAGAGAAATTACACATTGTAGCTTGAGTGACAGGCACATGAAATTCAGCAGACAAATATTAGGTTGAATGTTACATGGTATAGTGTTTCTCTCTTTTAAACCCAATTTACCACAAACTCTGACATGGGACATTAGCATCTGCATCTGTGGATGCATTCAGTGCACATGAGTGAAGGGTTTTGGTTTCTTTCTCTTCCAGATAAATTAAACACCATGATGTGTGACAGAAATAGAAGAACTCTAAATGTAAGACCTTGGACCAGGTACTTTATATTTATGAAAGAATGTAAGAATTCTTCGTTTATTGACTTGGAGGTCTTTTCATGGAATTATATAAAAGTGATCACGCTTTTAAAGCCTATCATGTCTCAACTACCAAAACTACTTTCCCATTTGATTTGTAGCCCTGCAGGTCATACTTCTTCAAGTAGATATCCAAGTGCCTGTAAACTGATGAACATTTCTGCCCCTACCACGATATTGGGATGTGATATTAGGAGCGACTGAAGCTCAAGATGAAATAACATTTTCAGCATTGTCCCACAAACCATTAGGTTAAATATATGCTCACTATTGGCACTGGAATATGTGGTAACACTTGTGAGCTGGCTTCAGCACACACTCAGGTGTGTTGGTTGTTAATGCAGACAACATATTTCACTGTGTGTTTTGATGTGCATGTGACAAATAAACTAGAATCATGAATCTTATTTTTTGACATTTTACAAATAAGCCTCTATATAGACCATAATTTCATACACCTCAATTCATTCCCTTGATTTTCAGTCACCAACTTAAGGCCATTTCTTGTCGTGTTCTGCATAGCAGGTTGGGCTGTGAGGGAGCTATCCTTTTCCACTACACGAGGAATTAATTCAAGAGTCATTTGCAGTCATCTCTGAGCTTCATCAGCTTTGAAGGACAGGGCAAGATTAAACAGGATTTCAGATAGGGGGTGATCTATCACAATCCAGAGGAAATGCGCAAATCAAACCTTCCTCCAGCTATACACACAGTAACCTGGCTCAAGTAATGGAGCACATCTTCACATTCTAAGCTTGAGCACAAATTCGGTGGAGTTGTTTTTAAGGTAAACTCCTTCTCCAAAAAGAGGCTTAAAAACCTCAGATTCTACCTATCAATATTCTACTTAATCATTAGAATAAGCCATTTTAGCCATTAACTACAACCGCCATCCTTCTCATCGTATTTCCCTGATGACCGACACATCAGATATTTTCCCTGATGGCTCCAACAACACTTCCAGGAGGACACTTCTACTAGTAAGTGACCCTCTGTGAGACTTCTGATTTCTTTTGTAGTAACTTAATGTCACATGATGCTTAAACCATTACTATGGTTAACATTAGTCTGGGTCACCTTCTTAATTCTTGCATAACCTTCAAGATTTAATTTGCAGTTGTACGTAATTGACAAGATATCAGTTGCAAACTCCATGACACTTCCTTGGAATAAACTTCCTGTCCTCTAGTTGCTGCCCATTGCTACTTTAAAGATATCCACAAAACCGTGCATGGCATAATGCAAGAATGTGGCTTTTCTTTAATATCATGGTTGATCCTGTGCCTCCACTTTCCTGTTCTTTTTCCTCAGTCAAACCAGGTGGGATATATACGGTAATACACAGAAAATGCTGGAGAAACTCAGCAGGCCAGGGAGCATCTACAGAAAAGAGTAAATAGTCAACATTTAGGCCGAGACCCTTCGTCAGGACTGGAAAAAAGAGATGTGAAGTCAGAGTAGGAAGGTAGGGGAGGGGAGGAAGAGTACAAAACAGTAGGAGATAGGTGAAATTCGAGAGGGGGAGGGGTGAAATAAAGAGCTGGGAAGTTGATTGATGGAAGAGATAAAGGGCTGGAGAAGGGGGAATCTGATAGGAGAGGACAGAAGGTCATGGAAGAAAGGGAAGGGGGAGAAGCACCAGAGAGAGGTGATGGGCAGGTAAGGAGATAACATGAGAGAGGGAAATCGGAATGGGAAATGGAAAATGGTGAGGGGGGGGCCAACTTACTATAAGTTCGATAAATCAATGTTCATGCCGTCAAGTTGGAGGCTACCCAGATGGAATATAAGATCTTGGTCCTCCAACCTGAGTGTGGTCTCATTGCAGCAGTACAGGAATTGTATTGAGGGAGGAGGTGTAGGGGCAGGTGTGACACTTGCTCTGCTTGCAAGAATAAGTACCAGGAGGGAAATCAGTGGGGAGGGACAAATGGACAAGTGAGTCGCATAGAAAGCGGTCCCTGCAGAAAGTGGAAATTGGGGGGGGGGGTGCAAATGATGTGCTTGGTGATGAGATCCCATTAGAGATAGTGGAAGTTACAGAGAATTATGTGCTGGACCTGGAGGCTGATGGGGTAGAAGGTGAGGACAAGAGGATTCCTATCCCTTGTGGGGTAGCGGGTGGATGGGGTGAGGGCAAATGGAAGAGATATGGTTGAGGGCAGTGCTGATGGTGGAGGAAGGAAAGCCCCTTTTTTTGAAGAAGGAGGACATCTCATTAGTTCTGCAATGAAAAGCCTCATCCTGAGAGCAGATGCAATGGAGACAGAGAAATCGAGAGAAGGGGATGACACTTTTACAAGTGACAGGGTTGGAAGAGGCTTAGTCCAGGTAGCTGTGAGAATCAATGGGTTTATAAAAGATATCAGTGGATAAACTGTCTCCAGAGATAGAGACAGAGAGATCGAGAAAGGGAAGGGAGGTGGCGGAAATGGACCAGGTAAGTTTGAGGGCAGGGTGGAAGCTGGAGGTAATGTTGATGAAGTCAACAAGCCTGGCATGGTTGCAGGAAGCAGCATCAATGCTGTCTTCAGTGTAGCATAGGAAAAGTTGAGGAGTGATGTTGGAGTAGGCTTGGGACATAGACTGTTCCACGTAGCCGACAAAAGGGCAGGCACAGCTGGGACCCATGTGAGTGTCCATGGCTACAACCTCTGTTTGAATGAAGTGGGAGGTGCCAAAGGAGAAATTTTTAAGACTGATGACCAGTTCTGCCAGATGGAGGAGAGTGGTGGTAGAGAGGATCTGCTCGAGTTTGGTGTCCAGAAAGAAGTGGAGGGCTTTGAGGCCTTCCTGGTGGTGGATGGAGATATATAGGGACAGTTCGTTCACAGTGAAAATGAGATGACCAGGAGCAGGGAATTTGAAATCATTGAAAAGATCAAGACCGGCTGAAGTGTCATGAATGTAGGTAGGAAATGGGGGATAAAACAGAGTCAAGGTGTGCAGATAGAGGGGTGCTGTAGCCATCTGATGGACTGACCTCTACCTTGCTGAGGCTAGGCGTCAACTCTCAGACACCTCCTCTTACTTACCCCTTGAACCAGACCTCTCTAAGGAGCGCTAGGCCATTGTCACCCGTACCATCACTGACCTTATTAACTCTGGGGGTCTCCCATCCACAGCCATCATCCTCATAGTTCCCTTTCCTTGCACCTCCCATCCCTACCTCCTTCCCAAGATCCATAAACCTGCCTGTCCAGGTAGACCCATTGTTTCTGCTTGTGCCTGCCTCACCAAACTTATACATAGCTGTGTACCTTGACCCTGTTTTATGCCCCCTAGTTCAGTCACTTCTGTCTCAGTCCTGAAGAAGGGCCTCGGCCAGAAACGTTGACTGTTTACTCTTTTTCACAGATGCTGCCTAGCCTACTGAGCTCCTCCAGCATTTTGTGTGTATTACTTTGATTTCCAACAGCTGCAGATTTCCTCTTGTTTGAGGATATATGTGGTGATTGGTCAGTTCCTGGGGTGTGTTGTGGAAAAGGACCAGGGAGCTCAAATACATTGTTTGCAGAAAATGGCATTTCAGGAAGACAGGATTACAAAGAAGACCTTTAGCGCACTGAGCTTTATCGCCTAGCACACTGAGTGAAGGAGCTGGGATGTTATGTTGCAGTTGGACAAGATATGATGAGACTGCACTTGAAGTATTGTGTACAGTTTCAGTGGCCCTGTCACAGGAAGGACATCAATAAACTGGAAGGAATGCAGAGATTTAGAAGGATGCAGCCAGGTCTTAAGGCTCTGAGTTATAGTAGAGGTTGGGTAGGCTAGGACTTTATTCCTTAGAATGTAGGAGATTGAGACATAACCTTATTAGAGATATATAATATCATGACGGGTAGGAATAGTCCTTTTCCAAGGGGAAGGGAAATTTTTAAAAAACTAGAGGACCCTGGTGGCCAAACATTTTAATTCCAATTCTCGTTCCCATTCCGACATGTCAATCGATGATCTCCTCTTGTGCCAAGATGAGGCCACCCTCAGGGTGGAGGAGCAATACCTTATATTCCATCTGAGTATCATCAACTTGATGGTATGAATATTGATTTCTCCTTCCACTGTACAAAATCCCCCCCTTCTTCTATTCCCCATTCTGACCTATTACTTCTTCTCACCTGCCTATTGCTTCCCCCTGGGTCCCTTCCTCCTTCCCTTTCTCCTATTGTCTACTCTCTTCTCCTATCAGATTCTTTCTACCCCAGCCCTTGACCTTTTCCGTCCACCTGGCTTCACCTTTCACCTTCCAGCTATCCTCTTTCCCCTCTCCCACCTTTTATTTCATGCATCTTCGCTCTTCCCCCTCACGCCATACCCTTCCCTCCCAGTCCTGAAGAAGTGTCTTGGCCCGAAACGCCAACTGTTTACTCTTTTCCATAGATGCTGCCCAACCCGCTGAGTTCCTCCAGAACTTTTTGTGTGTTGCTAGAGGGCATAAGTTTAAGGTGAGAGGTAAACTATTTAAAAAGGACCTGAGGCACAACTTCTTCATGCAGAGGGTGGCCTGTTAATGGAATAAACTGGAGAAAGTTGAGGCTTATACATTGACAACATTCAAAAGACATTTGGATAGGCACATGGATAGGAAGGGTTTAGAGGACTATGGGCCACACAAAGGCAAAAGAAACTATTTTGCTGGGCAACATGATCAACATGGACAAGTCGGGCCAAGGGGGGCTTTTTTGTGCTGTATTACTTTTTGATTCTAATTTCCTGAGTGCCTGAAAATCTCATTCTTGAATATACTTGACCTCCAACATCTGGTGTAGAGAATTCCAACGATTTACTACAACACCTGGGGCAACAAAATCCCTCCTTACACTAAATCAAAGCCTGAGACTGGTTTTGAGCATCTCTCTTCACTCAGAGAGAGATCCCGCAAAGGGGGATCTCATTGAAACCTATCGAGTACAGAAAGGCTGAGGTAGAGTAGACATGGAGAGGATGTTTTCTACAGTCAGGGAGTCTAGGACCAGAGGGCACAGCCTTGGAATAGAATGAGATCACTTTAGAGCAGAGATAAGGAGGAATTTATTTATCCAGAGGGTGGTAAATCTGCAGATAGTTCTGGAGGACAAGCCAGTGGGTAAATTTCAAGCAGACGTTGATAGGTTCTTGATTAGTAAGGTCATCAAAAGTTAGGAGAAGGTAGGAGAATGGGGTTGAAAGGGATAATAAATCAGGAATAATGAAATGGGACAGCAGACTTGATGGGCCAAAGAACACAATTCTGCCTCAATGTCTTATGGTCCTCACATCAAATTCCCAGCCACCAATAATTCATCTCAGAAAATTCTATGTGCTCAGGTGACATGGCCAAGGTGTTATTATACACTTAGTTGCTACTTTATTAGATACATCTGTACACCTGTTCATCAATGCAAATATCTAATCAGCCGATCATATGGCAGCAATTCAATCACAAATGCATTCAGACATTATCAAGAGGCTCAGTTGTTGTTTGGGGAAGAAATGCGATCTAAGTGACTTTGATCAAGGAATTTTTGTTGGTGCCAGATGGGGTGGTTTCAGTGTTTCATAAACTGCTGATCTCCTGGGATTTTCACACACACAATGGTCCCTAGCATTTACAGGCAATGGTGCAAAGACTGGAAAAAAAAACATCCAGTGAGTGTCAGTTCTGTGGGTGAAAATGCCTTGTTAATGAGAGAAGTCAGAGGAGATGGTTCAAGCTGACAGGAAGGTGGCAGTAACTTGTACTGTATAACCACGTGTTACAACAGTGGTGTGCCGAAGTATCTCTGAATGCACAACACCTGGAACTTGAAGTGGATGGGCCACAGCAGCAGACATACAGAAATACTCTCAGTGGGCACTTTATTACATGCTCTGTACCTAGTAAAGTGACCACTGAATGTATTTGTATTGCTTGGACCAAAACTCTTTATGATTTTGCACATAATCATTCCCACGGTAATAAACTGTTAGTGTTGGTCTAACAACTGTGGGCATTCTATGAGCATAACTAGCCTTATCTCCATTTGCAATATACTCAAAGGTCTCTGTGTGGCACATTCCTCATTTCTGATTTTAAAGGAAAGGAAAATCAATGCACAACATGGAAAAAAAAAGGTAATGGGAATGGATTATGCACGAGGCATTTCGCAAGCGTTTCACCCTGGGCTGAATTTCCTTGCAAATTGATGTGAACTGAAGAGAAGAGTATGTGGAATAGTTTAACATTACATTGGAGTGTATGAGACCTCTTCAGATTACAATATTGCTCAGAAGACTGGTCTTACCAGGAAATTCAACATGAGCACAAGGGGTTGCTAAGTTCATGTATTTTACATTACATACCAGACTGGGTTTCCTATTAAAATTACACGGGGCAGTGCATGGGCCATTTTGATCTAAATTTAAAGTTATTCTATTCAAGACCAGTGCTCCCTTCTGATCACTAGCAAGCACCAGGGATTTGCTCGTTAAATATTATGAAGCCTCTGCGCTGTTGAAAAAGGCTCCGCAGCGAAAAACGTGTGCGACGCAAGGGGCTGCGTTAAGTAGCTACCCATATTTCCGTGCCAGACTAACATCTTTCCGTCGAAATCAATGACAGTGCAAAGAGGTTAGTTCATTACACATTCTAAAGTACAACGTGGCTTACAGGCTTTGCTGCTTAAAGCACTCTGACTGAGAAATTCCCTTCAGTGCATCACTTGGGCTGCTGCACACGAGAGCAGCTTTCCCGCTGAAATTAATGGTGGGAGCAATAGGTCGTCCAATTTGTACTTAGTCTTGCCTCGGATGAAAGCGTAACATTTATCTCTGTGTTGATTTCTGTTTGAAAGACAGTATGACAGGAATGGGGGCGTGGATGCTTTACAGCCTGTGCTTTCTTGTTATATTTTACATAGTTTGACTTGACTTCAAAGCCCCGTGAGAGCAAACTAATTTATAACCATTTTTCCCCCTGCTCTTTATCGGCTGAAAGAAGGGCTGGCATTTACATAAGCACCTTTCATGACCACAGGACTTCCCAAAGCCCTTGACAGCCAATGAAATAATACCTAGAATGTTGTCTTGGTTGCAGAAATGGAAGCGCGCAGTCAATCAGGTTCGAGTAGCAAAAGAGCATGCAGAGTTCATGACGCTTAAGTGCACGGCAATGCCTTGTCTCCAGTAAGGGAGCCTAACCGTTTCCCACTGAAGCTCAAAGGCACTAAAAACTTTACAAGTCAGATCACTAGAGGGTCTTTCAGTCTTTGACCTCCAGTTCGCAATTACCAGTTCCTGGATACTGGAGACCTATAGCCCAGTTTAGGTGGGCATGCCCAGGTCCAAGATAGTAGATTCAGATTAGTATATTCACCTTGAACTTGGGGTCAAATCTGGAAAGTTCTGTGGAATGGGAGTCACTACAAATCTGCCGGTAACTAAATCTGGAGAGTATAATGCACAAACTGCTGGGGAAATACAGCGAGTCAGGCAGCATCTATGGAGAGGCATAAACAGTCGACTTCAGTCCTGCTGAATGACCTCAGCCTGAAAAGTTGACTGTTAACTCTTCTAACATAGAACATAGAATAGTACAGCACAGTACAGGCCCTTCGGCCCACAATGTTGTGCTGACCCTCAAACCCTGCCTCCCATATAAGCCCCCACCTTAGATTCCTCCATATACCTGTCTAGTAGTCTCTTAAACTTCACTAGTGTATCTGCCTTCACCACTGACTCAGGCAGTGCATTCCACGCACCAACCACTCTCTGAGTAAAAAACCTTCCTCTAATATCCCCCTTGAGCTTCCCACCCTTTACCTTAAAGCCATGTCCTCTTGTATTGAGCAGTGGTACCCTGGGGAAGAGGCGCTGGCTATCCACTCTATCTATTCCTCTTATTATCTTGTACACCTCTATCATGTCTCCTCTCATCCTCCTTCTCTCCAAAGAGTAAAGCCCTAGCTCCCTTAATCTCTGATCATAATGCATACTCTCTAAACCAGGCAGCATCCTGGTAAATCTCCTCTGTACCCTTTCCAATGCTTCCACATCCTTCCTATAGTGACATGACCAGAACTGGACACAATACTCCAAGTGTGGCCTAACCAGAGTTTTATAGAGCTGCATCATTACATCACGACTCTTAAACTCTATCCCTCAACTTATGAAAGCTAACACCCCATAAGCTTTCTTAACTACCCTATCCACCTGTGAAGCAACTTTCAGGGATCCGTGGACATGTACCCCGAGATCCCTCTGCTCCTCCACACTACCAAGTATTCTGCCATTTACTTTGTACTCTGCCTTGGAGTTTGTCCTTCCAAAGTGTACCACCTCACACTTCTCTGGGTTGAACTCCATCTGCCACTTCTCAGCCCACTTCTGCATCCTATCAATGTCTCTCTGCAATCTTTGACAATCCTCTACACTATCTACAACACCACCAACCTTTGTGTCGTCTGCAAACTTGCCAACCCACCCTTCTACCCCCACATCCAGGTTGTTAATAAAAATCACTAAAAGTAGAGGTCCCAGAACAGATCCTTGTGGGACGCCACTAGTCACAATCCTCCAATCTGAATGTACTCCCTCCACCACCACCCTCTGCCTTCTGCAGGCAAGCCAATTCTGAATCCACCTGGCCAAACTTCCCTGGATCCCATGCCTTCTAACTTTCTGAATAAGCCTACCATGTGGAACCTTGTCAAATGCCTTACTAAAATCCATATAGATCACATCCACTGCACTACCCTCATCTATATGCCTGGTCACCTCCTCAAAGAACTCTATCAGGCTTGTTAGACACGGTCTGCCCTTCACAAAGCCATGCTGACTGTCCCTGATCAGACCATGATTCTCTAAATGCCTATAGATCCGATCTCTAAGAATCTTTTCCAACAGCTTTCCCACCACAGACGTAAGGCTCACTGGTTTATAATTACCCGGACTATCCCTACTACCTTTTTTGAACAAGGGAACAACATTCGCCTCCCTCCAATCCTCCGGTACCATTCCCGTGGACAACGAGGACATAAAGATCCTAGCCAGAGGCTCAGCAATCTCTTCTCTCGCCTCGTGGAGCAGCCTGGGGAATATTCCGTCAGGCCCCGGGGACTTATCTGTCCTAATGTATTTTAACAACTCCAACACCTCCTCTCCCTTAATATCAGCATGCTCCAGAACATCAACCTCACTCATATTGTCCTCACCATCACCAAGTTCCCTCTCATTGGTGAATACCAAACAGAAGTATTCATTGAGAACCTCGCTCACTTCCACAGCCTCCAGGCACATCTTCCCACCTTTATCTCTAATCGGTCCTACCTTCACTCCTGTCATCCTTTTTTTCTTCACATAATTGAAGAATGCCTTGGGGTTTTCTTTTACCCTATTCGCCAAGGCCTTCTCATGCCCCCTTCTTGCTCTTCTCAGCCCCTTCTTAAGCTCCTTTCTTGCTTCCCTATATTCCTCAATAGACCCATCTGATCCTTGCTTCCTAAACCTCATGTACGCTGCCTTCTTCCTCCTGACTAGATTTTCCACCTCACTTGTCACCCATGGTTCCTTCACCCTACCTTTCTTTATCTTCCTCACCAGGACAAATTTATCCCTAACATCCTGCAAGAGATCTCTAAACATCCACCACATGTCCATAGTACATTTCCCTGCAAAAACATCATCCCAATTCACACCCGCAAGTTCTAGCCTTATAGCCTCATAATTTGCCTTTCCCCAATTAAAAATTTTCCTGTCCTGTTTGATTCTGTCCTTTTCCATGATAATTATAAAGGCCAGGGAGCGGTGGTCACTGTCCCCCAGATGCTCACCCACTGAGAGATCTGTGACTTGACCCGGTTCATTACCTAGTACTAGATCTAGTATGGCATTCCCCCTGGTTGGCCTGTCCACATACTGTGACAGGAATCCATCCTGGACACACTTAACAAATTCTGCCCCATCTAAACCCTTGGAACCAATCAGGTGCCAATCAATATTAGGGAAGTTAAAGTCACCCATGATAACAACCCTGTTATTTTTGCACCTTTCCAAAATCTGCCTCCCAATCTGCTCCTCTGTATCTCTGCTGCTACCAGGGGGCCTATAGAATACCCTCAGTAGAGTAACTGCTCCCTTCCTGTTCCTGACTTCCATCCATATTGACTCAAAAGAGGATCCTGCTACATTACCCACCCTTTCTGTAGCTGTAATAGAATCCCTGACCAGTAATTCCACCCCTCCTCCCCTTTTTCCGCCCTTTCTATCCCTTTTAAAGCACTGAAATCCAGAAATATTGAGAATCCATTCCTGCCCTGGTGCCAGCCAAGTCTCTGTAATGGCCACTACATCATAATTCCATGTATGTATCCAAGCTCTCAGTTCATCACCTTTGTTCCTGATGCTTCTTGCATTGAGGTACACACATTTCAGCCCTTCTACCTTGCTGTCTTTACACCGTTTATTCTGCTTCTCTTTCCTCAAAGCCTCACTGTATGTTAGAGCAACACACATCAAAGTTGCTGGTGAACGCAGCAGGCCAAGCAGCATCTATAGGAAGAGGCGCAGTCGACGTTTCAGGCCGAGACCCTTCGTCAGCAACTTTGATGTGTGTTGCTTGAATTTCCAGCATCTGCAGAATTCCTGTTGTTTCTGTATGTTAGATCTGGCTTTACTCCATGCACTTCTTTCACTGCTCTATCGCTCTGGGTCCCATCCCCCTCTCCTTAGATGCTGCCTGACTTTGCTAAGTTCCTTCAGCATTTTGTGTGCATTACTCATGATTTCCAGCAGCTGCAGAATATCTTAAATCTGGAGAGTCGTTGCTGACCAGAATGTCAACTGGACCATCGCGTATTTCAGGAGCAGGCCTGAGGCTAGGTATCCCTTTGTTAAGTGATATCTGTCAAGGATAAAAGGCTGTGGTAAGAAGATTCAGTGTGTGGAAGTACCAGGGCCAGTTTCAGCCAGGCGGACTGAATGGCCTGATTTTTGTGCTAAACTGCCTGTCTGGTAACACGTAACATAAACAATTTTCATATTGATTAAAAATTAAAGTTGTCCAATGATTGAAAAAAAAGATAAAAAAGGTCAAGGTTAATCACAGTTTTGATTGCAATATTTGACAGGTTTATGCTGTGGCTGGCTCTGCCAACTCAATGCAAACCACTTCAAAGCAGCTCTCGACCATAAGTCCAGTTCTAATACTTATTAGTTTACATCTTGCTAATGGAGGTGCTGTTTCTCAGACTCTGCTGTCAATGTATTAGAAATTGGCAGGGTGGGAATGGGCCCCCGAGATGCAAAGCTAGTGCCAGTGGCCACAGTAGTGTTCTTCTCCTATTGGCATGCTTTTACCATTCAGTTTTCCACCACTATCTCACCCACTGGGCAGGGCTTACCCTCTGCAAATGAAAGTAGGCCTTAGCTGGAGACAAATATGGCTGACAGGCTTGAAGCAGGGATGGGGACTGGGCGGTTTGGCACATATACTGTAGCATGGAAGGGCCTGTTCTGTGATGTATCTCCAAATAAAACAAAATAAATAAAATCAAAGAAAATACGGAGCTTAATTGGGGTACATAAGGAGCTGTTTTTCATCAAGGATCAACTTTATCTACCATGTACATTTAAACGTTTCAGGAATTTGCTGTGGTGTTGGCATGACATGCAGCAAAAATAAACAACAGTAAACAACTATAAAGAATAAGTAATTATATAAAAATAAAGTTAGAGGTTAAAGTAAGGATATGGAATAAAATGTGCATAAATATATAAATACCTGCATGTATTTACATTGTAAACAGGATTATAAAATGTGGCTTAAAGTGTTTACAGTATAGTAACTGTGGTAACAGAGAAGAATGGGGAAGCTAACTTTGATCAAATTAACTGCCTGGGGGAACAAACCTTATAGATGAAGTGAAGTTTTTGTTTTAATTTCCACTGATGCTTACACTTATTCATTTATGGTACACGGGCATCACTGGCAGGATTTATTCCCCCATCCCAAATTGCTCGGGAACATTGTGGTGAGCCATCCTTATGAACCTCTGCTGCCATCCAATGAAAATACACAAACAACAGGAATTCTGCAGATGCTGGAAATTCAAGCAACACACATCAAAGTTGCTGGTGAACGCAGCAGGCCAGGCAGCATCTCTAGGAAGAGGTACAGTCGACGTTTCAGGCCGAGACCCTTCGTCAGGACTAACTGAAGGAAGAGTTAGTAAGAGATTTGAAAGTGGGAGGGAGAGGGGGAGAACCAAAATGATAGGAGAAGACAGGAGGGGGAGGGATGGAGCCAAGAGCTGGGCAGGTGATTGGCAAAGGGGATATGAGAGGATCATGGGACAGGAGGTCCGCGGAGAAAGACAAGGGGGGGAGGAAACCCAGAGGATGGGCAAGAGGTATAGTCAGAGGGACAGAGGGAGAAAAAGGAGAGAGAGAGAGAACGGATGTGTGTATATAAATAAATAACGGATGGGGTACATCCTAGAAATGAAAATACACCCAAGATTTAGACAAAGAAGGAACAATAATTTATTTGATGATGGTGTGTGACCTGGAAGGAACCTAAAGCTGGTGGTGTCTTCCTGTGCCTGAAACAGTTGTCCTGGGTGACAGAGATCATGGTTCCAGGACAAGCTATCAGAGTAGCCAAGGCGAGGAACTGAAGCACACTAGGGGATAGATTCTGTAGTTGCAGTCCACCTTGTGGAGAAGGGAGCGAAAGTTTAGGGTGGTTGGGGCGCCAGTCAAGCATGTTGCTTTGTTCTGGATAGTGTCAAGATGTTGCACTAATGAGAAATGCATTGACCCAGGGGCCCCCTGCGGGGAATCACCTGCTGAGGTTTGGGATGTTCTGGAACAGCTTCTCTCCCAGGACTCTTTCAGAGATCTGCAATGCAATGCCTGTTTAAAAAAAAATGCATTTAATTTGCACTGCATAAATCACATGGATTAGGTGTAATTAATTGATAGTCCTAATAAAAAATAGATATGCATGCAATTGTTGATGAGAACAAGGAAAATAGGTTTTCAATCTGCAGCGTGGTTACGAATTGGCGAGAGCTTTTTCTCCCCAGTTACAGTACTTAATGATGCACTTAATAAGGAACACACACAGGACAACTGACCTATGCTGGCCTGCTACCCACATTAACTGAGCCATGTGATGAATCTGGTTGGAGTCTTCGAGCAGTAAGTAAATGGTCTGGGCATGACCTGCCAGCAGACAAGGGAAAATGGCATTCTAGAGGTCATGCTGAGGCTTTCCTCTTAAGGGCTCTGGACTCTCCATCTGCAGGATGTCAGTACCTGTGAGAAAAGTAATAAGTATTGTGTGATTATTCATGCAGTGTTTATTCATTTCAAACAGCGTTACCTTTTCACAATTGTTCTTTTGAACAACTATTGTAGTCCTCAATGACTTTGCTCTAGGTGGTCATTTGCTAATGACTTCCCAAGTCCTCGAGACCCAGCTCTGTGTAAGTGTGATGTGCAGTGAACAATGTAGTCATTATTTAGCAATTACTCATGCACTCACTTCAATCATTTCCAAAGTAATGGACTATAAATTTTATAGCTGAATAACCATTATTAATTGAGTTCCCTTTGCTTGCTGTTTTCTGCCACTTTCTGAAATAATTTCAGCAGAGCCCCATGACCTTACATCACTTATTTTGTGTGCATCAATTAGTTAGAGTTACGTATGACAGACAGAAGAGAAGGCAGGAGTGGAATTTAAAGTGTGGCTTGGATTTGTGCAGGTACACAGGGGTTAAGGTGCAACGGGTTTTCTGGCCTGGTACAGGTCATCAAATCACCTGAGTGGATGAAGAGGAAGAAACGAACGGAAGGAAAGGAGACAGAGGCAGGCTGTGTAGTCACTAGAGCCTCATCAGTTTTCAATAACATAATGCCTGATCTGTGCTTCATCCTTATTCCTGTATAATGCAAAAATCTATGAACTTCAGTCCTGATTATATTTTTTTAGTATTTTCATTCACAGAATGTAGATGTCACTGGCAATGCCAGCATTTATCGTCTAATCAGAATTGCCCCTGATCTGAGGAGACAGATGAGAATCAACCACGTTGATTGGTGCAGAAACAAATATAGACCATGCCAGGGCAAGGATAGTACCTTTCCTTTGGATTAGTGAACCATCTGGGTCATTTTTACAACAATTTGTAGTTACACACAGTGGCTACTTTATTAGGTACAGCTGTAAACTTCTCATTAATGTGACTATCTAATCAGCCAATCATGTGGCAGTAACTCAATGCATAAAAGCATGCGGACATGGTCAAGAGGTTCAGTTGTTGTTCTGACCAAAGATCAGAATAGTGACTTTGACTGTGGCATGATTGTTGGAACCAGAATCAGAAACAGATTTAATATCACTGGCATATGTCATGAAATATGTTAACTTTATGGCAGCAGAACAATGAAATACATGATGAATAAATATAGAGAAAAAACTGAGTTACTTTAAGTATATATGTATAATATATATATTATATATATGTGTCTATTAAATAATTAAGTTAAAATAAGTAGTGCAAAGTAATAGAAATAAAAAAAAAGCAGTGAGTTAGTGTTCATGGGTTCAATGTCCATTTAGAATTCAGATTTCAGTGAGGAAGAGGCTGTTCCTGAATTGCTGAGTGTGTGCCTTCAGGCTTCTGTACCTCCTTTCTGATGGTAACAGTGAGAAGAGGGAATGTCCTGCGTGGTGGGGATCCTTAATGATGGACGCCGCCTTCCTAAGGCACTGCTCCTTGAAGATGTCTTGGATACCTCGGAGGCTGTTGCCCATGATAGAACTGACTAATTTTACAAGTTTCTGCAACTTACTTTAATCTTGTGTGGTAGCACTCCATACCAAATGGTGAGGCAGTCAGTCAGAATGTTCTCCATGGTACATTTATAGAAGTTTTCGTGTGTTTTAGTTGACAAACCAAATCTCCTCAAACTCCTAATGAAATATAGTTCCTGTCTTGCCTTTTTTATAGCTGCATCAATATATTGCATCCAGGTTAAGTACTCAGAGATATTGACACCCAGGAACTTGACTTTGCTCACTTTCTCCACTTCGGATCCCTCTTTGAGGATTGATATATGTTCCTTCACCTTATTCTTCTTGAGGTTCACAGTCAGATCTTTGGTCTTGCTGACATTGCATGCAAGGTTATTGCTGTGACACCACTCAACTAATTGGTATATCTCACTCCTGTATGCCCTTTCATCACCATCTAAGATTCTGCCAACAATGGTTGTAGCATTATAAATGCTGTTTGGGTTATGCCTAGCCACACAGTCATGGGTATAGAGGGAGCTAAGCGCACAAGCCTGTGGAGCACCAGTGTTAATTGTCAGCGAGGTGGAAGTGCATTCCCAATCCACACAGATTGTGGCCGACCAGATGAGTCGGTTAGAATTTCTCAGAAACTGCTCATCTTCTGAGATTTTCGTGCACAACGGCCTCTAGTGTTTATAGACAATAGTGCAAAAAAAACATCCAGTGAGCACCAGCTCTGTGGGTGAAAGCACCTTATTAATGAGAGAGGGCAGAGGAAAATGACCAGATTGGTTAAAGCTGACAGGAAAGCAACAGTAACTCAAATAACCATGTGTTACACACAGCGGTGTGCAGAAGAGCACATCTGGATGCACAAAATGTAGAATCTTGAAGTGGATGGACTACAGCAGTAGAAGACCAAGAACATACAAAAATATACTCAATGGCCACTTTATTACTCCCCGTACCTAATAAAGTGGCCACTGAGTGTATAATACCAAGAGCATAATGTTTAATGTAATCCTAGATTTTATTTAGCAACTTGAACTTAAATTTCTCAGTCACTGTGGTGACATCTGTGTTCGTATCCAGATCAGTGATAAATTGATAAATTGGCAAATTAGTTTATTCTTTTCTCACATGGTATTGGCATTGGTTTATTATTGTCACGTGCACCGAGATACGGTGAAAAGCTTGTCCTGCAGGCTGATCATACAGATCAAAGCATTACGCAATGCACTGAGCTAGAACAAGGAAAAGAAAATAAGACCAGTGCAAAATAAAGTGTAACCAGCTACAGAGAAATTTCGGTTTCATGCAAACAATAAAGTACAAAATCATAATGAGGTACAGTAGATTGTGAGGTCAAGCGTCAAAAGCCAATGCATAAACTGAGGAGCTGTGAAAAACATTGTTGGGAATTCCATTCATACAGATCGTTTCATCACTTCAGTACATTGAGGTAGCACAAGGAAAAAGCAATAACAGAATGTCTTTCAGAGAAAATGCAGTGCCGGCAGACAATAAGGTGCAAAGCCATAAGGTCAACTGTCAAGAGTCAATGTTAGGTCAGGAGTCCATCTTAGTGTACAAAGTTTAATACCCTTTTAACAGTGGGTTAGAAATTGCCCTCGAGTCTGATACAAGTTGAGTACCCCTTATCCGAAATTCTGAAACCCGAAAACCTCCGAAATCTGAAGTATTTTTGAGCACTGACATAACGTCACAAATTGAAAATTCCACAGGGCATTGGGAGGCTTCCCAGGCGATGCACAGGTCTCTGCACAGCACAGACAGTTCTGAGAAGTGACATCACATATTTAACGAACAGAAGTTAATGAAAAATCGAAAAAAACTGCATTGTGTGAAAAATGAAGATCTCGATCGTATATTGAAAGAGTGGATTTGTCAGCGTCAGTGTGAATATATGCTGCTCAACGGTATGCTGATCATCAAACAAGGAAAGGCTCTACCAGAATGGAATGAAAAGTAACGTAATTGTTTCATGCAAAAAAATATTTAAAATATTATATAGAACTACAATCCCCAACCCTCCCCCGCACCTGTCACAGTTGCTGTGGAATGGGTGGCTGTTTGAAATTCATGGCGAATATGAAGCCAGTTGCAGTGCTGGAACCTGGTAGTAGATGTGGTTAGGGGCAGTCATTTAACTCTGACAGCCTGTGGAGGACCCAATTCCATCACGTCAGACTGTGCTCCGACTGCGGACTATTCACTCTGTGAGCTTCGCACCAGCTGTACATAAGCTTTATAGGTCATGTAAATGGATGTTGCGTTTAGTCATGGATCCCATCCCCAAAGTATCTTATTATATATATATGCAAATATTCCAAAGTCCCAAACACTTCCAGCCGCAAGCATTTCGGTTAAGAGAAGCTCAACCTGTAGTACACGTTGCTCTTGTATCTTCTGCCCATTGGGAAGGAGGAGAAGGGACAATATCTGGGTGGGTGGTCTATACCTCTGACTGTAAGCTGATTAAGTTAAGCACCATACTACCAAATTCTGAAATGTAGTTGATAAGTAAACATCCACAGGATTCCCAAGATAGGAAATGCCAGTGATTTACAACCCAGTGAGCAAAGACATTTTTTTAGTCCTAATTGGATGACCCCTAGTCATTTAATCGCTTGTACCAGACTGACTAGCTACAGGAAGCAGCAGCTTGGTATGCACTCCATTCAATGCCTTCCAGAAGTTGAGTGTGCCAATCTGTTCCTGGAATACTAACTTATGCAGCAAATTACTTCCACAGATTGTCTTTAACCACGATCCTCACCCAGGGGCAGTACACTTGGAGGCATAACCAAGTTCTCAGACAGCTGGCATCAATCTTGGAACAGAGGCGAATCACCACAAATGCTCTCCCACAAACATCGGCAGGAAATGTCTACGTCATATGATTTGTACCAGCAGGCCAACCTCCAGAGCACCATACAACATCAAAAGATGTAAGCATTCTGCAGGTTGCTCAAGATTGGAAAATGGACATGGACTTGGAAAAAAAGCTTGTGTTTCCCCCAGACATTGCGGCTACAACACTCCGGCCAGACATGGTCCTGTGGTCCACAACAGCCAAGCTGGCATATGTTGTGGAATTGACAGTATCATGGGAAGATAGTGTCAAAGAAGCTTATGAGAGGAAAAAGACCAGGTACTCTGAACTGGCAACTGAAGCTGCCCAGAATGGCTGGAAGACCATGACTTTCCCTGTAGAAGTGGGATGCAGGGGATTCATTGCTACATCTACAACCAGTCTATTGAAGAAGATGAGGGTGAGGGGCACTCCCTCTAACAAGCAATCAAGTCCTTGTCAAATGCAGCGGAAGAAAGCAGCAATTGGATTTGGATTAAAAGGAAAGACAATAACTGGGCTGCAAGATGAAGACAGGAGAGTATGGAACTGAGAGGGTTGTATCTGGGACGCCAGGTAGCACCGTTGAGCCCTCTGGAGACGTCGTGGGCTTATCAACGAAATGTCAAAGAAGGAGGGCGCCCACCTGATGACCCCGATGACGTACCTACCTTCCCTCCTTGTCACCACTCCAAACCCACTGCCAACATCGAGAGTGTCAACATACCATAGGGATTGAAACATCAAGTCCTAGTAGCTCTACTAACAGGCCTGTGAAAATACACTGCCTTCTGAGGGTATTAAACAAATATAAAAGTTTGATTTTACCACGCGAAATATTTTCAGTGGCACATTAATTAATTTGCACACATTAAACTCCCATAAAGAAGCAGTCGACAATAACCAGAAAATCTTAATTAAAAGTGTTGAGTAAGAGATACACACTCAGTGGTCACCTTAGAGCATAGAACATGGAAGACTACAGCACAGGGACAGGCCATTCAGCCCAAAATGTTGTGCTGAACCAGCTGAAAAACAAATCAAAATCACCCAATTCTAATCCCTCCTACCTACATCATGTCAATATCCCTCTACCCTCCTTATATTCATTTGCCTATCCAAATGTTTGCTAAAAGCCTCTAATGTATTTGCCTCTACCACCATACCAGGCAGCGCTTTCCAGATATCCACAACTCTTGCCCCTAACTTGTTCCTAACAGCCTCCTTGAACCTACCCTCTCTCACCATCAATGCATGCCCTCTGGAATTAGACATTTCAACCCTGGGAAACAGATACTCTCTGTCTACTCTTGTAATCTTGTAAGCCTCTGTCAGATATCCTCTCAGCCTCCGACGCTCCAGAGAAAACAACCCAAGTTTATCCAGCCTCTTGTGATAGCACATGCCCTCTACACCAGGCAACATCCTAGTGAACCCCTTCTGTACCCACTCCAAAGCCTCAACATCCTTCCTATAGTGGGACAACCAGAACTGTTTGCAATTCTACAGATGTGCCCCTACCAACGTTTGATGAAATTGCAATATAACCTCCTGACTTTTGAACCCACTGCCTTGACTAATGACGGCAAATATTCCATAAGCCTTCTTAACCGTCTCATTGACCTATGTAGTCTCTTTCAAGGAGCTATGAACTTGGATCCCAAGATCAACACTGTTAAGGACCTTACTATTAACAGTGTACTGTTTTCTTGCATTTGCCCTTCCGAGGTGCAACATCCCACACTTATCTGAGTTAAATTCCATCTGCCATTTCTCAGCCCATATCTGCATCTGGTCTGTATCGTGCTGTATTCTTTGCCAGTCTTCTACATTATCCACAACTCCACTAATCCTGGTGTCATCCAGAAATTTACCAACCTACCCATATACATTTTCTTTCAGTTCATTTATATACATTACCAATAGCAGAGGTCCCAGTACAAAACCGTGCAGAACTCTACTAATTACAGACTCCAACCCGAATGTCCCTTCAACCACTACCCTCTGTCTTCTATGTGCAAGCAAATTCTGAATCCAAAGAGCCAATTCGCCATGGATCCCTTTCATCTTTATCTTCTGGATTAGCCTCCCATGAGGAACTGTGTCAAACGCCTTACTGAAATCCATGTAGACAACGTCCACTGCCCTACCTTCCTCAATATTGGGTTCACTTGTACACCTGCTCATTAAGTCAGCAACTCAATGCATAAAAGCAAGTAGACATAGTCAAGAGGTTCCATTCTAACATCAGAATGGGGGAAAAATATGATCTAAGGCAGTGGTCCCCAACCACCGGGCCGCAAAGATGTGCTACCAGGCCGCGAGGAAACAATATGATTTGGCGATATGAAACGATATGAGTCAGCTGCACCTTTCCTCATTCCGTCACACACTGTTGAAATTGAACACCCTTCCCCCCCGCCCCCGTTGGCCTGTCCGCAAGAATATTGTCAATATTAAACAAGTCCACGGTGCAAAAAGGTTAGGGACCCCTGATCTAAGGGACTTTGACCAAGGAATGATTGCTGGTGCCAGACAGGGTAGTTTGACTATCTCAGAAACTTCTTGGGATTTTTGTGCACAAGAGTCTCTAGAGTTTGTAGAAAATGATGCGAAAAACAATAAACATCCAGTGAATGGAAATTCTGTGGGTGAGAGGCCTCGTTAATGAAAAAGTTCAGAGGCGAATGGCCAAACTAGTTCAAGCTGACAGGCAGGTGACATTAACTCAAATAACCAAGCATTACAGCTGTAATGTGCAGAAGAGCATCTCTGAACACACAATACGTCAACCTTTGAAGTGGATGAGCTACCGCAGAAGCAGACCATAAAAATGCATCTCCTATATTGTACCTAATAAAGTTGTCACTGAGTGTATACCAGTCAGGATGCAAGTGAAATCCACTATTCTTTCTCAACCTGGCCAATATTTTTCTTGAGAAAATGCCACTTTAATCTAAGAAAGCGTTTGGAGACCTCACATGAGTGTTTTATCCAAGAGTGCAATATGCAATCAGTACTCCAGTAGGCTTGTGCGCTCCAGTCTATGGACTGATACTCTAACTTGCAACTTTCTGACTCATTGGTAGGAGGGTTAATAGCAACCAATCAAAGAATTGGATGGGCACTTGAGAGAGAATAACTTGCAGGGATTTGGTGAAAGTGAAGGCAATAGAATCAGCAGGACTGTTTTATTTGGAGGTGGCACAAGCAAAATGGCAGGAATGGCATTTTGGTGCATCTGTATCCTGTAATAATAAGTGACCCAGACAATTGGATTCAGCAGCTATACTTCAGTTATATTTCACAAAATTCCCATAGAATTGCAAAAAGATGCTGCCCCTTTAAATTCGGAGAATAACAGACAAATGTGGGTCATGCAAGTAGTCATGATGCAAGAGGTGAGGCATTTGGAAGCAAGGAAGCAGAAATCAATAACAGAGTGCCTTGTGGTCCTCATTATATTATTGACAAACTAAAGTGGTTTCTCATGATTCCAGACAGGAAGGTAGTGAAGCTTGAAGGTTATATGTAGAAAGAGAAGGTGGATGTGATAGTCTTAGCACAGATTTGGCTAAGATGGGGCCTGAAAAGGACAGAGAAATAAACAGCTACCGAAAAAATAAATTAAACTTTGGTTAAATGTGAAACTTTACCATATTAATATGAAAAAAATGGAATTAATAATTTGAAATTGTCAAGAGAAAATAGTAAATTATGAGAATATTAAATCAGCAGTGGAGAAAGCAAGACATTTATTGTGAAGGAATAATATTAACAATTAGTGCCAGGAGTGAACTTAATAAGTATTAAACAACCAATTGGTGGTAGAAGTTGCATTGTGCTCTCTTCTGCAGGTAGGAAGAGATAATGGGTAAAAAGTTCATCTGAACCTGATACTAATAGCGTATTGAAGTAAGAATGAATGTCATAGATGTTGAAGCTAAAAGGTTATGAGTTTGTCCACTCCAGAGGTTCAAGCCTAAGAATCTAGGCTACTCCTCCAGTATGATACTGAGGGATTGTTCTTTGAAATGAGAACCTCATTATACCTCAGGAGGATGTAAAATACTCGTGCGGTTCTCCTAAATATGGCCAATAATTGTCCCTCAACCAATATCACTAAAAGTAGCAATCATAGGACGATATGGCATAGGAGCAGAATTAGGCCATTTGGCCCATCAAGTCTGCTCCACCATTCAATCATGGCTGATCCTTTTTTTTTCTCCTCCTCAAGCCTATTTCCCGGCCTTCTCCCAGTAACCTTTGCTGCCATGTCTAACCAAGAACCTATCAATCTTTGCCTTAAATACACCCAATGACCTGACCTCCACAGCTGCACTTGGCAACAAATTCCACAAACTCACTACCGTCTGTCTAAAGAAATTTTTCCACATCTCTGTTTTGAATGGATGTCCCTCTATGCTGAGGCTGTGCCCTCTTGTCCTAGACTCTCCCACCATGGGAAACATCCTTTCCACATCTACTCTGTCTAGGCCTTTCAACATTTGAAAGGTTACGATGAGTCCCTCCTCATCCTTCTAAATTCCAGCGAGTACGGACCCAGAGCCATCAAACGCTTCTTGTATGATAACCCTTTCATTCCTGGAATCATCCTTACAAACCTCCTCTGGACACTCACCAATGCCGGCACATCTCATCTAAGATGAGGGGCCCAAAACTGTACACAATACACTAGGTGAGGCCTCACCAGTGCCTTATAAAGGCTCAGCATCACATCCCTGCTCTTGCATTCTAGACCTCTTGAAATGAACATTAACATTGCATTTGCCTTCTTCACCACCAACTCAACCTGCAAGTTAACCTTTAGGGTGTTCTGCACAAGGACTCCCGAGTCCCTTTGCATCTCAGGTTTTTGGATTAGCCAAGTGGGAGCTTGCTGTGCATAAATTTCCTACATCGTGACAGTCAACACACATCAGAAATTCTTCATTGGATGCAAACTATTTTGGTATCACTTGAGGGCTACAGAAAAGTTTTTTTTTGTTTCTATAAAAGCAGCAGCATTGCAAATCTCCAATCACAGAAAGGGTCCCTCAAAACAAACAAAAAGAATTGGAAAGCCAAATTTTGTCCAGAGACACTTTGGTGCTGAGAAATGTGTAGAATTGACATTGATTAATTTTATGCCACAAGCAATTTTTTTCTAATATTATCATTAAAATGCACTGTGGTGTTGTCCTTATTTTTCCTCCAGGTTTGAGCCTTTTTGTGACATGAATGATATAATAACTATAAATCAATATGTGTGTGATTTGTAAATGGGAGAATCTAAATCTCTCATCAACAGTTTCTCCCCTAAAGGTCAGTGAAACCATTAATCATCTGCAAGCATCATTGACTACAAGTATAATCAATTAAAACAATCTTGCAGGCCAAGCACTGGCATTACGCTGGCAACATTATAATTACAGCAGGAGTTGTTGCCTCATGACAGAGGCATTCACAAAGCACCTTAACTGCAACATCTTCTCCCAGATGCATCCACCTCTGCCTCTGCTTCCACTGTTTAGAACCCCAAGTCCCACCAGCAATAACTTATTCACAGTATTGTTCATGAAGTTTACTCTGTAACTGTAACAATCTACCTAAAGAACTTATATTTCCATAGTAACACACATTAGGTGCCGGAGCAACTCAGCAGGTCTGATGAAGGGTCTCACCCCAAAACGTGGACTTATTCCTCACCATAGATGCTGCCTGACCTTCTGAGTACCTCCAGCACTTTATGTGTGCTATTCTGGATTTCCAGCATCTGCAGAATCTCTTGTACTTATATTTCCATAATTAATTTTGCAATGCCCCATCAGCAACACAAATAAATTTTTTTAAGGCATCTGTTAGTCTTGCGAGACCATGGATCTGTGCCTGGAAAGTCTTCACTCTCCAGGGCGCAGGCCTGGGCAAGGTTGTATGGAAGACCAGCAGTTGCCCATGCTGCAAGTCTCCCCTCTCTACGACACCAATGATGTTCAAGGGAAGGGCATTAGAACCCATACAGCTTGGCACCAGTGTCGTCGCAGAGCAAATTGTGATTAAGTGCCTTGCTCAAGGACACAACACATTGCCTCAGCTGGGGCTCAAACTCACAACCTTCAGGTCGCTAGTCCAATGCCTTAACCACTTGGCCACGTGCCAATTTGTTACTGCCAGTATATTGTTAACGTAGACTATAAGGCAGCCAATTTTCATACAGCAAGCTCTCACAAACAGCAGTATGATCATTAATAGATTTATTTAACTTACTTGAGAAAGAAGAATATGCAGTATAAGGCCAGCAATGAAAAGTCCCCAATTCTTCATCATGTCACAGTGGAATTGTCATGTGTCCACAAAAGGCAATCCTTTCAGTTTTGGAAGAATCAGCATGCTCCAATTTCTGGAGCCTTGAACTCACCGTCTCACACAAGAGATGAGAGAGTGCCCATCTTGGCTGTGGCTGCTACGTTGTATGATATCCGCTGCTTGATCTTAGTGAGGCTGGTTGGTCGTTGAAGTCTCGTTATGCTAGTACAACATAATGAGCAAATTGAAACTTCCTCAAAGCAATCATTTGCCTGCTGCTTGTAGCTTGGCAGAAGCTTCATTTCCACGCACACTCAGAGCATAAGAAGTAGGAGCAGGCTATCTGACCTTTTGAGCCTGCTCCATCATCCAATAAGATCATGGCTAATCTGCCTGTGGACTCTACTCCACCTACCTGCCTTTTCCCTATGCCCCTTAAATCTGCCAAACACAAAAATCCATGACAAACTGGAAGTTGCCCTTTTATCACTAGACAACCGTACCCAATGGTGAAGCTCCTACCTTTTGAGGAAAGAATTTGGACACACTTTGTCTCTAGTTTTGTACCATTTCCCCACATTTTCCCTCCCTTCCACAGTAGTCATGGAGAAGGGTCCTTAAAGATCTGGCAGTTCGCCAATGACCACCAGTGGTGGTGACTGTCCGAATGGTGATGAGTGAAGTGGGTCAGGAAGGACCTCTTTATACAACTGTTTCTGACCAGAACCCACAAAGGCTTTCAAATGTCCTTTCGGCCAACCTCACAAGTTATTGCTCAGTGCCTCACTAACCATTAATAATGAGATGGGTGCACATGTTCCTGTCTACATCAATGGTGTTGAGGTTGAGAAGATTGAGAGCTTCGAAGTTCCAAGGTGTGGACATCATCAATAGCCTGTCCAGATCCAACCATGATGATGTCATAGGCAAGAGCGCTCAGCAACACCCCTACTTCCTTTGAAGGCTAAAGAAATTCAACCTGTCCCCGTCAAATCTTGCCAATTTTTATTCATGTTCCATAGAAAGCATTGTGTTTGGATACATAACGGCTTGGTATAGCAATTGCTCCATGTAACTGCAAGAAACCGCAAAGCGTTGTGGACACAACTCAGCATATCATAGGAACTAGTCTCCCCTTTATGGATTTGGTCGATTCTTCTGATTGCCTCCATAAAGCAGTCAGCATAATCAAGGACCCATCCAAGCCGAACATTCTCTCTTCTCCCTTCGCCCATTGTACAGAAGATACGTACCACCAGGCCCAAGGACAGCTTCTATACCTTTGTTACTGAACTCTTGAATGGGTCTCTTGTATGACAAAATGGACTCTACGCCTCACAATCTATCTTGTTATGATCATGCACATTATTGTTTACCTGAACTTTTTTTTGGTAGCTTTCACACTGTTTTCTGCATTTTTTTAATCTTATTCAAACTCAATGCACTATGTAATGATTCGATCTGTATAAACAGTATGCAAGACAAGCCTTTCACAGTATCTTGGTATATGTGACAATAATAAGACACAATCATGCCAAACATTGAACCTAGCAGTCATTTAGCTCACTAATTTCTAAGCTGTGTTTGCTTCATAAGTTAAAAATTGTCCAAACTATAAAAGTCACTAAACATGATCAGTTTAAAATCAGTAATACACCTATAGGAGTTGCTTTATATTGGATCCTTCATGACAACTCCCAATACTTCATAGAAGATTAATTTTCTGAGGTGTGATTACTTTGTTTTCTCAGAAACATGGCATGCAATTTGCAATTTGAACAGAGCAAATCCTTCAAACTGGAAAGATAATTAATGAATGATGTTTCAGGGATATTAATTGTGAGATAAATTTTGGTCAGTGGGATAATTTCATTGCTATTTTATCAGCTTGGTGTCTTTTACATCCACACAAGAGGGCAACAGCATTGATAACAGCCTTCATTAGTTCTCATGAAGGATCTCGGCCCGAAGCGTTACACTGCTTATTTCCCTCTTTAGAAATTGTCTAACCTACTGTGTTCCTCTAGCGTTTTGTGTGTGTTGGGCATTGATAGCTAGCCAGTTTCTTCTGAGAGAGCTGCATGTCAACACATTCAAGACTTCAGAGCTTGTCTGTGACAGTGTGGAAGACGGGAAAGCACTGAAGGTCAAACACGGAGCACACCAGTCCTTATTGAGGGAGCAGAAGTAGAAAGGCTGAGCAGTTTCAAGTTCCTGGATGTCAGCATCTCTGAGGATCTATCCTGGTCCCAAAATATCAATGCAATTACAAAGAAGGCAAGAGAGTGGTTATACTTCATTAAGAATTTGGTATGTCACCAAAGACATTTACAAATGTCTGCAGATGAACTATGGAGAGTATTCTAATTGGCTGCATCACCATCTGGTATTGGGGGGGGGGGGGTGGTAACGCATAGGATCAAAATAAGCTCCAGAAAGTTGTAAATTCAGTCAGCTCCATCATGGGCACTACCTTAGACAGCATCCTGGACATCTTCAAGGAGCAATGCCTCAAAAAGGCATCAGCCATCATTGAGGACCCCCATCACCCAGGACATGCCCTCTTCTCATTGCTACTCTCAGGGAGGAGGTACAGGAGCACACAATCAATGATTCAGGAATAGCTCCTTCCCCTCTACCATCAGATTTTCTGAATGGACATTGAACCCATGAACACTACCACGCTTCTTTTTTTTTGCACTGCTTATATAATGTTACTTCTTGAATGTATATATATACAGTGCCTATAAAAAGTATTCACCCCTCTTGGAAGTTTCCATGCATTATTGTTTTACATCATCGAATCACAGTGGATTTATATATATATATATATATATATATATATATATATATATATATATATATAGGCATCTGTTAGTCTCATGAGACCATGGATACCTTGGATTTGCGCCTTGGAAAGTTTTCAGGGTGCAGGCCTGGGCAAGGTTGTATGGAAGACCAGCAGTTGCCCATGCTGCAAGTCTCCCCTCTCTATGCCACCGATGTTGTCCAAGGGAAGGCCATTAGGACCCATACAGCTTGGCACCAGTGTCGTTGCAGAGCAATGTGTGGTTAAGTGCCTTGCTCAAGGACACACAAGCTGCCTCAGCTAAGGCTCGAACTAGCGTCCTTCAGATCACTAGACGAATGCCTTAACCACTTGGCCACACGCCAACACTACAGTGGACTAAATTGAGCTTAAATAGATTGAGGTTTGGACTCTGACTTGGCCACTGCAGGACATTAACTTTTTGTTTTTAAGTTGTTGTTAACTTCTTTGATACTTCTCAAGATATTTTCACTACACAGATTGAATAAGACTGGTGAAAAGACACAATCTTGCCTGAATCGTCTCATGATATTCACATATTCACTTCTCCTTCTATTGAAAATAATTATTACTTGAAAATAATCGCAGAGGCCTTTCAATCAACACCAAGAAGACAGAAAGCATGATCATCTCCAGAAAGACAAACATCCCACAATGTGTGATCAAGATCGGAAATAAAAACATCAAACAAGTCAACAAATTCAGATATCTTGGCAGCTTAATAACAAGTAATGGCAGGTGCGACACAGATATCAAATACAGAATAGCAATGGCGAAAGAAGCTTTCCAAAAAATGAAGACCATATTAACAGACAGAAAGATGAGCATGTACACTAAAAACAGAATACTGCAGTGCTACATTTATTCTATCCTGACTTATGGAAGTGAATGCTGGACCATTTCTCCAGCAATGGAAAGAGACTAGAAGCAGCTGAATTATGGTTCTACAGGAGAATGTAAAAAATATGATGGACCACACACACATCAAATGAAGAAGTTCTCAGAAGAGCCCAAGCAGTTTGATCACTCATACCAACAATAAGAGAAAGTCAACTCAGATCCCTAGGACACATCATGTGGAAAGATGAGCTAGAAAAACTCATGCTCTCTGGAAAGATCGAGGGGAGCAAACCTAGAGGAAGACCTCGGCTTATGTACATCAAAAGCATAGCCAGGTGGTTACACATCGAGGAAATGGAAGTCATCCAAAGAACGAAGGTTAGATCTATATGGAAAACCATGGTCACCAACGTCTGCATCGGACATGGTACCTAGACAGACAGACAGTTGTCAACTTGTTGTTTTTAGGCCATTCCTGTGTAGCTTTGGCTTTTTGTTTGGGGTCCCTGTCTTGCTGGAGAACAAACCTTCTCCCAAGTTGCAGGTCTCTTGCAGACTTCATCAGATTTTCCTCCAGGATTTCCCTGTGTTTTGCTGCATTCATTTTGCCCTCTACCTTCACAAGCCTTCCAGGGCCTGCTGCAGTGAAATATTCTCACAACATGATGTAGCTAATACCATACTTAACGGTTGGGATGGTATAGTTCTGATGATGTGCGGTGTTTGGCTTACGCCAAACATAGTGTTTAGTCTGATCAAAAACCTCAGTTTTGGTTTCCACAGACCATAGAACCTTCTTCCAACTGATTTCAGTGTCTCCCACATACCTTCTGGCAACTAGTTGAGATTTC
This sequence comes from Mobula hypostoma, assembly GCF_963921235.1. Classification (NCBI taxonomy): domain Eukaryota; kingdom Metazoa; phylum Chordata; class Chondrichthyes; order Myliobatiformes; family Myliobatidae; genus Mobula; species Mobula hypostoma. The sequence continues at coordinate 32,034,312 of NC_086120.1, forward strand.
ATGTGAGTTTTATTTTTCACAGTGGCTTTCTCTTTGCCTCTCTCCCATAAAGCTGCAACTGGTGAAGCACCCAGGCAACGGTTGTTGTATGCGTAGTCTCTCCCATCTCAACCACTGAAGCTTGTAACTCCTCCAGTTGTCATAGGTCTCTTGGTGGCCTCTCTCACTAGTCTCCTTGCACAGTTACTCAGATTTTGAGGACAGCATGCTCTAGGCAGATTTACAGCTGTGCCATATTCTTTCAATTTTTTGATGATTGACTTCACTGAACTCCAAGGGATATTCAGTGGCTTGGAAATTTTCTTGTATCCATTTCCTGACTTGTGCTTTTCAATAACCTTTTCATAGAGTTGCTTGGAGTTCTTTTGTCTTCATATTGTAATTTTTGCCAGGATACTGACTCGCCAGTACTTAGTCCTTCCAGGCACAGGTGTATTTTTACCACAATCAATTGGAAACACATTAACTGGTTCCTTAAGGTTGTTATATCTGGAGGTGGTAATGGGCACAAACCCCCACTACCTGTTAAATGCTGCCAATGGAGTAAGCCTCAATTAGTCTGACAGCCAATTCCAGCTCCTGGCCTTCATGTGTGGCTTAACTATTAAGCCCAGCAGAACCATTTCTACTGATAGGAGAAGGAGCAAAGTGGGTTACTGGCTGCTTTGGGCAGATGGGACTCATCAGCCGTGATTGGCAGCTCATAGAGGAGAAGGAAAACTCTGATTTCAAACCTCCACTGCCTTGCAGCTATACCCGCTCATGGGGAGGGCTTCGGGAGTAAATCCCGAGGAAAAAATCTGGATCTGGAGTCCCTAAGACAGTCCTACATTGAGTTCAATGCTGACTGGCAACTCCTGTGACACTGATGATAACAAACTGTATCAGTCTATGATGTTCCTTTGGGTTCATCAGATGCGTGAAGAGGGGGAACTTGCTACATGGGCAAGAGCTTGCTCTCCATATCGTACTACTCAGGCTTGCTTATCTGGACAGTTAGGATGCAATATCCATGGGCAACTCTGACCAACGGAGGGGTGTCTCTCTCTCTCTCTCCCTCTCCCTCTCTCCCTCCCCCCTCTCCCTCTCTCCCTCTCCCCCTCCCTCCCCATGTCTCTCTCTCTCTCTCTCTCTCTCTCATACTTCTTACAGTAATTTCCAGTTTTTATTATTATGTATTGCAATGCACTGCTGCCGCATAAGAACAAATTTGACGACATCTGCCAGTGATATTAAACCTGATTGTGAATCTGAATCACATTTCACTTGGCCCCCAGAATCAGCACTGAGTCTCAGGGACTGAATTCAGGATTCGGATACACTTCATATCTGGGCCCTTGACTTTACAAAAGCCATACTTAGTGCATTTGGCACATCCCCATTCATTTCACTGGGATTACCGACCATTATTAATGATCTAAATGATTTGTTTTCTCCCCCTTTATTTCAATTAATATTAATGGTTTTAATTAACTTACATAAATTGAATGTTTTTAAATGAAGTTATTATTTTTTAATTTTTTTAATTATTTAAGCGATTTTCAACTGCTCTTGAATGTCTCTGATCATCAGTGGAGGGATCTTCTGACAACGAGCTATGGGTGGTGAGTGCTGGTGGGGGGTGGGGGAGTTAGTTTCTATCACTGTGTACTGCTCTGCCTTAAAACATAGGCACAGCACCAGAACTTTGGGAGCGGTGTAATTGAAAGATATTTGTGTCTACAGTATCGAGCGGGTGACAAATGCCAGGCAGTTGCGAGTTCAGAGCGACCCTGTACATCATTTCATCCCCACCCTGGACTGTAATAGCCATTGAGCTTGTCTCCCACTTCATTTTATACACAGACTCTGAGATGTGATCAACCAAGTGAGTGATGTTCACCGACCCATCAGGAATGCAGGTGCAGCATTCTTAACCAAATGCCACCTTCCTTTGTGAGCAGGCAATCTAAGGCTTCAGTTCCTGGGACAGTCTGGCAGTACCATGCTATCTTTCAAAACATCCTTCCTTTGTAATAGCCCTCTTACCTACCAGCATGGGCAAGGTGCTCATCCAGGGCACTGGATGGCATACATACAGCACCACATATCAACCACACCACCTTGTGGGAACAACAGTAGGCTTAGGAACTACATATCCAGTAAGTGCCATTCAGCATCCAGCAAGTGCTCAGCTTCACAACACCTCTTGGCATAGACACAGCTGTCCCAGCATATCGCGCCTGCTCACACTTGCCATCCACCTTGCACCTTGTACCCTTACTCAACATAAGGTTCGTCCATCGTCATCGATGAAGACCTCGACACCATTGGTACTTTTTTTTTTCAAGGTCGAGTTGGATGGAGAGCGTGCCCGGGAGCGGCTCGACTAGATTCGAACTCAGGAATCTTCGCTCCTGGAGTCCGGCGCTGATGTCACTGCGCCACCAGCTGGCTCGATGGTGTCGAGACTAGCGCTTGATTTGGATTTAAGTGAGGGAGAGTTGCGCAGCGTCAGCCTCACTCTCTCTTCCCAATTCCCATCTGGATCCAGTGACAAGACAAGAGTTGAGATGATTGGAGATGGGACTAGGTGCAGTGGATGACCAGGACATCTTCTGTGTCTTGTCGTGCTTTACACGTTCCACGACGCTTGCAGAGACTGCCTTCTTGACTGTTGGACCTACCATTGGTCTCATCTGCTCAATCAGCCGGAATCTGCCTTCACATGCTGGGATAGACAACTCCCTATCTCACCGAGGGTTTGAGACTCGTCGGCTACCCTCACCTGGTTTAGCCGGCTTGTCGAAGCCGCTGCCCGGGGTGTGGCCGCTGTCACATGCAAACAGCTACGGGGAGCCACAGGTGAGAGCTGAGTGCCAGGTGGGGACCAAAGGTGGACAACTCACCTTGAAAAGGACGCGACATGTTTCCCCACCAGAGGTGCTACCCCTCCCTGACACCCCATACACCCTACACTCGACATACTCAACATACCACCTACACCAACACTCTGTCAGTGGGGAAATCACTTTGAGTCAGGACATTCCAATTAAACAAATGGTAAGTAGGGAGATACCAGCCCTTAAAGTACTTACTCCACAGGAGCCATCAAGACTCAGATCCCTTAAGGCTGTTACTAGACTCTGGGCTGAGGTTGGCTGAAATAGACTACCCACTTCCAGCTCCCCCAAAACAGAATTCTAAAACCCAAGATGCCAGATAATTTCCCTCAACAGTCTTTCTTTGTCATCAGAGGGATCAATAACAGTGGTATCCCTTCTGTGATGTAGTGAGGAGCCTTTATACACATTTAGCAATCTGACCCGTTGGTTCAGTGTGCAAATTCAAACCCACCCACAAGAATGCACAACTGGATCTCCCATCACAAATCAGCATTCACCACTTTGTCATTCTGTAATGCGGGGAGATACGAATGCACTCGCTCCTGATCAATCACAGGATATTTAGAAAATACAAGTACAATAGAACTACAAGAGTTTCTTCCCAAATGCTCAATTCCTTCTGAAATGTGAACATCTCATATCCGGAATAAAGTTGCCCAAGTTCCTACCAAATTTCAACTCAAATCTCATATGGCCGCTATGAAAACTGAGTTATCCCTAAAACCAATTACACAAACCATGGGAAAACAAGAAACAAATTAACAGACTAAACACAAAACACAAAGCCTAGGCTGTATGCCTCTTATTTAAAACTTCCTATGGAACTGCAAAAAGCTTAAAATATACAGTTAATTTCTCACGGAGAAATAGCACTTATCAAAGAACATCTGATAAGGAAAAAGCAACTGGGTAGAACCCAGCACACTCACAGTCTCTTAACGGTCTCTCTCTCTCTCTCACTCACACACACACACACTCTCACACGCAAACTGACACATGTGGCCACACCTCACATGTCTCCACATTCAAATCATTCACACTTTAGTTACAGGGAAGAGGGATGCAAGTCTACAACAATGAGGTGCTAACTACCCCTCGATTCCCACTGCTGGTGAAAGTTAGCTGATATCCTTTGCAGGGAACACTGAATGGAATACGAGGAATCTGGCAGAGGACAAAAGGACCCTTATCAGCAGAGGACTTGAAGAAAGCCCCTTCCCCATCAACAGTCTCCCTTTCTTTCACCTCCTGACAGAATTTCCACATTGCAGAGAGGATGGGGGTTGGAACCCCATCTACCTGCTCATCTGGAACCCCAGCTTTAAGCAAAGCTGAAAACATTTCTTTACAGATCATGTGGGATCCCCACTCCTTGCCTGCTTATCTAACTTTCGCACTTGGCAATGTGCACCCTCTGCTGCGTACCCTAAACCTTGCAATATTTGAAGCACTGTACTTATGGGGTGACCAAAAGCTGGTGCTATTAAAGACAACTCTGCCCCTTTTCTTGGAAGTGCTACTGTGTAACCACTTGTCCCACCATTCCAGATGTTAATTCAATATCACTGGTGAGATACCGCCATCGCAGTGTATTTCTGTGATAAGAGCCCACTGGTGTAGAGCTTTAGTACCCTCCTCTACTGTGCTCCATTCCGTTTGGGGTTTTAATTTCCATTCAGCAAGAGTGAGAGACATAAGTGTAACTGCTGCCCTTACCCGAATCCATAGCTCAGGGGAAGCAAGAAGTGTTCTCAGGGCGTTATTGATTGCATGTTGGAACGATAGGCTCATTAAGGAACCCATCTTTCTGTTAGATAGGATCACTCCAGTAACCCCCTCATCCTATATTCTCAAAAAGCACACGGCCAAAGACTCCCCAGCCTTTTGACGGTACCTATCCCCTAAACTCGATAACTCCTTAGTGGAGAATTCTCTGAGCTCCCTTGTCTTGAAAGTGTCCATTGCACCATCCCCCACACATACCTGAGCCTCCTCCCCTTGCAGATCGATGCCCCACATGGCAGGTGTGGGAACAAAAAATTATTGGCCTGGCTCGTACTGTTTCAGACACACAAGGGAGAAGGCAATCACTTCGAGGATTAAACTGAGGGGTCCACTCTACTCTCTCTCCCTCACTTTCCTCATCCAGACAGATATCCCCATCTCCCAGCCCCACAGCAGGATCATTGCCTTATGTCAACATGGCTCGAAACTTAACAGGATCAGATTCCCAATAGGCCTTTCAAGTTGCCTCTAATTTCTGTATTTTATTAGCTGACAGGCAGTATCGGAATCAGAATGAGAATCAGGTTTATTATCACCAGCATGTGACGTGGAATTTGTTAACTTAGCAGCAGCAGTTTAATGCAATTCATAATCTAGCAGAAAAAAAATAATAATAACAATAAATAAAGTAAAAAAACAAGTAAATCAATTACATATATTGAATAGATTTTAAAAACATGCAAAAACAGAAATACTGTATATTTAAAAAAAAGTGGTGTCCAAAGATTCAATGTCCATTTAGGAACCGGATGGCAGAGGGGAAGAAACTGTTCCTGAATCGCTGAGTGTGTGCCTTCTATCTTCTGTACCTCCTACCTCATGGTAACAGCGAGAAAAGGGCATGCCCTGGGTGCTGGAGGTCCTTAATAATGGATGCTAGCTTTCTGAGACACTGCTCACTAAAGATATCTGGCTAGTACCCAAGATGGAGCTGACTAGATTTACAATCTTCTGCAGCTTGTTTCGGTCCTGTGCAGTAGTCCCTCCATACCAGACAGTGATGCAGCCTGTCAGAATGCTCTCCACAGTACAACTATAGAAGTTTTTGAGTGTATTTGTTGACATGCCAAATCTCTTCAAACTCCTTATAAAGTATAGCCATTGTCTTGCTTTCTTTAAAACTACATCAATATGTTGGGGCCAGATTAAATCCTCAGAGATCTTGACACCCAGGAACTTGAAGCTGCTCATTCTCTCTACTTCTGAGGATTCCTCTATGAGGATTGGCTATCTATATATTCATATCTTCTAACTTCGTAGCCCTTAGCCCTACTCTGTGCCATCAATCGTGATTCACTCAGAGCAGTACACGCTGACTGAGATCTTTGAATTCATTCTTAAGACTTGCAATCGTTTTATACTGATGTCTTACAACTGTTGCAAGCAGCCAGAAAACATCCCGCTGGCTATCTTTGCTTCTGAGAAAATCCTCTGATTTAAGTATAGAATAGTGTGATGTCCCAGTTCAACCCCAATGAAATCTAACTAGTCTGAATAATCTATTGGCACCCTGTAATCTATCACCATCCTGAGAAATTCTAAAGCCTGCACTATTATCTGTCCACCCTGGGACTCTGCATCTCTCAAACAGGGGGTCCCCTCTTTTAAATAACCTCTTAAAAAATACACTTCTGCTCAAAAAACCAAACCCTGCTCGTAGTGCCAAATGTAATGTTCAGTCAGGTTCATGGGTCTGGCAAGTGATACAGAAAGCACTCTCTGCGAATAAGTATATGAATCATTTATTTACAACAGTAAAAATTCTATCAAACATTCATGTTCCACAAGCTTCAGACTCAACAAAGCTGAATACTCAACAAACGTACTTAATTAAAAATGCATACAGAAGTATACCTTCCCAATGCCCTCGCCTTAAGCAAAGCAAGAAGAGAGCAAACCCCTTCCATGTGCAATTTTAAATACCCAGGGTATTTGAAACTGGACACCAGACATCTATCCAATGGGGAAAGCAGCTTCTAAACTAACCAATCACAACAGAAGTGACTTTCGACAATCAAAACAGGCACACCCCCACAGGACAACTACCCCCAGAGTCTACCATCCTTCTAAGATAGGGACAATTTACAGTGGCCAGTTAACCATGCAAAGCATGTGTCTTTGGGATGTGGGAGGAATCTGGGGGAGGTGGACAAAACCTGAACAGGCACTGGGAGAATGTTCAAACTCCTGTAGCGAGAGAGCTATGAACGGTGGTGAACCCAAGTGCAGAGTAAGGTCTAGAGTTAACTCAGACTCAAAATAAACAAGTCGACAAAAACAAAATCCGAAGGCGAAATCACAAGCAGTAGGTCTAGGATTCCGGTTTAAGATGGAACTAGTGAATCTCAGTGACTTCGAGCTGGTGGCTAATGAAACAAAGAAAACAACTAAATACTTTGCTAATCACTCTTTTTCTGGTAAATGATCATAAACAATAGCATATAACTTCCCTTTGGTCTTGGAGGCAATTTGACATGGCAAATCCAAGGTGAAGCAAGGTAGTAGGCCTGTTGCCAAAAACGAGGAGGATCCAAGGCTCAATCGGTTTAAGTGCAGGGCAGAATCGGAAAGGTCAAATTGAGGCAGCAGTGTCCAGGCCCCCAAGTACACCAAGGTGACTCAACCCAATGTCTGGACGATGATTTAAGCACCATGCCAAATCAGAAAGGTTGGGTACAGGCCAAATCGAGGTGGTGGAGTCCAGGCCCAAGAGTATGCCAAAGCAACTGAACCCAATGTCTGGACGATTTAAGTACCAGACCAAAGAAAAAATGTCAAGTTGTCAGGGCCGGAGGTGATGGATGGGCCAGTTCACTTTGCTGCTCCGTATTGCACAGAACTAAGGGTCTATGGACAGGACTATACAGACTTCAGTTCAGAACACTATTTGCTTGTGCTTAGTGTTTGCATGATTTGCTTTTTTTCTCTCCGCGTTGGGTGTTTTACAGTCTTTTTATGGGTTTCTTTGTTTCGTGGCTGCCTGTTTGGAGATAAATCTCAAGGTTGCATAATGTATACATACTTCAATAATAAATACATTTTGAAATTTAGAAAAGGATTTCAAATGGTTGAGCACTGAGAGCTTAGCATGAGGCCTCTAAATACAGACTTTCCATGAAGGAAGGTGGCAGGGAATAATTGTTAGTCTGACTCATAAAGGGACAGCAGCAACTAACCATACTCCTGAGAATTGGAGCGGTGAAATTCAGATGCCGACCACTGATCAATCAGGAACGTGATAACTCCACCTAGACAGCTCTGGAAGTCGGGACTGAACCTGAAGCTTTGAGGCAGCAGTTCTGCAAATTGTGTCCAATTTGGCAGCCCTAATCACGGCGCTGAGAATCATTCAGTCACACACTGACAGAAATCAGTGGCTCAAGCTGGTCACAGTTGGAATAGGGTGAACTTGCAGAGAAAGGTGAGGAGCTTTGGTTGTGCTAGGGTTATAAAGTCATTCAGCATGGAAACAGGCTGTTCAGCTCTCCGCAATCATTCTGGTCATCAGGCAGTCATTCGCACTAAGCCCACCTCCCTGCACTTAATCCGTACACTTCTACGCCTTAAAGTTCAATTCCTTATCCAGAGACTTCTTAATTGTGTGGTCAACCTCAATTCAACTGTTCCTTTGGCAGTACATTTCAAGTCCTTACCTCTTGGGTAGAAGAGGTCTCTCTCAGATACCCTCTGAATTTCTTCCCTCTTATCTTCAATCTATGTTCCCTTTTTTAGTCTACTTCTGTTGTAGGGAAAAGTTTCCTTTGGTCTATTAATTTATATCATCATAATTTCATATCTCTCAGTCATATCTCCTCTTTACCTCCGCTCCAGGAAGAACACTCCTAGATTCTCCAACCTCCGTCCCTAACTAAAATGTTCCATCCCAAGCAACATCCTGTTGAATCTTCTCTGGTCCCTCACTAGCACAATCACATCCGTTGTATACTGTGGTATCCATAATTGCATGTCAACATTCCTGTTGAGACCTAATCAGATATTCATGATGCTGGAGTATAACCTCCCTGCTTTTGTATTCAATACCCTCCATGCTATCCATTTTCAACTCAACCAATCATGCTCCTACATCCACGTGTAAATCATTCATATATTATAAACTGCAAATCGCCCACCATTAGTCACAGACATCCAGTCACTAAAACAATCCTCTATTATCACCCTCCATTTTCTATGGCCAGGCCCATTTTGGATTGAGTATGCCAAATTGCTGTGGGGCCAATGGGTCCTAACCTTCATGTCTAGTCTCTCATGTGAGACCTTGTCAAGGCTTTACTGAAGTCAATGTACAGCATACCTATTGTATTACCCTCACCGATACACTTAATTACCTCTTCAAAAAATTCCTTCAGATTGGTCAGAGAGGGTCTTCCTTTGACAAAGCTATGTCAGCTGTATTGTCATTCCAAATGATCATTGATCCTGTCTGTCAATATTTTCTCCAACAGCTCCCCTCCTACTGACTTGGTCAAGTCTCACACGGACCAGACAGAGGCAAACAACATCTGTTTCTGCTCCCAATCATATCAGAGCTCTGCTTGTGGACAGCCATAAGCCTTTCAGACAGCTCATACCATTAACCACCTCCACCACAACTTTCCCCTTGTTAAATAAGTGGCCCACAGTGAGTATTTGGACTCACACAAGAAGAGGGGAGAATGCTTGTATGCCCCATCAACAGGCAGTCAGCATACAAGTGAAATCCTATCCCTGTGTCAATCAGTGCCTTCCGGAGAAAGGGAATAAAACTGGAGAGGAAAAAACAGATAAAATCACGGATTTTCATTTCTTGGCTCACTCCTTCCTTCATTATGAAGTTGAACATGTTTTAAATGACTGCAGAAACAAAAATGGCACGTTACATTGTAAATCAGACTGGAGATTCCCTGATTTTTTTAAGGATAATTTTCCAAAGTTAATGCTCCATATTCAAGGAACGAAACATCTGACTTTCTGCTCAGACTGTATGGTTGACGTGCACACCACCGCACATGTGATTTCCATTGTCCTATTTTTCTAACCTCAGTTTAAGGTTCTTGCTCTGTAATAGGAGCAGTCTCTTGAGACTGGTTGATTTCTTGATTGCAAGTTGTTGGGCTGTGCACTGCTGTTGTGACTGGTTTATGGATGGAGCTGCTTTCTGGGGCTGTGAAACAGATGGTGCCCTAATGGCAGCTCTCTACATTACTGAGGGAAGTGTTGGGAGGTCAGGGTGGAAGGTCCATGAAAGTGACCTCACTAACTTGGAAAAGTTCTGGATGGAATTTAGAAATTTGTGGGCATATTTACAGAGCTTTCCCTCCTTCCCCCATTGTGAATCCATTAATAGCTAATGTTTTACACGAGGGACCGATACTTTGACAAGTGTTCTTTGTTGTACTGCTCAGAAAAGGCAACCAGGCTATTTTTCAACATTCATCATCCAATTTTGATAGAAAGTCCTCACTGAATTTTAAAGAATGAAATATATAATTCGGCACAGTCCTCCTCATCCTGCCTGCTTTAAAAACACGTTATGTCATTTTGTGTGGAACCTAGGGGGTAGCACTCCTCATCTTTGATTCAGGAAGTTATGTGTCCAAGTCTCATTCCAAAAGAGAAACACAAAAATCTAGATAGATGGTCTGGGGGAGGACTGAACAAAAGCTGCATTGTTGTTGGATTGTTCTTACGGAAGACAGATCAAACCCAGACTCCACTCACCTTTGCATAGAAACAAGTCATATGAATCTATTATCCATGATGTCTCAGCCAATATTTATCACACAATTCACAATTAACTTGATCATTATTTCTTTGTTGTTTGAGGGAAATTGTGGTTGACTATTACAATAGGAAATCCAAAGTTCAAAGTACAAAGTACATTTATTATCAAACTATGTATACATCATACAATATTGAGACTCATCTTCTTACAGGCAGCTACAAAATAAGAAACCTGAAAGAACCTGTGAAAAAAAGACCAGCACCCAATGCATGGAGAGAGATTAAAAAAAAACACAAATCATGCAAACAATAAAATAAAGCAACAACATTTAGAACTAATGTGAATCCATAGACACGAAGCCCTGAGCAGGCCCACAGCCTCAGCCGCGGTGCCGTGGAGAGCGGGCTAAACCTCGCAGGGCAGTGAGCAGAACCGGCCCATCTCAAAAAGAAAAGCTTTTTGACAATTTGTGACTAATGTAAGGCAATATATAAAAGCTAACTTTTGTGTTTGTGTATCTAAGTAACAGTGACTCCTGTCCTTTCAATGGAGGTGAAAGTCTGGGGGTAAGGGTATGTATAATATAATTTGCAGTTATTAAATTAACTGAATTTCATAAATATTTTGAACTGTTTAAAAATGCCCTTAAGTGACTCAGTGCTTCTGAGATTTTTATTATTTGATTTATAATCAAAATCAATTAACCTGAAAAAATATTAGCTTTCAGATATTTCAGAATATCAGAAGATATTGAGAAATATTAAGATTTGATTGGTTTAACAGTGGTCTAATCTGGAAGGCACGGTTTAATTGGCTGTACATATCTTTTAACTCTTTCGGAATAGCTCTTGTTACTCCCACCTACACAAACTCTCCTTCAAGATAAGATACCGTTTAAGCAATCCCAGATTCTTTTTTTTTCAGCCTTGTGTTATTATTCCATCAGGTCTGCCGGTAAAAATGCTTCCATTTACATTATAAACAGAACAGAACATGTGGACTTGCTAAGTATTTGAAGGGTTGCAGGAGGGGAGAATTTGATCAGTGTCTGAGTATCTATGAACTTGTCTCCCAGTAATCTGTCAATACTCGGGTGGTGTGAAATTCTGCATTATAAAGAAAATATTGTATGAGCCATCCTTGTTATTATCATAACTGAGATTTTTCCTGTAATTAGAGGAAAGGATTGTGAAACCTTTGTAATTGTTTTCCATCCTGAATACTATCAGATGTCCCCATTTAGGCACCTTTAGACATCATCAAGGACCCCCACCACCCAGGACATGCTCTCTTCTCGCTGCTGACATCAGGAAGGCACAGGAGCCTCATGACTCACACCACCAGGTTCAAGAACAGTTACTATCTCTCAACCATCAGGCTCTTGAACCAAAGGGGATAACTTCTCTCAACTTCACTGAAATGTTCCCACAACCAATAGACTCACTTTCAAGGACTCTTCATCTCATGCTCTTGATTTTTATTGTTTGTTTGTTTGTTTATTTATTTATTATTTCTTCTTTTTGTATTTGCACAGTTTGGTGTCTTCTGCACATTGTGTGATCTTTCATTGATACTGTAATGGTTATTATTCGATAGATTTATTGAGTTTGTCCACAAGAAAATGAATCTCAGGGTTGCATATGGTGACATATACAGTGCCTATAAAACGTATTCAACACCTTGGAGGTTTTCATATTTTATTGTTTTACAACATTGAATCACAATGGATTTAATTAGGTTTTTTTTGAACTTTGAATTACCTAAACTGAAAATTATGAGACAAAATTTGTTAGTTGGAGGTGTAACTGGTTTCTTAGACAATAGCAACTCTCTTGCACTCCTTTGAAGTGATTTCTCAGGCGTGGATTGATCTCTACATGGAAAAGGTAAAGGTATAGTATAAAGTTCCAGATGTAAATCAGAACACCCAATCCCACTGATTTTCCATTCTGTTTTTTACTTTCAGTAGGATGTTAATTAATTGTCGCAGTTTTCCAGTCTCACGCTGGATATTTGCTATTGTAGCTCCCCTTTTCTTCCCCAACATCTATTCCACTTCTCACTTCTCCCAGATCTTTCGGCTTCTCCAATCTGGTCTTTAGCACTCTGCTAAGTTTAATCACGATACCATCGGCAGCATGCCTATGTATTAGCCTTTGGGATTCGCAATGTGGTCTTTGGAATATGGAAAGAAGCAGGAAAAAAACACAGTTGTTGCTAACTGCTGCACTATATTTCATCTTAATCCACTCCACTGCTATCTCATTTAAAATATTTCTTGGATGTCTTTATTTGGCAGAACCTTGATGGCTCCTGGTATAGCAGTTACTTGAAAACAAACCAAAACCTCTGAGAGACTGAGTACGGCAGGTCACACTGTATGACGCACTTCCAAAGTAACTAAGTTCTAAGTCAAAATAAAGTATTGTTACGAGAATACACATAAAATTAAGATGTTTGCTGGCCTGGGCTAGCATCAGTGGCATCAGCAGTTGGTCTGCCACCTGCCCTCAGGGGAAGGAGAGATAAGGAACAATGGAGCAGCATCTGGAGATGTGTAATGAAGGGACGTGGGAGAGAGAGAGCTGTCTGGAGCGGCTTCCCCCTTTGAACCCTGAACTGTTTGAAGTGATGGACAGGCGATACCCCAGCAGGGGGATAAAAAGGGACAGGTTCGCTAAGACAGACAGACACGCCGCCCGAGGTAACGAGACCCTGGAAGCAGTGCGCCTCTCACAAGTGGGTGAGAAGTATCAGACAACGGCCAGGGTGGAAAGGTACGATCAGCGGGAACCCGGTGTGTGTCCGCCCTTGCCTGGGTGCCGGGTTCACTGCAGAGGATCGACCGCATCTGGAGGAGGGGTCACAGTCGGTGACCTCAGGTGACATCACCAAGGACCCGCCCAAAAGTTGCTTGTGAGCAATATCGCCGGTCTGTGAGTGAAGCAGTGTTCTGAATGATCAGTTGTTCCTGTTCTATCTCTCTCTTCCCCCACGTTGTCCATCGCCATGGCAACGATTACTGCGAACTGAACTGGACTGAACTTTGAGTCATTTTGAAATTTGGTCATTTACCCCTAGACAACGATAGAGCTTGATTGATGCTGTTATCTTAATTCTGTGCACATGTGTGTTTATCATTGCTGAACTGTTGCATTTATTATCCTTTCGATTACTGTGTTGCTCGTTTCTTTAATAAAACTTTCTTAGTTCCAGTACTCCAGACTCCAACTGAGTGATCCATTTCTGCTGGTTTGGCAACCCAGTTACGGGGTACGTAACAGTATGTTCAATCGGTTATTACAAAACCAGCAAAGACAAATGATTTTTTTAGCAATAAAAAGCCAATGAAACCAAATTAGCGAATTAAAGAAGACCATAAATAAGCAAAGTTAGCACAACTAAGCGTAATTAGCGGTCAGCAAAAAAAATGCCTTTAACTCTCAACAAGACTAAAACCAATTAACTTTCACAAAGCATGAATTCATAACTATACTCATTGGCTTCTACCACGTCTCAACCCACATGACAAATTATCCATAATAAACATGCAACACAAAATACAATACAAACAGAAAATAAATACACGGCACCTACACTTGGTTTTGTCTAGATTTGAACTCACAAGCTTCTCAGTTGTATGAGTGCTAGTGTCTAAGTCTAGTGCCTAAGACAGACAACTTCAGCGACACCACTGGTGCCAAACTGTACTGATCTCTGCCATTCCTTTAGATTCATCAGCTGCTTGGAGAGAGGGAGGCAGCAGCATGGGCAATATTTTGCTCTCATATCAAACTGGCCTGGTTTGCGTATCTTGTAGGCTGCTAGGTCGCAACATCCATGGTCAATCCTAACCAATGGAGGGTTTCGCAACTGAGCTCCCCCAGCATTTTGTGTGTGTTGCTCGATATTTCCAGCATCTGCAGAATCTTTTGTCCATGCAAACAAACCCTGGCTTGTGTTCCCAAATCAATACCCCAACCTTCAGTGGCTCCTTTCTCTTCCACAGCCATGACAGAGGTATGGCATCACTCGACAGTTTCCAATTCCCTCAGTGTATATAAAACAGCCATACAAAGAGTTGAGAAGAGACAATCCTTTATGCTTAAGTCATAAAGTAACAATGGTTTAATGGAATGCAGCTGATAAGTTCAGTCCATATTAGCTGAAAAAAATCACTAAGAATTTATCGGACATGATAGCGAAATAACCTCTGGCAGGTGTTGCTTACTGTGGATGGAGTCTTGATATGACTCAGCCTGAGTAACTAAGGATCTTCAACAGGAATCCTGCTGAAACCTGTCTCTGCGGGGTCAAGGATGTAGACAGTGTGACCATTGCAACAGGTGGGTCTCCTGTTGGTATCTGAGAACATTCAGCACATGATGTTACGGCGTTTCCTCCTGCCTGTTAATGGGTCATCTGTTTCGCTGTTCGATGAACTGCCTGGTTTTGTTTCACAATAGAATAACAATTAAAGATAAACTAATGAGAAGGGAAGAAAGTGATGGATCTATTAGCTTCTTATTGGCAGCCTCTCTTAATTTGAATGAAGGAACATAGCTACACGGGGACCTACCCAGTACGTTATAGATCTGAAGAGTGAAGATGCATTACTGCATGTCAAAGTGTGTCGATGTGGCTAGGTTAATAGCTCTTTCCCCTCTAGGACAAGGCAACACTGGGCATCTGCTCCACACCAGCGCTTGAGCTTGTAATCATGAATGATAGTTCAAAGCTACACAAGGGAGTGTAGCGCAGTTGCAGGTAAGTTTCTTCAGGAGAGGTAACATAAATGGGGTCCATTTAGATAGATTGTGGCCTCATTGAAGAATAGACTGACTTAGACATGACCTTTCTGGACTCAGACAAAGAGCAATAAAGATTTTTTTTCACATTCAGCCCCGTTTCGGATGCAGTAAAAGCATGAGACATCCTAATAGTATCTAGGTTGCATCTACCCACTCATCCAAAAATTAAAATTAAATAGAAACAGAAAATGCTGGATAACACTCTTTTTCCTCTCTGCAGATGATGCCAGACCAGCTAGTTATTTGCAGTATTTTATTTCAAGTTTTAGGTCTTTAATTTCATATGCATATTATGAGGAAGGAGATATTTGCAGCCTTGAAGTACTGGACCTTATAGGAGGCCAGGGAAGAAATTACAGAGTCTCTTGTAGAGATATTTGCCTTGTCTTTAGCCACTGGTGAAATTCCAGAAGACTGGAGAGTAGTGAATGTCGTTTCATTGTTCAAGAAGTATAGCTAAGACAGGCCAGGAAAGTACTGGCTGGTGAGCCTGATTTCAGTTGCAAGGAAGTAACGGGAGTGTGCTAAGGGAAAGATGTACCATGGCTTGGATAGTCAGCACGGTTTTGTATATGTGAGCTCCTGTCTAATGAATTTGATGAGTTTTCAAAAAAGGTATCAATGAGAATAGATGAAGATAGGGCAGTGGATGTTGTCTAGATGGACTTTAGTAAGACCCATGACAAGGTTCCACATGGCAGGCTGGTCTAGAAGGTTAGGTTGCATGGGATTCAGGAGAAGCTGGCAAGGTGGGTTCAGGATTGGCTCAACGATACAAAGCATGGGTTGTTGTGAGAGGGTCCAGTACATAAGTGCTATTACAAAGAAAGCACAGCAGTTCCTCTACTTTCTTCGAAGTTTTGAAAGATTCAGCATGTCATCTAAAACTTTGACAAACCTTTATAGATGTTCAGTGGAGAGTATATTGATTGCTTGCATCATGGCCTGGTATGGAAGCACCAATGTCCTTGACTGGAAAAGCTTACAAAAAGTAATGGGTACAACTCTGTCATTCATAGGTAAATCCCGCTCCACCATTGAGCACATCTAGATGGAGCACTGTCATAGGAAAGCAGCATCCATTATCAAGGGCATCCACCATCCAGGCCGAGCCCTATTTTTGCTGCTGCCATCAGGAAGGAAGTACAGGAGCCTCAGGACACACACCACCTGGTTCAGGAACGGTTATTACCCCTTAACCACCAGCTCCTGAGCCAGAGAGGAGAACCACTCAACTTCGCTCACCCCATCACTGAACTGTTCCCACAACCTATGGACTCACTTTCAAGGACTCTTCATTTCATGTTCTCAAAATTTATTGCTTGCTTATTATTATTTTGTTTCGTCTTGTATTTGTCAGTTGTTGTTTTTTGTACATTGAGTGTTTATCCATATTGTTGGGTGCAGTCTTTCATTGATTCTATTTTGTTTCTTGTATTACTGCAAAGAAATGACTCTCAGGGCTGTATATCATAACATACATGTACTTCAATAATAAATTTACATTGAACTTGAACTTTGAATGGTCTCGGCCAGAAACGTCAACTATCATCTGCAGAAGGAAAATCAGTCAACACCTCTGGTCTAGGGAACTTTTTTAGATGAATTCATATGAAAGATCCTGAACTGAAGTATTAGCAATTTCTTGTATTAACAATTTCTTTGACAGGTGTTGCCTGGCTGCTAGATATTTCCAAAATTTTTTGTTGTTATTTCAGTTTCTCAACATCTTCGGTTTTATGAGACCCGATGAAGGGTCTTGGCCCAAGGTGTCAACTCTTTGGGCTCAGTTCCTCCAGCATTTTGTGTGTGATCTCCTGGATTTCTAGCACCTGCAGTATCGTTTACATTTGTTGTTGTTCCTCTCTGTGCCCTGTGGCACATCAAGCGGCAAATTTGCCATTTTTTTAGCTGAGTTGCTAGTTTGGCAATCAACCTGGCACAGATGGTAAGCGTGCAAGGAACTGGCCAGATTCAAACCTGTGACCACTCAAATCGAAGTCCGGTGCTTGCTTCGGCTTACATCACCGGCCAGCCAATCATTTATGTTTATTATTTTAATATTCAGAGTTCACAATTATTGCTCTGCAGGAATAAACTCAAAATTCCACCAAAACAGCCAAACATTTACATTTATCTAATTAAATAACTCTGATATTAAAATAGTAGTATTAACATTTTGAAGTGTTTGGGATTGGAGGCCAGAAAGCAATGGATGAAGGTGTGAAAGTGCAAGATAGGTTACAAACAGATTTTTGCATAAACCATGAGTTCGAGGTTGAACCAAAACACAGGAAATGATGAGTGTACTCCATTATTCTTTATTGTGGATTATTCAATAGAGTGGATACGGAGAGGATGTTTCCTGCGGTGGGAGAGTCTGGGACCAGAGGATACAGCCTTAGGATAGAGTGACATCTTTTTGGAATGAAGATGAGGAGGAATTTCTTTAGCCGGAGAGCAGTGAATCTGTGGAATCCGTTGCCCAGGTGGCTGTGGAGCCCAAGTCGTCATGTATATTTAAGGCAGAGGCTGATAGATTCTTGATTGGTCAGGGCATGAAGCAATGTGGGGGGAAGGCAGGAGATTGGGGCTGAGAGGGAAAATGGGTCAACCATGATGAAAGGCGGAGAGATTCTATGGGCCTAATGACCTAATTCTGCTCCTATATTTTATGGTCTTATATGTAATTAGGTAACAGAAGAGTATTTTTTCCAGGGACACTGTCAAACTGAACCTGATCCTTTGCTCACAATGTATCTAAGCATCAAACCAACATTTTCCATCCCTTCATTCCCCTAATTACAGCTCCCATAATTTTTCCCAATTAAAATCAGCAATCCAGGACTGAACATAATCTATCCTTCTCATGCACAGCTCAATCCCACACCGGGCATTACATTCAAAAGGTTTGCCAATAGTAGTGTTACTTTCTCACAGAAGTTCAATATGGAGAGAAGGTCTTAACTGGACTGCTCAAAATGAGAATATTTAGTTTGCTTTTTCATGTTCCTGCTGAGTTACTGAGTTGCCCTTTTCTTTGGAGTATTTTTAAAGCACAGTACAGGGGACATCCCAAAGGAATTTATCTGAAGGGAAGTTCCTTTGTCTGAGCTCAGAGAATTACAAATATACAACCGACAAAACATAACTCTCAAGGCGAATGAGAAACTCTGCCGAGGCTAGTTCCGTCTCTCACACTGTCAGGCCAAGGAGCTTCTTACAAATTTTCTCTTTCCTCTGGTGATATAATCAAATCCCACTGCTTCTCAAAAACACACAGGCAGTTGATAAAATTAGTCATGATCCGAAATGCTCTGAGAAGCAGAACTGAGGGTGAGACCTATACTTCTAATGGAAGATTGTCACAGCTTGAGAGAGTGAGGATGGCTGTTGTGTTCGCTTGGATAATGTGCAGCTCAAAGAGGATTTTATAAAGTAAATTACACAATTAGAGAGAGTGGACAAAGTTTCTGACAATAACCTTACCAGGTTGTGATACCATTTTAATTAACTGCAATATCCTGTCACTACGTGCTAACATGACTCAGTAATAGAACTTCCGTCTTTAAATCAGGAAGCTTTAGATTCAAACCCCACTGCAGGATGTAAGCAGATAATTTAGGCCAACAACTGCAGTACAGTACTGCGTGCTGGACTGTCAAAAGTGCCACCTTTCAAATGAGGTATTAGACTACTGAATTTTAAATGGGAAGAAAACTGGAAATAAAATACCATTTTAAACAATTTACCATTTAGAATGGTAACTTGTGCTTACTTGAATGTATCCCAGATTTATCGCCACTATAAAAAAAAGTAGACTTTCTACAAAAAATTTTATTGGAAATATCTGGTAGAACAGGCAGCATCTGCAGAAACAAGATCAGTCAATATCTCAGGCCTAGGAAACTTTGTCAGGTGAATTCTTGTGAAGGATCCTAACCTGAGTCATTGACGATGTCTTTGACAGGTGCTGCCTAGATTGCTAGACACTCCCAGCATCTTCTTTTTTATTTCAGAATTTCAACATCTTCAGTTTTTTGAGTCCCGAGGAAGGGTCTCAGCCCAGAATGACGACTCTTTATTGCTTTCAATAGATGCTGCCTGATCTGCTGAGTTCTTCCAGCACTTTTTAGTTACTTCAGTTTTATGGTTTTTTTCTACAAAAAAATGTTTTCTATTCTTGCTATGTGTAGCTCTTGGAGTTTCTTTTATCAAATAGTGTAAGTAAAATGCTAATATTCATACATAAAGTGCTTTTATTGCTGTGACATCTCAGGGTCACTCAAAGGACCTTGTCAGGAAATATCGATAATGTGGACTCACAGGAGAATAACAAAGCTGTGGAACAAAAACTTCATCAAAGAGATACTGTATGCATTAAAAGTATGTCTGAAAGAAGGAAACAATGGTGGAGAGGTTCTGGGAGCGAACTCCAGGCCTGACCACTTCAACAGTTGAAATAGCCACCACTGATCACGAGCAGAAAACTGGGGATGATCTAAGGGGCTAGAGATGGAGGAAGGGAGTGATCTTGAAAGGGTGTTTGGCTGGAGGAAACTACAGAGGTAGGAAGAAGTACTTGAATTGAATTCTTGGATGAGAATTTATAACAATTTTACTCTTCAGCAAGGAAATCTATTGATTCTGAATTACCTTGATATGTTTCAAAATGTGAAAGACATGCTGAGAGCATTAAAATTTAAGGGATATTAATACTGGGAAGAAAACAACATCTTAATCGATGCGGTGGGGCTTATAGGTTTCCAGGTGAACCAAAGTACAGTAAAGCTTTCTTCTGTTTCTACTACTACTATTACTACTACTAATACTACTACGTTGACTCAGGCCCAGGGGGCCGGCATCGGGCACATTTTTCAACAGTGCACGTTAACTAGGACTCGGAGGAACATTAATACTTTAGGTTCCACTACAGAGGGTAAGACAGTAAGATTTTCCATTTACTATGTAAATTTACGAGCCAGGTACCAAATCTTCCAAAAGACATTTCATGTAGAGTTCTTTAAGAAAAGTACAGGGCAAAACCAACAAGTCAATATTATGATTGAGGCTATGTCAGCAGCCATATAATGACACTAAGAGAAGAGAGTTATCGTAGAAGGCAAATGTAGGGCTCATAACTTTAGTAACTAGTCAGATCTGAATCTAAACCGTTCATGAGGTTAGTCTTTTGTTATTCCATTTTTTGTTAAGCTTTTTGATCTGTAGAAACTGCCTTTTCATCCATGGTTTAGGGATATCATCAATAACATCATTATTTATTGTCCATTTCATATTATCCTCAGATTTTCAGACACATTTCCTTCTATGGCAGAAACTTGTGAACTAAGTGAGTATTAGGCACCTCAAGAAGCGTTCATTGCTCACCTTTCCTGTTGAATACTTCTCTCATCCAGAAGAGAGAGAGCCTGTCTGAGATACTGGTGTTGGGTTATGGACTGTCATTTTTGATAACCTCTAGATCAAAGTCTCTTTGGGGGATTTTGCTGTTGCTTGCATGGTGGGGGGAGAGGGAGGGGAGGGTCGATGCTTCTACTGCTGCTTGTGCATGGGAGAGGGTGGGGGACTTTGGGGTTCTGACGTTTCTGTGAAGGGTAAGAGTTTCAAGTTGTATATTGTGTACGTTCTCTGATATTAAATTGAACCATATGAACCACTTGATATGAACTCCTCTGCACATATCCTAATTCAAGCCCTTCCACCAAAATATCAAACGATTTGCACCGGAAATTTCTAGTTTTCATTCCTGTATTTGAATCCATCTATGTTGTTGCCTCCCCCAGCTATAGTATCTCCTCCAATCTTACAAACACTTCAAACCTCAGCCTACTTTGATCCTGACTCTTATGACACCAACCTTGACTTTTATAACCTTTAATTGTTTAAATCTTTAACTTTTCAATTCCTTCACCTTGTCTCTTGTTACTGTCTGCCTCTCTCCTCATGCTTCATATTTCTACAAACAAAGTCAAAGTTCAAAGTACATTTGTTATCAAAGTATGTATACATTATACAACCTTGAGATTCGTCTAACAGGCAGCCATAAAACAAAGAAACCCAAAAACAAGTCCCATATATATGAAAAAAGACTGCCTAACACCAAATATGCAGAGAATAAAAAACACATCATGTCCATAAGAAAATAAAAGAGTAAAATAACCCATAAAAAGGACCACCAAACACCCAATGAGCAATGAAAAAAGAAATCTTGCAAACAGTAACCGCAAGCAAATAGTGCTTCTGAACAGAAGTCTACAGGAGAGTTCATAGTTCAGCGCAGACCGAGTAAACATTGTGGAGCAGCAATCTTAATTGGCCAGTACCTCACTTCGGGCCCCAATACCCTGACCTTTTCAATCTGGCCCAGCTCCATCTGAACACCGTTTATGGCCTCATCCTAACTATCCCTTATGTACAGTGATGCTTTGCTTTACAATCATTCCCTTTATGAATTTTCACTATAACACAATTGTCTCCTCAGGATATGTGTCCCCAATTTACAAATCTATTTTTTTTTGTTATAACAAGTGGCGTGCTACTCTCCACTTAGAGGAAATCCCCTAATACTCTACCCACACGTGTACCATTTCCATTTACAAAGCTTTACCTAACATATAAACACGAACAAATCTGCAGACATTGGAAATCCAAAGCAACACACACAAAATACTGAAGAAATTCAGCAGGTCAGGCAGCATCCAGGGAAATGAATAATGTTAATGTTTCAAGATGAAACCCTTCTTCGGGACTGGAAAGCAAGGGGGAAGGTGCCAGAATAAAAAGGTAGGGGTGGGGAAGAACGATAGCTAGAAGGTTGTAGATGATGCCATTGTGGGTGAAGGGGCTGGAGATGAAGAAATCTTATAGGAGAGGAGAGTGGACCACAGACGATGGACACCAGGGGGAGGTGATAGGCAGGTGTGAATAGATAAGTGGCAAGATCGAGGAAAAGAAGAAGAGGGGATGGGGAGGGATTGTTTTTTTACCAGAAGGTGAAATCGATATTCATGCCACCAGGTTGGAGCCTACCCAGATGTAATATAAGGTGATGCTCCTCCACCCTGAGGTGACCTCATTGTGGCACAAGAGAAGGTCATGTGGCTGCCGTGTCGGAATGCAAATGGGAATTGTAATTAAAATATTAGGGGACCAGAAGATTCCGCTCTTGTAAGATGGAATAGAGATGCTCAGAAAAAAATGGTCCCCCAATTCTCAACAGGTCTCACCAACGTAGAAGAGGCTGCAATGGGAGCACTAGATACAGTAGATAACCCCAGCAGATTTGCAGGTGAAGTGTTGGAAGGACTGTTTGGGGCCCTGAATGGAGGTGATGGAGGAGGTGAATGGGCAGGTGTAGCACATGGCCACTTGCAGGTATCAGTGCCAGGGGGGAGACTAATGGTGAGGGACAAACAGACAAGAGAGTCATGGAAGGAGCGATCCCTGCGGAAAGTGGAGAAAGTGGAGGAGGTAAAGATATGTTTGGTGGTAGGATCCCTTTGCAGATGGTGGAAGTTGTGGAGAGTGATGTGTTGAATGTGGAGGCTCATGGGTGGTAGGACAGGAGGAAGTAACATATATTTATCAGGAACAAAACCCTTTTGTAAATTGATGAATGCCTGGAACCAGATGCCACATTTTGATAATGCTTTTGTGAACCTTATGATGCTTTGAGACATTATAGGCACAATATAAATGCTGCTTGTAGAGGTGCCCACACAGAGTATCTCAGCAATTAATAAGCCCATTTAGAAATGGAATGGATTTGTTTTTAAATAGATCTTTCCTTTTTGATTAAACAACTTATGATTAATAATTGAAAATCTGGCCATTTGAAACATTGGCTGAAAAGTCAATATACTACCTGTCTCCTCTGATGAAGAATGAGTCAGAGTTTGAGCAAGTGTTCACTCTAAATGAACTTGCCATTACCAGGGCATTCATGAGTTGAATGTGCACTGGGTTTTAATTAAGATATGTTTGTAGCAATGTCAAGACAGTTATCTATATATGAATGATCATTGATTTTCAGTGGCTGATCTCCACTAAACCCACAATTTTTTGTGGGGTCACATCTTACTGTGCAAACAGGCTAAATTAATGAGAGCCAATTTTATATTGGGCCCTGGACACGACCTGACAAAAGAAACAAGGAAATCAAAAATCAAATGTCCATCCTCCATTAGAAGAGGAAATTTTAATGTTCAAAGTTCAAAATAAAGTTATTTTCAAAGTTACATACACAAGTTGCTGGAGGAACTCAGCAGGCCAAGCAGCATCTACGGAAAAGAGAACAGTCGACATTTCAGGCCGAGACCTTTCGGCAGGATTAACGAAGGGTCTCGGCCCAAAACGTCAACTGTTCTTTTTTTCATAGAATGCTTCCTGGCCTGCTGAGCTCCCTCAGCATTTTGTGTGTGTGTTGCTTGGATTTCCAGCATCTGCAGATTTTCTCTTGTTCATTATCAAAGTACATGTCATTAGATAACTACCTTGAGATTCATTTTCTTGTGGGCATTCACAGTAATAGAAATAAGCACAATGGAATCAATCAAAACCCGTACATGAATGAGATGGACAAGCAACCAATGTGCAAAAAACAACAAACTGTGCAAATACAAAAAAAACATAAATAAGCAATAAATATTGAGTACACAAGTTGTAGAGTCCTTAAAAGTGAGTCCATAGGTTGTGAAATTAATTCAGTGTTGGGTTCAGAGTTCAATTTCTGACATTGTTGGACATTTCATGCAAGAAATTCAAGTTGTTAGTCAAAGGTTCAAAGGTTCAATTTAATGTCAGAGAAATGTATACAATATACATCCTGAAAATGTTTTTCTTCACAACCACCCACAAAAACAGAGAAGTGCCCCATAGAATGAATGACAGTTAAACGTAAGAACCCCAAAGTCCCCCCCAGCTCCCCTCCCTCCCGCCTGTAAGTGGCAGCAAGCAACAATCTCCACTCCCCCCACCAAATAAAAAGCATTGGCACCACCATCGAGCACTCAAGCGTGAGCAAAGCAATAGCAAAGACACTGACTCGCAGTTATCCCAAAGACTTCGCGTTTCACCCGGGATTCGACGTACCACAATTCCTCTCTCTCCGTAATAAGGGAGAAGGAGGTGTCTCCATTTTCTCAGCGAGCGGGCAGACATAACAAACAACCCACTGGTTTACGATGTTAAGCGTCCTTTACGTCGCTTTTTCTGAGCTCGATTCCCAAAGGTCTCAACGACCCCGGGTCTTTGGGCACACAGCAGTAGATTTTCCGACTCCGCCAATAACACTGGTCTCCAGCCGTGACACGGACCCTCGATCCACCTGCCTCCTGAGCCCCGAGATCTTAGGCTTCCAAATCCGAGCCAGACTCTCAGGCCAAACCCTTGGCGTGCTGAACAACGGCCAGTCCTGACACCCCAAGAACGGGTCCCATTCCCATGAAGAACCAAAGTCAGCGTGTCATTCCAGGTCAGGGTCCTCAAAAGAACCCTGAAAGGGAAAAATAAAGATATTAAAGATGGAACTAGAGCTGTTTCCGAAGATGCAAGCGAAGGAATCACCGTTTTGTGCCATTTTAACTTCGCTCCACCTCAATCAGTGATAAGCATCTAATAGTTGGACCATATGAACTTAAGGATACAGGATCAAAATTAGGTCATTTGACTGCTCTACTATTCAATCATGGTTGATACTTTTTCAACCACATTTTCCTACCTTCTCCCCATAACCTTTAATCCCATATGACCAAAAGACCGTGAGGCATAGGAGCAGAATTAGGCCACTCATCCCATTATGTCTGCTTTGCCATTCTATCTTGGCTCATTTATTATCTCTCTCAGCTTCATTCTCCTGCCTTCTTCTTCTATGACGCCATTACTAATTGAGAACTTATCAACCTGTGCTCCAAATATACCCAATGACTTGGCCTTCCCATCCCGCTGTGCCAATAAATTCCACAGATTCATCACCCTGTGGCTGACGAAATTCCTTCTAACCTCAGTACTAAAGGGGCATCCTTTTACACCTGTATATTTTGTGGATGTGCCCTTGGATCTGAGACTCCCCTACTAGTGAAGACATCGTCTCCATGTCCACCCTATACAGACCTTTCAATATCTGGGAGGTTTCAATATGATCTAGTCTCATCTTTCTGCAGGTTCTTGGTTTTTAGACTATTAAGCTTCCCACATGCACACACACACAGAGTTGCTGCAGCGCTCATGATAAATCAACGCTCCCAACACTTCCATGTTTCATGGACCTTCCACAATGTTTGGACTTCCTTCATAGAAAAGTTGACATCTGTTTTGATCTTTACTGAGATTCATAAATTGCAGATGTGCTGACAGCTGTAATTCCGAGCGTAAGCGATGAGACTTTCTGAATACCTGCCGGCACTGTGGGCAATGATTGTTGTGTGGATTTATTCAGTGATCCAACAATACTAAAAGCATGAAGGACAACTCCCTCCCTTTAAGGGCTGCAGCCTAGAATTCACTGTGCTGGATGAAAGCAAGCCATAGGCAGAATGTCAAATAAAGGAGTGTTCTGGCTTAAGGAACACTAATTCTCCTGGACCCCTTTTATTGAGCATAAACTGCCAGAAGCAAACTCTGTGAGAGATTCACAACTGAAAATGCTGACTGGGAATTTGTGAGATTTACCTGGTTGTTGGTGGTCTTGCCAGGAGTCACATTGTCACTTTATCATTTCCTGTCAGTCACCTTAAGTACAGATACTCTTGCACCTAGAGTCACTTCACGTCCATACAATCAGACTTCGTATATAAGGTGACCTTATTTATACACAACCACACTCAAATAATTACTTGTACACTGCGTTTTATAGGTTTAACTTTGTATTAATACTTATTTTGGGTATTTTTAGGTTTTATTGTGTTCTTTATGCTTATGGTGTTCTTTTCATGCAGAATCAGATATGGAGTAACAATCACTTTGTCCTTTTTTACACTCGTGCTGAAGAATGACAATAAATAATCTTGTATCTTGATCTTAAATCTTAAAATGGTGTTTTCTATCTCCTTTACACTAACTGAGAAACTAAACTAAAATAACACACACAGAATGCTGGAGGTACTTAGCAGCCAGGCAGCATCCATAGAGATATAGAGATAGAGATATAGAAACAGTTGATATTTTGAGCCAAGATCCTTCATCAGTGCTTGCCCTTCCATTGAAGCTTCCTGACATCCTCCAGCAGTTTGTGTGTGTTCCTCAAGATTTCCAGCATCTGCAGAATCTCCTGTGTCTCTGAAGAGACAAAACGCTTTAGCACTATTTCCAGGTGTTCAGTTTTCCTTCTCATTTTCAGACTCAGTTTTAATATCACCGGCATGTGCTGTGAAATGTGTTGTCTTTGCAGCAGCCGTACAATGTAATACATAATAATAGAAAAAAAGAACATGAATTACAGTAAATATATATGTTAAATAGTTAAATAAGTAGTGCAAAAATTAAAAGTAAAAAGTAGTGAGATAGTGTTCATGGGTTGAATGTCCATTTAGAAATTGGATGGCAGAGGGGAAGAAGCTGTTCCTGAATCATTGAGTGTGCGCCTTTAGGCTTCTGTACCTCCTTCCTGATGGTAGTAATGAGAAGAGGGCATTGAATTTCCAGCATCTGCAGAATTCCTGTTGTTAACCTGGGTGATGGGGGTCCTTAATGATGGACGCCACTTTTTAAGGCATCACTCCCTGAAGATGTCCTGGACACTGTGGAGGCTAGTACCCATGATGAAGCTAAGTTAACAGCTCTCTGCAGCTTATTTTAATCCTGTGCCATAGCCACCCCCCCCCCCCCCACCACCCCATACCAGACGGTAATGCAGCCAGTAAGAATGTTCTCCACGGTACATCTGCAAAATTTGCGAGTGTTTTGGTGACATACCAAAACTCCTCAAACCCCTAATGAAGCATAACTACTGTTATCCCCTCTTCATATCTGCATCTCAATGTTGAGTCCTGAATAGATCCTTGGAGATATTGACACCCGGGACCTTGAAATTGCTCTCTCTTTCCACTTCTGACCTCAGCTGAAAATTAAAGAATTATTCGTTCTTTTCCATTTGTTCAGGCCATTATTTATGGGCCATTCTGAATTTCTTCTTAATCTGTGTGGATCACCATATCATCTTTATGGAACTGCAAATGGGTGGGCAGGTTTGGTTTCTACAAAAATGCCAGAGTTTTATAATCACCATACTGATGTTAACTTTATATCTCGGGTTTATTTAGTTTAAATTTCCCAGCTGCTGTGTTGGAGTTCAGTCGGGTACTTCTAGAGTCTATACCTCTGTAATACATAAATTAACTGCTTTGATAGAGTACTTAAGTGCCTCTGCTTTTCTCTATCTGAATCTCGGAGGGATTCACATCACTTCAACAACATGACCATTTCATTTCCAATCATTTGCAACGGACCTTATGTTCTTTCAAAGTGGAACAGTCAGTTTAGTTCTAGTTGATGCCTAAATTGTTCGCCTGCTACGATTCAGGCTGATAATTATTTGTTCTCTTCCAAGTCACAGACCACCTGGTCAGGAAAAAAAAGTACACTACTGCTTGTTCTTTGTCACTGGGTATAAATACTGGAACTTACTACCTAACAATACAGTGGGGATACTTTCACCAGGACTGTGGCAGTTCAAGACGGCATCTTACTACCATCTACACTTGGATGATCAGAGATGGGCAATGAATGCTGGGCTTTGTAATCACATGCAAACCCATTGAAAAAGCTCTACCCTTCCCTACCCAACAACCCAATCTCACTTTCCTACTCACTTGCTTCAATGAAGCACAAGGGAACTTCTGTAACTTCCTGTATTTAAACAGGGAAGCAATTATATTTAGAAAACTTACTGTTGTGAAAGAGAGAGAGAGAGAGAGAAACCAAGAAGATTGAGAAGAGATTTGGTAGAGGCATACAGAATTATGAGAGTTTTAGAAAGGGTAAATGCAAGCAGGCTTTTTCCACTGAGATTGGGTGGGACTCAACTAGAGGTCATGGGCTAAGGGTGAAACGTGAAAAGTTTAAGGGAACCATATGGGGAAACTTCTTCACTCAGAGGGTTGTGAGAGTGTGGAATGAACTGCCAGCGGAAGTGGTGCAAGTAAGCTTGATTTCAAAGTTTAAGAGAAGTTTGAGTAGGTACATGGATGGTAGGGCTATGGAGGGCTATGGTCCCAGTTCATATCAATGGGAGTAGGCAGTTTAAATGGTTCGTTACGGACTAGATTGGCCAAATGGCCTGTTTCTGTGCTGTATTTTTCTATGACTCTTTGAATCATAGACTCTAAGACAGCAAGAGTGTGTGAGAGAGAAAGAAAGACAGACAGAGATAAGGAGAGAGAGAAAGAGTAACAGAAGGAAAGTGAGAGAAAGAAAACAGAACAAGAGAGAGAAAGAGAGACAGAGACAGAGAGGGACAGAGGGAGAGGGAGTGAGAGTGGGAGAGAGAGAGAGAAGATGGAGCGGGGAGACTTAAACAGATCAGGCTCAGTTCAAATCCAACTTAGTCAGCGGTCACTGTTCCGAGTAACTGCACCATCCATTCTTCATTCATTTAATTTGCATCCGCTTCTGCCAAAAAGAAAATAAAGCCCATTGCTCAATCTAAAAAAGGTCAACAAAATACTCCAGTTCATTTTGTTTATTTCAAATGGGGAATGGACCATTCTACGAAAATATGGCTTTGTCATTATTCATTTTCAAACACAGTCATTCATTCATTACTGGAAATGGTTAAGTCCTGTCATCTTTTGGCCATCTGTTTCTTTGCTCTCACGGTCTTCACTGAAGCATTCCTGGCTGAAAGGCAAAGGCCTCGAGAACTCAACCTGACCTAACCCTTGTTTCCTTTAGGAGCCTTTACCCCATGGTACAGTTTTCCAGAAGCCCTTGAATTTTAGTCCTCTCTTGGCTGTTATTAATAAGAAACGAACATTATGAGGTAGAGGGAAAAGAACAAACTGCCTCTTCTTTCATATTTCTTAGGAGGACAAAGTGTCATTATGGTTTTAATTACAATTCCCCTAACAAATCCATTTCCACATTGAAAGTAAATGTAACTCCAAGAATTCATCCTGGAACTCGTACTGGGAGCAGGATGTTAGTCCGTGACCAATGGTTTGTTTGGGTTTATATAGTCACTGCGAGGCAAACTTTTAAAGTGCATCAGGTGGCCAAGTCAGTCATGACCTTTCTATTTCCTGTTTAGGATTCTTGAATTCATAGTTAATCTCATCAAAAGATGTCTGAGTATTTATTATTAGTCTCCCAGAAACACAAGTGAAACTATAAGTCAAGGTGATTAATCTCAAGCTCATAACTCTTGAGGAACTGCCAAACTCAATTTGTTTTATTTATTCTTTCATAGGATATAGGCTTCAGTGGTTAATCTACAATTTATTATCTGTTCCCAACTACTTCCCGAACCAATCGGTCATTTCAGAGGGCATTTAGGAGTCAATAACATTGAAGATGAGTCTGCAGTTACATTTAAAGAAATAAACCAAAGGAGTCTTTATAAGATTCCCCTTAATATCATGGTCTCATTATTGACACAACCTTTCATTCAAGATTTAGTTCATTGTTTAACCCTTTAGTGAAAGTCAAACTTGTGGTTAATTGGGAGAATAGCTACCAAAGAGAATGAAACCTACTGAATACTGAGAGACCTAGATAGGATGGACTTGGAGAGGACGTTTGCATTAGTAGGAGAGTCTAGGATCTGAGGGACAATCTCAGAATAAAGGGACATCCATTTGTAACAGAGAAAAGCCGGCATTACTTTCAGCCAGTGTGTGGTGAATCTGTGGAATTGATTGCCATGGAAGCCTGTGTAGACCAAGTCATTGGGCCCGCACCAGTTTGCCTATAAGGCAAATAGACCAACTGAAGACACCATTTTTATTGCCGTTCATACTAGCGCACAAAGACACATACTTTTCATCAATTGGTATTTGGCCTTTAACACCATACTACTGAGCAAGCTAGCTATCAATTTCTACAATCTGAATCTCAGCATATCGACCTATAATTGGATCTTGGACTTCTTCACTAATCATACCCAGATGATGAAACTAGGCAAGTCAGCATCAACATCCAACCCCCCCCCCCAACCCCAACCCCAACCCTGAACACCAGTGCCCGTCAGGGGTGTGTACACTCTCTCTACTCTCTCTTCACCCATGACTACACTCCCGCTCATCCTACAATCTCAATCATCACATTTGCAGGTGACACAACTGTGATTGGTCTAATCACAAACAATAATAAGTCTGCATAAAAAGAGAGTAGGGGTTAAAACTGTTCTGTTGGTGCAGGAACTACAACCTATTGCTTGACATCAAGAAGACAAAAGAAATGATAATTGACTTCAGGAAGACAGGAGGTCCTGAATAAGCCGCACTATTCATAAGTGGTGAGGTCGTGGAAAGGGTCTCAAGTTTCACGTTTTGGGGAATGAACATCACTGAGGAGCTCACTTGATCTGTCAACACAACATCAATAGTAGGGAAGGCACAACAGCAACTATACTACCGGAGGCGCTTAAGGAGAGCTAATTTGCCCCAAATATTGCTGGCCAACTTTCATTGATGTGCTACAGAGAGCATATTGACAGTGTGGTACTCTAGCCGCAGCAGCCCAGATCACAAAGCACTCCAGCGGGTGATTATGAAGGCTAGGCACATCATTGGGACTCAACTAAAACTGTAGAAAATATACAACTCTTGATGCCCACAGCGCTTGTAACATCGTTAAAGGCCTATCACATCTTGGACATCTCCTGCCATCTGGTAGGAGTTACAGAAACATCTCAGCCAAATCATTAAGAGTGAAAAACTGCTTCTTCCTGAGGGCTGTTGTACAGCTGAATAATGCTACACCCCAGCTTGCCAATGGCCTTTGAGTGTTATGGCCTGTTGAAGTCACTTGTTGAATGTAACTATGGGATTTTTTTTTAATTAAACCATAGAGTCATAGAAAAGTGAAGCACAGGAACAGGTCCTTTTGTCTCATCTGAACCACTTAAACTGCCTCCTCCCATTGACCTGCACCAGGACCATAACTCTCCATACACCTATCATCCATGTACCTATCCAAACTTCTCTTAAACGTCGAAATCGAGTTTGCATGCACCACTTGTGCGGGGAGCTTATTCCACACTCTTCCCCTAATGTTCCTTTTAAACATTTTACCTTCACCCTTAAACCATGCCCTCTGATTGTAGTCCCACCTAACCTCTGTGGAAAAAGCCTGCCTGCATTTACCCTATCTATGCTCGTCATACTTTTGTATAACTCTATTAAATCTCCTCTCAACCTTCTACGTCCCAAGGAATAAAGTTGTAACCTATTCAATCTTTCCTTATAACTCAGGTCTTCCAGACCTGGCAACATCCTTGTAGATTTTTTCGGTATAATTCACCAATGTATTATACAACTTCAACATATGATCCCAACTCCTTAACTCAATACTTTGAAGATCAAGATGCCAAAAGCTTTTTTTACAACTCCATCTACCTGTGACGGCATTTTCAATTGTGGACCTGTATTCATAAGCCATTGTAAATATCTGTTTTGCATGGACTGGAATCGCACCACAATCATATTGTCTTGAGCAATAAAGTCCTATTCTATTCTACTGGGTGCATTTAAGGCAGAGATTGATGGGTTCTTGATTGATAAGGGGTTAAGGGATACGGGGAGAAGGTGGGAGAATGGGATTGAGGCGAAATAAAAATCAGCCATGATCGAATGGTGGAGCAGATTCAATGGGCCAAATGGCTTAATTCTGCTCCTCTATCTAAATTTTTACAGTATGAATGCATTGAAAGACAGAATGGTAGGCAGGCGATGGTTAACACTGAAAGAAATAAAGCATGCTGCAAACAAATACCTGTAGGGCACATAAAATAAAGGAAAAAGTGATGCATCCATAGCTGACCAGAGATATTAAAATACTAAATAAAATAAATAAAAAGATGTCAGAAATAGCGGCAGGCTTGAGGGTTGGTGACATATTAGAACTTAGCAAAGAAGGACTAAGAAATTGATAAAGAAAAGCATGATAGAGTATTTGTGGAGATTGGTGAGAAACTGTAAGAGGTCGAGACCTACAGTGGAAAAGATTCTGTGAGGAATAATGTGGGTCCCTTATAGTGAAAAGAGATTTTATAATTGGGAATAAGGAAATGGCAGAGGAATTAAACGATTAACCTATGTCTGTCTCCACAGAAGACACACAAAAGGTGACAGGTAGACTAGAAAATGGACCTGCAAATCCTTGCTTATTCCTCCATTATAATTATTCACAATCCTCGCCAAAAGGCAGAAATATTAATACACAGCACCGGTGCGCCAACTAAGGATATTGGTTCTGGTGGGGGAAATGCAGCAACAATTTGTCTGCTGCAGGTATTTAAATAACTGATAAGATAATGCTCATTCGGTGATAAGAACAACCAAGCTGACTGCATCTTCTTAGAGTTGTGACATGGGGTCTCAAAGAGTGTGTGGACAGATGTTCGTTCCGAAAGGACGACACGTCTAAGGGGCAGCAGTTATCCAATGCTCCAATGAGGTACATGTTCAGGTTCAAATTCAGATTTATTTGTCACCTGTACATTGAAACATACAGTGAAATGCATCATTTGCATTCAATTTGTTTGTGATGGGGGCAGCTCTCACATGTCACCACACATTCCAATGCCAACATAGTATGACCACAATGTTTCACAAAACAACACAAACAGCAGCAACAAAAAAGTTCAAAGTAAATTTATTATTGAAGTATATATATATTACCATATACAACCCTGAGATTCATTTTCTTGAGGGCATACACAGTGGAAGCAATGAAAGACCGCACCCAACAGGCAACATGCAAAAGACACACACAAAGTTTCTGGAGGAACTCAGCAGGCCAGGCAGCATCTATGGAAAAAAGTACAGGCCTGCCGAAGAGTTTCGGCCCGAAACGTAGACTGTACTTTTTTTTTTCCATCGATGCTGCCTGGCCTGCTGAGTTCCTCCAGCATTTTGCATGTATTGCTTGGATTTCCAGCATCGGCAGATTTTCTCTTGTTTGCAAAAGACACAAGCTGTGCAAATATAATATAAAAGAAAAAGTAAAAAATATCAAGCCCCAGCAACAACAATAACTATAGCATAAGAAATCAACAGCAAAACAAGCCCCTTTACCATTCCTACAACACACTCAAACACCCAGGGAGGCTTGAAATCCTGGTCCCTGGTTTCTCAGACTTGCAGACATCAGGCCTCCCTTGGACTTCAGCTCAGGATGCCAATCACAGGTTTGATCTATGGGCTTCAACTTCTGGACTTGCACAGTACTTCGACGC
The DNA here is from genome assembly GCF_963921235.1 of Mobula hypostoma. Taxonomy (NCBI): domain Eukaryota; kingdom Metazoa; phylum Chordata; class Chondrichthyes; order Myliobatiformes; family Myliobatidae; genus Mobula; species Mobula hypostoma. Next base: position 32,067,927 of record NC_086120.1, read on the forward strand.
CACTGACCCGGCCCTCGTAACCCCATTGTGTCTTCCACATTCAGTCTTCGACCTTTGGCTTTGTCCTCCAGACTTGGCCTGGTTTGACGTTCGGGCCTTTACTTCCGGACTTAGGTGAATCTTGACTTCAAATTCCTAGCTGCATGTTGTAGCCTCTGGAACAAGGCCAAGACTCCATGGGCTGTAGAATGAGGCATCAGGTATTCTGCTGCACAGTTTCAATGGCCCTGCTTGATCCTGACATAGCATGCTGCTTGTGTGGAGTTCACATGTTCTCTCTATGACCACGTGGGTCCACCAAGGGTTTCCATTTCTTCCCGTGTACCAATGATGTGCTGCTTGGTGGGTTACTGTAAACTATCTGTAGTGTAGGTGTGAGGCAGGAACATTAGAAGGAGCTGATAAGCAGAAATTGAGAGAGATAGAGAGTAGGTTAAAAAGAGGTATGGGACTGGTGGAATCCTCCAAGAGAAAGCATGAATAGATGGGCCAAGTGGGCTCGTTTTCAGCTGTAAAGCAATAAGAGTATACTTATAATAAAAAGAGTTTGCTGCACTCATTGATCCTGTTATAGTTACTATTCTATAGATTTGCTGAGTATGCCCACAAAAATATAAATCTCAGGGTTGTATATGGTGACATATATGTATTTTGATAATAAAATTTGCTTTTAACTTTGAAATTTGCAAAAAATACATTAAAAATAATATTAATGAAAACAAATTAAGTACCTAGCTTCCTAATCTTGCATCCATTGTTGACTCCATTTAAGTGAATGGGGTTGAACAGGGTGGGCTAACATGAGTGACAGAGAGTTGTGGCTGTGTGGAATGAGCTTCCAGCAGAAATGGTTGAGGCAGGTTCGATGCTGTCGTTTAAAGTTAAATTGGATAGGTATATGGACAGGAAAGGAATGGAAGGTTATGGACCGAGTGCAGGGCCGACATGGCCTGTTTCCGTGCTGTAATTGTTATATGGTTATATGGTTATATGACATATAACAGAGGAGGCTGATGTACTTTGTATCTCACTTCTCAATTCAGTGCTGAGTCCAGCTGGAGCAAGAGGCGTGTGTCCATAATGCAATATACAGCCCTGGAAGTCAGGAACACAATGACCCATGCAGTATTTTGTGCCAGAACCCCTCAGTAGAATAGCTGAATGAAGTGGTCCACAATCCTGAGTCATTAACAGAACCACTTTCTCTGGAAGCTTTCTACGTACAAATTTGGGGAAATGCTTCCAAAATTACCCAGGACAAATAAGCCTCAAAAGGTGCTCCACTGGAAGGGAAATACTTTGGAACATATTGAAAATGCAAAAGGAGCATAAACGTAGAAGTTTTTTTTTGATCGCATCTTGCTGATTGTAGCCAGCAGTGCTGTAGGGACCATCTGGCATTCAACTACCTGAACAGAACTACACCTCGGACTTGTCTGAGGTTCCGTCACTAAGAACTCTCACCATCTGGGGCACTTGTCATTACTACCATTAGGGAGGAGGTACAGGAGCCTGAGGTCCCACACTCAGCATTTTAGGAACAGCATTTCCCCTCTGCCAACAGATTTCTGAACAGTCCACGAACCCATGAACAGCTCCTCACTACTCCTCTTTTGCTCTACTTATTGATTTTATTTCTTTTTGCAACTTCTAGTAATTTTTTAATGTCTTGCGCTATAAAGCTGCCACTAAACAACCAATTTCTTGTCATATATCAGTAATAATAAACCTGATACTGTTTATAATTCTGATTCTGTCAATGCAGGACTTTAAAAAAGTACCAGATAGTACTCCACCTGCCAGTTCCTCAACAGCCCCAGTCTGTGTCCTTCCAACATCTTAAATTCTTCAACAAACTGGATCTATCAGTAGATAGTTTAAGCTTTAACCATTGCAACTGTAAACAATCTAATGTGATCTTTTATTAAATGTATTAATGCAGCAAAAAAAAAGTACCAGATAATGCTTCTGTCACTGAACTACTTGGCGTCCAACAGAAAGCCCAGTCTTCTTAAGCATGTCTGGCATTACCATTCACATCAAGTACATTTGAAACTTGAGACCTGCAGATTAGTCAAGGGTAATGGTTGCATTTTTAAATCCTTTTATTTTCAATTTTGTATTAACTTAGATGTGTTTTGATGTGTTTTAAATTAAATTTATTTTAATGTTATTTTTAGCCAATTAAGTCAATTGAATGGCTTTTGAGTACCGTAGATACTTAAAAGTTGTGAAAATCACTTGCAGCTTTGGCAGGTGGCAGCATTGCATCCCAGCCTAGCTTCCTGTCCAAGGTTGTCATGATCACTCAGGGGCAGGGTGAAATGAGAACTGGATGCTCAGCTCCAGGGTTCTGAAAACCAATAGGGTGACACTCTGCATCCAGCCAAGGTAAATGTCAGCATCTGGGGACAGTGGGTAGTGACTCCAGGCAAAGGACCCAATCCAGCACAGTCTGGAAGAGTTTTCTTTTTCACAGCTTTCTGGTGTTGTTGAATTTAATTTGATCCCTGAATCCCATCAATCTGCTGGGCAGCTAGCGCCTTGGCAATATCCCTGGGAACGTTTGGTTTTAGCTGACTGTGAAATCATTGAACACTAGAAAAGGTCTCCCCAGTGTCCAGTGCCATTTTACTTGTTTTGAGAAGTTTCTCGGGCAAAGATATCCACAAAATAAAAATAACACTTACACTTGAAAGAGCATGTGCACTGTTGGGTAAAAATACATTGCTTGGAAATTCATCCCTTGTCAAAAGTGCCAGATGCACTATATAATTTTGCCTCTGAAATTTGTTTGCAATGAACTCAGTGCAATCATATTGCATTGGTTTCAATGGAACCATGACTCTATGGCACAATACTTGAAGGATTATGGGGCTTGTCAGGAGAAAAGGAGTTGACCAAATTGCTCACCAAGAAGCTAGCACAGAAAGACTGAGCTGAGTGGGGTCCATCTATAAATCAACAATTCTATGAAGCAGTGTATTTCAGAAACAAAGTATTTTACACCATAGTAGTTCCAATAGGGAATTCATTTCTGAACAAAGATCCTCGATATCGATCTTTTCTGCCTATGGTGATCCGACTTTGCCCTCCAAATCTTCAAAGCACTGACAAATTTCATAAATTTCACTGGACAACAATTTTTTTTCGAAAGTGTTGCTTCCTCAGAAATTTATTTTGTTTATGATAGATCACTTGAAGCTGAACACCAATATAATTTCAGACTACTTGTATAACGTAGGAATTTGGAGAAACAAGAAATTAACTTTCATTGAATATAATATTGTGCATGGTCGACAGTCCGTCCCTGCATTTCCAATCACCAGCAGGTTTTCTGTTCTTGTGTTAAAATGTTTTTGTGGGATTATGGTGAGAAGTTCCAGTTCATTTATTGTTACATTTTAGCTTGGGTTATAAAGTTATTTGCTTGTGTATTTGTGGGTCACCCTAACTCTAACCGGGGTGGTCATCTCCCCCGTCTGTATGAGACTGGTTGGGTTCACTCTCGGGGTCGTGGTGTGATGCCTGGTCTGTTTCGAGTTTATCACAATAAAATGGTTGTTGAGTTAACGAGCTTCCTCATCTGCCCAAATACTTGCCACAATATGTTTAATTGCATGAGGGTGCTGATGTTTTGCAATAGTTCAACTAAGCGAGAAATACTTTGTTGATGATTTTTGTTTATACTCAATGTCTGAGGCTTCTCGCTTAAGTGTCCAACAGTAATCAACGTTGATGGATTCCAATTTCCCTGATACCGTTTCTTTATGACCACAATGTTCTGGTGAAACATTTCAACACGTTTGTCACTGACAGAGCCAAGACTTGCAGGGAAGAAATGGGAATGCAGAAAATGAATCTTTAGTAACATGTTGCACTTCCTGCTTTGTATGCGTGAAACAGGTTGTCAACCAGCTGCATGTAGTTTGGTGCTCTGTAGTTGCCAAGAAAATTTTCAACAACATCCTTGAATTCCTTCCATGTGATTTTCTCTGGTTCCACAAGAAGTTCATCGAATTGCCTATTGCTGATGACCTGTTTGATTTGTGGACCAACAAAAATGCCTTCATTAATCTTGGCACTAGTTATTCTGAGAAACATCAGTCTCAAATATTGAAATCCTTCATGGAAAGTTATAGCCTTTCTAAAATCTGTCCTCCCTATGCAGCATCCACCCTACCTAAGCATGCACAGGGATGCCCAGGCAATGCCTGGACAAGATAGAAAACTTCTCAGCTGACATTGTGGGCAAGATTTTAATTGACTTGTAATATGAATTGAAATGACAATTATAGGTGATTTTTTTAAAAAAATAGTGCGTGATAGAGAAATTACATAGTTCTTTCCATGATCTGCAACCGAAAATCCATAAGATATAGCCAAAATCAGGAAGCAATATCTTTGTTGTCCAGTGATATTGGAGTCTCCTTGGCAAATATGGAGAGCTATTAGGTATGGGATTTAATACAGAGAAGTGCAAATGAAAATATAAAAAGGACAGAGAGATGAACGATAGCTTAAATGGAAGAACATTGCAGCCTGTGCATACATGTGCATGTATCCTTGGAACTAGAAGGTCTCGTTGAGAGTGTCTAGTAAAGCAAATAGGATCCTACGTTCATAAGTAGTGTGAGAGAATTCAAAAAGAAGAACATTATGTTGATTCTGTATAAGACTAGCTTCACCACAGATAGTGTTTTCATCCGGTCACCACAGTTTAGGGAGGATGTGAAATTTCTAGCGGGGATATTGGAATGGATCCAAGGATAAGGCCACAAAATTCATCTGGCGAAAATGGGTTATTTCCCTTGGAACAGAGACAATTGAGAGGAGATTTGCTGGAGGTGTACAAAGCCATGACATGTTTTAATGAGATAACAGAGAAGATTTTTCCATCAACCAACAGTTTGGGGCTAGGAGATATACTGAGATATACTGTAGATGTAAAATTTTGGGGGACAGATGCAAAGAGGATGTGAAGAAATCTTTCTACAGAGATCTTGCTCACTGTTTGTGATATCAGAGAATATGGTGCTTAATGCTTTCAACAGGGAGTTGAACAGGCACTGAGGGTAAATAATTTGCAGGGTAAGAGTTGGGGGAATAGGATTGATTGCTCCAATAAGACTTGGTGTTGGCTCAGTTAGCTTCAGGACCATAGTGAATGCTGTAATGATTCAAAATATGCTGTTCCTTAAGTAGTCTCTATGTAAGTTAGGATGACCACAGGTGGAAGGTTTTATTCCAGTGACCCACCTAGGAGGAAATTTTCAACGTCTAGTCCACTGATAGAGTGCCCATGAATCTAACCAAATATCCTTGGCAGGCCTTGGGGAGGGAGAGACATTATTTACTCATGTAGTTTGACGATTTGACAGTGCATTTAATAACAATATACCAGACCTGCAGAGGTAGGCACCTCCCAGTCTCCACCCAGATAACAGGAATCACCTGCCACTTATTTCCGAATCTCACCTGAACCCCATTTAAACCTAGCTCTCGTCCACAATCCTTGTTCACTGATGTGAACCAGCCAGCCTCAACCAGTTTTCTTAGTCTTCAGTTGCTTTGCAGTGTTAAGTATCTGTTCCCTATTATTTTGCGGCCCCCCTCGTGGCTTGTTATTTTGCAGCTATTAAGAAAATATTGCTTACTGCTAAATTGTATCAGCTGCTCTGCTTTTGGGTCAAGCCTCCTCTACATTTCCTGACAGAATGAGTGAACCAACAATTGACCCAGCAGAGTATGCCTGCCTCAAGGAAGTCATCCATCAACATGAGCATATGGTCCAGAAGCAGCAGGAAACCATTCACCATCTGCTCGCCATTCTCAACCAGCTCTCTGTCTCGATACAGCAACCCTGCGCCAGTCAACCTCCTGCCTCAGAGCCCTAGATGCTGGTGCCCAAATCTTTTGATGGATCCCCAACCCGATACCACAACTTTCTGTCCCAGTGTGCCTTACTCTTTGAGCTCCAAACAGTTCTGTATGTTATGGACTGAGTCAAAATTACCTTTGTCATTTTTCCCTTGATTGGGAAAGCTCTGACCTGGGCTGCTGCTATGAAGATTTAACTGCAGAGATCCGTTGGGATTTCAACCAACCAGGAGGTGCAAGGGAGGCAGTGGATTGGATATTTAGCCTGTGTCGAGGCTCATAGTCTGTGCTAGCTTAGGCTGTGGAATTCGGGACCCTCGTGGCAGAGTACAGCTGGAATGCAGAAGTACTACCTGAGGTGCTTAAGGAGAGCTAATCTGCTCCAAAAATATTCTGGTGAACTTTTATCAATGTGCAATACAGAGCATACTGGCATACTGAATGACAGTGTGGTAACTAGCTGCAGCAAGACAGATCACAAAGCACTCTAACGGGTGATCAGGACATCTCGGCACATCATTGGGACTCAACTACTGGACCCGGAGACAATCTACAACTCTCGGTGCCTACGGCACACTCGTAATATCATTAAAGACCCATCCCATCCCAGATCTGGACACTGTCGATTCAATTTCCTGACTTCTGATAGGGGTTACAAAAATATCTTAGTGAAGATAGTAAAAGTGAAAAACAGCTTCTTTCTGAGGGCTGTTGTGTAGCTGAATAATGCTACACCCTGGCTTGCCAATGGCCTGAATGTTTCAGACTATTGCATGTTGCATGCATTCTAACTACCTGGAGTAGCACCGCAACCTCATTGTCTTGAGCAATGACAATAAAGTTCATTTCTATTCTGTTTGCCCATTACCTTTGCAGCCTCTCAAAGCACTAGAAAGATGAGCTATCTACCCAGCAGCAGCCCATCGACTTTGAAAACTTCATCACTCTGGCCCTCCGAATTGACAGACATCTAGGGGAATGAACCTCCAGATCAACAACCAGAACCCTAGTTTCATTCCCAGAACCATGAGGGTTCTACAGCAATGACTCAAGATCCCATGCAGTTAGAGAGAGCTCCCTTAATGCCCCCCCCCCAAATTGTGAACATTGATGAAAAATTAACTTGTGCACTTACTGTAGAGCTACTGATTACACACGTATCAGATGCCTGCTACATCCAGGTAGAGTTGATGGGACTTGTATCTTATAAGCACCCCCAGGCCTTTTGTTTCAGCACCATTGCCTGATTCACACTCTGTCCTCTTCCAAACGCCAACAGCTCTACGCATACAGGAAGCTTGAGTAGATTCCAGCACAGCAGGCAACTTTCTGGACTGGACTCTGTGTCCGGCTTGAAGTCTATCTCTCACCCCTTCTGCATCATGGCAATTAATGGATGTCCTTTGGGGTCTGGAGTGGTCAGAGCACGCACCCAGCCTGTGCACATGAAGATTAGAGAGTACTGCGAGTCCATACAATTCCTCCTGTATCGACTCACCCAATGCTCCTCTTATCTCGGGTTACCCCTAGCTCTCCATTCATGACCCTCACTTCACCTGGTAACTGGTTCACTGCTGAGTTGGGGCTCCACCTGCCAGAACATCTGCCTGCAACCTCAGTGGACTTTGCCCTGCAAGTCTGAGGAGACGGAGAAAACTCTTGACCTCACCAAATTCGGGAGGAATACCACAACTTAGCCATGACCTTCAGTAAAATAGAAGACAACAGCCTGCCGCCTCATAGACCGCACCACTGTGTGATCGACTTTCTCCCGGGCACAACCCCTCCCCGAGGTTGTCCATTCTTCCTCTCCTCTTCTGACACCCAAGCTATGAATGACTACATCGCTGAAGAACTACAGCATGGCTTCATTTGGCCACCCCAGTCCCCAGCTTCTACAGGATTCTTCATCGTCAGAAAGAGAGATGGGGGTCTTTGTCCCGGTATCGACTGGACAAAATCACCATTAAGAACCGTTGCCCTTTCCCCTTGATGGATAGTGCATTCAAAGCATTCTGTGAGGCCCAAATCTTCACCAAACTGGATCAACAGAGCACATAAAACCTGATCTGCATTTGCCAGGGAGCTAAGTGGAAGATGGTGTTCATAAAACCCACTGGCCATTATGAATACTTGGTGATGTCTTTTGGCCTTTCTAACAGTCAAGCCATTTTCCAAGCGTTCAGTGAAGTGCTCTGAGACATGCTACACAGATATGTGTTTACTTCGAACACATCCTAATCTTCTCCAAGGACCCCAAGACCACATCTGTCATGTCTGTTCAGTCCTTCAGCATCTCCTCAAAAGCTAGCTGTACTACAAGTTCAAAGGTTAATGTTATTGTCCAAGTATGCATGGACAATACAACTGATATTTGTCTACTCCAGAGAGCCATGAAATACAGAAAGACCATGAGAGTTGTTGAAAGAAAATATACCAGCTTCTCTTCCCCTCCCCCAGTGGAAAAAGATAAAGAAACAAAACTCACAAGCCCCAAAACCCCCCACTCCTTCCCACACAGGGGGTAAAAAACTCACAGTATCACATCCCCCACCCTCTCCCCCAGTAGTTCCATACTTCAATCATTTCCTACCTGGGTTACATCCTTTCACCCCAAGCCATAACCATGGACCCGGTGAGAGTGTGCACTGTCATTGAATGACTCCGACTGCATACCCTCGAACAGCTACAGCACTTCTTGGGCTTTTCCAACTTCTGCCGCTGCTTAAGACCATAAAATATAGGAGCAGAATTAGGCCATCTGGCCCATCAAGTCTCCCTGCCATTTCATCATGGCTGATGAAATTTTCCTCTCAGCCCCAATCTCCTGCCTTCTCCCCATGTCCTTTCATTCCCTGACCAATCAAGAATCAATCAACCTCTGCCTCAAATGTACATAAAGACTTCGCCTCCACAGCTGCCTGTGGCAAAGCATTTCACAAATTTATCACTCCCTGGTAAAGAATTTCCTCCTCATCTTTGTTCAAAAAAGACACCCCTCTATTCTGAGGCTGTGTCCTCTGGTCTTAGACTCTTCCACCATAGGGAACATCCTTTCCATATCCACTTTATAGAGCCCTTTCACCATTCGATAGTTTTCAATGTGGTCACCCCTCATTCTTCTGAATTCCAGCGAATGCAGTCCCAGAGCAATCAAACACTCTTCATAGGGAATCAATTTTGTGAACCTCCTTTGAACCCGCTCCAGTTTCAACACATCCTTTCTAAAATAAGGGGCCAAAACCTGCATACAATACTACAAGTGAGGCCTCACCAGTGCTTTATAAAGTCTCAATATTACATCATTGCTTTTATATTCTTGAAATAAATTCTAACATTACATTTGCCTTCTTCACCGCGAACTTAACCTACAAATTAACCTATCAGGAATCCTGCACAAGCACTCCTGAGTTCCTTTCTGCTTCAGATTTTTGTATTTTCTCTCCATTTAGAAAGTAGTCGGCCCTTTCACTTGTTCTACCTAAATGCATGACCATACACTTCCCGACACTGTATTCCATCTGCCATTTCTTTGCCCATCCTCCTTAACTGTCAAAGTCCTTCTATAGCCTTTCTACTGCCTCAAAACTGTCTGCCCTTCCACCTATCTTCATATCATTGTATCCTTTCTTAATGCATGCACTACTAAATGACAATAAAAGAGGACTGCGTGTCCTCATAATCTAATCCCATCTAATCATTGGAAAAATTTGCAACAAAGCCATCAATTCCATCATCCAAATCATTGACATATAATGTGAAAAGAAACAGTCCCAATACAGACCTCTGAGGAACATCACTGGTCACCAGCAGCCAGCCAGAAACGGCTCTCTTTATTCCCACTCTTTTCTTCCTGCCAATCAGCCACTGCTTTATCCAAGCTAGAATCTTTCCTGTAATACCATGGGTTTGTAAGCTAGTTAAGCATCGTTATGTGTGGCTCCTTGTCAAAGGCCTTTGGAAAATCCAAGTACACAACATCAACTAATTCCCCTTTGTCTGTCCTACTTGTTATTTCTTCAAAGAATTCCAACAGATTAGCCAGGCAAGATTTTCCCTTGAGGAAGCCATGCTAACTATCGCCTATTTTATTATGTGCCTTCAAGTACTCTGAGACATCATCCTTAATTATCAACTCCAACATCTTCCCAACCACTGAGGTCAGACTAACTGGCCTAGAGTTTCTTTTTTTCTGCCTCTCTCCCTTCTTGAAGAGTAAAGTGACATTTGCAGTTTTCCAGTCTTTCATAACCGTTCTGGAATCTAGTGATTCTTGAAAGATAATTACTAATGCCTCCATAATCTCTTCAGCCACCTCTTTCAGAACCCTGGGGTGTACACCATCTGGTCCAGGTGACTTACCTATCTTCCGACATTTCAGTTTCTCAAGAACCTTCTCTCTAGTTATGATAACTTCACACACTTCATGACCCCTGATACCTGGAACTTCCACCATACTGCTAGTATCTTCCACAGTGAAGACTGATGTAAAATACTTCTTCAGTTCATCCGCCTTTTCATTGTCCCCCTTCACTACCTCCCTAGCATCATTTTCCAGTGGTCTGATATCCATTCTCACCTCTCTTTTACATTTTATCTGAAGAAACTTTTGGTATCTTCTTTAATATTATCATCCAGCTTACTTTCATGTTCCATCTTGACTTTCTTAATGACTTTTTTTGCTGCTTTCTGTTGGTTTTCAAAAGCTTCCCAATCCTCTAACTTCCCATGAATTTTTGCTCTATTATATACCCTCTCTTTGGCCATAATGTTGGCTTTGACTTCTCTTAGTAGCCACGGTTGTGTCATCTTTCCTCTAGAATACTTCTTTATCCTTGGGATATTCAGTGCCTTCCGAATTGCTTCCAGAATTTCTAGACATTGCTGCTCTGCTGTCATCTCTGCCAGTGTTCTTTTCCAATCAATTCCAGCCAACTGCTCTCTTATACCTCAGTAATTCCTTCTATTCCACTCTAATACTGATACATCTGATTTTAGCTTCTCCTCCTCAAATTTCAAGATGAATTTGATCATATGATCACTTACCCCTAAGGGTTCTTTTACCTTAAGCTCTCGAATCAGTTCTGGTTCATTGCACAACACCCAATCCGGAATAGCTGATCCTCTCATAGGCTCAATCACAAGCTGCTCTAAAAGCCATTTCATGGGTACTCTAGAAATTCCCCCTCTTGGAAAGCAGCACCAAGGTGATTTTCCCAATCTGCCTGCATATTGAAGTCCCCAATGACCGTTGTAACATTTTTCATTGAATTTTTTAGGCCATATCCTTACTACTGTTTGGATATTATCGGCTAGCTTACTTTCGTATTCCATCTTTACCTTCAGGGTCTTTTTGCTCCTCACCCCTCTCCAGCCATCCAGGTACAGGACTAACCCTAGACTTTCTGTGACACCAGTTCTGATAGCTCACCATGATTGCAGATGTATGTCAGTTCATCACTGCCTGCTTTGAATGTGCCCAGTCCAATTCTACCAAGCAATGACCCTCTAGGTTACCACAGCCCCTAGTGGTCCCCCGATGCCCATGGTCCCACATTGGCATGGATTTCATCATGGGCTTGCCACTTTCCGACGCGGCCACGTTGGTCATGATGGTGATGAACTAGTTCGCCAAGCAGCTCGCTTCATTGGCCTCCCCAAACCTCTGTCATCCGCTGCGACTGTAGACTTGGTTTTCCAACATGTAGTTCATCTCAAGACATTGTTTGGCCTGGGGCCCACAATTCATCTCCTGCTTTTGGCAAGCCTTCTACTCCCTCCTCCGCATCTCAATGAGTTTGTCCTCTGGCTATTGTCCGCAGACCAACTATCAATCAGAAAGATCCAATCGGTAAGTGGAGAAGTTTCTGTTGAGGCTTCGCTGCCTCTAACCCTTCCATATGGAAGGAATATCTGCTCTGGGCTGAACAGTCCCACAATCTACACACCTCCTCTGCCACAGGTATGTCACCTTTTAAAGTGCTTTATGGCTACCAGCCCCCATTTTTCCCAGCAGAGGAGCCAATGATGGAGGTCCCATCTGCCAGGACACTTGGAATAAGTCATGGAGGGCCATCCTCACTGCTAACCATACCTACTGCCACCAGGCTAAACATTGTCGACACCCAGGCAGACAATTCTGGCCAGGGGACTGTCTAGCTATCCAACCAAGATCTTCCCTGCACATTGACTCCTGCAAGCTCTTAGGCCAATTGTCCTGCTCTTGTCTCTTTAAAATTACCTGTCACATCAATCCAGTCACTTGCCATCGTCCTTCAGGCTCACACCTACCTTCCATATGCTCTGCCTCAAGCCAATTGTCCACGGATCGCTCAACCCACCTGAGGCTGCAACTCCGAAACCGAGGATGGTGGAAGGTGGTCCAGTGTACATGATAGAACCATAGACCACTACAGCACAGAAAACAGGCCATTCTGCCCTTCTAGTCTGTGCCGAAACATTATTCCGCTAGTCCCATTGACCTGCATCCAGTCCATAACCCTCCAGACCTCTTCCATCCATGTACCTATCCAATTTATTCTTAAAACTTAAGAGTGAGCCCACATTTACCACATCAGATGACAGCCCGTTCCACACTCCCATCACTCTCTGAGTGAAGAAGTTCCCCCTAATGTTCTCCCTAAACCTTTCCCCTTTCACCCTAAAGCCATGTCCTCTCGTATTTATCTCTCCTAATCTAAGTGGAAAGAGCCTATTCACATTTACTCTGTCTATACCCCTCATAATTTTGTAAACCTCTATCAAATCTCCCCTCATTCTTCTATGCTCCAAGGAATAAAGTCCTAACCTGTTCAATCTTTCCCTGTAACTCAACTCCTGAAGACCCAGCAACATCCTAGTAAATCTTCTCTGCACTCTTTCAATCTTATTGATATCCTTCCTACAGTTAGGTGACCAGAACTGTACACAATACTCCAAATTTGGCCTCACCAATGTCTTATACAACTCCCCATAACATCCCAACTCCTATACTCAATACTTTGATTTATGAATGCCAGGATGCCAAAAGCCTTCTTTACAGCCCTGTCTACCTGTGACGCCACTTTCAGGGAATTATGTATCTGAACTCCCAGATCTCTTTGTTCCTCTGCTCTCCTCAGTGCCCTACCATTTACTGGGTATGTCCTACATTGATTTGTCCTTCCAAAATGCAACACCTCACACTTGTCTGCATTAAATTCCATCTGCCATTTTCTGGCCTATTTTTCCAGTTGGTCCAGATCCCTCTGCAAGCTTCCTCGCTGTCCACAACGCCTCCAATCTCAGTGTCATCAGCAAACTTGCTGATCCAATTTACCACATTATAGAACATAGAATAGTACAACACAGTACAGGCCCTTCAGCCCACAATGTTGTGCCAACCCTCAAACCCTGCCTCCCATATAAGCCCCCACCTTAAATTCCTCCATATACCTGTCTAGTAGTCTCTTAAACTTCACTAGTGTAGCTGCCTCCACCACTGACTCAGGCAGTGCATTCCACGCACTAACCACTCTCTGAGTAAAAAACCTTCCTCTAATATCCCCCTTGAACTTCCCACCCCTTACCTTAAAGCCATGTCCTCTTGTATCGAGCAGTGGTGCCCTGGGGAAGAGGCGCTGGCTATCCACTCTATTCCTCTTATTATCTTGTACACCTCTATCATGTCTCCTCTCATCCTCCTTCTCTCCAAAGAGTAAAGCCCTAGCTCCCTAGATATTATTATCTAGATATCTGGCGATTGATAGATTCACATCATCATGGCTGGAGTATGCAGCACCTGGTCAACTGGGAAGGGTACGGCCCGGATGAGAGCACCTGGTTAACAGGAATCACCTGCCACTCATTTGCAAATCATCTCCTGCAGCCTATTTAAACCCAGCTTTCAGCTGTGCTCCTTGTTTACTCAGACGAACCAGCCAGCCTCAACCAGTTGTTCCCAGCCTTCATTTAATTTGTTGCCTTGTCATGTTAAGAGTCTGTTCTTTCATTTTGTGTCCCCTTGTGGCTTGTTATTTTATCATTATTAGTAAAATGCCCTTTACTGCTAAATCGTCTCCATTGTTCTGCTTTTGGGTCAAGCCTCCTCTACATTTCCTGACACAATAGTATTTTTCTTTAAATTATATTGTTGTTGGTTACATTAAGTTTGTTATAGATGGCATAATTCTTAAGTTTGTCGCACTTAAGGAGTGTGTTCTGTGACTGTTTACTGGGTTGTAATGAAATGTGTAGAACACTCCATTGATGGTGTATGAAGAACCATTGATTACATTGGACATGCTTTGATTAATCTGCCTGTGTCTCTTATGCATCAATTCCACAATGAAGGACCCACCGAGCACAAACAATGTAACCTATAAATTGGATTCAATCCACTACGTACTTGAAACATGTATCCACAACCCTCTAACACTACCATCCTCAGCTTGACCCACCACATTTTCTCTCACCTCCATGGCAACCTTTCCTTTTGTTGCACTATGGCTGCTGTTTGGAGTAGGTGCTGACTGATTTTCTAGCATTCGGAGCTGCACCTATGACCTCTGCTTAATGCTCCCAACAAGAACAGTGTCCAGTTCAGTTTTAGCACATGAATTTATGTGTTGAGCAGTAGAGTGGTATTTTTAATATAAATTTGCCAAATTTCATGAATTTCTTGTAGCAATCAGGAAGCGCAACAGTGCTAAATGTGGCACAGATTTAGTGCAGCAAGAGAGAACAAACTCTAATTCCCTTGCAAGTGTGATTTGTCTCAATGAATCAAAAAACCTGTGAGTCAAGAAGAAAAAAAATAGTACTCTGTGACAGAGAATTCATTCTGAAGTAAAACATGGATGAAATTGGAAACGTGAAACCTGAAATATAAACAGAAAATTAACGAGTTAGTCATCAGATCAGGCAGCATCTGTGGAGCCCGTTGATGAGCTGATAGGAGATGATTTCATGTTGATGACCTTTCCTCACTTTGGACAGGTTTTTAAGCAGATGCAGAGGTGGGAAACAGATGATTTCAAAAAGTTATTTTGCACCGGAAAGCACCGATCTTACTATTTTTTTGCACCTTATTGGGGCATCATAGAGTCATTACGCCATGAAAACAGGCCATTCATTCCACAAGTCCTTGCTAGCTCCTCACAGGCTAATCCATTTAGCACCATGACTTTCCTCTTTCCCTCCACCCAGGGCATGCCCTCTTCTCATTGTTACCATCACGAAGGAGGTACAGAAGCCCGAAGGCACGCAGTCAGTGATTCAGGAACAGCTTCTAAAAGGACATTGAATCTCTAAACACTACCTCACATTTTTTTTTTATTTCTGCTTTTACACTACTATTCTTACTTTAGCTATTTAATATACATATATGCATTTACTTAATTTAATTTATTAATGAATAAATTAAATTAATTTATTCATTTTCACTCTTTATTTATCATGTATTGCACTGTACTGATGCTGTACTGTACAAATTTCACGACATATGCCAGTGATATTAAACCTGACTCTGATTCTGAAATTTCAAATTCTAACTACACCTGCATATAAAAAAAAACATTTTCCTCAGATCCCCTTTGTCAGTAGTAGCCAAAATGTTAAATCTGTGCCCCCTGGTCTTGGAACCATCTGCTAATCACAAGAGCTGTCAGGATCTTGTCCACCTCTATCAAATCTCCTCTCAATCTCCCTTGCCCCAAGGAGAACACCCTCAGCTTTTTTCAGTCTAAGTTTGCAGCTCATCCCTCAGTACTGGAATTGTCCTGTGTAAGAACAGCAATGCCATGTGCAACTAAACATGTGCAGCAGTGGGCCATATCAGACTGTACATGTTGTCCTTCCTCATTAAGCTCACAAGTGCATAGTCCAGAAATTCATCTACAAATTATAATAGTGAGTATTATTAATTTCATCCTGACTGCAATATCTTGGCCAATATTTACTTTGATAAATGATTTATTTGAAAAGAACATAATGCAATGGCCTGCAAGATTATTAGGCACAACGAGCTAACTTGTTGGCTCTTTCAAAGAGCTGGCAGGGATAAGATGGGCTGAAAGGATTGAATGGTGTCACATGTATAATAATGCAAAGAGAAAAGAAACAGAGGTGATGGGCGATAAGCTATCAGAGAGCTGGCAGCTTAAGACTTGCCTATAGCGGAAGTGACTGTGATCAATTCAGTTTGGTCTTTGATTGAGGAGGGTGATCCTCCTCTGACAATCTTCTATAAATGCACAGTGGAAAGTAGCTGTCTGGTTATACCATGGCTTGGTATGGAAGTGCCAATGCCCAGGACTGGAAAAGGCTACAAAAGGTGCTGGATTCAGTCCAGTCCATCACCGGAAAAACACTCCTAACCAGTGAGCACATCTACAAGGAGCTCTACCACATAGTGTCCATCCTCAAGGACCCCTACCATCTGGGTCATACTCTCTTCTCACTCCTACTGTCAGGAGGGAGGTCCCACCCCACCAGATTCAGGAGCAGTTATTATCCTTCAGCTATCAGGCTCTTGAACCAGCGTGGATAACTTCACTCACTTTGTCATTAAACTTAACACCGAACACAACCTATAAACTCGCTTTCAAGGACCATACAGTCATGTTCTCAGTATTATTTACTTATTTTTTTATTATTATTTATGTTCTTTTTGTATTCGTGCAGTTCGTCTTCTTTTGCACATTGGTTGCTTGTCGTCCTTTGTGTATAGTTTTTCACTGATTTTATTGTATTTCTTTGTTCTACTGTGAATGCCTGCAAGAAAATGAATGATATGATAGCATATGGTGAGATATATGTACTTTGATCTTTGAACTTTGGTCTTTGATGGTTGGAAATGAAGCCATTTGCACTCGTGTCCTATTTCTGACTGAACCACTGGGCATTGCCACTGAATATGAGAGCAATTTCACAGTCCAATCAATTTTCACCAGCTTCCAGCTTGCCTGAGTTCTTTCTGAAGGCTCCCAGTGGAGGATCACCTGCACACTGCTCATTTGCAGCTCAGAGTCCTTTCCACAGCCATGATCTGTCAGGAGATTGTCTGCTCACGTTCCCCCATTTCCAAGGGAGATTCAGATGCACACATCTTTCCTTCATTATTTCCTGGGCACGGAAGCCAATTAAAAGGACACTAGAATATAACCAACCTGAGTCACTGAGGGATTATTATTAAGCATTGTGCAGGTAGAAGTTCCTAATAATATGCTTCTCCGTCACAATGACCTTGGTCAGGTAGGAGACACTTTTCCACTGTTTGACATATTAGTGATGCCGCTGCTGCTAATCATGTATTAAAGTGACTTCACTGCAAAAAAATGCCACAAAACAACAAATTTCACGACATACTGTATGTCGGTGATAATAAACCTGATTCTGATTCCATGGTGCCTTTCAGAACATCCACCACATTTTGCTGCCAGTAATGTGCAGCCAGTTCTGCACTATGACACATATGATAGTCAGTTTTCACATAGTTATCTTCCACAGTGAGTAAAGTGATAATGACTAGAGGTGGTAACCAGGGCAGTAGAGCTACTGATGATTAAGTATGTTTCGGGCCAAGGCACTTCTTCAGGACGGAGAGGGTGGGAAGGGAAGAGGCCAGAATTAAAAGGAGCGGGGAGGTGAAAGAGGCTGGCTGGATGGTGATAGGTGATGCCAGGTGGGTGGGAAAGATCAAAGCTGAAGAAGAACTGGCCGAGGTTGACTGGAAAGGGGTATTTGCAGGAAAGACAGCAGAGCAGCGACGGCTGGAGTTTCTGTGAAAAAATGAGGGAAGTACAAGACAGATATATTCCAAATAAGAAGAAATTTTCAAAGGGAAGAAGGACACTACCATGGCTGACAAGTGAAGTCAGAGCCAAAGTAAAAGCAAAAGTGAGGGCATACAAGGAAATCAGGGCTAGTGGGAAGATAAAGGATTGGGGAGCTTTTAAAAACTTGTAGAAGGGAAGTAAGAAGGTCATTCAGAAGGAAAAGATGAATTATGAGAGGAAGCTGGTGACTAATATCAAAGAAGATACTAAAAGCTTTTTTAAGTATATAAAGGGTAAAAGAAAGTCAAGGGTAGATATAGGACCAATACAAAATGGCATTGGAGATATTGTAATGAGAGATGCAGAGATGGCCGAGGAACTAAATGCATATTTTGCATCAGTCCTCACAGTGGAAGATGGCTGCAGTATACCGGACATCCAAGAGTCTCAGGGAAGTGAGGTTTGTGCAGTGAAAATTATGACTTAGAAGGTGCTTAGGAAACTTAATGGTCTGAGGGTGGATAAATCTCCTGAACTGAAGGAATGCACCCTCGGGTTCTGAAGGAAGTAGCTGGAGAGATTGCAGAGGCATTAACAATGATCTTTCAAGAATAGATAGATTCTGGCATAGTACCGGATGACTGGAAAATTGCAAATGTTACTCCGCTATTTAAGAAGGGTGGGAGGCAGCAGAAATGAAACTATAGACCTGTTAACCTGACAATCAGTGGTTGGGAAGTTGTTGGAATCAATTGTTAGGGATGAGATTACGGAGTACCTGGAGGCACATGACAAGATAGGCCAAAGCCAGCATGGTTTCCTGAAAGGAAAATCCACCTGACAAACCTACTGCAATTCTTTGAGGAAATTACAAGCAAGGCAGACAAAGGAGATGCAGTAGACGTATTGTACTTGGATTTTCAGAAGGTCTTTGACAAAGTGCTGCACAGGAAGCTGCTTAGCAAGATATGAGCCCACGGAATTACAGCGAAGTTACTAGCATGGATGGAGCATTGCCTGGTTGGCAGAAAACAGCAAGTGGGAATAAAGGGATCCTATTCTGGTTGGCTGCCAGCTACCAGTGGTGTTCCACAGGGGTCAGTGTTGGGACCACTGCTTTTTACGATGTACGTCAATGATTTGGACTGTGGTATTAACGGATTTGTGGCTAAATTTGCCGATGATACAAAGATAGGTGGAGGAGTGGGTAGTGTTGAGGAAACAGAGAGCTTGCAGAGAGACTCAGATAGCTTAGGGGAATAGGCCAAGAAGTGCCAAATGAAATACAATGTGGGAAAGTGTCTGGTCATGCACTTTGGTGGAAGAAATAAATGGGCAGACTATTATTTAGATGGGGAGAGAATTCAAAATGCAGAGATGCAAAGGGACTTGGGAGTCCTTGTGCAAGATATCCTAAAGGTTAACCTCCAGGTTGAGTCGGTTGTGAAGAAGGCGAATGCAATGTTGGCATTCATTTCTAGAGGTACAGAATATAAGAGGAGGGATGTGATGTTGAGGCTCTATAAGGCTCTCATGAGACCACACTTAGAGTATTGTGTGCAGTTTTGGGCTCCTTATTTTAGAAAGGATATACTGATATTGGATAGGGTTCAGAGAAGATTCACAAGAATGATTCCAGGAATGAAAGGGTTACTGTATGAGGAACGTCTGGCAACTCTTGGGCTGTATTCCCTGGAGCTCAGGAGAACGAGTGGGGGATCTCATAGAAACATTCAGAACGTTAAAAGGCTGAACAGATTAGATATGGCAAAGTTATTTCCCATGGTAGACGTTTCTAGGACAAGAGGGCACGACTTCAGGATTGAAGGATGTCCTTTTAAAACTGAGATGTGGGGAAATTACTTTAGTCAGAGGGTGGTAAATCTGTGGAATTTGTTGCCACGAGTGGTTGTGGAGGCCAAGTCATTGGGTGCATTTGTTCTTGATTAGCCAGGGCATCAAAGGGTATGGGGAGAAGGCAGGAGCGTGGGGATGACTGGAAGAATGGTGGAGCAGACTTGTTGGGCCGAATGCCCTGCTTCTGCTCCTATATCTTATGGTCTTGTGCTCTTAAGAAAAGATCTGAGAGCAGAGGAGAGTGAACCATAGGAGGAAGGAAGGAGGAGGGGACCCGGGGGGAAGTAATAGGCAGGTGAGAAGAAGTAAATGGTTAGAGTGGGGAATAGAGGAAGGGGATAGTAATCGATATCCATATTATCAAGTTGGAGGATACGCAGAAGGGATGGTATGAATATCGATCTGTCCGGATCCTGATGGTGAACAGAATTTGCCACCCCCTTCTATTCCCCACTCTGAACCTTTTACTTCTTCTCACCTGCCTATTAGTTCCCTTTCTCCTAAGGTCCACTCTCCTCTCCTATCAGATTCTTTCTTCTCCAGCCCTTGAGCCTTTCCCACCCACTTGGCTTTACCTATCACCTTCCAGCTCGTGTCCACCCACCATTTAATTCAGGCATTTCCCCCCTTCCGTCTCAGTCCTGAAGAAGGGTCTCAGCCCGAAAAGTTGACTGTTAATTCTTTTTCATAGATACTGCCTGACCTGCTGAGATCCTCCAGGATTTTGTGTGTGTTGCTTTGGATTTCCAGCCTCTGCATTTTTCTAATGTTTGTGAAGAATAAATATTTGTTGGGATGCCAACAATATCTCCTCTGCTCTTCATATAGCTGCCACTGATCTTTAATTCCTCCTGAAGTAATAGAAAACACATTAGTTTAACATCCTACCTGAAAGACAGGATATTCAATAGCACTGCCTTGGAGATTCTTCTCACCTTAACTCTCCCTTGTGTTAACAAGTTCCACAGTCTAACCACTCTTAGGATAAAGATATTTCTTCAGAGAACCTCATTGGATTTGTTAGTGGCTATTTTGTATTCATGACTTCTTGACTAGATCAGCCTACAGCCACAAATACTTGACTACTACCTACTGAGCTATGTTAATTTATTCATTCACCAGTATTTAAGGCACATCCCTAATTTTCCCTAAAGCAAGTGGCTTACTGGCCCATTTCAGAGGGCAATAAAGACTCAGCCATGTGACTATTGTTCTGGAATCGCATAAAGACCAAATGGTGTAAGAATAGCAGATCAGATTATTTTCCTGAAGTGCATTAGTGAATAAAGTAGAATTTTTATGACATTATGGCCATCTTATATTGCGATTACTGATACTAGAATTTTATGCTGGTTTTGTTTAATTGCTTAAATTTAAATTCCCCAAGCGCAACAGTGGGATTTAAACATGTCTCAGACCAACAGTTTGGGCTTCTCGGTGCTAATCTAATAATTTAACTATTATGTTACCGCAGCACATTTTCTCCTATATGCATGTTACCCGGTTAATAATGGCTCTGCCTATTTAAGGTCACACACACAAAATGCTGAGGGAACTCAGCAGGTCAGGCAGCATCTATGGAGAGGAATAAATAATCGATGTTTCAGGCTGAGACCCTTCATCAGCACTCTGATTTCCAGCAGCTGCAGGATCTCTTGTGTTTTTGTGCTTATTTAAGGCACAGATTGATCTTCAGACAATTTCTTTCAGCCACTGGAATTTCAGACCAAGGAATTCTGCGATTATTTTACTGCGTCTAACATTCCATGAGAGGCGACATTTGCAGGCTGCAAAGCACAATCATTTCTGATTGATTTGATGCAAAAACAATGCATTGCACTGTATGTTTTAATGCACATGTGACAAATAGAGCTAATGTGTATCCTTTATCTTTATCTTCACATCTACACTCAGTCGCCACTTTACCAGGTGCACTTCTACACCTGCTCGTTAATGAAAATATCTAATGTGCCAGTCATGAGGAACCAACTCTTTACATAAAAGCATGCAGAAATTGTCAAGAGGTCCAGTTGCTGTTCAGACCAAACATCAGAATGGGGAAGAAACACAGAAAACCTACAGCACAATACAGGCCCTTCGGCCCACAAAGCTGTGTCGAACACGTCCTTACCTGAGAAATTACCTAGGGTTACCCATAGCCCTCTATTTTTCTCAGCTCCATGTACCTGTCCAGGAGTCTCTTAAATGATCCTATCGTATCCGCCTCCACCATCGTCACCGGCAGCCCATTCCATGCACTCACCGCTCTCTGCGTAAAAAACTTACCCCTGATATCTTCCCTGTACCTACTTCCAAGTACCTTAAAACTATGCCCTCTTGTGCTAGCCATTTCAGCCCTGGGAAAAAGCCTCTGTCTGTCCACACGATCAATGCCTCTCATTATGAGATGTCATCTAAGTGACTTTGACCGTTGGTGCCAGATGGGGTGGTTTGAGTATCTCAGCAACTGCTGATCTCCAGGGATTTTCACATCTAACATTCCCTAGAGTTTATTGAGAATGGTGCGAGAAACGGAAAAA
Organism: Mobula hypostoma; assembly: GCF_963921235.1. Lineage (NCBI taxonomy): Eukaryota > Metazoa > Chordata > Chondrichthyes > Myliobatiformes > Myliobatidae > Mobula > Mobula hypostoma. Next base: position 32,089,960 of record NC_086120.1, read on the forward strand.
TTTCCAGTGAGCAGCAGTTCTGTAAGTACAAATGCCCTGTTAATGAGAGAGGTCAGAGGAGAATCATCACAAGACTGGCTCAAACTGACGGGAAGGTGGCAGTAATTCAAATAACCACACATTACAACAGTGGTGTGCAGAAGAGCATCTCTGAAAGCACGACACGATGAACCTTGAAATGGATAGGCTACAGCAGCAGAGGACTGCAAACATACACTCAGTGGCCACTTGGTTATGTTTAGGAGGTACTTAATAAAGTGGCCATTGAGTGCATTTATATAGTCCAACCCACTGAGCATAGAGCCACTTCAAAAAGCGTGCATCCACTGCACACAGCGCCCACTGTGAATCCAAGCTAACAGTGGAGATTGGATCCACGTTATAGTGAGATAGTAGATGTTGCATTCAGTTGAATGTCTTCCTGACTATCATCTCAAACAACAATTTTTAATGAGAATCTAGGTGACCCCCTGTGGCAACGTTCACTTGGAACCTGGGGAATCACAGTGATGTTCGTTTGCTGTAGTGCAGCTGTGCCTTTACTTTCATGTGCTATCAAAGAGAGGCTCCTTGTGGGTAGAGAGAGGTTACAGACAGTTAACTGTTGAAGCTTGTTGATGCAGACTTGCAGCTGTTGTACATCCCTCTTTCCTGTCCTCAGGGAGAGAACTGGAGGACTAAGAGGTCAGGGAAGCCATCAGCAAATAACTGGCCGTCTTATTTTGACATTCTGAAGAGTACCAGCTGTACTTTAGCCAACAAAAGTTCTGCTTACATGATGAGGCAAGGTCCTGCATTGATATAGTACTTTTCCTTTTCCCTTCAGAATTTCCACCATGATGTTGGTGGCACGTTAACGTGGCAGTTATCACAATGCTCTACAACATGCCAGCTATAAGATCGGGGTTTCAATTCCCACCACTGTCTGTAAGCAGTTTGTACGTTCTCGCCATGACAGCGTGTATTTCCTCCAGGCGCTCCTGTGTCCTCGCACAGTACAAAGACGTACAGTTAAGCTTAGTGAATTGTGGGCATACTATGTTGGCAACAGAAGTATGGTGACACTTGCAGGTTGCCAAGCACAATCCTCACTGATTTAACTTGATGCAAATGATGCATCTCACTGTTCGTTTCAATGTAATGTTACAAATAAAGATAAACTTTAAATTTTTTTCGTGGAAGTCCAGTCACTGTGCACTAATGTGCATGTAATACAGGAAGCAAGGGGATCAGTTTTATGCACAAATCCTCACAAACACCAGTGATAATGACAACAAAAGCTCTTTAATGATGTCAACTGAGGAATATATTTTGACCCGAGCACCTGAGGCAGCCTACATTCTTTCCTCAAAATAATGTCATAAGATCTGTCATATCCACCTGAGAGGGAAGCTAAAGCCTCAGTCTGACATTTCACCTGAGAATCAGCACCTTCACCAGCACCACAACCCTCACTTTTTATGACCAAGTCGCCAGAGTCAAGGTTAGATTTATAGCCAAAAGCCAAAAGGCAAAACAGTGGCTATTTTTCATTACGAGTCTGAAGCAATTTGGTTTGTCAGCCAAAACACTTGAAAATTTTTACAAATGTACCATGGACAGCATTCTGACTGGCTGCATCACCGCCTGGTATGGGGTGGGGGGGGGCGGTGGGGGGGGTCTATTGCACAAGATCAAAGTAAGTTGCTGAAACTTGTAAGATTAGTCAGCTCCATCAATGGTAGTAGCCTTAGTAGTATCCAAGACATCTCCAAGGATCAGTACCTTAGGAAGACAGCGTCCATCACTAAGGATCCCCACAACCCAGGGCGTGCCCTCTTCACACTGTTACCATTAGAAGGAGGTACAGAAGCCTGAAGGCACCCTCTCAGTGATTCAGGAACAGCTTCTTTCCCTCTGCCATCCGATTTCTAAATGGACATTGAACCCAGGAACACTACCCCACTACTTTTTTTGCACTGCTCATTTTAACTTAACTATTTTATATATATATTTACTGTAATTCAGTTTTTTTTCTCTATGTTTATTTACCATGTATCTCATTGTACTTCTGCCATGAAGTTAACTGATTACATGACTATGCTGGTGATATTAAGCCTGATTCCAATTCTGAAATTCACAAATGGAAGAGTAGTATAAAATATACAACACCTGACACTGCGTGTTGGATGGTGCACAATTTCATAAGAACATTGTAATGGAGTACCCAATATTCATTCTGATGAGGATTAAATCAATTACTGACACACAATGTACTATGACTCATTAAGTAGTGAGACACAATTGCATACTAGAGTAATAATGAGAACATTTTAATGATATTGGGATGTGAAATATAAGATACTGTGAGCTAAGTATGATAAGTTTACAAATGTTGACTAGGCATTAAATAAATAATGTGGTAGAATGATAAATAAATGCTCCTTTAATACAATAAAGTCTAACAAGCTGTATGTTAAAGTTTCATTGCTGTTCAATTGGCAAATTTAAATGTGCTTGTTAATCTCAGGCTATGATGAGATTTTACGGTGATTGTATACCGGTAACAAAATGAGATAGCTACAAGCACGGAATGCTAATCAATCAGGATGTGATCATAAAGCTTGATTAGTCTTCAGCCAATTCAGTTCTCCCCATGTGATGTCAAGAAATGGATGAGCATATTGGTTGCCGTTAAGGCTGTGGGCCCCAAATCTACCCCAGCTGTGGTGCCAAAGGCCTGTGCTTCAGAAGTTGCTGGGACTGTAGCCAAGACATTAGAGGATCTACAAGTACAATCAGGCAAATTGCTGCACTTTCAGTCTCCTCTCAATCAGCAGCAAAGCGATGGACGACGTCATCAGCAGTGCTATCAAATTATATTTTGTCATCAGCAAAAACATTCATCTAGCTTGGAATCTGGTAGGACCATTTGGATCCAAACCTCTCTACAGCCTTGGTCTAAACATAGACAAAGGAACGGACATCCAGGAGTGAGCAGAGAGTGGCTGCCCTTGAAAACAAGGCAATACTTAGCATAGTATTAAACACAGAACTGAAGACACTGTACAATCCCTTCAGCCCACAATACTGTGCTGACTTTTTAAGCAACTCCGAGATCAATCTAACATTGCTCTCTCACATAGCCCCCAATTTTCCTTTCATCCATGTGCCTATCTAAGAGTCCGTTGAATGTCTTGAATACATCTTCCTCTACCAGTTCCCATGGCAGAGCATTCCACGCATCCACCTATCTCTGTGTAAAAGTAAACATATATTTTCCCCCAGTCACCTCAAAATTTTGCCCTCTTGTATTAGTTATTTCTGTCTGGGAAAAGCCAGGCTGTCCACTCTATCAATGCCTCTTATTATCTTATGCATTTCTACTAAGTCACCTCTCTTTGCTCCAGAAAGAAAAGCCCTAGCACTCTCAACCTTTCCTCATAAGTTATGCTCTGCATTCCAGGCAGCATCCTGGTAAATCTCCTCTGTATCTTCTCCACTTCCTTCCTATGATGAGGTGACCTGAACTGAACACAGTATTCCAAGAGTGGTCTAACCAGAGGTTTATAGAACTGCAATATTCCTTACGGCTCTTGAACTCAGTCCCACAACTAATGAAGGCCGACACACCATATGCTTTCTTAACCAACCTACCAACTTGCATGGCCCCTTTAAGAAATCTGTGCATCGTTCTGTTACTCCACACAGATATGAATGCTGCCATTAATATCTGTACTCTGCCTTCGTGTTAGACCTCTGCTATGTGCTATGAATACACCAGGAATACACAATGAATACACCAAGGTTGAGATGGATTTCATAAAAACAGTTGTAAACAAGTGTTTTGCCACAAGTTCATTCAGTCTCCCCCAACCAGAAGCCCTGGATGAACTGTGAGATCTGCAATCTGCTGAGGCCCAGATCAGAGGCATTCAAGTCTAACGACCAAAAAGTTACAAGAGGTCCAGGTATGATCTCCAGAGAGCCATCTCATGGACGAAGTAGCAACTTTGGACTAAACAGGAATCACTGAAAGATGCTCGACAGCTGTTTCAGGGCATGAGTGTTATCACCGCTTACAAATTGAAACCAAGCAACGTAGGTGACAATAGGGATTCGCTTCCAGATAAGCTCAGTGCCTTTTATGCTCATTTTAACCATCAAAACTTGGAGGAACCTAGACAAACTCCCACAACCCCCGATGATCCTGTGATTTTGGTCTTGAGGTTGATGAGAACATTCTTCAAGCGTTTGAACCCACAGATAGCATCTGGTCCATAAGGGGTACCTGGCCAAATACTAAAGGCCTGTGCTGATCAGCCGGCTGGAATGTTCAATGAGATCTTTATCCACTCGCTTTGGCCTTCTGAGGTAACCACCTGCTTTAAGCAGACTTCAGTTTTACCGTTGCCTAAGAAGAATGTGTACTTTGCCTCAGTAGCACTTACATCCATGGTGATAAAGTGTTTTGAGAGGTTGGTAATGGAACCTGTCAACTCACTCCTGAGAAGAGACGTGGATCCACTCCAATTTGCCAACTGGCACACCAGGTTCACAGCAGGCACCATTTCATTGACTCTTCACTCAGCCCTGGAGTATCTGAACAGCAAAGGTGCATGCATCAGGATGCCCTTTATCAACTACAACTTGACATGACCCCAAAACTAATCAATAAGCTGCTATACCTTGGTCTCAAAGCACCCATGTGCAAATGGATCCTCATTTTCCTCACTTGCAGAACCAATCAGTTCAATTTGGCAAAATCTCCAACACAATTGACTTCACAATGTTCTGCACCATTCGTGACTTCTCAGATAGTGAAGCAGTTCATACCCAAATGCAGCTGGACATGGACAATATCCAGGCTTGGACCGACAAGTGGCAAGTAACATTCGAGCCACACAAGTGCCAGGCAACGACCATCTCCAACAAGAGAGGCTCTAACCATCATCTGTTGGCATTCAGTGGCATCACCATCACTGAATCCCCAAATATCAACATCCTGGAGGTTCCTATTGACAGGAAACTGAACTGGTCTAGCCATATAAACACCATGGCTACCAGAGCAGGTCAAAGTCTAAGAATCATACCATGTGTAACTTATCTCCTGACTCCCCAAAGCCTGTCCTCCATCTACAAGGCTCAGGTCAGGAGTGTAACGGAATACTCGCCACTCGCCTAGATGACTGCAGCTCCATCAACACTTAAGAAGCTCGACACCATCCAGTACAAGGCAACTCACTTGATTGGCACCCCTTCCACAAGTATCCAATCCCTCTACCATCGACGAACAGTTGCAGCAGTGTGTACTATCTACAAGATGCACTGCAACAACACACCAAAGTTCCTAAGGAAGCACCTTCCAGATTCACGACCACTACCATCTCGAAAGACGATAACAGCAGACACCAGGGAACACTTCCACTTGGAAATCCCCCTCCAAGTCACTCACCATCCTGACTTGGAAAGATATCACCGTTCCTTCATTATCACAGGGTCAAAATTATGGACTTCCCTCCCTAACAGCACTGTGGGTGTTCCTGCACTCCAGGAATTGGAGCGGTTCAAGACGACAGTTCATCACCACCTTCTCAAGGGCAACTAGGAATGGGCAGTAAATGTTGACTTAGCTGGTGATACCCATATCCCATAAATGAATAAATTTTTAAAAATCTCCATCAGCACAGGTGCCAGGAGGACAATCTTACAATCTCCAAAGAGTATTGATAATAGCTGGTATCACCCATCTTGTAAAGACACTGCCCAGAAGAAGCCAATGGCAAACCACTTCTGTAGAAATTGTGATGGCAAGACCATGATCACCTATATCATACAACATGGCAGATAATAAACAAGTGAATATTTCTTTGCTTAGCTTCTAGTCGAAAATGGGAGTCAGTCTTCAGTTCTTAAAATGTAAATGGCAAACAATAATCAGTTTGAAGTTAAAACACAGCTTTGAAAACAAGCTCTGGATATAGCAGACACTCTTCTTTTGAAGTAAGATGTGGCTTACTGCACCTGGTTTAATACTGCTCAAGAATGCAGTATAAGACAATTGGTTATTTAATTTGGTTTGTCTGAAACCAGATAAGCTGACGAAGTGGCTTATTTCAAGGAAGTTTGCAGACTAGATGGATAATATCGTTTAGCATATCAAATAACCAATGTGCTTATAGTGAGGAATTTTATGTATTCAAGGAAGTTAGCTTTATAGCATTAATTGAGAGTTGTCTTTCCAAAAGCTTTTAGATCTTTTGTGTAAAAAGGGAGAGGGAGAAGTGGAGAGTCTGTCATCGTGCCCAATGTCGGCCCCCTAGGCCTGAGTCGATGCAGTAGTAGTAGTACAGGTGTCCCCCGCTTTTCGAACGTTCACTTTACGAAACCTCACTGTTACAAAAGACCTACATTAGTACCCTGTTTTCGCTTTCAGAAGGTGTTTTCACTGTTACGAAGAAAGGCAGCATGCGAAAAAATCAGCGCGCGCCCCAAGCAGCCGCTCTCCCGCGGATTCGGAACGGTATTGCTTTAACACGTTGCATTGAGCAGCCGTTAGCAAGATGAGTTCTAAGGTGTCGGAAAAGCCTGAAAGAGTAAGGGTGTTACACTTAGCATAAAACTAGACATAATTAAGCATTTCGATCGTGGTGAACGATGCAAGGACAAAGTGAGTTTGGCTTGTGGAAGTTGACGAAGATGATGTTGAAGAGGTTTTGGCATCCCATGACCAAGAACTGATAGATGAAGAGCTGATGCAATTGGAAGAGGAAAGGATAACAATCGAAACCAAATGCAACGGAATGCAGAAAGTGAAGCAACTGCATGAGATTTTCGCTGCAATGATAACGTACGACTTCAATTTTAAAAGGGTACGTAGGTTTAGGGGATATTTGCAGGATGGTTTGAGTGCTTACAAACAACTGTATGATAGAAAAATGTGCGAGGCTCAGCAGTCAAGCAAGCCTTCCACATCAGCCACAGCAGACGACGAACCTCAACCTTCAGCATCGAGGCGGGCAGTCATAGGAGCTGCCTGCCCTGATCGATGATGAGATGACACCCCCATGTCCCACCACCCCAACACCCCTGCCCCGGACAGATACTGTACCGATTCGTGAAGAACACAGCGGTAGCCGGGAGGCACACAGCACATCTTTAAGAAAAAAGCCGAAATAAACATGCTAATTAATTAGGTGCCGCCTAGCACGTAATTGTCGTTCCAGATCAGAGGTGATGCAATCGGCAATCGCCTCTGATCTGCGCCGACATTTACGTGCCAGACAGCACCTAATTAATTAGCATGTTTATTTCTGCTTTTTTCTTAAAGATGTGCTGTGTGCCTCCCGGCTACCGCTGTGTTCTTCATGGCAATGTATCGGGTCGGAAGCCTGGAGGGTGGGGGCCACTGCACCACCCAGCCTGCGACGACTCAGTCTAACACACCATCATCAGTGTGCTCGGCGCTGTTTTCCCAATTCCGGTAAGTGATACTACACTGTACATACATTAATTCCACTTTATACAGGCTGTGTATTTTTACGTGTTATTTGGTAGATTTGGCAGCTTCATAGTTTAAAGGTTACTGGAGAGCGCGTTTATGCCAAGAGCGCTTGCGTGAGATTTTCGCTACGGAGAATCTGTGCAGGGAATCGTTGTAGAGAAGTATTTCTACTTTATATAGACTGTGTATTTATCATATAATTCCTGCTTTTACTGTATGTTACTGTTATTTTAGGTTTTATGTGTTATTTGGCATGATTTGGTAGGTTATTTTTGGGTCTGCGAACGCTCACAAAACTTTCCCATATAAATAAATGGTAATTGCTTCTTCGCTTTACGACATTTCGGCTTACGAACCGTTTCATAGGAACGCTCTACCTTCGGATGGCGGGGGAAACCTGTAGTATCTGAGGAAATACTATATGTGTGTGAAGTTGCCCAAGTGGCAAAGAAACTGTATAAATGCGGAGAGCAGTTCACATTTATTAGAAGTGGGATAAAGGACACCAATAAGTCATGGAAGAAACATGGGGTGAACTAGAATCCATTCCTCTGGTTTTGGTTTCTGCAATGGATGATTTTCTCATCTGTATGCCTTTTAAATTTATAGGAATTATACCTGTGTTTTGGAAATCCATTGTGGTTTATGTTTTAGAAGTGCTTTGTATTTTAGAAATTGATTGTAATTTGGAAAGTGTTGAAGACAGAAATCCTCTGTGAGTTTTAAACATGTTTTAATAATGTTTGGATTGAGACATGTATCACTGAAAATAAAGGAACTTTGTTTCACACTAAAGCAACACACGCAAAATGTTGGAGGAAATCTGCAGTCAGGCAACGTCTATGGTCGTGAACGAATAGTTGATGCTTCAGGCCAAAACCCTTCCTTAGGACACTTTTTCATGACTCCTTGGTAGGGAGAAGGGATCCACTGCTCGAATAGTGAGTATTGGCAACTGAACTCACTGTGGAGACTGAACAAGGAAGTCAACTTTGATGATTGGGCAGTTATAGTATAAAGTTCAAAGAGCAAAGTTCATTATCAAAATACATATATGTCACCATATACAATGCTGAGATTTATTTTCTTGTGGGCATACTCAATAAATCTCTAGAATAATAACCATAACAGAATCAATGAAAGACCGCTAAACTAGGGTATTCAACCAGAGTGAAGAAGACCACAAATTATGCAAACAGAAAAAGAACAGATAATAATAATAAATATACAAATAAGCAATAAATATGAGATGAAGAGTCCTTGACTGAGAGTCCATAATAGTATAAGATTCAAGGTTCAAAAAAAACATTTATTTTCAAAGAGTGCATAAATTATACACTTTGAAATTTGTCTGCTTACAGGCAGCCACAAGGCAAGAAACAAGAATAACCCAATTTTTTAAAAGACCAAGAAATGGTGTGCAGAGAAAGTGAGAGGAAAAAACACACACATCAAGCAAACAATAGAAGGAAGCCGACAGTATCCCTAACCAGACTGAGTCCCAGATCCACTCCCGGAGCAGCCAGATTAGGCCCAAGTCTCAGTCCGCAGTTCATCACACCAGCGAGGCAGAAAATACACAGCAGCCAAGCAGTTCACAGCCTCAGCACCACCGAGAAAGGAATTAACGTTTGCGGAGAGTAAGCGAAATCAGCCTGACCTGTATTTGACACTTGGGCTTCCAGTCTATCTGGGCTGACGTTTAAATTGTCCAATCCGGGCAAGGCAACACGCCTGGACTGCACAGCCCAAAGGCATTCTCAATCTCATCAAATCAGCTCGGCACTTGGAGCTATCCAACCTTGCACCCAGGTTGGGTGGAGGGGCATCAAAACTCTTCCACATTGACTCCTCTTTAAATTGCTCACACACCATCTCCAGCAGCAATACAAACTCCGTCTGTGACCCAAGCTCAAGCACGTTTCTCCTTACAATGCCCCAGCATGCTTCATCTGCCAAACCAGCCTCACCTCCGCCTGCCTCCTCACTGTCTGCAGCAACAGTTCACCACAATTTACTTCAGAAAAGATGTTATAAGTAATGTTTTTAGATGACTCTCTTGCCTTATGATTTACCAGTCAGCTGTCGCACATCTTCGGTAGCGACATCTTAAACCAAGATGTAATCTCCCTTTAGTGAGAGCATTCATTGCTATTTATATCTGCTGGGGCTTAAGGTCTTCGTTGGAGCTCTGAACTTCACAGTCAGCAAGCCCAATACCATCACACACCTGTGACTAGAAACATAGCTGAGAGCCAAGTCAATGCTGCTGATGCATGAGCAGGTTAGAGGCTGTGTATTCAGTGACAAATGACTTATCTTCTAATTCCCAAAGTCCTTCCACCATCTACAAAAACAGAGATCAGGAGTGTGAGGGAATACTCTGGCAGAAGGCAGTCCAACAAAAATCAAAACTTCAACACTATCTGAAAAAATAGGCAACGCCACCACCACCATTCATTACTTCTACTATTATGACAAATGGCTGAAAATGGTGTATGTGCGTGTGTGTCCTATAACTATATGCATGTCCATGTGTATGTAGATATGCACGTGTGTGTTTGTCTGTGTCTGTGTACGTTTATTATAAGCATATTTCAGGCTGTGTGGGCATATGGCCAAGTGGTTAAGGCATTCGACTAGCGATCTGAAGGTCGTGAGTTCGAGCCCCAGCCGAGGCAGCGTGTTGTGTCCTTGAGCAAGGCACTTAACCACACAGAGCTCTGCGACGACACTGGTGCCAAGCTGCATTGGCCCTTGCCCTTCCCTTGGACAACATCGGTCGTGGAGAGGGGAGACTTGCAGCATGGACAACTGCTGGTCTTCCATACAACCTTGCCCAGGCCTGCGCCCTGGAAAGTGAAGACTTTCCAGGCGCAGATCCATGGTCTCGCAAGACTAATGGATGCCTTTAATTTCAGGCTGAAAAATTCAATCATTCAAGCTGACTGCTAGCTATCCTCTCCTCCAGGAGAACTTGGGACGGCCAGTCATGCTGGAATCATCAGTGATACCACATGCAAAATGAAATGATCAGTTTCACACATTGGTGGGAGAACATTATATGTCACCAGCTCACTGACATCTCCATGGACATATCCAACACTTCATTAATGCAGGCTACTATCCCCATGTGCTTCCAATCAGCCAGCATCAACCCTGCACCAACAAACTCTACACCTTCGGAACTAAATGACTACCGCCTAGTGACCAAGATGCTAATCATCATGAAGTGCTTTGAATGGCTGTTAATGACACACAACAAAGACTCCATTCCTGCCACGCTGGACACTCACCAATATGCTTATTGACTTATGAACCACTCTACAACAGATGTCATAGGATCTGGCATGCATCTGGCCCTGACACACCTCGAAAACAAGGACACTTATGTATGAATGCTGTTTCTGGATTTTGGTTCAGTCTTCAGCACTATTGTCTCACAGACCTTGGTGAACAAACTCCTGTTCTTTAGTCTAAATGCCCCACTGTGCAACTGGGTGTTGGACTTCCTAAAGAACTGACTTCAGATAGTCAGATGCACAACCGTTTCTCCCTTCCCATCATCCTCACCACGTGCGCCGCCCAGGGCTGTGTGCTGAGCCCACTGCTCTACACTCTGCTCACACACAACTGCACAGCAAAGCACCCGAGTAATCACGTTGTCAAGTTTGCCAACGGCATGACAGTGGCGGAGCTCATCAGCAACAATGATGTGAGGAAGTGGAAGAGACTGAGGCCTGGTGCCAAGTAAATAATGTTTTTCTCAATGTCAACAAGACAAGGCAGATGGTTATTGACTTCAGAAGAACTTGCTCCACAGACACCCCTCTCTACATTGACTGCATAGCAGTAGAAACTGTAAACAGTTTCACGCTCCTGGGAGCACACAACCTCTCGTGGTCCCAGAACACATCCTACACGATCAAGAAAACTCAGCAATGCCTCTACTTTCTGAGGAGGCTGAAGAGAGCTGGGCTATGCACATCAGTACTCACTACCTTCTATCGACATTTCGGTCCTGCTGAAGGGTCTTGGCCCGAAACAACGACTGTGCTTTTTTCCATAGATACTGCCTGGCCTGCTGAGTTCCTCCAGCATTCTGTGTGTGTTGCTATGTATATAAGCTCTCTTATTATTTATATTTATTGTGTTTTTTTTTGTGCTGCATTGCATTAGAATAACAACTATTTTGTTCTCCTTTACACTTGTGTATTGAAAATGACATCAATCAATCTTGAATCTTGAATCTTCCCCTAAGATGGCAGAAGGCTTGGTCACAGCAGCCTCAGTGGGTCCAAACAAAACTGTAATTATCCATCTTTTTTATGAACACAAGACACTGCTGGATATTAAGAACATCTTGCACTGCATGTCTACCCCAATAATGAGTTGCTCGATAGTGATGGAGCTGGACTTGTTGCGTACTGTGTTGCTGCCTTCTACAGGAAGGCGTCAGGGACAGTGCGCAAAGGTGGTGCGCCGTCCAACAAGTGGTGCAATTGATTGTTTTGGCCATCCTTCTTGTGATCGCAAGACTCTCGTGGCCATTAGTAATGTAGAATACTGCAATCCATTTCGCTGAAAACGGAGGAGCTGTATGGCCTTAGTTGTTGCACAGACGAGGCTCTCATGTAGTGGGGATTGTCTGTTCCAGCTGCACAGGGGAAGGAATGCCAGAGGCAATGTGACAGAGTGAGCAGCAATGCTGAGTTTGGGTCTGGCCCCTCCTGTTGTTACTGCTCTCCTGTGTTCGTTCGGTGGACGACAAGCTAGATTATGTTCCTCTACTAGTGTGATGATCGGACTGCTGTGCATTTGTTCCTGTAGAAATGTGGATCCAGGACAACATCCCACGTGCCATAAATCTAGAGGACATGACACTCAAGACCTTGGGCTATATTATTTGTGACGATATGTTTCCTGCCTTGTGCTGTGTGTGACTGTTGGTTCTGTGTTTTGTACCTTGGTCCTGGGGGAGCGATGTTTTGTTTGGCTCTATTCATGGGTATTCATGTATGGTTGAATGACAATTAATTAAACTTGAATTTGAACCATGTTTTCTAGCCTGTTTGCTAAACATTAGAAAGGGTTTACAGACTGAAGAATAACTCACAAGTTTATGAGTCTGTGTATCCTGATACATATTAGGAAAGGACACCATCTCAGTCTCTCAGCTGAGAGCATGGCAAGTTCACTCCATATTTCTTTTCTGGTTTGTTGGCAGCAATCTATGCACAGTGATATAAGTATGTCACAGAGCATGTCCAATAACACATGATTTCAAAGCTCACAAGTCTTTCCTTAACCCAGAGATCTGTCTCAAATTGACTACAGCAGTCTATTTCAGAGAGTTGAAATTGCTCCTGGGCTGTTATTTCCCTAGTGTACAGTGTCATGCACTTTGAACAAACAACCACACAGAGTAAGTAAGAGTGGTCTTCATACCCCAACTCTATGTGACTCTATGCCACAAACTCTATTTGCAACAAAAATGCATCAACTGATACAGTGATTTACACTATACCCTTTGTATCTGTGCCCACCGAGACCATTCCCTGGCACGTTGCCCTGTGTTGAACTCTGCAATACAGAAGTGAAATATTTTCAGTTCTGTAGCTAATTTGCTTCAAGTTTTGGATCTCACAGATTTTGTAAGTCTTATTGCCTCCAGACTAAGGAGGAGTAAGCAGGCAAACAGGGTACAAGTTCTGAATTGTTATTCAGTCTCCAGAGTTGGAAAATGTCTGTGTCTGCACTTTGCAGGAGGACAGGAGTGAGCTTTGATCATTTTCTTGGACCAAATCCTGCTCATCCCCTCCTGTACCTGCTGACTTTCTCTGCTATCCAAACCTCAGATTAGGAGTTGTTACTCGATTCAGTTCTCTCCATGGCTTCCCATCTCTGCTGTAAATCCTTATCTATCTCTAACCTCTTGCACACATATATCTTCCCTGTTGACAACTATGCTTCCAGACTAGAATTATTAATTTTCCTTTCCCAAACCCCCTCCACAATCATATGACTTTGCTCTTTATTGTCAATCTGCACTGCACTTTCTCTGCAACTGGAACACTCTATTCTGCATTCTTTTATTGCTTTTCCTTTGTACTACCTCAATGAGCTGGCATGATGAAACAGTCTGTTCCCTGAGGAAGATCACTGCATTCGAATGGTTTCTCTCTCCCTCTCACCCGATGCTGTCAGAGTTTGGTGCTAAGTCCCAGTTCCTGGGGAGAGTATAATCGACATGGTTTGTGGATTGGATTTTGTAGTTCCTGTTATGATGTGTTTCTGGTTTCTGGTCACTTTGTTCCTGTTGCTATTTTTGTACAACTTTTGATCGGGGTGGACTGAAGTTAACGAACATTTGAACTGAACTGAGCTGAAGTGAATATGCCTGGAATCTTTCAATGATTTTTGGTTTTGTGTTTTATATCCTGTGTTTTTGGCTCTTTCTTGCTGTTTGCACAATTTTTTTTTCTGAGCTTGTTTTTCTTTGAATGGGTTCCATCATTTTCTTTCTTTGTTTCATGGCTGTCGGTGGGAAGATGAATATCAGGGTTGTATACTTTGATAATAAATATACTTTGAATCTTGAATATTTGAACTGAACACTGTTAGTAACCTAAATTAGACCCTCTTAGAGGTCAGGGGAAAATGGCGAGACATTTAGATGGGTCAAAGGGACTATATAAGTGCAAACTAAAGAGAGAGAGAAAGAAGGGGAGAGGAAGAAGGAAGAGTCTTGTAGTCTGAGAATGCATATGGGTGAACTATTTAAATCAGGTACAATTAATGGATTAGAATGATGCTTCCCCAGCATAAATCACACTCCAGGAAGTATTGGAGTATATTAGTGTCATCTAAATAACTAGAAGGCTATCTCCTTTATGTGTGATGATAGTGCAAATTTCCAGAATGTGCAGTGGCTGATTGAGATGTGATTCAATGTCCAGCTCAATAATTACTTCATCAGCAAGAATTCTCTCATACTTCAGTCACTAGGGCAGCAGAAAACAGAGCAGGTAATTAGGGACCATTTTAGACCAGCACAGGCTAACCAGGAGATGACAAAGATGCTGAAGAAATGAGAGGAAGCGCGGCTAAGTTTGGCACGAATATATGTTGCAGTTTGTTTTTAGTGTATTAAGTGATACTCTATTTTGACTAAGTGTATGTAGACGGTGTACATCTGTTTTGAATGAGGAACCATAACCGCGTTGACCCCCTCCTATATCCTAAGCCTCAGCTAACCTCTCGTATGACATTTTTCTACTTTCATGTTACACCTATAATCCATTCAGATTCTTTGTATTGCCCGAGCTTTAGGTAAGGGTCACATATGCTTCCTGTGATATTTCCCCACTTTCTGCATACCTTTATGGTTTGTAAAACCATGATTCCTCTGTCTCACCAGTTGATACTGTTGTCAGATTAGCTGGCAAAGCGTCCTGATCTTGGTCTGTGTCTATCACCCAGAAGTGATCTGCTGAGCTGCAGTGCACCTCCTGCCAAAGCACTCAGGAATCTTTCCCATGTAGTTAGCATCTTAACAATTTGATTTCTTTGTGCTTACATAATTAATATTCAAGCCATGGTCCAAACACAGATATAAATCTACAATGGCACCAAAGCAAGGTACTGTATTTTTTGTCTTTAGAGTTAGAGCACGATAACATGCCCTTCTGGCCTAATAAGACTATGTCACCCAATTACTCCTATGTGACTAATTAACCTAATAACCCAAATGTCTCTGGAATGTGGGGGGAACCAGCACACTCAGAGGAAATCCACATGGTCACAGGCAAACGTACAAACTCATTACAGACAGAGATGGAATTGAACCCAGGTCACTGGCGCTATAATGGTATTGTGCTAACCGCTACTCTACCGTGCTTTGCCAGCGGATTCACCTTTTCGGCAAAACTTCAAGCCAAAATCCCAACAACTTTCGATCGTATCTAAAACGTCACGTCAGTGGTCATACACATGTACATATCTAAGTCACATATGTGACATGAAGGCACAATTGTGGATATGACAATTACGCACTTGTAAGTTATTGTTGGTTCGCAATAAAGGAATTAAAACATCTTCTGAAGAGTTTTCTGCCTCCTATAGTTATTCACGAAAGATATTATTATACCTATCATTGTGGTATGATCACTAATAAAATTGGTAAAATCCCAGTGGCCACCAACATTTTAATTCCAATTCCCATTCATGTTCTGACATGTTGATCCTTGGCCTCCTCTTGTGCCAATATGAGGCCACCCTCAGAGTGGAGGAGCGACACCTTATATTATGTCCTGATGGCATGGATATTAAATTCCCCTTCTGCTAAACTTATTCCCCCCCCTCCCCCTGTCACTCTGACCTTTTACCTTTTCTCATCTACCTATCACTTCCCCCTGGATCCACTCTTCATTCTCTTTCTCCTATGGTCCACTTTCCTCTCCTATCAGATTCCTTCCTCTGCAGCCCTTTACCTTTCCCACCCTCCTGGCTTCACCTATCACTTTCTAGCTAGCTTCCTTCCCCTCCCCACCACCTTTGTAATACTGTTGTCTTCCCCTTTCCATTCCAATCCTGAAGAGGGGTCTTGGCCTGAAACGTTGACTTATTTCCATACAAGATGGCTGATCTGCTGAGTTCCTTCAGCATTTTGTGTGTGTTGCTTTAGTGAGTTATTGTCACATTAGCTCAGTTTTGCACGCTATCCTTACAGATAATTTCAATAACAGAATGCAGAGTAATATGTTATGATTACAGGCAGATAATAAGGAACAATGAGATTGACTGTGAGGTCAAAAGTCCATCTTGCCATACAAGAAGTCCATTCAATAGTCTTAAACAGTGGGACAGAAACCGTCCTTGAGCCTGTATGTCACAATAAGAGAATTTTCATGTTGATCTCCTAGTTAGTATTCATTTAACCACTGCCAATTTCAGACTAAAAGAGTTTGCTGCCTGCGAACTGGCTGATACATATCTGATACTCCAACATGCACTTCAATAGCTGCGGAGCACTCAGGGAAGTAAAACAGTTTCGGAAGGTTATACATTAATGAAATTTGTTTCTATGTACGGCCTGATCCTTTTGTTTAGGCTAACTTGATAACAGGTTCCTGTCTACACTCCTGAAGAAGTCAACAGACCTTCTACTGAGGTAGAGTATTTCTACTAGTAGCACTTAGGCATGTAGAAAACTATGCAAAAGTTCTAGGCACAGATATGTAGCTAGCGTGCCTAAGACTTTTGCACAGTACTGTATTTGTCAATGTGGAGCAGGGAGCAAGTTTATAAATCTAGGGGAACAAAGGGTGTTGGGAACAGTAAGGGTGGAGTGCCACAGGAGGGGTCTGGGACAGTTGGCAGCGAAGGAGTTCTGGGGTGTGATGGGGGTGGCACGGCAGCAGACTCACCCAGCCCTGAGACACCAGACAAGGTCATTTTATTCCAAACAATTGCCTTTTGATCATTACAGGAAGTTTCTCTGGTGCTTCCTACTCACTCCCCTCTCCCTACCCCCTTCCCACTCTCAGTCCACAATAGAGACCCATATCAGAATCAGGTTTATCATCACTCACATATATCATGTTTTTTTTTACGGCAGCAGTACAGTGCAATACAGAATATTATTACAGTACTGTGCAAAAGTCTTAGGCACCTGTATGTGCCTAAGACTTTTGCACAGTTTTTAGTAATTTTATGTACTGCACTGTAGGAATCTTAAAATCCCCCAGTAATTATATAACATCATTTATATATCCTGTTATGTTGTAGGACCGCAGTTATTGATATAGTCCAGGGGTTCCCAAACTTTTTTATGTCATGGACCTATTAGCAGTGTGTCCATGGACCCCAGGTTAGGAACCCTTGATATAGCTCTACGGTTCTGGGGACCAGAGTTATATCTTTGGTGCTGTCTATGTGGAGCTTGCAGGGTTTGCAATGGTCTTGAGAGGTTCTGTGTTGTGAACCGGTTTTCTCCCAAAGATGTGATCTATAAATTACTCCTCACACGAGTAAGTGTAAGAAAAACGAAAATGGAGTTAATGAGCATGTGGGAGGGAGGGATTGCAGGAGTACAGGGATAAAAAACAAGTAGAAGAATGAGTCTGGTGGGATTACACTGCTGGGAATGGGTATAAAATAAATGACTTCCTTCTGCTTTACTGTAAGTAATTTAAAATAAAAAGAAAATCTTTTTAATGTTCTGTCCAGAAGGAGGTGCAGACAAAATGAAACAAGAGAATTCTATACCACATCTGAGCTGCACGTTGAAAAGCTGAGTATGTTTTTCTTTAATGAGAGTTTGAATGGTTTGGTGTTCAAAGGGACCTGGGTGTCCTTGTGTACAAATCGTGAAAGTCAACATGCAGGTGCAGCAAGCTATTAGGGAGGCAAATGCAATGTTTACCTTGACTGCAAGAGGATTTGAGTACAAGAGCGTAAATACTTTACAGAAATCACATGGAGCACTGGTGCGACTGCACCTGGAAGGCTGCGTTTAGCTCTGGCCTCCCTGCCCACGAAAGAATATACTTGCAATGGGGGGAGTGCACTGAAAGTTCAACAGATTGATTCATCATCGTATGAGGCGAGATTAAGCAGCTTAAGCCTACATTCCCTTGTGTGTAGGAAAAAAAAATGAGAGGTGACCTCATTAAAACATACAGATTCTTAAGGATAAATGACGAGGTAACTTTTCCCTGTCTGGGATGTCTAGAATCAGAAGTTTTAATTTCATAATAAAGGGTTGACCACTCAAGACTAAGAAGTAATGCGTCCACCTATTGGAGGTTGATATGCAGAAATCAAGACTTTTAAGAAAATTGAAACAAAAGCAAAATAAGTTTATTATTAAAGTATGTACACCTCACCATAGACTACCCTGAGGTTCATTTTCTTGCAGGCATTCATGGTCAATACAAAGAATCACAATAGAATCAATGAAACGCCACACACAATCTAACACTGACAAACCACCAAGTTCAAGTTTAATTGTCATTCAACCGTACATGACAGTACGAACAGTCACACACAGCACAAGACACATATAAGGTTGGAAGCACATACAAAATATCAGTAAAATACAGTCACGTAAAAGATATATAGTTCAAAACCCTGAGTCCATGAATGTTGCAGGAGTCTGCAGTCAAACACAATATAGCTTGTCTTCTGCTGAGTGAACACTAGGGGCAGCACCTGCTCAGATGTTGTGCCACACCACCTCCAGTGGAGCCCATTGAATCCAATGCCTTTCGCCTGGGCAGCTGTAAGCAGGTGACTCCGTGGCCTGAGACCTCATCCTTACTATGACCGAGACCATGTAGCTTCCCCACCGACGGCCAATAGATCAGTGAACTGGACTTGCAGTATTCCACAGCAACAACGCCACAGGGTCTTGCGATCACAAAAAAAAATCAATCAAGACAATCACTCGTTGTTAAGCTGCACACCTCCTTCACGTACCAACTCCTGTGATGGTTCTCTAATGTAGGCAGTAGCAAGATCTGCACCGTTCATTTCCTTCAGTTTCTCCACCAACAAGCAACTTGCTGAGAGCGTAGACCTGCAGAACTTTAAGTTCTTAATGTCCAGCAGAATCTTGCGATCATAAAAAATGTGTCAGCACCTTCGGTTGACCCCATAGAAGCTGTTGCCATCATATGTGCTGCTGCCATCTTACCAAAAGAAGCATAAGAAGACAAACTGTGCAATTGCAAAATAATCAAATAATAATAATAATATGAGCATTCTGGCATCTTTTCTCTTCCTTTTTGTTCCTGAAGCAGGGTCTTGTCCCAAAACATTGACTGTTTATTCATTTCTGTAGATGCTGCCTGACCTGCTGAGCTCCTCCAGCATTTTGAGTGTGTTGCGTCTGCAGACCTATTGTTGAGAATATGAAATGCAGAGTCCTTGAAAGTGAGCCTATACATTGTGGAATCAGTTCACTGCTGTGGTGAGTGACGTTATCCGCACTTGCTCAGGAGCCCGATGGTTGGAGGGTAATAACTGTTCCTGAACCTGGTGGTATGGGAACTCAGGACCCTGTACTTACTTCTACACAGGATAGTGCAAGAATCACCTCCCTGACACAACATTAAACCATAAGTGATAGAAGCAGGCATGGTCCAGATCATAAGTGACCAGGCACAATGCTGAATGACTTACCCCTGCCACTGTCTCTGACATTTGTGTGTTCTAAGATGAGATGGTCAAAAGAACTCAAGAGATTCTAAACCACCAGACACTTTAAAGAGCATCACTAAATTATCTATTAGAATCCATGGCATTCTACAGTGGAAGGGTGAAAAGCTAGAAGTCGTACATATTGGTACCAAAGGCATAGGTAGTAAAAGTGAGGAGGACCTGAAGAGAGAATACAGGGAGTTAGGTAGAAAGCTGAAAAGCAGGACCTCCAGGTTTGCAATCTCTGGATTGCTGCCCGTGCCATGTGCCAGTGAGGGTAAGAATAGGATGATTTAGCTGATGAATATGCAGCTGAAGAATTGGTGCAGGAGGCAGAGTTTCAGATTTCTAGATCATTGAAATCTCTCCTGGGGAAGGTATGACATGTACAAAAATGATAGGTTACACCTGAACCCGATGGGGATCAATATTCTTGTGGACAGTTTTGCTAGAGCTATGGGGGAGGGTTTAAACTAATGTGGCAAGGGATGGAAACCAGGTTGATAGGGCTGAGGTTGGGGAAATTGGTATACAAGTCAATGCTGTGTGCAGTGGGATTGTGAGGAAGGAGAGGCAGATGATAGGGCAAAATTGCAGTAAGCTGAATGAGTTAAAGTGTAACAGGGGGATAAAATCAAAAAGGGTGATGAATACAGTACTGAAAGTGTTATATTTGTATGCATGCAGTACACAGAATAAGATAAATGATCTTGCAGCCAAGTTGGTGGTTGGCAGGTATGATATTGTAGGCATCTCTGAGTCGTGGCTGCAAGAAGATCATAGTTGGGAGCTTAACATCCAAGGATGCACGTTATATTGAAAGGATATGCAGATAGGTAGAGAGGTGGGGTGGCTCTGTTGGTAAAAAAAAAATGAATTCAAACCCTTAGAAAGAGGTGAAGTATGATCAGAAGTTGAAGAATCCTTGTGGGTAGAGTTAAGAAACTGCAAGGGTAAAAAGACCCTGATGGGAGTAATATACAGACCTCCAAAGAGTAGCCAAAAAGTGGGCTACAAACTAAAAACGACAGATAGAAAAGGCATGAAAAAAGGAAATGTTGCAATAATCATGAGGGATTTCAATATGTAAGTAGATACAGACAATCAGGATCCCAAGAGAGGGAATTTGTACAATGTCTATCCAATGGCTTTTTAAGGCAACCTGTGTTTGAGCCCACTTGGGGAATAAGAACTCTGTTTGGCATTATGTCATTATCAAGATTTGCTTAGGGAGCTTAAAGTAAAGGAACCCTGAAGAGACGGTGATTATAATGTGGTAGAATTCAGTCTACAGTTTGAAAAAGAGAAGCTAAAATTGGATGAAGGAATTGACGGCTTTGTGGCCAAGTTGGTAGATGATACAAAGATAGGTGGAGGTGCAGGTAGTGCTGAGGAAACAGGGTATCTGCAGGAGGATATAGACGGATTAGGGGTATGGGCAAAGAAGTGACTGATGGAATGTAATGCAGGGAAATGCATGGTCATGCACTGTGAAAGAAGAAATGAAGATGTGGACTACTTTCAAAATGGGGAGAAAATTTAAAAATCAGAGGTGCAAAGGGATCTGGGAGTCCTTGTGCAGGGTATCCTAAATGCTAACTTGCAAGTGGAGTCAGTGGTAAGGAAGGGAAATACAATGTCAGTATTCATTTGAGAGGACTAGAATACAAAAGCAAGATTGTAATTCTGAGGCTTTATAAGGCATTGGTCAGACTCCACTTTGAACACTGTAAGCAGTTTTGGGCCCCTTATCTAAGAAAAGATTGGAGTGTCCAGAGGAGATTCATGAGAGTGATCCCAGGAATCAAAGGGTTAACATATGAGGATTGCTTAATGGCTCTGGGTCTGTACTCACTGGAGTTTAGAAGAATGAGGGGTGATCTCATTAAAACACAGTAAATATTGGAAGGCCTAGATAGAGTGGATGTGGAGAGGATATTTCCTATAGTGGAGTGTCTAGGACCAGAGGGCACAGCTTCAGAATAGAGGGGCATCCATTTAGAACAGAGATAAAGATACATTTCTTTAGCCAGAGGGTGGTGAATCTGTGGAATTCATTGCCACAGGCAGCTGGGCAGGCCAAGTCACTGGGTAAATTTAAAGTGGAGGTTGATAGGTTTTTGATTGATCAGGGTGTCAAACATTACAGGGGAAATGCAGGAGCATGGGGTTCAGAGGGAAATGGTGCAGTCATGATCAAATGGCAGAGCAGACTTGATGGGTCAAATGGCCTAATTCTTCTCCCGTATCTTATGGCCCTTCGGTCTTCGAGAATCTTGGAGAAGCTGAAAATATTATTGTTAATATGTGTTTGTATTGCAGCTATGTCAGTTAGCAGTAAACGTGCTCTGTGGTTTGGTCTAAGTGGTATCTGAGGGTGCTATACTGTATATATTAAACCAGCACATCAACTAAAGGAGAGTTTTCAGTGGAATGGCAGGTCTAAACGATGGAGAATGTTAAAGTACAGAATAAGTAATGGAGATACAGTGGGGTGATGGGAGAGCTCTATGAATTGGGACATGGGCCAAGGAGTTCAGTAATAGTTAATGAATCTGGAAAATCTCTCTGAGAAAGTCAACAATTAGTTGAAGTTAAAGAGCACGAACAATCATTCAGGAGTGACGGTTGGTTAATGTGGACAACCAGAGACAATTAAGATCTCAATGTTTGGGTCATTAGTGGGTTATGGAAAGAGAGCATATCCGTACGAAACTCTGGAAATTCCCAGCCTGAAACATTCTCTCCATGCAGACCTATAGGGTGTTACCAACATTTTCTGTTTTATATGTCTGCAGTATTGTTATGATTTCCGAGTGTGCTTCTGTGCTTGATACAGTAACAAGACCCAGTGACCAGAGTATTGACAGTAGTTGAGACTTTGTTTACCTCAAAACAGTTTATGGTACAGCTCCCCGGAGGGTGTGTGCCAAAACCAGTGATGCATTGATCTTCACTCCTACCCTGCCCCCCACCCAGATAGCCATTGCTCTAGATTTTTGTACTCAAGTGTCTGAAAAGAGACTCAACGTTACAACCGTCTGACACCGGGTGAGAACGCATTCACTGCGCACATCTGATTCAGCTGCAGTTCTGAACTACCTTCAGTCTTCTCCTCTTCCTTCAATACTGGTCCAATGAAGCCAGCTGTCATATGAGTCAAAATGAAGGAGGGTTACAAACTAAGGTTGTGGTCTACGTCAGTACCAATAGCATAGGTAAGGTGGGTGACAAGGTCCTGCAAAATGAGCTCAGGGAGTTAGGTGCTAAGTTAGAGGACAAGACCCCCAGGATTGTGACCTCAGGACTGCTACTCGTGCTACGTGCTAGTGAGGCCAGAAACAGGAAGATCATACAGTTTAACATGTGGCTAAGGGGATGGTGCAGGAGAGAAGCTTCAGTTTTGTGGTCTCTTCCAGTGAAGGTGGGACCTGTACAGAAGGGACAGTTTGCATCTGAACTGGAGGGGGACTAATATCCTTGCAGGAAGGTTTGCCCGTGCTGCACGGAGGAGTTTAAACTAGAGTTGTTGGGCAATGGAAACTAGAGCGCCTGAGCAGATAGTGCAGTGGCTGTGGGGAAAGATGTTGTTAAGCCTACATACAAAATCAGGAATTGAAAGGCTGAACATGGTCCGACTAATGTTCTGAGCTCTATATATGAGGGGTGATTGATAGGTTCATGGCCTAAGGTAGAAGGAGTCAATTTTAGAAAAACTAGCACATTTATTTTACACCATAGTCCCCTCCCACATTTACACACTTAGTCCAGCGGTCGTGGAGCATACGGATCCCTTCTTTGTAGATGTCAGCGTCTTGGACCTCCAGAAGTGGTCCACAGCAGGGGTGATTGATAAGTTTGTGGCCTAAGATAGAAGGAGATGAGTTATTAACTTCAAACTTTCTGCATAATCCCACACTCAGGCGGGAGGAGAGAGAGCAGCGCGCCGTGCGTGCACAGCCCTCCAGTAAAAAATGATATTATATCCGTTAAATAGGGGCCGTGGACAATTCTGATTTGATGGAGACAGACGTGAAAGCACAGAGGAACATCTGGAGAAATTTCTGAAACGCCAGTTCACTGCTGTTGTTACTGCGCGGTCCAGGATCTTCCGGAGGGAAGGCCTCAAAATCCCCGGCTTTGCCTGCTGTTGGCCACCAAGATCGAGGTCGAATCATTCGGACAGAGATGGCACTCAGTACTCAGTGTCAGAGAGCTGATCGGAGGCTCGAAGTTTTTGGATGACTCAGAGTCGGACTGTGGTCGGTATGGCAGGGAGAGTGAGATGTGGAACATTTGAGAGACTTTGAACTTTTTACTGTGCTCATGGACTTCTTCATCAAGTTATGGTATTGTTGCACTGTTGTAACTATATGTTATAATTATGTGGTTTTGTTAGTTTTTCAGTCTTGGTCTGTCCTGTGTTTTGTGATATCACACTGGAGGAAATATTGTATCATTTCTTAATGCATGCATTACTAAATGACAACAAAAGAGGACTGAGTGTCTTCATAATCTAAATCTAAAGAGTTGAACTGCACGTGCATGTAACGAGAGCTGTATAACTCATCTCCTTCTATCTTAGGCCATGAACTTATCAATCACCCCTGCTGTGGTCACTTTCTGGCGGTCCAAGACACTGACTTCGACAAAGAAGGGATCCGTATGCTCCACGGCCGCTGGACTAAGTGTGTAAATGTAGGAGGGGACTATGTTGAAAAATAAATGTGCTAGTTTTCTAAAATAGACTCCTTCTACCTTAGGCCATAAACTTATCAATCACTCCTCATATTTCTATGTAAGGAATATTGTAGGAAAGGCGGATGAGTTCAGGACATGGATCAGCATGTGGAATTATGATACTGTAGCTATCAGTGAGAGTTAGTTACAGGAAGGCCAGCACTTGACAGCTCAGTGTCCTAGGATTCCGTTGTTTTAGATGTGGTAGAGCTGGGGGGAGGGGAAGGGAGGAATTATAGAGGGAGGGGTGGCATTATTGGTCAGGGAAAATGCTTAGATAGGTCAGACTGGAGAGCTTGTCCACTAAGGTTATATGTATGGTGCCATTTTTGTCACTTGCCAACAGGAAAGCTGTAAATAAGGTCGAAAGAGTGCAGAGAAAATTTACAAGGATGTTGCAAGAACTTGAGGATTTGAGTTACAGGGAAAGGTTGAGTAGGTTAGAACTTTATTCCCGAGAGTGTAGGGGAGATTTGATGGAGGTATACAAAATTATGAGGGGTGGAGATAGGGTAGAGGCAAGCAGGCTTTTTTGTTGAGGTTGGGTGAGGCTACAACTAGAGGTCATAGGTTAAGGGTGAAAGACAAAATGTTTAAGGGAAACAAGACGGGGTGCTTCTTCACTCAGAGGGTGGTGAGAGTGTGGACATGCTGCCAGCAAAAGTGGTGGATGTGTGTCAATTTCAACATTTAAGAGAAATTTGTATAGGTACATAGAAGAGAGGGGTGTGGAGAGTATGGTCTGGGTGTAGGTTGATGGCACTAGGCACAGACTAGATGGGCCAAAGGGCCTGTTTCTGTGTTGTAGTGTTCTATGACTCTATGACTACATGACTCTAATAGAAGCAGGAACAAGCCAGATCATGGTTGTCCTTTTATCTGAGAAGCATTTTCCAACACTAGCTCCAAGTCCCTTGATTCTCTTACATCTAGAAATCTATCACGCTTATGCAGGAAGAGCCTTTTCCATACAAATCATGATGGAATTGCGGAAAACTTTTCCAGAGAAAGAGATTCACCAGGATGTTGCCTGGATTGGAGGCTTCAGCCATAAGAAGAGATGGGTGACCTGATCAAGGTATACAGTATAGACAATAAAAATGTTATTCCCTAGATGGGGTTGTCTAAAGCAGGAGGACCTAGATGAGAGGGAAAAGGGGCAATAATGCTATTACAGTGACAGCTATGCAATTGGGGTTTGAGTTCCACCGCTGTCCGTAAGGAATTTGTAGGTCCTCCCCATAACTGCAGGTGTTTCCTACGGGTGCTCCGGTTTCCTCCCACATTCCAAAGAGCTACGATTAGTTTTAGTGAGATCCAGGCATGCTACTTTAGCACCGTAAGCATGGCAAAACTTACGGTCTGCCCCAGCACAATCCTTACTGACTGGATTTGACACAAGCTACTCATTCCACAGTATGTTTCTGAATGATTGATACTTGGCACGCTCGCCGAAAGGAGGTGGTGGAGGCAGATTTTTTAAAAAAACAATATCTTAGAGACCATGACTCTATGAGAAAGTGAAGCCTGGGTGAAGTGAAATTCTGAAGACGTGTCTAGATTTTTACTGAGTTAGCACATCAGAGAAATTGTCATTTCCTGTGGGTATGCGGCTAAGCACACTCAGTAGTTGGATGTGAGAGCACCTGTGAACACCAGGTGCAGCTGGCTTGCAGCCCGGGGGAAGAAAATGATCCAAGCAGTGGATGGATTTAATAAGCATCTTGGTCACAATGCATTGCATTCCATATGCTAAGGACAGAATGCTGATCTCCACAGTGACGCAACAGGTAAAGCTGATGCCACAGCAGGGACCCAGGTTTGCTCCTGACCTTGGATGCTGTCCATGGGGAGATTCTATATTTTCCCTGTGATTGTGTGGGCTACCCCTGGGCGCTGTAGCTTCATCCTGGCTTCCAAAGCCATGTGAGTGACTATAAATTAACCCTACAGTGGGTAGAGAAGAATTACAGAGGATTTAATAGGTGATAGTGAGGAGTTAGGTGGGACTACAACCAAAGGTCATGGGTTAAGGACGAAAGGTGAAAAGTTTAAGAGGAACATGAAGGGAAACTTCTTCACTCAGAGGGGCATAAGACCACAAGACATGGGAGCAGAATTAGGCCATTCAGCCCATCAAGTCTGCTCTGCCATTCCATCATGGCTGATCCCGGATCCCACTCAACCCCATACACCTGCCTTCTCACCATATCCAGTCGTACCCTGACCAATCAGGAAACGATCACTATCCGCCTTAAATATACGCACAGACTTGGCCTCCACCACAGTCTGTGGTAGAACATTCCACAGATTTACTATTCTCTGGCTAAAAAAATCCACCCAGCTAGTCCTTTCAACATTCGGTAGGTTTCAATAATATCCACCTACATTCTTCTGAATTCCAGTGAGTACAGGCCCAAGGCTGCCAAATGCTGCTCATATGTTAAACCCTTCACTTCTGGAATCATCCTCCCGAACCTCCTCTGGACTCCGTCCAATGTCAACACATTTCTGAGATATGGGGTCGTGAGAGTGTGGAATGAGCTGCCAGCACAAGTGGTGCATGCGAGCTCGATTTCAATGTTTAAGAGGAGTTTGGATAGGTACATGGATGGGAAGGGTATGGAGGGGTATGGTTCCGGTGCAGGGTCGATGGAAGTAGACAGTTTAAATGGATATGTTTCTGTGCTGTACTTTTCTATGACTCTATGACTAAGTGTGAGGCAGCAGGTTACAGGGATAAATGTGGGTAGCTGAGACAATGGGTGTGCACTGAAAGGCACCAGAGGCTCCTGGAGCCAAAAGGTACACTTGTGCATAGTAAAGAAACATATGGACTACAGGCAGGTAAATGGATTCGAGCTGCAGGTAAGCCATGATTGAATCCATTGATAGGTTAGGCAGAAGGAACTGGATGGCGTCTAGACATTTTGTTCTCATGAAGTTCTTACTATGAAGGCAATGAACTGATTCAGTCCCAATAACAATGTTTTGCTCATATATCAGATTGCCTACAGGCTGGAAACCCACTACAACCTGCTCTTGGAGATCTTTTCCTCCACATACCCCATTGATTTTTCAATGTTTATATCTAAATCAATACACAAAGCAAAGCAATTCAATTGATCTTTTAGCCACTTCACCTTTTGCACCACTTTTTTTTCCTCTTGCTCTGAAGGTGTTGACTGATGTTGACAAATAGTCCCATTGATGCTGGCTTCCTACCAACCAGTGGACAATCCATCAAAATAACCTCCCCTGAAACACCGCAGTTCAAATCCTCTCACGCAAGTTCAGGGCTGTGAGAAAGAATAGTGCCCAGTCACTCTGTTACACTGTACTTCAGGTAATAATGATCACTTTATTGATAAAAAGCAGGGAATTACTCATTTCATGGACATTAAGTTCCACCAGTCTATGAGACAACAGAGTCATAGAGCACTACAGTACAAGCACAGGCCCTTTGTCCCATTTAGTCCATACCAAACTATTATTCTGCCTAGTCCCATAGACCTGCACCTCGAGCATAACTCTCCATACCCCTTCCATCCATGTACCTATCCAAACTTACCTCAAACATTGAAATTGAACCTGCATCCTCCACTTCCAGTGGTAACACATTCCACACTCTCACCACCTTCTGAGTGAAGTTCACCCTCATGTTTCCCTTAAACATTACACTTCCACTCTTGGCCCCTGACCTCTAGTTCTAGTCTCACCCAACCTCAGTTGAAAGCATTTACCCATCTATTGTTAGTTTAATCATTATGCGCTGTGTTTGTATGATGCGGGGAATCATGGTCTTTTCATGATCATAATTGTTCTTGGCAAATTTTCCACAGAAGCGCTTTGCCATTGTCTTTTTCTGAGCAGTGTCTTTACCAAACGGGTGACCCCAATCATTTCCAATACTCTTCAGAGATTGCCTGCCTGGCCTCAGTGGTCATATAACCAGAACTTGTTGTAGACACCACCTGCTCCCAAGGCATCACGTGATCCTGATCAGTGGGGGGGGGGGGCGCTAAACAGTTGATAGACCTTGTCCAAGGGTGACCTGTAAGTTAGTGGAGGGAAGGAGCACCTTGCATCTCCTTTGGTAGAGATGTCTCTCCACCCTGCCATCCAAACCTATCTAAAGCACTCATAATTTTGTATAGCTCTATCAAATCTCCCCTCATTTTCCTATGCTCTCGGGTATAAAGTCGTAACTTATTCAACCTTTCCCTATCACTCAAGTCCTCGTCCCAGCAACATCCTTGTAAATTTTCTCTGTATTCTTTCAAACTTATTCATATCTTTCCTGTATGTGGGTAACCAGAACTGCACACAATACTCCAGATTAGGCCTCACCAGCGTCCTATACAACTTCAACATAACGTCCCAACTCCTGTACTTAATACTTTGATTTATGAAGAACATTCTTGCAAAAATTCTCTTTACTATGTCAGATTTATCTTCAGGTTAGCAAACTGCCACAAGCTGTTTGCTTGAAAAATATTCCTATACATTTTCCATAGTTATTTATGGTATGTGGGGCCAATCAGCCCATTTCCTCTATGATGGCTCACATAGCAATCCCACCCCACCCCCCCCAAACTAATTTTACCTGTAATCTATTTTCTCCTATCTATCCATTCTTCCACTCCATGCACGCAGTTACATTGTTTAATCTATGAATGTATAAGTCGTAGACAAGTTGGAGGAAACAAGGGGAAGCCCTAGCAGGACAAATTTCAGAGGAAGTGTGTAAACTTCACACAGACAGCACCAGTGATTAGGATAGACCCCAGGCGACCAAAGCTGTGAAAAAGTTCCACTATCTATGCCACCGTGCTGTCACATTTTAATTGTTTCTCAAATCTTGGAAAATTATAATGCTGTATATTAGAACTCTGCATTACATTACTATTGCCAGTAGAGGTTTGTGTGTTCTATTCAGTTCTATATCATCAATCTTGCAGCAGATCTCTGGGTGCCTAGAGGTTCTGTGAAACTGACAAGGAATATGATTGACAGGAGTGCAAATCCAGATGAAAAACATGGGGAGTTCCTCTGGGTGGTGAACTTGTACCTGTGACCCTTCATTGCTCAAGCAGACTAGTTCCCAGTGCATGAAGTGTCTGCTGTCAGACGAGACGAAGGTCTTGGTCTGACAGGCCACTAAAATCGACTTTCTTGTTGATGTTCCTGATATTTGCTGGGGATCGTTACCTGATCACGTTTAGTGTTATGCTGATGCATTTTCTTCATCTCAACCTGCAGTCATTTCTTCCACTGTTAGGAAAAATTAACCAAACCAAAATGGAAGAAGCAGTATTAATGTTCCCATCTGCTTTTTCTTCCCCCATAAATTTAATCCATTTAAGTAGGACCGAGGAAATTAGCCATGGTTTAAAACTACAGTGAAACTCCAGTATCTGTTTATGCAAATTCCTGATAATTCAGAATCTGCTTTACCAAATGTTGATTCCATGCTCCCTTTACCATATCTATATCATGCTCTTTTATTCATTGGGGCCTTGGCTGAAGTTCAAATTAAAGTTCATTGTCATCTGACCGTACATAAATACAACCAAAAAAAAAACAATGCTCCTTTGGACCACAGTGCACCCACAAAACATATAATACACACAACTATGTAAAAAAAACTAAATGTTACGACAAATACACTAATAAAATATAATTCAAAGCGCATGTTGTATGCAGCACAAATAAACAGTAAACAGTTTGCAGTCCTAATGATGGGATCTCGGTGGAGGCAGAGTATTCATTAGTCTCACAGCCTGAGGGAAGAAGCTGTTATCCAGTCTACTGGTCCAAGCCCTGATGCTCCTATCCCTCCTTCCTGACAGTCATGGGTCAAAGAGATTGTGGGATTCGTGCTCCCTCGAATCTCACATGGTTCGGCTTCCTTCACTCCCTTAAAACCTGCTGGGATTTGTTTGCCATGTTCACTTTAAACTTCGAAATCTGTGGCATCGTAACGTGAACAAAGTCATCGTAGAGACACTGAGCTAGTGGATATAGAAGTGATTTATTCAACAAAACGAGCAGCGGGCATCATATTGAGACCTCCTTGGAGGAAGGGGCTCCCTTACCCAATATTACATCACATTTTTATATGCTAAAGATCAAAGCAGGACTATTCCATAGTTACAATATATCTGCAATGCTTCCTTTTAATTGCATACAGTTTTCACACACCTCCTTCTTCGCACCCACATTCCAGACGCCCCAAATGAATATTAATCTGCATTGTCTGGTTTGCAATCAACTCCAATCTGCAGCTCCGGGAAAACTATTGTTCAGAGCTGCTTTTTAAATTCAATCTACAATCCACGTTCATGTCTGAAGATCGGTTGCTGGTGAAATTAGTATTTGCTATTTGCCCTGACTCCAGAATATGCCCAACAATGGGATATTACGTGATCTACCCTAGAACATCTAATAAAAGTGAATTAGAAGTGTCTTGCTTGTTCATAAATACCATTGAATGGAGGGGCCACTGCACAGGGTCAGAAAAAAGGCTGCAGAACCTTGTAAACTCAGCCAGCTCCATCATGGGCACTAGCATCCACAGCATCGAGGACGCCTTCAAAAGGCAATGCTTCAAGAAGCCGGCATTCACCACCTAGGACAAGCACTCTCCTTATTACTACTATCAGAGAGGAGGTACAGGAGCCTGAAGACATACTTTCAATGTTTTAGGAACAGCTTCTTTCCCTCTGCCTTCAAATTTCTGAATGGACATTGAATCAATGAGCTCCACTTCACTACTTTTGCTCTCTTTTTGCTCTGTTGGTTTAATTTATATATTACTTATTGTAATTATAGTATATTTTATGTATTGCATTTTACTGCTGCCACAAAACAACAAATTTCACATCAACACGAGGAATTCTGCAGATGCTGCAAATTCAAGCAACACACATCAAAGTTGCTGGTGAACACAACATACTATGTCAATGATAATAAATCTGATTCTGATTCTAATTCCAGTTTGCTTTCCTTCATTTCCTTAAAACTAACTGGGATTTGTTTCCTCCTGCTCGCTTTAAACTTCCAGGTTTATGGAATATCTATTATTCCACCATGTAACATTTTTAAAAAATGTGAATTTAAAGTGTCTTACTGTGTTCAAGAATAACATCTGATCTTCTGCAAAATCTGCTAAAACAGCATCATCCAATATCCGGAGTGCTAGATTATCAGAGTTTTATTCTGTCATAAGCAATAACGGCAGGAATAGGCCATTCAGCCTCTCATATCTGCTCTGACATTCAGTAAGATGATAGCAGGTCTCTAACATCAGCGCCACTTTCCTGTCTTAACACTATGTTCCTTGCTTCCTTTAATACTTAAAAGTATATTCATCTGTATGCTGAATATTTTCAAAGACTGAGCTTCCATAAGCTCTCTCACAAAGTAAGTTCTGAAGATTCTCCCCGATGAAGGAATTTCTTCCCAAATCTCTTCACAATGGCCAGCTTCTCCTCATGATACTGTGATTCTGGTTGCAGCCGGGGGAAATGTCATGCCCAAGATTATCCTTTCTAGCTCTGCAAGAATTTTGTGTGCTTTAGTAAGATCGCTTCTTGTTCTCCTGAGCTCTAGTATTCATGTGCTTCCTCTATTGCAACTATACCCTTACTTTCATAGGGAGACCAGAACTGAGTGCAGTCTCATGAAGACTCAGTGTAATTGGAACAAGGCACCACAACACTATACTCAATTCCTCTTGCAATGAAGATCAATGTATTATTAGCTTCCTCACTGCTTACTGACTCTCTCAGCGATTTGTGTAAAAGGACACCCAACTCCCTTGGAGCAATTTCACTCTTCAATTTCATAGAACATAAAACAAAAACATAGAAGATCGAACACTAGAGCACAGAACAGTCCCTTCAGCCCATGATGTTGTGCTGACTATTTAACCTACTAAGATCAATCTAACCCTTCCCTCCTACATAGCCCTCCATTTTTCTATCATCCATGAGCCTACCTAAAGAGTTTCTTAAATGCCCTTAATGTACTTGTCCCCACCACCACCCATAGCAGGGTGTTCCACATGCTCACCACTCTGTGTAAAGACCTTACCTCTAACACCACCCCCCTCCCCCAGTATTAGCCATTTCTTCCCTGGGAAAATGACTTTGGCTGTCAATTATGTCTCTATCATCCTGCACACTGTAAAACAACAAATTTCATGACATATGTCAGTGATAATAAACCTGATTCTGGTATTCTGGAAAATCTGCTAAAACAACATTTCTCTGCATGTCCTGAAGAAGGATCTCGGTTTGAAAAGTCGACTGTTTATTCATTTCCGTAGATGATGTCTGACCTACTGGGTTCCTCCAGTGTTTGTGTTGTTTTGGATTTCCAGCATCTGCAGAAGTTCTCATGTTTATTATTTCTCAACATTTAAAAAATATTTCCTCATTTTATTATTGATACCGAAACGGATAACCTCACATTTTTCCACATTTTGCCCCATTTCCTTACTTATTCACCTCGTTTGTCTTCATCCCTCCAGAGCCACTTTGTACCCTTCTCACAACCCACACAGACACTTATCTCTGTATCAACAGCGATTTTTGCTTATTAATAACTGTAAAGGATCATCTAACAGCTAAAGATTGGATTGTTTTAAGTATCCAATGTCTCAGAGCTGAAATTAGACCTGCTGACTATATAGCCGCAGATATGGAGTTTTAGAATTCACGTTACTCTAGTCTAAGCTTAATAAGAATATTTACCAATGGGGATTCAGCATAATTTAAACATTGTGGCAATGTTATAAATCTGAATCTATAACATCATAGGTTGTTTCGAAT
The DNA here is from genome assembly GCF_963921235.1 of Mobula hypostoma. Taxonomy (NCBI): domain Eukaryota; kingdom Metazoa; phylum Chordata; class Chondrichthyes; order Myliobatiformes; family Myliobatidae; genus Mobula; species Mobula hypostoma. The sequence goes on from NC_086120.1 coordinate 32,123,224, forward strand.
TATAAAGCCATCCTTTCTGAACTCATAACGCAGTTAACTCCTACATATTAATACCTGCTTTGAGATTTAGTTCCATTGGCATTAGTGTGACCAAACAGCAGACATTCATTAATATGTCCACCCACTTAACAAATACAACAGAGGACTCCAATTGTTAAATGAAGCCATGGGTCCATATTTCATTGATGCTTATGTAGTCATCATCATCATTATGTATCATGTCGTATGATGTGGGCGATCATGTTCTTTCCACGACCATGATTGTTCTTGGTAAGTTTTTCTACAGAACTGGTACATTGCCTTCTTCTGGGCAGTGCCTTTACAAGACGGGTAAACCCAGCCTTTATCAATACTCTTCAGAGAATGTCTGCCTGGCATCACGAGGACTTGTGATATGCACCAGTTGCTCATAGGACCATCCACCACCTGCTCCCCTGGTTCACAGGTCCCTGATCGGGGAACTAAGCAGGTGCTACACCTCGCCCATGAGTGTGTTGCAGGCTAGCGGAGGGATGGAGCAATTTACACCTCCACTGGTAGAGACGTATCTCCAGCCTGCCATCCACGCTTATGTATTAGTCAGGCATATCAATCCATTTAGCAAAAGTGGAAAAAGTGCAGCAAATACATTTCAATACAGGCAAAAGAAAAGTAATTCACTTTAAATGTAAAAAAATTGACTAACTTCAGAATAGTGAAAGAAAAACTCCAAAGGAACTTGAGAGTCACACAAGTAGAAAATCAAAATGTCTAAGATTAATATAGAGAATAATCACAAAGTTTGACAGAGGATTGGCATAAAAAGAGATTGAAATTAGGTAAAGTTCTGGGCACATCTGCAATTGTGAGCAGTTCTGGGCACAGCACCTTGGGAGTTTGCAGAATGCCTATGGGATGGCTTTTTGGAGCAGCTTGTCCATAAGTCCACCAGGGGATCGACTGTTTTGGATTGGATGCTGTGTAATGAACCTGAGGCAATTAGGGAGCTGGAGGTAATGGAACCCCTTGGAAGTAGTGATCATAATATGATTGAGTTCAGTTTCAAATTTGAAAAGGAGAAGCTGGTATCAGGTGTATCGATATTTCAGTGGAACAAAGGAAGTTGCAGTGGTGTGTGAGAGGAACTGGCCCAAGTAGATTGGAAAAGTAAGCTAGATGGAGGGCCGGTAGAGCAGAATTGGATGCAATTCCTACAAGAAATAAGGAAAGTGCAGGAAAAATATATTCTAAGAAAAAAGAAAATCATGAATGGAAAAATGTCACAAATGTGGCTAACAAGAGAGGTTAAGGCTAAAATAAAAGCAAAAGAGACAACGTACAAAGAAGCAAAAATTAGTGGGAAAACTGAGGACTGGACGACTTTTAAAAACTTACAGAAGGAAACTAAGAAAGTCATTAGGAAAGAAAAGATGAATTATGAAAGGAAGTTGGCAATTAACATAAAAAAGGATACTAAGAGTTTTTTTAAATATATGAAGAGTAAAAGAGTGACATGGGTAGACATAGGACCAAGTGAAAATGATGCTGGAGAAATGATAATGGGTAACAAAGAGATGGCAGAGGAACTAAATGAGTATTTTGCACCAGTCTTCACAGTGGAAGACATTAGCAATATATCTGATAGCCACATTCACAACACGCTGGAGGAACTCAGCAGGTCGCTGTCTGACCTGCTGAGTTCCTCCAGCGTGTTGTGAGTGTTGCTTTGACCCCAGCATCTGCAGATTATTTTGTGTTTACAATGCCTGATAGCCAGAGGTCTCAGGGAATAGAATTAGGTACAGTCAAGATTACTAGAGAGAAAGTGTTTGGGAAGCTAAATGGACTAAGAATAGATAAGTCTCCCAGACCGGATGAGGTTCACCCATGGATTCTGAAGGAAGTGGCTTTGGAGATTGTGGAGGCATTGGAAATGATCTTCCAGGAATCAATAGACTCTGGCATGGTTCCGGAGGACTGGAAGGTCGCAAATGTAGTTCTGCTGTTTAAGAAAGGAGGGAGGCAGCAAAAAGAAAATTACAGACCTATGAGTCTGACATCGGTAGTTTGAAAGTTACTGGAGTCGATCCTCAAGGACAAGGTTATGAAATACCTCGAGGTGCATGACAAGGTAGGCCCAAGCCAACATGGTTTCATGAAGGGAAGATCCTACCTCACCAACCTATTGGAATTTTTTGAGGTAATTTCAAATAAGATTGACAAGGGAAAGGCTGTGGATGTTGTGTATTTGGATTTTCAAAAGGCCTTCGATAAGGTGCCGCATATGAGGCTGCTTAATAAGATGAGAGCCCATGGAATTACAGGAAAGATATTGGAATGGGTGGAGCATTGGCTGATAGGCAGAAAGCAAAGGGTGGGAATAAAGGAATCCTATTCTGATTGGTTGCCAGTGTTACGTACCCCGTAACTGGGTTGCCAAACCAGCAGAAATGGATCACTCAGTTGGAGTCTGGATTACTAGAACTAAGAAAGTTTTATTAAAGAAACAAGCAACAGAGTAATCGAAAGGATAATAAATGCAACAGTTCAGCAATGATAAACACACATGTGCACAGAATTAAGATAACAGCATCAATCAAGCTCTATCGTTGTCTAGGGGTAAATGACCAAATTTCAAAGTGACACCAAAAGTTCAGTCCAATTTAGTTCAGTTCGCAGTAATCGTTGCCATGGCGATGGACAACGTGGGGGGAGGGAGAGAGAGAACGACTGATCATTCAGAAACAGCTTCCACTCACAGACCGCCGATATTGCTCACAAGCAGCTTTCGGGCAGGTCCTTGGTGATGTCGCCTGAGGTCACCGACTGTGACCCCTCCTCCAGATGCGGTCGATCCTCTGCAGTGAACCCAGCACCCAAGCGAGGGTGGACACACACCGGGTTCCCGCTGATCGTACCTTTCCACCCTGTGCGTTTAAGGTCCGGTACGTCCCACCGACTCGTGAGAGGCGCACCGCTTTCAGGGTCTCGTTACCTCGGGTGTCGTGTGTGTCGCCTTAGCGAACCTGTCCCTTTTTATCCCCCTGCTGGGGTATCGCCTGTCCATCACTTCAAACAGTTCAGGGTTCAAAGGGGGAGCCGCTCCAGACAGCTCTCTCTCCTGTCCCTTCATTACACATCTCCAGACACTGCTCCATTGTTCCTTATCTCTCCTTCCCCTGAGGACAGGTGGCAGACCACTTGCTGATGTCACTGATGGCCAGCAAACACCTTAATTTTATGTGTATTCTCGTCACACCAGTTTTTCGTGGTGTTCCACAGGGGTCGGTGTTGGGGTCGCTTCTTTTTACAATGTACGTCAATGATTTAGATTATGGAGTAAATGGTTTTGTGGCTAAGTTTGCGGATGACACCAAGATAGGTGGAGGAGCAGCAAGTGTGGAAGAAACAGAAAGGTTGCAGAGAGACTTGGTCAGTTTAGGAGAGTGGGCAAAGGAATGGCAGATGAGATACACTGTTGAGAAATGTACAGTTGTATATTTTGGAAGAAGAAATTTTCGGGTAGATTATTATTTAGATGGAGAGAAAATTCAAAAATCGGAAGTGCGAAGGGACTTGGGGGTCCTCATGCAGGATACCCTAAAGGTTAACCACGAGGTTGGATCGGCAGTAAGGAAAGCGAATGCTATGTTGGCATTTATTTCAAGAGGGATAGTGTATAAGAGTAAGGAGGTGTTGATGAGGCTCTATGGGGCACTGGTGAGACTTCATTTGGAATACTGTGTGCAGTTTTGGGCCCCCTTCCTTAGAAGGGATGTACTGATGTTGGAGAGAGCTCAGAGAAGATTTACGAGGATAATTCCTGGAATGCAGGGGCTAACATATGAGGAGCGTTTGTCGGCTCTTGAACTGTATTCATTAGAGTATAGAAGAATGAGAGGGGATCTCATAGAAACATTTCGAATGTTGAAAGGGTTGGACGGAGTAGATGTGGAAAGGCTGTTTCCCTTGGTGGGTGAGTCCAGGACAAAAGGCCACAGTCTTAGAATTAGAGGGTACCCATTTAAAACAGAGATGAGGGGAAATTTTTTTAGCAGAGGGTCATGGATTTATGGAATTTGTTGCCACATACACCTGTGGAGGCCCAATCATTGAGGATGTTCAAGGAGGAGATTGATAGGTATCTAATTAGTCAGGCTATCAAGGGATATGGGGAAAAAGCCGGAAATTGGAACTAGATGGGAGAATAGTTTAGCTCATGGTGGAGTGGCGGAGCAGACTCGATGGGCCGAATGGCCTACTTCTGCTCCTTTGTCTTGTGATCTTGTGATGGTGTATTGATCTCCAAGGGCAAGGTGAATGTATTCACCAAAGTGACTCTTGGACTCCAAGAACTAATTTATGAAGGGCTATCACAGAAATTAACGCTGCGTAGACAGACAGAATCTGCTTCAGGGTAGCACACACAAAATGCTGGAGGAACTCAGCAGATCAGGCAGCATCTATAGAGAAGAATAAACAGTTGACATTTCGAGCTGTTACCTTCATCAGATCTGTGTGTGTGTGTGTGTGTGTGTGTACTCTGGATTTCCAGCATCTGCAGAACCTCTTCTGTTTATGAGAATCTACTTCAACAAGGGATTTTAATGACAGGGGCCACAAACTAGAATCACACATTTGTTATACAAAATTAGGAAACAGTACTATACAAACAGACTAGTGAAAGTTTTTGAGATTCTAATACCTTATTGTTAGTCTAAGAGACGAGAGATCAGGTCAACTACAATCCCACTAAAGGTGCAGCAGCCTATACTAATTCCTATAGATTAGTTTTTGCTCACAATCTCACGAGACTGCACAGCACCCAATCTTTTTGAAATATTGATACTGTTGTGCTGCTTGTTTTGTTCTACTCTTCTTGTATCCACCTTGTCAGTAGAAGCTGCATTTCCTTTTACCCACAATGTATTCACTCAGCTTCCACTGAAATAAGTTAATGCAATTGGCCTCAATTGCTCCTTATGGTAAAATGTTCCACATTCTAGTCATCATTGTGTGTAAAAAAAAATTTCTGCTGAATTCCCTAATTGGATTTATTTATTCCCTTTAGGATATAGTTAAAATGTATGCAGTATAAAATTGAAACCACTTTGCTGAATAAAGAAAAGTAAATACCATCAACCAGAGAAGCGAGAGGTTTTTTGATTATTTGGAAGAGGAGTCTGAGAGTGAAAATAGGGACATTTATCTTTTGGCTGTGGTTCAGAAAGGAAATAACATTGAGCGGAGAGTCAACTTGAAGATAGATTAGGAAACTGTTCATTTGAAGACGGACATTTGTACCACAGTCAGTTGATGAGCAGCCAAGTAAAATATCGCAAAGTTAGTGATGGCCAGGGGGCTGATAGGAAACCTCTATCATATGCAAGTATTTTATACTTTATACTTTATTGTCGCCAAACAATTGATACTAGAACGTGCAATCATCACAGCGGTATTTGATTCTGCACTTCCCGCTCCCTGGAGTACAAATCGATAGTAAATATAAAAAATTTAAATTATAAGTCATAAATAGAAAATAGAAAATGGAAAGTAAGGTAGTGCAAAAAAAACCGAGAGGCAGGTCCAGATATTTGGAGGGTACAGCCCAGTTGGAAAGAATTTGTTCCCAAATCTAGCCGTACGAGTCTTCAAGCTCCTGAGTCTTCTCCCAGAGGGATGAGGGACGAAAAGTGTGTTGGCTGGGTGGGTTGTGTCCTTGATTATCCTGGCAGCACTGCTCCGACAGCGTGCGGTGTAAAGTGAGTCCAAGGACGGAAGATTGGTTTGTGTGATGTGCTGCGCCGTACTCACGATCTTCTGCAGCTTCTTCTGGTCTTGGACAGGACAACTTCCATACCGGGTTGTGATGCACCCTAGAAGAATGCTTTCTACAGTGCATCTATAAAAATTAGTGAGGGTTTTAGGGGACAGGCCAAATTTCTTTAGCTTTCTCAGCAAGTAAAGGCGCTGGTGGGCCTTCTCGGTAGTGGACTCTGCTTGGTTGGACCAAGTCAGGTCATTTGTGATAATGACCCCAAGGAACTTAAAGCTTTTGACCTGTTCCACTTGTGCACTACTGATGTAAATTGGGTCATGCGGTCCTCTACTCCTTCTGAAGTCAACAACCAATTCCTTCGTCTTGCTGACGTTGAGGGACAGGTTATTGTCTTCGCACCATGCCACCAGGTTCTTAATTTCCTCTCTGTACTCAAACTCATCATTACCTGAGATACGGCCTACAATTGTTGTGTCATCAGCAAACTATAGAGACCAAAGTCAAAATGTTGAGCTCTGGAGCAGAGAGCAATCAACAGTCTTCAGCCAGTGGATATGGCAACAACTTAGATCGACCAGAAGAACTCACATATTTAGTACCTACTGTAAAAAGCAATGAATTTGGTTGACAAGATCAGTATTTATTTCCCATCTCTAATTGTACTTAAGAAGATGATTAGCCACATTCTTCAAGCACTGTAGTCCGCATGGTAAAGGAACTCCAACCCAACCTCGATGAAAGAATCCAGCATCTGCAGATTTCCTCGTGTTTACCCTCGAAAGAATGGTAGTCTACTTCCAAGTCAGAGAATATGTTCTGAGGTGGTCATCCCAACTCCCTGTTCCTTTGCCATTTCAATTCCGTTTCCCCTTCCCACAATGACCTTCTCCACTGCCACTGTGAGGCCCAACAAAAACTAGAGGAACAGCACCTCATATTCCTAATCTAAAAGCTGAGGTTATGAACACTGAGTTTTTTTCAATTTTCGGTAACCCACCTCTCTGATAAACAGAGGAGGTTCTTCAGACACTGGAAATCCAGAGCAGCACACACAAAATGCTGGAGGAATTCAGGTCAGTCAGCGTCTATGGAAAGGAATAAACAGTCAGTGTTTCAGGCTGAGATGCTTTATCATGGACCCTCCTCTCTGATAGCTTTTTCTCCCTTTTCTTCACTTCATTTTTTCTCAGATCCTTCTCCATCCCTTGTATTTGTCTCTCCCTTCCTCCCTGATTCCATCTACTCACTACACAGACTGCACTCGCACCTCCCACACCGGGTTTGTTTTCCTGCTTATTACCGTCCAGCAACTGTCCCTCCTCCCTCTCCCCACCTCATTCTATCTGCCTCCCGACCTTTTCTCACTTTGTTTAAACTACCTGTCACTGTCTCCCAACTCCAATACCTCACTTCTCCTACCTGCCCATCATCCTTCTCCCCTCCTCCATCTACCAATCACCCTGAGCTCCTGTCACACCACACTCCTTCCTCTTTTTCTACTGGCCATCTCCCCTCTCCACCCTGATGCAGGGTTTTGACTTGTAACGTTGACCGTTCCTCCCCCACACGAATGCTGCTCGGCCTGCTGAGTTTTTCCATCTGATTGTGCGTCGCTCCAGACTCCAGCGTCTGCAGACTCTCACATCACCAAAACAGGGTGGCGTGTGATTCGAAGGAGAACATTGAGGACATGTTTCCATAAGCTTACTGTTTTTTCCATCTTGATGGTAGATCTTGCAATTTGGGACATCGTGGTGAAGGCAAGTTACTGCATTGCATTTTGTAGATTGGTATCCTCTACAGATGTATTACGTTGATGGAGAAGGAAATGAATGTTTGGATTAGTGGGTGGGGTGTTATCAGCTAGGCCGTTTTGAACGTGAAATATGGAACTTCTTGAAATTTACTAGAGGTGGACTTATCGAAGCAAGCATTGGAAAGTATTCTATGTCACTCCTGACTGTTGGCTTGTTGAAACAGAATATGCATAACTTGCCATAGGATGCCCAGACTCTAACGTGCACTTGTCAATTTTTTACAGTTTTTATATCATACATGTAGATATGGGTTTGCTGTGGGTATTAGCACCTAACGAACATGTCAAAGCTCTTTGTTACAGTAAAGTAACTGATGTGCACAGCATATATGGATGAGTGATCAGGTGAACAAACTTCGGGGTGGGGCAGGAATTATTTCAGTCATAATTTTTAAACTTTGCCCTCAGAGAAAATGTCCAGGAAAACCAGAGGGATCTGCAATACAGCGGAAAGAAGGTGCATTGTAGTATTGCAGTGGCTCTTACCCTCTCTGTGAGGTGCTTCCCATTGGTACGGTACTAGCATTGCTGTTCTGTGGTCAGTGCATTCAGGGTCTATGTACTACTGTCCCGCAGCTATTCACCCTCATATACTGACCTGCGCCCTCCAGGCAAAGGAGGCAGTCACTTCACACTGAGTAGGAACAGGAGCTCTTTGCAATTCTTTTCTTCACTTCTTTTTCACTAACAGACAAAGGTAGATTATCTGATCGATCACTTCACTGCCAGTGGCGAACTCATTAAGTGGTTTAATGCCGGCATTCCAATCTCACTGATTAGAAAATCGAGGTTACAGTATCTATCTTGGACAGGTCTTAAAGTTATAATAAAACCATTGCTAAATCTGATTAGCTCAAGGCAGGCTTCTCCAGTAAAAAAAAGTTAATTCTGCTTATTTATAGTCCTTTATCACTCACTGTCCCTGTGTTCATCACCGGCTGGTCTTCACTGTAGCTTACTAACCACACCAACTGTACAACCATTTCACTACATATCTGATTTAAATATTAAAGGTAGCTGTGTGAAGACTCTTTTGCTCCCACCAATATGTCTTTATCACTTAAAGAACCGAGACTTTGTATAGCTTCATCCAGTTGGCTTTGCAGCCCACCACTCAAACAGCTTGGAGACTAGGTGGCCATTTTGTGCAGTATTTGCACTCTGTCCATGTCAGCCATTTTGTTCTTCTGGTTGCATGTCACTTTCGCTCTCCTTCCTTCTCCCACTTTAACTTGTCTGTCATTGACCTTCTTCATTGTTATCATCATCATCATCATTATGTGCTCTGTTGTATGACGTAGGAGTTCATGATCTCATCACCATGATTGTTCTTGGCAAATTTTTCTACAGAAGTGGTTTGCCACTGTCTTCTTCTGGGCAGTGTCCTTACAAGATGGGTGATCCCAGCCATTATCAATACACTTCAGTGACTGTCTGCCTGGCGTCAGTGGCTGCATAACCAGGACTCGTGATATGCACCAGCTGCTCATACGACCACCCGCCACCTGCCCCCATGGCTTCACGTGACTCTGAACACAGGACTAAGCAATGTGCTACACCTTGCCCAAGGGTGACCTACAGATTAGCGGAGGGAAGGAGCGCCTTACACCTTCTTTGATAGAGACGTATCTCCACCCCACCAACCATTTGACCATTGATACGGAGATGTCAAAAGCAAACTGGTAGAAAAACATCTCATGTTCTGTTTGGGTAACTTACAACCTAATGCTTTGAGCACGGTATGCTCCACTTTCAGGTAAGCCACACCTGGTGTTCTTCTCCTGCGCACACTCATCCAATCATCTAGTTTTCTTCTCCCATCCCCTCTCCCCACCAGGCTCCATCTGCTTACCATCGCTTCATGATAAGACTCCACATATCATCTTCCAACCTCTGTCCCACCCCCTACCTGGTTCCATCTGCCCATCATTCACCCCCCCATCAGGCTTCGCCTATAACCTACCAGCCTGTCAGTCCTGATGCTGGGTCTCAACCTGACGTGAGCACTTTCACCCTTTGTCTCCATGATCTGCTGAGTTCTTTCAGTGTTCCTGTTTTTACTGTAATGCTGTCAGGGTGATCTAACAAGGAAATGAAAGGCACTTTCAAACTACAGTTCTTTCTTTTCTCTTCTAATCAATAAACAGTTATGCTGATTTGAAGGCAGTACCCTTTTTACCCATTACTTGTCATATTAGATTAGATTAGATTATGAGGACACGCAGTCCTCTTTTATTGTCATTTAGTAATGCATGCATTAAGAAATTATACAATATTCCTCCAGTGTGATATCACAAAACACAGGACTGACCAAGACTGAAAAAACTTACAAAACCACATAATTATAACATATAGTTACAACAGTGCAACAATACCATAACTTGATGAAGAACAGTCCATGGCACAGTAAAAAGTTCAAAGTCTCTCGAAAGTCCCACATCTCATGCAGACGGGAGAAGGAAAAAAACTCTCCCTGCCATGCCCGACCACAGTCCGACTCTGAGTCGTCCGAAAGCTTCCAGCCTCCGATCAGCCCTCCAACACGGAATACCAAGCACCATCTCTATCCGAATGATTCGACCTCAGTCTCGGTCGCCAGCAGCAGGCAAAGCCGGGGATTTTGAGGCCTTCCCTCCGGAAGATTCTCGATCGCACAGTAACAACAGCAGCGAACTGGAGTTTCAGAAATTTCTCCAGATGTTCCTCTGTGCTTTCACATCTGTCTCCATCAAATCAGAATTGTCCATGGCCCCTAGTTAACGGATACGATATCATTTTCACCGGAGAGCTGCGCGCGCATGGCGCGCTGCTATCACCTCCTCCTCCTTTTTAAAGTTCTAATTAAACGTGTTGTTATTATTTTTCATGAAATTTTTGTCTACCACCAGAGGACGTCCCTTTAAGGTGAGTGGAGGAAAGTTTAGAGGAGATGTCAGAAGTAGTTTTTTTTACACGGAGGGGTAAGTGTCTGAAAGGGACTGCCAAGGGTGGTGGTTGAGGCAGATACATTAAAGAAACTTAAGAGACTTTTAGATAATCGAATGGTTATAAGAAAAATACCAAGGTTATGAACCTTCTAGGAAGAAAGGGTTAGATTGATTGTGCAGTAAGTCAAAAGGTCATCACAATAAGGTGGGCCGAAGGGCCGTTCTGTGTTGTACATTTTACAGTCTATATTCTGTATTCATGAAATTAACCAATAAGACACAGGATCAGCCATGATCTGATTAATTGGCAGATCTAGATTAAGAGGGTGAATATCGAATTCATGCATCTGTCCGTCGTACAAAATAAACTTTATTCATAATAAAATGTAAGTCCAAAATAAAGTGCAAAAATTTTTACTTTCTTAATGTCATTTGTCATTTGGTTGATAAATTCAGCCACGTTAGCCCTTTTTTTTTGTAATCTATAGCTCTGTTGACACTAATGTACCCCTCCCCCACAGTGTTCCAGCATTTCAATGTTTTGAGAGACTTCCCAGCTGACTCACCCTTCATGTCCAGTAGTGGAAGAAGGATAAGACTGCAATTTTTTCCCCACAGAAACTTTGCATTGGCTGCACTTTGTACTTTCAAAGCATGGGAATGGATTGTTTTCATTCGAATTCCTTGAAAGCACGAACGGGGTCCTGCCAAACATTGCTGGTCAGTGGCATTTGTGGTGAGCAGAGCAGAAGCTGAAGGGTTAAAATCGGAACGGCAACACAGAGAAGAGCACAGAAGGCGAAGGCTGCTCTTCGAAGTCCCTGGCCTGCTTGTCAGTCAGACGCAGCTAGGCATGGTTGATGGAGTTCAGCACATCCCAGCCATGCGCTCAGATCACCGTAGCTTTGTGTATCAGGTGCAGGAAGAACTCAAGCGAGCCTGCTGCCAGATCAACACGCAGTGACGCTGACAGAGCTGCTGACAACTGCTCTGGTCCACCAGGTTCCACACTCCTTTCGTATGCACCATGCCGCCAGGAGTAAGGGTCAAACCAGAGGAAGCACAGTGCTGCTTTCCACTCAGGTGTCATTTTGTGCACTTGTCAAACTAAGGAGATTGGAATAGAAAGCCATCCCAGTATGAGTGCTGAATATCCACATTAGGTAACGCACAGTTAAATTCAAAGTAAGCTTTCTTCCATTGTTTTAATAAATTAAATCCATACAATGGAATCTTGTCCCTCCTTTTGTAACTGGGCCCAATCAAAAAGCAGGCATACAAACGACTCTATTTCATTGAGAGTCTGAGGAGATTTGGTATGTCTCCAAAGGCTCTTAAAAATCCCTGTGGATGTATGCTGGAGACCATTCTAACTGTTTCCGACACAGCTGACATGGAAGCTCCAATGCACAGGTTCACAGAGAGTTGTAGACTCGGCCACCTCCATTACAGCACAACCTTCCTCACCATTGAAGACATCTTCAAGCAGCAGCGCCTCAAGATGGTGCCACCCACCATTAAAAGCTCTCACCATCTGGGACAAGCATTCTTATTATTATTACCATCACTGAGGAGGTACAGGAGCCTGAAGACTTATGCTCAATGATTTAGCTTCTTCTTCCCCCTCTGCTGTCAGATTTCTGAAAGGTCCAAAACCCATGATTACTACCTTGTTGTTCCTTTTCTCACTAGTTTTTTTGTAATTTTATAGATGTATATATCTTTGCACTATACTGCTGCCTCAAAACAACAAATTTCACGTCATGTAAGTCAGCAATAATAAATATGATGCTGATTCTGTTCCTCAATGTTCCCTTTTAACAGGACCATGACTCTCATATTGTTACAGAACACGAATCCTATTGACTAAGGCTGAGCCACATGGGAGCACTAACTGGGGAATATAGAGGTCTTTATCCAAACAGCGAACCTTCAGGAGAAAGAAAGTCCTTAAGGCCATAAGACCATAAGACATAGGAGCAGAATTTGGCCCATTGAGTCTGCTCTAGCTTTTCATCATGACAAAATGACTGTACTTTTTTCCACTGATGTCGCCTGGCCTGCTGAGTTCCTCCAGCGTTTTGTGTGTGTTGCTTGGATTTCCAGCAACTGCAGATCTTCTCTTGTTTGTCATCATGGCTGATTTATTGACCCTCTCAACCGCATTCTCCTCCCTTCTCCCCGTAACCTTTGACACCCTTACTAAACAACCTCCACTTTAAATATACCCAATGACTTGACCGTTGTGGCAGTGAATTCCACAGATTTACAACCCTCTTGCTAAAAAGTCCAGGAGAATCCAAGAGGATCTCCCTCTCCTGACACGATGTTTTATGCTTCTTTAACACAACGATAACAGTAAACAATTAACTACAGTTTCAATTGCTATAATCACCTACTTAAGTTTAATTTAAGGTAAATTTACAAAATAAAGTACTTACAATGGCAGCACATCGTAACTAGCAGAACCTCTTTGAATATTCAATACTGATGTCTGTTCCAAAAGCCTTTCAGTTCAAATTCCAGATACCCAAAGTAAATGACTTTGTTACAGTGTTGAAGGATGACTCCATGAATATACAACTAGAAGGTTAAGTGACAAAACAGATCTCTCCTGAACTGTGTCTTAAATTACAGGGATGCACATCGAACAGCGTGATTACAGCAGGAGCATTCGTCTATTGTCTTTCGCTTATGTCATTTCAATGAGACAGAATCCGAATATCCCATGCCCTCATGGTTGGTTTCACTAGCCATGAAGTTGCGAATTAAATTGTGTACAGGTTTTATTCCCTGAAGACTGGTCCTCATTTTAGCTAACCCATGATTATGCTATCCAAGACGTCGCAACTCCAGAATGATCCTTGACAATCATATCAGATTGACCATCATTTCTAACTACACATCAGTATGTCCCTTGAAGCAATTCTTTGCCCTTTCCCTTGGAGCAGGATCTCGCTCTTCCCCTTGGAACAGAACATTTACCCTCATTCTGTAAATATGCCATGACGGTCCTCTTGTCACAAACCCTCCCCTCCATCTGCCTGATAGTGCAACTTTAACCTATAAAGGATTAACCCAGGTGGAATGCTACCACTGAAGCAAGTCATTGTTCTTTGTCAAGACCCATTAATAATTTTCTTTCAGTATCAGTGATACACCCATCCCCAAGGATATGTTGCTTCCTGACATAAATTGGTAATATATTCTGTCAGAGGGAAAAACCTTAAGATTTCTTCTGTTTCAGCTTTTTGAAGGTCTTCTGATTCTCCATTGGCTGATGCTATTTATTTTACTATTCATGCCAGGGATATAGGCTTCACAGCCTGGGCCAGCTGCTCTGTAAGAAAGTCTTGCATTTATTTAGTGCCTCGCATATCCCCAGCATGCCCACAAACATTTTTTCAGAAAATAACGGGCTTTTTAAAGTGCACTCACTGTTTTAATGTAGGATTCACAGCAGGAAAACTTGCTCGTGGCAAGTTCATACAAACAACGTGTGCAATTGAATTGTTTTAGTGGAGCTTAAATTTTTATCACAGAACTCACTCTATTCTTTTTTGATATAATGCAATCAGGACTGAGAAAACGGCCAGGGCTATTAGTTTAAAATCCCAGCTGATTTTATGTTGAGGTGGGGTTTAAACCCACAATAGAGTATATAATCAATAAAGATCAATAAAGAATATCTATCTATCCACCTGGATATTACCTTTCCAGGGCCCGAGAAGCTTATGCAATTGATGCTGCCCTCACCTACATCTCCTCCATTTCTTGGATATCCACACTCACCCCATCTTCCCTCACCTTAAGAGTGATAGCATCCTCACCTACCACCCTATAAGCCTCTGCATCAAACACGTCACTCTCCACAAATTCCACCATCTTCAATGGAATCCCTACCACCAAACACATCTTTATCTCCTCCCACTCTCTGCTTTCCACAGAGACTGCTCTCTCCATGATTCCCCTCCCTAATGATCTTCCTCCTTGCACATACCCCTGCAAGCGACAAAATAGAAATGATACACCTGCCCATTCACCTCCTCCCTTATCTCCATTCAGGGCCCCAGACAATAGTCATAGTCATAGTCATAGTCATACTTTATTGATCCCGGGGGAAGTTGGTTTTTGTTACAGTTGCACCATGAATAATAAATAGTAATAGAACCATAAATAGTTAAATAGTAATATGTAAATTATGCCAGTAAATTATGAAATAAGTCCAGGACCAGCCTATTGGCTCAGGGTGTCTGACCCTCCAAGGGAGGAGTTGTAAAGTTTGATGGCCACAGGCAGGAATGACTTCCTATGACGCTTTGTGCTGCATCTTGGTGGAATGAGTCTCTGGCTGAAAGTACTCCTGTGCCCACCCAGTACATTATGTAGTGGATGGGAGACATTGTCCAAGATGGCATGCAACTTGGACAGCATCCTCTTTTCAGACACCGCCGTCAGAGAGTCCAGTTCCATCCCCACAACATCACTGGCCTTACGAATGAGTTTGTTGATTCTGTTGGTGTCTGCTACCCTCAGCCTGCTGCCCCAGCACACAACAGCAAACATGATAGCACTGGCCACCACAGACTCGTAGAACATCCTCAGCATCATCCGGCAGATGTTAAAGGACCTCAGTCTCGCAACACCTCGCCTGTAAATCTGTTGAAGTCATCTCTTGCATCTGGTCCTCTCAGCGTGGCGACCTCCACTACGTTGGTGAGTCCTGAAGTAAATTGGGGAATTGCTTTTGTTGAGCACCTCCGCTCCATTCACCAAAAGCAGCATTTCCCAGTGGCCAACATTTCAATTCCTATCCCCATTCCTATGACAACATGTCATTCCTGGCCTCCTCATTTGCCAAGACTAGGCTACTCTCAGGAGCAACATCTCACCATCTAGGTGGCCTCCACCTTGATGGTGTAATCATGGATTTCTCCTTCCTGTATTGTTTTTTTCTTCTCCTATCCCTTTTCATCTATTCCCCACTCTGATCTCTTACCTCTTCTCCTCACCTGCCTATCACCTCCCCCTGGTCCCCCTCCTTCTCCCCTTTCTCCCATGGTCCACCTTCCTCTCCTATGAGATTCCTTCTTCTCCACCCTTTAACCTTCCCACCCATCTGACTTCACCTATCACCTTCTAGATGGTCCTCCTTCCCCTCCCCCCACCTTTTTATTCTGGCATCTTCCCCCTTCCTTTCCAGTCCTGATGAAGGGTCTCAACCTGAAACATCAGCTGTTTATTCATTTCCATAGATCCTGCTTGACTTGCTGAGTTCCTTCAGCATTTATTATGTGTTACTCTAGATTTCCAGCATCTGCAGAATCCCTTGTGTTTAAGGCTTACTGCTAACCTCAACTTTCTAGTGCAGCAGCATGGCCTTTCTGATGGGCCAGAGTTCTTAGCAACAACGTTAAACTTCTAAAAAATACTTCTTGTTGAAAATTTTAAAAAGTCTTCAGTTCTTAATGTAAATTGCAAGCAACAATCAGTTTGAAGCTAAAAGCGCAGCTTTGCAAAAAATGTTACACAGCACAATGCAAGCTGTCTGCAAAGAGATGTGGTTTACAAAGAGAAATAACCTCTTGTTTGCTTTAGCCAAACACAAGACAACGGGGCTATGTAATTGGTCTACATTAAACCAAGCAACAACAGCCAAGCTACCTGCACCATTATTCCCCGAATCTTTTAGGCCATCTGTGAGGACTACTTTGTACCAGCAAAAGTATCTAGAAACCATCACTTGCAGATAATATCAACTTGCAGCAAAAGAGTATAAATATTAGAGATCATTGGAGATTGTTAGGAATGACAAAGAAAGTAACAGAAAGATGGGGTGACAGAAGGAAGAACTCAAATTGATTCCTCAATCTCTGTTTTTTCCATGGATGACTCATTTGTCCCAACCCATTGGTGTGTTCTCTTAGTTTGCATGAATTGTACCTGTGCTTGGAAATCCTATGTAGTTTGTAAATCTTTTGTAATTCAGAAATCTTTTATAAATCGCAAATGTTCTGTAAGTGTTAAATGTGCCAAGAACTATTTGTCTAAATTTAGACATGTACCATGAATAAAAAATAAATTAAAAAGTATCTCCTCATTAGTAGGGAGGGGGACTCACCACGCAGCAGGGGTTATTGGTAGCTAGACCTCACAGCAAAGATTAGATAGGTAAGTAAACTAGTCCTTGAAGAGTAGGTGGATACAGTATAAAACCATAAGACCATAAGATGTAGGAGCAGAATTCAGCCCATCGAGACTGCTCTGCCATTTCACCATGGCTGATCCATTTCCCCTCTCCCTGTATCCCTTCATGCCCTGACTAATCAAGAATCTATCAACCTCTGCATTAAATACACCCAATGACCTCCCTATGGTGAGGGTACCTATAGATATCTATATTGGAAAAGGCTTAAAATCTCCTTTTGAGTTTACAGCTTTGCGGAGAGTGGATCAAATGCCATTACAACGTACGGGCATGAATGCTAGCACCTAAACTGCAGCTGACAACTGTTGGCCCATTATACCTTTATGGGCACCTGAGTCCATTGCCAGAGGTTAACTGGCACCCAGTAATGAATGAAGAGGGGTTGTCTTCGGAAGAGTAGAACAGCAAGAAGGAAATAAAAGACAGTCACATGGACACACAAAATGCTGGGAGATCTCAGGAGATCAGGCATCATTTATGGAAAGGAATAAAGAGCTGATGTTGTAGGTCACATGGTCTTTATCAGCGACATAGCCTATGAGCACAACATAGTTAAGGTATGTATTGAAAAATAGGTTATAACTTTAGCAAAACAAACTCTTAAATATTTACTTGTAGAATTCATTATTTTTCTTTCACCACGTTCTATCCTGACATCATGCCCCATAAATTGTGTATGGACTATTAACTGAGCCCAGCTGTCCACTGGATGTAATATTCAAGACCATTACAGCACTGAAAAGCCCAGAAGAGTAAAGCTGCAGGAAGAAATTAGGACAAGAAACCAAATGGTGTGTTCATTTGTGGAAAAGAAATGAAAATTTTGCTAAAGGTTGTTGAGTCTGAGTTTGTATCACCCAGCAGAAACTTTGTGAGCGATTTTCACTATTTGTGGACTCTGAAGCTTATGTTCCCAGTATTAATTGTTTACTTCTTTATTATTTGCAAAATTTGTCCTCTTTTGCACATTGGATGTTTGCCAGTCTTTGTTACATTTGTTTTTTCTTGGATTCTATTGTATTTCTTTATTTCCTTGCGAGTGCCTGCAAGAAAATTAATCTCGAGGTTGCATCTCGAGGACTTATTTCTGGACTTATTTCATAATTTACATATTACTATTTAACTATTTATGGTTCTATTTCTATTTATTATTTATGGAGCAACTGTAACAAAAACCAATTTCCCCCAGGATCAATAAACTATGACTATGTATATGGTATACGCAAGAAAATCTGCAGATGCTAGAAATCCAAAGCAACAGACACAAAACGCTGGAGGAGCTCAGCAGGTCAGGCAGCGTCTATGGAAATAAATGAACAGTTGATGTTTTGGGTTGGGGTACTGGAAAGGAAGGGGAAAGAGCTGGAATAAAAAGGTGGACAGACTGGAAGGAGGATAGCTGGAAGGTGATAGGTGAAGCAAAGTGGGCAGGAAAGATTTAGAGCTGGAGCGGAAGGAATCTGGCATAGATACTTTGACATTAAGTTTACTTTGAACATTGATTGATCCACGTAGCTGGCAGTTAACCATAAAAGAAAACTAAAGAAGCATTATGACTGACAAACTTACCTTCTGTGCTCAGGCCACTTCATGAAGATGGCAAAGTCAGTTTACTTTGACCAGCACCCCCCACCCCCACAGTGTGTTTGAATGAAATGTAAACATGTGGGCACATAGAACATAGAACATAGAATAGTACAGCACAGTACAGGCCCTTCGGCCCACAATGTTGTGCCGACCCTCAAACCCTGCCTCCCATATAAGCCCCCACCTTAGATTCCTCCATATACCTGTCCAGTACTCTCTTAAACTTCACTAGTGTATCTGTCTCCACCACTGACTCAGGCAGTGCATTCCACGCACCAACCACTCTCTGAGTAAAAAAACCTTCCTCTAATATCCCCCTTGAACTTCCCACCCCTTACCTTAAAGCCATGTCCTCTTGTATTGAGCAGTGGTGCCCTGGGGAAGAGGCGCTGGCTATCCACACTATCTATTCCTCTTATTATCTTGTACACCTCTATCATGTCTCCTCTCATCCTCCTTCTCTCCAAAGAGTAAAGCCCTAGCTCCCTTAATCTCTGATCATAATGCATACTCTCTAAACCAGGTAGCATCCTGGTAAATCTCCTCTGTACCCTTTCCAATGCTTCCACATCCTTCCTATAGTGAGGTGACTAGAACTGGACACAATACTCCAAGTGTGGCCTAACCAGAGTTTTATAGAGCTGCATCATTACATCGCCAGGTGGTTAAGGCATTGGACTAGTGACCTGAAGGTTGTGAGTTTGAGCCCCAGCCGAGGCAACATGTTGTGTCCTTGAGCAAGGCACTTAATCACACATTGCTCTGCAACGACACTGGTGCCAAGCTGATGGGTCCTAATGCCCTTCCCTTGGACAACATCGGTGTCGTGGAGAGGGGAAACTTGCAGCATGGGCAACTGCTGGTCTTCCATACAACCTTGCCCAGGCCTGCGCCCTGGAGAGTGAAGACCTTCCAGGCGCAGATCCATGGTCTCGCAAGACTAACGGAAACATGAATGGCAAAATCCTTTAACTATTTAAAAGAAACCAAAGTCTCTTAAAAAGTGCTATTCCTCCAAAATCTTGGTGAGCATTTAATATCTCACAAAACAACTGCATGATGTAGTTTGTAGAATACATGCCCAAACATTTCATGGTAGTTCATAACTCAATTTGTTATTTTAATAGAACTGCACTTATTAAAAGCCAAATGCTTATAATTGTTATAAATATGCCATTTGTTGAACTCAAATAAAAATAAGCAAACACTCCCAGCACAACCCGAAACTAACAAACAAAAGAATTCAAGACCTCACAATGAACTGCTGCTTTATGCCAGATTGAAATATTGACTCCTCTAAGCCTATTTGTCTTTCTGAACCCCTAACCCTACTCCTATAGTTTAAGTACCACACCCTGAACAACTGTGATGAAACTAAAGAACAGAGATATTTGTGCTCCCCCCCCCCCACCAGCTGTTAACAGATTAATCCAGCCCCAACATGAATATTTAACATGCCAGAACTGTTTTGGCTAACTGACCAATTAAAGGCTACGCACTACTTCCAGGTCACGTTGACATATGTCAGTTTAAACACAGGATTCCACCTTGTAGGCTGCCTTGCGGACACTCTGTAGTAACAGGCCCCGTCATTCATTTCCCCTTTGGGAATGTTTAACCTGTTTCTAATTGTAATAATTATTAGTGCAGAACTCATTTTAACAGGAATTCAAAGTTGGAATATTCCACTGGGTTCCCTGGCACACACAGAAGGTTCTGAAGGCAGTTATTTATTCAGAAAACTATTGCACTGTTACTCCACTGAAGCGCCAGAGTGTGGGGCCTATGCAAGTTCCCGAATTCATGGATAAGAATGCCAAATTGTACAACACAGATGGGATCATTCAAGCGATTATGTCCCTGTTGGCGTTTTGCAGGAGCTGCCCTATAGGTTCATCCCTCTTAACTCTTCAATGCCCTTAAAATGATTTATTAAATTCCCTTCTGCCATTCTTTCAGGTAGTACATATCCACTCATGAGGTCATTTTAAAAAAATCCCAGAAGTAATGCAAAGAAGTTATTGTTGCAAATGCATTTTTTCCCCTTTTGGATGATTGAACCAGTCCAGTAAATAGCCTGGCTCCATATTAACAATTAGGTCTTATACCTCTCATGTGATGCAATTTTTTTCACAGTAGGGAACTGATCAGCTCCTTCTTGGAGGCAGTTACCTGTACTACCGTACCAGTGATGCGCTCCAGGACCTCGCAAAATATGCATTGTACTATCTTTTCTGTTTCTGCACTTACCTGCTTTTAACTTATGTTTCCCAATTCTCCACAATCTGGCAAATTGGAATGACCTATCATCAAAGCCCACCCTGGGCTCTGGAACACAGCGAGAAGTTCTGGTCAATGGTCTTTAGGAAAGAAATATTGGCCTTTGGTGTAGACTTAGCAGCAGGATTCCTGAAAATCAAATTACATGGAAAGGACTCACAAATTAAAGCCATGTACATATTTAAGCTCAAAGGGTATTTTAATTAAAGTTTTCAAGGAACAGCAGAGAAACTATTCCAACTAGTTTGAGTGTACAGGACCTGGGGGACTGTAGTAAAACTGGATTCAGGCCTATCAAGAGAAAAGTTAGGGAACATGCTCCCATGCGGAGGGAGATCAAAAGACGTTGTTCTTTCCTGAATATGGCAATTGATCGAGGGTCAAGTGTTAATCTGGGAATGGCAGTTATGTAACATGTTCTCACTGAGGAACAGAAGATGTTTGAAAGAAGGCATTGCCTTATATGTAGGTGCTTCTTCCAGGAGAAGGTGAGTACTGGTGTGGGGATTGTATCCAAAAGCAAAATTTGCAAACAGTTTAATTCAAAATTCCCATTCCCGTTCTGACATGTCAGCCCGCAGCCTCCTCTTGTGCCAAGGTAACACTACCCTCAGGGTGGAGGAGCAACACCTGATATTCTGTCTGGGTAGCCTCTAACCTGATGGTATGAATATTGATTTCTCCTTCTGGTAAAAAATTGTCTCCCCTTCCCTCTTCTTCTATTCCCCACTCTGGCCTCTTACCACTTCTCACCTGCCTGTCACCTCTCCCTGGATCCCCTCCTCCTTCACTTTCTCCTATGGTCCACTCCCTTCTCCTATCAGATTCCTTCCTCTCCAGCCCCTTTCCTTTCCCACCCACCTGGCTTCCCCTATCTCCTTCTCCCTCGTTGCCTTCACCTTTTTTATTCTGGCATCTTCCCCCTTCCTTTCGAGTCCTGAAGAAGGGTCTCGTCCCAAAACACCAACTGTTTATTCATTTCCATAGATGCTGCCTGACCTGCTGTGTTCCTCCAGCATTTCTTGTGAGATGCTTAAAATTTGCAAATGCTAGGAATCTGAAATAAGGTAGAAAATACTGTAACTATTCAGCAGGATCTGTGGAGAGAAAAACAGATTTCCCATTGATGACCTTCCATCAATGAAAAATTGATGCACTGAAAAGTTAACTCCATTCTCCTCTCTACAGATACTGCCTGACCTGGTGAGTTTTCCCTACAGTGGGAGAAAGGAGCAGCAGATTATGTTGACAAGTTTGGGTATGGAGGAGTAGAGGATCTTTTGATGAAGCAGGAACAATGGAAAGGATCAGTTGGACTAAATACTTTGTTCCTATGCTGTTAATTGGATGTAAAATCTGCCTCTTCTCATATATTTCTAGTATTTCTGTCTGGTCTTCAATTACTTAATTGAGTTTGGTCTGGTCTTTGGATCTCTGCTATGTCATGGCTTAAGATCTTGAAGGGTCTTAACAGTAGGGGAAGTGGGAGGAACTAAAATCAAGTGTTTCCGTTTAAAAATAAGAGAGCATTTTGTACAGCGGTGAGATAATATTTTTTTCTGAGGAATACGTGTCTTTGGGACTTCCTCAAAGGACAGTGAAAACAGAGTCCTTGACTACTCTAATACAGAAGTTTCGTGATGGGCAAGTGGATGAAAGATTAAAGATAAAGATGAGCCTTATTTCTCACAGGTACATCGAAATACACAGTGGAATGTGTCGTATGCATCAAGTCAATTCGACGAGGATTGAGCTGGGCAGGTTGTAAGTGTCACCAAGCTTCCGGCGCCAACATCGCATGCCCATAACTTACGACTCTAACTATACTTCTTTGCAGTGTGGGAGGAAACCCGGAGCTCCCAGAGGAAAACCATGCTGTCATAGGGAGAAGGAACAAACACCTTATAGACAACAGTGGGAAATGAACCCCAATCTTACAACTGTTGTTGCAATAACATTGTGCTAACCAATGCAACTTTGTATGGCCCCCATTCATACTTACTGGTGAAACCCCCTGGTTTCCTTGGCTGCGTAAGTCTAGGGAATACACATTCCGGTTCCGCCAAACCCATGCGATTGACACCCCACCACACCCCAAACCCTGGTTTATGTGGATGCTGTGTAATTTGCTACCCTGTTACAACTCAGTGCCAAGAAATAACAGACAGTATAACTACATATGATTAAAGGAACTATATTTAAGAATCTTAACTAAAGGGTTAGTAAAGAAAAGAAAGAAAAAAACAAAAAGGGCCCATTACAATTAAACAGTCAAATGTGCTCAAGTTGGAGCTCAGCTCTTCCAAAAGTCGCACATATTCACCAATCCTCGGTAGACTCCAGCACCTTGCCCCCACCAGGTCGAATCCTACAACCGGTTCTCTCCAGGTCTTCTCTTTTCATCTCCCACCGGACAATGGACCCAAGACCAACCTTAGTGTCCCTCACAAAGTCTCCCAGCTCCACCATCCTAATTTGATGGCACACATTCCTCAGCATCCCTTATCTTCAACGATAACCCAAACAGGCTGAAAGCAGAACAGACTTCTCTTGCAGAACTGCTAAAATGAAATACCTACAGCACAGCAGTAAAATTGTGAACCAGGGTGTCACACTGAAAAAAGATAGGAATGCAGAGTCATTATCAGATTGACCATGATTTTGTTCAGTAAAGGAGCTGGATCCTGTTTTGTCTGTTCTTCAGTTAAGTAGAGGCTTCTTAAACCTGGAATCATCATTGTGATTCTCTGCTGAGTCTCTTCTTAACTTATAGTCATAGTCATACTTTATTGATCCCGGGGGAAATTGGTTTTCGGTACAGTTGCACCATAAATAATAAATAGTAATAAAACCATAAATAGTTAAATAGTAATATGTAAATTATGCCGGGAAATAAGTCCAGGACCAGCCTATTGGTTCAGGGTATCTGACCCTCCAAGGGAGGAGTTGTAAAGTTTGATGGCCACAGGTAGGAATGACTTCCTATGACGCTCTGTGTTGCATCTCGGTGGAATGAGTCTCTGGCTGAATGTACTCCTGTGCCCACCCAGTACATTATGTAGTGGATGGGAGACATTGTCCAAGATGGCATGCAACTTGGACAGCATCCTCTTTTCAGACACCACCGTCAGAGAGTCCAGTTCCATCCCCACAACATCACTGGCCTTACGAATGAGTTTGTTGATTCTGTTAGTGTCTGCCACCCTCAGCCAGCTGCCCCAGCACACAACAGCAAACATGATAGCACTGACCACCACAGATTCGTAGAACATCCTCAGCATCGTCCGGCAGATGTTAACTGACCTCAGTCTCCTCAGGAAATAGAGATGGCTCTGATCCTTCTTGTAAACAGCCTCAGTGTTCTTTGACCAGTCCAGTTTGTTGTCAATTCGTATCCCCAGGTAATTTGTAATCCTCCACCATGTCCACACTGACCCCCTGGATGGAAACAGGGGTCACCGGTACCTTAGCTCTCCTCAGGTCTACCACCAGCTCCTTAGTCTTGTATCATTTACCTAGCGTGGAGACTAAAACTAGACACGTTTTTCCAGATGCAGTCTAATCAGCAACTGATTTGACAGAATACTTAGGCAAAAATAATTTTTAATCAAAATATTAGCACTGTGCAGTTACTGGACAAGTGTTTTTTATACCATTCCTTTGCATAGCAACAAGCATTTGCAAACTCAAGGGACTGCAGATGGTGGAATCTGGAACAACACACAGAACGGTGGAGAAATTCAGTGGGTTAGACGGCACCTGTGGAGGGAAATGGTCCTGTTGAGGTTTTGGGATGAGACCCTTCAACTGGACTGAGAGATAAAGGAGAGACAGCCTGCATAAGAAGGTGGAGGGAAGCTATGGAGAAAATGCTGAACTGGTTCTTATGAGATAATCCTAACCAGTTACATCACAGCCTGGAATGGAAACACCAGTGCTGAAGAACAGAGGAGTCTACGGAAAATGGTGGATACAGCCCAGCCCATCACAGACAAAATATTGAGCACACTTACTTGGAGCACTGCCACAAGAAATCAGCATCCATCATCGAGGACTCCCACTATCTAGAGCATGCCCCCTTCTTACTCTACCAGCGGGCAGGAAGTACTGAAGCCTCAGGGAAGCTCGTCCACCTTTGGTCCCCACCTGGTGCTCAGCTTTCACATGTGGCTCCAAGTAGCTGTAACACGCACAGCAGCCACACCCCCAGTAAACCGTCTTGGTAGACGGGCCAAACCAGGTGAGGGTAGCGGACGGGTCTTCGACCCTCGGTGAAGTAGGGGATCTGTCTATCCCAGCGTGTGATGTCTGGCCCTGGCAGATTGAGCAGAGGAGACCGATTAATTTTCCAACAGTCAAGAAGGCAGGCCCAGCAGGCGTTGGTGGAGCGCTAAGAGCACGACAAGACTCTTAGACGTCCTGGTCATCCACTGCAGCAGGAGAGGTCTCCAGCCATAGCGGTTGTCCGTGCCACTGGACCAAGGTCTCTTCTGCCGAGAGAGTGGGATTGCCTCTGTGCAACGGCTGTTCCACTTAAAACTCCATGACGCAGGGTTTCTTTTGTGTGCTTCATCTCAGTCCAAATTCAACTCATCAAGCCCTGCGGCGATGGGGGAGTGGCGAAGCAACAGGTGGAAGATGACCACTGGCAGTTCTAGTCACAAACCTGCACGTGGGCTGCTTTTGGACCAGTGGTCGTTCGTCTCTGTACCCGGGGCAGCAGAGATGTCCGGCAGCATCCAGGGCGACTGGGCAGCCCTTTTTAGGACAGCACTGCCCACCCTCGCATAAGGGAGGGGGTTAGAAAAGTTTGCTTGCCCCACAACAACATCTGGCTAGCTAACCGCGGCTGGCGGATCATCTCCTTCGCGGTCGACATGCATCAAGAGAAACAAATCAAAGAAAACTCATCTTTGGAGTCTGGAATGCCCACACCTTGCTGGATAGAGTCAAGGTGGCAAGGCCTGAAAGACGAACAGCACTCATAGCGGCCGAACTTCGCCGTTATCGCACTGACATCACTGCACTCAGTGAGACCAGGCTTGCAGACGAGGGGTCATTACAGGAAGCAGTGAGTGGATATACGTTCTTTTGGAAAGGGAAACCACAGACTGACGACAGGATCCACGGAGTAGGTTCTGCAATCAAAACTGCTGAGGAACATCCCTACTCTACCCACTGGAATAAGTGAATGCATCATAAAGTTCCACTTTCCTCTCAGCAAGTCCCGGTATATCACCATTGTCAGGGTCTATGCACCAACTCTCGTGAGTCCAGACAAAGACAAAGAAGGGTTCTACGAGGACCTGGACCAGACTATTTGAATAACCCCTGCCAGCGACAAACTCGTCATCTCGGGCGACTTCAACGCTAGGGTGGGGACAGATAGCGACAACTGGGACAAAGTCCTTGGGAGACATGGGGTGGGAAAACTGAACTGTAACAGCCTGCTGCTTTTGAGCAAGTGTGCCGAGCACAACCTGTGCATCACTAATACAAAGTTCAGACTTGCAAACAAGTACGAAACAACCTGGATGCATCCCAGGTCCAAACACTGGCACCTACTCGACCATGTCATAGTACGCCAGCATGACCTCCAAGACATCACCATCACCCGGGCCATGCGGGGTGCTGAGTGTTGGACAGATCGCAGGCTGGTTCAGTCAGTCCTCAGCTCGCACATAGCCCCTTTGCTTCGTAAGCAACCAAAGACTGTCAGGGTGTCAGTCAACATCGGCAGACTGCAAGACCCAGGTCAAGTCTAACGTTTTCAAGATGTACTTAATGAAAAACTCTCTGGCAATTCACCACTTGTGGGAACCTGTTCTGGAAAGTGGATGCAGTTCAAAGATGTCATCACGCAGACTGCAACAACTGTACTTGGACTGAAAACCCGAGTGCATCAAGACTGGTTTGATGAAAATCACGAGACCATCTCAGCAGCCCTTCAAGCCAAGAACAAGGCCTATGCAGACTGGCAGAATGACCTGTCATCTGTCTCAAAGACAGACAAGTTTAAACACCTGCAGTTCAAAGTACAGGCGGGACTGCAAGAAATGCAGGACGAGTGGTGGCAGGGAAAGGCTGAGCAGGTGGAACGCTATGCAGACATGCATACCACCAGAGAGTTCTTCAGCGCCATAAAGCCAGTTTATGGTCCTTCTAAATCAGGATGCTCCCCCTTGCTGTCATCTGACGGGTAGAGCCTGACCAAAGACTAGGAAGAACTGAAAAGCTGCTGGACTGAACACTTTTCCAACCTACTCAATAGGCCGTCCACAGTTGATCCTGATGTCTTATGGCAGATCCCTCAGCAGCCAGTTCTAGATGACCTAGACCTGCTGCCCTCTACTGATGAGATCAAGAAAGCGATCTCGCAGATGAACTCAAATAAAGCAACAGAGCAGGATAGCATTCCTGCCGAGATCTATAAAGCATTAGGCCCAAATGTCTTACAGACATTCCACGACATTTGGATCACAGAGGAGATGCCTGGCAATTTTCGTGATGCCCTCATCGTGGCTCTCTACAAAAACAAGGGAAGCAAATCAGACTACGAAAACTACAGGGGTTTCTCACTGCTGTCCATCGCAGGCAAGATTTTTGCCAGCATTTTCCTGAACAGACTTGTCACTGTCTCGGAACGGAACCTCCCAGAGGCGCAGTGTGGCTTTCGGCCAGAACAGAGTACAGTAGACATGATATTTGCAGTGAGGCAAGTCCAGGAGAAGTGCTTCGAGCAGAACAAGCCCCTTTACTCTGTCTTCATTGACCTGACAAAGGCAATTGACACTGTAAACAGGGAGGCTCTCTGGATCATCCTGAGACGTTACGGATGCCCGAGGTGATTCAGCTGCTCCACGACGGAATGACAGGACAGGTCCTTTGCAGTGGTGATACGTCAGCTGCATTTGCCTTTTCCAATGGGGTGAAGCAGGGCTGTGTACTAGCCCCAGTCCTGTTCAATCTGTTCTTCACTTGCATGTTGTCACGTGCTGTCCAAGGTCTGAAGGAGCGAGTGTACATCAGGTACTCTGTTTGACCTTCGCCGCTTGAACGCACGGACAAAGTGCCTCCATACAGTCATTCAAGAAACTCTCTTTGCTGATGACTGTGCACTCCTGGCACACAAAGACAGTGATCTACTGTTGATGCTGAACAAACTCTCAGACGCTGCTACGTCCTTTGGCCTGACTATCAGCCTGAACAAAACTGAAGTACTTCACCAGCCCGCGCCAAACACCAACTCCATAGAACCAAAAATCACTGTTGTCGACACCCAGCTGGCAAATGTAAACAGCTTCAAATACTTGGGAAGCATCATCTCGAGTGATGGGTCTTTGGACAAAGAAATTGACTCCAGGATCAGCAAGGCCAGCCAGGCTCTGGGGAGGCTGTGTACCAGAGTGCTCAGTCAACACAACGTCCACATCTCCACAAAGCTGAAAGTCGACAGAGCTGTGGTCATTCCTTCTCTCCTATATGGATGTGAGACCTGGACTCTGTACGGACGACACATCAAACAACTGGAGGAATTTCACATGCGCGCCCTCCGCTCCATCCTTGGCATTCGTTGGCAAGACCGTGTCTCCAACCTGATCGCGCGGGGTCCGCCAGCATTGATTCCCTGATCATCAGAGCCCAGACGCAGTGGGTGGGACATGACATCAGAACGGACGACAACTGTATGCCTCGCCAGCTGCTCTATGGTGAACTGGAGACCGGAAAGACACCTCAAGGTCGTCAATGCAAGCACTACAAAGACGCTGTGAAGGAAACCCTACACTACTGTGACATCCAGCCAAGGGAACTAGAAGCTGCGGCTGCTGATAGAACCCGCTGGTGAGCCCTGTGCTATGAAGCCTACACCAGTTTTGAAGACAGGCGCTGCCAAAAACTGATGGAAAACCACGAGCAGTGTCACAGAACAGCAGCCACAATTATTACAACAACAGACTTCCAGTGCCCCCATCGTGCTGGACTCTGTGCTTCCAGACTGGGACTGCAGAGCCACCTCCGTGTCCACAGATGAACTGCACAACAGCGCGTCTTCATCGAATCCGAAGGACTACCAAGACTGTAATCTCTAAAGACTGTTGGGCACCAAAACCTCAGGAGATCAGCACTTTCTGAGATACTCAAACCACCCTGTCTGGCACCAACAATCATTCCATGGTCAAAGTCACTTTTATCAGATCTCTTCCCCATTCTGATGTTTGGTTTGAACAACTGAACCTCCTGACCATGTCTGCGTGCTTTTATGCATTGAGTTGGTACCACATGATTGGCTGATTAAATATTTGTATTAATGAGCAAGTGTGCAGGTGTACCTAACAAAGTGGCCACTGATTGTTTGTCACCATATACCTTCTTGCGATTCATAACAGATCTCTCATACCATAAAGATGAACCCTTGATCTCCCAGTTACCTCTACATGATCCTTGCAGCTTACTCATCTGTCTACACTGTACCTTCACTGTAACTGCAACACTATATGCTGCACCCTGGTATCTTTTTTCCTTTGGTATTACCTTGATATACATTTGGATGGAACAATCTGTTTAGATGGCAATGCAAACACTGAGCTTTTCACAGTATCTTAGTACATGGACAATAATTAGCCAGCTACCGATCAGTAATCGGTAATTTATTACTGTCGCACGTACTAAGATCCAGGATCCGAGGTTAACGTGTACTGTGCTCCAAGATCCTAGATTAGATAGATATACTTTATTCATCTCCAGGGAAACTGGGTTTCGTTACAGCCGCACCAACCAAGAATAGAGCATAAATATAGCAATGCAAAAACCACAAACAATCAAACAACAAAATGCAAACTATGCCAGATGGAAAATAAGTCCAGGACCAGCCTATTGGCTCAGGGTGTCTGACCCTGCACGGGAGGAGCTGCACGTTTGATGGCCATAGGCGGGAATGACCTCCCGTGCCACCCAGTGTGGTATCTCGGTGGAATATGGCGGAAGTCCAACAGCAAAAAGTTCAATATCCGGTCTACGAACACGTTCCTCGATCGTAATATGACCCAGATTAATACATTTATTTGAGACGAGACTCCCCTGTCACTGTGGAAGGAGCAATATCTGTCTCTCCCTTGTCAGTGAGAGAAAGAGAGACTGTGGTATGTTGAAATGTTGGAGTGGACAATTAGTTTTTAATAGACTGTAGACCATGGTCTCTCTTCGCTGCTGCTTGCATGGTGGGTGATGGGAATGCTGATTGCTTTATGCCAGAGCAACTTGGGGGAGGGGGTTGCTGCCTGTGTGTGGGAGGGAGCAGGAGGCTTTGAGGCTCTTATGGTTCTTTCTGCCATTCATGCTTCGGGGTTTTTCTTCTGTTTCGAGGATGTCTGTGGAGGGTAAGAATTTCAGGCATGTATATTGCATACATTCTCTGATATTAAATGGAACAATTGAACTGTTGAACTAAAGATCAGACACTCCACTGTGAGCTCTCTGCAGAGATCAGGTTGCCAGGCAGGTAGAGGAAGAGATGCAAGATGCGCTCAAAGTATTCTTGAAAGAGTGCGACATCCCCACTGACACCCGTGAAGCTCTGGCCCATGATAAATGCAGAGAAGCAGCACTGGATCAGAATCACAATCAGAATCAGGTTTAATATCACCGGCATATGTCATGAAATTTGTTGTTTTGTGGCTGAAGTACATTGCAATACAAAATAATAAAAACTATAAATTACAATAAGAAGTGTATGTAAAAAAGAAAATTAAATTAAGCAAGTAGTGCAAAACGAGAGGAAAACTATGAATACTGAGGAAGTGTTTATGGGCTCATTGTCCATTCAGAAATATGATGGTGAAGGGGGAAAAGCTGTTCCTGAATTGCTGAGTGTGTGTCGTCAGGCTCCTGTACCTCTTCCCTGATGGTAGCAATGAGAAGAGGGCATGCTTTGGGTTATGGGAGTCCTTAATAATGGATGCTACTGTTTTTGAGGTACTATCTTTCGAAGGTGTCCTTGATGCTGGGGAGGCTAGTACCCACGAGGGAGCTGGCTGAATTTACAACTTTCTGCAGCTTTTCCTGATCCTCTACCGTGGCCTCTCCATATCTGGCGGTGATGCAACCAGTTAGAATGCTCTCCACAGTACATCTGTACAAATTTGCAAGTGTCTTTGCTGTCATCCCATTTCTCTTCAAAATTCTAATGAAACATAGCCTTCTTTGTAATCGCATCAATATATTAGGCCCAGGATAGATCCTCAGAGATGATGGCTCACAGGAAATTGAAACTGCTCACCCTTTCCACTTCTGTTCCCTCAGTGAGGACAGGTATGCGTTCCCTTGATGTCCCCCCTCCTGAGGACAATCAATTCTACAATCAATTCCTTGAGTGCAAGGTTGTTGCTGCAGTACCAATCAACCAGCTGATCTATCTTGCTCCTGCACGCCTCCTCGTCACCATCTGAAATTCTGCCAACAATAGGTGTGTCATCGGCAGTTTTATAGGTGGTGTTGGATTTGCGCATAGCTACACAATCATGAGTATAGAGAGAGTAGAGCAGTGGGCTAAGCACACATCCTTGAGGTGCACCAGTGTTGATTCTCAGCAAGGGGGAGATGTTATTTCCAATCCGCGCAGACTGTGGTCTCCTGGTGAGGAAGTCGAGAATCCAGATAGAGAGGGAGGTACAGAGGCCCAGGTTGTTGATTCGAACTAAGGATATGATTGTGTTGAACCCTGAGCTGTAGTCAGTAAACAGCAGCCTGGCATAAATATTACATAGGTAGGTATGACATAGTGTGTCCAAGCTGCCTAACCATTCCACCACCCCCCCCCCCCCGCAGTCTTTAGAAAAGTCTGCTGCTCCCACATCAGCCTCATCAGTAACCTCACAAAACCAGAGTCATATTCCATCCTGAGCAACTGCCTAAGAAGAAGAATTTCTGAAGGTTTAATAATACTATTTTTTTCTTTTGCCTCCAGCTACTCCTCCCCCAAACAATCCTTTACCAAAGCTAACATTTTAATAACTCAGAAATGAAAGCGCCCAAAGAATCTGAAAAACAATACTATTCCTTCAGTGTCAATGTTATTTGTCTCCCCATGGTGCCCAGGAGATTAATCTGTAAATCTTAGCGACTCCAAGATAGATCTGGTGATTTTTTATTTTATTTTGCAATACAGGTGGGAGTAGGCGCTCTGGTTTTTTGAACAGTGCTGCTCCAGCAACCTCTGATACCCCGATTTAACCCTAATCTAATCACGGGACAGTTTATAATAACCAATTAACCTACCCAGTACATCTTTGGGATGTGGCAGAAAGCAGAGGTCCCAGGGAAAACACAGGGAGGACGTACAGACTCCTTAGAGAGGATGCCAGCATTGAATTCCAAACTCTGAAGCACTGAGCTGCAATAGTGTCACGCTAACCGGTACACTACTGTGGCACCTTACCCCTGAAGTGGCTTGCTTATAGTTTGAAAAATAATCAGAGGTATCCCAGAGGGAATAAAAGGAGTAGGTTATCTTCAAGGAATCTGGGAAAAAAAACATGTTGAAATTGCCAATTCTGACATTAGTCCTATAATTGCACACTTACTGCTCGTGTAAATGCAATTGCCCACGGCAATTTCTGAGCTTTAAAGCTTATAATTTTTTGACAATGTTTTGGGAAAAATCCCTCACTCTTCAATTAAAATTTTAATTGGAAATGGCACCAAAATCCATCTCTGTCTGAAAGCCCAATTGGATACTGAAAGGTTCCTCAAAATGGAGTATCTAATTATTCATCACATGCTACAGATTGAGATACTGTCAGTACAAAATACGTTTTTTTTACCGTTTCTTTTACCTTGTTGTTAAAATTATGAGTTGCAATTTACCCCGCAGAAAATCCACTGTGCAGGAATGCTCCAGTGAGTTTCCTTCAACAGACAGCATCAGCTCTCTAATATACAGCATCTTTCATGTCCTCAGAATTCTCCAAGTTGTTTTGCAATGAAGTGTAGCTAATGTTGTAATGTAGGAAATTTTTTATGTCAAAATAAACTTTATTCACAATAAAAAAAATATTTACAAGAATAAACTGTCTCATGACTTACCAGTCTTTAGAGACATGGTCAATGCTTTTCATACTGTTATAACAATGCCTCCACTCTTGTGGTCCTCTAGGTTTTTACATAGAATACTAATATAATTGAGGGGCTTCCCCCCGCCACACCTGGCCCCTCCCTCTCCAGTGGGAGAAGAATCCTAAACCATGGTCCTTCCCCACTGAGCCCTCGTCATGCTGCCAAAGCTTCAGTGCGTTCCTCAGCACGTAATCCTGCAGCCTGGAATGTGCCAGTCAGAAGCTTTCTTCCATGGACATCTCAGTGTGCTGGTAGACCAACAAGTTTCAGGCTGACCAAAGAATGTTGTCATGTAGGAAATACAGTAGCTAAGTTGCGCACAGCAAGCTCCCACTAACAACAGCAATTTGGGTGGCATAGTGACGTAATGCTTTACAATGCCGGTGACCAGGGTTTAATTCCAGTCACTGTCTGTAAGGAGTTTGCACCTTCTCCCTATGACCGTGTGGGTTTCCTCCCACATTCCAAAGATGCTTGAGTCAGTAAGTTAATTGGGCAGTGCAGGCTTGTTGGGTCAGAAGGAGCTGATACGGTGCTTTATCACTAAGAGAATAAATAAATAAATACATATTTCTGACTAGAAGTTAACGCCCCTGCTTTATTTCGAAAGGGGATTTTTCAAATGTCAGAGCACAGATGGGGCCTCAGTTTAATGCCTCAACCCAAAAATAACAACTCTAGTAACCTAGCAGAGGTCAGTACTGCTCTTGACATGTTGGAACGTAGTAACAGAGGCAATGATCAGGCTAAATACAACAAAGAAGCAAAGCACAGGGAATTGTGGAGCCTCCCTGCTTGTTGCTGTAATGTGCATGGGAACTGTAGTAATGAAATGGACTCAGTTGAGTCCCTTTGAGCCCCATAATTTGTGAATCCTTCACTGTAAAGTTCCTGTTTAAGGCATCATGTTGTTTTG
This sequence comes from Mobula hypostoma, assembly GCF_963921235.1. Lineage (NCBI taxonomy): Eukaryota > Metazoa > Chordata > Chondrichthyes > Myliobatiformes > Myliobatidae > Mobula > Mobula hypostoma. Next base: position 32,156,827 of record NC_086120.1, read on the forward strand.
TTCTAATTGTGTTGCCCGCGCACTGAGAGCTGTACGTATTATGGGAGGTGAAGGTAAGTTGCTAATTAATATGGCCACCGCATGTCAGCTGGTGGAAGGATTATAAAGATTGATAACCCTGTCAGTTGATAGACTGCAACCTTTCCGAAACTGCCCTGATAACCTTGTTCAAATAACCCCTGCTGAACAATCACTGCATTCTACATTCAGAGCCGGTGGGCTGCAGATTGCTGATACGGATGCTTAACTATTGAGATATCCTTTCCAATCATACAAGATCAGGAGAGATGAATGTCAATATACAAAGATGGAAAAAAATACCAGGTTAAATATAATGGGATAGAGATTTGACACTAGCATTTGCAATCATTAGATTGATATAATGTGGATGTGGGTCTTTCAGCTCAATTGCAGTTAGATATTGGAACATTATATCAATCTAATGATGCCTCCGCACTATCCGTCACAAATGGGACTTCTCAGTGGCCAAACATTTTAATTCCGGTTCCCATTCCCAGTCTGATGTTTCATCCACGGCCTCCTCTTGTGCCAAGATGAAACCAGCCGAAGGGTGGAGGAGCAATGCTTTATATTCCATCTAGGTACCCTCCAACCAGATGGCATGAATATTGATTTCTCCTTCTGGTAGACAAATATCCCCCTCCCCCCATCCCCCCTCTGACCTTTTACCTGCCTATTACTTCCCCCTGCATCTCCTCCTTTCCTTTCTACTATGGTCCGCTCTCCTCTCCTGTCAGCTTCCCTCTTCTCTAGCCCTTGACCTTTTCCACCCACCTGTCTTCGACTGCTACTTTCTAGCTCGCCTCTTACCGCCAACCTTTTCATTCTGGCGTCTTCCCCCTTTCTTCTCAGTCCCGGCCTGAAACGTCGACTCTCTATTCATTTCTGTAGATGCTGCCTGACCTGCTGGGTTCCCCAAGCATTTTGTGTGTGTTGCGTTGTAACATTGTGTGGTATGGAAGATGCACAGGGGTGTACAGGAAGGTTCTGCAACAAATAGTTAAAACTGCCCAACACATCTCCGGCACAAGCCTACCTACCTCCAAGGACGTACACAGCATACTACTTTGATAATAAACTTAACTTGACTTGACCTTATCGCAGCAAAAGAGAAGCAGTCCTTAAGCATTTCCCCCAGCTTTTGTATCTTCTTCCATGGGAAATGGGGAGGAGACAGAAACACCAAGCAGCGAGAAGGGCAAGCAACACACACCAGCATCTGCACCTGCAGCTTTTCTCACCAAGAAGTACAGACGGAATCAATGGTTTTCATGATAGATGAGGATGTCTTCACAATTCCCTACAATTTCTGGCAGCCTTGGACAGAGTGGTTTCCATACCACGCCACAATCCATCCAGACACAGATGCTTTCTACAATACATCATTAAAAATTGGTGGAGTTGTTGGGGACATGACAAATTTCCCTAGCCTGCTGAGGAAATAGAGGCACTGGTGTGCTTTCAGGGCCATAGTGTCCACATGGCTAGAGAGAGGACATCAGCTGGAGAGAGGACTTGATTCACTGTTGGTAGGCAGTCGAGGGTTTTGCCTGAGCAGATCACCTGTTGCTCTTCTGGGTTTATATCCATGCCCATGAGCCCCTGGATAAGGAGAACACATTATGCATGGGTACAATGGGGGAATTCCAGAACCAAAGGGCACCTCAGGGCTCAAGTGCATTCTGCATCGTGATGACCACATTATAATTTGAAACTGTAAATAGTTTTGCCAAATTAACTATTGATTTTTTAAAAAACATATCCCTTGGTGTGCTGCAGTTCTCTGGCCTTGTTCTGAGATATGAATGTTTGTTCTGAGGTATGACTGTTGGAGCCTGCGATTTACAGTTTGGAGATCGATTGAGTGATCTTGAGCTTTGCTGTCTCTGAGAAAATTCCAGGAAGCGAGCATCAGGCAAAGCTTAAAGATGGGGCGTGAGCCCATGATCAATTCCATTCCACCATTTAAAGCATCTATTAATTGCAGATTAAAGCATCAAGGAAGATTGAAGTGTCAAGGTGAATGTGGAAGGTAAGCGAGGGTTCCGCACCAACTACCAACTTCCTGTTCGCTGCTGTGACAGACCTCTCACTGCTATCGGTTAAGGTGTCTGTGTGTGATGGCCTATCACCTCTGAGTTCGAGTAGTCTCTCTCTCTCTCCTTCAATGCTGTCGGAGGATGTTACAGATGGTCTGTGATTTATGGATTGGACTGTGGGCTGTAGCTCTCTTAGTTTTATGGTTTTTATATTTTGTATTTTCACCAGTTCTTTCTTGTTGCCATTTGGCGCAATTTGTTACTTTTTTTGTGAGGGGGTGTTGGGGTTTAATGTTCTTACTGTTTGCATGATGTGTTTTCTTGTGCAGAGAAGGGGGTTTTGATGCTTTTCTTTGTATGACTTACATTTTTTTTTGTTTCGTGGCTACCTGGAGAAGACAAATCTCCGAGTTGTATACTACATACATACTTTGATAATGAATGGACCTTTGAATCTTTGATTCATGACATCTGCCTCAGAAGCAGGTGAATCTGAGGCCAAGGATTGGATGGGGAAACAGCTGCAAGGGAAGTTAGAGATCCTGGCAGTGTGAGTGGATTGGGCAATCCAGCCTATTGTAGAATTCCCATCTTCTGCAAAATTGCATCGGCCATTTGCATGCAGTATTATGGGCTAATTGTTGTTATTTGAATGTCTAAACAGAAAGTGATCAGAGAAAATAAACAGATTTTGGAAAAGTATCCCTATTCTTCAGCAAAATTGTGTGATGGGATTTTTGTTTAAAAGGAGGAGTCTTGGTTTAAGATCACATCCCAGAGGACAAGCCCTCAGGTGACCCAGCAATCTACTCATGCACTGCACTCACACTGGTTTTCGGCTTGAATTTCTGGAGGGAGTCTTGAACCCATGAACTTTTGACACAGTTTAAGACCCTAAAACTGGAAAACATAGCAGAGGGTGTGTGCTTTGGGATCTGTCCAACTGAATGTTTTTTATACATGGGAGGCATTGTGAAGTTTTTGGGTGTGTGCTTTAACTTGGCTTAATGTAATGTCTCCGCTACTCCCAATTTTGCTGGGAACTCAATATCTTTCTGCCTGATACCCCAAGGCATCTTCCCACCTGGTCCAGAGAGCAATAAGAATTTTAGTCCAATGTTACATCTGCAACAGCAAAGACTTATTTGATATTGAGTACAACATTCTGTGATTAATAACTATTAAAATTGACACAATGCGATAAATTCTGCTTATGTTTCATTCTGTCAAATATATGACATAGAGCATGCATTTACATTCCAGCAGATGTTACACTTGCTCTAGATGTTCCCCAAGTCACATAAATAGGTGCACAGGCATAGCAACACTCAGTGGCCACTTTATTAGCTACCTCCTGTATCTAGTAAAGTGGCCATTGAGTGTATGTTCAAGGTCTTCTGCTGCTGTAGCACATCAACTTCTAAGTTCAATGTGTTGTGCACTCAGTGAGATCTTCTGCACACCTCTGTTGTAACTTACGTTACTGTCACCTTCCTGTCAGCTTGAACCAGTCTGGCCATTCTCCTCTGACCTCTCTCATTGATGAGATGTTTTCACCCACAGAAATGCCTCTTCCATCTGGTCCTTTCCCAATTACTTTAGAACTGTGATGTCCTAACAGAGAAAGTATTTTCTGCTAGTTTACTTACATGACTTCCTTACAAACATTACCCAAACAATAGCCTTACAGGGCAACCAAATAACACACACACTCAGTGGTCACTTTATTAGGTACACCTATATAACCACTGGTTAATAGAAACATAGAAATGTAGAAAACATACATCACAATACAGGCCCTTCGGCCCACAAAGCTGCGCCAAATGTGTCCCTACCTTAGAACTACCTAGGCTTTACCCATAGTCCTCTATTTTCCTAAGCTCTATGTAGCCATCCAGGAGTCTAATAAAAGACCCTATTGTTTTCGCCTCCACCACCACCGCCGGCAGTCAATTCCGCGCACTCACCACTCTGCGTAAAAAACTTACCCCTGACATCTCCTCTATACCTACTTCCAAGCACCTTAAAACTATGCCCTCTCGTGCTAGCCATTTCAGCCCTGGGGAAAACTCTCCGACTATCCACACGATCAACGCCTCTCATCATCTTATACACCGCTATCAAGTCACCTCTCATCCTCCGTCGCTCTAAGGAGAAAAGGCTGAGTTCACTCAACCTATTCTCATAAGGCATGCTCCCCAATCCAGGTAACATCATTGTAAACCTCCTCTGCACCCTTTCTATAGTTTCCACGTCCTTCCTATAGTGAGGTGACCAGAATTGAGCACAGTACTCCAAGTGGGGTCTGACCAGGGTCCAAAATAGCTGCAACATTACCTCTCAGCTCTTAAAACTCAATCCCACGATTAATGAAGGCCTTCTTAACCATGGTATCAACCTGTGTAGCAGCTTTGAGTGTCCTATGGACTCAGACCCCAAGATCCTTCTGATCCTCCACACTGCCAAGAGTCTTAACTTTAATATTACATTCTGCCATTATATTTGACCTACCTAAATGAACCACCTCTCACTTATCTGGGTTGAACTCCATCGGCCACTTCTCAGCCCAGTTTTGCATCCTATTGATGTCCAGTTGTAACCTCTGACAGCCCTCCACACTATCCACAACACCCCCAACCTTTGTGTCATCAAAAAAATTATTAACCCATCCCTCCACTTCCTCATCCAGGTCATTTATAAAAATCATAAAGAGTAGGGGTCCCAGAACAGATCCCTGAGGCAAACCACTGGTCACTGGCCTACGTTTTTGAACATGACCCGTCTGCAACCACTCTTTGCCTTCTGTGGGCAAGCCAATTCTGGATTCATAAAACCTTGGATCCCATGCCTCCTTACTTTCCCAATAAGCCTTGCATGGGGTACCTTATCAAAAGGTAAAATCCATATACACTACATCTACGGCTCTGCCTTCATCAATGTGCTTAGTCACATCCTCAAAAAATTCAGTCAGGCTCGTAAGGCACGACCTGCCTTTGACAAAGCCATGCTGACTATTCCTAATCATATTATGCCTCTCCAAATGTTCATAAATCCTGCCTCTCAGGATCTTCTCCATCAACTTACCAACCACTGAAGTAAGACTCACCAGCCTATAATTTCCTGGGATATCCCTACTCCCTTTCTTGAATAAGGGACAACATCCGCAACCCTCCAATCCTCCGGAACCTCTCCCATCCTCATTGATGATGCAAAGATTATCACTAGAGGCTCAGCAATCTCCTCCCTCGCTTCCCACAGTAGCCTGGGTTACATCCCATCCGGTTCCGGTGACTTATCCAATTTGATGCTTTCCGAAAGCTCCGGCACATCCTCTTTCCTAATATCTACATTCTCAAGCTTTTCAGTCCACTGCAAGTCATCCCTGCAACCGCTAAGATCCTTTTCCATAGTGAATACTGAAGCAAAGTATTTATTAAGTAAATCCGCTATTTCCTCCCGTTCCATACACACCTTTTCATAGTCACACTTGATTGGTCCTATTCTCTCACGTCTTATCTTCTTGCTCTTCAGATACTTGTAGAATGCCTTGGGGTTTTCCTTAATCCTGTCCACCAAGGTCTTCTCATGGCCCCTTCTGGCCCCTCTAATTTCATTCTTAAACTCCTTCCTGTTAGCCTTATAATCTTCTAGATTCATATCATTACCTAGTTTTTTGAACCTTTTGTAAGCTCTTCTTGACTAGATTTACAACAGCCTTTGTGCACCACGAATCTTGTACCCTACCATGTCTCACTGGAACATATATACTCAGAACCCCTCGCAAATATCCCATGACCATTTGCCACATTTCTTCTGTACGTTTCCCTGAGAATATCAGTTTCCAATATATGCTTCCACGATCCTGCCTGATAGCCTCATAGTTCCTCTTACTCCAATTAAACATTTTCCTAACTTGTCTGTTCCTATCCCTCTCCAATGCTATGGTAAAGGAGATAGAATTGTGATCACTATCTCCAGAATACTTTCCCACTGAGAGAGCTGACACCTGACCAGGTTCATTTCCCAATACCAGATCAAGTACAGCCTCTCCTCTTGTTTGTGCAAATATCTAATCAGCCAATCAGGCGACAGGAACTCAATGCATAAAAGCATGTAGACATGGTCAAGAGGTTCAGACCAAATGTCAGAATGGGGAAGAAATGTGGTCTACGTGAATTTGACCGTGGAATGATTGTTGGTGCCAGATGGGGTGGTTTGAGTATCTCAGAAGTTGCTTACTCCAAGGAGTTGCACATATAACAGTGTCTAAATATTGCACAGAATGATGCAAAAAAAATCCCGTGAGAGGCATTCTATGGGTGAAAACGTCTTGTTAATGAGTGAGGCCAGAGGAGAATTGCTACACTGGTTGAAGCTGACAGGAAGGTGACAGTAATGTAAATAACCGTATGCATATATCCTGACCTGTGTATGTTGCTCCCAATGCAGGTCATCTTTCTTCAAGTGCACATCCTGATGCTTTTCAAATGTGGTAAAGCTCTGATCCTACCACCTCTTCAGGCAATGAGTTCCAGGTTTTTCTCATCTGTCCTCAAATCATTCTACTGATCACTAAATCCATGATTTCTGGTTTCTGCTTCCTCCTATTTACCTCAGCTAGATCTGCATAATTTTACAGAAGTCCATTAAGTCTCCCTCAGCCATCTGCTTCAAACAAAACAGCCTCAGACTATCCAACCTTTTCTCATGGCTAAAACAATGACTTGGCAACATCCTTCGTAAATCCCTCTACAGAAGAATCACGTCCTTCTTGAAGTGAGGAGATTGAAGCAATAGGCAGACCTCCAGCTATAGTCCAACCAGTTCCAGTGTAAGCTTCCCACTTCGAGATTCTGATACATAAAGGAAAGAATTCCATCTGGGGTCAATCAGTGGGTCAGTCAGCTGCTCTGAATATGCGTCCCCAGTGTGTGTGTGGGCGAGGGGTAGAGTCTGGGGGAGGGTGGAGTCGATGGAAATGTGGGGGTGCTGAGGATCGGAGGTCAACTGGGACCTGGGGAGAGGAGGGAAGTGGACAAATGGGGGCTGGATGGAAACTGGCCAAATAATCTCCTCTGGAGCTGTTCTCTCCTTACTGGAGACTATGCTGTGGGCTGGCACAGTAGCATAGTAGTTAGCATAATGCAATGATAGCGTCAGCGACCCGGATTCGATTCCCGCTTCTGTCTGTAAGGAGTTTGTATGTTCTCCTCATGATTGCGTGGGTATCTTCCAAGTGCTCTGGTTCCTTCCCACATTCGAAAGACATACAGTTCGGATTAGTGAGTTGTGGACGTGCTATATTATCGCTGGATGCATTTCAACACTTAACGGGCTGCCCCCAGCACAACCCTCACTGAATTGATTTGTCACAAACCATGCATTTCACTGTATGTTTCCATGTTTTGATATATCTATTACAAATAAAATCTTTATCTTTATTTTTATTTATTTATTATTCCAATCAACAGCATCTAAGAAGTGTGAATGCGGTCAAATGTGACACTTACAGGCTGTCGCCAGCCCAATTCTTGGACTGCTTTAGCCGTAGATGCAAAAACAATGCAGTTCGCTGTGTTTCGAGGTTTTGATGTACGTATGACAAATAAAGCTAATTTTAATCTGAATAAAACACCTCTTGCTGTTGTACCAGAAGTTCTTAGTCAAATATGATGTGTCATAACTAAATGGAAATATGTGAAGCTTACCTCCACAGGAAATAGTTTAGGCAAAGAGCAGAGACACGTTTAATGGCCAGAGTGGATAAATTCGAGAGTGAGTTTTGAGTGAAGGCCTCTGTCAACAAATGAATGGAACAGAAAGACTTGCACAGAGCTTAAACATTGCTGCGTGTTTGTTACTCTGAACAGCCTCTTCCTTATATTTTGTTATATTTATAACAGATGTGTGTTGAAGCACTTTAGGAAAGGGCAACATTTCATATGTATTCGTATGAGTTAAGTGCACTGAAAAATGCACAAATGTTGCAGGTTGATTTATTTTCATCAAGACTGAGGCGGAAGAATTTATAATGAAGAATAAGGAAGTGGCAGAGGAATTAAACAACTACTTTGTGCCTGTCTTCATGGTACAAGAGACAAAAAAAGACTGTTAGAAATACCAGGGCACTAAGAGTCCAACAGGAACAAAGAACTGGAGGAAATAAGTATAAGAAAAAAAAAGTGCCAGACATATTAATGAGACTAAAAGCTGATAAATCCTGAAGAAACAGTGGCCTGCATTCCAGATTTCCTTTAGAGCTGGCTGTAGAAATAGTGAACACTCTGGTTATCATCTTCCAAATTTCTATAGCTTCTGGAATTGTTGCTTCAGATTGCAGTAGAGCAGATGTGATTGCACTAGTTAAGAATGGGGGAAATGGGAAAACAGGTACAGGAGCATGAAGGCCCACTTTCAATGATTCAGGAACAGCTTCTCCCCCTCTACCAGCCAGTTTCTGAATGGACATTGAACCCATGAACACTACCTCACTACGTTTTTATTTTTATTTTGCACTACTTATTTAATTTAACTATATATTTACTATAATTATGTAAATAAATACTTACTGTAGAGATTGAATCCTGCTGATTGGCCTGAAACGTCGACTCTTTATTCCCATCCATAGAAGTTGCTCCTCCAGCACATTGAGAGTATTGCTCGAGATTTCCAGCATCTGCAGTACTTCTTCTGTTTTTACTTACTGTAATTCACAGCTTTTTTTCTCTATTATTATGTACAGTATTGCATTGTCCTACTGCCTCAAAGGCAACAAATTTCGCAACATACGCCGGTCATATTAAACCTAACTCTGATTCAGATTAGCCTAGTTCATCTAACACCAATTGTATGGAAAATGCTGGAATGAAGAACAAAGAACAGAATAACAGAATACATTAAAAAAAAGTGACTGAGCTGAATCAGTGTTGCTTAGTGAAGGGAAAACCATATTTGGCAGCTGGAGTTTTTTTGATGAAGTGACTAGGAGGACAGGAAAGGGAGATGAAGGGAGTGCAGGATAATGACATTGAGGTACAAGATCAGCCTTGAACTTCATGAATGGTAATGCTGGAAAGCTAAGTAGACTATGTCCTGTTTCTGCTTATGTGCTTGAATGCTGTTTTCCCTTTGTTTTACTGGCCACTTTATTTGATGGGAATTGCTCCATTACTTGTGATCAATTGCACAAGATGCAAATCAATGTTTAATATGGAAAGCATGGCGATCACAAAATCAACCAGCCAAACTCCAATAGATGCTGAACATGTTGTAGTACTAACAAATCACAACTCAGTCCAGTCCCAGGTCAATCATTGTACCTTTTCTATAAATTTTCTATCAATTTTTTATGGCCATTTGTTAAACCCTTAAATCTGGAAACCCAGGTTTAAAAGGTTTATCTTTCAAGTAAAGATGCAGAATGTTGGGAATATGTTAGGGGGGACTTTATTTATTTATTTTTTTTATTTGGAGATACAGAATTGTTACAGGCCATTCCTGCCCAAAGAGCTTGCACTGCATATTACACCCATGTGACCAATTAGCCTACTAAACCAATACATCTCTGGGATGTCGGGCATGGGGAGAAAGCAGGGCATCCGGAGGAAACTCATGTAGTCATGGAGGGAAGATACAAGCTCCTTAGAGACGGTGGCAGAATTCAACTGGGATCACTGGCGATGTAATAGTGTTAGGCTAACTTCTCTGCTACAGTGCCACCCAATAGTAGAAAGGGGGTCAACCTTATTAAACCACAAGATTCTGGAGAAGTTTGACAGGGTAAATGATATTTCCTCTCATGGAGAAACCTAAGCCCACTTGGTATTGTTTGAGAATCAGGTGATGAAGAGGAATAACTCCAATCAGAGCACCTTAAGTCTCTGGAATTCTCTGCTCCAGAGAGCTGAGGAAATTGTGTCATTAAGGTTATTTAAGAAAAATAATTGGACTAAAAAGGTTTTGAAAATCAGGCATGAGGGTGAAGTTCAGGCCAATGACCGTATCAGCCCTGCGAACTTCTGTAAGGCAGGAGTGTAGCTTTACCATAAGCCATTTAGTGCGGCAGTGTGATGCAGCCAGGAGAGCTTCTCCCTCACAACTTCAGCAACCTCCAGTACTGCCTATGCGGAGTTTGCATGTTCTTCCGGTGGCTACGAGGGTATTATGTGCATACTCTGGATTTCTCCTACAACCCCAAGATGTGCCGATTGGTAGGTTAATTGCCATGACAAAACTGGACAGTGTGTAAATGAGAGGTAGAATCTGGGGAGAAATTTGTGAGAAGGTGGAGAGAATAGAATGAGTTAGTAATATAGGACTAGTGTAGAAGTCTATGGTTGATGGCTGGCGCAAATTCATTGGGCTAAAGGGCATGTTTCCATGCTCTATCTATGACTATGATCCTATTGTATGACAGGGCAAGCTCAAGGGGCCAAATGACCTATTCTTGTTCTTATTTCTTAAAGCCTCATTCGCCTTGGTGACAGCAGAATTAGATTCAGTCCTGCGCAGCAAGGTGAAGTTTGTGGAGGCAGAGAAGGGAGACATGAGAACCGTGTCCGGAGTTAGCAAAGGTATGAAAGAGAGATTTACATGGTGGGTCTGTGGTACAACTGGATCTGGGCAATTTAATGGTCGGTGGAAAAGGTAAAAAAAGAGCACTGAAATTAAAAAAAAAGGGATGTCTTGCATGAAGAGAGAATCAGGCACATAACAAACTTCCAAACTTGAAACCATCTCAATATATGGCACTCAGCGTTAAGTGGCTTTGTATGTCTTTTAGCTCCGAGAGCACATTCCATCTGGAATAATGTCAACATCTGCAAGAGTTTATTTTACCTTGACCAGCGAGTTTGTTTGATGGTTTCGAATCAGTGAAAAATCCTTGTTTTATTTAAGGTGATTAGAATAATGAAGGGGTAAAGGTTCATGTAGACAGAGGGAGACCAACACTTGAACTCTAGCTAGGGATTTGTTTTGACATTCTCCTTATTTCATGCGGCACCACGTTCAAGTTTTGTGAAGAATAAGTTTATGCTTAAGGCAATTGCTGCTAAAGTGGTTCTCAATTCTGGTTGGTTAACCCATTCACCCTGGGAGTATAGGATCAGAAAACTGAGTCTGTAATAGCAAAGTGGTTGAATTCTTAACCTCCTTCTGAAGTGGCATAACAAATGATTCAGTGGCATTAAAGAGTAAGAATAAAATCAAATGTGCCACTCAGCACAACGCAAGACACCAGATTCAGGAACTGTAAACCCACCTGTCTTTGTTCCTGTCACGGTGGTCGCTGGCAGGACCGGACCCAGGTTCAGAGGATCGGCGGATTCTGTCATCATGAGCACTGGCACCGACTCAGCCCAGGTGTGGAGGGATGCAGGGTCTCCGTGAAGAGACGGAAACAAGACGGGTTAGACACAGAAATACCAAGGGAGCATTGGAGGCAGAGCGACATCACGAGACAAATCATTCTCCACAAGCACAAGGACCCCACTGCCGTGCTAAGTGGGGGCTCTCCTTTAAATAATCACAGAGTGCGGGAAGCTCGTGCCAGTCACAATTAACTTGACAAGATTGAACACAAGGGAGTATTTACTCTAATAATCAGTAAGTACAGGTGCTCAAGAAACCCAGAAGCCCAACGCTCTACTGCAAGCCACAGAGGCCTGCAGGGCTCATGACAGTTCAATCCATCCTCTCAAATATCTGGGCATGTGCCTAAGATGGGAGAGCTCTCCCACAGACTAGTATTCGCTGGCAGCACCTGGCAACCACCTGCCTGCACAAAGGCAGCAGAAATGTGCAAGCACTACCACCTACGAATCAGAACAAAGAACAGAATTCAAGTTTATTTATCATGCATGCATCAAGACTTACAGTGAAATGCATCATCCGTGTCAACAACCAACATGTTCGATGGTGTGCTGGAAGTAGCTTGCATGCGTCGCAATGCATTCTGGCGCCAACACAGCACACCCACAATACTCAGCAGAACATGACAAGTAACAAAACAACAGCAGCAAAACAAACCCTGTTCCTCCCTCCCTCCCACCTTAAAAAAGGCATCGGTTAGTCTTGCGAGACCATGGATCTGCGCCTGGAAAGTCTTCACTCTCCAGAGCGCAGGCCTGGGCAAGGTTGTATGGAAGACCAGCAGTTGCCCATGCTGCAAGTCTCCCCTCTCCACGACACCAATGTTGTCCAAGGGAAGGGCAAAGGCCGATGCAGCTTGGCACCAGTGTCGTCGCAGAGCAATGTGTGATTAAGTGCCTTGCTCAAGGACACAACATGTTGCCTCAGCTGGAGCTCAAACTCACGACCTTCAGGTCGCTAGTCCAATGCCTTAACCACTTGGCCACATGCCCACGTGCCCACATACATACATAGCCCTTTAACTGGAGGACAGACCTCCAGCTTTCAGCTTGAGTCTGCAGACACTGGGCTTCGACCTGCGCAGTGAAATCACAGAGATTCACAGAACAGCACAGTACAGCCCAAGAATAGGCCTTTCAGCCCACCATGTCCTGCTGAATTAATTAAACTAGTAATTTAATTCCTAACGAAGCTTACCCCTCTGCGTACACAAAGACAATATCTCTCCATTCTTTGCACATTTATGTGCCTATCTACCATATTTGTCTCCACTTCCTCTTCTGCCAGTGCATTGCAGGCCCTTGCTTCAATGCAAAAAACTTGCCTCGCACTTCTTCTTTGAAAATTCCCCTTCTCACCTTCACTGCATGCACTCCAGTATTAGAAGTTTCTGACCTTGGGAGACTGTCTATTATACCTGTGCCTCTCATAGACTTGTAAACCTCTATCAAGTTCTCCCCTCTGCCTTCACTACTCCAGAGAAAAGTTTGATCAACCTCTCCTTGCAGCACATGCCCTCTATCTGGGCAGCATCCTGGTAAACTTCCTTCTGAAATGTCAAAGTATTCCAGGAATACTTACTGTACAATGCTACTTCGATTCCTTTGCACAAGAGATTCTGCACGTGTTGGAAATCCAGACCAATAATACGCAAACACACTGGAAATGTTCCCACTTCCTGATGAAGGGTCTCAACCTGAAACATCACTGCTTATTCCTTTCCATAGATGCTGTCTGACTTGTTGAGTTCCTCCAGCAGCTCGTATGCGCTGGCCCCATTCCCATGTTTTCACCAAGTCTGAAACCCTTTCGAACAGCATGGAGAGTGTTCTTCCACCAAACCGAATGCACAGTGAGGGTCACCTTCAATTTCTCAAGAACGATTAGACACGGGCAGTAGCTGTTTCTCATATCTTCTGTGTTTGAATAAAAGTAATTACATACCAAGTCATGTTTCCTTTCATCCTCTTTCTTTCTGTCTTCAGCTATATTCTTTAAAGCTCTCCTCAGAAGGATGCAACTATAATAAGGCAGGTCACGTACAGCCGGCAAAACATTACCAGCCAATCACAAACCAGCAATGTGCTCTCCAGCATGACATACAGCACTGTGCAAAAGTCTTAGGCATGTATATATAGCTCGGGTGCCTAAGACTTCTGCACAGTACTGCAGTAATTTTATGCATTGCGCTGTACTACTGCAAAAAAAAACCAAATTTCATGACATAGGTGAGTGATGGTAAACCTGATTCTGATATGGGTCTCTGTCGTGGAGTGAGAGTGGGAGGGATCAGGGAGAGGATAATCATGGTTGGGAAAAAGGGAAGGGAGAGGGGAGGGAGTGGGAAGTAACAGAGAGAAATTCTGTAATGATCAAGTTACCAATTGCTTGGAATCAAATAACCTTGCCTGGTGCCTCAGGGCAGGGTGCCCCCAACCCCTGACACTCATTCTCTGCAACCTGTCTCACACCACTCCCACGGCACTCCACCCTCGCCATTCCCACATTCTTTGCTCACAGCAAGTTTAACAATGCTCCATGTTGACAATTACAGTATACTGTGCAAAAGTCTTAGGAACCCCCTAGCTATATACTGTATATGTGCCTAAGACTTTTGCACAGTACTGTCAATATTCTATTTCATTCTCCACACACTTCTCAGGAGTTCCTTTGTTTTAAAATTATGATAAGTCATTTCAAAGAAGTTTTCATTTTTAGGGTAAGATTGATGCAATGGTAAAAAATCTATTGCTTGTTGGAGCCACAGTTTTGATCTTTCAGTGGCCACTTTGAGGCTATCAACAAGTCCCTCTGATCATTCTGGACATCAAAAGGATCCATGGCAGGTTGATGCACAGATGTGTGGAAAGAGTAAGATTTCTAGCCTATCCTGCCATTCAGTCAGGAAATGGGCAGCAAACACTTTAAATTTCTGGTTTAAAACTAACAAATGAACTAACAAATTTCTGAGCTCCCAAAACCGCGGACAAATGGTTGTAGTTTAAATAAAGAAAAGTCATCAGTGCTTCTCCACTGGGAGGTTTCAAGAACATGTCCAGTGAGTAGTTGATCTTCAGTGGCCTAGACTCTCCTGAGACTGAACTGAACTAGCCCTGCAATAGTTAGCATCCTCAGTGATATCCAATTTCACTTCTATAAGGTCTGGCTCTAATTTCTAGTCCAAGCTCGCTTGTCTCAGTTTTCCTCCCTATCACAGTCTAACTGTCCCATTAACTTGCCCATATTAAATCTCTCACTGCTATGCTTCTATAGTTTAAAGATTTAATGATTAAAGATTAGCTTTATTTGTCATATGCACATCTAAGTACTGAAATGTATAGTGAAATGCATCGTTTGCATAAAGAATGTGCTGAGGGCGCCATGCGTCCAGCACCAACATATCATGCCTACAGTTTACTGACCCTAACTTTCACAGCCTTGGAACGTGTGAAGAAACTGGAGCAACCATGCAGTCATGAGGAGAATATATAAACTGCTTACAGACATAGAAACATAGAAACATAGGTGCAGGAGTAGGCCATTCGGCCCTTCGAGCCTGCACCGCCATTTATTATGATCATGGCTGATCATCCAACTCAGAACCCCGCCCCAGCCTTCCCTCCATACCCCCTGATCCCCGTAGCCACAAGGGCCATATCTAACTCCCTCTTAAATATAGCCAATGAACTGGCCTCAACTGTTTCCTGTGGCAGAGAATTCCACAGATTCACCACTCTCTGTGTGAAGAAGTTTTTCTTAATCTCGGTCCTAAAAGGCTTCCCCTCTATCCTCAAACTGTGGACCCTCGTTCTGGACTTCCCCAACATCGGGAACAATCTTCCTGCATCTAGCCTGTCCAATCCCTTTAGGATTTTATACGTTTCAATCAGATCCCCCCTCAATCTTTTAAATTCCAACGAGTACAAGCCCAGTTCATCCAGTCTTTCTTCATATGAAAGTCCTGCCATCCCAGGAATCAATCTGGTGAACCTTCTTTGTACTCCCTCTATGGCAAGGATGTCTTTCCTCAGATTAGGGGACCAAAACTGCACACAATACTCCAGGTGTGGTCTCACCAAGGCCTTGTACAATTGCAGTAGTACCTCCCTGCTCCTGTACTCGAATCCTCTCGCTATAAATGCCAGCATACCATTCGCCTTTTTCACCGCCTGCTGTACCTGCATGCCCACTTTCAATGACTGGTGTATAATGACACCCAGGTCTCGTTGCACCTCCCCTTTTCCTAATCGGCCACCATTCAGATAATAATCTGTTTTCCTATTTTTGCCACCAAAGTGGATAACTTTACATTTATCCACATTAAATTGCATCTGCCATGAATTTGCCCACTCACCCAACCTACCCAAGTCACCCTGCATCCTCTTAGCATCCTCCTCACAGCTAACACTGCCACCCAGCTTCGTGTCATCCGCAAACTTGGAGATGCTGCATTCAATTCCCTCATCCAAGTCATTAATATATATTTTAAACAACTGGGGTCCCAGTACTGAGCCTTGCGGTACCCCACTAGTCACCGCCTGCCATTCTGAAAAGGTCCCGTTTATTCCCACTCTTTGCTTCCTGTCTGCTAACCAATTCTCCACCCACACCAATACCTTACCCCCAATACCGTGTGCTTTAAGTTTGCACACTAATCTCCTGTGTGGGACCTTGTCAAAAGCCTTTTGAAAATCCAAATATACCACATCCACTGGTTCTCCCCTATCCACTCTACTAGTTACATCCTCAAAAAATTCTATGAGATTCGTCAGACATGATTTTCCTTTCACAAATCCATGCTGACTTTGTCCGATCATTTCACCGTTTTCCAAATGTGCTGTTATCACATCTTTGATAACTGACTCCAGCAGTTTCCCCACCACCGACGTTAGGCTAACCGGTCTATAATTCCCCGGTTTCTCTCTCCCTCCTTTTTTAAAAAGTGGGGTTACATTAGCCACCCTCCAATCCTCAGGAACTAGTCCAGAATCTAACGAGTTTTGAAAAATTATCACTAACGCATCCACTATTTCTTGGGCTACTTCCTTAAGCACTCTAGGATGCAGACCATCTGGCCCTGGGGATTTATCTGCCTTCAATCCCTTCAATTTACTTAACACCACTTCCCTACTAACATGTATTTCGCTCAGTTCCTCCATCTCACTGGACCCTCTGTCCCCTACTATTTCTGGAAGATTATTTATGTCCTCCTTAGTGAAGACAGAACCAAAGTAATTATTCAATTGGTCTGCCATGTCCTTGCTCCCCATAATCAATTCAGACTGTGGTGGGAAGTTTGCACATGGTGCTGTAAAGCATTGTGCTAACTGCTACGCTGTGGTTCCTCACCTGTCAGGAATGCTAGTTATAATGGATTCTGGACTGAGGTAATTAGACTTGCTTTACCCTGCACTTCAGTTGTTTGGAGGATAATTTGACAGCATTGAGCAATGGTCTCCATTATTTCATCCCTGACTGAACAATAAAAGCAGAGTCAGCAGTGGTTCACCCCTTATATCAGAAGCTGTGGGTTCAATCCTGTATTTTCTGGCAGGACTGAGAGAGAGCTGCGCTGTCAGAAGTGTCATTCTTCGGGTGGGACATTCAATCCTGATCTCATCGACTCTCCCAAGTGAACATGGTAGCACAATTATGAAGAAGAGTGAGGAAGTTATCCTAGGTGACTAGGCCAAGACCCTCCATTAATATTTTCGAAAGGCTTCATTTGGCTGTTGTCACATTGCTGTTTGGATATTTTCCAAAGCTATGATTAAAATACAGCACTGCTTCACGACTGCAAAGGGCTTTGAGAAATCCTGAAAGCGATGTGAAAGACACTATCTACATATCTACGTTTGGCCACAGACCAGAGGGTGATCAGATTGTACAGGCAGAGCTTTCTTCATCAAGAAAGCAGAGGAGACAATGAGAAATTTTCCCTGAGCCCCAGCTCCCACAGGGATCAATGACTTGAGGGAGGATTTTTTTTTGTCGAATACTGCTACAGCTTCCTCACTAACATCCCACCACCCCCTTTGAGTGGTACAAAACAGAAACAGGCATTTCTGACCACTGAACACGAGGAATTCTGCAGATGCTGGAAATTCAAGCAACACACATCAAAGTTGCTGGTGAACGCAGCAGAGGTGCTGCCTAGCCTGCTGAGTTCACCAGCAACTTTGATGTGTGTTGTCTGACCACTGAATCTGTGCTGACCATCGAGAACCAGCTTGCACTAATCCGACTGTACACTAATCCTATTTTACTCTGTCCACATTTCTTTTAATTTCTTCCGGTCTTTCCCATTTGCCTGTACACTAGGGGCCACTTGCAGTAGCCTATTAACCTACTAACTCAAGCACCTTTGGAATGTGGGGCAAAGCCAGAGCACCCACTCTCTCAGGGTGAGCGTGTGGCAACAACCTTGCACCCAGTGCCAGCAAGACCAAGGAACTAAGTGTAAACTTTCAGGAAGGGGAAGTCGAGAGAACACACTCCAATTCTCAGTAAAGGGTCGACAGTGGAAAGGGTGAGCGGCTTCAAGTACTGGGTGTCAACATCTCAGAGGAGCTGTTCTGAGCCCAGCACATGGATGGGGTCACGGTGAAGGCAAGCCAGTGGCTATACTTCATTAGAAGTTTGAACAGATCTCACAAAGTCTGTAGCAAATTTCTGCAGATGTACAGTGGGAAGCATTCTGACTAGTTGCATCATTGCTTGGTATGGAAGCTCTAATGCATAAGGTAGAAAGAGGTCACAGAGGGCTGTGGACTCAGTCAGATCCATCAAGCCCCCCTCCCCCCACCGTCGAGAACATCTTCAAAAAGTGGTCCTTCAAGAAGGTGGCATCCATCATTAAGGACCTGCTCTACCTGTGACATTCCCTCTAGTCATTATCACCTTTAGGGAGGAGGTACAGGAGCCGGACGACCCACACTCAATGATTTAGGAACAGCTTCTTCCCCTCTGCCATCAGGTTTCTGAATGGTCCATGCACCCATGAGCTTACCATTTCTATTCCGCGCTATTTAGCGATTTATTTTTATTGTAACTTGAAGCAATTTTTTAATGCCTTGCACTGTACTGCTGCTACAATATAACAAATTTCACGACCTATGTCACTGATCATAAGCCTGATTCTGACGTTGGTTCAGAAACGCCACACAGGAAGCATCGAAACCAGGTCATGGTCGCTGTGGGGCAGCAGCTATCCCAGCTGCTCCACTGTCCTGTCCACGTATTGCATCCACCAAGCGCCCCACCCCTCTCTGCACCTCCCACTGAACACAGGCGACTTAAGTGAACCCTTGTTGTCATTGTGCCCTGAGGGAAGGACGCTCGATAGGTGAAAGAAATGTTAAGTATCATAGAACTGAGTAGTTCAAAAATGACACTACTCAGTTCTTTCAGAATAGTTCTAGTCCATGCATGCTCACATTAGTTTTTGAAAAAGAAATAAATAGGATGAACAGTTTAAAAAATGTGAGAAAGGATTTATTTTTCTGCACTACACTTTCAGCTGACAATTTGAACAGGGCATGTTAGGACTGGAAGCAGCAGAAGTAGCATTTTAAGTCTCTCCTGTCATTGCTGCAGAATTAAATTGGTTTTCTTAAGTGCCTAGAGTCTTAAAAGCAGTCTGGAGCTTTAATATGAGATGATTGACCCTTTCTCCTTAATGGCCACACTCTTGGTTTAAATAGTTCCCTCTGTGAACGTGATGAATTTTTATTCATTTACCTCCTGGGACTGGTCAGTTCTTTTGAATGTGATGGAATAGCTTTGCAAGGCTGGGCTTCCAGACAGGAATTCTGATCTGAGACAGG
Source organism: Mobula hypostoma (assembly GCF_963921235.1). Classification (NCBI taxonomy): domain Eukaryota; kingdom Metazoa; phylum Chordata; class Chondrichthyes; order Myliobatiformes; family Myliobatidae; genus Mobula; species Mobula hypostoma. Next base: position 32,176,085 of record NC_086120.1, read on the forward strand.
ACTTCTGCAGTCACAAGCTATGCTTCTGCCTGCCTGCTTAACTTCTGAACCCTCATGGAACTCCCTTGTGCCTTATTGTCTGGAGAAGGTGGCTGAGTGAAACTGCGGAGTTGCAGTACCGATACGAACCACGAGCAAAGTACTGCAGATGCATGAAACCTGAGTTAAAACAGAAAGATGCTGCCTGACTCGCTGAGGTCCTTTGTGTGTGTTACTCTGGATTTCCAGCGTCTGCAGAATCTTTCATATTTAAAACAAAAAGTGCTGAAAGTAATCAGCAGGTCCTTGGAGAGAGAAATGGTTCTCTTTTTACGTTGATCACCAATATTAAGATAAAAATTATTTTGTAAGGTACAAAAAATAAGGAGGAATGAGAACAAAAGGGAAGGTTTACGAAACCAGGAGGGATTACAGAATAGAATGGGTGCTGGTGTAAGGACAGTAGTGGTCATGAGAATGAAAAGTACCAGGAAAGAAGTATAAATGGCATTTACACTTATTTATTTATCCACAGGATATCGGGTGAATTCTAGAACCAGAAATAAACATGTCAGGGCTGGCTGATGACCTAATGAGGAATCTAAGAGGCTGTAGTATATCTTGCACTGAGCCTGCTGTGATTTCTGTTGGAAACGTGAGGACAGAGAGGCCAGAGTGCATCGAGACAGAAGAATAAAATGACAAGAAATTCAGAGACACTCTCACAGATTGAACTGGGTTCGGTCTCCATTGTGTAGCGATCAGCGAACCTGGTGAACAAATTATAAACACACAGTAAATTGATGCTTTACCTGAAAATAAGTCTTGGAGCCCTGAATAGAGGTACCTAATTGCTGGAGATGCAAGAGTAAACTAGAGCATTCCAGAGGGAGCAGTTCTATTGGAACACTGTAAAGTATCCATTGATAACATTATGGTGGAGGTGACAGAAATAGCAGTAGAGGTTGCCATGGGAGCACCCTCTAAGCTTGTCCACCATAATGTACTCCCTCCATTTTCCCCTACCACCATACTGCCCTAGCTGAACCGACTAAGAGTTCACATAGTAGCAACAATAAAACAAAAGCTTTGTTTATGGAGGCAACATCTGTGAATTGAGGTTATGTTTTCGTTATGTGTTATGAACTTCTACAGTGAGAGGAAACTTGCTTTACATGTTTGTGAAAAATGGGATATCTCTATCTTCAGGCAGGTTTTCCTTCTCTTAATATCCGGTCTTATTGATAATATTTACACAGAATAAATCCTGGTTTCTCAGAGATATTTATATATTTATGTTCCCTTCTTTTCCTTTATTATGTACTTATATGGATGCAACTTCTTTTGGGGTATTTTATGCCTGGACTGCTGAGTGCAAATCAGCATTTGGCAAAACACCTCCTTCTGCCTCTGGTTGTATTAAGTGCATCACAACAGGGAAATTTGCAACAAGGTCTTTTCTTGCCATTGATTCACAGTGTGGTACAGCAGCAAAGGATGCTATTTGGCCCATTGTGCCTGTGTCAGCTCTCTCTTTACTGTGAGCAATGCAGGATTAACAAATGACAAAGCAGACTTGTCCCATGTTGGACTGCAGTCTAGGTCTATGTCTGCGTAAGGCAGTTCTTGTTACAGCAGTGTTACTGACAGAGGCTTCAGAATGTACTATGAGCCGTTTTTAAGCGTCTATGAAATCTCAGCCAGATCAGGAGTTAGGATTGCATAATCTTTAAGTAAACAAAGATCCTAGAAAAATGAACATTTAAAAAACTGCAGATGCTAGTAAACTCCAAAAAACCTATAAAGCTGGAAATGCTCAGTGGTCAGACAGTATTGGTGCAGAGAAATAGAGTTTATTGTTTCAGATTTGAAACCATTAGTCAGATCTGGAAAAGTGGGCAATCAAGTTATTCTTAACTTGGGGAAGAACTGAATAGGACATATGGAATAACACCTGGTACGGTGATACCAGGATTCTATTTACCAAACTATTTGGTTGAGAGATCAATGAAATAGGGAGAGGGAGTAAGTGGTGATGGCGAAGAGAGAAAACAAAAGGACATACAAAACCTATAAAAAACTCGACAACTCATGTTCTTAGTATTATTTATTTATTTTATTTTTATTATTGTTGTTATTATTATTATTAATAATAATATTTGTTTATTCTGCATTTGCACAGGTTGTCTTCTTTAGACCGTTTCTTGTTTGACAGTCTTTGTGGGCAGTTTTTCATTGATTTTATTGTATTTCTTTGTTCTACTGCGAACGCCTGCAGGAAAATAAATCTCAGGGTAGAATTTGGTGACATATATGCATTTTGACAATATAATTACTTTGAACTTTGGACTTTAAAATGCAGAACTGTTCCAGAGAGAACTGTATCTCTCTCTACAGATGTGTAATTTCCAAAATATTAGACGTTGCTTTATATTCTGGTATGGGCGGTATTTTGATGTGATGAGATTAAGAGGAGAAATGATAGCAGTGGCATTGCTTTGATAAAGTGCAAAGGTCGATACTGTTCCTGGTTGCAGAAGAGGAATCAGATTACAGTGGCAGGGAAATGGAGACGCGAGGAGGTAACATTTTTTTGTGCAGCAAGTTGCTTTAATCAGGAAATGATTGGCTGTGGTGGTGGAATTGGATTCATTTGTGATCTTCAAAGGGCAAACGTGACAAATATTTGAAATGAAAATATTTGCTGTGCATTGGAGAGAAAAAGCATGTGGCGTGAGACTGTCTGAAGAATTCTTTAATGTGGCCAGTACAGACCGGATGGGCTGATTGGCTTTCTTCCTTGCTGTACAATTCTATTTGTTAGGTTCTTCTTTTACCCAGGAAAATTAGTCTGTATGGGCAGTCACAATACGGATGACAAAATCTTGTAATGTCACATTACTGGGCTGCCTCCCTGTCCATCTCCATCCGTTTTGGAGGCCAGATGTCTTGTGTTAACGTCTGACAACATTAAAGTAATTCAGGCAAAATTGAATAAAACTTAATAAACGGTAACACACAGCATACAACAGCTGCTATAAATACCTTAAAGTAAATTTATAAACTTAGTCATATATTTTCCAAGCCGCTTGAGCTCAGTCACATTTCAACCCACTCTACAATATCCTGGATTACTGTGTTTTAGATGGAGCACAATTTAGACCAAGTCAACTGTGACTCTTTTCAAAGCATTAATTGTGCATTTTACACGCCTTGAATTAAAATGGATTGTCGTATGAGAAGAAGCCATCCAATTAATTGTATTTAAATCTGAGATTTAGGATGCTACCTGTTAACAGTAAAATACTATATTTGGCCAGTAACAATCTTTCTATTTAAGCTCAAGTGTTACAGTAAAACTCCAAGGAGTCAATATGAATGTTTCTAGTTGTTCCAAGATATTCTGCTCATGTCAATTAGCTTCCAACAACCAACATATGTAACAGAAGTAGTACAACAGAGAGTTGGAAATTCAGACACTTTAATAAATTAAACTGTAAGAATGTGCAATTATATAGTACCTTCCATATCTACAGAATGTACAAAAGTGATTCACAGCCTATAAAGTTACTTCAAAGTGCAACTGCACTCAGTTATGTAATGAATGAACACTTATTATTCACAGAAATTATTTTCCTCCTAAAACTGTTTTAGAGTGACACCGATGTGAAATTTTTCCTTGTCCTCTACCATCAAGGACAAGTGCATGGGTACACCATTATCCTCTTCAAGTTCCCCCCCTCCCCACATTATGCTCTGTATGGACTTGACAAATTAGCCTGTCACGCACTCAGGGACTTGGGCTAATATGACTAGTATGTGCTGGACGGGTAGCAGGGTGGATATACAGAGGTGTAAGGCGCTCCTTCCCCCCACAGGCCTGCAGGTCACCTTTGGGTAAGGTGTAGCACCTGATTAGCCATCCTTCCCCACCCCCCAAATCAGGGTCACATGAAGCCATGGGAGCAGATGTTGGATAGTCCAATGAGCAGCTGGTGCATATCACAAGTCCTGGTTATGCAACGACTATGGAAGGTAGACAACCTCTGAAGAATATTGATAATGGCTGGGGTTACCCATCTTGTAAAGACACCGGCCAGAAGAAGAAATGGCAAACCACTTCTGTGGAAGAAATTGCAAGGAGCAGTCATGGTCGTGGAAAGACCATGATCGCCCACATCATACGACGTGGCACATAACAAACGAATGGATGTGCCAGATCGTAATTATATGTGCTGTGTGTGACCATACATACTGTGCTTTGCACCTTGCCCTTAAAGAAGTGATGATTCATTTACTTGTATAGATGTCTATGGTTTAATGACAATTAACATGAAATTGAACTTGAAATGTTCCTTTATTAACACTGGGATTTTCTACCCCACAACATCGCGGGAATACCTGCATCAAGGAGACTGCATCAGTTCAAGCAACAAGCAAACCATCACCTCCTCAGGGGTAGTCAGGGATGAACAGTAAGTGCTGACCTTTTGAATACATAAAAAAATGATAATGCATGCCAACGTTTTTGAATTGCAAACTCTTGGATATCCAGAATTGTTTGTGTTTTTGTGCCATGGATGTCCATCACTGTTTCTGCCTTTAAGCTGTTTGGAGGCTGTGCCCCACAGAAAATGACATTGAAGCCAGAAGGCATCATGCGTTTCATTACAAACAAGGCAGCACAGGATTAATAGGCAGAGATATTATAGCATCTGAGCTGCAATAGCACGATAGCAAACTAGAGACCTGGGACAAACCGATTCCAGTTCTTGACTAGCCTATTTCAGATTAATTTGCACAAAAATGATATTCTTTCTCAATAGTCACAGGAATTAGGAATAAAGTCTCATACATACATGTGCAGCACAGGACACCAAGAGATTTATTATTCCACCCAAGTACTTCTGGACTATGGAAGGGAAAGTGAACCATGCTTATGCTGCTGATCACTGCCAATTTTAAACTAGCGTCATTGCGGTAGGACCTGGATGAATGTTCTCCAATGACTACATGAGCTACTGCCCTCTAGAGAGTGTGGAAATGCTTGCCCAACTTCCAATGGACTGTGTTGGATAGACAAGGTCCCAGATCAGGATTTCTTGAAATTGTTGACCGGCTGACTAAATTCGCAAAGATGGCCACTTTATTGACTAAATGGTGGCCTAACTTGCAGAGATGGTGGGAGCTGGTGGCAGAATTTGACGTCCATGGGAGCATAATGTTAATTGGAATACGAAGGAACAAAATTGACAAAACTGTCTGAATTACCCCAATATCTCAAAAGTTAAGGCAAGACTGAGGGTCTCCTCTCTGCAGGACCATCTCAACCATCCCTCAGAATGGACCCTTCCACTTCCCCTACACCACCGTGAGACACATTCTAAAGCATATTGGGAGACATTGAAACTGGAATGAATATTTTTCCTTCTATCCATTCAGAGTGTGTTTGATTTTAACATCTTGCAAGTTTATTTGATTTTAAAAGAGAAATTAAGTGAACACGGATGGGGTTGGAGAACAGCATAAATTATAGATATTCAATATCTAGCCAATCTGTCTTTTGGCATCCTGGCTTTAAATAAGTGTCAAAACAGAATTTGCTCAATTAAGTAAGATTTGAGATGGCACAGGCCTCTTGGCTGAATGTCTACATTTCGCCAAACAAAAACGGGCACTAGATTTTTTTTTGTTTTAGCATTAAAGAGATGAATTCATCTTGTAGCTTCCCCCTCTGGCATTTAATCACAGCATCAAAGTTTAATTGGGCCTTTTCATCTCTCATGCAGGAAAATAATTGTAATGAGAAAGAACAGATCTTAAGATCGCTCAATTTCCCTGGCTTGGTTTCTTTTCTGCCTGCCCTTGCAAGAATATTGCTCTTCACATCTGTAAGACATTACTGAGGAGAAGTGAGATATAAAAAAAACCCTTGTGGAGTCATGCCACTGCTGTTCAATTCAGCTCGAGAATTTCACTTGAGTAGCTCTGTGCCACCGACAAAGATACATTCCTGGAATTAAAACCACATTGGTTCCAACTTTTAATGACATTTGAAGCTGCTTTGATCATAAATTAATGCCAGTTTGTCCTTCAACACACAAAACAATAACATTTATTCAAAATCCCCGAGCTTGTCTTGTAAATATTCATGGCTTTTCTTTAGGAGCTGCTCACAGTAGTTTGTTAATATTGCAAAACTAAATAGGTGCCTTCTGTATTACCGAATGTTCCTGACTCGAAGAATATTCGGAACACAAGGACTGTGTGTATGGTTTCATATGCTGCATAGATTAAAGTTGCCATTCTGGTCTTTCAGTTATGTGAGTTATCATCTGCCATACTGCAGAGCAAGATGTATTGGATTTCACTGGAAATGTAGCATTTACATGGTGCACACTCATTACTGACCATGAAAGGAGGTAAGACAAATCTTTCTCTTCCTCTCTGCTGTCAGGGAGCCAGGAACTGGCAAGAGTGGCCTTCAGCAAAGAGAGCAGCACTATAAATATCAACAATCTGCTGAATCATAAGGAAATCATGGCTGTAAATGTCTGTCATATTACCCAGGAATGGGAAATTCACTGGCACTGGCCTCTGCAGTCCCAGAACAGGAGGGGGTGTGATAGAGTAGATGCTGAAAAGATGTACCTCCTTGTGAAAGTATTTATAATTGGGAACTTATCGGAGAATGTAATGTAGACCATAAGACCAGAATTAGGTCATTCTACCCATCGAGTCTGCTCCGCTATTCAATCATAGCCGATTCATTTTCCCTCTCTACCATATTCTCCTGCCTTCTCCCTGTAACCTTTTACTAATCGAGAACCAATAAACCGCCACTTTAAATATACCCAATGATTTGGCCTCCATATCCATCTGTGGCAATGAATTTCACATTTTCACCACCCTCTGGCTGAAGAAATTCCTCATCTCTGTTCTAAAGGGATGTTCTTCTATTCTGAGTCTGTGCCCTCTGGTCCTAGACTCCCCACTATAGGAACATTGAGATGAGGAGGAATGATTTCTCCCAAATGGTTTTGCATCTTTGGACTTCTTTATCCTTGATTGCAATGGAAGCTGTATCATTGAGTACATTCAAAATTAAATGGATATATTTTTGGGCTGAGGTTATGGGGGAACAGGCAAGATCAGAGCAGTCATTACTGGCGAGATATGCTAGCAGGTCCTTATGTCTGCCATGTTTTTATTTCATTTGTTTTTGAATGGAAAAAATACCCTAATCCTTCACCCTCAGTACTCAATGACCTCCAACACAGATGGTCAACTCAAAACAACCAAGGTCAAAGGGTTTCTACTAATTTAATGGGTTAAAACATGCTTCTGTAAATCTGGCACTTTCTCATCAAATTCCAAAGCACCCTGCAACCAACTTAACTTTGACTCCAGGTGGCATGAATTCAAAAATTTCCACCTACCCTTTTCCACAAACTGATGAACCAGGGCTCTCCATTTTCAACCATACTTTGTAGGAGCTATTGATATTGGTGGTTGTTCATCATCTCCAATGATGACAGGAAACATGTGCGGGAAAGTTCTTAAAGTACACTGGGGCAGATCCACTCTCTTGACCTCAGAAGTCCCCGTCCAGTGGTCCGAACAAGCATCACAAACTGGGGTCTTCCTTGGTTGCAGTGGATGATCATGATACCTTCATGCCCTTCTCTCACCACGAAGCGTTGCAGACCTCCCCTCCTGACCATTGGATCTCACTGTAGATCTCATCCACCCAGAGAACCAGAGCTGACTTCGCATACTAGGTCAGGCATGTCCCTATCTCACCAGGGTACGAGGCCACCAGCTATGTCCACCTGGTGTAGCCTGCTTGTAGAAGGTGTGGCTGCTACTTGGAGACAGCAAACAGCTACTTGGAGTCACAGGTGAGAGCTGAGCATTCGGTGGGGTCCAAAGGTGAGTGAGCTGCCCTGGAATGGATGCAACAAGCCCCTTCCCCAGAGATGCTGCCCCTCCCTGAACACTCCATACACCCCACTCTGAATAAGTGTTGAAACAGAAACAAGGGCACTGAAATCCATGAGGTGAAGGTCCTCAGTGTTCATCCTAAATGACCAATGACGAAGTTGGCCAAGTCCTGAAGGAGACAACCGCCACATTTCCTCTGCAGATTGTAGTTAGTGAGATACCATGATGAATAATCCAACTAAACCTTGTCTTCACTGACCTACATGTGCCAGATGTATCATTGGTAGAAATGGTCACTCCACAGTCCTTGAGGAGGCTCGGTGCTGTAATCACACAGAGGACAGCTCTCATTCATGTCATGTGGCACCACAAGCTAAATGGGTCAGAGTCAGAAAAAATCTGGCATCTTAAAGCAGGACATCCATGAGGTGCTACGGACCATCAGCGGAAGCAGGATTGCACGCTATTACAATCTGCAACTTCATGGCCTGGCATATCCATCAACTCTGCTATCAGGGCGAAGTAACAAAAACATGCCAGGGGCAGCAGCAGTGAAAATGTAGCATTTGTCCACTCATGTGGAAAATTGCTCAAATATATCCTGTGCATAAGAAAAAGGACAAATCCTATCAGCTAATTACTGATATTCTCAATTATCAGCAGGATTATGGAAACTATTACCCATAGTGTTGATAATCAGAATCAGAATTAGGTTCATTATCAAGTTTAAGAATAACACTGGCTTTATTATCTAAGATAAGCCAGAGATAAGTTATTCTGTGTTATATGTGTGTTATATGTACTACAGTACTGTGCTTTACACACTGGTCCAGAGAAACATTGTCTCATTTGGGGGTATACATGTATATACAGTACTTAAATGACAATAAACTTGACTTGACTATTTGTCACATGTACATTGAAACACAGTGAAATACAACATTTGCGTCAACAATCAGCACAGTCCATGGATGTGCTGGGGGCAGCCTGCAAGTTTTTCCAGACTTGCAGTGCCAACACTGCATGCACACAACTTACTAACCTTATCCCTAACCCGAACCAAACTGGCGTGGCCCTTTCGATTCTCTTATAATTATGAATCTATTATGGATTTATTGAGTATGCCCACAAAAAAATGAATCCCAGGGTTGTATATGGTAACATTTATGTACTTTGATAATAAATTTACTTTCAATCCATATGTTTTTAGAATATAAGAGGAAACTGGAGCACCTAGAGGAAACTGACACAGTCACAGGAAGAACGTACAAGCTCCTTACAAACAGCAGGGGAAATGAACCCGAGTTGCTGGTGCTGTAAAAGCATTATGCTAGCCACAATGTTACCATGGATATTGGAGTGGAATCAGCAACAGGACGACATGAACAGGGATTATGCAATTACTCATCAATAATCTATTTGCCCAAGTCCAATTAGGGTTTAGCCAGACCACTGTACGCCAGACCTCATCACAACCTTGGTCTAACATGCACCAAAGAGCTGAAACCAGAGATGAAGTGCGAGCATCTGGCCTTGACTACAAAGCAGCTTTAGACTGAATGTGGCATCAAAATGTCTTGGTAAGACTGAAGTCAATGGGCTCCAAAAGGTAAATGCTCCAATGGTCGGAGTCTTACATTGCACAAAGGAAGGTGGTTCTGAGTGTTGGATCTGAATGAAAGATGGAATACTTCGGAAGTTCACTCAGTGTTACAGTGTCAAAAATGTGGCAGCTTACTTGCACAAAGGAAGCTGAAGAGGAATGTAACAATAATGCAAATGGAGGCATTGACTGTTAGCAGATCAGCAGGATTAACTGTCCTGTCAAAGGACAGAGGAACAAGGTACTGCATTTCAAAATTCCACTTTTCGATTCATCCTCGGAGTTTTTTCATCTCAAGTAAAGACAGAAAGTTCCGGGAATATGCAGCAGGTTAGGGAAGAGAAACATAGTTAACATTTCTGGTCATGCACCCTTCATCAGAACTGCTAAGGAAAGTAAAGAAGCTGGTTAATTGGCAGGGATATCGGGAAAGGAGGATGTCTCTGATTGGGTAAAACAAGAGGGACCATTGGGTCAAGGGCAAACAAAGTTATCTGGTCATGGAGTGAATGGAAGCAGTTAAGAGGGTGAGAACATAGACAAAGGATGTCAGAGTGGTGAAATGCAGACTTGCCTGGAAGACTTTTAGCACCTGTTTGAGAGAGCAGGAAAAAAAGTTTAGTTTGACATCACATTCAAAAAACAGCAGCAGTTCCAGCAACACACACAAAATGCTGGAGAAACAGGAATACCAGCTAAATTTTTCCAGTTCAAGTCTTTGGAGTATGGAGTCATAGAGCACTACACCACTGAAACAAGCCCTTCAGCCCATCTTGTCTATGCCAGTCTGTTGTGCCTAGTTCCATCAACCCGCACCTGGGCAATAACCTTCACATCCATGTACTTACCCAAACTTCTCTTAAATGTTACAATCGTCATCGTTAAAGAGTCTAACAGTTATTGGCAGTTATGAGACACCACTCCTTATATTACACTCCTGAATTCCCCAAAATAAGACTGGACTAGAATCTAATCAACACACACTAAATGCTGGAGGAACTCAGCAGGCCAGGAAGCATCCATGGAAAAGAGTACAGTCGACGTTCAGGCCGAGACCCTTCAGCAGGACTGGAGAAAAAATGTTTCCTTCTTACCCTGATCTTGGCGCTTCGTAAAGGCCAATCAGTTTTAATCCCATAATGACAAAGAAGGAAGCTATTGAACCTCTCAGGGCCAAGCTATCTTAATCCTCCTGCTTACTTCCTTGTACCCTTAGAGCTTGTTCACTCTCAGACACACTGATCAATTCCCTTTTTCATTTTATTTGCCTTTACCCTACCAGCCCATCTGTGTGATGTGGGAAGGACATGGTGGAAGGCTAAATGCCCGTTCCACAGAGACAGCATCCAAGGTCAGGACTGAACCCAGGAACTGGAGGTGTGTGAAGCACTTAGTGCAGCACACCACCAGACCACTTTAGTTCCATGATACACAAGGGGAGCGGAAACAGAAATTTGACATGGGTGATGGCACAAAACCACCAACTCTCAATGACCACATTCCTTAGTATATGCCTCAGCCTGTACTCAAGTGCTTTGAGGTCATTAGAACAGAACTTCAGAACATTAGGCAGTGGCATGATTATCCCAGGGACATATCTTTGCCGCGGTTTATATACTCCAATTCTATTGAGTTCTGTTGCTCAACTCCACTGCCCAGTAATAGTTATGGAACTCATCAGTATGTTGAAAACATACAGACAAATGAACCAGCAGTAAAGATACCACGACGGGACGTTCAGATGGCACTAATGGTGTGTGCATTTATATTTTCACAAAACATTGGAGCAGCAGTGGAGAGCTATAGGTTGAGAACTGAGAATTATTTGATGGTGTGGATTGGCAAAGTATAGAGAAAATTTAAAAGCATAAGACCATAAGACATAGGAGTGAAATTAGACCATTTGGCCAATTGAGTCTGCTCTGACATTCCACCATGACTGATCTTTATCTGTCTAAACCCCATTCTCCTGCCTTCTTCCCATAATCTTTGATACCTTTACTAATCAAGAACTTGTCAAATTCCACTTTAAATATACCCAATGACTTGACCTCCACAGCCATCTGTGGCAATGAATTGCACAGATTCACCACTCTCTAGCTGAAGAAATTTCTCCTCATACTCCTTTAGGGATGTCCTTGTATTCTGAGACTGTGCCCTCTGGTCCTAGACTCTCCCACTATAGGAAACATCACGTCTACTCTATCTAGGCCTTTCAATATTCATTAGGTTTCAATGAGAGCCCCTTCTCATTTTTCTAAACTCCAACAGGTACAGGCCTGGAGCCATCATTTCCAACGATTCAGGGCTTGAGGAGCTGACTTTAGGGAAAGGCTGAATAGTTTAGGACATTATTCCCTGCAGTGTAGGGGAATGAGAGGAGAATTGATAGAGGTATATCAAAATTATAAAGGACATACTGCAGCTAGAGTAAATCAAACAAGTTTTTTTGCACTCAGGTTGGGTGAGACTAGAAATGGAGGTCATAGGTTAAGGGTGAAAGGCGAAATATTTAAGGGGAACCTGAGGGGGATCTTCTTCACTCAGAGAATGGTGTGAGTGTAGAATGAGCTGCCAGTAGTGGGTGGATGCAAGTTCGACTTCAACATTTAAGAGACATTTGTATCGGTACATGGATGGGAAAGGCACAGAGGGCTATGGGTCAGGTGCAGGCCAATGGGACTAGGCAGAATAACAGTTTTGCCTGGACCAGATGGGCCGAAGGGCTTGTTTCTGTGCTGTGGTGCTCGATGACTCAAGGACCACTCAACAGTGAGCAGCACCTTCCTACAGAGAGAGGTCACAGATTTTTAAGGTGGTTGGCTATTCAGATTGGTCATCTTTAATCCCTCACAGGGGGTGTCTTTAATTGGGAGGACAACTGCAACTTTCTCATAATCTGCTGATTTGTCTCAGAATTTCCCAGGTAAACCGACCAGCTGACACTACTGCGAAGGAGAAGGGATATCACTAAATGAGCTCCTGGTCGAAATAGCATGCTGGTAGCAGACGCTAATGGCGAGATCCCTGCAGTGTACCTGCACAAACAGAATAAAATGCATCAGGGCCTAAAATGGAGATGCCCGGAGGTACATGTTTTGCTTTGTACTGAAAAAGTACAAAATGAATCACCCAATCACTCCACTCCATATGGAACAAATAACTTGCAGACTAATTATCATTAATCTTACTATGCCTGCTAATACCAGTTACAAGACCCACGAGAATGTATTTGAGGAGGAAATGTGTCAAAGTATTTCAGCAAACTGATTTCAAACAATGACCAATTAGCCTTGGCGAACACATGTTTCTATCAGAACACAAGAGATTAGCAAATATGTCAACTTCACTCAAAACAGCTTGTTGAGTGAAACTTCAGCAAGTTCAGACCTGAGTTTACCAGATATATTGGGTCAATGGAAGGCTAGCTATTAGGGTTTTATGCTTGCTAATAGCTGCTCTGTTAATGGAGAACTTTTCCTTAAAGGAATTTTATTTATTGACAGTACTATGCAAAAGGCTTAGGTACATCCATGTAGCTAAGATTTTTGCATGGTACCGTAACTGTCAATATGGAGCACAGAGCAAGTTTGTAAATCAGGCAGGAGCGAAAGATGTTGGGAATGGCAAGGGTGGAGCGCTATTAGATTAGATTAGACTAGATTCAACTTTATTGTCATTGTGCCGAGTACAGGTACAAATCCAATGAAATGCAGTTAGCATCTAACCAGAAATACAAAGAATAGTGTTATTTACAAAACACCTGTGAATAAAAAGTAAGTGCTACAGCACACAAATATAAAAGTACTGAGACAGTACAATATGGGTGCAATACTGCTTAGCGCTGTGATGTGAGGTTCAGCAGGGTCACAGCCTCAGGGAAGAAGCTCTTCCTGTGCCTGCTGGTGCGGGAGCGGAGGCTCCTGTAGCGCCTACCGGATGGGAGGAGAGTAAAAAGTCCCTGGTCAGGGTGAGATGCATCCTTGATAATGCTTTTCGCCCTGCCCAGGCAGCGTTTATGGTAGATGTTCTCAATGGTGGGCAATTGGGTGCTGATAATCCGCTGGGCAGTTTTCACCACCCGCTGGAGTGCTTTGCAGTCCGATACGGGACAATTGCCATACCACACTGAGATGCAGTTGGTGAATATGCTCTCAGTGGTACAGCGGTAAAAGTCCGTCAGTATCCTGGGACGGAGGTGAGCTTTCTTGATGCTCCGCAGGAAATAAAGACGCTGTTGTGACTTTTTGATCAGGATGGAGGAGTTCAGGGACCAGGTGAGATCCTCGGAAATGAGGACACCAAGGAATTTGAAGCTTGATACACGCTCCACTACAGCTCTGTTGAAGTCGGTGGGGATGTGAGTGTGGCTCCTAGCCTGCCTGAAGTCCACAATGATCTCCTTGGTCTTCTGGATGTTAAGGGCTAGGTTGTTGTTGGCACACCACGCAGCCAAGTGCTGGACCTCGTCCCTGTAGGCTGTCTCGTCATCCCCTCTGATCAGGCCAACCACCGTGGAGTCGTCTGCGAACTTGATTATGGAGTTAGAACCATGTACAGGAACACAGTCATAGGTGAAAAAGGAGTACAGAAGAGGGCTCAGCACACAGCCTTGAGTACACCGATGTTCACGGTGAGAGTGGAGGAGAAGAGGTTGTCTAACTTAACTGATTGGGATCCGTTAGTCAGAAAGTCCAAGGTCCAATTGCAGAGGGATGAGCTGATACCAAGCTGGTGAAGTTTGGCAATCAGCTTGGAGGGGATCACAGTATTGAATGCCGAACTAAAGTCAATGAACAGCATTCTGACATAAGAGTTGGGGCTGTCCAGGTGGGTCAGGGCAGAGTGAAGTGCCGTGGAGATGGCGTCCTCTGTTGACCTGTTGGTGCGATGGGCAAGTTGATGGGAGGGGTATGGGACAAGTGGCAGTGAAGGAGTGCCAGGGGTAGGGGGGGTTGTGTGGGTGCAGGCACACCCTGTCTCTGGACATTCTGCACCAGATTACAGAATGTCTCTCTGGTGCTTCCTGAACCTTCCCCTCTCCCCTCCGCTTTTCCCCACCATGATTCCCCTCTCCCTGCCCCCTTCCCACTCCCAGTCCACGATAGAGACCCAAATCAGAATCAGGTTTATCATCACTCACATATGTGTGAAATTTATTTTTCCGTGGCAGCAGCACAATGCAATACATAAATTAATACCCTATATATATACGTGCCTAAGACTTTTGCACAGTATTGTATTTGTTTATTTATTTAGAGATATAGCACAGAATAGGCCCTTCCAGACCAACGAGCACCCCCGCCCCCCCATTTGACCTTAGCCTAATCCCAGGACAATTTACAATGACCAATTAACTTACTAACTGATACGTCTTCAGAATGTGGGATGAAACTGCAATATCCGGAGGAAATGCACGTGGTCACAGTGAGAACATACAACTCTCATTCCCTGAGCTCTAATAGTATCACATTAACTGGTACGTACCGTGGCATGCTAAAAGCTTATTATTTTAAATTTTATTGACCATTGATTCTTTTCTCTGCCTCTCTATCACTCTTTCCCATCTTTTCTCTGCTCTCCAAACTTTCATTTTAATTAGATTTTTCTAGTTCCGTAACTCTGCCATGAATGGTTCCAAGCCCGGCGGCAAAAGGAGGAGGGTCTGGCTTGGGGGCTAGCAATGAGTTTCTGTAGCACCGTAAAAAAACCCAGTGCTGCAGAAATGCCAACCGAAGCTCCAAAGACATCAACCCTGCAAGATGACAGATCGTCTCCTAAAAGATGTATGATGTCTTGTGATGAGAGCTGCTAGTCTGTGGAAGCCACTGGGCTGATCGACTTTCTATCACCCAGGACTGCCACCAGACTGGCCCAGGATAGAGGAATTTGGACAGCCTATTCCCCTGTAAGGGTGACAGACTAACTGGCTTCTCATTCTACGGACCGCATTCTGGCTGTTTCGATGACCAGATGAGAGCCTGGTTTAAAAGAAATGCTCAAGTTCAAGGACTGAGATCATGAGTATGAACAAAAGTTCTTCCCACTGGTGGAGGGTCGCAAGCCCAAAGGACAGAGCTTTCACAGGGTGGATCGGCCTAGACCTGCCCTGTGGCACAGACTCAGCACCTGTAGTGCCTGCCTGCCCACTTTAACCTGTTCTGGACGCAGAGGGCCAGTTGAGGTGACCTTTTGTAAGCAAGAGGCAGCCTGGTGTCATAGGCTTTTGGAACTGTTTTAAATGTCTCCAGTAGTCAGAGATATTGTAAAGCTGTTTACATTGACCTAAATAATCAGAACAAAGAATTAAAATGATTTACAAAAAATCAATTTAATTAAAAAGACCTTGAAGTAAAACAGTGAAGTGAACAGCACATTTAACTTCACAGCTCTTATTTTTCATACGCTGGTGACCCCATTCATTTGAATGAGGTCTCTGTTGGACATAGCTCTCCCTGCCCTGTAGCTAAGAGCTAGATGCAAAGCACATTCACCCACACTCCTCAGCATGTCAGTGATCCACGCTAGGCTCGGTGTCGGTTCAGGAGGTTGGGACCTTGTGAACTGGCCTTCAGCGTTCTTCCTTTCTTCTGCATTTAACCTGCAATTAGAGAGGGCAGATGGGAGCCAAAGGAATGAGGCTAACTGGATTGCTCACGCAGAGAGCCAACATTTGTTCAGAAGGATATGGGTCTTCCTGTCAAGACCAGCAGTAATTAACCACACAAAATTATCTTTGCGAAGATGATTGTGAACAGCATGTTGAAACGTTGCTGTCCTTGTGCAGGCACTCCCACTGTGCTGTCAGGTGGGGAGAATCAAGATCTCAATCTAACTGGGATGAATGCAGGGTAAAATTCTAAATCAGGGTGGTGTGTGATTCAGAAGTATTTCCCAAGCACCTTCAGTCATTATTTTTGGGCAGCAGAATTAATGGATTTGGGAAGTGCAGTTATGGTGGTCAATTAGGGTACTCTGGTAGAGAGATTGAATGTTTAGGAATGTGGATGGGATGCCATTCAAGCCAACTGTGTTGTCCTTGATAGTGTTTTGAGTATTATAGAAAACAGATTCATCCAGGCAATTGCCTCTATGCTCTGTTGTAATGCTAACAAAGTCACAGGAGAGACACAGCTGCTAGATATAAAGTAGTCTTTTATACGACAAAATAAGACACTCTCTGAAGGAAGAGACCTGTTCAACCCAATATTACATGACGTTTTATATGCTGAAGATCAAAGGACAATTCTATATTTACAATGTATCTACAATGCTTCCTTTGAATTACATACAACTTGCACACTTCCTTCTTCGCACCCACACTCCAGACACGTGAAATGAATGTTAATCAACATTGTCTAGTTTTTCAATTAACTGCTTTTCACAGCTCTTGGAACCTATTGCCCGGGGGTGCATTTTTAATTTAATCTATATTCCACGTTCAGGTCTAAAGGTTGGCTCTGAAGTTAGTTGCTGGTTAATATTTTGCTATATACCCCAAGTTCAGAATATGCCCTAACAGCTCTAACCAGAATGATGGTTCCACTTGTAAGGTGCTTGAGATGCAGTTTGTCAACTAAAACTCAATCCCCAACCCCTTAATGGCCCCAGGAGACAACCCTTCAATCGGCACCTCAAGCCTAGACAGATCAAGTCCATAATTTACTTTCTCGATCAGAGGCTAAGCACAAGAGGAAACCAGCCTCCCCTCTGCAGACTCTGTCTATAATTCCTTAGTAAAGCAGCCAGCGTGAATTAAGGCCCCTTGCATCTCGGACATTCTCTCTTCTCCTTTCTCCTGTCGACAGAATTAATATCACTGGTGTATGTTTTGAAATTTGTTGTTCTGTGGCAGCAGTACTGTGCAGTACAAAACTGCAAATACTACTATAATACAACAAAAAGGTATTACCTACTTTAAAATACTATAAACCACGATAAGAAATATTTAAAAAAATAAATAAGTAGTGCAGGAAGAGAGTAAAACAGTGAGGCAGAGTTCATCGGTTCATGGACCGTTCAGAAAGCTGATAGCAGAAAGGAAGAAGAGTGTGTGTCTTCAGGATCCGGTACCTCCTCCCTAATGGTGATAATGAGAAGAGGGCATGTCCCGGGTGGTGGGGGTCCTTAATGATCGGTTTCGACTTTTTGAGGGCATCACCTTTTGAAGATGTCCTTGATGCAGGAGAGGCTGGTGACCATGCTGGTGCTGGCTGAGTTTGCAACCCTCTGCAACCTTTTCTCAATCCTGTGCATTGGCATCTCCATACCAGGTGGTGATGTAACCATTTAGAATGCTCTCCATAGTAGAAGATACAAAAGCCTGAAATAACATACCACCAAACTCAGGAAAAGCTTCTAGGCCACTGTTTTCAGACTCTTGAATGGAACACTTGTACGATTGTCTTGGCCACACAATCTACCTCGTTGTGATCTTGCACTTTACTGTTTGCCTTTGGTAGTTTTTACATTTTATTCTGCATTGTTAATATTTCAGTCCAATGTACTGTGTCATGATTTGATCTATATAAATAGTATGCAAGACAAGTTTTTCAATATATATTGGTATACCAACAACAATACCAATGTGTTTGTAGAATCCGGTATTTCTGTCTGCTGAGGAAATAGCAGAGGTATAGCTACTGACAAAACATCCTGTAGTGAAGGTCGTAAATATCAGTGCACGCACAGCAGGATGTGGTACAACATTGGATCAAAAGTCATTGAATTCTCAATAGACGCACTCAAACATACTACAGATCTCATTAAATAATTTAAAATCTGCATTAATATAGTTCTCCTTCTTCTCTTCAGCTGTCCATCGATTTTGATGTTGACTGTGCTGAGAGTTAAAAAAAATCCACATCATCAAGAAACTACTCCAACACGCCTTGCACAGTAATGAGACAGACGGTGTCGTGCCCCCACCATACAGTCTCTCTGGGCTTCCAAATCTGATGCTCAGTGGTACACAGGATTGTAACAGACTTAGCGGACAAGGAAGCTGCCCCGCAGTGACAACTAACTAGTCTAGTGATGCCATCTGATGACCAGTACTCTGGTTCCTCCGCATAGCACCATGGTGGCTGTACCACTGACCTTTTTGGATTCATCTGCCACAGACACCATCAGACGCCCTGCTGCCGGTGTCCTCGTTGGGCGCGGCCTTTGCCTGAAGGGGCATAACCTACAAAGTAGCAAAGGCGTGCTTACCTCCTTGACTTAGCTAGCCACGATCCTACTACTAGATATAGTCTAGTAGTATACCGATGGAACATCACCTTCAAGGCTAGGTTAGACCTGCCAGGGAATGAATCTCCGCCCTACTTTGCTGATGTTCGGCCAATGTCATTCCTACACCATGGTGAGGCACCAAGGTAGGATTTTGTAGGAGGCGCCAAGGTAGATTTTGTATTAACATAGTTAGAAATTAATTGATTGAAGTTAAAAACATAAGATTGTGATGAAAGGCCTTTTAACTGATTTGCTATCACTGTTTCTATCTCCACAGATCTTGCCTGACCTTGCTGAACTTTCACCAGAGACATGATCAGAAACACCTTTCTATCCTCTGTTTTTATCATGGTTCCATTTTCTTACTTTAGTTTCTTCTTTGCCTTGTCATTGTTCCAAACTTACCGATGCTTCATTATTTTTATTTGTCCTTCCTCTTCAACATTTCTTAACGCATGCATTACTAAATGACAATAAAAGAGAACTGTGTGCCCTCATAATCTAATCTAATAATCTAATTTACCCCCTGCATCACTAATTTCCCCATTTATATCCCTGGGCTTTGAACAGCTTTTACTTAAAGAATAAACTTGAAGTGCTTTCAACGGTTATCAACAGAGCTGCATCAGGCAGTGAGGAATATGCAGTTCATTTATGTAGTGGAGTGACTACAGGGTTGAGTGTCAATATTGATATCCCTTTCACAGAGGGAAACAGAGTGGGCACTGAGTATTTGTCTATCAACCTCAAGAGCCTACCTGGAATTGTTGCAGTGTGAAGGCAAATGCCTGGCACCAATTACACTCAAGAAGTTTGGCATTATCCAGTGCAAGACAGCCTTTTTGATTGGCATCCCATCCAACCCTATGAAACATCCCCTCCACTCCAAATTTATTTTGTCTGTATATTACAAGCAGCATTGAATAATTGCAAGCTACTAAACAAATGCAGTGTAGGTAGATGAGAAAGAGCAAGACCATTATGAGGTAGATTGTAAGGCCAAGAGTTCATCTTACTGTACAAGAGTCTATTCAGGACTCTGATAGCAATGGAATAGAAGCCTTCCTTGAGCTTGATGGTATGTGCTTTCAGGCTTATATATCTTCTGCTGTAGAGAGCATTCTGACTGGTTGCAACCCCATCTGGTATGGAGGCACCGAAGCACAGGATCATAAAAGGCTGCAGACAGTCATAAACTCAGAAAGATCCAAGACAGTAGCCACATAGGAAGATCACCTCCTGTATCATCGGTAACGTAGGGGTTAGCACAACGCTCTATAGCACCAGCGACCCAGGTTCAATTCCCATCGCTGTCTGTAGGAGGCTGTACCTTCTCCCCGTGATCGTGTGGGTTTCCTGCAGGTTCTCTGCGTGCTCCGGTTTCCTCCTACAGTCCAAAGAAGGTTGATAGGTGAATTGGTCAATTTAGATTGTCCCGTGCTTATGCTAGGCTTAAATCGGACGTTACTGGGTGGCATGGCTCAAAAAACTAGAAGCGCCTATTCCGCGTTGTCTCTCAGTAAATAAATCAAAAATCCAACATCTCTATCCCCCTTCTACTAAGAGCAGGAATCTGGAACCTGCAACATAAAAGGAAGTAAATTAAGAGCAAGAAGAGCAAGGTAGAAAGATAGTTGACTTACTGGATCTGAAAGTCTGGACTCCTGACCTGGAGGTTCAAATTTGAATTCCACAGTGGCAGCACGATAAATTATATTAAAGGAATCAAAAATAAAGCTGGAATTATAAAATCAGTCTCAGAATGGTGACCATTAAAACTGTTGGATTCCTGTAAAAACTTCTTCGGTTCAATAACATCCTTCAAAGGAGGAAATCTGTCATTCTTACACAGCTGGGCCAATATCTGACTCCAGATACAGCAGTAACATTGACTCCAAATAGTCCAGTGAAATTAACTATTAATTTCAGAGGTAGTTAGGAATGAAAAATAAATGCTGATAATGTCTATATCCTATGAATGAATATTTAAAAAAGAATCCCCTGAATGTACTAGTTTTGTCTGGGTTGAGTGAAGAGATTCTTTGTAGGTATCCAAGAAACTGAATGTCAGAAAGTCATTTGATTTGGACAGATGTAGTGGACACATTTGATCTAAGTCTTATCTGAGCTGCACAGGCAAGAGCTACTGGATAAGAATCAGGTCTGCAACATTTCCTCATATTCCTTTCTTCCAGTTAACTGTGAGCCATGAATGTTAACAGCTGTTGTCCAACATTGACTCTGCTCAGGTCAAAGTGCAGTGACAAGATCTTTCTGCATGGGGAAATGCATAATGGAAGAAATAGGCAATGGTTGATCTTCTCTCATTCCTGTCTCATGGCCAAGTCTCACCAAGTCTGCGCCAACTATCAAACACACATTTACATTGATCCTCCACCAGTTCTATTTTATTAAAGATGAGGATGTAAAGATAAAGATTAACTTTTATTTGTCATGTACATTATTCATTGAAGTGTACAGTGAAAAGAGTCATTTGCATTGAATCAAGTCAGCTAAGATTGTGCTGGGCAGGGCACAAGTGTCATCACACTTCTGGTGCCAACGTAGTATGTCCGCAGCTCACTAATTCTAACCATTTGTCTTTGGAATGTGGGAGGAAACCAGAGCACCTGGAGGAAACCCACATGGTCACAGCAAGAATGTACAAACTCCTTACAGAAAGTGGCCGGAGTTGAACACTGATCTTACAACTATCACTGTAAATGGTTGTACTAGGTGCTCTGCCACCAATCCACGCATCTCTGGGATGTCCAAAGGACCAGAACACCAAAAGAAACCCCCACACAGGCAGAACTCACCAGCTCCTCACAGATAAGAGCAGAGAGCATGGAACCTGAGTCAGTGGAGCCGTGAGGCAGCTGTTCTATCAGCTCATTTCCTAATCCACTATACACGCCTATCCAGGTAGCTTTTCAACAGACAAACTCATTATTTCAAAACTCAAAGTAGATTTATAATCTAAGTATGTATATGTCACCATATACTACCTCGAGATTTATTTTCATGCTGGCATTTACAGGAAAATAAGGAAATACAAAGGAATTTGGGAAAAGCACACATAATAAAGACTGACAAAATCCAATGTGCAAATGAGAACAAATCATGCAAATAATATATAATAAAACATAAATAAATAATATTGAGAACAAGAGATGTGGAGTCCTCGAAAGTGAGTCCATAGGTTGTGGAGTCAGTTCATCTTTGAGGTGAGTGAAGTCATCTTTGAGGTCCATGCTGTAATTGTTATATGGTTATATGGTTCAGTCATCCATGTTGGTTCAGGAGCCTGATGGCTGTAAGGTAATAAATGTTCCTGGACCTGTTGTTGTGGGACCTAAGGCTCCTGTACTTCCTGCCTGCTGGTGGCAGTGAGAAGAGAGCACAGCCTGGATGATAGGGGGTCCTTGATGGATGCTGCTTTCTTGTGACAGCACTTCTGGTAAATGTCCCTACATACCTCAAAATGTCAAAACATTTTTGTTTTGAGTTATTGAATTAGCTTTCCCACACAAACAGACACCAGAGATGTGTCATTCTTTCATCTTTGGTGCTTTGTAATCCAGACAAGCTCGCAAAAGCACCTCTTCTGGTAAATAGAGTAATTAAACATTTTTATTATCCACACAAGTGGACCTATGACACATGAAAGGCTTGGGGATAATATAAAATGCATTAGTCTAATTAAATCTGTCACATTTATTCTAGCTTGTGATATGATTATATTTAGTAAATAATTTCTATTCATTACTGAAACTAAATGAATACATAGGGATATTGGGTCAGTAATTAGGTATTCACATCACAATCAAAGCTATCAGAGTCACAGAAAGCCAATTATAACAATAATGTAGGCTACATGATAAACAATTTACTTTTTCTTTTAAGTGAGGTATCAAACACTTCTGTGCTAAAGTGGATTTGTCATTCCTTGCTGTCTCATGCTGTGCTCATGTCAAAACTGATAAGGGTTGTTGTTGTTGTTGTGAAGTCAAGTCAAATGGTCAAAACTTTCATGGTCAAGGATGCTAACCAATTAATATCAAGGACACAAGATTGAGGTTTAGCAAACCAGCACACTGGAGGAAGAAGGAAAGATCAAAATTCCTGAAGCGTCAGGAGTCATGGCTTAGCTGTGTTTGCTGAGTCTACTGAGGGGCAAGAGCATAGGAAAGAGAAGCAGATGTAAACTAGTGAGCCCATTACACTAGATCTGCTCTCCAAAATGATCATGACTGATCTTGTCCTGGCCTCAACTTCATTTCCTGCCTGGCCTCCATAATTTTTGACTCCCCCCGACATCAAAGTCCTGATTATATTTAGAGGCTCCACACTCCTCTGCAATGAACAATTCTAAGATCCCCAAACACCTGAAAGAGGACATTCCTCTCATAGAAATTCCTTTCTATCATAAACCCACTTTTGTTAAGTTCTGAATGCTATTTGTTTACTTTTATTATTTGCATAATTTGTTTTATTTTTCTCTGCATATTGGGTGTTCAACAGTCTTTTGTTTAAATGGGTTCTATTGGGTTTCTTTCTCTTGTGGCTGCCCCTAAAGAGACCAATCTCAAGGTTGTATAAAATACACATATTTTGATAATAAATGTGGTTTGAACTTTGAACTTAAATTAGTCACATCTAATTCTAAGTAATTACTCACTAGTTCTGGACTCCCCAAAGGTAAAAATATTTTTGACACCTACCTTGTCAAAGTCCCCTCAGAAATTTTTTACACTTATGAGAACTCTTTCAATTTTTTGAAGAATGAAAGCATAATTATTTCTAAGAATTACAATCCAATCTAAGAAAGTAAACTAAGAAAACAGATTAAAAGCCCAAATTCTTTGAGCCTACTCCGAGCTGCTCCAGAGTTCAGGTCTGAGGACTCAGTTTTTGGTTTGGATTGTTGTTATCCACTTTAATTGTTTACACGATTTGTGTTTTGTTTCTTCCACTTGTGTATCGGGTGTTGGTCTTTTGTTTTTTGTTTTTATTCTTTTTTTCTTTAATTTGGTTCTTTCAGGTTTCTTGCTTTTTGGCTACTTGTGAGCAAACAAATCTCAAGATTATATAATTTATAAATTCTTTAATAATAAATGTACTTTGAATCTTTGAATCTTTCTTTGAAATTTCTGCCTCTAAATCAAAAAGCTGGTGGTTCAAGTCCCGCTCCAAAACTTGTGCACAGAATCACAGTCAGATAATCGGCACCAAGAGGTTGTTGGAGATGCCATCCTTCGAGTGTTTTGTCACATGAAGGTCCTTCCTGCTGTCTTCATGTGGAAGTGAAAACTTCCCATTGTCATCATCATCATTATCTGAATGGTGGCCGATTAGGAAAAGGGGAGGTGCAACGAGACCTGGGTGTCATTATACACCAGTCATTGAAAGTGGGCATGCAGGTACAGCAGGCGGTGAAAAAGGCGAATGGTATGCTGGCATTTATAGCGAGAGGATTCGAGTACAGGAGCAGGGAGGTACTACTGCAGTTGTACAAGGCCTTGGTGAGACCACACCTGGAGTATTGTGTGCAGTTTTGGTCCCCTAATCTGAGGAAAGACATCCTTGCCATAGAGGGAGTACAAAGAAGGTTCACCAGATTGATTCCTGGGATGGCAGGACTTTCATATGAAGAAAGACTGGATGAACTGGGCTTGTACTCGTTGGAATTTAGAAGATTGAGGGGGGATCTGATTGAAATGTATAAGATCCTAAAGGGATTGGACAGGCTAGATGCAGGAAGATTGTTCCCGATGTTGGGGTAGTCCAGAACGAGGAGCCACAGTTTGAGGATAGAGGGGAAGCCTTTTAGGACCGAGATTAGAAAAAACTTCTTCACACAGAGAGTGGTGAATCTGTGGAATTCTCTGCCACAGGAAACAGTTGAGGCCAGTTCATTGGCTATATTTAAGAGGGAGTTAGATATGGCCCTTGTGGCTACGGGGGTCAGGGGGTATGGAGGGAAGGTTGGGGCGGGGTTCTGAGTTGGAGGATCAGCCATGATCATAATAAATGGTGGTGCAGGCTCGAAGGGCCGAATGGCCTACTCCTGCACCTATTTTCTATGTTTCTATGTTTCTATTATGTGCCACATCAATTGACGTATGCAGATGATCATGGTCTATGAGTGTGATCTTTCTTGGCAAATTCTACAGAAGTTGATTGCCATTGCCTTCTTCTGGACAGTGTATTTACCAGACAGGTGACCCCAGCCATTATCAATACTCTTTGAAGATTGTCTGGCTGGTGTCAGTGAATGCATAGCCTAGGCTTGTGATGTGCAACAGCTACACCTGATCCCTTGGCTTCACGGGACCCTGATCAGGGGGCTAAGCAGGTAGTACACCTTGCCCAAGGGTGACCTGCAGGTTAGCGGAGGGAAGGAGCACCTTACACCTCCTTTGGTAGAGACGTACCTCCACCCCGCCACCCATTGTGCTATTTCGATTCTATTTATTACTGACACCCTGCCTAAGAGTTATTCTTCGCACATCACTAAAATAAGCTATCTGATCATTACCAGTTTACTGTGAACAAATTGGCTCCCTCAGTTACCATATAACAATAATCTTTTTAAAATATTTCACCGGCTGTTTAGAACTTCGGCACTTGCTGAAAAGGATGTAAAAGATGCCAAATAACCCGTGAGATGCTACAGGATTAATTTAACAGATTTTCCTTTTGTTTGTACAACACACCTTTTATGCTTTAATCAGCCCCTTTCTGTTCAGTATCCCGGGATTCAGTCAATGACAGGGTTGAGGTTCAGCACCATGGAAATGCAAAATCACATACATAATCCTGATCCAGTTTTCTATAATACAGCACATGGGAATCCCTGCAAAACATACACCCCATGGCATTCCAAGGTGGTTCGAGCAGAACAATAAAGAAATCCTGTTTTAGATTGAACAAAGCTTGGGTGATATCACATTTTTTTACACTTTGGGTTTCTTACATTGATTGGTGTCTGGTGATCTTATAAAGTCTATGAGTTTCTGGGAGGATGTGACAGATTAGACATTAAAAAGATGTTTACCCTCAGGAGAGAATCTAAAGTGGGGTGACATTGTTTAAGGAAGAGGTCCGTTTGAGATGGAAGTAAGGAGGAATTTCTGCTCTCAGATAGTGTTGAAGCTTTGTAATTTTCCACTCTGGAGAGCAGTAGAATACTCATTGAATACATATAGGCCTGAAAGACAGACATGGTGACCAAGCAGGAAAATGGAGCTGGATGGTTAGCCGTTATTTTGTTGATTTGTAAAGAAGGCTTGAGGTGCCATATAGCCTACACATCCCACTATAGTTTTCTGTGCTTGACTAACAGTGTAGCTGAATTAGATTCACTAACTTCACATGAAGAATTTTTTTTTAATGAGGAAGAATGGTCCATATCCAGAGGAGTTGAAAGGAATGACAAAGGACCTCACTGAGACATACAATATTCTGAGAGGGATTGAGAAAGTATATGTTCAGAGGCTGTTTCCTCAGAAAAGAGAATCTAAAATCAGGAGAGCATAGTCACATGATAAGGCAATGACTGTTTAGGAGCAAAATGAAGAAGGATACCTTAAATCAGATGACTGTGCGCTCAAGGCTGACTTCGCACTGTTGGGACCAGGCAGGAAAGTGGAGCTGAGTCCTAGGATCAGCTGTGATCGCATAGAATGGTGGTGCTAGCTGAAGGGGATGAATGGCCTACTCCTGCTCCTCTGTTTTCTGTTCTTCCGTTTAAACATTTGTTTATTTATTTCTTGAGATACAGCACAGAGTAGGCCCGCCTGGCCCTCCAAGCTGTTCCGCTCAGCAATCCCACGATTTACTCGGAGCCTAATCACAGGACAACTTACGATGACCAATTAACCTATCAACTAGTACGTCTTTGGACTCTGGGTGGAAACCGGAGCACCGGAAGGAAACCCACACAGTCACAGGGAGAATGCACAAACTTCTATAAGGCAGTGGCGGGAATCGAACCCTGTTCTGTAAAGCACTGTGCTAACCACCACACTACTGTGCCGCCCCAAACATTAGACTGCTGCTCTTGAGAATTACCAATGGATTTAAAAGGCTGTGATGTGAGTTTGGACTAGTGTGAATGTGTGCATCTGTGTGTGTGTGTGTGTGTGTGTATGTGTGTGTGTGTGTGTATGTGTGTGTGTGTGTGTGCGTGTGTGTGTGTATGTGTGTTTTGTGAATGAACTGTGAGTGTCCTGTAATTCCATAACCGTGTCTAAGTGCATAAATTGCAGGTTATTGTATGTACTGTAAACATGCTGTTGAAAATATTTAGGTACTGAATTTGCGCGTGTGTGCACATGCGTGCATTTGCAGACCCACATACAACCATAATATTCTGACATTACATAAGAGGTTATTCTTCAAGTATTTCACGTGGGACAGTCTAAAGTTTTTGAAGACTCAATTCTTTAAGTACTAGCTTCAAACTTTCCAAGTCCAGCCCTGTGCCTAGCACTTATTTTCAAGCCAGCCCCTTCCTGCTGTTTCTTGAATGAGTTATGCTTGACTTGCACTTGCTTAATGCCGTCCAAAGTGTAAATGGGAATGGAATGGAACTCTCTGCATCATAATATTCACTGATAATTCCAGTTCCCAATCGGTAGTGAGAATTACTCACATGGAGCCGCTGACATATCATTTGCACCGTTATTGCTGCTCCGAACGAGCCTGCCCGTTCACGCACCACCTCCAAGGATGGGAGCTGGCTGCATTGTGATGACCCCAGATCCAGAGGCAGTCTGATGACCCTGCTTAATTAATTTATGGCTTACAGACACCAAGCTAAAGGAACACATGTTAATGATGTGGTGTCTGTAAAAGTTTTGCACGTTCATTTAAAAAGCTGCAGTCTTTTAAAATGAACCTTTTTTTTAGTGCTTGTAAAATACTACCAGTGTTGCACATGAATCCACTGATTACCTACGACTGAACGGCATTTACTGCAAGTTTGTTTTATGACATTGTTCCTCAGTCCTTATTAGTTTCTGGCCAGAATATTTTAAACAAGAACTTAGAATGGTTTTTGCTTATTATCATGAACAGACTGCCAGAAAACCATAGCTGGTGTCTTCTTTTTGCTTAGCAAAGTTTCTGTCCTTATTAAAATGAGGGATGTCCATGCAAGTACATCTGATGCCAAGGTCAATGGAGTTCTCCAGCCGCGAATCCATCTGGAAGGCCAGAACAATTTTTAGTGTGTTTTGTATGAGGCTGATTCTTCAATACAGTAACACAAGAAATTCTACAGATGCCGGAAATCCAGAGGAACACGTACAAGATGTTGGAGGAACCTGAAGATTTTGATCGGGGTGGCCTGCAGATAATGAATTACATAGCCCTACATTGAACCAGAACTGAGCTGAAATGAATATGCCTGGACTCTTTTGATTTTTTTTGATACTCTGTGTTTTTCACTCATTTTTTTGCAGTTTGCACGATTATTTTTTTGCACGTGGGGGTTTGATGTTTTTCTTTGAACGGGTTCCATAGTTTTCTTTGTTTTGTGGCTGTCTGTGGGAAGACAAATCTCAGGGTTGTATGATGCATACATACTTTGATAATAAATGTACTTTGGATCTTTGAATCTTTAGGTCAGGCAGCATTTATGGAAGGGAATAAACAGTCAACATTTCATGCTGAAATAAAGGACCCTGATGAAGGGTTTCATCCTGAAACGTTGACTATTTAACTCCGCTCCATAGATGCTTCCTGACCTGCTGAGTTCCTCCGGCAGTTTTTGTATTGCTCCTTCGGTACTGTGCTGTGTGGCTGGACATGAGCTATCCTTGCCACATAGCAATACATTAAAGAATCAGCTGTGTAAAATACAGCCTCAGCCCCTCTCATTCATCATCAACCATTTTAACTGTTTGTGTGCATCTCTCTAGCGGATTTGTAGCTGTTGCATTGACATGGAGTAACAATAGCACCTGCCTTCTTAGCACTAGCTAAAGGGAGAGTGGGGAAACGTGTGTTTTGTGTTCTATCCAGCACGTTGGCCAATATTTAAGATTTGGCTTAATAAGAATTGAACTGGACATTGGAGCAACAAATAGTCCGCCAGAAAAACTCGGCGGTTCAAGCAGCATCTGCGGAGGAAAGGTACAATTGACATTTCGAGTCGAGCCCTGCATCAGGACTGTCAATAAACTGAATACTATTGGACTAGGCTAGCTGTTAGGTACTTTATTTATTTATTTATTGGGATACAGTGCAGAATAGGCCCTTCAGGCCCTCTGTGCCACTTGCGTAATCTAGGACAACTTACAATTCCCAATTAACCCACCAACCGATACGTCTTTGGACTGTGGGAGATTGTACAAACTCCCTATGGGCAGCAGCAGGAATTGAACCCAGGTTGCTGGGTCTGTAAAGCGTTGTGCTAACCACTACACTACCGTGTCACCCGTCATCGTCCACAGTCCACCTTCTTTCAGATTCACCTTGGGCTGGCTTGGAGACAATTTCACTAGGAAGTGAACTTTAGGTGGGCATCAGACCGCACACAGTGAACGGTGGCACGGTAATGTAACAGTTAGCATATTGGTATTGCAGCACCAGCGATCGGGATTCGATTCCTGCTGGCGTCTGAAAGAAGGAAAGGAGGAGGAGAAGATGGCGGTGCGATGCAGTGCTCACGGCCGCTCCGAATTGATATCGTATTTGTGAAGTAGGATGCCGTCACAATTCTGATTTGATGGAGACAGCCGTGAGAAGCACAGAGGAACACCTGGAGAAACTTCTGAAATGCCCGTTTCGATGCCGCTGCTACTGTGTGATCGAGAATCTCCGGAGACAAAGGCCCCAAATCCTCGGCTTTGCCTATTGCCGGTTGCCGGGGTTGGGGTCGAAGCGCTCGGCAGAGATGGTGCTCGGTTCTCGGCGTCGGAGAGCTGGTCGGAGGCTCGAAGCTTTCGGACGGACTCGGAGTCGGACTGTGGTCGGGTGTTTCCAGGATGCTGCATTAGCAAGTTTGCGGCACTGGAAGCTCATGGCAGGGAGAGTTTTCTTCCTTCAACCGTCTGCGTGAGGTGATGGGACTTTCGAGAGACTTTGAGACTTTTTTTTACAGTGCCCATGGTCCGTCCTTCTATCAAGTTACGGTATTGCTTGCACTGTGGTAACTATATGTTATAATTATGTGGTTTTTGTCAGTTTTTTTTAGTCTTGGTTTGTCTTGTGTTTCTGTGATATCATTCTGGAGGAACAAATTGTATCATTTCTTAATGCATGCATTACTAAATGACAATAAAAGAGGACTGCGTGACCTCATGATCTAAGAAAAAAGCCTTAGCTCTATTACGATGAAAGCTAAAGACCATTTGAAGACATGTGGTGGAGCAGCCTATGGAGCTACCACCTCACTACTTCAGTGATTGGAGTCAATCTTGATGTCTGGTGCTTTCTGTGTGGAGTTTTCATGTTCTTTTTGTGACCATGAAATTCACTACTTCAGTGATTGGAGTCAATCTTGATGTCTGGTGCTTTCTGTGTGGAGTTTTCATGTTCTTTTTGTACCATGAAATTCACTACTTCAGTGATTGGATTCAATCCTGATGTCTGGTGCTTTCTGTGTAGAGTTTTCATGTTCTCCTTGTGACCATGACGTCTCTGGTTTCTTCCCACAAAGTCAATAGGTTAATTGACCAGCCAGAATTTTTCCAAGCGTGCAGGTGAGCGGTATAATATAAGAATGTGCAGAGAATTCCTATGTTTGCGGAATCGCAAACTAAAAGACGTATAGTATGTTTAAAGGAAGAAGGGAGAGAGTGAAATTAAGCTTTAAAGGCAATGTTTTCACCCTGAGGGTGGTCAGTACGTGGAATGAGCTGCCAGAGGAAGTGGCTGAGGCAAGCAAGTCAACAACATTTAAAAGACGCTCAGACAGGTTCGTGGACAGGAAAGATTGAGTGGAATATGGGTCACATACAGGCAAATGGGAATAGCTCAGATGGCCATCTTCTTCAGCACGGACTCAATGGGCTATAGCACCTGTTTCCTTGCTAAATGAATTTATTTTAATAGCTTTTAACATTCAGAAACATTTAAAAACTATTAAAATTGAAGTAAATGATTTAAACAAATTAAAATTATTTAAATGCCTATAAATAAAACATAAAGTTAATTAACACACATGAAATAGTTATAAATAATTAAAAATTAAGCAATTAGCTTTTAAAAATTATGATACCATCCCCATTGTTTCCTAAGTTTTTGTTCTTTAATGTCCATTAGTCCTGCCTGGTGTAGAATATGAACAGTGAATTCTCAAAGTAAACACTAATGGAACAGGGAGACTTTCTCTTCCAAACCTCAGAGGACAGCCTGTAGGCATTTTTGAGACTGTGGAGAAAAAAGAATAAGAAATATATATTTTTTCAAAAAAATTAAAGTGTGGAGAAAGTATGAAGTAAATTTTATTACCACAGTACGTACATGACACCATATACAACCCTGAGATTCATTTTCTTGTGGGCATACTCAGCAAACCTATAGAATAGTAACTATAACAGGATCAGTGAAAGATCAACCAGAGTGCAGACAACAACAAACTGTGAAAATGCAAATATTAAATAAATAGCAATGAATAATGAGAACATGAGATAAAGAGTCCTTAAAAGTAAGATCATTGGTTGTGGGAATATTTCACTGATGGGGCAAGTGAGTCCTTCTATTCAAGAACCTCAATGTTGAGGGGTGGTAGCTGTTCTTGAACCCGAGTCCTGAATCACTTGTACCTCCTGCCTGATGGTAGCAGCGAGAAGAGAGCATGACCTGGGTGGCGGCAATATCTGATAATGGGTGTTGCTTTCCTAGGACAGCATTTCATGTAGAACTGCTCAATAGTTGACCCATGGGACTGTGTTCATCCCAGGAAGATGTGTGACAGAGGACTGCCGGATTTATAGGCTGCCCCCAGGGACACTCAGAGTGTCGGACATTGAGTGCTGCTAGAAGATCATCAACTTGGTGAAAGACGCCCTTAAGTCTACCCGAAGCTTGTTGGTCTGCTAGCACATGGAGATGTTCGTGAAAGGGTGATGCTGACTGGCATATTCCAGGCTGCAAAGTATGTGCTGGGGGATGCACTGGAGCTTGGTGCAGCCACTGCAAGGGCTCAGTGGCAATGTTCCCTCTAATTTTTAGTAGTCAGTGTCCGCAAAAATCTTATGGAGTGCAAATTTTTTTCCTGTGACAAAAGTATGTGCACACTGAATGCACACGTGGCACGGTTTATATAGGTTTACAAAATATTTGACATAAAACTGCACAGAATAACAATAAAATAACATACATATTTAAGTCACTCAGTTATTTTTTTCTCTCTCCTGTCTTTGGCATTTACCCATTCTTGTAAACTCTATCTAGACTGATAGAACTTCCATCCAATTGATAGCTTTTGATTCTCATTAACATACCCAAATGACATTCACCTAAACGGTTTCTCAGCTTGTTTTTGAGTTGATTCATCAGGCTAAAACCTTGCTCACAGTCCACACTAGATGCAAGGAAGGTTCCCCCAATGTCCATCAACTGTGCAGGTCGCAAAACTGTTCATTTTGAAGTACAAATGCCACCACTTGAGCAAAGTTTGAAATCAGTTTGGATTTAATTTTTTCTTGCATGGAAAATTTGAAATCATTGAACTGTCTACCTATTACAGTGTGTTCAGCTAGAAAATCATGATATTTGAGACATATGGCATTAACTTGTTCATCACCAAATGTGAAGTCATAATCTGCAATTGCGGAGAAATCAAAAACTGACCATTCTTGTCCCTCATCTTCAGGGATCCTTTCTTCTAAATGAACACAAAGACTATTTATAAACGTCAACAGCGAACTTGTGTCTACTGTGATGTTTTCTTCACGTTGTTGGCTTAGCAAAACTTTAACTTTGTCACTCCATGAAATATTGTCTCCCAGATGCTGCTTTCTTATCTTGTTAATTTTGCCTCGCGCAAAATGAGGTGAATCAATCGGTGTCAGGCCACTCTTTTGCAGAATCTTGCACAGTGCAGCCAGTTCATCAAAGACATCACTTAAAATCTGTAAAGCTACTTTGTATGTGATGTTTATCAATCTCTTGCGGCAGTATTTAGCCACAGGGTTTCAAATCTCTTATTATCTCTTCTTTCAGTTAGTCCTGACGAAGGGTCCTGACCCGAAATGTCAACTGTGCCTTTTCTTATAGATGCTGCCTGGCCTGCTGCATTCACCAGAATTCTTTGTGTGTGTTGGGTCGTTTGACGATCTTTTTCAATAAAAACTTAGTAAGCTATCTACAGGATTTGAAACAGATCTTTGTAAACTCTGCAATATGAACACTGTCTGCCAAAGACAGCTGCCGCTGTGATGCAGCTGTACAAACCGGAACAGGATAGGTGAGGTGATGTAAATTAGTGATGTGCATTATGGTATTTGAAAAACCAACTAACTAGTTAACAGAAACAGTTAGCTAAAAGATTATTTTCAATAAGTATAATTATTAATTACTACATTATTTTAGGTAACTCACCTTTTGTGTGCACTTTAACTTCCTTTGTGCGCTGATTGAAAAACGTGTGTGCACGCGCACATGTGCACAGCTTAGAGGGAATATAGCTCAGTGCGGAGAAGGCAATAGTACAGGGTTGTTCCACTACTGGACCGGGAGGGACTGGGATGTGTGAGGAAGCCCCCACAACTACTGCAGTAGTGTACCTCCTCAGGCTTTCACATTAGTGGCAAGAGTGCTATTGGTAATAGAACACTACTTAACACCTTGTCTAAGAATGTAAGAATGAAAAGGCATTGCACAGTTTATTTTATAAATTAGTTTTTATTATGAATAAAGTTTATTTTGGCAAAAAGTACATTGAGCTGCAGCCTCGGACTCCTGGCTTTTGAAACAGCTGACCACGAATGTTTCCAATTGGAACCTCAGCGTGATCCAGTCATTATCCAGTTATTATCACATTATTGTATGTGGGAGCTTGCTGTGTTGAAATTGGCTGCTGTTTTTCCTCCATTACAACAGTCTCCATACATCAAAAAGTACTTTTGTGGCCATAAAGTGATTTGGGACATCCTGAGATGATGAAAGGAATTTCATATAAATGTACAATATAAAAGCAAGTCTGTCTTTATTTTGAAACTTGAGGAGTTGTAAAGAGCTCTGGGATGTCCTATAGAGTTGATGAGGTGCTAAATAAATTCAGCTCTTTTTCCTTTCCCTATAAATCCAGCTCCCTAATCCCAGTGGTAGGCACTTGAAAATTGGATCTAGTCCAGCATCTGGGAGAAGGAGCCAGATTTAGCAGCGTTTACTTAAAGAGACACAGTCTCATAGAACCAGAATTAAATAAGTATAAATGTTGTAAAAACACCATCTGAATTGACAGGAAGTGAGTTCTCCTGGAATAGAGTGGAATTCCAGGCACCAAGGATGAAAGAAACAGAAAAAAATAAAGTACTGAGACATCTGGAGAGTTAAAGACACTGGTTCTCTACAAGAGTTGCTGAGGTAATTAGCCTCAGAGTGGTATTTGTGCACAATTTTCTTCCTTCAACAAATAAAAAATCTGTCCATGCGCCTGGAAGTGTTGCAGCTCTCGTCCTGTATTCCTATTGGCTTTCAACTTGACCTCACTGCTAGTGAAATAAAACAAGTTAAATCAGAACCTGTTCCAGTTCATAAAGGTCATTTAAAACTAATCGGATAAAAGTCTTATCAGAAACAAACCCTTCCCAAAAAGGAATGTAAAAATTCACTGTTTCTTTCCCCATGTTTATAATACATTTTTCATTTTGACCTTTCCTGACACATCAGATAAAGGTTTGCCCTGGGGACTCTGCTTGGCTTCATCATTGTATCTTCTGTCAATCACCCCTACCATCGGTGGCTTCTGCTGTCACGTAATGTGTCATGCAGACTCTGTTGTAATGGAATGGATCAGTATGGAACACTCAAGTTTCAACATGACACTTTTTGCTGATTCTGAAAGGACACCTCACTTGACTCTGGACCTGTCTTACTGTCTATCTGCGCTTCCTACAACTAAAGAAGCAATTGACAGACAAGTCAAGATGTCATGGTGAGGAATGAGGAATTGGGAGGAGATGTGGAGAAGTCGAAACTTTACAGTTGAACAGTGGTAAATATGTGGTTAGTTACAATCGACCTGTGGTCTAGATGATGTTAAGAATTTCATTTTGTGTTGTGGAGCTGGCTGAGTTGACAGGCATCCAGATATTTAGCAAAACCAATGGAGGCGATGTGACACACATCAAAGTTGCTGGTGAACGCAGCAGGCCAGGCAGCAACTTTGATGTGTGTTGCTTGAATTTCCAGCATCTGCAGAATTCCTGTTGTTGGAGGTGATGTGATGCCAGAATAATGAATATTAAACAATCAGAACTCAAGATGCTGGGTAGTACTGAGACAGAGATGAAAAAAAAAGTTTTTGCATACATTCATAAATTTGCACCGAAGAAAGGAGACCATTTGGCCTATTGCATCCATAACAGCCCAAAAGGGAATCTGCCTTACACTTCCTCCCTTACTACCATTCAGGGCTCCAGACAGTCCTTCCAGGTGAAGCGACACTCCACCTGTGAGGCGGCTGGGTTGATATACTGCGTCCGGTGCTCCCTGTGCGGCCTTCTGTATATTGGCGAGACCCGACGCAGACTGGAAGACCATTTAGCTAGACATTTACGCTCTGTCTGCCAGAGAAAGCAGGATCGCCCAGTGGCCACACATTTTAATTCCACCTCCCATTCCCATTCTGATATGTCTATCCACGGCATCCTCTACTGTCAAGATGAAGCCACACTCAGGTTGGAGGAACAACACCTTATATTCCGTCTGCGTAGCCTCCAACCTGATGGCATGAATATTGACTTCTCTAACTTCCATTAATGCCCCTCCTCCCCTTCACACCCCATCCCTTATTTATTTATTTTATATATTTCCCCCCCCTTTTTTCCTGTCTTGCTTTTTTCTCCCTCTATTCCTCTCACTGTAACTCCTTGCCTCCTATCCACCCTCTGGGCTCCCCTCCCCCTTTCTCTTTCTCCCCAGGCCTCCCGTCCCATGATCTTCTCCCTTCTCCAGCTCTTGGCTCCATCCCTCCCGCTCCTGTCTTCTCCTATCATTTCGGATCTCCCCCTCCCCCTCCAACTTTCAAATCTCTTACTATCTCTTCTTTCAGTTAGTCCTGACGAAGGGTCCTGGCCCGAAACGTCGACTGTACCTCTTCCTATAGATGCTGCCTGGCCTGCTGAGTTCACCAGCATTTTTTGTGTGTTGCTATTTAATTTAATCCCATTTCCCTTCTCCTGGTCAGTAGTTCTGCATATTTCAGCTCTTCATGTGCTCATCCAGATACTTTTTCGGATGTTGTGAGAGTGCCCCCCTCCAGCACCTTTTCAAGAAGACCCCATCATTCTTTGGGAAAGAGACTCTAGCTCAACAGCTTTCTAATATTAAATGAATGTCCTCCAACTATTGAAATCTTATTTTTCAAGAGATTGGTCCTTCTTGCTCACTTTTGCAAGATCACTTTTATGTACAAACATGCTACATGTTTGAATTTCTAAATTCAAAATTCAAAGCAAATTTATTATCACACTATGTATTGTACATACCACCATAGACTACCCTGAGATTTATTTCCTTGCAGGCATTCACAATAGAATAAAGAAATACAATCAAATCAAAGACTGATAAATGACCAATGTGCAAAATAAGACAAACTGAACAAAATTATAATAAATAAATAAATAACACTAAGAACATGAGGTGTGAATTTAGTGTTCCATCAGGCCAATTAATGTGCTTCAATATTTTGACTTCATGGTCCATATTTGTAGGAACCAAACAAGGCTGTAACCAAGTTTTATAAGGAGGGTGGGGAATGTTGTGTACTTAATATCTCAGTAATATTCGAGTATTATTGTAAATATGCTTTTGATTAAGCATTCTTTGGTTAAATAATTCATTGTGGGTTATATGTAAAAGTACGTAAATAGCACACATTATCATGCCACCACGTTAGACAAGCATGCCTCTCTTAGAGTAAAAACAAAACTAAGACCCATTCTCCTGTGCTCTCATCTTTTCCTCGCAATTAGTTTTTTATGTTTTTGAGTTACAAACCATAACTGGGTATGAATTGGAAGGGTCTTAAAGGTAGCAATGACCTTGCTGCTACCGCCCTCAATGGTACAGGGACAAAGAAAGAGAGGAAGGTGAATTGAACCTCCCACCTTGGTCCTTTTGGTATCAAATGAATCGTTGCCAAGAGCAATGGTGGGGGGGGGGGGGAGACGGACCATGGTGGTATAATGAATAAAGAGGCTTCAATGGCATATGGACAGTCTGGCCTGAGTGGGCAAGCACACAGCAAATGAGATATAATGTGAAACAATGTGAGGTCATCCACTTCAACGCACAAACAAAAAAAAAAGCTGAGTATGTTTTAAATGGTGACAAATTGAATGTTAGATGTGCTTGCACACGGCAGTGAAAGCCAAAACACAGGTGATAAGGAAGGCAAACAGTATGTTGGCCTTTGAAGACAGAGGAACTGAGGAAACTTCATTGCAGGTGTACAGAGTTTTGTTGAAACTGTGCCCGGAGTACTATGCAGGCCTTTAGTCTCCTTAGCTTAAAAAAAGGATATTTTTGCAAAAAAAAAGACAGGATGCAGCAAAGAATCATTGGACTAATTCCAGGGAAGGTGAGCTTCTGGTATGAGCAGTGATTGAATATAAATGGCTACTTTGGCAAGTTCCAAAAGAGGCAATCCTCCAGTGTCAAAATAATTGGAGTCTTAGATGTTAGGTTTGATTTTGCACTGGATAAAAAGGATCTATCATAGGTAGGGAATGGCTTTCAACTGTACCTGACCATAAGAATCCAATTGCATTTCTGAAGAAAACGGGAATTAATAGGATGGAAAATAATCGGTAGGCCCCATGTACTTCCTGGATGTTAGTTTTAAAAGAGGCTGTTCAAGAGGACAATCATCAAAGTGGTTGAGGAAATAAAAAATAAAAGAATGGATAATGTAGCTCAGATTTATTGGCTATTATTTAGCACAGGGATCCCAGCCTTTCTTATGCCATGGACCAGTACCATAAAGCAAGGGGTCCATGGATCCCAATTTGGAAACCTCTGATTTAGAAGAAGACCTTACAATTACACTGGTCAACAAAGATTGTGCTTCCTGAAATCTTTTGGGTGTATATTATGGATTTTGGGCTGCTGATCATGAAATCACCATGCAATTTCCCTACCACAGTAAAAAAAATCCTATATTTGTTATTTCAAATCATAATTCAAGTCAGAATAACTGATGCCAAGACTAAGGCAGGCATTTTTGCTGGTCCACAAACCAAACAGGTCATCAATGACAGGCAAATGGAAGAACTTTTACTGGAACAGGAGAAAATCACATGGAAGGCACTCAAGGATGTTGCTGAAAATTTTATTGGCAACTACAAAGCACCAAACTACGTGCAGCTGGTTGACAACATGTTTCAAGCATACAGAACCATAAAGTGCAACATGTCACTAAATATCAATTTTCTGCCTTCCCATTTAGACTTCTGCCTTGCAAATCCTGACGCTGTCAGTGACAGCGCTTTTTATAAAAGCTATCACCTTTGTTAACTACTGATATCGCAATCATATTGTTCACAACAACATTCCACATACAGAAAATATAACAGTCTATTGCTGGTGGTCTCGACCAAGGTGGACATAGGCATTTCCATGATAAATTATAGTGGTTGGAAAAAATTGCTTTGAAATAAGGTGGCAAAACCTCTTTTCTCCTTTCATTCTACTGATACAGATTTAGACAATCCGTGGTTGCCGGGCTGTCTCCATAGATACAGCAATGGGACACGCGACCCCTGGATCTTGTTCTGCCCTTCAATTAGATCTTAGCTAATCTCTTCCCTTGGTGCCATCACTCACTTGGGCTCTAGTTCCACTGAAACCTTTTCAAATGACAATCTGTAAGCCTAGTCCTGAAAGTTCCAATTGTCCCTGAGTCCACTGCCTCTTGAAGGAGAGAATGCCACATCTACGGAAGCTTTTGAGCGAAGAAGTGTATTATGCTTTCAGTCTGTGCATTAGTGGGCAGGGAGATTTTATGCTCATCACACTCAAGGGGTTAATCTAATTCTATTAATCTGTCTACACTGTGGCTGATAGGACGATGGATAAATTGTTTCCATTCTCCCTCTGAGGACCCGGGGTTGAATCTGTTGCTGGCTGACATTTGAACCTGCCAGCCGCAGATTTGATGAGCTTTGTCAGTTCTTGGCCTGGTCATGCTGGTCAGCTCCCTGTGGATGTGCATTGGCTCCATGGAGGACAGGGAGAATCTAACAGGAGCTGTCTTGTTCCTCATAACACGTGTGCTTTCTTTTGGCTGAACACAGCTTTACATGGCCAGCACCGACAGAGAGACAACAGGTCCCTGACTGGTCAGATTCATTCAACTACAGGCAGTCCCAGAAAGGGAAGAATAACAAGGAAAAAGATCATTAAAAACAATTTTACTGTCGGCAGTGTGCTATAGGAGCATTGCTATAAAAATCATTTCCATATATACAGCATAACATCACAGACTGGGTAAAGAATGTTGATCAGGGGCCTGGGCAATTTTGAGGAATCATTTGTGTTCATATATGAGAGAGAGCGGGATCTTTGTCAAGCAAGTCGTTTGAAAACAATGCTCCATTTTCCTCTCCTATCAGATTCCATTATATTTACTTATGTTTTGTAACTTCAGAGAATTAGACTAATTCAAAGGAAGATAGGGGGCCTGAAATATGGGCGTAACTTTGTCTTTAAGCAAGGTGCACACGTATCACGTGGTAACATGATGACGTACACAATTAACATATTTTAATATATAACCCGCAATTAATTATTTAAATGAAAAAGAATGCTTAGTCAACCAATATGTATGCATA
Organism: Mobula hypostoma; assembly: GCF_963921235.1. Lineage (NCBI taxonomy): Eukaryota > Metazoa > Chordata > Chondrichthyes > Myliobatiformes > Myliobatidae > Mobula > Mobula hypostoma. Next base: position 32,215,862 of record NC_086120.1, read on the forward strand.
TATATATTTATATATTGCTCAAATATACCTGAAATATTAAATATACAACAATATTCATCACTTAGTTATTTCCATCTATTACCTCCCAGGCTCTGACGCCAGTCCCACTCTCCCATTTTCCCTATCTTGCTACCATTCCCTTCATACCCACCCTCATGTATCTCCTGGAAGAGGTACAGTCGACGTTTCGGGCCGACACCCTTCGTCAGGACTAACTGAAGGAAGAGCTAGTAAGAGAGAAGATTTAAACTTCTTCAGTGTAGGCACCACCGGAAGAGGCTTTGCAGTAGTGAATTTAAAAACGCAAACACGAGGAATTCTGCAGATGCTGGAAATTCAAGCAACACACATCAAAGTTGCTGGTGAACGCAGCAGGCCAGGCAGCATCTCTAGGAAGAGGTACAGTCAACGTTAGTCCTGACGAAGGGTCTCGGCCCGAAACGTCGACTGTACCTCTTCCTAGAGATGCTGCCTGGCCTGGTGCGTTCACCAGCAACTTTGATGTGTGTTGCTTGAATTTCCAGCATCTGTAGAATTCCTCGTGCTCACGTATCTCCTGTCAGCTCTTGCTTTTCCACTTCTTTATACTGGCTATCTCCTCTCTATCTTCCGATCCAGATGTATGGTCTAGACCTGAGCACTTGACTGTCCATTTCTCTCCATCGATGCTGCCAGACCTGCTGAGTTCACCTAGCAGCTTGTATGCTGCTCCAAATTCCGGCAGTCCCTTGCATTTCCATTTCAAAGACCATACCTCTAACCAGCAATCCCTCAGCACAGCTCTCCAAAATCTCCAAAGCCTCCTGAAGCTCGTGAATTCAAATGAAAGAATTCTTCAAATCTCTGACTACGAGAAACATTATCTTCCTTCTTCTCCTTGACTTTCTCCCATTTGTCCACAGATGCTTGGATCATTATGTGTTTTCACTGTAGAGGTGCTGGTAACTCTATTTTTCATTTCTGACCATTGCAATGGGTGGGCTCCTTCATATGTGTATAGTTGAGGTGATCATAAGTTCTTTGCCCTCAGCCAGGCTTTGGAAGGTTAGAATTCATGGAATATACAATGGGCTGGATGATAAGGAGCAGAGGGTGATTGTAGAAGTTTGTTCTTTGACTAGAGGTGTCCCACAGGAATTAGTTCTAGATCCATTTTATTTGTCAGCTATTTCAATCAATCGGATGAGAAAGTACAAAGTATGGTTAATAAGTTTGCAGATGCCACAAAATTTAGTTGGTATCAAGGACAGTGAAGATGATAATCAGGAAATACACAGGGATTTACACCTCAGGGTAAATGGATCAAAAATGGCAAGTTGAGTTTAATTCAGATAATTCCAAGGTATTGCACTTTCGGAAGACAAATCAGAGTATGGACTTTCACCATGAAAAATGCAGCCCTGGGGAGTGCAAAGTACAGAGGGACCCAAGAATATGAGTACAGTATTCACTGAAAGTAGCATCGCAGGTAGACAGAGTAATGAAGAAGGTCACAGTGACATTCATCAGTTATGGTGTTGGGTATAGACGTTGAGTTGATAGGCCAGATTTGGAATGCTGTGTTCTGTTTTGGTCACTCTGCTAAAGAAAAGAAGGAATTAAGCTGATAAGAGTGTAGAAATTATTTACAAGGATGTTGTTAAGACTCGGGAGCCCGACATATAGAGAGAGGTTGAGCAGGCTAGGGCTTTATTCAAAGATTCAAAGTACATTTATTATCAAAGTATGCATTCAGTATGCAATCCTGAGATTCGTCTTTTGACAGACAGCCACAGAACAAAGAAAACCAAGGAACTCCATGGGCCCCATTCAAAGAAAAACATCAAACGGCCCCCACCCAAGATGTGGGGGAAGAAAAAACAAATTGCGCAAATGGCAAAAACAACCAGCAGAAAATACAGAATATAAAATACAAAATATCAAAAGAGTTCAGGCATATTCAGTTCAGCTTAGTTCTAGTTCAATCTAGCACTGTGCTATTCGTTACCTGCAGACTGCCCCAACCAAAAACACCCAAAATAGCAACAAAAAAAGGAGCGATCAGAAACCAGAAACATCATAACATGAACGAGAGAGTCCAATCTAAACACCACATCGATTAAACCTTGGCCAAGATGTAGACCCCAGGCACCATCCTTTGACAGCTTTGAGGGAGAGAGAAACCGAATGGAGCACAGGGGCATTTCTCATGCAGCAGTGAGTTAGAGGCTGGTAGACAGTGCTGGACCCCTGCTCGCCTTCCACGCTAGATGATTTCAATCTTCCTCAAGGCTCTAATCAGCAAAATCAGGGAGAAATGGAATCAATCACAGGCTGGTGCCCTGTCTCCAGGCTTCTTGGCCTAGAGGCTGCATACCTCACCAAGCACTCTCAGAGACAGCAAAAGCATCGGATCGGTCCCAAAAACACTCCATCAAAATGTAGATCACAGGCTCCAACAGTGGTAGAGCCACATGTGAAAGAAAATCAGGGCCTGAAAGAAGTAGTTTCATGAACTGACTGGAGGATGTGGCCCTTAATTTTCTGGCGCCATATCTATTCATTGGAGTGTAAGGGAAAGAGGGATAATCTTATGGAGGTGTATAACATTTTAAAAGGCATAAGCAGAGTGAATGCACACAGCCTTTTTCCCAGAATTTGGAAATGAAGAACTAAAGAAGTATTCGCTGGAATTTAGAAGAATGGGGGGGGGCAAGGAAGAAATCTCATTGGAACCTATCAAATGTTGAAAGGCTTGGATAGAGTGGACGTGGAGAGGATTTTCCTGTAGTGGGGGAGTCTAGGACCAGAGGGCACAACTTCAGAATAAAGGGTTGTCCATTTAGCACGGAGATTAGGAGGAATTTCTTTTGCTAGAGGGCGGACAATTTGTGAAATTCATTGCCACATGTGGTGGTGAAGACCAGGTCGTTGGGTGTAATTAAGGTGAAGTTTGACAGATTCTTGATAAGCCAGTACGCGAAGGGTTCAGGGAAAAGGCAGGAGAATAGGTTTGATAGAGAAATGGATCAGCTATGATCAAATGAAGGAGCAGACTCGATGAGCCAAATGGCCTAATTCTGCTCCTATGTCTAATCGTCTTATGGTCTAAAGGCTATGAGTTTAAGGCTATGTCCATAAGACATAGAAGCTAAACTAGACCATTCAGCCATCGAGTCTGTCCCACCATTCGATCATGGCTAACACAGAACCCCTCTCAACCTCACTTTCCTGCCTCCTCCCCTTAACTTTTGATGCCTCTACTAATCAAGAACCTTTCAATCTCTGCTTTAAATATACCCAGTGACTCGGCCCAATTAAGGTAAGAGGAGAGTGATTTAATGGGATTCTGGGGGAAACGAGAAGCCAGAGGAAGTAGTTGCAGCAGGTATATTAACGGCTTTTAAAAGGCACTTGGACAAGTACACCAATAGGAAAGTGTAGAGCAAGGGTTCCCAATCATTGTTATGCCATGGGCTAACACTATTAAACAAGGGGTCAGTGGACACCAGCTTGAGAATCCCCTGGATATGGACTAATGCGGGCAAATGGAGCTAGCTTAGATAGCTTTCTTGCTTGTCATGGATGAGTTGAGTCAAAGGGCCTGTTTCCATATTGTAGGAGTCTGTGACTCTTTAGCTCATCCAATGACCAAGAATGGATAACTGAGACTTACATTTTTCTTAGTTTTTTTTTTATCAGTCTGGGAAATTTGACTGCATTTCAAGCAGAAACACGGGAAGAAATGGTTACTCGGAGATTCTGGAATGTACTGTCCATTATTCCATATTGTTTAGGACACCTAGATCCTTTGAATTTTGGGTCATGGAGTACAAGCCTTCAACACTGCAGCTTATCTGGAGATGGGGCCCACAACTTTTTTAGTTTCTAATGAGTTTAGCCATTTTTTGAAATCACATTGGAGAGAACTGGATTTTTTTTTTGTTAGTCATTTTCAGGAACTGGACTTTTCTGGTGAGGCTGCCATTTATTCCCCATCCCTAATTTGTCTATAAGAAGCTAGTTCATGATCCACTGCCAATCTTCTGATTAAGAAACTCCAACAGTGCTGTTGGGGAGGGAGTTTCAGAAGTTAGAACCAGCAAAGGTGAAAGAACAGAGATACATCGCCAAGCCAACATGGTATGTGACTTGGAGGAGAACCTGTAGGTGGTGGTGTTCCCCTGTGCTGGTAATTCCTCGCTGGATTTGTTAGTGAGTCTTACAGGCCAAAGCTCAGCTATGGTTGCAAACTGTAAAATGGCCTGTTAACATCAAGAATCTATAAGTGTACTTTTGAGCTAGTGAAAACACAGAGTTAATCTGAAAGAGAGTCTCTGCTTCACCATTGTTAGATCTGAGGGCTGGAGGAATAAATCAAGGACATTGTTTCAGAAAACCAAACGGCATAAGACTGTGACTGATGTGAGTAAACCTGCTTTCAAAAATGGAAGTTTTTAACTTGAGCAGAGAAGATGTCAACAGCAGGTGAAGGAGGATTTAGATCAAAGGACAAGAGCTTCCAGATGTGAGGGGCAAGTGTTCAATTTCATATTGAGAATTGTTATCTCCAATTGCTCATGCATTTAAAAAGCTTGTAATTACATATATCACCTTGAATCTTACCATCAACACAATACATGAAAAGGGCATTTGACCTTTCAAATCAATGTTACCCATGTTCACTTGCATTTTTCTGTATTCCTGCAAATCATTCTGCCTGTGCCTGTCCAATGCCCTGACTGACTGTTTCCATCACCCCCGCAAGCAATGAATTATTCAGAAACATCCCCTGCATAAACTTACTTATTTTCTTAGTATCTTCAGACCAAGATTTATAATCTGTGCCTCCCCATCCAGTAATGGGAATATCTTCCCTTTATTTGCCCTAACCAAACTTGATACATCTTATGAAGACTAGGTCAAACTGGAGCTTAGTAAAATAGAGGACTATAGGTAAACCTCATAATTTCTAAGGTAGGGACATGTTCAGCACAACTAAGGGCCTGTATTGTGCTGTAGGTTTTCTATGTTTCTGTATTTCAACCTTTCTTTATCCCAAGGAGAACAACCCCACTTTTTTCAACCTAAGCTTAGAGCTGAAACCCTTCACTCCAGGTCCATTCCTGCAATAAAAACAAAACTTACTGGAAACGCTCAGTCATCAGGTTTCTGGCATTTACAATTTAATAACTTTTGATCTTTTCTGCATCCTACCTCCATATCCCACCTGAGTCCGTAACACCAACTTCTCTTTCCTGTCACAGCGTTCGGATTAAGAGCATATCCCACCTAAACCATTAGCACGAACTGAATTTATCTTTCCTGTCACAGCGTTCAGATTAAGAGCAAGCTTTGTTTATTAGAAGCATTAAACTTGCTATTCTGCACGTTTTCCCTGCATTATGTAAATTCAACTCCTAACTTCCAGAATTACCATGAATATACAACAGTCTCACTTCTAAATCAAAAGTTTAACATATCTAACTCCAATGATACAGAGGTAAAATCAACACTGACCTCTTTGTGTCAGGGGGTTGTGAGTCCTACTCCAGGGATTTGGGCAAAAAATGACCTATTTGTTGCAAAAACAGAAATATTGTAGCTGGAAACACACAGCTGATCAGGCAGCATCTGTGGACAGCAAGGCATTTGATGTTTCAGATCCAGGCCCCTTTATCAGAACTTGTAAATAAAGAAAATAATTTACTTCAAGTAGCATTCAAGGTGGGGGAGTGGAATGAGGTGAGCAGAATGGGCGGAGCAAAGGAAAAATATCCAATAGGGTGAGACTGGATGCTGAAAGTCTCCCTCACCCCCACAATTACACCAATACTCAGAAAAATATGTAACACTCCAGCATCTGCAGATTATTTTGTGTTTACAGAAAAATATGAAACAGCTTCTCTAAACAGCCTTGCATCCTTTAGTCACCTGTGGCTTAACTATTAACAATCTGAGTCAGAGACGCTTGGGTTAAAGTATCTGACTCACAGTTAACACAGTTAATCAACATTTCAATTTTAAAAGTCTTGCCCTTGTCTCCAAATTACTCCATGACTCCTCTGTGCCTTATAACCTTCGAGATCTTCAGTCTCCTCTTGATATCTAGACTGAATTGCCTCTGTAGGAGTGTTGTCTGCTGGAGGTGACCTGTTTCAGATGAGAAGCTCTCAGCTCTCTCCTTTGGACATAGAAGATTTTAATTTTAATCTTATTTTATTGAGATACAGCACCGAATAGGCCCTTTGAACCACACCCACCCCCCCAATTTTACCCTAGCCTAATCATGGGACAATTTCCAATGACCAATTAACCTATCAACAGGCAAGTCTTTGGACTGTGGGAGGAAACTGGAGCACCCAGAGGAAACTCACACAGTCACAGGGAGAACATACAAACCCCTTACAGACAGTGGCAGGAATCCCAAAATACTATGAAGAAGACTAATGATGACATTCCCAGTATCCTGATAAATATTTATTGTATAGCCAACATCTGGCTTTAATCTTGCTGGAGACTGCTATGCATTAAATGTTTGTAATGCTTCCTGAAATACCATATTGACTAAAACACATAACTTGTTCATTGGTTTAACAGTTCCTTGGGACGACCTGAAGTTGGAAAAGATGATCAAGTCAGTCACTGGGTTAGACCATGCTCAGCTTAGCATGCAGGCTGGAACTGCTGCCTGTGAGGCTAATATTATCTGAGGGCCAAATGAGTTGATAGTGGGTTCCAAGCAACAGGTAGGCCTTAAGCAGATATTTTGAAACCCCACTCTCCAAATACCCTTGATAGCCTTTGATGGTCCGTTCACATCAAAGGCTTTAGAACAATTTTTCCATGTCTCTCAGTGTTAGCCAAATAGATTTAAATAATTGAAAATAATAATGATCAAAAATGAATGCATTTAACAATAGCTGAACATACAACCAAATAATTACAACCATTAATGATAGAGAAGATTAAAGATTAGTGTTATTTGTTACATGTACATCAGAACATAAAGTGAAATGTGTCACTTGCATCACAACAAATCAGGGAAGATTGTGCTGGGCAGCTATGCTTCCAGCGTCAACATAGCATGCCTACAACTCACTAACCCTAGACACACATCTTTGGAATGTAGGAAGAAACCGAAGAAACCAGAGAACCCAGAGGTCACGGGGAGAATTACGAACTCCTTACATACAGAGGTGGGAATTGGTGCTGGTGTTAACTTAACCACTACACTGCCATGTAATCATCTACCTATGTGCTCTGCAGGTTTAATAATCACATTGAAAGCATGGGATCACCCTTTGTTGCTCGTCGCCCCCGGTCCACAGCTGAGGAGCATCCTCTCCTCAGCACATATGTCCTCCACCAACGGCAGAGCCTGATTTACTAGCACCAAAACTCTGGCTCATTGTGGACTTCCATGTTTGTCCACGCCTGCATGCACATCCAAGGTCAACCAGCTGGTATTGGGCCCAATATACTTTCTTTCTTCTTCCTGTTACATGGAACTTTTATAAATACAAGTGTGGTTTCCCTTGATAGCAGCATCAAGATGTTTCCACGGCTTTGTTTAACATCCTCATTACTGTCATACACTGCGAACCCAGTCCTAGGTTTTTCTTTGCTTCAAAACAAAAAGGTGAAAGATAAGACCAGAATGCACATTTGTTATGGGATTGACAGGAGGATCTGAAGAAACCAGCATTGATTTGTTTCTTCAATGGAAAGCCTTGTTAATAAGCTGGTCTCTCCATCTCTTTGTCTGTCAGGAAGGTCCAGAGTGGTTTGTAGCAGTGTGTGGGTTGAGGAACTGCTGTAGTAATTCCACTCCAGGGATCTTAAGACAGAAGTACATTTGATATTGATTTTGGTGTTTTCAGTAATTCAAAAGTTAGTTAGAAACAGTTCAACGCATTAGAAGTAATAGGAGCAGCAAACATCTGGCCCTGTGAAGCTACAACAGCAGCAGTAATGTGATGTGAGGCCTTGTTTCTGGGTTAACCTAAACTGAATGATCACAGAGAAAAGGGAAGGACAGAACTAGCTTTGAAAATAAAAGGAAGATGAAAAAGGAAGAGATTGATTTTTATTTTTATCAGTGATTTTTTTTCTAAGAGATGAGGAAGAAGAAAATGAATAAGCTTTGGAAGCAGGCTGATTTCTATACCACATTCAGAGATTTCGGAACAAAATGAGTCGGAACTTGTCAATCACAAATCACAGAAATTCTGCAAATGCTGGAAATTGAAAGCAATACACACAAAATGCTGGAGGAACTCAGCAGGTCAGGTTGCCTCTACGGAAAAGAATAAACAGTCGACGTTTCGGGTCAGACCCTTCTTAGGGACTGAGAAGGAAGGGAAAAGGTCAAAGGCTGGAGAAGAAAGAATCTGATAGGAGAGCAGAGTGGACGATAGGAGAAAGAAATGAGGAAGGGAACCAGGGGAAAGAAGTAGGCAGGTGAGAAGGAGTAAAAGGTCAGAGTGGGGAAGAGAGAAAGGGGGGCAGGGTGGAACTTGGTTACTGGAGGAAAAAACTGATATTCATGTCATCAGGTTGGAGGGTACCCAGACAGGGTATAAGGTATGGCTCAGCCACCCGAGGGTTGCCTCATCTTGGCACAAGAGGAGGCCATGGATCAACATATTGAAACAGGAATGGAATCAGAACTAAAATGGACCTGGAAGACATGTGGCACAAGATGGTGGCGAAGACAAGTTCCCAGGAAGGATACATGCTGTGGTAGCGGGTCTGGGTGAGCACATGGTCGAAGAGTTGGAGGGCAGCAGAGATCATCGAGGGAGAGCAGTGAGAGAGGGTTTCACTGTGTGCAGTGTTCAGAATCGGGTTTATTATCACCGGCATGTGACGTGAAATTTGTTAACTAAGCAGCAGCAGTTCAATGCAATACATAACCTGACAGAGACAGAAAAAAATAGTAATAATAAATAAAATAAAACATAATAATAAATAAACAAGTAAATTACACATACTCAATAGATTAAAAAATGTGCAAAAACAGAAATACTGAATATTAAAATAGTGAGGTAGTGTCAAAGCTTCAAAGTCCATTCAGGAATTGGATGGCAGAGGGGAAGAAGCTGTTCCTGAATTGCTGAGTGTGTGCCTTCAGGCTTCTGTATCTCCTACCTGATGGTAACAATGAGAAAAGGGCAATGTGCTGGATGCTGGAGCTCCTTAATAATTGATGCTATCTTTTTGAGACACCACTCCCTAAAGGTGTCCTAGGTACTTTGTAGGCTAATGCCCAAGATGGAGCTGACTAGATTTACAAACTTCTGCAGCTTCTTTCGGTCCTGTGCAGTAGCCCCTCCATACCAGACAGTCATGCAGCCTGTCAGAATGCTCTCCATGGTACAACTATAGAAGTTTTTGAGCGTATTTGTTGACATACCTAATCGCTTCAAACTCCTAATAAAGTATAGCCACTGTCTTGCCTGCCTGATGACTACATCAATGTGTTGGGACCAGATTAGATCCTCAGCGATCTTGACACCCAGGTACTTGAAGCTGCTCACTCTCTCCACTTCTGATCCCTCTATGAGGATTGGTATGTGTTCCTTCGTCTTATTCTTCAATGCGCTAAACTCACAATGCACATTTATATATGTATTGTACCCAGCTTCCAAAATTTGGCACCATTGAGCCGATGTAATTTAATTTTAGAAGTGGATTGCAGTATGTTTGTGGTGTTTCAACGCACATTTAGCAAATACAATGAAGGACAAAATTTCAACCCTGTCTCTAGATATACAGAATTTAAGGTAACTGGAGCACCTTCAATAACTCCAAAAGACTAAAGTAGGGTAAATACTGAAAAGCTTTTATTCGCAGTAAAATACGACTTTCATGCTGAGTGTCTGCCCCTGGACTGGCGGGGGGGGGGGGGGGGGAGCAAGGCGAAATCACCTTTATTCAGGGGTTTGTGAGAAGAGCCACAGGGGCAGTCAGCAGAGGGGTGTGTCCAGACAGTTAACCCAGTTACAACATATATATGGTTTACCACAGTAACAACATCAATATAGTGCCTATAACTTGGCAAAATATCTCAAGCTACTTCACAAGAGTGTTTACCAACAAAAATTGATATTTTTGCACCACAAAATAAGATATTGGGTCAGCTAGCCAAAGGGCTTCATTGAGATTTCCATAAAACCCATGAGGTGAGGAAGTTTGTCAAGGGAGAAATTTTGAGGAACAGAATCTGGGCATCTGAAGGCATGGTCACCAGTGGTGGGTGATTTAATTAAGAATAATTAAATAAATGCAAATATTGCTGATGAATAGCTGTAACGCTGGAAGATAAACTACTCTTGCCAGATAAAAATCAGCTCTAAGATATTACTCTTCCCAGGCTTGTCAGAAACATCACTACTTCCATCTGAGGTACAATTGCCTGTTGTGCTAATTATTGTGGAGGAACACACTTCCCTGAAACCAGAGATTAGCCTGACAAGAAAGAATCTATGTTTTACTTCCAATGTCTGTCTATTTACCACTCTTACTTCTTTCCCAGGCTCCTTAAGGTTGTCATAGCCGGGGGGGGGGGGGTGGTAGTGGGGATAAGCTCCCACTACCTATTAAGTGCTCCCAATGACGGCATCTCAAATAGACTCTGACAACCAGGTCCAGCTCCTGACCTTCACTACTAAGCCCGGAGGAACCATTTCTTCTGACAAGAGAAGGAGCAAAGGCGTGCTATTGGCACCTCAAAACTTGTCACTTCAGGTAGATGGGGCTTGTCAGCCGTGGTTGGCAGCTCATTTAGGAGAGGGAAACTCTGATCTCAAATCTCCGCTGCCTTGATGTTTTACTTCAGGGGTTCCCAACCTGGAGTTCACAGATCCTTTGTTTAATGGTATTGGTCCATGACCTAAGAAAGGTTGAGAACTCTTGCTTTACTTGTTGATGTGGCAGTGCATGCCATTGCAAATACTCTGGGTCTTCAGCCTGCACTTTCACCCCGCTTTCTTATAAACTAGTACTGCTGCTCTGATGTGACATTAGCTTGCTGTATATTTATTTTAAATCCTAGCACAGCCTTTATCAGTGCCTGGTGTTCAGAAGAAGCAAAGTTTATCTGTCAAGAAATGAATTCTGGTTTCAGCCTTTGTGGTTCCTATAAATAGTTGCCATTACCGCTGAAACATGATCATTAAGTCAGTCCACTTCAGCTGAAGGCTTGCTGCTTATGAATCAGCACAGCGCTGCTCTCTTGTCCCATGTGATCGCTGCAGCATTGAGAGGTTGTGAGGTGATTATCAGTTGAAAAGATTCTTAGATTCGTTGCAGGTTGGAAGGTGGCTATTCAGTCCATTGAGCTTGTGCCAGCCTCAGGAGCAATTTTGTTACACCCATTCCTTGATCTTATACTGCATCCTAGCAATTTCATTTTCCCTTTTTAGTCCTTGAGCACTTGTTTTTCGAAAGCCATGACTGAATCTGCTGCCACCAGCCTTTCGGGCAGTGAAGGCACAAGGGACCGTGGACGTTGGAATATGAAGCAAAGGAAAAAGTGCTGCAGGGTGTGAATTCCGGGTCCTGACTCCTTGTTTCATCAAGAAAAGATTTTCCCTCATTCTTTACCGGTCTCCTTAAACATCAACATCTCATTCTGCCCATGGGATCAGCTTCTATTCCCTCATCATCTTCAGCATCTCTATTCAAACACTTCTCAAACAAGCCTGTTTCCCCATGTTGGCCACATAATTGAATCCTTCATTTTCTAAACTGGTGTTTTCAGGTCCAGATACACGGCTGGAAAATTTCAGGAAGATATATAGCTTCACACTGAAATAGAATTTTCAAAGCAGAAGGGGAAATATTCTTTGTAAAGCAATCTTGTCAGTCCCATTCCACCACTGCAGTTAATTGTCCTTCTTTTACCCATCCAAATCTCTTCTGGACTCCCATATTAATATATTTCCACCAAACATACAGGTACTGAGTCTCACATCATAACTCCTCACTGCATCAAAAAGCTGATGTTCTCACAGCTGTTTGCCCAAATCTTTACATTTTTCAAAGTCAAGCTAAATTTACAATCAAAGTATCTCTATGTCACCATATGTTACCTTGAGATTCATTTTCTTGCAGCTACTTATACTTTATACTTCATACTTTATTGTCGCCAAACAATTGATACTAGAACGTACAATCATCATAGCGATATTTGATTCTGCGCTTCTCGCTCCCTGGATTACAAATCAATAGTGAATAATAAAAATTTAAATTATAAGTCATAAATAGAAAATAGAAAAATGGAAAGTAAAGTAATGCAAAAAAACCGAGAGGCAGGTCCGGATATTTGGAGGGTACGGCCCAGATCCGGGTCAGGATCCGTTCAGCAGTCTTATCACAGTTGAAAGAAGCTGTTCCTAAATCTGGCCGTATGAGTCTTCAAGCTTTACAGAAAAATTAAAGAAATACAATAGAATTTATAAAAACTATGTGTAAACAAAGACTGACAAGCAACCAATATGCAAGAGAAGACAAATTGTGCAAATAAATAATAGATGGATGAGAGACAGATAGATATAGATAAATAATACTGAGATCATGAGTTGCAGGGCCTTTGAAAGTGAGTCTGTGGGTTTTGGAATCAGTTCAGAGTAATGGTGAATGAAGTTAACCATGATGGTTCAGAAGCCTGATGGTTGAAGGGTAATAACTCTGGAGACAAACAGTCAATCATCATCTTTTATAAACCTATTTATCCCCACAGTAACTTTACTGAACCTCTTCCCATCCCATCTCCTGTAAAAATGCTATTCCCTTTTCTGTTTCTTCAACTCTGCCATATCCATGCCCAGTATGTGGCTTTCCTTTCCAGGACATCACAGATATCCTCCTTCTTTAACGAATGGGGTTCCCCTCATTCTACTATTGATGGTTCCCTCACTCACATCCCCTTCATTTCCCGTACATCCACGCTCACCCTATTTTCCAGCTGCCTTAATAGTGATGGAGTCCCTCTTGTCCTTATCTACCACCCCCATCAGCCTCCGCATCCAACACATTATCCTCCTCAACTTCTGCCTTCTTCAAAGGCATCCTGCTTCTAAACAGATCATTACCTACACCCCCTCGCCGCTTTCCGCAGGGATCGCTCCCTCTGCGATTCCCTTGTCCATTCCTCCCTCCCCACTAGTCACCCTCCAGACACTTATCCCTGCACCCACCCATCCACCTCCTCCCTCAGCTCTATTCAGGTTCCAAACAGTCCTTCCAGGTGAGGCAACACTCCACCTGCAAATCTGCTGTGGTCATCTACTGTGTCCAGTGCTCCTGATGCAGCCTCCTCTACATTAGTGAAACCTGTCGTAAATTGGGGGATTCCTTCATCGAGCATCTCTGCACCATCTGCTACAAGCAGGAGTTGGCAGCGGCAAGCATTTTAATTTCAATTCCCATTCCCGTTCCAACATGTTGGTCCATGGCCTTCTCTTATACCAAGATGAGGCCACCTCAGGGTGGAGAAGCAACACCTTATGTTCCTTCTGGTTAGCCTCCAACCTGATGGAATGAATATCGATTTCTCCTGCCGGTAAGCAAATTCCACTCTTCCCCCCCCCCCCAACCCCCTCTATTCCACACTCTGAAACTTTACTTCATCTCACCTGCCTATTACTTCCCTCAGTTCGCCTCCTCCTTCCCTTTCTTCTATGGTCCTTTCTCTCTGGTATCAAATTCTTTCTTCTCCAGCCGTAAACCTTTCCCACCTGCCTGGTTTTGCCTATCACTTTCTAGCTAACTTCTGTCCCCTCCTACCACCTTTTTATTCAGGCATTTCTCCCCCTTTCTTCACTGAAACATTGACTGTTTACTCTTTTCCATAGATGCTACCTGACCTGTAGAGTTCCTCCAGCATTTTGCATGTGTTGCTTTAGATTTCCAGCATCTGCAGACTTTCTCATGTTTATTACTGTTCCTAAACCCGGTGGTGTGGGACCTAAGGCTCTGTACCTCCTGCCTGAAGCATTAGTGAGAAGATTTTATGGTCTGGATGGCGGAGTTTCTTAATGATGAAAGCCACTTTCTTGTGAATGTGCTCAATGGTGGTGAAGGTTTTGCCTGTGATGAACAAGGCTGTATCTATTACTTTCTGTAAACATTTCCATTCCTGGGTATCGTTGCTTCCATACCAGGTTGTGATAGTGTCCACTCAGCATCTATAGAAATTTGTCAAAGTTTTGGAAGACGCACCGAATCCACTCAGACTTGTGTTGTGCAGAATGCTGACCATTCTGATCCTGAAATCCAGTCCATGTGAAATTCTGTTTACTTGCCTGTCTAATCTTACGAAGATTCAAAGTATATTTATTAACAAGCATGTATACAGAATACAACTCTGAGTTCGTCCCCCTGCAGGCAACGACAAAACAAAGAAAGACCATGGAACCCATTCAAGAAACACCCATAGCACGAGAAAAAGAACAAATTGCGCAAATGACAAAAATGAGCGAACAACACATAGAATATCAAACCTCAAACCAGGAGTTCAGTAGTTTTCATTTTAGTTCAGTTCAGGCTGTGCCTCTAGCTAACGCAAGCCGTCGGACCATTCTTCGCTGAAGCACCCTAGTCTGCCCCAACCAAACTGCTTAAAAGCAGCAAAAAAAAAAGAGTAACCAGAATCCTGGAACACATATGACATGAACCTCAAAGTACCCCAAACCCTTGCTGATCAATCCTCGCAGTGTAGATCCCAAGTATCCTGCACTTTACTCTGACAGCAGCTAGCATGAGGGAAAGGAGGACCACAGACAGACAGTGCCAAGCACCCACCCATCCTCTGCTCTCATCCTCGTTGATTTCAACTTTGCTTGATGTCTCAATTGGAGAGAAACAATGGAGTTGACCATGGGCTCGCGCCCCATCTCCAGGCTCCAGACCTCCAGACCACATACTCCGCACCAAACCTCACCAAACTCCCTCAAAAACAGCAAAACGCCAGGTCACTCAACCTGCCCAAAAACACACCATCAAAATGTAAATCATAGGTTCCAACCACATGCGGCTTAGTCATAGAATCATATTTGAAAAAAGAAGAAAAATAAGTCGTTTTGTGATCTGTCAGCAGGATATCGCTGCTGGTCACATTCGGGTTTAATTTCTTTTTTTTTTGCAGAGCCAAGTTTTTCAGCAACACAAGTAGATCATAACGTGCCTTTGATGTGAAACATCACCTCTGTTCCTCTTTCCGCAGATACTACCTGGCCTGCTGAGTGTTCTCAGCTTTTCCTGATTTGTTTTTCACCATCAGCTGTTGATTTAAAAAAAAATTCCCTTCTAGCAATCAACAGAAATAGAAATAAATTAAATTAAATATGTAAAGAGGTTTTATTCTAGAACAATGTTGATGGTGTGACTCTCTCTTTAACAATGGCTATCTGTCCCAGTTTTAAATAAAGCAATTCAGTTTACAGATCCACAGTGTGTGACACTCTCCAATTCCAACAGAGTGGATTTCCTGGCATTAACCTTGTT
This sequence comes from Mobula hypostoma, assembly GCF_963921235.1. Lineage (NCBI taxonomy): Eukaryota > Metazoa > Chordata > Chondrichthyes > Myliobatiformes > Myliobatidae > Mobula > Mobula hypostoma. Next base: position 32,231,354 of record NC_086120.1, read on the forward strand.
GACATTACTTGTTCACCTCGCAAGCTTAACACTGATTCCTACACCCACCCAAAATAACCCAGCATATATGATATAAAATAACCCATGATATCCTTAGCACAAAATAACCTAGAGATACAATATAAAATATTTGAAGACAGATAGTATCAAATAACCTAAGAGATACGACACAAATTAACTCAGAATATAGAGTATCAAATGTCCCACTACACACTGTACAAAATTACTCATGAAATACAGTATCAAATACCGAAGATAAACCAGGATATATAACACAATATATAGAGAATCAAATAACCAATTATATACCAAATACAGTAAGCCAGAACAGTTAACAGGATTGATAAAAGAAAATAACGCGCATACTAGGATAAATAACTCCATTACGGACTGTTCCAAGCTCAGCTGCGAAAAGCAGAGAGTTGGGTGTGGGTCGAGCAAAACCATCCCGTAAAATCCCAGAGCTGCAGAAATCCAACAGAAGCTCCAAAGACCTCATCCCTGGGAGAGGAAAGATCTTTGATAGGCTGCGCCAGGGATAACTTGAAAGACTGGCCCAGGACAGAGGACTCTGGTCAGTTGCTATCGCCAGTCTATGCCCCCAGTAAAGACAATGGGCTTAAGAAGAATAATTAGAATAAATAATACCGTAGGAATTAACCTCGGATATAGTAGATTTCTTTAATCATTTCAGAAGGGGGTTCAGCAGGTTCAAAAGAATGAGGAGGTTACAAGGCTGCAGACAGACAGCAGGGAAAAACAGCTCAGTTCATGGAAAATAGCCAAGTGTACCATACAACGTAATCCAGAATTTACATCATAAAGTGTTAGTAGATACGGCCACAAGCTAGATCAAAGTTTTACAGAGGATCTCAGGTTATATACGAATAAGAGCAGGAGCAGGCAATGTGTCCTCCTCTGTCAGTCCTTGAGATCAAGGCCAATCATCCCCCTCAGCACCATTCACCAGCCTTTCCCCTCAATTCACTTAATGCCCCAAAATCTTGCTTTGAGGAAGCACAAGTTATCAGAACAAGAATGACTCCAGTGCAGTGCATTTCAAAGATTCACCGTCCTCTACGTGAAGAAGTTTCTTCTCATCTGGAGTCTTAAGTGGTCTACCTGCTTGTAATAAAAATATCTTACAGTTCATTCCGTGTGCTTCTCTGATTCAGCAAGAGGTCTTTGGAAGTCTATTCACAAACAAAGGAGTCAGTGTACATGTGCTAAACCACAAGAAAGCATTTTATTAGAGTTATAGAAACATGCAATTTAGAAAGAAAAAATAACATTTAATTTGGTAGTAGTGTAGGAAGCAAACTAATACTTATCATCCGCCAAATTATCTGATCTGTGGAATTCTGGTAGGAAGCACAGATCCGACAACCTTTCATGCCGTCTTTTCTCTCTTCTTCTTACCCTCTCAATGCCCTTGTCTCTATCGTCACCAAGTCTTAACACTGGTACCAGCTGTGACACAGCCTAAGAGAAGACTCCCCTCTGTTTTAAGAAATTGCCCCTTTTTATACCCTTCAAAACGCCTTACAATAATATTTTCCCATGATAGGGTACCCGCATCTTCTTGATTTCACCTTCCCTAAGCAAACATGTATTCATCCTTATCTACTCACAGGGCTGTAGACTTGTATTCAATTTACTTTCTCCAAACAATCCCACTTTGAGGCCAACATTATTTTGTCTTAAGAGCTTCCATTTTATTTTAGCATATACCAAGGAGGAATCAAATTTAACTCTTTCCTTACACCTTTTTTTTTCAAACTCTGTCCCCTGGCCCTAGACTCCTTGATCAGGGAAAACATCCTTCCTGCAACCAACCTGTAATGCGCTTTAGGAATTTCGGAAGATTTGATAATATCTCCTCTCACACTAAAGAATAACCCTAGCCTTCTCTATAATTTTAAGGGTGAAGAAAGAAATAGAAGAAGCTGTGATGTTAATGGAAAGAAGGCCAGTCCAAGAAAGTTCACCATTACCTTCCTGGCTGATCCAACAAGAAATGAAGGCTGCCAAAATGTTTCAGCCCCATTCCGATCAAGGACATCAAGTCTCGACTGAACAAGTTTTCAAAGCTGCCAACTGGTTTGGTTTAGCTATTGATTTTATATCCGAATTACATTTTTAAATAGGCACAAATGACCCGAATAAAATAAACACTCTCCTAGAAATTAACCACTGTTGAATGTGAACAAACCTTTGTTTCTAGGCATTAGCCAGGCATGCAAACGACCAGTCCCATTTTAATACTGACGCCTTATAATTGATAAAGTCTAGTACATGTAATTAATTAAATTTAATTACTTACTGTACACTTGTAATTAACAAAGGCTGCTTGCTTACTGCATAATTGTAATTAATTATAGTCAGCTACTTGCTGTGAGATTATAATAGATGAAAGTTGGCTTTGAAGGGATTGGTTTTGATAAAATATTGCCAATTATCATGCAGTTGCATATTACCTATACCCACCATGTTCTTGCCCAGGCTTGGTCTTAACCCACAGGTAACTTGAGAAACTCTTAAGATATGGTATCAGGAAAGATTAACTGAGATGGTTTTCCATTTCTATCCTCATGTTTTTTATTTGTTTTCTCTCCCGGTAGGTTTCAATCAAGGCAGAATGTCCACATCACTACTTGCAGTGCAGATAATCAAAGCACTTAGGGTCAAATTCTCCTGGGAAGAGTATCAACTCAATTTCTAGAGACAATGCATAGACCTCTTGAGTGTCAGGCTCTTCGGATCCAAGACTGGGATATCACAGATAATATCATTAGTTCCAGGTATCCTACATCTAAATATTAACTAATAGGCACTGATTGTAAACATGCAATTTTGTAACTTTTTGAAGCTTGTTAAAGGCTTATTATGCCTCCATTTCTCTACTTAATTTTCCAATCACTCAATAATTTCATTCCTTTTCATCTCTGTTAAATCCTTCAGTGTTACAAGCCTCTCGACTTCATAATCATGATTGAATTTTATCACTTTACCATTGATAGACACCCCACTTCCCTTCACTGACCTTTCTCTCTCTCTTCTCTCCTAACCGCTCTGTCTCTGTCTCTATCTCAGTCTCTCTCCGCCTCTTGAGATGCACCTTGGGTCGGCTTAGCAACAGTTAAGGCACCACATAAATGGAAGTTATCAATGTTGAAATGTAGCAAGGTTGGGAAGCTGTATGAAGATCCCAATTTGCCTCATCCTGTGAAAGGGCTGCCCCTCATATCAACCACTCAGCGACCAGTCCCACCTGAATGCCAATTAGTGACAGCCCCACGCTGTCATTTCCCGCCCACTGTGAACCTTTCCAAAAGGTAGCATTTTCATAAAAATAGCAGATTCTATTTAAGAAACTGAATTACATTTTCATATTTGAAACACAGAAAGAGAATAGAGGGACATGATCTCAGTCAGTTAATGCAGTATTAAGGTATTTTATTATGCTGACGGTTAATGTTATCTGTAAAAGAGAGCTGCAGAGGAACTATAATGAGCATAGAATAATCCTCATTCAAATTTCAAGGGGTTTTTCATTAGAATGAGTAATATATTACTTTGCTAATCCTGATAACACCAGGCTCGAACAAGATAACTGTACAATTCCTGTTTCCTGTACTTACACTAGTATGACCATTGCCATGATCAATTTAATCACTGGATTGCTCTTCCAGATGCACCTGGTGATTTTAACTGTAATACATTTTGTCCTTAGTTCTGCCCGTATGGTGCGGAAAGAGTCGCTCCTCGCCACAGTTTTCTAGCCTCAAACACAAACACCAGTGAGATAAATGATTGGTTACATGTTTTTTTTTAATGGGGTGGCATGGCAGCACAGTGGTTAGCACAATGCTTTACAGCACCAGCAACCCAGGTTCAATTCCCAACACTGCCCGTAAGGGTTTCCTCCGAGTGCTCTGGTTTCCTCCCACAGTCCAAAGGGGTACCGGTTGACAGGTTCATTGGCCATTGTAAGTTGTCCTGTGAGTAAATTGGGGGGGGGAATTGCTGGGCAGCATGGCTCAAAGGACCAGACGGCCTACTCTCTGCTGTAACTCAATAAATAAATAAAGAGAGAGATCAGCTTTATTTGAAATGTGTAAATTGAAATATACAGTGAAATGTATTGTTTGCATCAAATCGAATCAGGGAGGATTGTACTGGGCAATCTGTATCTGTCACCTTGCTTTCAATGCCAACAAACCATGTCCTCAACCCCAACCGCATATCATTGGAATGTCAGAGGAAACTGGAGCTCCTGAAGGAAATCTATGCAGTCACAGGGAGAACATACAAACTACAGACAGACAGCAACAGGAACTGAACTCTGACTTACTGTTGGCGCAATGTAAAGCATTATGCTAACTGGTATGGTACCATGTTATCCAGTGTTGGTAGAGGGTTGGCCAAGGCCTGCCTACCTAGTCTCTGGAGTGCTGAACAATTGTTTTTATCTCATTTAAGACTCAATGGGTGGGCACCCACTGCCTGCATAAGAAAGTTGTAGGATAAGTCCTATGTAAGAGCTCCAGACAGACACACCAGCCTGGGGTCCAGAGATGATAGGTCAGTAAGCGATCACCAGCACCATCCTCCCCAGTGAGACCAACTTCAACATCTGGAAAGATTCATATCCATTGTCAATATGAGCATTGAATTAATGACAAACTCATAATGATTTCTTTCTCTTGGATGAAGAACATCAAAATGCTAGAAATAAAAATAAAATATCTGAAAGGTGAAAATAGTTGAAGCTGTTCCCACAAGTGAACCACTTCACTGTCAGGCATCAGCACGCCTGCCTTGCATTCGCACAGTTCCCTTATCGCCTATCAGTCTTCCACGGGTCTATATTTCCCCCCTCTTCTTTCATTGCTGTGGAAGCTGGGAGGGCAGGTGAAGGGGAAGGGTGGATGAGAGGGTGGCAGGGGGTTGCTGCTGGATGGTGGTTGTCAGGCACGCAGTGAGCCTTGAACTTCTCCGCTAAGCTTGCTGCACATCTGACAGGCTGCAGTAACACTGCACGCGCTGCTATAACCTACGTCCACTGAAGCATCTCAGTTTTTCTCCAGACTACAGATTAAGAGGTAGGTAGGTGCAGAAGATGCAAAGACAGAGATTGTACTAACTCACTATTTAAAATATTGCAGTCTCCCTGGTTTAAAATGAACCTGTTTACTCGTGAGCAGTTTTAACAAAGCACCAATAAGTTATTTTTGGGATTCACAGTAACATTGTGAACTTATGTTGACAGGCCACTGATTTGGTTCAAATAACTAAAGAGAACAAATTCCTTTACTATTTAAAGTAATAGAAATATTGGCAGAATTACTGAGAAAACTAGAGTGAAAGACTGAAGAAGATGGGGCTTTCTACTGTAGTAAAGAAATGAGTTTAAGAAGGCTTGTTATAAGTCTTGAATTATCAGGAATTGTACAGGACTGAGATTTGCCTGCTTTTTTTTCATAGTCCACTATTCTATCCTATCAGATTCCTTCTTTTTCAGCACTTTGCCTCTTCCATCAATCACCTCCCCGCTTCTTACTTCATTCCTTATACCTCACCCACCCACATTTCCTCTTCACCTGGTCTCACTTATCACCTGTCAGTTTGTACTTCTTCCTCTCTCCCCACCTGCTTAACCTGGCTCCTTTTCCCATCTTTTCCAGTCCTGATGAAGGGTGTTGGCCCAAAACATTGACTCTTTATTCCTCTCCTTTGATGCTGCCTGATTTGAATCAGAATCAGAATCAGGTATATTATCACCGGCATGTGACGTGAAATTTATTAACTTATCAATGCAATACAAAATCTAGAAGAAAGAAAAAATAATAATAAGTAAAATTTTAAAAATAATAATATTAAATAAACAAGTAAATTGATTACAGAATACAAATATTGAATAGATATTTAAAAACATGCAAAAAAACAGAAATACTGTATATTAAAAAAAAGTGAGGTGATGTCCAAGGATTCAATGCCCATTTAGGAATCAGATGGCAGAGGGGAAGAAGCTGTTCCTGAATCGCTGATAGTGTGTCTTCAGGCTTCTGTATCTCCTACCTGATGGTAACAGTGAGAAAAGGGCATGCCCTGGGTGCTGAAGGTCCTTAATAATGGACGCTGCCTTTCTGAGACACCGCTCCTTGAAGATGTCCTGGATACTTTGTAGGCTAGTACCCAAATGGAACTAACTAAATTTACAACCCTCTGTAGCTTCTTTCGGTCCTGTGCAGTAGCACCACCGCCGCCCCCCCCCCATACCAGACAGTGATGCAGCCTGTCAGAATGCTCTCCACAGTACAACTATAGAAGTTTTTGAGTGTATTTGTTGACATGTCAAATCTCTTCAAACTCTTAATGAAGTATAGCCGCTGTCTTGCCTTCTTTATAACTACATCGATATGTTGGGATCAGAGATCTTGACACCCAGGAACGTGAAACTGCTCACTCTCTCCAGTTCTGCTCCTTCTATGAGGATTGGTATGTGTTCCTTCGTCTTACCCTTCCTGAAGTCCACAATTAGCTCTTTCATCTTACTGACATTGAGTGCCAGGTTGTTGCTGTGGCACCACTCCACTGGCTGGCATATCTCACTCCTGTACGCCCTCTCGTCACCACCTGAGATTCTACAAACAATGGTTGTATCATCAGCAAATTTATAGATAGTATTTGAGCTATGCCTAGCCACACAGTCATATGTATATAGAGAGTAGAGCAGTGGGCTAAGAACACACTGCTGAGTTGCGCCAATGTTGATCGTCAGTGAGGAGGATATGTTATCACCAATCCATACAGATTGTTTTCTTCCGGTTAGGAAGTCGAGGATCTAATTGCAGAAGGAGGTACAGATTCCAAGTTCTACAACTTCTCAGTCAGGATTGTGGGAATGATGGTATTAAATGCTGAGCTATCGTCGATGAACAGCATCCTGACGTAGGTGTTTGTGTTGTCTAGGTGGTCTAAAGAATTCCTCCAGCATTTTTGTATGCGTTGCTTGAGATTTACAGAGATTGTTTTCACTTGTAGAAGAGTCTAAATTTAAGGGCATCAAAGATGATTACTATTAGCAAAAAAGAATCAAAAACTGGAGATGCTCAGCATCTGTGGAAAAAAAAATAAAGTTAATGTTTAAGGTCAATGACTTACTATTAGCGACGAGGAAATTAGCTGAAATGTGGACCTCACTGGCTATAGAAATTTGCGTAGATATTTTAAGAATGAGATTAAATAAGTAAATGATAGCGAGGGAATAGTGAAAGAATTGAATTACTGGGAGGAGATGGTTGGAAAAAGATTCATGCGTTAGATCCACACTGGCATGGACTTTCTGGGCCAAATAGTCTGTTCTGTGTTCATGTTCTTTGTAATCTGTTGTGAGATTCATACTCTGTCAAACTACAGTACAAGGAAAGCATAATTCTCCATTCACATCTTCAGAACCTGGCAAGCACTTTTAAACTCTAGCTGCTATTATTATACAGGTCTGACAAGCAGCAATGAAGTCAAAGGCTGGGTAGAGGAGTGTTTTACAAAATGAGAGCTGTTCACCAATGTGCTTAGGGTATGTTGTGTTTTTAATATTTTAATAATATTGTAAATATATTGTTTGATTAAACATTCTTTGTTTGTTTATGTAAACCAGTACTAGTTAAATATAAAAGTACATGAATGGCATATGACATCACACCACTATGTCATATGCGCAGGCCTCACTAAAGTAAAAAGAAAATGTACACTAGCTAACCCAGGCTCTGTGCTTTTCTTTCCATCAGTTTTATGTTTTGGAGTTACAAAACATAACAGTGTTGATGAGAAAGTTTTATAATGATCCCAAGATGACTACCTACCTGTTGAAGCGCAGCATATATTTTCTTTGCAAGCAGTACAGAGAGACATTCAGGTTTAAAAATAGTGCAGCATATTTTTTTTCTTCAGAACTGCAGCAAGATGGTCAAGTTAAAAAAAAGAAAATGGATGAAATTCACAGGTTCATAAGCAGTGAGTACCAAGTGAAAGTAATAATAAATAAATAAATAAATAAATAAATAAAGGCAGAAATAATAGTCTGCATCAGAAAGATAGACTTGTTGGGTTGCACAACAGATAACTGGCTGATGTATACTGAGCAAACTGAGCAGCATTTTAAAGCAAATGAAATCGATAATGAGAAACATGTGCCTGTTTTGCTGAGTGCAATATGTGGAAGAGCATGCAGCTTGCTTAAAGGTTTAACTGCTCCAACCAAACCAGCTGAAATGAACTTTGCTGATATTATGAAAGTAATGCAGGAACATTTGCAGAAAGCTTTGTGCTTCATAAGGGGAATAAAAAGGAAGGAGAGTCCATTTCAGTGAATGTGGCTGTATTAAAGTTATTGTCTGAACATTTTCAGTTCAGTAATGGGCTTAATGAAGCACTGAGAGATTGTTTAATTTGTAGAATTTTACAAGAAAGCATTCAAAAATGGCTGTTAACTGAAGCACACAACTCACTTTTAAAAGATTGTTTGAAAGCACTGCTTCAACAGAAACAGCAGCTAGAGATGCAGTTGAATTGCATTCAGGAATGAAACTGAGCGTGAACAAAAATGCAACATCTAAACCGAAACCTGCCTGGCTGAACAAATTGTGCTACTGTTGTGGCAGGGTTTCACATACACCAGACCAATGCAGGTTTAAAGGCGAAACTTGCAGAAAATGCAACAAGGTGGAACACATAAAAAAAGGAGACAAAAATTGATGGCCTGCATAGGGAAGAGAAAAAGATAAGAAGTCATTTGCAACTCCAAAAAGAGCACTAATCTGCATGCTGTTAATGAAAAATATGATAATGATGAGAGTGAAACAGGAATGGGTAGCTTTGTGATTAACAATGTGAAAATGAACAAGAGGCTAGCAAAATGGCTTACACCAGAAGTGAAAGACAAATTAATTAAAATGGATTTGGACTCTGGCCCAGCTGCTTCAGTCATCCCCAAAATGAGTCTGAAAGGCATTTCAAAAATTCTGAAAGATATCCAACTAAGAACTTATACTGGAGAAAAAGTAACAGTGAAATACAACAACCAACAAGCCACACTGGGCTTGTATGTGGTGAAAACAGGAGGGCCAACACTGAGGAGTCTTGATTGGCTGAGAAAAATAAAACTTGATTGGAGATCCATCCACCCTTTGCATGCCACATTCCCTGTAATAGAGTCAGCTGAAAGTGAATTAAGAAAGGTACTGAATGAGACCACAGCAGTGTTCAAGCATAGCATTGGAAATATAAACATATCAAAGATAAAGCAGTGCTAAAGGAAAATGCCTCACCCAAGTTTTATAAAATCTATCTAATTCCTTATACTATCTGTGATAAAGTAGCCAGGGAGCTAGACCAAATGGAGGCCAAGGGAATTTTTTCCAAAGTTGAGTGGAGCCCTTGGGCAATACCAGTAGACCGATTAGCCAAGAAGAATGAGTCTGTCAGGATCTGTGGTGACTTTATGGTCATTAACAACCCAATACTGAAAGTAGATCAATAACTTTTTCCCAGCATAGAGGATATCTTTGCAAACCTTTCTGGAGGGAAACACTTCAGCAAAGTAGACTTGGCTGAGGCCTACCTACAGATGGAGATGGAAGAAGAGTCTTTCTCACCATAAACACTCACAAAGGGCTTTATCACTATAATAGGCTTATTTTTGGAGTAACATCTCCAAAGATGACAGAGCTACAATGACACTCAACAGTGACTTCTTTCAGCTCTTCTGTGGAAACAGCTTAATTTCTACCTTTAATATCTCTGATTTTCCTTTCTCGGGTGGACGGAGTTCTGTTGAAGTCCCTGACCTAGAGCTGCACTCAAACTACAGTTCTTTGCAGTGATGGGACCCATCCCGGAGCTCAGCGACCATCCGTTTTTTGATATCCCAAGGACGCGGCCCAGAAAACAAGTGCACCTTCAGGGTTCTGAGGCTTTGTGACCCTGGGGATGAGCCAACTATATGGCAGTGCCACCGACTGAAGTGTCACAGGAGAAAAAGGAATATCGGGAACAGCAGATGAACTATTGAAGATTATTACTGATTCTTAAGTTGGAGAACTCGAGAAAAACAACGCGGCAGACTTTAACACTGTAAATCAGTGAGTTGTTTGTCTTTGTTGCTCTCCCCTCTCGCTGTGAAAAGGTGATGCTTCTCCGTCCCTTTATTATGGAGGGAAAGAGTCTGAGGTATGTTGAATTGTCGAATGAACGATCGTTTTTATTTGTACTATAGATAATGGTCTTTCTTGGGGGCTTTGCTATTGCTTGCTTGGTGGGTGAAGGGTGTTGGTGCTTTTTATACGGAGTGGGTGGAGGTAGGGGAGGGTTGTTGCCTCTCTGCTGCTTGTGCATGGGAAGGGGAGTAGGGGGGCTTTGGGATTTAAACCTTTTTACTGTCACTCATTCTTTGGGGTATTCTTCTGTTTCATTGGATGTCTGGGAAGAACAAGAATTTCAGGTTGTGTATTGTATACATTCTCTGATATTAAATGGAACTATTGAACTGTTGAACTTGTTCTCCAGCAGAAAGCTAGGGACTAGGTACTGCCCAGGCATTCATTATGACCTGATGACATCATTATTACTGGTGCGGATGACAAAGAACATCTCCAAAATCTCAAGACAGTGTCAAAAAGATTAGAAGATTGTGGGCTCAGAGCACAATGCAACAAGTGTGAATTCTTTAAACCAAGCATCACTTACTGTGGTCACACCATTGATGCGCAAGCAGTACACAAGTGTGCTGAGAAAATTCAAGGAGTGGTGGATGTCCCAAGGCCAAAGGACGTGTCACAGCTGTGGCCCTTTTTAGGAATTGCCAATTAATGTAACAGGTTCCTGCCAAACCTGGCTACTGTACGTCACTCTTTGAACTATTACTACTGATCAGGAAGAATGAAAATGGACAAAACAGTGTGAGGTGGCTTTCCAAAAGACAAAGGAAATAGTGACGTCAGATACAGTATTCACACATTATGATCTACATGTTATGAGTGATGTCAGTGAACACCCATAGCCTTTGTGTCACGTTCCCTTACTGTTGCAGAGAAAAATTACACACTGATCTATAGAGAGACTTTGAGCCTGGATTGTGGTGTAAAACGTTTTAACCAGTACTTGTATGGGAGGGAGTTATCCACATAACTGTTCATCAACCATTAGAGTCCATTTTCAATCCACAGGAGTGTGTTCCACTAACAGCAACAGCACAGTTGCACAGATTGTCTTTATTTCTTGGAGGACACAATTACAAGATTAAATTCAAGAGGACAATTAATCATGGAAATGCTGATGTTGCCTTGTTTACCTTTGGAAGAGGAAGGACCCTAAAATTTTATAAAAGAGGACACTCCTCTTGATGAATTCTCCCTAATGCGAATTGAAAGTGCCCAATTATGGCAGAAATGATCCAAAAGGAAACCAAGAAAGGCCACACACTGCCTCAGGTCAATATAGCAATGTAAACTGGATGAATGTGCAGTAGAACTCCCAGCTCCCCCATTTTTACCAGCACCTGGATGAATTTACCCTTGACAGAGGTCGCCTTATGTGGGAATTGAGAGTTGTTGTACCAGAAAGCTCCAGAATGCTTTGTTGCATGGCCTAGCAAAAATCAGCAGGATGAGCAACTTGCCATGCATTTTCTGGGATGCCAACACGTCCAGAAGATGCCAAGAGCAGTGTCTTTCCATCCCTGGGAATGGTCTGCATTGCCCTGGCAGAGGATTCATGTGGATTTTACTGAGCCGTTCGTGGGAACAAATTTTCTGGTAGTAGTGGATGTAGCTACAAAGTGGCCAGATATGTTCCCATAGCCTCCATTACAGCCTTGCACATTATTGAGGTGTTGGGAAGCCTCTTCTCAAGGACTGATGTTCCAGAATACTCAGTCAATGACAATGGACCACAGTTTGTTGTGGAGCAGTTTCAGTCATTCCTGACAATGAATGGAATAAAACATATTACATCTGCACCATACCACCCAGCTGCAAATGGTTTCGCAGAAAGATTTGTTCAGAGTCTAAAGAATGCACTGCGAGTGATGTCATCAGAACATACGACTTTGGCACTGAATCAGAAGCTTGCAATTTCCTCCTGGCACATTGTAATGCAGCACACTCCACAATCAAGAAATGACCAGCTATGCTGTCCCTAGACTGTCCCTTGTGCTCACGCTTGGATCTGCTCAACCCCAACCTCAGAGGGAGAATGCAGGACCAACAGCTGAGACAAACTGAGGGCTTCTCAAATAAGGAGGTTTGATGTTTCACTCTTGGACAAGCAGTCCTGGCAAGGGACTACAGAGGTGATCAAAAATGGATATTTGGAAAGATTAAGGACAGAACTGGACCAGTCTCCTACACAGTGGAGGTTGCATCTGATGGCATCTGGAGATGTCACATGAGTTGAGGACAGCAGAGTCAACTGTTACAGAAGAAAGGTGTCCAGAGCTGTCAGAACCACTTCCTGCAGCCCCAGAGTCAACTCCTACAACCAACATGGAGGAGGCCCTAGAACCTGAGAATGTTTCACAGCCACAAATCTCACCTGCCAAGCAGAGTGAACCTTCTTGTCAGGAAATACATTATCATATATGTCAAAGACAAAATCCTCCACTGTGATTATATATATGTGTATAAGTTGAGATGTGTTCTATATTGAGTTGGAGTTTATAGCTATGCAGGGAGGAGTGTTGTGTATTTAATATTTTGGAAATATTTGAGTAATATTATAAATATATTGTTTAATTAAACATTGTTTGTTTGTTTCCATGATTCATTACTGGTTATATGCACAAGAATGTGAATGGCATATGTCATCATGCCACCAAGCTAAAAGTGCATGCTTCACTAAAAGCAAATTGATGAGCTTTTTGCTTTGGAGTTTCAGAACATAACAGGGAACTGTTGTGCTCCTCTTTAAGCAACTTGGAACCCAGTAAGATGTCCAAAATTCATATGGAAGCTTGAATCTACCACTTCATCCAAAAGACGGCACCTCCTGTACTGCTGTGGTGGTGATGGACTGGATTTTGTGCTAATGCCTGCTGTGTTTTCTGATGCCGGGGTGGAAGTGCCATTCTTTAAGCTGTTGCTGTCACAATTCAGTCCCAACTCTAATGGTAACAAATCTGGAACTGGCTGACGTCAGGCCCCAAGCTACAGTATATACATAAAGAGGAATGTCCACCTTTCACCCAGCTATCTACTCAAGGAAACGAACAATTTCCTGCTACGTAAAGGATAACTGAAACTGAACTGGAGTAGCCATATACGCAATGATGCTACAAAAGCAATACAGAGACTAGAAATCCTGTGGTGAGTAACTCGCTTCCTTACTCATCAAAGCCTGTCCGCCATTTACAAGTCAAGAGTGTGATGGAATAGTGGTCATTGCATAAATGAGTGCAGCTTCAACAGTACTCCTGAAGGACACCTTAGAGGACAAAGCAGCCCACCTGAGAGGGAGCTCATCTACGACTATTCATTCAATCCACCACTGAGGCACAGTTACAGCAGTCTGTACTATCTATGTGTGGCACTGCAGTGTCTCTTCAAAGCTACTCATCAACCCACATCTCCACCCAGAAGTTGCTCCCCATCCTGTCTTGGAAATATATGTACCTTTATTCCATCACCATCCTGGAATTCCTGGAATTCCCTACCTAACCACAATTGTGAGTGCAGCTACATCTCAAGGATCACAGCAATTCTAGAATTCAGCTCAGTGCCACCTTTACCGGGGCGGTTAGAGACGAGCAATTAAATGCTGGCTCAGCTTGTGAAGCTCAAATCCTTTAACTGAATGAAAAATAAGCAGTTAGACTTTGCAGGGCATCGAGGAAAGAGCAGGGCTGGGGTTGCTGAATGGATTGTTTTGCAGGGTTAGCATGGATTCCTTCACAGCTACAGTGATGGAAAGAATAGAGCGTGGGTCTAACTGGGTTACCTTTCAAAAGGTCCTGGATTGGACCTCTTTCTGTGCACTAAGCTTTTGGTCAATGACGGACTTTATTGAATATAAGATGCTAAAAACCTTTCACAGTCAGTAACTGTATGGCTGACAAGTAAGGTGTAGCTGTGCAGATGTTGCGAGCTGCTTGCAATGAAATGATGAGTGGAGCTGCAGCGAGTGGTTTGTATTGAGTACCACGCTTTGGCACAGGATCGTCAAGGAAAGAACAGGAGACTGGGACTGTACAGAACGTTCTTTGAAAGAATCATTATGATGGCTGATTGGCCTTTTTGGGTTAGCTAATATTGAAATGTAGGTTAATTTTCGAGTTTAATAAGGAAGACGGGGCGGCATGGTAGCTTAGTGGTTAGCACAAGGCTTTACAGTACTAGAGACACCGGTTCAATTCCCACCGCTGCCTGCAAGGAGTTTGTACGCTGTCTCTGTGGCCATGCGGGTTTCCTCCAGATGCTCCAGTTTCTTCCCACGTTCAAAAGACGTACCGGTTGGAAGGCTAATTGGTCATTGCAAATTGTCCCGTGGTTAGGATTAAATTAGGCAAGGATTAAATCCAGGGGTTGCTGGACAGCACGGCTCGAAAGGCTGGAAGGGCCTATTCCACACTGTATCTCAATAAATAAATAAATTATAGAAAATAATTTATATATTTACATAAATATAATTTATATAGAATAAATAAATAATTTATAGAATAGAATATGGGATCAGGGGTGTATCTTTCTTCTCTTACCTTCCCTTTCCACATCTGACTGGCTTCTGACAATCAATGACAGGACATTGGCTTAGTCGAGAGACGGAATGTGCTGGGCTAAAAGTAGTAATGTTACCATTTGAACATCCCTTATACCTTAAAGTGAAAATTAAATCTGCTCAGAACTTGATTAATGAAGAACCTGTGCACCTTCAGAGCTACCATACGGAGATGAGGTGGGATTAAGCAACTCTCCCAAGCTGCAGTAGCACCTGATGTAACACATCAAAGGGCCATCTTCATCAATTTAAATTGCCGTGTGACTTAATTAAAAAGTGGCAGGTAAACAATGGAAATTTAACAGGAACACCTGATTTGAGAATTCAAAACTTTGTACATAAAATGCAGCTTTTGCCAATTTGCATCGAGTCCCAGAAGACTCTGTACACAGCCTCCAGATAATCAGGCAGAAGCATGTCTCGCTTTGCCGTTAATTTGACACTTGTCTTCCCTTGGTGAATATACTCCAGTCAAGTAAGCACATTTTAAAAAAAACTAAACCACCTTGTTCTTGCATCAGTTTTAATCACTGTAATTGTGCTTCTGTGATCAGACCTTTTCCAACACATAATGTCATGTCAACCTGTGTGTAATTGTTCACTTAACCGTTCCTTCTGAAAAGCTGCTGAAACTTTGTTTTCCAATTGCTGCTAATTAGATGAGAAGTGTATTGAGAACTTTCCCCAGATCTCCTTGATGGGTTAAATTTAAGGATGAATTGAAATTGAGCCATTAGTCCTCGTTGCAGAATAGCAGGGCTGGTGTTAGTGATACTGCACTTGGCACCCATGGCTAAGAAACAACTTTTTAATATTAACGTCTCGAGCTCCAGACCACTTTGGTCAGCCCAATGGCACAGACAGAGGGATGATAGTCTCACACCTCCTGAAGCTTGTGTTCAATATCAACCTTCAGTGCTATCTTTGTACGGTTTGCATTTTCTCTCAACTGCTTGAGTTTCCCTCAGTTCTCATACAGCAGGGGTTCCCAACATGGGGCCCACGGACCTCTTGGCTATTGGTAGGGATCCATGGCTTAAAGAAGATTGGGTACCCCTGTCAAACAGCAACTTTTCATCTCCTGACAAAACTGTGAGGATTTGATTGGGAATAGTTGCTCTGGTTTTTTTTTCCACAAACCACACTTTATAAAGAGCAAGTTGACGATAAATCCTGTGTTTTTTCATAGTGGTGTTGAATGCAGTGGTCAAGTATGGTAAAGTGAAGTTCTCGACATCAGACCTTCACAACAACAGATTGCATCAACCAATGCTAATAGTAAAATTATGTTTGTTTTGCAACACTGACAGTCTTACACACATACTGCACGCACATGTACAGTGCCTAACACACAAATATTTACAGACACCCACAAAACATTCCCTCTATCAAACGTAAGCATGAGGAATTCTGCAGATGCTGGAAATTCAAGCAACACACATCAAAGTTGCTGGTGAACGCAGCAGGCCAGGCAGCATCTCTAGGAAGAGGTACAGTCGACGTTTCGGGCTGAGACCCTTCGTCAGGACACAAACCTTATAACACATATTCATGTTTTTGTTTATGTATAGTTTTCATAAGTTTTTTTGTATTTCTTTAAATGCCTGCAAAAAATGAATCTCAAGGTATGTATATGGTGACATATATGTACATTGATAATAAATTTGACTTTGTCTTTGACTTTGACATTTACAAAACAAGCTTACTCTTAGCAAAGAACACACTTTTAATACATACACATATTTATTTTGCACATTCACACGTGTATTCTACACATACAACATGCACACAAGCACATGGAAACTCAGTATATAAACATTTTCAACAGCATGTTTACAGCACGTACATTAACCTACAACTTATGCACGTAGACTCAGTTACAGAATTACAGCACACCCACTGTTCATTTACAAAACATAGACACACACACACACATTCTTACTGTTCACATATACAAATAAATCTATTTGCAAGGCAAGGCAGACTGTCCCTAACTTACAACATACACACTAACCACACACACATATGAAGTTATTTCTGCATTGAGAATTGCAGCTATCAGCAAAATAAACCTATTAATATATTCCAACATATTTGCATTTCCTTTGTATTGTATCTATCACAAGTCTGGATTGCAGTCCTACTTTTATCATTGCCAGTAGATCATTCTACAGAGTTTTAAAAAATAAAAGCTGCCTACAGTTTTTGCATGGATGGCAAATGTTGAGTTTACTGTCTTGAAACATTATCACACAGGATAACAAATCATAAATTTGATGCAAACAACCAATATATTTGTATCATGGCATCTAGTTGTCCATTAAAGTTTTTGGTAGGTATTTCCACTAGCTAAAGGCCTACCTACACTAGAGGCAGGGCTGCATAAAATCAGAAGGTTAAGAAGGAAATGATTTTTACATATCACCCAATACATTCTTGGCGCATCTCACATCAGTGCACAACCAGCCGATTTGCTTGCCACTTTTTCTACAGAAACTGGGCTAGAAAGGGAAATTGAATGAATTGCGGGAGGAATATTAGCCAAGATATCTTTGAAGATTACCATAAAAAAATCTAAAAAAATACTTGACTTGAGTTATATCACACAGTAACCTAGCAAATGTACTAACAACTGAAATTCCTCCCCCCAATTTCCTGACAAAGGGTTTAATCTACATGTTACCAATTTCATAAGAAGACAGAAACATTTCACACCAAGGTAGGATATTAATATTATACAGATCTTTCCTGAAAATTAGACTGGGAAAAATGCTTCTTGTTATGCATAAATAATTTTGCACGTGTCTTGAAGTATTTGTGTCCATTTTCGATTGAATCCCATCCATTTGGACTGAGTTCTCCTGTCACAACTGACCCTCACACACATGTCCTTTCTGCTTCATACTGAGTGGATGTGATGATATTATCACACCCATTAACTCATCATAAGTGGATCAAAAAGCTGCTTTTAAAACTATTTAAACACTTTGTATTGCAACCAGCAAAACATCCTTCATTTAAAGTGTTCCCATTGCAACACCAATTTTACATTTTATAAATTCCACCTCTTATCTCCTTATAGCAAGTCATTTCAATCTAGTAATATTAACGTTGCCAGCAAGCTAACTTCAAGTCATAGGCTCCTCCATCAGTCCCCTCTCTGCGATGCCCACCAATGGCATAAGCCACAATCAACCCACTCGTATAGCCGATGTGAAGAGATTTCTATAATAGCTTTGACTCATTTCCCATGAGTCTCATGTGAAGGGCACGGTAATTGCTAACTCAGTCATGCAGGTCAGATTTTAATGCCTTTTAAAGGGAAGAAACCACAATCATGAGTCCTAAAGTAAGGGTGTTTTAATTTTGTGATTTATTTATTTATTTACTGAGCTACAGCATTGACTAGGCCTTCTGGCCCTTTGAGCTATGCCGCCCTGCAACCCCAGATTTAACCCTAGCCTGATCACAAGACAATTTATAATGACTAATTAACCTACTGACAGTCTTTGGACTGTGAGAGGAAACCGGAGCAACCAAAGGAAGCCGATGAGGTCATGGAGAGAATGTACAAACTCCTTACGGACAGCTATGGGAATTGAACCTGGATTGCTCTTACTGTAAAGCGTTGTGCCCACCACTGTGCTCCAATGACACCTGGTTTGGTGTTTAGGCAGGCCACAACACCCATTTAGCATGTTACAAATTGGTAAAATCAAGTTTCTAGGCCCAACTAATTGAGGCCAGAGAAATTTGTCATTGCATTTTGCATTGATCCATGCTGAACGCTAATTTTGAAATGCATTTCTATTGAAGGCAATAGGACCAACTCCGAAACCGAGTTTAACATGTCTGCATTACAGTACCAATAAATAAATGAATATTTGTAGCAGTGAGTCTTTCATAGAAGCAACGGCCAATCAACTGTCCAGCTCTTGACTCCATCCCTCCCCCTCCTGTCTTCTCCTATCATTTCGGATCTCCCCCTCCCCCTCCCACTTTCAAATCTCTTACTAGCTTTTCTTTCAGTTAGTCCTGACGAAGGATCCTGCCCGAAACGTCGACTGTACCTCTTCCTAGAGATGCTGCCTGGCCTGCTGCGTTCACCAGCAATTTTTATATATGAGGCCTTCTTTACTGTCATTTTCCCAGTTCTACAACTTCATTATCACACATTCTCAGGGAAATAGCTTCAGGTCTCAAACAGTTAAAGTTTTCGGACAGGAGTTTACCACTTGACAGCTCATTTGCAATGGTTTCCACAAAAGTAAATGAATTGGTCAATAATTTACTGAGTTTTACAGACCCTAGTCCCCATTGTTTTTAATAAACTGACGCTGTGTACGAGGGTGTGTGCGTGTTGAGACTTGCATATCAGGGAACTTGTCAGATTAGAAAACCAACAGTCGAACACACAAATCTGCCGCTGTCCAATTACATTATACAGTTCTCTGTGTGAAATTTCAGTTCCATGTGTGCTGTGCTGGGAATGTCACAACCAAAGGGTCAGCTGTTGCCCAAGGCTGGAAAGGATTACATGAGAATTGTGTTTAGTCAACTTAAACCTGACCTTTGCTTGAAAGCAGTCATCCATCATTCTCTAATTCTGGAACAATCAGAAAAGATTTACCACTTGGGTCAGTTTTCATAATCTGTCAATGCATGTCCAAAAGTAGTGCTGATGTGGGGAAGGCTGGGTGGTGAAGGAGGTTTAGGATAGGAATCTAACCATCTTTGTCTGGTTACCTCTTCAAAGCAATTGGCGCGACTCCACATAAATCTCTTTTGATGAGACTTATTAATCAAAACCTGTACAAGGCAGAAATTGGCTGAATTTGAATGCTACACACTCTGAAGTTCCTGACAGAAGGTACTATATATATGCCGTCTATACACATTCAAATGAGGCACCTTTAAGCAGAAATGAAGTGAAACTTAAGGATAACATTTGTTAAATAATCTCAATATATTCTTATGGCGAAGTGGTCAATACATTGGACACAGCAGGAATAAATCATTAGTGGGAGGCACAGTTAACGTAGTTGAAGAAGTGGCTGCCTCAATGCCCAGGTTGGGGAATTATCCTCATCTTCAAATTCCTTCATGGTCTTACTCCTCCCTGTCACCGTAACTCCCTCAGTCCTTGCAACAAGCTGTCATCTCTTTGCCTCCGGTGATTACTCCAATATTGGCTTTGCTTTTATATTTGCTTGGAATTCCCCCTTTAAATACTTCCACATTTTCACACCTTCTTTCTTTCTTTCAACATTCTCCTGGATACTGAGTTCTTTGATAAGCCTTTCCTAACATATTCTAATATATGGCTTGGAGATGTGGAAGTGAGTTAGACCATTTCTGCTGAGTATCTGCAAAGCAGTATGAGGGGTATAGATAGGGTTCTTGCACTGAGGCCAGGTGAAACTAGATGAGAAACCATGAGTTAAGGGGAACATGTGGGTGAACTTCTTCACTCAGAGGGTGGTGAGAGAGTGGATTGAGCTTCCTGTGGAAGTGATGGATACGGGTTTGACTTCAGGAAATTTGGATAGGTTCACCAGTAGGAGGGTTATGACGGGCTGCGGTCTGGGTACAGGGCAATCTAGAATAATAGTTCATTACGGACTAGATAGGCCGAAGGGCCTATTTCTGTGCTGTAGTGTTGCACGACTCCAGGAACATATTAAAACTACTAAATGTAAAATTAATTATAGTAGTGTATACATAGCATTGATTGTTATTATTTTAAAGTTATCATCCTTTCCGAGTTGTGAATAATCAACTGCTTTCCGGCCACAATGTTTGCAGAAAGTTCCTGTGGCAGTCTGTGAAAAGCTCTTTGAATGCCTAGAGACACACGTACCCACACGCACGCAAGCACGCACACACACTGAGTCGTTTGTTGATGAGGTACAGCTGTACACCTGCTCATTAATGCAAATATCTAATAAAGTGGCCAGTGAGCGTACATACAGTAAGTACATACACTGTCAGCTCCTCATGTTTCATATCTATATATCTGTTCATTCTGCGTAAAGGTCATGATGCATCTCGGTTCACACACACTTTATTGGGGCACCACAGTATCGTAGTGGTTAGCGCACCGCGTTACAGTACAGGCGACCCGGGTTCAATTCCCACTGTTGCCTGGAAGGAGCCTGTACGTTCTCTTGTGACCGTGTGGGTTTCCTCCAGGTGCTTTGGTTTCCTCCCAAAAGACATAATGGCTGGTAGGTTAATTGATCATTGTAAATTGTCCCATGATTAGGTTAAAATAAATCACAAACATTGAATGACTGAGTAACTAGGTTGGGAGAGCGAGTCTCTGAATCTCAAGATTAATTACTGCAAAAGACAAGCAGGAGGAAAATAGCAGATGAAACATAGAGAGTGGATAAAAAGTCAAGTCTGGTAATTATCAAAATGATAGACAATATGTCATGACAAGACGGCCACAAACTCGTTACATTGGAAACTTCAGCACTTGTGACAAGGTGTTGAGTTCTTCAATTTCTTTCTCAGAAGGAGGGAAATGTTTTGTTGGACCATTGAAACTATTAAAATACAGAGTGAGGAATAAAAAGCTCGATTGAAATTGAACTCAAATGTTAGAAGATGATCTCATCGGTGGAAATAAGGCCAGATATCAATTGCAATATTGAGAGATTTGCTTGGCAATTGATGTCTCATTTAACAAAGTAATAGAGAACTTTTTTAAAAAAATCACTTCAGACCAACTCATCAGAGATTGTGGAAGATTATAAATTTGGAGCCCAAAGCAAAAGCCAGTAGGAATAGTTAGCAACTCTGTAGTTGCTCTGAAATGTCAGACATGGCAGAGAAATTTGGCGGACTGCACGCCTTGTGATGGCTTTGTTTGAACTAATAGATGAAAAATTACTTAACACTCAAGATTTAGCATGCAAGAGGATGAAAACTGTCAATGTGTGAAATGTGAAGGAAAATCAGGCAGTACTGAACATCAGTGTAAACACAGTATTTGTAATAATGGAAGGAGAAATGATAGGAGCTCCAACATCAAGTCAGGTCACATACACCTGAGTGGTGCACAGGGTGAGATGGGCGAGAATCTCTGCTACTACTGTGATGGGACTCGACTCATTCAGTGTAAATACACTCAGTGGCCACGTTATTGAGTACACCTGTACACCTGCTGATTAATGCACATAGCTAATTAGCCAATCATGTGGCAGCCACGCAGTGCATAAAAGCATGAAGGCATGGTCAAGAGGCTCAGTTGTTGTTCAAACCAAACATCAGAATGGGGAAGAAATGTGATCGAAGTGACTTTGACTATGGAATGATTGTTGGTGCCAGACAGGGTGGTTTGAGTATGTCAGAATGCTTAGGATTTTCATGCACAACAGTCTCTAGAGTTTACAGTTTACAGAGAAGGGCGCAAAAAAACTAAACACGTCCAGTGAACAGTAGTTCCGTGAGTAAAAGCACCTTGCTAATGACAGTGGTCAGAGGAGAATGGCCAAACAATTTCAAGCTGACAGGAAAGTGACAGTAACTCAAATAACCATGCATTTCATCAATGATGTGCAGTACAGCACCTCTGAATGCACAACCCATCAACTTTCATATGTTAGGCTACAGCAGCTGAAGACCAGAGCATACACTCAGTGACCATTTTATTAGTGGCTACTGAGTGTATCTCAGATCGAGACCAGCAGAACATTTCAGCTCCTAACTCCTCTACGGCCATCACTCAACTCAGCACTGAACAGGCTCCCCAGCTGTGGACTCACTTTCGAGGACTCTGCGGTTCATTTCCATGTGTCTTTGATTTCTCGTTTTACTATTTGCGTGATCTGATCAAGTGCTTCAGTGCTGAACTGACTCTGCAGCTGTGGCCTGCAGGCATCGGCACTTGTCTCAGCACAGAGCTGATCCGCAGCTGCGACCTGCAGCCAGCAGGCTCCTAAACCGGCTTCTTCACCTCAGCGGCGAACTGGCCCTGCAGCTGTGGCCTGTCGGCATTGGGCTCCCGAACCAGCTTCACTTGCCTCAGCACCGAACTGGCTCCGTGGCTGTGGACTCACTTTTAGGGACTGTACAGTCTGTTATTTAGTTACTTTTTATTGTTTGCACGATTTGTTATTTTTTTTCCCCACACACTGGGCACACTGGGATTATCAGCACCCAATTGCCCACCATTGAGAACATCTACCATAACCGCTGCCTGGGCAGGGCGAAAAGCATTATCAAGGATGCATCTCACCCTAACCATGGACTTTTTACTCTCCTCCCACCCAGTAGGCGCTCCAGGAGCCTCCGCTCCCGCACCAGCAGGCACAGGAAGAGCTTCTTCCCTGAGGCTGTAACACTGCTGAACCTCTCATCACAGCGCTAAGCAGTATTGCATCTGTATTTTACTGTCTCAGTACTTTTATATTTGTATGCTGTAACATTTTTTTTATTCGCTGTTATTTTGTAAATAACATGATTCTGTGCATTTCTGGTCAGATGCTAAGTGCATTTCATTGGCTTTGTATCTGTACTTGGCCCGATGACAATAAAGTTGAATCTAATCTAATCTAATTTGATGGTCTTTGCTCTGTATGTTTTTTAGTGGGTTCTATTGTACTTTTTGTTTTGTATTGTGACTGCCTGCAAGATGACTCTCAAGGTTGTATGCACACTTGGATAATAAATACACTTTGAACTTGGTGTCCACTATCTTCAAGGCTTAAGTCAGGAATGTGATGGTATGCTTTCTACTTGCCCGGATGACTGCAGCTTCAATGACACCTAAAGTAGCTTGACACCAAATAGAACACGCCAGGTTGCTAAATAGGCACCTCGTGCAAACATTCACTCAATCCAATAGTGATGCATAGTTGCAGTAGCCTTCACCTTGCCTCGTGCAGCTGGATCCTGGACTTCCTGTCAGATCACCGGCAGGTTGGAAGAATATGCTCGCTCACCTCTGCCCCTCTGACTCTCAGCACAGGAGCCCCTCAGAGCTGTGTACTAAGCCCCCTCCTTTACTCCCTGTATACCCATGACTGCGTTGCCATGCACGGCTCCAATCTGCTAATTAAATTTGCTGATGATACTACATTGATTGGCCTTATCTCAAATAATAATGAGGCAGCCTACAGAGAATTCATCACCCTGACACAGTGGTGTCAAGAAAACAACCTCTCCCTCAACATCACAAAGACAAAGGAGCTGGTTGTGGACTACGGGAGGAATGGAGACAGGTTAAGCCCTATTGACATCAATGGATCTGGGGTTGAGAGGGTGAGCAGCTTTAAGTTCCTCAGCATAAACATCACCAAGGATCTCATGTGGTCTGTACGTACCGGCTGTGACAGTTGAAGAAGTTTGGTATGGCCCCCCAACTTCTAAGAATGTTCAACAGGGGCACAATTGAGAGCATCCTGTCTGGTTACATTACTCCCTGGTATAGGAACTGTACTTCCCTCAATCACAGGACTCTGCAGAGAGTGGTGTGGACAGCCCAGAACATCTGTAGATGTGAACTTCCCAGTATTCAGGACATTTACAAAGACAGGTGTGTAAAAAGGGCCTGAAGGATCATTAGAGACCTGAGTCACCCCAACCACAAACTGTTCCAGCTGCTACCATCCGGGAAACGGTACTGCAGCATAAAAGCCAGGACCAACAGGCTCCAGGACAGCTTCTTCCACCAGGCCATCAGACTGCTTAATTCATGCTGACACAATTGTATTTCTATGTTATATTGACTATCCTGTTGTACATTATATTTATTATAAATTACTATAATTGCACATTTGAATGGAGACGTAGCATAAAGATTTTTACTCCTCATGTATTTGAAGGATGTAAGTAATAAAGTCAATTCAATTCAATTTATTTCATCTATTATGAGGATAGGTTGAGCAAGCGAGGGTTTGTCTCTCTGGAACAAAGACGGATGGGAGGTCACTTGACAGAGATGTACAAGATGATAAGAGGCAATAATCAAGCCGGTAGCCAGAGACTTTTCCAAGGGTGGAAATTGTTTATATGAGGTGGGTATAATTCTAAGGTGATTGAAGGAAATTATGGTGGGGTGGTATGTCCAAGTTATGTTTTTTTTTACTACACAGAGAGTTGTTCATGCATGGAACACTCTGCTAGGGGTGGTGTAGAGACAGAAACATTAGGAACATTTAAGTGTAATGTCCTCATTAAGATTTCTACTGTTATGCTATAGGTATTTCATTTTAGCAGCTTCTGAAATAGCAGAGTGTTCTGCTGGTGGAATGGTTTGGTTTCAGCTCAAGATAAACATAGAAACATAGAAACAGAAAATAGGTGCAGGAGTAGGCCATTCGGCCCTTCGAGCCTGCACCACCATTTATTATGCTCATGGCTGATCATCCAACTCAGAACCCCGCCCCAGCCTTCCCTCCATACCCCCTGATCCCCATAGCCACAAGGGCCATATTAACTCCCTCTTAAATATAGCCAATGAACTGGCCTCAACTGTTTCCTGTGGTAGAGAATTCCACAGATTCACCACTCTCTGTGTGAAGAAGTTTTTCCTAATCTCAGTCCTAAAAGGCTTCCCCTTTATCCTCAAACTGTGACCCCTCGTTCTGGACTTCCCCAACATCGGGAACAATCTTCCTGCATCTAGCCTGTCCAATCCCTTTAGGATCTTATACGTTTCAATCAGATATCCCCCCTCAATCTTCTAAATTCCAACGAGTACAAGCCCAGTTCATCCAGTCTTTCTTCATATGAAAGACCTGCCATCCCAGGAATCAATCTGGTGAACCTTCTTTGTACTCCCTCTATGGCAAGGATGTCTTTCCTCAGATTAGGGGACCAAAACTGCACACAATACTCCAGGTGTGGTCTCACCAAGGCCTTGTACAACTGCAGTAGTACCTCCCTGCTCCTGTACTCGAATCCTCTCGCTATAAATGCCAGCATACCATTCGCCTTTTTCACTGCCTGCTGTACCTGCATGCCCACTTTCAATGACTGGTGTATAATGACACACAGGTCTCATTGTACCTCCCCTTTTCCTAATCGGCCACCATTCAGATAATAATCTATTTTCCTATTTTTGACACCAAAGTGGATAACTTCACATTTATCCACATTAAATTGCATCTGCCATGAATTTGCCCACTCACTCACCCAACCTATCCAAGTCACTCTGCATCCTCTTAGCATCCTCCTCACAGCTAACACTGCCACCCAGCTTCGTGTCATCCGCAAACTTGGAGATGTTGCATTTAATTCCCTCATCCAAGTCATTAATATATATTGTAAACAACTGGGGTCCCAGCACTGATCCTTGCGGTACCCCACTAGTCACCGCCTGCCATTCTGAAAAGGTCCCGTTTATTCCCACTCTTTGCTTCCTCTCTGCTAACCAATTCTCCATCCACATCAATACCTTACCCCCAAGACCGTGTGCTTTAAGTTTGCACACTAATCTCCTGTGTGGGACCTTGTCAAAAGCCTTTTGAAAATCCAAATATACCACATCCACTGGTTCTCCCCTGTCCACTCTACTAGTTACATCCTCAAAAAATTCTATGAGATTTGTCAGACATGATTTTTCTTTCACAAATCCATGCTGACTTTGTCCGATGATTTCACCGCTTTCCAAATGTGCTGTTATCACATCTTTGATAACTGACTCCAACAGTTTCCCCACCACCGACGTTAGGCTAACCGGTCTATAATTCCCCGGTTTCTCTCTCCCTCCTTTATTAAAAAGTGGGGTTACATTAGCCACCCTCCAATCCTCAGGAACTAGTCCAGAATCTAACGAGTTTTGAAAAATTATCACTAATGCATCCATTATTTCTTGGGCTACATCCTTAAGCACTCTGGGATGCAGACCATCTGGCCCTGGGGATTTATCTGCCTTCAATCCCTTCAATTTACCTAACACCACTTCCCTACTAACATGTACTTCGCTCAGTTCCTCCATCTCACTGGCCCCTCTGTCCCCTACTATTTCTGGAAGATTATTTATGTCCTCCTTAGTGAAGACAGAACCAAAGTAATTATTCAATTGGTCTGCCATGTCCTTGCTCCCCATAATCAATTCACCTGTATCTGTCTGTAGGGGACCACATTTGTCTTTACCAGTCTTTTCCTTTTTACATATCTATAAAAGCTTTTACAGTCAGTTTTTTGGTTCCCTGCCAGTTTTCTCTCATAATCTTTTTTCCCCTTCCTAATTAAGCCCTTTGTCCTCCTCTGCTGAACTCTGAATTTCTCCCAGTCCTCAGGTGAGCCACTTTCTCTGGCTAATTTGTATGCTTCTCCTTTGGAATTGATACTATCCCTAATTTCTCTTGTCAGCCACGGGTGCACTACCTTCCTTGATTTATTCTTTTGCCAAACTGGGATGAACAATTGTTGTAGTTCATCCATGCAACCTTTAAATGCTTGCCATTTCATATACACCGTCAATCCTTTAAGTGTCATTTGCCAGTCTATCTTAGCTAATTCACGTCTCATACCTTCAAAGTTACCCCTCTTTAAGTTCAGAACCTTTGTTTCTGAATTAACTATGTCACTCTCCATCTTAATGAAGAATTCCACCATATTATTCCACCAAGGGGCCTCTCACAACAAGATTGCTAATTAACTCTTCCTCATTGCTCAAAACCCAGTCCAGAATAGCCTGCTCTCTAGTTGGTTCCTCGACATGTTGGTTCAAAAAACCATCCCGCATACATTCCAAGAAATCCTCTTCCTCAGCACCTTTACCAATTTGGTTCACCCAATCTACATGTAGATTGAAGTCACCCATTATAACTGCTGTTCCTTTATTGCACACATTTCTAATTTCCTGTTTAATACCATCTCTGACCTCACTACTACTGTTAGGTGGCCTGTACACAACTCCCACCACCGTCTTCTGCCCCTTAGTGTTACGCAGCTCCACCCATATCAATTCTACATCTTCCCGGCTTATGTCCTTTCTTTCTATTGCGTTAATCTCTTCTTTAACAAGCAACACCACCCCACCTCCCCTTTCTTCATGTCTATCCCTCCTGAATATTGAATATCCCTGAACGTTGAGCTCCCATCCTTGGTCACCCTGGAGCCATGTCTCTGTGATCCCAACTATATCATAATCATTAATAACAATCTGCACTTTCAATTCATCCACCTTATTACGAATGCTCCTTGCATTGACACACAAAGCCTTCAGGCGCTCTCTTAGCCCTTATACAATTATGTTGAAAAGTGCCCCTTTTTAATGCTTGCCCTGGATTTGTCGGCCTGCCACTTTTACTTTTCTCCTTCGTACTTTTTGCTTCTACCCTCACTTTACACCCCTCTGTCACTCTGCACTGGTTCCCATCCCCCTGTTGTGAACTAATCTCCTCTTGCCTAGCCTCTTTAATTTCATTCCCACCCCCCAACCATTCTAGTTTAAAGTCACCTCAGTAGCCCTCGCTAATCTCCCTGCCAGGATATTGGACCCCTAGGATTCAAGTGTAACCCGTCCTTTTGTACAGGTCACGCCTGCGCCAAAAGAGGTCCCAATGATCCAAAAACTTGAATCCCTGCCCCCTGCTCCAATCCCTCAGCTATGATGTTCAACTTAGGAATGTTGTGTCAGCCAATCAGGATGGAGGAATTGGGAGAAGGTTCTAGAGAGAGCTGGATGGAGAGAGATTTGTGACAGACACCGGTGGGGTTTGTGGTCTTTTTGGCGGGAACAGCGGAGAGGGCAGGAGGGAAGATGGCTGAGAATGCAATGGGAAGGAGCATCCCTGTTGTACAGTGTTTTGTGCAGATGAATGGCTCCAAAGAGGAACGGCCAATACTCCCGTGAGAGAGACCTTTTGTTCAAGATGGATTTTGAGGAAAGTGCGGAATCTGGTGTGAGTTTTCGTGCAGACTGTGGGTGCAGTGCATGAGTCAAAAGAACAGCTTCAAGATGAGCTCCAATTTTATGTGCACATTTGGACTGGGTTAACAGAAATGAGCCCTTTTATTTTCCTTTCTTTTCTTTTTCCTACTAACTGTTCCATAAAGCTGAAATTTGTAAATATACTTTCTTTGTAGATTTATGCAGTGTACTATCTGTTGATCTTTGCTGATCGGTAATTGTGTATGGGCAATATTTACACAGCATTCGCTCAAATCGAGGTTTCCTTAATCAGAACATCACGACGTTCCTGCTTGGCTAAAACCCAAATCATACTGACCCTAGACATATATTATTTATGAAAGGTGGCCATCTCGCTGCTGGGCCACGTAGCTGTTAGCAGAGCCAGCTAACGCGCCAGGTTTGCATATGAGCCTGGAGAGAGACTCTAAGCTAGGCACATAGATGATATAAAAATGGAGGGCTATTTAGGAGGGAAGGCTTTGATTGATTTACAGTAGATTAAATGGTCAGCATGCATGGCCGAAGGGCCTGTACTGTGCGGTAATGTTCTATGTTCTATGTCCTACTGTATGTTCTAACAACATTATAGATTTATCCGCACCTCAAGGATTTCAGTGGTTCAAGAGGCAACTCACCACCACCTTCCCATGGGCAACTAAGGATGAATGATTAATGTTGCAATGTGAGCATTATTAAAAGTAAGTTAATACTAATTAGAATAATGCAGGGAGGGGGGGTGGTTACTTCCATTCTTTTACTTCCGGTGTGTTTTGTATATAGTGTTCCTGCCATGCCGTACGGGTTGTAAAAGCCTCTGTATGTACATATCAGTTTTGACATTCGAGGTAAAGTTGTTTCTTTGGGCATGAAGTTGTCGAGTGTGCCTTTTTCAAGGTAGAAGTTAGCATGTATTTTTGGTGGCGAAGTAAACTGGTTTTGTGGACGAGTCGGCGCGTTTCGAACGGGAGCAGCAGCACCGATAAGGGCCTCACGTTCGGATGGCTACGTTTGGGACTACTGTTGAATTTGTGGAAGTAACGGAGGACTGGCCAGAGTATGAGGAAAGGCTGGGACACTTTTTTTGTGCTAATGGAATTACTGAGGAGGCTAAGAAGCGCTCTGTTCTCCTGAGTGCGTGTGGGGCGAACGAAGGCTTACAAGCTGATAAGGAATTTAGCCACACAGCGGAAACCGGGTGACATTCCATATGACGAACTGGTCAAGCTCGTGGGGAACCACTACAATCTGAAACCTTCTGTGATAGTCCAACGGTGCAAGTTTCACAGCCATTTCAGGAAGCCAGGTCAGTCTGACGCCAATTTCGTGGCCGAGCTTTGGCAGCTGTCGGAGCATTGTGATTTCGGAGCGGTGTTGGAAGGCATGCTCCCTGATAGATTGGTATGCGGCATTAATAATGATGGCATACAACGCTGCCTGTTAGGGGAAACCCCACAGTTGACTTTCAAGAAAGCCTTAGAGATTGCCCAAGGCATGGAGATGGCTGCTAATAATGTCAAGGATATCCAGAAAGGACATGGGGGGTTCGCAGTCGGCGGCAGTGCACAAAGTCAGGAGGGAGACTGGTAAACAGGCAAAGCGGGTGGAATGTTTCCGGTGTGGAGGGACCCACTATGCAAGTGATTGCAAATTCAAAGACACTGTCTGCCATGCTTGTAGCAAAAAGGGACATTTAGCTAGAAAGTGCAGAAGTTCAGAGGGTAAGATTAAGCCTGGGCAGGGGAAAGCTCGACAGGCTCAGGCAGCCACACACTGTCTAGGAGAAGCAGATGAAGAGGCAGCGTGTGCCTACAATATGTTTGGAATGGAAACAGATGAGGAACCACCTGATCCATTTAATGCCACAGTCACCGTCCGGGGAAAGCACATTAAGTTTGAGATTGATTCGGGGGCTACTGCTTCAGTCATTAGTGAGGAGACCTACAGGAGGACACGGGGGTCCAACCTGCCTCCCATTAAACCGTCAACGCTCAAACTCAGGTCCTATACGGGGCAGCCCATACCTCATTTAAAGGTATTATATGTGGACATTTCAGCCGGGGGTCAGAAGGCTGAATCCAGGCTGGTGATAGCTAGATACAGGGGGCCCAGTCTTTTGGAGCACGATTGGCTTCGCAAAATCCGGCTAAACTGGCATGAAATTAAGTATGCACACACGACGGAAGACATTCTGCAGCGGTACAGTGACGTTTTCAGGGACGAGCTAGGAACACTGAAGGGTGTGACAGTGAAACTCCACGTCGACCCTGAGGCTACACCACATTTTTTTTTAAGCCCAGGTCGGTGACCTATGCCATGAAAGGCAAAGTCGAGGAGGAGCTGGAATGTTTACAGAGGCTGGGCATTATTGAGTCCATCCAGCTTTCAACGTGGATGGCTCCCATTGTTCCAGTTTTGAAGGCAGACAAAATGGTAAGGATATGTGGGGATTATAAACTTACGGTGAATCAGGTCTCTATGCTGGAGAGTACCCATTGCCACAAGTGGATGACCTGTTTGCGACCCTGTCAGGGGGTAAGCTGTTCACAAAGCTGGACATGAGCCACGCCTACCAACAGCTGCTGCTCGTCGAGGATTCAAAAGAGTACGTCACAATTAATACACACAAGGGATTATTCAAGTACAATCGCCTGGTGTTTGGAGTGGCGTCCAGCCCTGCCATTTTCCAAAGGACAATGGACACTTTGCTGCAGGGGATTCCACACGTAGCAGTGTACCTTGATGATATTTTGATCACAGGGGCTACGGAGGTGGAGCATCTAGCTAATTTAGAACGGGTGCTGAAGAGGCTCTCACAGACATCCCACCCTGCAAAAACTCATTTCAGGGAGGTAGCACCATCAATTTGCGGGAGACTTCCGGGAGAGGTGGGATGTCTGCAATAGAGTAGCTCCTTAGCAGCTAGCCAGCTAGTTTAAATAAAATTAGCTACGCTAATGAACGAATGACACCTGTTAAACTCACCTCAACATGTCTTTTACAGTCTTAACCCACCATGGGCAATAGAAAAGTCACTGTTGCAAACAGTGCAGCGAGCAACACTGTCATTATGTTGACCCCTATTAGGCAGGGGTACAATTTAGTGTAGTCTGGGGTGATGTACGTTTTATATTTTTTTTGGGACAATCTGCCATGGTGCACTCTCTCTCTCTCTCATGTTCGCTCGCGCGCTCTCAAGCACTCACTTGCTTTCACTCTCGCTCGCTTGCTCTCGCGCTCTCTCTTGCTCGCACGCCCTCTCTCGCTTGCTTTCTCTCGCTCGCTCTTTCTTGCGCGCGCATGCTCTCTCTTGCTTTCTTTCGCTCGCTCTCAAAAAAATTGATTTTCGTGATATTGTACATAATTTGCGGGCATCAGGGAGCCACTATTCATATGCGGGAGACTCCCGGAACTTCCGGGAGAGGTGGGATGTCTGCTTTCAGACACAGAGCTGCGGTTGAAACGCGGAAAATGTGTGTTCCTGGCATCGAGTGTGACTTACCTGGGACACAAGATCACAGCTGAGGGGCTTCGCCCTGTGGAGGACAAAGTGAAAGCTATTAAGGAGGCCCCAAGCCCTAAGACCATCACGGAACTCAGATCATTTTTGGGCATGGTGAATTATTATGGCAAGTTTCTTCTTGACCTCTCAAGGGTTTTGACCCCACTGTATAAGCTGCTTCACAATGACACTAAGTGGCAGTGGGGTGAAGAGCAGGAGAAAGCTTTCAAGGAAGTGAAAGAGCTCCTCCACTCGGCAAAGCTGCTTGTTCACTATGACCCAGACAAAGAGATCACCCTTGCATGCGATGCCTCGCCCTATGGAGTCGGGGCAGTTCTCTTACATGTAATGGAGGACCGTTCAGAGAAGCCTATTGGTTTTGCTTCACGTACCCTGACAGCTGCTGAGAAGGGATATTCACAGCTAGACAAAGAAGGTCTGGCCATTGTTTTTGCGGTCAAATGCTTTCATCAGTACCTTTATGGATGCGTATTTACAATTTATACGGACCATAAACCACTGATGAGCCTGTTCAGTGAGACTAGATGTATCCCACCGCTAGCCTCAGCCAGGATACAGGATCGGGCTCTTACCTTGTTAGCCTATCAGTATACTATACTGTACAAAACAGGTGGGAATAATGGAAACGCCGATGCACTGAGTTGACTACCTTTACCTGAGATACCTGTTACTACATATGTGCCTTCAGAGACTGTGTTTTCATTGGAGAGGTTGTCAGAGACACCTGTAAAGGTGACCCAGATCAAGCAGTGGACCAGAGAGGGACCCAGTCCTGTCCCAAGTCAAGACTTTCCTTTTACAAAGTTGGCCCAGAGTTGTGGAAGGAGAGGAACTGAGGCCTTATGCCAAATGCAAGACAGAACTCAGTCTGCAGGATAGCTGAATTTTCTGAGGGGCAAGTATAATCGTGCCTCCCCCTGGCCGTTCACAGATTGTGGAGGAAATTCATGAGACTCACCCAGGAGTGTCTTGAATGAAAAGTCTTGCAAGATCCTACATTTGGTGGCCAAGAATGGATCAGGATCTGGAAAACAAGGTAAAATCATGCACGCAATGTCAGACTAATCAGAATATGCCATCACCAGCTCCTTTGCACCCATGGGAGTGGCCAGACCACACCTGGTCTAGGCTACATTTGGACTTTGCTGGCCCTTTTATGGGCAGATGTTTCTTGTAATGGTAGATGTGCATTCTAAAATGGATCGAAGCCCACGTCATGAGCAACATCACAGCCCCCTCAACCATAGACAAACTCAGGCAAGTGTTTGCAGTTCATGAGTTGCCTGACACTCTGGTCACTGATAATAGCCCGATGTTCACCAGTGAGCTGTTCAGTGAGTACTTGCAGCAGAATGGCATTCATCACATTCGGACAGCCCCTTTCCACCCAGCCTCCCATGGTTTGGCTGAGTGGGCTGTTCAGACAGAGAAGGAAGGCCTGAAGCAGATGACAGGGGACTCTCTTAGCATTCGGCTTTCACGTTTCCTGTAAATACTGCCTCACGCCACAGAGTACGACTGCCTGCACTCCAGCAGAGATGCTGATGGAGCATAGGCCCAAGTCAAGATTGGACCTGCTGCGCCCGGACTTAAAGGCAAATGTGAGACAGACTACTGTGGAAGCATGTCCACCAGTGACTTTGCCAGAGGGTGAGACGCTGGCAGAGGGGTCGGGGTCCCCTGAAGAGGATAGACATTCTCATGCAGACACACAGACCCCTCTCATGCCCCCAACACCAGACCCACCCAAAACACCATCACCAGCGCTGCCTGCTGGGTCACCGGGGGTAGTGCGCAGATCACAGCGCACTCGTAAACCTCCTGACAGACTGAATCTTTGACGGGACAGTAGTTTTTTTGTTGTTGTTAGATTGAATGTTGAATCTGTCATGTTTCCAGATGTTTTGTATTGGTAAACTGTTGCTGACATACTAGTATAACTTTTCAGGGGTACGCAAGTGAATAACACCACTGTTTTTATTTCCTAGTTTTATACACTTGGGGGAAAGTTAGATTTTAAAGGGGAAGAAGTGTTGTAATGTGAGCATTATTAAAAGTAAGTTAATACTAATTAGGATAATGGGGGGTTTTACTTCCATTCTTTTACTTCCGGTATGTTTTGTATATAGTGTTCCTGCCATGCCGTACAGGTTGTAAAAGCCTCTGTATATACATACCGGTTTTGACGTTCGAGATAAAGTTGTTTCTTTGGGCATGAAGTTGTCAAGTGTGCCTTTTTCAAGGTGGAAGTTACCACAATTAATGCTGGCTCATCTGAGCAATCCACATCTCTTCCTTGAATATATGTATAAGGAAAACAACAGCTTACAGCATCTGCAGTCAGGGCCAGGCAGTGTACAGCAAACCTAAGAAGTGGAAGTTAAGCAGTGATAAAACCATTGAAAGGAGGTCTACACAACTTTAAGATGAATGAAGCAAGCAAGGTGTGCAGTTTTCTTGGCACATTCATCACAAGCGGTGATAAAAAAATTAGCAATTTCAAAATTAGAATGAAAATTAATCAAGTCGTGATTACTGACAGAGCCACAGACACCTTCATTATGAAAAGGGATACATATGGCCAGAGGCTGGGCCAGAAGCACGTTAAATTGAGAATGCACTCTGGTAAAATTTTGGGAATCAGAATCAGGTTTTTTATCACCGAAGTATGTCATGGAATTTGTTGTTTTGTGGAAGCGGTACAGTGCAAGACAAAAAATTACGATAAGTTACAATAAAAAATAAACAGTGCAAAAGAGGAATGGTGAGGTAGTGTTCATGGGTTCATGTATTATTCAGAAATCTGATGGTAGAGGAGAAGAAGCTTTTCCTAAAACATTGAGTGTGGATCTTTGGGCTGCTGCACCGACTGTCTGATGGTAGCAATGAGAAGAGAGCTTGTGTCAGGCAGTCAGATGCCATCTTCCTGAGGCATTGCCTTTGAAGATGCCCCTGATGGTAGGGATGCATCTGACTGAATCTACAACCCACTCTTGATCCTGTGCATTGCAGGCTCAAATACCAGGTGGTGATGATACTGGAATAAGTGGAATGTGCTGTCATCTTTAATTAACAAAAGGCAAAAGTACTGTTTATAGTGGAGATATGTGTGAATTTGGCTTGGAAGAGATTGGTTGAAGAGATTTGGAGTAGATCAGGAATGTATAGTTAATGCAAATAGTTCACCGTTGCGTTTATGCCAGTTTCTGCAACAAGATTCTGAAGGATTATTCAAAGAATAATGGACATCAAAGCACACAAACTTGATATTTGTACAGAATCAAATGCCAGGTTGATTCACTGTGAACCTATACTACCAACACACTGAAAACTCAGGTAGAACAAGAACTAAACAAATAGGAATGCCATACAGCAGATGTGAAAGTGCCTCAGAGTGATCAAGGGAATAGACAACCCCTTAAGAAAACATCATACTTGACTCGAATGATCACACACTACTACTATGATTAGTAATGAGACTGTCTGGCTCTGTATAGATCATAAAGTGAACCTTCAATAGGTTGTGGATGACAAGTGACATCCATAGCACCACAGCTCAAGATTTAGATTCAGATGGATCGGTGCAACACACACAAAATGCTGGAGGAACTCAGCA
Source organism: Mobula hypostoma (assembly GCF_963921235.1). Taxonomy (NCBI): domain Eukaryota; kingdom Metazoa; phylum Chordata; class Chondrichthyes; order Myliobatiformes; family Myliobatidae; genus Mobula; species Mobula hypostoma. The sequence continues at coordinate 32,267,138 of NC_086120.1, forward strand.
GGCCAGGCAGCATCTATGGAAAAAAGTACAGATTACTTTTCAGGCCGAGGATCCTTAGGATTTCCAGCACCTGCAGCTCTTGTTTGTGTTAGGTGGATCTGTCCGAAATTTATTCCCAGCCGAATAGGGTCAATACCAGAAGGGGGAGATACTTGCAAACCGAGCTACACAATGAGATAAAATAGTTGCCCAAGGTAATCCAATCAATAATGAATAAGGTGTTGTAAGGATACAGCATTGTTTGTGCAATTAGGATTAATTCTAATTGCAATAGCCACAGTGGATGAAAACCTTTAGATACGGAAATTGTTTAGAAGATTACATCAAGATAATGTGGAGCTTAAAATGCATTTGTGTGCAAAAGGACGTAATTTATTTTAAGAGCTGGGAAAATTGGCTGCAGCCAATTAAGGAAACAATGAAGACCACTCTCAGACAGAAAGCATTCCTAAACTCCAGTCATTTCTAAGTATCCAGCCCCATACTAAATTTCTACCCAACCTTGTCACAGCATTGTAACCATTTTGCTACCTGTTAACAAAAGACAAACCTTGATGCTGGATAAAGACACATAAACCTTTTAATTTGTGCAAGAAAAGTCCCAATAGAAAGTTGCTTTTGGTCCACTGTAGCATCAAAAACATTCTTACAATTCTTTTTGTTTTGGAGCTTGTATTGTGATTAGCCATGCCATGGCTAGTGGCAATGAGAAGTTCTTGCTTACACATCACACACACGGAACAAAACAAAAATAGTTATGCTCAGATAACCTGGCAGTGTTGTTGCTTACATGCTGTATATTCAGAGCTGCAAGGTTTCATCTCATCTTGCTGGAAAGATCATCAACAATGGCTACTTACATGCCAACATTAACCACCTTGGAATCAACCAGAAATTCCAAAGTAAGGCAGCACAGGAGCGTAGGGTGTGGTACAATAGCATAGTGGTTAGCACTATCACTTTACAAGAGGTGATTAATAAGTTTGTAGGAGACGAGTTATTAACTTCAAACTTTCTGCACTATCACTCAGAGTTGAACTGCACGTGCATGTAACGAGAGCATCTTGGACCTCCAGGTGGTCCACAGGAGGAGTGATTGATAAATTTGTGGCCTAGGTTGAAGGAGATGAGTAATACAGCTCTCGTTACATGCACATGCAGTTCAACTCTGAGTGATTATGCAGAAAGCTTGAAGTTAATAACTCATCTCCTTCTAGCTTAGGGCACAAACTTATCAATCGCCCCTGTTGTGGACCACTTCTGGAGGTCCAAGACACCGACTTCTACAAAGAAGGGATCCGTATGCTCCACGACCGCTGGACTAAGTGTGTAAATGTAGGAAAAATAAATGTGCTAGGTTTTCTAAAATTGAATCCTTCTATCACAGGCCACGAACTTATCAATCACCCCTCGTATGGCACCAGCAATCACAGTTCAGGGTTCGATTCCCACTGTGGTCTGTAAGGAGTTTGTGCCCTGTGTTTGTACCCGGTTTCTTCTGGGTGCTCCAGTTTCCACCCACATTCCAAAGGTATATGGATTAGGGTTAGTAAATTGTAGACATGCTACATTGGTGCCAGAAGCGTGGTGACACTTGCGGGCTTGTCCCCAAAATAACCCTTGCTGATTTGATTTGACATATTTCACTGTATCTTTTGATGTTTTGATGTACACATGACAAATAAAACTAATCTTCATCTTTGTAGTGGCATAAAAATAGAGAAATAGGCTATCCTCCTGTCTTAATATGACTATAATTTTGAACAGTTCAGGTTCAAAGTATGAAGTAAATTTATCAAAGTATTTATACTGTAAGTTAGCCAAATGCTACCTTGAGGTTCATTTTCTTGCAGCCGATTACAGGAGGAAAGAGATACAAACGGATTTTACAAAAAGCTATACATAAACAGATGAAGACTGAAAAATACTAATTGCAAAGGAAGACAAGCCATCCACATAAAAATAAAAAAGAGTTGTAAAGAGCCTGGAAAGTGAGCCTGCAGGTTGTAGAATCAGTTCAGAGTAGGTGAGTGAAGATGCCTAAATGTGGTGGTGTGGGATGCAATCCTTCTCTATCTCCTGCCTGATGGTAGTAAAGAGAAGAGTGCAAGGTTTGGGAGGTGGGGAGGTTTTGATGATGGATGTTCCTTTCTTGTAGTAGCGCTCCATGTAAATGTACTCAGTGGAGTTTAAAGTAGAGGCGCTCCATGCCTTCTTTGTGCTGACACTCATGTGCAAGAGCATGAGATGGAAAGCCCTTGAAAGTGAAGTTGAGTTGCGTCATCCCCTCTCATTCAAGAGCCTGATGGCATGCTGAATCTTTGCAAACTTCTAAGGAAGTAGAGGTGTTCCTGTGTTTTCTTCATAATGGCACCTATGTGCTGGACCCAGGACAGATCCTCTGAAGTGATAACACCGAGGAATTTAAAGTTACTGATCCTCTCTACCTTTGATTCCCCAATGAAGATTGGCTCATAGATCTCTGGTTTTCTCCTCCTGAAGCCGATAACAAAACTCCTTGGTTTTGCTGACATTGAATGAGAGCTTGTTGTTTTGGCACCAGTCAGTCACATTGTCAACCTTCCTCCTTTCTGCTGATTCGTCAAAACCTTCGATTGGGCCAATAATAGTTGTATCATCAGCAAACTTAAATCATTTGTGGAACCAATCTTGCGAACCTCCTCTGGACCTTCTTCAATGCCAGCACATCCTTTCTTAGATAAGGGGACCAAAACTGACCACAATACTCCAAGTGCTGTCTGACCAATACCTTATAAAGCCTCAACATTACATCCTTGCTTTTCTGCTCTAGTTCTCATGACATGAATGCTCCTATTGTAGAAATTGTGAGGGAAGATCCCGGAAGATATCCATGCAGAATACGTAGATATAGTGAATATGAACGCTAGGCTAGAGGATTTGTCTATTAGCTGGCATGGACAAGGATATAGGGGAACAAGCCAGTGAAGCAGGATTGCAAAACAACTTCCAAAAGCACCTCTCCAGATGTGGAGGTGGTTTTCGACCATTCCAACAAGTCCACATCAATTATTTTGAAAAAAAAAGAGCGAACAATTTCTCATCATAGCTGATACCGATTCAGAGCCGCTGAAGGGATAGCTAGGCTCTACTTTGGCACAGGCAGTAGAGCCCATTTTTGCTCCACATGGGTTTCCTGACGGTTAGCTATATTAGATACCACTTCAGATTAGATTGTTTAAGCTTGAACAATTCAGGCAGAATAATGCAGCTCCCCTTCTCACTATCACTCAGTTTCCAATGGAAACAGAAAGATCAGTCATACAGTCGAAGAGTACTGTGGGAGATCAAAGATCACAATGACAACTGACATGCATTTCTGAAAGCGTACTCCATACCGAGATTTACTCCTGCTGAAATATTAACTGAGAATATATTTGAATATTGATCCGTCTGGTTTGGAAGAAAAATTAGAGGAGAGGAAATTAAAAATGGGAAGTGACAAAGCAAAAAAAATTCCACCATGTAACAGAGTTGGTGTGCTGAAATTTCATGTAGGTTGGAGATGAGGGATTGGAACATTGAGGAGATAATGGATTACCTCATGAAAATGAGAGAGAAATACAGATCACATTGATCACCTTATCCTAACATTTGACAGTAGGAAAAATACTCGTGATCAAAAGATAGAGGATGTTTCTGAAATGAAACTTCAAGATGTTCTACAGATACTGAAAATCCAGAGTAACACATACAAAATGCTGGAGGAATTCTGGCTTTTTCCTCCTTCCTTTCCAGTCCTGAAGAAAGGTCTCAGCCTGAAAGAGCGACTGTTTATTGTTTTCCATAGACGCTGCCTGACCTGCTGACTTCCTCCAGCATTTTATATGTGTTACTCTGAAGTGAGTCTAACTGCTTTCAAGAAGTAACAGCATGTGGTGCTTCTGAGCAGAATCAGGGTGAGATGACATCCTTAAATCAGTTTTCCTTATTTTTTAGGAAAAAAACAAGACAGTGTAATTATACAGTGTATACCAGGAGTTGTGAACTAAAGTTGATACTTTAAGAATGTCACTCATTTATAATTGATCCACATGGTTTCTGCATTTTATCTATCTGTCTATCTCTATCTCTCTCTCTCTTTATTTATCTCTCTCTCTATTTATCTGTCTGTCTCTCTCTATCTGGCTATCTCAATATTTCTATCTCTCTATCTATCTACTTATATATTTGTGCGATATATTGTCCATTCCTAATTGCCCCTTAATTGAGGAGGAAGTTAGGAGTCAACCACAATTTTTGGATCTGGAGTCGTACATCATCAGCTTGCATCATGTTTCCTTCTTGAAGGATTTCAGTGAACCAGAAGGGATTTTATGATAATCTTGTGATCATTATGGAGACCATTTTTAAATATTAATTTTCATATTTTTATCAAATTATTTGAATATAAGACTCCCAGCTATCATGACAGGATTTGAACTCGTCTCTGGTTCAATTGCAGCCCAATAACCTTACCGCCATGTTACCTTGCCCGTATTTGTAAGGGATGCTCTAGAGAGCAAAATTGTGAAGAAATTTTGAATAAAATCCACATTTTTGCTGAACTTCTTATTGTTTCATGCTAAATTTGAAATAGATTTAATTAGGGATTAAAGAACCTATTGAGCTCACATTTGTCAGATGCGTACCAACTCTTTTGGAAAAGTTCGTCTATTAATCCCACTCTCCTGTTTTGGCACTTTCCCCAAAGCTCTGCCAATATTTCCCCATCAGAATAAAGCAGGCAATACAATGATACAGCTGGAGGGTTGCTGCCTCACAGTTTTAATAACTTGAGTTCAATCCTGACCTGTGATGCTGTCCTTGTGGAGTTTGCATGTTCTCGTTGTGAACATCTGGATTAGCCCCAGCTGCTTTGGTTTTTCCCCGACATTGTGAAGAGATCAGGTCCAGTAGGTTAATTGGCCAGCATGTAGGTGAGTAGGTGTAGAATCAGTTCAGGGGATGAGGTTGATGGTAGTATGGGGAGAATAAAATGGGTCCAGTGTTAATGTGAATGGGTACTTGATCCGTCAGTGCAGGGTGTCCTATAATTCTATAACTCTAAAGGGAGCAGAAGACAGCAGCTACTGAAGGAGTCTGCAGGACCTGAGCAATCTGTCATTACAAAGATCAACCACTGCCAGTCCCCAGCAATGACAGCACTCACCATACTGGCCAGGGTACAGCCGCAAGAACCAAATCAGAGTGTTGAGTGGCCGCTCCCAATACTCACATAGCTTCTCCACACCAAGCAGAGGGGAGTTCTTCGATGTGAGGGCACCGGCAGAGAGGAGCGGTTCACAACAGGTACCCAGCTTCAAGGAACTTGGGGCTGAAGTGTGGGGCCCAGGAGCAGCGGAGTGAACAGTACTAACTGCAAAAGCCAAGAGCACTGTAATGAACAACACACACACAAACTGCTGGAGGAAATCAGCAGGTCAGGCAGCATCTACGGACAGAAATAAATAGTTGCTGTTTCGGGCCGAGGTCATTCATCAGGACTGGAAAAGAAGGGGGACGAAACCAGAATAAGAAGATTCGGTGAGGGGTAGTACAAGATGGCAGGTGATGGATGAGTCAGGTGAGGGTGGGGGGTGAGGGAGGGATGACAAAGAGTTGTGTGAGAAGTTGAAGAAGAAGGAAAGGACAGTGAACAAAGAAAGGAAAAGAGGATGGGATCCACAGAGAGATGATGGGCAGGTGAAGAGAGGAGAAGGGGTAAGAGTGTAACCCGAATGAGCAATGGAAATAGGGAGAAGGAAAAAGGGGACAGAAATTACCGAACGTTGGAGAAATCGATATTCATGCCATCAGGTTGGAGGCTATCCAGACAGATTATGAAATGCTGTTTCTCCAATCAGAGTTGCTTGAGCAACCACGCTCAAAACAATGGAGGGTCTCGGCACGTCGTGTGTATCGGTTGAACGACTGCAACCTTTGAACAGAGTCACTGTTACCATTACTGGCTGAGCCCTATCCTTCATGATAAAAGGTCAGCCAGCCAAACTGGGAATGAGGTTGGATCAATCAAATTACAGAGCCGATTTGGAAAGGTTGTGATGCACTATCAATTACTCCAAAAGACTGGAAGTAGAGTAAATACTGAAAGGCTTTTATTAACAGTAAAATCAGTCCTCATCTATGCTGTGTCTGTCCTGGACTGAGGGAGGAGTAGTGGCACAATCACCTTTATTCAGGGATCTGTGGGAGGAGCCACAGGAACAGTCAGAGGGGCGTGTCCAGACAGGTAACCCAGTTACAACCTATATACATGGTTTACCACAGGTTGTGTATGGGCCAGGATGTGGTAGAATGGGTCCAAGCCCAGAGTGTATCAATGTTGCAGGGCCCAGGTCCCAGTGCAGGGGACGACCCAGTGTTTGGACAATTCAAACACCGGCCCAGATAGACTGAAAAGGCAGGGTGTTGGACCCAGAGGCAAGGGTCAAGCTGGTTCTACTTGCTCTTCCGCGATGTAAACTCATCTTTCCATGGCACTAAGGTTGTGAGACTGCTCACGGCAACTTGTCCTGCTATGTGATAAACTGAGACTGAGGCTATTGGACTACCCCGGTTGCTCTGGGCTGTGGGTCTATGGACTCAATTTCTGTGACCCCCTACTCTTCGTGATTTTTAAAAATGACCTGGATGAGGAAGTGGAGGGATGGGTTAGTAAATTTGTTGATGACACAAAGGTTGGGGGTGTTGTGGACAGTGTGGAGGGCTGTCAGAGGTTACAACAGGACATTGATAGGATGCAAAACTGGGTTGAGAAGTGGCAGATGGAGTTCAACCCAGTTAAGTGTGAGGTGGTTCATTTTGGTAGGTCTAATATGATGGCAGAATATACTACTAATGGTAAGTCGCTTGGCAGTGTGGAGGATCAGAGGGATCTTGGGGTCCCTCAAAGCTGCTAAAAAGGCATATGGTGCATTGGCCTTCATCAATCATGGGATTGAGTTTAGGAGCCGAGAGGTAATGTTGCAGCTATATAGGACACTGGTCAGACCCCATTTGGAGTACTGTGCTCAGTTCTGGTCCCACAAGGATCGGTTCTGGGACCTCTACGTTCGTGATTCTTATTAACAACCTGGATGTGGGGGTAGAAGGGTGGGCTGGCAAGTTTGCAGACAACACAAAGGTTGGTGGTGTTGTAGACAGTGTAGAGGATTGTCGAAGATTGCAGAGAGACATTGATAGGTTGCAGAAGTGGGCTGAGAAGTGACAGATGGAGTTCAACCCGGAGAAGTGTGAGGTTGTACACTTTGGAAGGACAAACTCCAAGGCAGAGTCCAAAGTAAATGGCAGGATACTTGGTAGTGTGGAGGAGCAGAGGGATCTGGGGGTGTATGTCCACAGATCCCTGAAAGTTGCCTCACAGGTAGATAGGGTAGTTAAGAAAGCTTATGGGGTGTTAGCTTTCATAAATTGAAGGATAGAGTTTAAGAGTCGCGATGTAATGATGCAGCTCTATAAAACTCTGGTTAGGTCACACTTGGAGTACTGTGTCCAGTTCTGGTCGCCTCACTATAGGAAGGATGTGGAAGCATTGGAAAGGGGACAGAGGAGATTAACCAGGATGCTACCTGGTTTAGAGAGTATGGATTATGATCAGAGATTAAGGGAGCCAGGGTTTTACTCTTTAGAGAGAAGGAGGATGAGAGGAAACATGATAGAGGTGTACAAGATATTAAGAGGAATAGATAGAGTGGATAGTCAGCACCTCTTCCCCAGGGCACCACTGCACAATACAAGGGAACATGGCTTTAAGGTAAGGGGTGGGAAGTTCAAGGGGGATATTAGATGAAGGTTTTTTACTCAGAGGGTGGTTGGTGTGTGGAATGCACTCCCTGAGTCAGTGGTGGAGACAGATACTCCAGTGAAATTTAAGAGACTACTAGACAGGAATATGGAGGAATTTAAGGTGGGGGGTTAGATGGGAGGCAGGGTTTGAGGGTCAGCACAACAGTGTGGGTCAAAGGGCCTGTACTGTGCTGTACTATTCTATGTTCACTACAGGAAGGATGTGGAAGCCGTAGGAAGGGTGCAGAGGAGATTTACGAGGATGTTGCCTGGATTGGGGGGCATGCCTCATGACAACAGATTGAGTGAACTCGGCCTTTTCTCCTTGGAGCGACAGAGGATGAGAGGTGGCCTGATAGAGGTGTACAAGATGATGAGAGGCATTGATCATGTGGATAGTCAGCGGCTTTTTCCCAGGGCTGAAATGGCTAACATGAGAGGGCACAGTTTTAAGGTGGTTGGAAGCAGGTACAGAGGAGATGTAGGGGATAAGTTTTTTTTATGCAGAGAGTGGTGAGTGCGTGGAATGGGCTGCCAGCGATAGTGGTGGAGGTGGATACGATAGGGTCTTTTAAAAGATTCTTGGATAGGTACATGGAGCTTAGAAAAACAGAGGGCTATGGGTAACCCTAGGTAATTTCTAAGGTAAGGACATGTTCCGCACAGCTTTGTGGGCCTAAGGGCCTGCATTGTGCTGTAGGTTTTCTATGTTTCTATGTTTCATTCTGATTGCTGCTGCTTGCTTTTATTGTTTGTACTCTCTCTCTCTCTCTTAAAATTTGGGTTCTTTCAGGTTTCTTGTTTTGGGGCTGCCTGTAAGCAAATGTATCTCAAGGGTATATAATTTATACATGCTTTGATAATAAATGCATTTTGAACTTTGAACTTTTGGGTTGCTGGAGTTTGAAATGGCGGCTCTACCAGTTACAACGTTGTGCCTTTTTTTGCTATTACCTGGCTAGATTTAACCCTCAACAATCATGTCAAATATTCAACAGATTACCTCTCATCAGCCATGGATGTTTTTGGAGTCTCATAAAGCAGCTGCTATATTTCTTACATTACAACAGTGACCACACATAAAAAGTACTTGATTGGGGTGAAACACTTTGCTACTTCCCAGAATCATGAAGGCTGCAATATAAATTGAAGTCCCTTTCTTCATCTTTTTTTTCCTTTCCTTAGTAAATTTTGCAATTTCCCTGATTAAACAAACTGAGCCAAAAAGGAACTGATAATATACAGGCAGACAACAGGTTGCTAATGTTCCATTAAATTGGATGCGATGTAGACCGAAACTGCCAATACTGAGTTCATGTAAATAGGACCATTGTGTCATCCTGGATCCAGCCCGTGAGACAGAGCCATGTGCAGTGACTGGAACGATTTTACTTTTGGAATCATTTACACAGCATGTTTCCTGACTTAGTCTGCCTCCGAGCTCTAGTATTTACATATTGATAGGCAGAAACTTGGATGCCGTGAGACAGAAATTCAAGAGATGATTAAATCTTTGCAGTCTTTATGCGGCTACATCACAGTGACCTGTTTCCATTGACCGTCCTGTGGGTTTGTATTTCACAGTGCATGTGAGTTTCTTGAATTTTATGGTAAAAAATCTATGGGAGGATTGGCATTCTGCCTCTCCCACTATTGGTGGAAGATGCATCAAGGATCTAATATGAAGTTTGATAGCACAATTAAATTTGCAAGTAATCTCCATTCAATCCACTAAGGGTGTCATCCCCGTGAATGATATAAAGATTTGTATTTTTCAGATTCAGATTCATTTATTTATCATGTCCATTGAAACATACAGTGAAAAGAGCCATTTGTATCAACAACCAAAATAACCTAAGTTTGTGCTGGGGGAAGCACGCAAATATCACCACAGATTCTGACACCAACATAACATACCCACAAGGCTTGGCAGTACAACCCAGAACACACAACAAAAAACCAGAACATAACAAACAACAAAACAGCAGCAAAGACAAACACCTTTCCTCCCTCCCAGCCACCCACAAGCACAGACAGTCCTTCAACTCTAGGATAGGCCTTAGGGCCTACATTCTCTAGTCTCCAGTCTTCATATATATATGTGTGTGTGTGTGTGTGTGTGTGTGTGTATGTGTGTATGTGTGTATGTGTGTATGTGTATGTGTGTATATATGTATATGGAGGTTTCTATCTCCATTTGTCAATTTAGGATATCTGAATGTTTTCCACAGCCAATAGAGTTGTTTGGAAGTGGATTTTTCAATGTAAGAAACGCAAAGACAAATTCCCACAAGCAACAACATAAGAATGGTCTGGTAATCAGATTGAATAGTGTTAATCCAAAAAAAATCTCATCAATGCAACCGCACAGAGAGGCTTCAGTCTTTAATTTGGTGACAATCCCTGAAATCTGTACGATATAAAATTCCACCGTGAGAGCTGGATTTATTTTCAAAGCCCTGTGGGATTCTTTTTACTCTGTTTATATCATGTACCACAATGAAACCTGGGAGGTTTGCAATCTGCAAGTCCTGGCCATGTGTGTGGTCAAAACCCCAGGAGTTTACATAGCTCCTAGAATAAAAGAGATGAAGGTAGGCAAATTATAGCAGTTACCCAGCTAATAGCTTTAATATGAACGATACGTTACCTCAAGCTTCAATGGGGACACTTGTTGGAGATTTCTGACTTTTGTTTTAAAAACATATCACATTTACTGCTGCCTTGCCTGAATTGATGGCATCTGTTGGAACGTCAAGATGTTCAAGTAGCAATTAATTTGCCAAATTAGTGAGAGGAGAGCTTTTGAAGGTATTTATTTTGTCAGCAAAAATTTGCTTGAAATTCTACCTTAATTAAGGATTCTGCAAATTACGCAATCATGGGATGAAACTTGAAGGAAGGAAGCCTGTAACGTTACTGGTCCAGATTTGATGCAGGCACCAATAGCGAGCACCCGTCTGCATCAGCTTATCTGCATACAGAGGACCAGCTGAGCCAATGCCCCATGAGGGAGGGCCCTCGTGAAGTAGGATGAGTAGGCCTCAACTGTCAGATCCTGAGGCTCTGCCCCAAACACGCTGAAGGCCTTGGCAATTCACCCCAGTGAAAGGCTTTTGGAAATGTTTGTAAATGTTCTCGTGTCAAAGATGTTTAATAAAAAAAATTATTTAAAACTGAGAAGTACAAACACAAACAGCTTACCATACCATTTATTATTGTCATTTGTGCTGAAGTAAAAACATTAATATTAATTAAAATAACTTAATTACACTTCATTTTTATCACAGCATCAATAATTCCATTCATATAAATGGGGCAATACTTCTTTCACCAGCTTTCCTGTTGTAACTGAAAACAGAACGTTGGAAACACTCAGCAATCAGGCAGCATCTGTGGACAGACAGAACTAACGTTTCAGATCCACAATATCACAGACCTGCCTTCTCCACCTCTCTCCCTCTGTGTCATTTCCTTACTCCTTCTGATGGTTCTGAAAAGGTTTAACAAAAAACGGGAACCTTTTCTCTCTCCACAGATGTTGATTTGACATTCTGGGTATTCCCACCGCATTTGGACCTTATTCCACACGTCCAAGAGCACATCTCTTGCTTTTTAAAAAAATTCCTGTTGTAAATTTGAGGGGCCAGAAGCAAAGTGGACACAAAACCCCATGCCCCATAGCGCCATTTGGTGAGGAGTTTAATAGTGAAGCAGGAGATCAGATATTCCAGGAATATGAGATGTGTGTAAGCCTCACCATTAACACCCACATTCTAAAAGAGACCCTAGTCCTCCAACAAAGTTAACTGTTTCTTTTCCCAGATATTGGTCTGACCTGTTAAGTATTTCCTGCATTTTCTGCCTCTACTTTACAGTTTCAGTATCTGCATTTTTTTCATTTATTTTCCCTTCTTTGTTTTAAATTGCTAGATGCTCTCCTTTGAATGTTACATAAGTGTTTGAAAAGCTGTCTCTGAGATTCCATTCTTGGAGTCCAGCTACCTCAACTGTAGGCCCAATTTGCTGGCTGATACCTACTGATGGAGGATATGGAGGGCTATGGTCCCAGTGCAGATCGTGTGGAGTTTAAATGTTTTGGCATAGATTAGATGGGCTGATGGTCCTGTTTCTGTGCTGTACTGTTCTATGAATCTGTGACTCTATGGTTTTTATGTCTGTGACTCATGTAGATTATGGCATATCCCTATATATTCAGACCCCCCATAACACTACTCCGCATGGCCCTGACTCGTTACAATGCGGTTATTCAATTCTTTATTGAAATTTTTTTTTAAATGACAAAAAATTCATTGAAATTTGCAACATTCATCGATAACGACCCTGATTGGAAGTGAAGCAATAAGGCAGAGAGCGGTGTTCTCGACGTGATTTCCTGCTACTTAAGAAAAGGCAGTCAAATTGCGACACCTGCTTGAAGAAGAAACTGAAGTTAGAGGAAGACCCACAGCCTGCTCCCTCCTCTAAGAAGTACCTCCACCCGTTTCCCTCCGCTACTACTGCAATGTGTTGCTGCTCCACTGATGTACAGGTCAGGCCTCCATGATTGCTTGTTACTCCACAAATTACTGTCTATACAAAAAATAGTATATCTTGGGTTTGATTTTTTTCCCAATCAGGCACACATGTCCATTCACGTAATGTTATAATGACCCTGCTTAGCACGATTTACATAGCACTCCACCTCCGAGGGACACAATCTCAGCATTAAGCGGGGTCTAAGTGTAATCATTTCTGTCTGCATAGAACTCTGAGGAAACAACTGACATCATGAAAAAACAAAGCACCAATGTTAGGATTGTGGGCCTTGCATGAGTTCTTGTAATCACTGGCATTTTACTAGCCTGATCCTCAGGGAAAAGTCCGGCTATCCACTGCAGCCCAGAGTGAGCTGCCTGTAAGTGTTGTCATCAGGCTGGTCCAGCTAGAACATTGAGGTGAGATCAAGCTGTGCCAAGCCACACTTGTTTAGTGCTTTATCCAGGTCAGGACGACCTGATTAGTCTTACCTGAAATGTCCTCTGTTTCTGACTGAAAACGACACGTCCGCAGCACAGCAAGTTTTTTTTTATGTTACTTTTCTGCAGATGCCTCAGGTATTGAAAAAAATCCAAGTTTTCAGACCAAGGCTGGGCTTACAGAACACTTTAAAGCAAACCGCAAATTCAGTACTCCCACTGCATTGTGCAAGAGCACTCTCCGGTTGTTCGAATAACCTCAAGAGATGTAGGGTAAGGCAGGGGGAGGGAGTGTGGGATCTCAAGGTGGGTGTAGTCCATGTCTTTATCAGAACTAATCAGGGATGTCATCAGAGGTACTACAGCTGTAGACTCAATACTGCTCTACCTATGGAAAGGATCAAAGGCTGGTCTCCAGGACTTCACTAGTTTGAGCTGAATTGCTCCACGCTGACTCTCAAGGTGCAATAGCTCATTGGCAGACAGGTCAGTGCACCATGAAGCTATAGTGTCACTGTGACTGAGGGCAGAGCAACTCCAAGTTCTGGACCAATTCCAGGGGTCGAAGCGCTCGGCAGAGGATGGTGCTCGGAGAGGCTGTGTTGGAGGGGCTGGTTGGAGGCTGGAAGTTTTCGGATGGACTCAGAGTCCGCTGCGGTGGAGTGCTTCCAATGGTGCTGCATTGGCAAGTTGGCGGGGCTTGGAGGTTCATGGCAGGGAGAGTTTCTCCCTTCTGCCACCTGCATGAGATGATGAGTCTATCGGGACTTTGAGACTTTTTTTTTACCGTGCCCATGGTCTGCTCTTTATCAAATTATGGTATTGCGTTGCACTGTTGTAACTATATGTTATAATTATGTGGTTTTGTCAGTTTTAGTCTTGGTTTGTCCTGTGTTTTCTTGTTGTATCATTCTGGAGGAACGTTGTATCATTTTTTTAATGCATGCATTTCTAAATGCCAATAAACGAGGGCTGAGTGTCCTCATAATCTAATCTAATCTAATTAGAGCCCCAAAATCCAGACTGGCACCTCACAAGTAGCATCTCTCTGATGTGACATTCACCAAAAGCCACCTGCTCTTTCAGGTGGATGAGAGACATCGCCTGGCAGAAGTTGGAAGAAGACTGGGACAGTTGTAACTGGGCCCTAGACAACAGTAATCCCTTCATCAAGCAAGCAAGTGATCTGGTCACTGTGTTTGTGAACAAATTAGCCGCTGAATTTTATATAGACAGTGATTAACGGCTAAACAGCATCTCATTTGCTGTGAAGCTATGGGGTGTTACGGCTGGGACAACCATTACATATATGTAAATCTTCTTGGATGTCCATTGTATGATGGATCCTGTGGCCTGCATAGGGCATCCCTTTTGGTCCATATTATCAGTCACTACCACAAACAGGCCCATTTATTACTTTTCTCCAACAGTAGATGGAGAATCACTTATGGTAAATATTTACTTTCACCAGAACCATGCCCTTTGAGTTAGGAGTGCAGCTAGGAAGAATCAACATCTAGAGACAGGAATAAAGTGACTGGAGCAAGTACTCTATTGTCAGAATGGACTGGAGCTGCCTTGTTCTATTTAGTTAGAGGGATGCATGCTCAGCAATTTAAAAGCATGGTTGAATAAGCCCACAGCTCTGAATATTCAAATATTCATTTTAATAATCAATGGAATATTCAAGCGTAAAAATGAATCAATTGGTACAGATTAGCTTTTTGCGCAGTCAACAAAATATCACATTCCCAGCACATTCCCCAAATGAAATGAGCACAGAATAGATGTAAATCAATACCAGACTACCCAAAATTACTCGTTAAAATCAAACAGACAGAAGGCTATTTAAAACATAACTTAACAACTGACATTTATTGCAGCAAAAAGCGATTCAACAGAAAACATCGTGGAACAGGAATAGAGGGTAGGATGTTATTTCGTGCCCTTCAGGAATCCTTGTGTGAACTACACATTGTGTACCCAAAGCTCCAGGCCATACTGGAGCTTGTTCCTTCAGCTTTTATTTTTGTTATTTCCTTCCTCTACATGCTTAGTAATTACAGCAGGCACTGCTCACACACAAATTCATAATGCATTTATAACCAAGATCCTGTCTATACTATTTTAGGACTGATGTAAAATCATGTTAAGGTAGCCACAGGCTCAGCCAATCAGTTGAGGCTAGGGCAAACAGCTCAAGCTGTCTGTTTTAAAACAATCAAAAAACAGTGTCTATTTATGCAAAAAGCCAACAGTTGTCTGTGACAAACATCAGTCTATTTTATAGTAAAAACAGTCGCTCTACAGTAAACGTTATCTATTTTATAACAAACCAGCACACAGTTGACACCCAGTGGCCACTTTATTAGGTACACCTGTACATCTGCTCATTAACGCAAGTACCTAATCAGCCAATCATGTGCCAGCAACTCAATACATTGAAGCATGCAGACATGGCCCAGACATTCAATTGTTCAGACCAAGCATCCGAATGGGAAAGAAATGTGATCTAGGTGATTTTGACTGCGGAATGATTGTTGGTGCCAGACGGGGTGGTTTGGATATCTCAGGAACTGCTGATCTCCTCGCCTTTTCACACACGACAGTCTCTAGAGTGCGCGGAGAATAGTGCGACAAACAAAAAAAAAAATATCCAGAGTGCGGCAGTTCTGTGGGCAAAAACACCCTGTTAATGTGAGAGATCAGAGGAGAACGGTGAGACTGGTTCGAGCCGCCCGGACGGTGACAGTAACTCAGAGAAACGCACATTATAGCAGTGGTGTGCAGAAGAGCATCTCTGAACGCACAGCACATTGACCCTTGAAGTGGATGACCTGCAGCAGCAGAAAACCACGAACGTACACCAAGTGGCCATTTTATTAGGTACAGGAGGTACCTGATGAAGTGGTCACTCAGTGTAAAATTACATTAAATTAATCACATGTTCAGCCAATCAGTTGTCGGTGGCATAAGCATCTCTGGTAGTCTGTTTTAAAGCAAACAGAAAACAATGTCAATTTATACAGAAAGCCAACCGCCTTCTGTGACAAACATTAATCTATTTTATAGCAAAAGGAGTCACTCTACAGTAAACATTATCTATTTTATAGCAATGCAGCTCTCAGTCTATTTTATGGTATGAAGACAGACTCTATGGTACAGCAGAATTGATTTCACAGCAAATCGCAATCTATTCTATGGCACAGTCAGTTTAAGCAGAGTCCCTGCAAACTACAGCAACATCGCAGGAGAAAAGGATTATTTCTCCAAAGTGGTACGAGGAGGATAACATCAATCTTGTGGCTTGCACCAGGCATGAGTGATGAGAGTATTGCCCACCGTTCCATTCTGGACTCATG
The DNA here is from genome assembly GCF_963921235.1 of Mobula hypostoma. Classification (NCBI taxonomy): domain Eukaryota; kingdom Metazoa; phylum Chordata; class Chondrichthyes; order Myliobatiformes; family Myliobatidae; genus Mobula; species Mobula hypostoma. The sequence goes on from NC_086120.1 coordinate 32,283,306, forward strand.
GTAAAAATATATGGCACCTAAACATGTGCAGAATAAATTGCATATTGAACAGACTGAATCACTGTCCTTCAGAGTTAATAATGGGTTCAATTAACAAGCTGGCAACCCTCCAAGGTTTCTTTGATGGCAACCAGCTCCCCCACCAAAGAGCAAAGGACAGAAAACATTTAGGAACCTAGATGTTCCTGTCCAAGTATTCTGACAAGGAAGCAAAATCACCATTTCTTCATTATAGAAATTTGTTTACCAAGGAGTTTTGTTTTAAATGGAAGAGCACTTATTGTAAATCTAGTTCTAAATTGTCCTATGAGAGGAAAAAACTTCCCCATATCCATGCTATTAAGACCCGTCAGGATGTTACATGTTTCAATCAAATCCCACCCCCCTACTCTCTTTTAAGCTTCACTGTTCACAAACCTAATCTTTCCAAACTTATTTTCATAAGGCAAGCTCCCATTCCAGGAATCAGTTTGATATATCTTCTCTGAACCACTTCCAGATCAATGACATCCTTCCTTAAACTAAGGAAACAAACTCTGTACATATTACTTTAGACTGATTAATTCATGCTGACACAGTTGTATTTCTAAGCTATATTGACTGTTCTGTTGTATATCTTACTGTGCATACTATTTATTACAAATTACTATAATCTGTACTTGCACATTCAGACAGAGACGTAAAGAAATGTTGTTGTCATGACATGACATCATTAGGCTCTCCATCCTCTTTCTGTACTCTGACCTACTGTTATTTGAGATATAGACTACTACAGTGGCATCATCTGCAAACTTGTAGACAAAGTTATAGCAGAATCTGGACATAGTGCTGGACTGTATGGGAAGTAGAGTACAGCGCTGAGGACACACTTGTGGGGCACCAGTATTGAGAATAATAGTGGAGTGGATGTTGTTGCCTGTCCTTACTCATTGCGGTCTGTTGGTCAGGAAGTACAGTATCCAGTGGCAAAGGGGTGTCCGCAGTGGTGGCTGTGGGTACAGGCGTATTAAAAGTTGTTGAGATGGGTGGTGACAATTAAATCCCCTTCTGTTCAAAACAGGCAAAAAATGGATCACGCTCACCAGGAAGGGATGTGCTGTTGTTGGCAGTGCTGCCTGATTTCATCTTGTTGCTCATTATAGCATTATGGCTGGTCTGGAACTCAGTTTTGGACTGGTATTGTCTTTAGGCATCGCCAATAGCTTTACAGGGGTCATATCTCAACTTCTTATAAAGCTCTGGATAAGTAGTAAGGAAAGCCAAATTCAATGTTAGTTTTTATTTTGAGAATACTAGAATATAAAAGTAAGGATGTAAGCCTGAGGCTTTATAAGACACTGGGGTCAGATCACATTTGGACTATTCCGAGCAGTTGTAGGCGCCATTTCTAAGAAAGGATGTGCTGTATTGGAGAGGATCCAGAGGAAGTTTTCAAGAATGATCCTGGGGATGAAAGGGTTAATGTATGAAGAACATTTGATGGGTCTCTGCTTGGACTTACTGGAATTTAGAAGAATGAGGGGGATCTCATTGAAACATTCTGAATATTGAAAGGCCCAGATAGAGTAGATGTGGAGAGGATGTTTCCCATAGTGGGTGAGTCTAAGATCACAGGGTACAGCCTCAGAACAGAAGACCGTCTCCTTAGAAAAGAAATGAGGAGGAATTTCCTGAGCCAGAGGGTGGTGATGGGCTGAATTCATTGCAACACATGGTTGTGGAGGCCAAGGTGATAGATTCTTGATTATTAAGAACATCGAAGGTTACAAGGAAAAGACAGGAGAATAAGGTTCAGAGGGATAATAATTTAGCTATGATGAAATTGTGGAGCAGACTTGATGGGCTGATTGGCCTAATTCTGCTCCATGTCTTCTGGTTGAAGTTGCTAGTAACGAGGAAGAGGGCTCTAGAGTATCCTGCTTCAAACCTATTGAGCTTGGGATATAGTTCATTGAATGAAGGCTTCAAATCCCCTTGGGGTGGGATGTGACTAGTATCAGGATAGCTGAAATGAATTACCATGGTAGGTAGTAAGGGTGACACTTCACTGTTAAATATTCCAAACTGGTGAACAGGAATTCATCAGAACCCTCATATTCAATCACCACGCGATGAATAGGGAGCAGATCCCTCCCTAAGCATGCCATATAGTCCATCTGGTGAATTAAGAAACCCTCAGGTGTTATGGCATGGTCAGGTTAAGCACGTGTAAGCCGCATTTCAGTGAGACATAGCACACACGAGTCCCTCAGCTCTCTTTAGTAGGTCAGTCTCACTTCTATTCATCAGCTTTGTTCTCTTTAGTCTGGATGTTAGCTCACAGGATGAAGGGGAGTGGGGAGAAGATCTTGAATCTGCACTGTTTCAATCTCACCTGCAGCCCAGTCCTCTTGTCACACTTCTGAGATAAGTGGTTGTGTCTGGTCGGTCCCAGGAGTTCTGGATTGGAGCCACCTGGACTGCAAGGTAAATTGCTGCTTAAGGACAGACCTGGAAGACTTGGAGCGGATTCCTCTGGACTGGAAGGTTAATAAGTGTGCCAGCACGAATTGCTATACCATGTCCCAAGAGCAGCAATACACCTTTTATCCCACTGCTAACAGCTTCGTTCTGCACTCACATCGTGGGACTTTATGACATGGAAGGGAGCCACCTGGCCGTCTTTGCCTCTATGGACCTTTTGAAAGGGCGATCCAGTTAGTCCCAATATTCTTTCATCACTGGTGTTTGATATGCATGCCATTTTCTTTTGAGGGTCACTATTCCATCGCCATTTCAGGCAATTCATCAGAAATTTTGCAGTTCTGACCAATGCCTTATAAAGCATCAGTATTACATCCTTGCTTTTATATTCAAACACACACGTCCTACACTACAACAGAGGGGTACATTGATGCAGCTACTAGAAATACGGCATCAGAGATCCAGCTACAGAAGTGAGAAGCTGGGATGGGGTAGGAGGAAGAGGTAAAGGCCTGAAGAAGGAGGAATCTGATTGGAAAGAACAGTGGACCATGGAATAAGGGGAGGGAGGTGGGGAACCAGTGGAAGCTTTTGCATGACCAGTTCATCACAGGCAAAGCTCTCCCACCGTGTTGAGTACAATTACAAGGAGCACTGCCACGAGAAAGCAGCATCCATCATCAAAGGTCCCCACCACCCAGACAATGTTCACTTCTCACCGACACCAGTCAAGCAGGAGGGACAGAACCCTAAAGTCCGACAGCACTAGGTTCAGGAACAGTTATTACCCGAGAACAACCAGACTCCCAAATCAACATGGATAATTTCATTCACCATGACTCTGAACTGATTCTACGACCTACAGACTCGCTTTCAAGGTGTCCTTGAACTCAAGCTGTTGATCATATTTTTTATTTGCTCATTTTGTCTTCTTTTGCACATTACTCTTTGTCTGTTTATGTATAGATTTTTGGAAAATTCTATTGAACGTCGGTCCAGGTAGACTGGAGAGGCAGGGTGTCAAGAGCTGTGAGAGGCTGGATCACACTGGGCGCCGAGTCAATTTGGAGAGGTTCGGAACGGCTTCTTCGGCAGTGAAATCTAGGCCCAGAGTGATTCAATGCAGCAGAGCCTGGCTCCTAATGTGAGGTATGATCCATTGTTCGGATAAAATACAGCACAGCTAGTCTGGGGGCTCCCGTCTCCACGACACTAAGGCTGTGAGACTTCCCCTGGCTGCTGTGCTTCCTGTCTGTAAACTTGGCGGTAATTTGCCCCACTAATATGACAGATATCCCACCCTGCAAAAACTCATTTCAGAGAGGTAGCACCATCAATTTGCGGGAGACTCCCGGAACTTCCGGGAGAGGTGGGATGTCTGCAATAGAGTAGCTTCTTAGCAGCTAGCCAGCTAGTTTAAATAACATTAGCTATGCTAATGAACGAATGACACCTGATAAACTCACCTCAACATGTCTTTTACAGTCTTAACCCACCATGGGCAATAGAAAAGTCACTGTTGCAAACAGTGCAGCGAGCAACACTATCATTGTTTATGGGCAATGGGGTGACGTACGTTTTATATATTTTTTTGGAACACTCTCCCATGGCAGCCTCTCTCTCACGGTCTCTCTCACACTCGCTGTCTCGCTCTCTCTCGCTCTCACTTGCTCTCTCTCACTCTCAAAAAAATTGATTTCTGTGATATTGTTTATAATTTGCAGGCATCAGGGAGCCGCTATTAATTTGCAGTAGACTCCCGGAACTTCCGGGAGAGGTGGGATGTCTGATATGATGAACTCAATACCAAGGCTTTGGGCCTGCTCCAGGCTGCTCCAGGGATTTGGATCTAAGGACTCAATTTGCTTTGGTCCTGACAAAGGGTTCCGGCCCGAAACGTCGACCGATCTTGTCCACGGATGCTGCCCGACCTGCTGAGTTCCTCCAGCGAGTTGTGAGCGTTGCTTTGACCCCAGCATCTGCAGATTATTTTGTGTTACAGAATGCTGTTGCTTGCTTCTATTGTTTACATGATTTGTGTTTTTCCCCCCTCTTTGGGGGTTGGTCTTTTTTTAAAATTAGGTTCTTTTGGGTTTCTTGCATTGCGGCTGCCTGTTAGCAAACAAATCTCCAGGTTGTATAATTTATACATTCTTGATAATAAATGTACTTTGATTCTTTGAATCTATTTCTTTTTCTCCTGTAAATGCCTGCAAGAAAATGAATCCCAAGGTAGTGTATGGTAATATATGTGCTTTGGTAATAAATTTACCTTCAACACTGGCTTTTGTGAAAATCTAAATTGTGGGGAGTTCTGAGCCAGGTTTTGATTGAAAACTGAAAAGAATTGTGAGAATAAAGTGATCTGATTAATTTACACATCCTGTCAAATATTACACTGCCACTGCACTTGGGCAGAAAAGGGAAAGGAAAGAGGTTTGATGTAACATGATTTTGAAGTTTTCAAGGTAGTTTAAGGGATTAGCAGTTCAGTTAGCACAGAGAGGTCAGGTACCAGGAGACACATATTTGAAATTAGGGACCCGATGAGACGTCGGAAGGAAACTGTTTAATACATTGAACAACAGGGACGGCGCTTGAAGCTGTCTGTGTGGGCAATTGGCTGACAAAATATTCAGCCCTAGATCTGCTCAAGATCTGGTCCTTTGCAAAGCATCATCATTAAACTGGAGGAATAAAAACAGAAAATGCTCAGTGGATTTGGAGAGAGAAACAGAGTTAACATTTCAGGTCAGTGACCTTTCATCAGAACTGGGAAAGGTTTGAGATAAACAGGCTTTAGGATACAAAGGATGTTGGCGGACTGGTGGGAGCAGAAAGAAAACCTGAAGGGAAGGAGTTGGAAGTGTCCAAGGAGTCTACAATACAGGGGATGGCAGGGTAGAAGGTGAGGACAAGGGGAAACTTATTATGGTACTGGGTAAGGAGTGAGAGCAAGGAATTAAACAGACTGTATTAAGGGCCCTGGCAATAATGAAGATGGGGAATTCTCATTTGAGGGGAAAATTAGACATGTCAGTGTCAGAACAGATTCATCAGAGATAGAGAAACTGGCAGAAGGGATGGAGTCCATACAGGGCTGCATTACATACTCCCACTCTCTCCTTCCCTTCACCAACCTATCAGTCTTGGAGCTTTTACAGTTCTGAAGAAAAGTCCATGACTGAAATGCTAACTCCACTTCTCTCCCCAACAATACTGTAATGACCTCTCCCAGATCCCCAGCAGTGAGCCTCTAGTTACACTTCTATGGCTTCCTGGACTAGCTACGTCATTCAACACACAAGATTAGTTACATTATTTGTCTCATGTACATCGAAACATACAGTGTTATTTGCCTCAAATCAAATCAGCGAGGATTGGGCTGGGCAGTTCGTAAAGGTTGTCACGCCTCTGGCACCAATATAGCATGCCCACAACTTACTGACCTTAACTTGTACATCTTTGGAATATGGGAGGAAACCAGAGCACCCAGAGGAAAGCCAAGCCGTCATGGGGAGAACGTACAAACTCCTTACAGATTGCGGTAGGAATCGAAGTCCGAACTACAGCTGGCACCATAAGGCGATTGCGCTAGCTGCTATGCTTTGAATTTTACGTGTGCCACCCACAGGCAGGTGGGCAAGGTAGACGGGAACTATCAGAAAGGACAAGCAGTGGAAGAAGTGTGTGGGTGATGGGCAAATCTGACGCTGTAGGAACTCAGCAGGTCAGGGAGCATCAGTGGAGGGCAAAGGACAGTCGACATTTCGGGTCAGGACTCTTCATCTCGACTGAAGTATAGAGGGGCAATAGAAGTGGGGAAGGGAGAGTGGAAATAGCTGGAAGGTGTTAGATGGAGGCAAAGAGTTAAAGATGGTGGAGTCTGATTGAAGAGGAAGGTGGAGCATGGAATCAAGTAAGGTGAATGGGGGGGGCAGGTGGGAACTGTCAGGGAGGGGAAATCAGAAGAAGGATGTGTGAGTGATGGGCAGATGTAGGTGATTTCACATCACTTTTCTGTCAAACCCCAACTCCTAACACAAGGGCACTGATTCAAGCTCTGTCGCCAGGAGGCCGGAGGGAACATTTCAAGGATTTTATCACAATGGACTATCATTGAACAATCTCAGTCTATCCCACAATGGCTCAAAGTGGAGGAGAAGCTCCTCAAAAGACACTGAGTATTTTGCATCCCCTCCTCACTGCACACCAAGGCCTCTCAGAAAGGGGTGCTCCACTTCCCACCTATCAGGCATCTCCTGGCCGCCTATGACAGAGTTTGCAGCTCCTACTTCTTCCATATTACAGAACCCACAGAACCTGAATTGAAGTCAGTCAGCTTCAGTCACAAGGGATTGCCTAAGCTGATAAGATGCAACATTTAGAGTCTAAACCTTCAAGGATGTCCTTACACTTGCTTGAAACTCCTTCATCTGTTCTCCCTCCCGTTACTATATTCCTTCCACATGGCTCATCAACACTACAATCAAAGGCAGGACCTTGATGGGGCGAGTTCCACTGCAGTTCAGGCCACTTGACTCCAAATCCGACCAGGAGCACTCCGATTCTGTCAGCTGAAAGGTGACGGGATCAACACATCTCCTGCGCCGGTAACTTTGTCAGTTAACAAAGGGCACTTTCTCCCATGGTCCCTGCGACCAAGGGAATTTGACACATGGAAGGGGATAAGTGTCAGTGTGTACCGGCACTGTTTCACAACGCAGAGTTTTGTTGGAGTTCACATTTCCACAAACAGGTCTTCTAAACCAAGCCCAGAGGTTTGGATTCATTACTATTTTTTTGTGAAGTTGGCCTTTGGCCAGCTTTGAGTGTGCGTGTTATAGCTCAGGCCGCACATTATTCCAGGAAGCTGTCTTCATTCTGTCAGAGTTAGTTGCACTGGGAAGCCAGGAGCACCTCTCCTGCTACTGAGAGACTGCATCACATTTTTTGGCTAGTTTCGCGCTGGCTCACCTTTACATGTCATTGTAAGATTAGCGACAATGCCTTTCTAAATGTCATAAGAAATATTAAATTAACAGTGTCACAGAAAATAATGGGAATTAATGCTGCTTTATATTTATGAACTACCAACTTGCACTGACCCAGACATTTACTGATGTGAGTGGTTTAATTATTCAGGCACTCAATGTGGACACATGGGTACACAAACATACCAAGGTCATTAAGGTCTCTATCTTTTGACGACATCACAATTTTTGAAGCCAGTATCCTTGAACTGAGACATTTTGCCGTCTGCTCCTTCCAGAAAGTATTTAAAGGGGCATTGTCTTCATAAAAATTCTTTTGTATTGATCTTTTCAGTCTTGAAGAGAGCAACATGGTTCCGGTGAGTGCGTCACCTAGTGCCGGGCGTTCACCAAAGCAAGGTGCGGTCATGAGTTTGTACCTCTGAGGAGCAGGAGGGAGATGGGAAATGTGAGGGGGTGAGATGAAGGAGTAGGTGTGAGTGATGAGAGGGAGAGATGATAAGGAATGTATGCCAGTTAAAGCTTAATTAGGAAACCTTGCTTGTATGTAGCACAGTGGTCAGTATATTTGGCCGCCATTGGAAGGCTGTTGGTTCAGGTGCTTGTGTGCAAAAATCTAAGCTAATGCCTGAGTGCTGTACTGTGCTCTGTCTCTCAAAGTCACCCCATCATTAAGCACATTTACAAGGAGCATTGTCACAAGAAAGCAGCATTCATCATCACGGATCCCCACTCTCCAGGCCATGCTCTCTTCTCGCTATTACCGTCAGACAGGAGGTGCAGCAGCCTTAGGTCCTAAACTAGCAAACGCTCTATTTCTCTACAACCATTAGGCTCCAGAACTAGCGTGGATAACTTCACTCATCTCAACAGTGAACTGCCTCCACAATCAGTATGAAGGACTCCACAACTCGCGTTCTCAGTATTATTTATTTACTTTATTATTATTATTTGTACAAGTTGTCTTCTTTCGCACATTGGTTGCCTTGCTTATGCATAATTTTTCATGAATTCTGTTGTATTTCTTCATTTTCCTGTAAATGCCTCAAAGAAAGTGAATCCCAAGGTGACATATATGTACTTAGATAATATGCTTACTCTGACTTTGACAAGGTCCTACCTACAGTACATGCTTGAGTGAATGTAAACCACCTCTTGCTTCTATTTCTACAAGCCTAGAGAGCTATCTTCAGTTATAAGAACAGAAACTGTTGGAATCACACAACTCATATAATATTTACAAACAGAGCAAATCAGAGGTAAGATTTCAGGTTGATGACTGTCTTGTGTTTCACCAACCCAGAATGTTAACTTTGTTCCTGTCTCAAAGGATGCTAATCGACCTCGGGTGCCACGGTAACACAACAGTTAGCGCGACACCCTTACAGCTTGGGTGGTTCCAGAGTTCGGAGTTCAATTTGGTACGCCCTGTAAGGATTTTGTACGTTCTCACTGTGAATGTGTGGGTTTCCTCTGGGTGCTCCAGTTTCCTCCCACAGTCCAAAGACAATAGACAATAGGTGCAGGAGTAGGCCATTCAGCCCTTCAAGCCAGCACCACCATTCACTGTGATCATGGCTGATCATCCACAATCAGTACCCTTTTCCTGCCTTCTCCCCATATCCCTTCACTCCGCTATCTTTAAGAGCTCTATCTCTTTTTTGAAAGAATCCAGAGAATTGGCCTCCACTGTCTTCTGAGGCAGAGCATTCCACAGAACCACAAGCCTCTGTGTGAAAAAGTTTTTCCTCAACTCTGTTCTAAATTGTCTACCCCTTATTCTTAAAACTGTAGCCTCTGGTTCTGGACTCCCCCAACATTGGGAACATGTTTCCTGCCTCTAGCGTGTCCAATCCCTTAATAACCTTATATGTTTTAATTAGATCCCCTCTCATCCTTCTAAATTCCAGTGTATACAACCCCAGTCGCTCCAATCTTTCAACATATGACAGTCCCGCCATCCCGGGAATTAACCTGGTGAACCTTACGCTGTACTCCCTCAATAGCTAGAATGTCCTTCTTCAAATTTGGAGACCAAAACTGTACACAATATTCCAGGTGTGGTCTCACCAGGGCCCTGTACAACGTACTGGTTAGTAGGTTAATTGGTCATTGTAAATTATCCTATGACGAGACTAGGATTGAATAGGAGGCTTGTAAGGCAGTGCAGCTCTTTGGGCTGGAAAGGTTTTTTCCGCACTGTATCTCTAAATAATAAATATAGATAAATATTTGCAGCATCTTCTATCCTTATGTCAATTATTGAGTTACTTCCAGTGCCTAGGTTCTTACTATCTCTCATTTAACTTTACTAAAAGAGATTGTCTGGTGACTTTGTGTTTATGAAGCATTCTATGCATGAATCTGTTGCCAGCTTGCCTACATGACCTGAGGAAACATCCTTCAAATGTACAACATAGGTTGTAAGATGTTTTCAGAAATTCTGAGGCTACAGGGAGGGCTCCAGTATTATGTCCATCTTTTGCTTTGATATTGTTGTACTGGTGTCACTAACCCACAAAACCAAGAACAAATTACAGTGTTTTCATTACCACCCCAACTCTGATCAACAAAACCACAGAGTCTGAGAATTAGATTTGCCATCTTTTTGTACAGCTCAGCAACACATTCCCTCACTCAGGAACGATTTACATGACTTGGAATTATTTCCCGATGGTTAGCCACTGTTTCCCCATTAGTTTCTGAGCCACTTTCATTGACTGCTGCAATCTTTCCACTGAAGCACAGTGCAGATTTTTAATTTATCAAGATACAACTTGGAATAGGCCCTTCTGGCCCTTCGAGCCACACCACCCAGCAATCCCCTGATTTAATCCTAGCCTAATTATGGGACAACCTACTATGACACGTTGGGCACGTGGCCAAGTGGTTAAGACGTTCGTCTAGTGATCTGAAGATCGCTAGTTCGAGCCTCAGCTGTGGCAGAGTGTTTGTGTCCTTGAGCAAGGCACTTAACCGCACATTGCTCTGGTGTCTGTGCGAGGAGTGGCGCCCCACACAGACTTCCAATCTGCGTCTTGTAAGGCATGAAAATGCCCGGCTCAGGCCTCTCATGGTCTGAGTCGACGTTCCCTCCCCCTCCCTGCTATGACCAACTAACCACCCCATCTTTGGAATGTGGGAGGAAACCACACTACTGTGCTGCCCTGCCCTGATGTGTACTCAGTTCAGGGACTTTGCACTCCAGCAACAATTAAAGAATGACAACATACACTCAGTGGCCACTTTATTAGGTATGCTTGTACACCTGCTCTTTAACGCAATTATCCAATCAGCCTGTCCTGTGGCATGAACTCAATACAAAAAGCATGCAGACACAGTTAAAGAGGTTTTGTTGTTGTTCAGACCAAATATTAGAATGGGGAAGAAATGTGATCTTTCATAAATGACTCTAACCAGACAGTGCCAGATGGGGTATTTTGAATAACTCAGAAGCTGCTGATTTCCTGGGATTTTCACACACAAAAGTCTCAAGAGTTTAGAGTATCATGAAAAAAACAAAAAAAAAAAAATCTAATGAGCGGCAGTTCTGTAGTTGAAAACACCTTGTTAATGAGAGAGGTCAGAGGAGAATGTCCAGACTGGTTCAAGCTGACAGGAAGGAGACAGTAACTCAAATAACCATGTGTTACAACAGTAATGCACAGAAGAGCATCTCTGAATGCACATCACATCGAACCTTAACATAGATGGCTTACAGCAGCAGAAAACCATGAACATACATTCAGAGGGAACTTTATTAGGTACAGGAGGTATCTAATAAAGTGGTCCCTGAATGTATATCATCATTTTACGGGTGTACAAGCTAAAGCAACCTGCTTCCAAACCACATTTTAGCATGTGGGTGTCAATGATGAAGCCAATGTTGCCAGTCTGTGGTTGTCCTCGAGTATGTCACGGTAAGCCTCTCACTTAAATCAGATAAAGGCACCCGTTAGTCTTGCGAGACCATGGATCTGCGCCTGGAAAGTCTTCACTCTCCAGGGCACAGGCCTGGGCAAGGTTGTATGGAAGAGCAGCAGTTACCCATGCTGCAAGTCTCCCCTCTCCACGACACCAATGTTGTCCAAGGGAAGGGCATTAGGACCCATACAGCTTGGCACCAATGTTGTCGCAGAGCAATGTGTGGTTAAGTGCCTTGCTCAAGGACACAACATGTTCCCTCAGCTGGGGCTCAAACTCACGACCTTCAGGTCGCTAGTCCAATGCCTTAACCACTTGTCCACCTGCCCACACAAATCAGATACATGTGAAGATACTCTCTCAGTACTTCTGGGTGGCAAATTCCTTGAAATGGACAGAGTGATAATGAAAAACAAAACAACAACAATATGTTTTAAATGTTTGGTCTGTCTGCATCTTGGAGTCAAAGCTGCACTTTGGACCTTTCTCATGTATCTGCAACCTGTTTTCTTTTGGATGGTGGAGGGTGCAAGATAGGGAGGTGTTGCTGGGAAAGCCGTTGTGAGCTTCTGCAGTACATTTGTGAATGGTATATAAAATATTAGTTTATTGTGTGGGTGATGGGCAGTCTTATCCCAGATTGCAGCAAATTTATTAGTGTTGCAATGACATCTCTGCAGGAATATTTTAAACAAAATATACTTCATAATGAAATATATACACAATAAAACATGCAAAGTCTTTTCTTTAGTAGACAATACACTAAGTAGTGATAACTTACCTTTTTAAACCCAAAAGCACCATTGCTGCTGTTGGTTGCTTGGGGTGATATAGCAAGAGAATATTTAAGGGGCTTTCCCATCCAGTCCAGCCCTCCCTGTCTGGTAGTAGAAGAACCCTGGACTGCAGTCCTTCCCCACTGAGCCCTTACATTGGCCACATTGAGCTTCAGTGCATCGCTCAACCTATTCTCCTTCAGCCTGGACTGTGCCAGTTGGCTACAGTCCACTACGGACACGACCCTTGGATCTTTCTCCACATCCTCTTCCCAAACCCACAGCCCGCAAAAGTTGAGCAGCTGTCTCATCCTCAAAGCAGTCACCCTGGGGACAGCGCACATTGAGAATGATGTTCTGACCATTGCCCACCAAGTTCGTGTTGCCTGTTGGTGAGAAATGGTGCTGAGATGTTCCGCCAGATGGTTTGGGCTGTGTGCTCGGGGAACCACCCCACAGTATCCATCAAGTCCTACTCTTGCAATATCTGCAGGATATTGCGTGCTGACCACTGCCTGATAGAATTCTGCATCAGAAAATGGAGAATCCTCCATTACATTTCCAGACAATGGAAAGACAAGAGGTGAACCAGTCACCACAGAACTCATGATGTTGGTGCTAATTTAATGCAGCATCACCCGAACAACACATACAGTTTAAAAATATCACTAATTATGGCGAGTGGTTTGACACTGTATGGTTTCCCAGAATAACTGCCCCACACTTCCTGATATCCCCCATGTGGCATGGTTGAAACTCCCAGTAAAAACATGCCAGAACTTACATTATTATATGACCTCGAGACATCCCCAGGCACTTTACAGCCAATTAAGTATTTTTTGAGGTGTTGCAGCTGTTGTACATAATTCTGCATTAAAAGTCTCAGATGCAATGAAAATATATGATGGTTTGCTCACTGCACACAGAACTTAGTGCTTATCAAAAACTAACATGATATAAATTGTGATGCGCAATAGATATGACTGCCAATACCAATACTGGTACTAAATACACTCAATGGCCACTTCATTAGATACACCTGTACACCGAATGCATGAGCTAATCAGCCAATCGTGTGGTAGCAACTCAATGCATAAAAGAATTTAGACATGGTCAAGAGGTTCAGTTCAGATCACAATGGGGAAGAAATAGGTTCTAAGTGACTGACTGACCATAGAATGATTGTTGGTGCCAGACTGGGTGGTTTGAGTTTCTCAAAAACTGTTGATCTCCTGGGAGTTTTTAGACACAACAGTCTCAAGTGTTTACAGTGAATGGTGTGAAAGACAAAAAAAAAGTGTTCAGCAATTCCTTGGGTGGAAACACCTTGTTATTGAGGGAGGTCAGAGGAGAATGGTCAGACTGGATCAAACTGACAGGAAGGTGACAGTAACTCAAATAACCACATGTTACAAAAGTGGTGGGGAGAAGAGATTCAAGATTCAAGATTGCTTGATGTCACAAGTGTAAAGGAGAATGAAATAATTGTTACTCCAGATGCGATGTAGCACAAAAAACCCTACAAAACAAAATAATAATAATAATAACAACAAGAGCTTAACAGCAAAACATAAAGGCAATAAACACTTTTGCTATACCTATATTAATGCATTCTTTTGGCATCATATCTTGGTTTGAAACTGATCTGGAAAACTTACAAAGAAAATAAAGAACTGAAACGACAAATTTCAGAAAACATTATGTACATTTGAATGCACTTAGATTCACACTATCAAGGACAGAAGGGGGAAGACGAAAACAGACATTAAAAATTGACTCTACAGCCAGAAAAAACTTCTAAGGATATACTTTCATCAACAGGAATCAGCACTCCATGCAAGCATATGCCAATAAACTCAAATGAGACTGCAATCCTGACAAATGAAGACATTTTTACTATTGATGAAAGAGTTAACCAAAGGAAAAGCATGACCCTCCATGGAAGACATCCCCATGATCTGAGCAGACTAGATGTCGACAAGGAAGCGTCGAACACCTGGTTCAGAGTTGACCTCTTCCCAGAAACAGAAGGGTTCCTTGTGCCAATACAGGATCGGGTGGTTAACACAAAAATTATCAAAAACACAAAATAAAAGACTAACAAATTCAAGATGATAAATGTAGAAAATACTGAGAAAACCGGAAACAATCCAAAACTTTACAGAATCCTGTAGCAGTTCAACACAATCTGATTACTGACACAGGCATAATCAAGTGGAAAACATCATTCATCAAAAGCTTGCTTTAAAATAGAAACTCATAAATGAAATCACACATTACTTCAAACACAAGCCTGATCCAGTTCTAGAGTCAGAATAACACAAATTATATTTTGACTGATCCATTATTACAGATAGGACAATCCACAATAACCATTCAGATATAATAATACAGGATAAACAAGCAAGAACAACTTATTTAATAGGTATAACCATTCCAAACACACATAACTTACAGAAATCAATAAGTGAAAAACACCAGAGATATGTTGAATTAAAAGAGGAAATTGAAAGACTTTGCAACATGAACAAGGTACACATTGTCCCAATCGTGAAATCCCAAAGGTCATTCCAAAGGCACTACACATTAGCATTAAACAATTAGGGCTACAGAGTAATATCTATGTAAATATTCAGAAAACAACAAACACTACTGGAATAGTCCAAAAATTTCTAGCAAATGACTTATGAGCATGCTTGGCTGTGCCTATACCTCAGGTTTCACCAGGTTGAGCCGAGAAAAAATATAATAATAGTAATAATAATAGTAAAATGTGTAACATAGCTTATATACAATCTGTAGATTGACTTAATGCTCATAAAATGACCAGAATATCAGTACATAATATGACTGACAGGATATAATAAAGTATTGGTGTTTGAGGGCGAACTTTGAAGTGGATGGGCTGCAGCAGCCAAAGACCACAGACATCCACTGACAAAGGGTCTCGGCCCAAAATGTCAACTGTACCTCTTCCTAGAGATGCTGCTTGGCCTGTTGCATTCACCAGCAACTTTGATGTGTGTTGCTTGAACATCCACTCAGTGGCTGCTTTAGTAAATACCTCCTACAACTAATAAAGTGGCGACTGAATATATAGTTGGGTGTATTCCTGATGATTTAACCAGTTGACCTCCCACTTCCTACCACCCTCTGCATATCTCGCAGCCATTGGTTAACTGGCATATCCATCAATATCAAACACTTCCTCCCTATAGCCAATCAGAAAGCAAGTGGGCTTTAATGTCTCCAGTTAAATGATGTCCAAGTGTCGGTCATATTGAACCTTCATCCCACTTCTGCTGTTAATAAAACTCATAAATTTTTAATTTCTTTTGATGTCCATGTGACTCCTCTCATAGAATTATGTCAATTTTCTGAGATTAATTTATAATACCTAGAGTTTCTGTGATAACTCTGAAGAACTAGCACCACTGAAAATTCAAATTCCTACGTAATTGAAATCCTTTTATGTTCACATATAAACTTTGCCTAGTAATTGCAAAGGAAGCATCCCCATTGATGTGATTGGGTTAACACTGTGATCAAAGGTTTCAAAGGTACACTTAACGTCAGAGAAATGTATACAGTATACACCCTGAAATGCTTTTTCTTTGCAACCATCCATGAAAACAGAGGAGTGCCCCCAAAGAATGAACAACAGTTAAAATGTTAGAACCCTAAAGTTCCCTCCAGCTCCCATCCCTCCCATGCATAAGTGGCAGCAAGCAATGATCCCCGCCTCCCCCCACCAGCAAAAAAAGCATCAGCACCTGCCACTGAGAACTCAAGGGTGAGTAAGGCAACAACAAAGACACAGACTTGCAGTACTCCAAAGACTCCATGTTTCACCCGGTATTTGACATACCACAGGCTCTCTCTCTCTCTAATAAGGGAGAAAGAGATGTCTCCATTTCAAACAAGATAGAAAGAAATTTATTTCAAACGTGATAACGCTCCACGTAAAATATTTCACCACACTTAACACCTATCCCTCCCCATTTCTGCATCCACTCCTGATGTCATCAAATTAAAGGAGATAGTAAATTAGCTAACATGCATTTAACATGAGGTTATTGTATGCATAGTTTGAGGGTATTTTAGAATAGGCTACGCTATAATACTGTTCTAACTCATGTACAGCTCTGCTTGTGCTGTAAGCTTAGGCTTAATAGAATTCGGCATTAATTTATTTTTAATACCACTTATTGTTGTCCACATTTTCATTTTTATTCTTGTTTTACTAACATTTACTTGAAGCAATGAAGCATAGCACTGGACATTATTCATGAAATAAATAGGATTTCAAAAACTGAATTAATCTCTTTTTCAGATATGACCTGGAGCCTGTAGACAAAAAGCTAAATGTACCTTAAATCCAAGAAAGGTGTATTCCTAAAACTGGAGCCTCCATCACAGCTACCCATCAATCAACCCCCACCACCACTACATAAAAATCACCTAACATCACTTTGCAATCAGTCCATGTATATAACAGTTACTTGGAAATTGTGTTTTATTCGATTGCTTTTATATTTATATTTATTGTATTTTTATTGTGTTCTTTATGTTTATTGTGTTTTTTTATGCTGTATCAGATCTGGAGTAACAATCATTTTGTTCTCCTTTACACTCGTGTGCTGAAGGCTGACAGTAAACAACACTGAATGTTGAATCCTGAATCTAAAACTTTCAGGGTACAATGAGCTCCCTGCTAATTAACTAAATTATTTATATTCTCTAGCAGCTCATACTGTGGGTCAAATATAAATAACTCATCAGAAGATTAATCCTTCTCATTAGCCACTGGACAGCTAACTCCATCTACCTTCCTTTTATTTAATTCATTCCTGAAATTTGTGACTGTGTAGAATCATTTCATGTCAATCCAGTATCTTAAAATGCCAGCTTTTCTGTGTCAGTTGTTGAGGAAAATAACTATGGGCAGATTTAATTGAACATCAGCTTTCTTAATTGGCTCATTATCAGGTTTGTTTTCCCGGACAATGTGCAATGCATAATTGTTGCCCTCTTCTCACAGATGGTTTCTATCATTAGAAATAAGAGTAATCTGTCTTTCATTCCACCGTGTGACAATGCTGTTTCACAAACCTGGGACTTAATCAATGGTATACCAATCCCATTCAGTCATCAGAACCATGGATTACATGACTGCGACATGTAAAGGAATTAATGTTGTAAGCATTTTTTTTTGGAATATTGAGGTTCTGGGAAATTGCAGTACAATGTAGTCATTTTTTTAAAGGAATCTGAGTGTGTCTGGATGTCAATCAAATGCAACTGACAATAGCTAGCTATCCACAGATGTCTTACAGACAAAACTCAGCTGGTAATAATTGGCATCTTTTAAAATGGTAGTACTGCATTCCTTTTTCTACTTCCCTCTAGTTCCAGCCCCTCCCCATCTCATTCCCCTGGCATCCTTTAATGTCGTGCTCTCTTACCCCTGCTTCGTGCTAGGGGTACTTCCCAGAGATGCAGCTGCCGTGCAGAATCTTACCCTAACTGATCGTCAGGAGGGTCTTGACAGTGACCGTAACTGAGTCATTTGACTGTGGGTTCATCACATTGAGTCTGACTACAAAAAAAACGTAAATAGAGACCAGTCCATCATAGGCAAAGCCCTCCCTACTGCTGAACACATCTACAAGGAGCCCTGGATAAGAAAGCAGCATCCATCATCAAGGATTCCCACCATCAATGTCATGCTCCCTTCTTGCTGCTGCTATTGGGAACAAGGTACAGCAGCTATAGGTCCCACAGCACCAGGGTCAGAAACAGTTATTACCCTACAACCATCAGGTTCCTGAACCATCATGAACATGATTAAACTCACCTCACTTCTGAACTGTCTTCACAACCTATGAACTCATTTTCAAGAACTCTATAATTGATGTTCTCAGTATTACTTATTCACTCGTCATATGTTTTTGCATTTGCAGAGTTTGTCATCTTTTGCACATTGGTTGTTTGTCAATTGCTGCGTGTTGTTTTTCATTGATTCAATTATTTTTGTTCTATGGTAAATGCCTACAAGCAAATGAATCTCAAATATCATATGGTGACATACACATATTTTGATAATAAATTTACTTTTGAACTTTGGACAATCCCAATCTGATCAGGAATTGTGATTTCTTTAGTTCAAAGGGGCACAAATTAAAATAGATTGCCAGCTCTGGCTGCACGTTCCTAGACTTCTTAATCACATTGTCTTCATTTAGACGCCATCTGAAAGAGTCATTACCACCAGTCATTAACCTAACGTGTTCTAGAAAAGTCTAACTCCATTTGAAACCAGGGTAGTAAGTTTGAATAACAAGGCATGGACGACAAAGCATAGGTCATGAAGACGTGGGCAATAGCCCCCACACCATCAAGGACATCTTCAAAATGTGATGGCTCAAAAAGTTAGCATCTATCATTAAAGACCGCCTCCACCCAGAACATGCTGTCTTTTCATTATTACCATCAGAGAGAAGGTACAAGATCCTGCAGAAACACACTCAACATTTTAGGAACAGCTTCTTCCCCTCACTGTCAGATTTCTAAACAGACAATAAGCCCATGAACCAAACCTCACTATTTTTGATCTCCTTTGCACTACTTATTTATTTTTATATATATTTGCTGCTGTAATTTATAGTATATTTTATATATTGCACTGTACTGCTGCCACAAAACAACTAATTTCCTGACATATGTCAGTGATAATAAACAATTCTGATTCTGACTAGCCATGATAATTAGGAAATTAATAGTTGCTATCAAAACTTTTAATGTGAAAAATAAATATATGGTTTACAAGTAGTACATCCCCTTAAGAGCACAAAGCAAAAACATGAAAAGAGGCAAACAACAGGAATTCTGCAGATGCTGGAAATTCAAGCAACACACATCAAAGTTGCTGGTGAACGCAGCAGGCCAGGCAGCGTCTCTAGGAAGAGGTACAGTCGACGTTTCGGGCCGAGACCCTTCGTCAGGACTAACTGAAAGAAAAGCTAGTAAGAGATTTGAAAGTGGGAGGGGGAGGGGGAGATCTGAAATGATAGGAGAAGACAGGAGGGGGAGGGATGGAGCCAAGAGCTGGACAGTTGACTGGCAAAAGGGATACGAGAGGATCATGGGACAGGAGGCCTAGGGAGAAATAAAGGGGGAGGGGGGAAGCCCAGAGAATGGGCAAGGGGTATAGTGAGAGGCACAGAGGGAGAAAAAGGAGAGAGAGAGAAAGAATTTGTGTATATAAATAAATAATGGATGGGGTACGATTGGGAGGTGGGGCATTAGCGGAAGTTTGAGAAGTCAATGTTCATGCCATCAAGTTGGAGGCTACCCAGACGGAATATAAGGTGTTGTTCCTCCAACCTGAGTGTGGCTTCATCCTTACAGTGGAGGAGGCCGTGGATAGACATATCAGAATAGGAATGGGACGGCCCTCTCACTATACCCCTTACCCATGTTCTGACGAAGGGCCTTGGCCCGAAACGTCAACTGTACCTCTTCCTAGAGATGCTGCCTGGCCTGCTGCATTCACCAGCAACTTTTATGTGTATAACATGAAAAGAGGTCAGGCTTTGGCTATTAAACAAAGTTAAAGATATTATTAGATTAAATAAAATGAGTTAAATACTACCTAGAAACTCAGAAAGCTTAAGGATAAGGAACATTTCATTCAGTAAATGATTTCAGAATCTACTTCATTAATTCTATTTTATTTATTTCTTTAATTGCAAGAAAATTAACCCCAGGGTAGTATATGGTAACATATATGTACCTTGATAATAAATTTACTTTGAACATTGAACTTTGACCCTGACCTTACTCCTGGATCGAGCTCTTAGCATTTCTCCTGCACCAACTGACCTGGCTCTCCCCATACCCCTAAAAGTTTCCAGGATACCTTTGGGTCTTTTGTTACATTAAAGGTGTGGGCAGAGTTAGTGAAGGAGGAGTGTATTTCTCTCCAGCGGAAAAGGAGTTAAAGGGTTGTGGTAGGTAACAACGTGAGGCCAATGCTTGCTTTAACTAATGCATAAAACAGCTGATTGAAGGTCTAGATAGCTTTAGTTACTCTGCCCAGAATAAATAAGCGTTTGGGCCAAAATACAGAGCTGAGAATAACAATGCTATCTCATTATCAACTGAGGAACCACAGGGCAGTTCAATTTGACGTGAACAATACTAAAAATTAAGCTTTAATGAGAAACCAGGAAGACTTGCATCTATTTAGCACTATAAACACGCTCGAGGTGCCAAAAAAATGCTTTACAGCCAATTTAGTTCTTTTGAAGTTCAGCCACTGTTTTAATGCACTAGACTGTTTGTGGGATATTAACTGAGGCTTTGCCAGCTTTCCTAAGTGGACACAAAAAAAAAATCATGGAAACACGAGTGACTGCAGATTGTGGAATCAGTAACAACAAAACAAAATGCTGGAGGAACTCAGCAGGTTTGGCTCTCCTGTGACCGCTTGGGTTTCCTCTGGGTACTCGGTGTCCTTCCGTAGTCCAAAGATATACTGGTTGGTAGGTTAATTATTGATTGTAAATTGTCCTGCGATTAGGCTAGGTTTAAATCAGGGGACTGCTGGGCAGAATGGCTCGAAGGTCCTATTCCACACTGTATCTCAGTGAATAAATAAATATCATTCAGAAGCTACAGCTTGAAGATTTCCACTTTCCTTTCCCAAAGCAGTTGTAACAACGCTTTAGATTTCTTTCCTGACACTCTGAGTGGGCTGTGAAAGGCACAAGAAAAATTTAAGTCTTTTCTCAGCTCAGTATTGAATAAAAGATCAGTAAATGAGGCATTGGTTTAATATCTCATACAAAAGATGACATTTATGACAGTGCAACATCCTCTTATTGCTGGACTGGACAGTCAATATTGATTTATATGCTGAAATCTCTTAAGTTCAATGTCACAGAAACAAGCCCTACAACCTACCATGTCCATCTTGACCATAAATTACCCCATTTCCAATAATCCCACTTCAACACACTTGGCTCATGGTCTCCCATGCCCTGGTGATTAGACCTTAAGACAGAGGAGCAGAATTAGGCTGTTCAGCCCATTGAGTCTGCTCGACATTCCATCATGGCTGACTTATTATCCCTCTCATCCCCATTCTCCAGCCTTCTCCCCATTACCTTTGAGGCCCTGACTAACAAAGAACCCATCAACCCCTGTTTTAATGACTTGGCCTCCACAGCCATCTGTGGCAATGAATTCCTGAGATTCACCACTATCTGGCTAAAATAATTCTTTCTCATCTCTTTTCTAAATGGACATCCCTTTATCCTGAGGCTGTGCCCTCTGGCCCTAGGTTCTCCCACTATAGAAAACATCCTCTCCACATCCACTGCATGTAGGCCTTTCAATATCTGATAGGTTTCGATGAGATATCCCTCATTCTTCTACACTCTAGCGAGTAGAGGCCCATGGCCATCAAATGCGCCTCATATGTTAACCCTTTCATTCCCAGAATCATTCCCATGAAACTCCCCTGTTCCCTCTCCAATGCAGCATATCTTTTCTTAGATAAGTACTCACAATACTCCAGGTATGGTCTGACTAATGCCTTAAAAAGTCTCCGTATCACATCCTTGCTGTTACATTCTAGTACTCTGGAAATGAATACTATAATTGCATTTGTCTTCCATACCCGACTTAACCTGCAAGGTTAGCTTCAGGAAGTCCTGCACCAGGACTCACAAGTCCCATTACACCTCTGATTTTTGAATTATCTCCCCATTTAGAAAATAGTCTACGCCTTTATTCCTTCCAACAAAGTGCATGACCATACACTTCCTGACACTATACTAAATCTGCCTCTTCTTGCCCATTCTTCAAATCTGTCCAAGTCCTTCTGCAGACTTCTTGCTTCCTCAACACAACCTGCCCCTCCACCTACCTTTGTATCATGGCCACAAAGCCATCAATTCCTTCCTCCAAATCATTGACATATAACACGAAAAGAAGCTATTCTATTACCAACCCTGGTGGAAAGCCACTCGTCACCAGCAGCCAAACAGAATAGGTCCTGTTTATTCCAACTCTTTGCCTTCTACCAGTCAGCCAATCTTCTATCCTTGCTAGTATCGTTCCTGTTATATCAGGCATTCTTATCTTCTTAAGCAGCTTCATGTGCAGCTCCTTGTCAAAGGCCTTCAAGTAAATAATATCCACTGACTCTCCTTTGTCTATCCAGCCTGTTATTTCCTCAAGGAATTCCAACAGATTTGTCAGGCAAGATTTCCCCTTAAGGGAACAATGCTGACTTTGTCTGACTGAACCTCAGAGATTCAGGAACAGCTTCTTCCCCTCTGCCATCCGATTTCTAAATGGACATTGAACAAATGAATACCACCTCACTTTTTTATTATTTCTGTTTTTGCACTATTTCTAATTAAACTATTTAATATACATAAATATACTTACAGTAATTGATTTTTTTCTATATTATCATGTATTGCATTGTACTGTTGCCGCTAAGTTAGCAAATTTCATGACTATGCCGGCAATATTCAACCTGATTCTGATTCTGACTTTTTCATGCACCTCCAAGTACCCTGAAACCTCATCCTTAATAATGCACTCCAACATCCTCCCATCCACTGAAGTCAGTCAAACTGACCTATAGTTTCCTTTCTTCTACCTCCCTCCCTTCTTAAAGAGTGGAGTGACATGTGTAATTTTCCTGTCCTCCAGAACCATTTCATAATCCAGTGATTCTTGAAAAGTCATTAATATTGCCTCCACAATCTCCTCAGCTATCAGTTTCAGATCCCTGGGATGGGGTCCATCTGGATAAGGTGACTTATCCACCTTCAGACCTTTCAGCTTTCCAAGATCCTTCTCCGTAGTAATAGCAGCTACACTCACTTTCTGACCCATGACATGCTCAAATTTCTGGCATACTGCTAGGTCTTCCATGGTGAAGTATGATGCAGAATATTTATTTAGTTTATCTGCTATTTCTTTGTCCCCCATTACTACCTCACCAGCATCATTTGCCAGAGGTGAAACATCCATTCTTGCCTTTCTCCTGCCTGTTATGCTGCTGTCATTTAGGGCAACAATGAAGGTCCTCCATCTCTGTCCCAATCTATCTGCATATTCAAATCCTCCATGACTATCGTAACATTGCCCTTATCACATGCCTTTTCTATTTCCTGTTGAAATTTATAATCCACGTCCTGGCTACTGTTTGTGGGTCTGTATATAACTCGCATCACGGTGTTTTACCCTTACAATTTCTTAACCCTACCCTCAGAGATTCTACATCTGCTGATCCATTTCACAGTTTTCTAAGGATCTGATTGAATTTTTTTACCAACAGAACCACCTTACTTCC
This sequence comes from Mobula hypostoma, assembly GCF_963921235.1. Classification (NCBI taxonomy): domain Eukaryota; kingdom Metazoa; phylum Chordata; class Chondrichthyes; order Myliobatiformes; family Myliobatidae; genus Mobula; species Mobula hypostoma. Next base: position 32,306,840 of record NC_086120.1, read on the forward strand.
TCTGCCTCCTGCCTGTCCTTTGAATACAAAGTGTATCCTTGGATGTTAAATTCCTAACTATGATCTTCTTTCAGCCATGTCTAAGTGATGCCCACAGCATCACACCTACCAATCTCTAACGGTGCTGCAAGATCATCATCCTTGTTCCATATACTGTGTGCATTCAACTTTAACACTTCAGTCCCTGTATTCATCACCTTTTTCAATTTTGCCCCCATGGTACACTTCAACTTATCCCTCTAACTGCAGTTTTGCCCTATCTTCTGCCTGCCCTTCCTTACAGTCTCACTACACACTGCATCAACTTGAATACCAGCTGCCCCATCTTCAGTCCTATCACTCCGGCCCCCATCTTCTGTCAAATTAGTTTAAACCCTCCCCAACAACTGTAGCAAACCTACTTGGATATTTGCTCCCTTCAGGCTCAGATCTAGAAATCTGAGACCCTGTTCCCTGCACCACTTCCTCGGCCACTTATTTATCCTATTCTTGTGCTGACTAGCACATGATACTGGGAGCAAACCAGAAATTACCACCTTGGAGGTCCTGCTCTTCAGCAACTCCTTATACTGACTCCACTGGACCTCTTCCCCATTTCTACCTACGTCATTGGTGCCAATGTGCACCACAATCTCTGATTGCTCACGCTCATGAGAGTCTTTTGCAGCCACTCTGAGACCTCCTTGACCCTAGTGGCAAGGAGACAACTCACCAACCTGGCTTCACTTTTGTGGCCACAGGACCTCCTGTCCATTACCCTGACTATTGTGTCTCCTATCACAACCACCCTGCCTGACTTTACCCTTCCCTGTCGAGCCTCAAAGCTGGCCATAGAGTACCTGGTCTGGAATTCAAGTGTTTGTCCAGCTAGTTTATTAATGGTGAGAGTAACTGCCTTCACTGCTTTCTCAGGCATTACTGCCTGTAAAAGTTCATCCTCAGACACATTCAAACCCTCTTATCCTCACCTTCAAACTCTGCTCTCTGGTTTCAGACATTTCCTTCCACATTATTCTGATTATACTCTGGGAGTCAGTGCATCAAATTAGGACTTAGCAAGGGACCAAAGAAGGACTCCATCTGAGCTGGTAATGCTGCTTGAAAGGGAAATGAGGTTAGGTTCAATAGTTTGCACGAGTGAATAGACTATCTGTGTTGATCCGTGTGGACTCCTCCTGTGATGATTTGGAAACCAATCCAGAAAAACTGTGAAGAGGTTCCATATCAGCAAGAAAAAGGGGTAAATTTTGCCTGACAGCAAGAACAGCATTTCGATAGTAGGAGAAATATAGATTTGTTCTGGGACGCTTGCTTTTTTGACATATACCAATTACTTGGACATGGTGTGCAGGGTAACATTCCCAAATTTGCAGATGACACAAAACTTGGAAGTACAAGCTCCTTAGAGACAGTGAAGGGCTTTGAGCCCCTGATCAGTGATCACTTGTGTTATAAAGCATTGCATTAACCATTACATTACCTTGCCGCTCCATTGAAGCTACTTTGAACTTGTATAGAACACTGGTTGGGCTAGTTGTGGTCTCCACACTTTAGGAAAGATTTGAAGATCCTAGAGAGGGCGCAGAAAAAGATTGGATGGAATAATCAGGGAGATGAGGCATTTTGGCTCCAAACAATTTCATATAGGAGAAAGTAGGGTTGTTCTCCTTGGAGTAAATTATGTTTAAAAGGACATGTAGTGGAGGTAGTATAAGTTCATGGATGGTTTAGAAAGGGTAAAGAGACCAAAGGTGATCCTATTAGTAGATGGCTCAGGAGCCAGATTTAAAGTGATGGTCAAAAGATAGTGAAGGATGTGAGGAATGTTTTTATTATCAGTTGGTTAGGTAGGTGAAAGAGAATAATTTGCAAGTTTGAGGGGATGATGCAAGGAAATAGAAGTGATGGGATAACTACGAGGAGACAGTGTAATCTCAGCTGTCTGAAAGGCCCTCTTTCTTCACTGAAACAATTGTGTGGTTGTATTCTGCAATTTGAGCTGTGGTTTCAGCTCAGACTCAGATGTTTTTTGGTCTTTTTTAGGCTCATAGGGATTTTTTTTGGGATCAGTGAAGGTCAAAGGTTGGTTGGAAGTCCAGATTGAAGCCTAGAGGTCGATTGGAAGCCCAGAAGTCGAGGCCCAATGGCCAGAACCGAGTCTGTGAATTTCTGTGCGTCCACTGGGGAAGTCAAAAGCCCAGTGTCTGAAAACCGTCCACTGGAAGCTGGAAGCCCAAAATGGACAGCCCTGGGGTTCGAAGACTGCGTATGCGTGCGGGTGGATGGTTAGGAAGGAGGAGCTGGGCTTGTTTTCCTGTTGTTGCTTTGTCCCTTGGTATGCTCTGTTTTGTTCAGCTGAGGCACGCCGGGTGGGCACTAGGAGGTGCAGCGACACACTGGTGTGGAAATGGCTCTGTACATTATGGGTAAAGCCCTCCCAATCATGAGGCATATCTACATGAAACGCTATCGCAGGAAAGCAACATCCATCATCAGAGATCCCCATGAGCCAGGTCATGCTCTCTTCTCACTGCTGTCATCAGGTAGAAGGTACAAGCACCTCAAGACCTGGACCACCAAGTTCAACAACAGCTACTACCCCTCAATCATCAGGCTCTTGAATAAAAGGGGATAACTTCACTCAACTTCACTTGCCCCGCCATTGAAATGTTCCCACAACAAATTAGCTCACTTTCAAGGGTTCTTTATCTCATTATCTCATATTCTTGTTATTTATTGCTATTTATTTATATTTTCATTTGGCAATTTTGTTGTCATCTGAACTCCGGTTGATCTTTTATTGATCCTGTTATAGTTACGTGTGGCCAAGTGGTTAAGGTGTTCGTCTAGTGATTTGAAGGTCGCTAGTTCAAGCCTTGGCTGAGGCAGCGTGCACAAGGCACTTAACCACACTGCGACGACACTGGTGCCAAGCTGTATGGGTCCTAATGCCCTTCCCTTGGACAACATCGGTGGCGTGGAGAGGGGAGACTTGCAGCATGGGCAACTGCTGGTCTTCCATACCTTCCAAGGCACAAATCCATGGTCCCATGAGACTAACGGATGCCTATATATACAGTTGCTATTCTATAGATTTGCTGAGTATGCCCACAAGAAAATGAATCTCAGGGTTGAGATAAGGGTACTTTGATAATAAAATTTACCTTGAACGTTGACACTTGCAAGCTATCCTCAGTACATCCTTGGATGTTAACACAAACGATGCACTTCATCATATGTTTCGATTTACATATGATAAGTAAATAAGCCCGAATCTGAGTACTTGCTTGTGCACTGGCCAAGGAGCAAAAGCTGCTCCCCTGAGCCCAGAAGAACTCGGAGCTCTTTTGCGGGTGGGAAGAACATCCGGAGATGACATGCCTTCCTTTGTGAAGGGAGCAGACAGGGTCTGAACCACAGCTTGAAAACAGTGATTAAAACAGCATGGGGACACATCAATTAAGTGAGGAATGTTGTACCACAAGTAATTATTAGGGACAGTGATGCATTATCAGCTATTACTTTGTACTGTCATGCTTTCAGAGACTCTGTGTACAAGGTCATTAACTCAAGTCACTGCGCAGATTTTTGGTCAGTCGATAGCAGTGGGACTCTCTATCTTTGACCTTGGGGTCAGAACATAGTACGAACAGAATGTATGAAATGCGCCGTTCAGGTGGTGAGTGAACTTGGTTAATAATGGCATGTATGCAAGCTTTTCTTAGCTTACAATGCCCTCAAACAAAACAACATCTTCTCTGTTCACATACCTTCTCCATCAGAAATACTAGATTTCCATCCTTAAGTGAAACCATTCTCCTGGGAAGAAAATCTTAGGGACCGTTACAATTAAGACTTCCCAGTCTTTAATTTCCCTGACTTTTGACTTTCCACCTCTGTCTCCCATCACTACTTTCTGCATTATTTTTCATTGTTTTCACCCTCCTCTCATTTTATGCTTGTTGTAATTCATTCGATGAATCTCTCACTTCTAAATCAGGAAGTTGTAGGTTTAAGCTCCATTCTGGAAACATGCTCCAAAATTTACTGTCACTTGGATAGCCTCCAACCTGATAGTATTTCTTATTCCAGTAAAAAAAATGTCCTCCCCCGCTCCCCTTCTTCTACTCCCCACTCTGGCCTCTCACCTCTTCTCACCTGCCAATCTCTCTCCTATCAGATTCCTTCCTCTTTAGCCTTTTACCTTTCCTTCCCACCTGGCTTCACCTATCACCTTCTAGTTATCCTCCTCCACCACCCCCCCCCCGCCCACCTTTTCCTTCTGGCTCCTTTCCCCTTCCTTTCCAGTTCTGAAGAAGAGCCTCAGTCTGAAACGTAAACTCTTTGTTCAGTTCCATTGCTGCTACCTGCCTTTCTGAGTTCCTTCAGTATTTTGTGTGTGTTGACATAGCTGGTGTTTGAATAGAAGTATTTTTAATCCAAGGCTCAGTATGCCCTTTCTGATGCACACTGGTCCTGTGGCACCATGCAGAGGAAGAATGGAAGAGCTAATCCCAGTGTCCTCGTTAACAATTAAAATAGATTAACCAGTCAATACAGCAGAAAATTGCTACGTACAAATTGGCTGCCTTATTTACTACTTTGCAATAACGAATACACTTCAAAACTCTCTCTTTGGCTGTGACACATTTTGGAAGATTTTGGAAGTAGTTCATCTGGCAGTAACATATTCTCTGTTTTGATCTCTCTTTATATTTTTTACGTTTAGTCTCTTCACTTCTCCTTCTCCATTTTATATAAACATAGTAGTTTATCTGTTCCAGGTCAGGTAAAGAGTTCAGCCTCAATATATGGTCATTTTCAATTCTCAAGTATTGCCCTCGTAACGTTGAAGTCCTGGGTGATTCATTTGTGATGGACGACTGCTTTAAGTGCAGTCTCTGTAAAATGCATCAGGGCCATGATCTGAAAACACCGGGGATCTCTGGCATCCTGTGACGCCAGCTCACTGCAGGATAACCTGAAATGGTTGTTATTCCAGCCACCGATATATTTGGCTGTCCCAAAGGGACGGTGAGCCTGACACTGAACCAACCCCCCTGGATGTTCCAATGTGGAAGTTACTCTGTGCAGTCTAGCTAAAGTGCGAACGCCAATAAGTTAGCAAGGTCTCTCCCTGAATGGAAAATGAAAGGAAATAGGAAGAGAAAAAAGGAAACATAAAAAAGAAAGTGAGAGAAAATGAAGGGGAACAAGAGAAATCAGAAAGAAAAAAAGGAAAGAAACAACGTAGGAAAGGAGGAAGAAACAATATTTAAGTAGTCCCACTTACATCCCGATACACTAAAACACCATACAGCTAAAGAAGTCCTTTTGAACTATGTAACTGTAATATAAGAATCATTACAGTGAATATGTGCAAAGTGTATTCCCGTAAACAACAATCCGATGATAGGTGTGGGCCAAGGTATGAGAGCCTGAAGGATCATTGGGGACCTGAGTCACCCCAACCACAAACTGTTCCAGCTGCAACCATTCGAGAAATGGTACTGCAGCATAAAAGCCAGGACCAACAGGCTCCAGGACAGCTTCTTCCACCAGGCCATCAGACTGATTAATTCACGCTGATACAATTGTAGTTCTATGTTATATTGACTGTCCTATTGCACATACTATTCTTTATAAATTACCATAAACTGCACATTCCACATTTAGATGGAGACATAATGTAAAGATTTTTACTCCTCATGTATATGAAGGATGTAAATTCAATTCAACTCAATTCTCTTCTTGAACATAGCACATTAGCGGATGTAGTTTAGTTTAATTCCTCCGAAGGCAGAGCCTCCAGCAGTCAAATACTTTCTCAGCTTTGTACTTAGATTATGCTCCAGCCTCTGTGTCCATATAAATCCACAGATCTCTAAGAAGTGGGCGAGCAGAAGCCATGGCTGCATTCTGAGCTCGAGTCACGGTCAACATTTGTTTCTATTATATACGCATATTAATCACCCTGCAAAGAATAAACGGCATTCAAGAAGCTCAATGCCAACCAGGACAGAGCAACCAGCTTGTCTGCACCCATCTCCCGACTCCAAGCATTCACTCGTCCACCATGGCTGCACAGGATACCAAGTACAACATGAACTACAACATGAGGCAATTCCAACAACACCTAAGCTCACACACTCTTCCAGTAAGTAGGAGGGAAGCGGGGGGACATCACCACCTACAGGTTCACTTGTAAGTCACACACCATCCTGACATCAAAATTCGAAGTTCAAAGTTATTACTGAAATACATTAAAGTCACCATATACTATGAGATTCATTTTCTTGCATGTAGAATCAAGAAATACAATATAATCGATGAAAGACTGCACACAGAGACTGACGATCAATATCCAAAAAAGACAAACTATGTAATTTCAGAAATACAAATGTTAATAACAATGATATATAAAAATAATTTTACTGAGAACATGAATTGTAAAGTCCTTGAAAGTGAGTCTACAGGTACTGTAGTAGAATCAGTTCAGCATTGCCGATTAAAGTGAGGGGCAAGATTGAAATTATGAGGATGAGAGTGGAAGGTGAGTTGGAGTTCAGTGCCGTCTGCCTGCGTTTGACCAGTCTCTCTCTCTCCCTCTCACTCGCTGCTCCCGGAGGAAGGTGCCCGCGATTGCCCAATCTCGCTCCTTCTTGCTTGATGCTGTCAGCGGATGGTGCCGGAGTCTTAGTTCCTGGGTAAGGTTTAATCAACATGGTTTGTGGATTGGACTCTACAGTTCATGTTATCTGTGATTCTGGTTTCTGGCTACTTCCTTTTTTAATGGCTATTTTGTGCGATTTTGATTGGGGCAGACTGGTTCTGCAGCCTGCAGTCAACGAACGAGCTAAATTGAGCTGAACTGAACTAATCTGAACAGTGCTAGACTGTCTCAATTACTTTGTGGTTTGTGGTTCTTTTCTGTGTTTTTTTTGCCATTTGTGCATTTTGGCACATAGGGTATTTGATGTTTTCTTTGAATGGGTTCCATGATGTTTCTTTGTTTCAAGGCTGTCCGTGGGAAGACAAATCTCAGGGCTGTATACTGCATACGTGTACTTTGAATCTTTGACCTGGAAATATCTCACCTTTCCTTCATTGTCACAGAGTTCAGGTGCTGGAACTCCTTCCTTGGCAGTGATGTGAAAGTGCCTTCGCTAAAAGGACTGCAGTATTTCAAGAAGATGATTCATCATCAGTTTCTCCTGGATAAATTGGAACAGGCAATAAATGCTGATATAATTGGCCAAATGACTGAGACTAGTACAGGCCAGAGGTGAAATCTTTGGCCTCAATCACAAGCTTAGGTGTTTGGTTTACTAACAGGATAAGTTAGGAAAGCAAGGAATTGCCATTCTAAAGTAATCATCATGGTAGTTAAAGATTATTTTTTCTTTGCTTTCATTTTTCAGGCTCTGCTCGAGGTAACAATGAAAATAATTATCTTCCATTTTCAGTCATTTTCACCCACAGGGCCTATTTTCTGGGTGAAATAACTACTTCTCTTGAAATCATTTAAAATACATGAAAAATCGCCTTCTAATGAAATAGAAATGCTGCTTTACAGCTTGTCTGACTGATGAATAATGGCTTTTTGGTTCCTTAGGAAGGTATACAAAGTGTTACATTGACAGAGAGCTCATCCAACATTCACTACCATAACCTGAGCTGCCTCATCCTCTGAATTGTATACCAGGTCCCCTGGGCCCACTCTAATGATCTCTTCCATCACAGAAGCATCGACATTTGTTACATAGAATAGGCTATTCAGTCCATCATTTCCATGTTAGACAATAACTGAGTTTAGGCTTAACCCCCTTCCATCCTCTCAGGCAGTAGCCTTATAGGTTCTGGGTCTTCAGGTGCTAATCCAGGTCTTTTTAAGTGCTGAGGTTTCTCCCTCCACCATCCTTTCAGGAGGTAAGTTCAAGTTCAGGTTTAATTTTCATACAACCGTACATGAATATAGCCGAACAAAATATCATTCCTCTGGGGCCAAGGTACAAAATGTACCTAGAGCAAGGCACAAGGCACATAGAGCACATCTAAGATAGCATGTAAACACACAGTCATGCAAAAAAATATATTAGCTGTATATAGCCCAAATCCTGTCCTGTAAATCGATGGTGCTATTGGCAAGAAAAAGCAATTCTTGGAAGTCCGCAGTGGGACGCATGCACACATGCAATCTTGCTTGTCAATCCACTGACCGGACACTGGGGGGGTGGCACCATTGGGAAATGTCAGCCCTCAACCGAGCGTGGATGCCACGCTACACTGCCTCAGGTGTCCCCTCTCCTGGACTGAAGCAACAGGCACGCCTGCAGCTTGAGGCCGAGTCCGCACTATAACTGAGGCCAAGCAGCTCCCCTGCTGTCAGCCACACCAATAAATAAGGGAAACGAACTTACAGCATCTTGCATTATTAATGTCCAACAGAATCTTGTGTTTGCAAGAGAAACATCCAAGACGATCGCTCGCTGTTAGACTGCGTGTCGCCTTCGCACATTTACTCCGATGCCTTCAATACCTTCCTGTAGCGGGGAGCAACACAGTCCACACCAAATCCAGTTCCTCCAGCTCCTCTGTCAATGAGCAGCTCACTGATGGGGCAGAACTGCAGTACTTAATGTCCAGCATTGTCTTACGATTGTAAAAAAGATATTCTAAAAAGTCAAAACCACTTTTGATTAGTCCCTGAGAGGCCGCTGCATCCAAAGGTGCCACCATCTTAACAGGATAGAATTCCAAATGCCATTCATTGAATACAACAATTGTCTTTGATACCCTTCTAATAGTTCTACCAAACATCTCAAAGCTAAGCTCTCTAGTAGACCCTTCATGTTTTCTCCTCTCAGCTTTCAGTATTTTCAAATGCCTCGATCAACTTTTCCCTTTCAGTGATAAACAGTGATCATTCTGAAATCTTTATTCTTTCACCAGATGCTGCCAGCATTTTCTCTTCGATGCAATTCTCCAATTTATGATTTTCTTCCATTTCTCGCTTAGCAAATAACCCAACCCAGCAGTTTCTCCTCATAACTATAATTCTCTGAGACATTTAAAGTCAGAATAAAAGTTGAGTTTATTGTCATTTGCACAAGTACAGGTAAGCACAGGTGCACAAAAAACTTGCCGCAGACACATAGCATCATATGCACAACATTCACAAGAAAAACACAAGTTAACAATATACTGAATGAGGCTTCCTTGTCAAACTAGACAGGATGGTCAGGGACTTCATGAAATAATTTTTACAAATGAAAAATACCAAGTCACTTTTAGTGCAAAGTAGTCCAAGTGGTCCACTTACCTCTGTTTCACCTGAAGCAGGAGAGCTTTTGGTATAGTTATCATTTTTTGAAGCTGGTAATATGGATGTTATCATGTGCTCTAAGTCCTGTAACATTCCTAGAGCTGAGAACCACTATCATTACATGATTGATTTAGACATGGAGAATCAGGTGAATACAACTGTTCATCGTGGCTGTCAGTCTTCAAATGAGCTACAAGAATGATACAAACATTGTTGTCAGAGATAAAGGCATGATGCTGTCTCTTACGGCAATAGCAAACCACCATCTTTATGGTACTAGTTTTTCCTGGCAATCAATAAGCAGACTCCACAAATCCAATCTAATTAGACACTGCAGCCTGATTTTTTAAAAATCCATGCATGAGCTGTGTGTCACTAGCAAGGGTGGCATTTATTACTTAGGTGTTTGCAATAGACGGTAGGCCAATTTGAATCAAAGATGCTTACATCACAGATACAGCCTCTTCAGCCCATCGTATACATATCTCAGATGAGCTAAATCCTTTTTTCACTCGATTCGATGTTGCCATCGCCGATGAGCCGCTGATGTGACCGGCAGCTTGGTCATCTCTGAGGCCAAAGTACGCAGGTGTTTCCAATGAGTGGACAGTCGCAAGGCTGCGGGACCGGACGGCGTCCCAGGGCGGGTACTCAGAGTGTGTGCAGCACAACTGACAGGTGTGTTTACAGACAGTTTTAATCTCTCCCTCTCCCAGTGCAGAGCGCACTCCTGCTTCAAAACATCCACCATTGTCCTGGTACATAAAATGACCAAGGCATCATGTCTGAATGATTGGCATCCTATCACACTCACCTCAATAATAAGCAAATGCTTTGAGAGGCCAGTCAAAGACTACATCTGCAGCTTGCTACCACCCACACTGGACCCCCTACAATTTGCCTACCGACACAACCAATCGACAGATGACGCAATAGCCACAGCTCTACACATGGTCTTCACACATCTGGAGAAGAAGGATGCTTATATGAGAATGCTGCTCTTGGTCGACAGTTCAGCATTCAACACCATATTCCCTCCAAGCTCGACAAGAAGCTCAGGGACCTCAGCCTTCACCCTGCCTTGTGTAGTTGGATCCTGGACTTCCCGTCAGATTGCCGGCAGGTGGTAAGAGTAGGCTCCCTGACCTCTGCCCCTCTGAACCTCAACACAGGTGCCCCTCAGGGCTGTGTACTAAGCCCCCTCCTTTACTCTCTGTATACCGAGAACCCAGACTGTGTCGCCACCCACAGCTCCAATCTGCTAATTAAATTTGCTGATGACACTACACTGATTGTCCTAATCTCAAGTAATAATGAGGTAGCCTACAGAGAAGGAGTCATCACCCTGACACAGTGGTGTCAAGAAAACAACCTCTTTCTCAATGTTGCAAAAATAAAGGAGCTAGTTGTGGACTACAGGAGAAACGAAGACAGGCTAACCCCTATTGACATCGCAAACACGAGGAAATCTGCAGATGCTGGAAATTCAAGCAACACACATCAAAGTTGCTGGTGAACGCAGTAGGCCAGGCGGCATCTCTAGGAAGAGGTACAGTCGACGTTTCGGGCCGAGATTCTTCGTCCGTCCTGACGAAGAGTCTCGGCCCGAAACGTCAACTATACCTCTTCCTAGAGATGCTGCCTGGCCTGCTGCATTCACCCGCAACTTTGATGTATGTTGCCCTATTGACATCAATGGATTTAGAGTTGAGAGGATGAACACCTTTAAGTTCCTCAGCATAAACATTACCAAGGATCTCACATGGTTTGTACATACCGGCTGTGTGGTGAAAAAGGCACAACAGCACCTCTTTCACCTCAGGGGGTTGAAAAGTTTGGTATGGACCTCTAAATTCCAAAAATTTCCTACAGGGGCACAATTGAGGCCCTATTTGTATTGTTTATGCCTCATTTAATGAAGCCAATAATCCTACCATTTCACTTCTTCACCACCATTTCTAACTGTGCTGTCACCTTCAGTATCCTTGGACAATGCACACCCAGGAGAGAATTAATATGAGATATTCAGAGGGATCCCGACAAGATTAGACCCATTTGTAGCTCTATGTAGTGAATGGGTATTTTTCAAAATCCACCAGCCGAGATGGATTATGATTCAAGTGTAACCTTCAAAAGGGATTTTGGGCGGATAAAGAATTCTTTGGATATGGAGAATGAGCAAACAAGAGTGTTCTCAGAAAGAGGTAAAATAGATTCGCTTGGTCTTCCTTCTGTTTTTCAACGAATCTATGTGGGTGTTTGAGAGAGTAAGAAGGAAAAGAAGCATATGACAGACAACGAGGGGCAGAAAAGGAACTCCAGGAACTGGGGGGCTACATTTTGGAAGGCACAGGAGTGAGGCAGTGTGGTGGAGTTTGGGAGGTGATGCCAGGGAGCTTGGAAATCCATTACAATTTAACAAGCATATCACACATGTAATCTTCCCTTCTGAAATCCATGTTGGCTGCTTGTAATTAATTTCTCTTCAAACAGCATTTCTTTGTTTTGGTTATAATTAAAGATTCCAAAAATTTCCCAACTGCACATGTTAACCAAATTGGGTCTATAATTACTGAGGTTAGAAGGAAACCTCTTATTGTTAATGGTGATTACATTGGCCAAGCTCTAATCCACACCCACTCTCAAAAGGCCCTTGAGATTTATTTCCATTGGACTGTGAGCTACAGTTTTTCAGTTTTATTTGGTTTCTAACCTCCTCTGGTACTCAGGAGTGATGTATAATTTTAATTGTACATATTTGTTCAGCAACTTTGAAGTTTACCTTTTAAAGATTTACGCTGTCGATCTTTAGCCCTTGTGCAATTATTTTGTTGTCCACCAACCCTGCCAGTTCATTTCTTGTCCCTTCAGCCTTCAACCTGATGCCATTATGTTGTCCTCAGCTTCCCTGTTATCCAAAATCTCGTTATTAAAACAGAAATACTTTGTAGCTCAGGCTTCCATCCTGGAAAGAGAAACAGAGTTAAAATTTCAGATCAAAGACTTATAGAGTTATAGAATCGTAGAGCACTACTGCACAGAGACGGGCCTTATGCCTATCTAGTCCATATGCCGGCCTGGTTTTCTACCTAGTTCCACCTACCTGCTCCCGGATCATAATCCTCTATAACACTGTCATCCATGTACCTATACAAACTTCTCTTAAGTGTTACAATTGAACCAACATCTACCACTTCTGGTAGTCATTTCACACTTGCACCACCCTCTGAGTGAAGAAGTTCCTTTAAGTATTTCACCTTTCACTATAAACCTATGATCACATTCTTCAGAACGCAGAAGAGAAAAAAAAGAGCTTGTTTATCTGCAGGGAGGGTGGGGGAGGGGAGGAGAAGACACGATGAAACCTCTGATCACTAACCCCCTCAGTGCTGGTAATCCATCATTAGCTGTGACCTGATGTTTTCATCCATGATGTTTCAACATTGACATAGGCCAAGATGAAGCCAAGGTCAGACATCAGGTTAAACTTCATTCTGTGGACGTTGGTACAAAGGATGAAGAAATGATGTACATATTCTAAGCAGGCAAATGCAAATGAGGTTACTTTATATTCTAAGACATAAGCTCTAATTAATGACAGACACATCAAACAAAGAGTGACTTGCTCTGCACTGTTCTATTATAAGCCAGCATACAAGACCTTGCACAGTCCAGTTGAGGACACATTCAGAAGACGTTCTCCAGATGTAAGGTTTGGTGAGATATAACTGGCAATGCATGAATCTACCTCTCATTGTGACAGAATATGAAATAAAACACCAAATGGCAAATGAAGCTGAAATGGGGAACTATTCTCATTTTGAAGATAGCGATGTTATGCCTGGACATTCCACTTATTATATATGAAGTTCATTCTGGATGACACAGTGGAAAAACTGCTAGACCCTCCGCCTCACACTTTCAGCAACCTGGGGTCATTTCTAAACCCTGGTGCAGTCTATGTGGAGTTCGCATGTTCCTTCTGTGACCTTGTGGGCTTTCTCTGGGTGATCCAATTTCCTCCCACATCCCCTAAAGATGTGTGGGTTGGTAGGCTAAATTGCTCCTTGTGTGTAGGTCAGCAGTAGAACATGGGAAGATCTGATGGGATTTTTGGGAGAATAAATTGGAATGATGTAAATGCTGGATGGTTGGTGTGGTTTCAATGGGGGCAAATAACCTTTTCTGTGCTTTTTTTTTATATGCACTCATTTTGGGGGGATTTAAGCCATGGTGGCAAAATTAGCATTTATTTCCCATCCTTCATTGCCCTCAAGAAGGTGAAGTTGAACCAACTTCTTGAATCAATGATGAAGATACGAACTGTAGGGTAGGGATTTCCACGATTTAGAAGGAATAATAATACATTGCCAAGCTGGGATGAGGAGTGACTTGGAGGGGAACCTGCAGCATTGTTGGTCCTGCTGTAGCTATCCTAGATGGTGATATTTGCTGGTTTATTATACACTGTATTTGCTGCCGAGGGCAGTAGATGTAATGCGTTTTATTGCCGGTCCACATTGAAACCACTGTGTGCCTGTGGTAGAGGAATTAATGTGTAGGATGATAGATGGGGTCCCAATCAGGTCGTCTGCTTTCTCCTGGAAGGTGTTCAGTTCATCAAGAATTATTGCAGCTGTACTCATTCAGACAAGATATGATTGTCAAAGTCAAAGTCAAGTTTTTGTTGTAAGCACCAAGTTCAATGAAAAACTTACCTGCAGCAGCATCACAGACACATGGCATTAGAGATAATATTCAAATGATCAGAATCGGAATCAGATAGCAACAAATTTCAGCATATTAAACCTGATTCTGAATGATGAAGAAATGGGCTTATAAGTATTATATGTTGGCAAAATGGAAGCCATTTGATCAAGTTTTCTGGGCAATGATTTTAATCAATAGGAAACATCTCGATATGAATAGTGTTATTAATCTGGACTGCTCTGTTAACAAGCTTTACAATTGCGATGAAGATATTAAATGCCATTTTGCATATCCATATCAAACCACATGTGAAACTTGTAATTGCCTTCCTTGCCTACAGTAGACTGGGTGTCAAAATGGGTATTGTGATGTGTCTAGTGTGGTAGTGTAGCAGGTAGTGCTTGTTACTCTCACTTTCAGCTTCCACCCACTGCCTAGAAGTCTCACGAAAAGGAGAGCTGAATGTGTAAGTCTCTCCCAGCCAGTACATAGACTCGCCGACAGCAAGCCTCATGTAATGCCTCCTCACTGGCAACACATGGAAACTGAACTCCTTTTGGACTCAGGCTGAACTACAGAGGACGGTGAGGAGGTCTGGCTCCTGCACACGTAGCACACAGGCCCACCAGTCTTGGGAGAGAGGAAGATTATGGGAGTAAACCCAGACAGTAAATCCAGATTGGAGCACCTAAAGCGGCTGGACGTCAATGAATATCTTTCCGGCAGCTCCTACAGCCAGAAGTATTGCTTCATAAGTCTTCCTTTGGGCTACACTGGTGAGGCTGAGTTGGGGATCTTAATGACTGAGTATCCCAGGATCTCCATACCTTCTGACCAGGCTTTTGAAGATAATCACCCATTGTCCTTTGAGACAGACAGATACCAACCAACCAACCAGCCAGCCTGGGTTGAACATAAATTAGATATACTGGAGGGGGATGAAAATTTGGTGAGGACAGATGACTGTAAATGGCCGCACAGATTGTATTGGTTCCAAAATCAGATAAGCATTCAGGCGTTTTGCCAAATATCAGGTCATGCTTAATCAAATCCTAAATGCTGAGGAATATTCACTGCCAATGTCATAAAAGCTGGCTAAAACAAAAGTATGTCAAAATTAGACTTATCCCATGAGTACATGACCATCAGGAATAACCAACAACACTTAACTACTTGTAGACAGAAAGAAGTCTATTCTTTAACCAAACTCCCAAATTGTTTTAAAACCTCCCCTTTATGATACAAAGGACATTTTATAAGGAATAACTGGCTACTTGTGCAATAAAGAATATGTTCTGATTGCACAAAAGAAGAACATACCGTAGGGATAGTATGAAGCTAAAGAAAAGCAAGCATGTTTTTTTGGCAACATGTTGTGGTTCATCTTGGGTTTTGAATTGATGCACGTGGTTTGTACCCATGGAATACAAGTTGGAAGACACTGTAAGGTCTCCAAAATCTATGAATGTACCCGAGCAGTTATCTTCAGGAGTTGTACAATATTATGCGTATTTTCTACTGAATTTGTTTTGATTGTTAAACACCTCGTACCTCTAAGTCCGTTAACAATCTTGTCTCTCAGAGAGATCGGGTTGACTGCTCTCTGTCATCCTCCATTTCTTCTCAAAACTAAACACAATGAAGGCCCAGAGGGTTATCCTGATCGACATTTAATTGAAAATGCACATGACACAAGTCCAATTTTGTGAATCCTTTTGGTCCAGCCAGCTCCGCAATAAGTCTTGTGATGGTGTGAAAGAACACTGTTTTCCAATAAATGATGAAGGAAGAAGGTGCCAGCAGACTGTTAAGTAGGAGAGCTCTTCTTGTTCATTACCACGCCACGTCATGAGTTAGGGGCTGATGAATGGGAGCCAGGTAAACCTTGTTGATATTGCATCCTATACTTTAACTGTAAGTAAAAGACTTTGCACAAGTAGAAACAAAATTCTTGCAAAGCAGGGGTTAATACCGCAAATTAAATGAGGCATTGTGGAAATGTAGCTGACTGGTGTCCCAACCATTATGGCCAATACTCAATCCTCAGTTACCTGGAGGTACCTGCTGGTTTCAGGAGCTGGCTGTCCACAATTTGGTTGGTATTTTTCCTTTATGACAATGGTGACTACACTTCAAAAGCATATTATTGTCTGTAAAGCACCCTGGAGTGTCTTGAAAGAAATCTGAAGACTGATCAGCACTACGTCCCTTCAGGAAACTCCCAATTTATATAGTATGTCCTTAAGGCATCAAAAGTCATTCTCATACCAACTGATGTGGTGATCAAATTTATATACAGTGGGCTTCCTCCAAAGAGGAAATTACCCAGCTAAGCAATTTTAGTGGCATTGATTGAAGGGGGTATTTTTGACCAGAATTACTGTAATTGCTTATCTTCCATTGGTCAATTTCATGGAATTTTCTTTTAATATATTGGAGAAATAAAAGAAGAACATTAGGACTCTCAAGCCTGCTCTATATAGATTCATGGAACACTACAGCATGGATGCAGGTCCTTCAGCTCAATTAGACGACACCCTAAGTACTGCTTAGCCTCCTTGTCCTTTGATTCCTTAAGTGTTCAAACTTATATTGATATGAACTTCGAATACATTCAATGGCTGAGCATCCAAAGCCTTCAAGATACCACTTTCAAAATGAGCACGCAGATGCAGCAAATCTGCGGTGAAAAGAGAGAATGCTGCAATCTCTTAGCTGGTCAGCAACATCTGTGGAGGGAGCTAAACAGAGCTAACATAGTGATCGATGACTGCGTCAGAAATTGATTCAGATTGAAGATTCCACGGATGCTTCCAGAGATAACGAGTGCATCTAGCAGTTTCAGTTTTTAATATGGAAGCCTAACGGTTTGCAGGGATGAGCAAAGAAATAATAGTCAAGCCTTTATCTTAGACTCTAAAGCACCTACTGAGAGACTAGTGTGTCAGCCTTTAAGCCCACTAAGAAACTTGTCTCTCAGAGAGATCAAGGTTGACTGCTCTATGTCATCCTCCATTTCTCCTCAAAACTAATCACAATGAAGTCCCAGAGAGTTAATGTCTTATCAAGGGATAGAATCTTTGGCAATCTCCATTGCAGGTGATAGTCAAGGGCATATAACATGCATAGGAACTAGACCATATAGTGTGGCTTGGTAGCATCATGGTTAGCACAACGCTTTACAGTGCCAGTGACTTCCGATCAGGATTTAATTCCCTCCGCTGTCTGTAAGGAGTTGTTATGTTCTCCTCACAACCATGTAGGTTTCCTCCAAGTGCTCTGGTTTCCTCCCACACTCCAAAGGTATACAGGTTAGTGTTAGAGTTAGTAAGCTGTGGGTTTACTATGGGCAGAACATTGCTTTATAGTACTAGTGATCAGGGTTCAATTCCCACTGCTGTCTGTAAGGAGCTTGTACGTTTTCCCCGTGACCATGTGGGTTTCCTCCCACATTTCAAAGATACAGATTAAGTTTAGGGTTGTTACATTGTGGGTATGCTATGTTAGTGTTGAAGCTTGGTGACACTTGTGGGCTGCCCCCAGCAAATCATTGAACTGTGATATTACTACATACTTAAGTAACTTATTTGTGGTAATATTTTGTTTTATATGCTGTGTGTGATATCTGTTTTGTGGGTGCCACCATGGTCCAGAGGAGCATTGTTTCATTTGGTTGATATATATGTACTATCAGATGACAATAAACTTGAATTTGATGCATTTTCGCTGTATGTTTTGATGTACATGTGACCTATAAAGTTTATCTTTAAATCTCAGAGTTTGAACTCACAGTGCTCTTACTTAGTCAGCACTGAGCCACGCTACCAGAAAGCATAAGAACATACGAAGTAAATGCTGAAGTAGGCCATTCACCCCATATCCCTGTTCTATCAATTAATAAGATCATGGGTGAGCTTTAACTCAGTGCCATTTTCCTACAATAATCTTGTATTCCTTTATTGTCTTAATGTTCAAAAATCTCTCTAACTCTGATGTGAATCTAACTAGTGACATCATTCAGGCATTCAACGGTAGCAAATAGTTCAGTCAGATATTACAGGAAATGCTTTCAGTCAGGCAGCATGCGTGGATGAAGAACATGATATTCCATCAGAACTGGTTTCAAGTTACAAAGAGGTAGAGAGAACACAGGTATTGTTTATGATGGGATGGGATCCAGGAGAAACTGAACAGTTGCAGAAGCTGGAATCTGGAGCAACACACAAGTTGCTGAAGGAACTCAGCTGGTTAGGCAGCATTTATGGAGGAAAATGGATAGACAAAGTTTCCAGTCTAGACCTAGGGTGAAAAAGAGAGGGGAGATAGCCAGTATAAAAAATGAAAAGAGTGGGACACGTGCTGGTAGGTGAGAGGTGGACCCAGGTGAGGGGACAGGGGTGGTGGTAGGAAGATGGAGGACCAGAGAGAATAGCACCAGAGGTTGAGTTGTGATGTCTTATAACCTTATGTCTTATGGTGATATGGAAATGAAAAATGGCTAAAGATGATGGAATCTGATGGGAGAGGAAGATGGAGCAGGGAATAAAATGAGGGAGGAGGGGAAGGCAGATGGGAACAGTGGGGGAGGGGACCCAGCAGGAGGAGTGTGTGTGGGTGAAGGGCATGTGGAGAAGGAGAAAGAGACGGAGTAAAAGGTAGTGGGTTGTTCAAGAACAGAGAGAGAAGGGATGGGGTGGGGAGCGCTTTACCAGTTTAAATGGTGGCAGTGATAGATAGTGGGGATGTTGAAGGCCTGTTTATTGCTGTTCTGTCTGGAGGAGACATGATGAACTGGAGATAAAAGAAAACAGGAGAGAGAGAAAAACAAATTTTGATAACTGTAAAATACAAAACACTGCAGATGCTGGAAAGCTAAAATAAATTTGAGAAGGCTGGAAATGCTCCAAAATATTTGAACTTCAATCCAAGCTTAAGAAACAGCATTTCATTGTCCAACCAGCATTAGTACATTCCTTAGAAAGTTACACGGAGTTCTGAACTTTAAATAACTAGCCTTTCCTGCTTGTTTCAGATTTCTCTAATTTTGGTGGTGATACAAGACAGATGCTGGAATCAGCAGCAACACACAAGATGCCAGAGAAACTCAGCAGGTCAGGCAACATCTCTGGAGGGTAATGGACAGTTGTCATTTCAGGTTGAGACCTTTCATCTGGTAGGGTCTCAGCCCAAAACATCCATTGTCCATTTCATTCCATGAACGCAGCCTGAACCATTGAGTTCCTCCAGCATGGTCATTTTTGTGACATTAATCCCTTTCAACATCACACACAAAATGCTGGAGGAACTCAGCAGGTCGGGCAACATCAATGAAAATGAATGAACAGTTGACTTTTCAGGCTGAGACCCTTCTTGAGGACTGAAAAGGAAGGGGGTAGATGCCAGAATTAAAAGGTGGGGGGGGGGAGTGGAAGGAAGATAGCTATAAGGTCATAGGTGAAGCCAGGTAGTTGGGAAAGATAAAGGGTTGGAGAATAAAGAATCTGATAGGAGAGTAGAGTGGATCATAGGAGAATGGGAAGGTAGGATGTGAAACCACTTGGTTACCTCAGCTGCATAAGTCTAGGGAAGAAAATCTCCGGCCCTGCCAACCTTGGGAGATTGAGGCGCGCTTGATCTCACCCCAAACCTCGGTTTGTGTGGATGCTGTGTCACTTGCTACCCTGTTACAAATTAGTACCATGAACTAACAGGCAGTAAACTGCATACGATTGAAGGAATTATATTTATGAATCTTAACCGAAGGATTAGTAAAGAATAACAAAAAGGAAAGGGCCCATTCTAATTAAACAGTTAAATGTGCACAAACTGGAGCTCACCTTGAACTTCTCTGTCACTCGTGTGCTGGACCCTCGGTCAACGTGAAAGCACATACCACCTTCCGAACGTTGCTTGCAATCCATCTTGAACAAACAGGTCTCCCACTGGATCGTATGCCACGACTGGTTCTCCCCAGCGTCCTCTCTCTTCATCTCCTCTCGAACAAAAACCCCAAGCCCAATCTTATTGTCCCTCACCAAGAAAACCTCCCACTAACTGGATGTCGCACATTCCACATCATTCCTTATCTTCAGCAATAACCCAAACACGCTGAAAGCAGAACAGCAGCTCTTACAGAGCTGCCAAATGAAATACCTACAGCATAACAATAAAGATGTGAACCAGGACATTACAGAAGGGGCCTAGGGGGTGGTGATAAGCAAGTGAGAAGAGGTAAGAGGCCAGAGTTGGGAATAGAAGAAGAAGGGAGAGGGAGGGGATTTTTTCTCCTCTACATTGTCTACACATTTCTAAGATACCGTTGTTTCATTTTAGATTTCACCTGCAGTGTTTTGTGCATCAAATTTTCCAGGACTTTTATTTTTTGCCTCTTACCTTTTATTTGATTTTATGTCCTATGTACATCTCTAGACAGACTGGATGAGATTAAATTCACCTCCGACTCTCAGCTGACACCAATGATTGAATCGATCAGTCTCTCTTTGTCTCCACTCCATCACAGACACTCCCTTGGTTCTCTCCACCCTCCCTCTTCTCTGCAACTTTAAACATGTTTGAATTTTCCTGTCCTAAACATTAACTCTATTTCCTTCTCCATAGATGCTGTATGATCTGTAGAGTATATTCAGCTTTCTCTCTTTTTGTGTTAGATTTCCAACATCTGCATTGTTTTGCTTTTCAAGGGTTTCTGTCAGCTCTGTATCCACCATAATGGACCATTCATCATAACCATCACACCCAGATGTTGAGCATTTTGCAGCAGTTAGCACAATGCCTTAACATTAGTGAAATGACCACCTAGAATTGCTCTCCTTCTGAATAAACAGATGGCATTTCAAGTTTAAATTGACTTGCCTTTCCTGTGCTTTTAAAATGGAATGGAATGTTTCTACAGTGTGTTTTCCCTCCAAACATCTGCTCCATCCCCTAACTCTGGCCAAATGTTTAAAGCCATTGTAAAGCACTTTATATCCCAAGATGTTCTATTCTAAACAGAAATCTGCAACTGTTCATTTGTCATGTCATTTTATTGAATCCTTTTCAGTTGCAAATGTGTTTTCAGGGGAACAGATGTGAATGTGTTTCTGTTTATGTTATACTGCAGTACCTCACAATACCTAATGAAAGAAACTGAAGGAGGTTTGCAGTGGGGAGTGGGAAATAAGTGGACTGAATAGTTAAAGCAGCAGCTTAAATTGTAGCCTTCTAGCCTTGGGAGGTAGTTAAGGTTACATCAAGCTGAAGTTACATACTCCCATCTGACTATGCATTTTGATTATTAAGGGCATCAAAGGTTACAAGGAGAAGGCAGGAGGATAGGGTGAATAAATCAGTCCTGATTAATTGAAGGAAGAAACTTGATGGGTGAAGTGACCTAATTCTGCTCCTATGCCTTATGGCCTACATATTTCCTTCTAACTCCACCCTGAAGGGACATCACAACCAAACCATTGTGACTTTGTTCTCCTTTTCTTCCATTGGTCTGTAATTGATCTCAGGCACCAAATTAGGGGAAGTCTGGCATCAAAAAATAACTCAGCTGTGGCAGGGTGGTGGTGGGTGGGAGGGGGTAGGGAGGTGGTCAAATAACCTCCATTGAAGGAAATGGACACTCGACATTTTGCATTGAAACCCTTCATCAGGACTTGAAGTGTAGAGTGAAGATGTCCGGTGTAAATACAAGAGATTCTGCAGATGTCGATTGGCCAGTGTAAAGAGGTAGCAGGAGGGCTGGCAGGTTCTGGGTGAATCCAGGTGAAATGGGGTTGATTGGCGGCTTGCTTTACCTGGCTGGAAGCCCAGGAAGAGTTTAAGCAGCTTGTATGTTTATTCCTGCTGAAATGTGGCCTGACGTTGTCCACACCAATATCATACATGCTCCTCATGATGCAAATAGAGAGAGGAAGCTCCCAATGAGTTCAAAGAGCATAGAACATAGAACAGTACTGCGAGGTCCAGGCCCTTCAGCCCATGATATTCTGCAGACCTTTTAACTTTCTCTAAGGTCAATCTTCCCTCTTTCGTAGCCCTCTATTGTTCTATCATTGATATGCCTACCTAAGAGTTTCTTAGTGTATGCCATGTACATGTATCTGCCTCTACCAATAGCCCTGGTAGGGCATTCCATGCATGTGTTCAGGCTAGACTGGGTTCAAATCTATGCACTAGAGTTGAACAAGAAATTTATCAAATGACATTTTAAGTCGTTCACTTCCCTATCATTCCCAGATGATTTTCCATTTGGGTAGAGGTTGTGGTTGAGTGGCGGTTTCCCTCACTCAAGAGATTACCTACTGGGTTTGGCTGGGTGATGGTATAAGATATGATGGAAGTGTCTGCCCATGCTTTTCAGCTGCTATGAAACTTAAATCTTCAGACCTTAAATTGCTCACTTTTCATTTCCTTAAAATACGCCATTTGTTTCTTAAACAAATTTTCTATTCTCCATGCAATATCACCCTTATGTTTTAAGCTGAGAGTACCTTATCTTTCGGATAAAAAAGTTTTGTGGTGGGGTGTCTGGTTGTTATTATCCGAATGAAAACTCCCGTGAAGCACTTATGGAGTGTTACTCTGTGGTGGTGTCAATAGAATATACCCTGAAATTTGATCGATGACCACCTCCAACAAATAAACTATCAAGTTCCTTTACTCAAAGAAAAACAACTACTGGATTAACTCAACTTATCAGGCAGCATCTGCGGAGGGAAATGGAAGTCAACGTTTCAGGTCAAGACACTAAACTTGGACCTTTCATCAGCAATCCAGTTGAAGGTTCTCGACCCGAAATGTCAATATCTATTTTCCTCTACAGATGCTGCCTAGCCCACTGAGTCCTCCAGTGGTTCACTTTGTTCTCTGGATTCCAGAATCTGCAGTCTATCGTGTCTCCATCCTCTTTTGCTCTGTTAGCGGGCTATTCTGTGTGGTTAAATCTGATTCCACATCTCAATCACCCGACCACTGCCAGCAGTTCTGATTAACTTCAAACAATTGGAGGTGTGGTGGACAGTGGGGAAGGGTTTTCAAAGCTTGCAGAGGGATTTGGTCCAGCTGGAAAAATGGGCTGAAAAGTGGCAGATGGAGTTTAATACAGACAAGTGTGAGGTATTGCACTCTGGAAGGACAAACCAAGGTAGAACATACAAGGTAAATGGTAAGGCACTGAGGAGTGCAGTGGAACAGAGAAATCTGGGAATACAGATACAAAATTCCCTAAAAGTGGCATCACAGGTAGATAGGGTCATAAAGAGAGCTTTTGGTACCTTGGCCTTTATAAATCAAAGTATTGAGTATAAGAGGTGCAGTCGACGTTTCAGGCCGAGACCCTTCGTCAGGACTAACTGAAGGAAGAGTGAGTAAGGGATTTGAAAGTTGGAGGGGAAGGGGGAGATCCAAAATGATAGGAGAAGACAGGAGGGGGAGGGATAGAGCCGAGAGCTGGACAGGTGATAGGCAAAAGGGGATACGAGAGGATCATGGGACAGGAGGTCCGGGAAGAAAGAAAAGGAGGGGGGGGTGACCCAGAGGATGGGCAAGAGGTATATTCAGAGGGACAGAGGGAGAAAAAGGAGAGTGAGAGTGAGGAAGAATGTGTGCATAAAAATGAGTAACAGATGGGGTACGAGGGGGAGGTGGGGCCTTAGCGGAAGTTAGAGAAGTCAATGTTCATGCCATCAGGTTGGAGGCTACCCAGACGGAATATAAGGTGTTGTTCCTCCAACCTGAGTGTGGCTTCATCTTTACAGTAGAGGAGGCCGTGGATAGACATGTCAGAATGGGAATGGGATGTGGAATTAAAATGTGTGGCCACTGGGAGATCCTGCTTTCTCTGGCGGACAGAGCGTAGATGTTCAGCAAATCGGTCTCCCAGTCTGCGTCGGGTCTCACCAATATATAAAAGGCCACATCGGGAGCACCGGACGCAGTATATCACCCCAGTCGACTCACAGGTGAAGTGATGCCTCACCTGGAAGGACTGTTTGGGGCCCTGAATGGTGGTAAGGGAGGAAGTGTAAGGGCATGTGTAGCACTTGTTCCGCTTACACGGATAAGTGCCAGGAGGGAGATCAGTGGGGAGGGATGGGGGGGACGAATGGACAAGGGAGTTGTGTAGGGAGCGATCCCTGCGGAATGCAGAGAGAGGCGGGGAGGGAAAGATGTGCTTAGTGGTAGGATCCCGTTGGAGGTGGTGGAAGTTACGGAGAATAATATGTTGGACCCGGAGGCTGGTGGGGTGGTAGGTGAGGACCAGGGGAACCCTATTCCTAGTGGGGTGGTGGGAGGATGGAGTGAGAGCAGATGTACGTGAAATGGGGGAGATACGTTTAAGAGCAGAGTTGATAGTGGAGGAAGGGAAGCCCCTTTCTTTAAAAAAAGAAGACATCTCCCTCGTCCTAGAATGAAAAGCCTCATCCTGAGAGCAGATGCGGCAGAGACGGAGGAATTGCGAGAAGGGGATGGCGTTTTTGCAAGAGACAGGGTGAGAAGAGGAATAGTCCAGATAGCTGTGAGAGTCAGTAGGCTTATAGTAGACTAACTTGTCTCCAGAGACAGAGACAGAAAGATCTAGAAAGGGGAGGGAGGTGTCGGAAATGGACCAGGTAAACTTGAGGGCAGGGTGAAAGTTGGAGGCAAAGTTAATAAAGTCAACGAGTTCTGCATGCGTGCAGGAAGCAGCGCCAATGCAGTCGTCGATGTAGCGAAGGAAAAGTGGGGGACAGATACCAGAATAGGCACGGAACATAGATTGTTCCACAAACCCTCACCTACCACCCCACCAGCCTCCGGGTCCAACATATTATTCTCCGTAACTTCCGCCACCTCCAACGGGATCCCACCACTAAGCACATCTTTCCCTCCCTGCCTCTCTCTGCATTCCGCAGGGATTGCTCCCTACACAACTCCCTCGTCCATTTGTCCCCTCCATCCCTCCCCACTGATCTCCCTCCTGGCACTTATCCATGTAAGTGGAACAAGTGCTACACATGCCCTTACACTTCCTCCCTTACCATCATTCAGGGCCCCAACCAGTCCTTCCAGGTGAGGCATCACTTCACCTGTGAGTCGACTGGGGTGATATACTGCGTCCGGTGCTCCTGATGTGGCCTTTTATATATTGGTGAGACCTGACGCAGACTGGGAGACCGATTTGCTGAACATCTACGCTCTGTCCGCCAGAGAAAGCAGGATCTCCCAGTGGCCACACATTTTAATTCCACATCCCATTCCCATTCTGACATGTCTATCCACGGCCTCCTCTACTGTAAAGATGAAGCCACACTCAGGTTGGAGGAACAACACCTTATATTCCGTCTGGGTAGCCTCCAACCTGATGGCATGAACATTGACTTCTCTAACTTCCGCTAAGGCCCCACCTCCCCCTCGTACCCCAGCTGTTACTCATTTTTATGCACACATTCTTTCTCTCACTCTCCTTTTTCTCCCTCTGTCCCTCTGAATATACCTCTTGCCCATCCTCTGGGTCACCCCCCCCCCTTTTCTTTCTTCCCGGACCTCCTGTCCCATGATCCTCTCGTATCCCCTTTTGCCTATCACCTGTCCAGCTCTCGGCTCTATCCCTCCCCCTCCTGTCTTCTCCTATCATTTTGGATCTCCCCCTTCCCCTCCAACTTTCAAATCCCTTACTCACTCTTCCTTCAGTTAGTCCTTACGAAGGGTCTCGGCCTGAAACGTCGACTGTACCTCTTCCTAGAGATGCTGCCTGGCCTGCTGCGTTCACCAGCAACTTTGATGTATGTTGCTTGAATTTCCAGCATCTGCAGAATTCCTGTTGTTTATTGAGTATAAGAGTTGGAATGTTATGATGAGGTTGTATAAGGCATTGGTGAAGCGGAATTTGGAGTATTGTGTACAGTTTTGGTCACCAAATTACAGAAAGGATATTAATAAGGTTGAAAGAGTGCAGTGAAGGTTTACAAGGATATTGTCGGGAATTGAGAAACTGAGTTACAGAGAAAGGTTGAATAGGTTAAGTCTTTATTCCCTGGAGCATAGAAGAATGAGGGGAGATTTGATAGAGGTATATAAAGTTATGATGGGTATAGATAGAGTGAATGCAAGCAGGCTTTCCCCACTGAAGAAAGGGGAGTAAAAAACCAGAGGACATGGGTTAAGGGTGAAGGGGGAGAAGTTTAAAGGGAACATTTGGGGGGGCTTCTTCACACAAGAGAGTGGTGGGAGTGTGGAATGAGCTGCCAGATGAAGTGGTAAATGCAGGCTCACTTTTGACATTTAAGAAAAACTTGGACAGGTACATGAATGAGAGGTATATGGAAGGGATATGGTCCGTGTGCAGGTCAGTGGGACTAGGCAGAAAAATGGTTTGGCACAGCCAAGAAGGGCCAAAAGGCCTGTTTCTGTGCTGTAATGTTCTATGGTTCTAATCTTAAACAGCATACAGTTAGTATCTTTCACATTATGAACATAATAGTTGCATTTATAAAAGAGTTTATTGATATTTTATTACATCAACAATTATTTACAATGAATACAGTCAAACTTTCTTCCTTGGAGAGAGAATATCGATCATCTTGTAGGAAACCATTGTACAGAAGTCAACAGTCTGAATGTAAATGCCAGTATTTAACATCGCTGTTTAGACATATATAGTAAGAAATACAGTACAGCCCACTGAATATAAACTTTGATAAGATCATATACCAGCAAAGATCATATTTTTCTAATAGAAAACCATTTTCATATTTACTGTGGAGACATTAAATTATATAAGGTCAATTCCAATTGAAGGTAATTTTCTTTTTAGATTCATACTACTGTCACTGGACTGGCCATGGGGAAAACCATAGTTAGTCTCAACAAGTTGGAACTTATGTTGGTACAGTATGTAGAAGATCTGGGAGTTTGTGGAGAATGTATTCTTCAGGGACAAGTAAGCAAAGAAGCATAAAATAAAAATCACACCTAAATGATCACAAGGGTTTCATACACAACTCCACAGGATGTCACACTTTATGTCACATTTACCCTTATCTATGCCTACATTCTAAATATACCCCAATATCCAAGACTGGTGGATAAATTATGAAAAGTCTGAATGTGAGCTCTCACATTCCGCCACTGGCAATGCCCATCATCATTGCTTAGATCAGGGGTTCCCAACCTTTTTTATGCCATGGACCAATACCATCAAGCAGGAGGCCTATGGATCTCAGGTTGTGGACCTCAGGTTGAGAACCTCTGGCTTAGATGATAGAAAGACAGTTTATAAGAATGTACAGAGGAGGGGATGCTTCTGTCTTAGAGAGAGTGCCCTAAGCCGGCTGAGTTAACTAGAGGAAACTACTGAAGGTGAAATTTGCCTCAGGTGGTAGAGTAAATAAAAACGCAAGACCCAATCAGAGTCCATATTACATTCCATCCAATTTTCCTTTCTTATTATGTCATTGAAGATTGATTGTAAAACAAGCTCATTTCCTCCCTGCCCCTTTAACACTGACACCTGCAAGAAATCCCACTAGCCATTAACTCTGATGGAAATGTATGGGGTTGACTACCAAAGTTAAAGCTTTTTGGTCCAGACCTGTTCGGTCTCATGTTCACTTTCACCATTTGTTGTATCTAATTGTCACTGTTTCTCTGAAGATAACAATGTACAGACTCAATGCATAATATGAACAAAATGAAAAAAAAAAGCACCTTACTTGCCATGTTGGTTTTGACATAATTAAAATAACAGCATTTCGTTTTGGCAATGAAACAATTAACACCTTAGTATGAATTTATTTCTGCTATTGAAATTCTTTACCTGTTTACAGTAAGCAGGGACTATTAAATTATCAGGCAACAGACTTCTCATATTAATGTAATAAGTGTTTGAACACAATTGCTACAATGTGTATTTCAAAGCCTCCCTGCTATTCTTCATGTTACCATTTGGTTTATACATGGTTTTCTCCTGTTTTTTTACCCTTTAGGCTCTTCTCCATGTTGATGGGCAAAATGGCCTAATTCTGCTCCTCCGTCTTATGGTCTTATGTCTGAGGTCCACATTCGTGAAGGAGTAAAACAAGTTACCAAAATTGTATCGAGGATTCAGCTCGAAAGGCTTTCTTTAGAGTGACTCATTAGTGCTTCTCCTTCCCAGTGAAACATTCTTGTTCTGATCACCTGGAGGGAATCTGTGGACGTGAGTCACCCCAGTTTAAACTGGTAAGACAGAGGTTCTGAACGTACTGGGCATCAGCAATGCTAAATATGACTTTCAAACACCAAGTAAAATCAACAAATGTATTGAGAAATCAGTTACCTTTTACCACTACTTTGTTCTTTATTTTTGTACAATTTAGTGGAATTTAGTACAATCCTATAGATCACTTCCACAAATTAAGCAACACAATTTACAATTTTCTTGTCACAGTCTCAGAAAGAAAGAAAGATCTCCTCCTGCCAAGTCCAGCAAACTGCTTCTCTTTGTATTCATCAAACCTCTATGATTAAAGTACAAAGTACTGTGAAATGTACAAACAGAAAAGGCTTGAGCCATTGTGAAGTGCCTAAATTGCTTCACAACTTAAATCATACATGTAAAAACTGCCTGAACTCATTATAGATAAAAATTCAAGAAACCCCTGAGTGAAAGAATGCTTTCTCTCCATCTGCATGGATTGGACTTAAATCAATGGCCCATTGTTGAAAGGGTACCTATAAATATGGAATGTGGGAGTCCTCCAATTTTGTTCAGAGCAAGTTTACTAATAGTCTTTCTAACTGTGGCCAAGGCATTACAAAGCATGACTCTATAAGTTAGGTCAACACTTCCTGGGTGTCCAAGGTTGTTTAAATGGTAGAAATAAAGCCCCTCAGGCAATGTGCAATAGCATGCAAGTCAAAATATCTTAAGAAATAATGTACTGATCAAGTTGAGGAGGGGCTCCTCAACCTCTGGTACCCACTTCCAAATTAAGGTCGATGAGCAGAAAGAAAGTACCTTCTATAACACACAGGGGCCAGGAGAAAGGGGTACCTTTCACACTGGCATCGATTCAATCCAACTGACACCCATTAATGGATGCCTAATTACAATACATCAAATAACATTCACTCCCTATTGCCCATCTCTCTTTGATACACTAAGCATGATGTAATTGACAGAAAAATAGCCTGTGATTTCATAATTGGATTAATCCATCTTGATTTGCAATCAACAGCTGTGTTGAAACTTTTGTGACTGTGCTGTGACTTAGAAGCAGCGTTGCAGCCATTCACGATTGGTTACACAGACAAAACTGTGTATATTGTAATATACAGTATGTATCTTGACCTCCATTATTCTTGGTGCACATATATTCTTCTAGCATGCATTGAATTTCTCCCTCAGTGAGCAGAAAAACAGTTCAAATAGGAAATATATATATATATTGTGCAATGACTTGAGAAAGCTTGGTTACTACTTAACATTTTAACCTATTCTCTTCTAAGTCACCATCTTGGACCTGGCTGCCAGTTGGAATGTGATGAGTTTATTATCAAGAGCTTATGATGAACATAAGCAGGAGTCGGCCAGCAGACCCCTCAAGTCTCATGGTCTTACTACAATACACTGCTGGTTTTCAAAAATGTTTCAGTGTCTTGCATTGGTTATCAAATCTCATTTTCTTACTCAGTTCATCCCCCAACAACCTCCATCCTTCATTACTCTTTATAATTAAGCTTTTTAACACAACTTTTTCTTTCCTCTCTCCACAATGAGTCACACCACTCCCTCTCTGTAATTTGTGTTTGCAGCTGCTCATGATGATGTTAAAATGCATGGGTTTCACTCCTCTTGAAAAGATACATCGGTGTCACTGTCCTCACCAGCAGCTTCTCACTATCCTAAGCCATTATCTGCTTTTGTTTGTTACGCTGCTGTTGCACTTTGGGGCTGAATCTTTTCCCTCTTCTTGTTCAGTGCATAGAAGTATATTACAGATACTTTAAAAGAAACAAAACAAGGTGATTCAGCCCATCAGATTCCTGCTGGTTCCACAAAAGCCTTCTTCGACTCCAATTAATCCCCCCGTAAGTTTTCTTTAACGGTTATTTCAAAATATTGGCTTGTGTTTATAAACAGAGGAGTGGCCTGAAAGCAATATCACAAATAGGAGGGTGAAGCCAGGCAAAATGAGCTGTGCAGCCATGACGTTTTTGCAGTTGTTGTTTTGTTGCTTGTTGTGTTCTGTGTGGCTCGGCCGAGCATTGTGGTCTTGCAGTGTTGGCGCTGGAATGTGTGGCAACACTTGTGGGCTGCCCTCAGCACACCCTCCGGTGTGCTGGTTGTTAACATAAACAGCACATTTCACAGTGTTTCGATGTGCACACAATAAATAAACTTGATTCCTGAACCTTGAATAATTTTCTATAATGCTGGATCAATATTAAGGAGGAAAATGATCCCTGCTCATCTATCAACACGGGTGAAGACCAAAACCTTTATGGAAAAGGAAAGTCCTTAAGAATAGTTTCTGAAGAGTCAGGGGAAGTTTGAAGAATAAGCTGCAGAATCCCAGATGGCAGAATATGTGCCATTTTAGAATACTTAATAGTGGGCAAAAGTTGGTAGATTAGTAATGAACCTGCCAAAAGAATGGAACTTCAGGTTGAGAAGGATTGCAGAGTAGATGAAGAGCAATACTACGCTGGAATGAAATCTGTTTGGAGTTAATGTAGTATGACAAAAGTAAACTAGCGCATTCATTTATAAGCAGCTCAGGGTATCTGATTAGCTAGATAATAGTTAGAGTCCAGTGTAATTGCTTGGATTTGAAAGTGCACTTAGTAATATTTCAGGTGTAGAAATGACAGCATTATATGTTCAAAATTCATATTGCTCAGTCAACTAAATGAGATAAACTGAGAATAGCACCTGGTTTTATATTATACATTATTGCTATTAGTTCAAAATAAAACTGCTAGTATAGCAGTCAGCTGATTTTATTATTCTCTGTATTTAGACCAATGTGCTATTACCGTGCCTGCACTGTCTTACTAACAGCAGTGCTGGACACAGTTTGAGATGACTGTGACAGAATACTATCAGTGTTACTTTCAACTAGGATAATAAGAAAAAAAACTTCCAAAATCAATAAGCCATTGAAATCTGCTAATTCTTGCACATTCTTCCCCTCGTGAACAAGCGAGCTGTGATCTTGCAGCTAAATGGAGATTGTTTGCAACCAGAGTCTTGGTCTAGGTGGAATCATTCCAGACTCATTACAGAGCAGTTGTACCTACCTGTATGGCATATAGCATCAGGGCCTCACTGTTAACAATGCCTCCTCTGATTTTGGTCTCTACTTCACTTTCCAGCCTGTTCCCATAACTTCTGACTCTGCTCTACTCCAGAAAAAATCTCTGCCTTGAACTTACACAGCCTCCACAGTACTCCAAAGGAGAAGGTTCCAAAGACACATGGTCCTCTAGAAGATCAATAATACCCATTGGAAAAAAACTTGCATTTATGTATCACCTGCCTCTACCACTAAGCATCTTACAGTCCATGACTTCAAGTGTTGGAAACAAAATGGGCAACTGTCTCTGTATGGCTCACAGAAGGCTCATCCGCTTACTTTTTCTCAGCTCCTGAGAATCCTCCACTTCTCTCTAGAAACTGTGGCCAAGACCTGATTGTTTATTATTATGGTTAAAGTCAAAATATTTCTACAGTTACAATTCTCAATGATCTCACTTGCATGAAACACCTGATTTCCCCTTCTCACCCACCCAACAAATGACTTCACTACTTCTCATCCAGGGTGACAATTGTTTAAGGTGTGGCCTTGCATTGCTGAGATACGCAGTTTCTTTCATTGCAGCTGTTATGCAGTACCTACATCATGGAAACAGGTCGCCTGGCCTGATCAACCACACATTCTATCCCCAAAGACCAGAGGTGAAGAAAGAGCTAACAAGAAAAATGGGATGGATTAGGGAAAGATTAGTGTTTCCACTATACTCACTGGAGAGACAATCTCCACTTTAATGGTGTGGTTCCTCAATTATCGCCTTCAGCACTAGTTCGCAACTTTGGGGGAACAACCTGATTTGCAGTCACAAAGATATTATATGGAGCCACAAGGAGGCTAGATTGAAATGTTTTACTTGGCAGTGCAATTGATATACCACCAAAAGAGTAGCATTTGCTATTCAGCAGAGGTTTTAAATTAATCCATTGATTTACAGTATAAAGATTATCAACAAGTATTGTCATGTGTATGTGTAATATGTTGACTGCATCATTTTGAGGGCTGAAAAGAATTTCCAGCATTAAAATGGCAAGAGAAATGTCCAACAGTACAAAACTATTTACCCAGTAGTTGTATCTTACACAGAGTCTACTCTCCAAATTACTTTTCTAAAATACGCCACACTCCACCCTTGGGATTGCCATCAAAATTGCCAGGAACTAGGAGTTCACTGTTTGTTAGGCCACATCTTGACATGGGCTGTTGAATAAGTGATGAACTAACTAGCTAAAATTCAAAACAAATTATTCAAATTTCTTCATGATTGACTGATCCAATTACATGCTCGCTTATCTAACATTTGCTTCATTGTGCTAAAACTGCCAGTTATACAGTAAGTCTCACCAGCTATATCTTCCAGTGATCATAACCCTTTGCAGAGCCATCATTCAAAGAACCAGGCTATTACTGGGATAATCATAGCCACATCACGGGGACTGGTTTTAAAGGCCTCAGCGGTAAACTGGAGTCAGAGCTGTTTTGGCTACATCAGATAGCTCTGTGGTTCAAAGATTTATCCTACCAAATTGCTGAATGAACATCAAACCAACTGGGTTAGCTTAAACCTGTGTTGCATATTTAGTCTTTGTGATAAGGTTACTGGTATGCACTGAAGAGTCAAGGTCACAATCTCATATAGTTCATGGGATGATGGGAGGTAGGTTTGCCTCTACACCTCCTTACATACTGACATTCTCTTGCTAACCATGTCATATGGCTCAACACCAAATAAAGCCAGAGAAATCCATACAGGTGGCATCAGAGCTGGATCTCAGACAAACTAGAGAAGTACAAGAGAAGAATGGAATAGAGGTATTGATTTAAAGGATGCGACAAAATAATATGCGTGTAACCATCTGATAGATCTGGAGGATACATTGATGGGCTCAATAGTCTGAATCTTTCTTTGAAACACTTAATACTTGTGGATAATGGGTCACCCCCTGCTTCTGATGAACAGCAATAACAATGAGCATCATTGAATCTCCACCTGGTCAGTGCTTTGGAGCAGGGAAGTCATAGTGAAGCAGCAATTGAGAAGGCTCGTGTAAGAGAACAGGGGCTTCCAAAAGAAGCTAGGTGGTATAACATTAGAATTTGTTTCCTTAGCGGCATTCACCAAACACGTAATATATCAATGTGTGCAATTTGCAATAGGCTTGTGAAATTTGCCTCCACTGAAGTGAATAGAACTGTATTTTGGAGAAATATAATGCACATTTTGTATACATAGTTATATGTTAGCTAAACTGGTCATATTAGTGAACAGCATTGATTAGATCTCTCCTTCCCCTCAACTAGACCTCAACAACCAAATTGGATAAATGTAAGGCAGTTAACTGATTTTCTAAAGTTCCACAGTTTGCATGGTTTGAATAATAACTCCTTTGAGCAAAAAATTAACTGGAGACATACAAAGAAAATATAAACACTAAACTGGATATTGCCAGACTGAGGTCAGATTGCTATCATTATTGCTGTCTCCTCTATGCAACTCTGAGGAAAATGTTTGCTATGTTAATAGGCATCTTCCAAGAGGACCACAACATTGTCATGGTTAGGAGGCTTGCGTGCCTCGGTGACCCGGAGGGGTATGTTGATGGAGTCAGGGCTTTATGCTTTGCCTCTTGACAGGGTCACCCATGCCACACAGGTCAAAAGGGTAGAACCCAGACTATGAGTGGTCCACCAGTCTTCCTGGGTCAAGGGTTCAGCTCAGAGCTAACAACCCTGACTGATCAAACTAATTCTGTTATGGAAACAGCATGAAGAATCCTTCTATATCTGTGTGTGACAGTATTCCCCAGTCTCCAGCTGGGATTTGCGTGGTTGACAGTAGTGAATACCGAGAGGAAGCTACTGGTGAGGAGGAGGAAGCCTGAACACAGACAGAGATGGAGGATCTTCATTGCTGCCCCAAGCACCAGCAGCGTAACGGCCAGTAAGTAAGCAATAGGTAAGTTAATGTGCATTGATGAAGGGTGGGAAGAGGCTCATGGATTTGGGATGGACTTATCACATCTATTTTTTTTAATCCTCTAAATAATCTCTATTTTAAAAGTAAGGTAACACCTCTAGTAGCATTCAACAACAACGGCTGAGACAAGTGTTACCAAAACTCATTCACAAAGTGATATTCTCAGTACAATCTCACCCTATTTATGATCTTCCAGTTACATATTCACAAAGAATACATTCCACTGATGCAGCTTCACATTGGCAATGGGGTATTTCTGGCAGACTTCCTAATGTTTTAATAACATGATCCATCAATTTAAATTTATTAGTTTACAGTCCTGCAGTGGATGAGCAGGAAACCACAGCTGCAGTCCAGAAGCCTCCTGTGTAAATTGGTAGTGTTCATACACGCATTCCCCCTTGTGTCAACTGCACATAGTTGGATTAGCATCACATTTAGAACATACAGTGATGAATAAAATTAAATTAGATTTTTATGAAAGATTCTTGGCTTCTGTTTCATTAAATTCTACTCCACTGGACAAGATCTGGTCTAACTGACACAGAAAGGGGGAAGTTACATTATTGCATTGCTCTGGTTGTCTCCCACATCTGAAAGAGATGAAAATTGATAGGTCATTCGCTCCTGTAAATTGCCCCTGGGGTAGGAGGGGAGTGGTAAAATATAGGAGGGGCTTTTGGGTGGGAAATAATGAATGGGGGAAAAATAAAATGGGAATGGTGTAGGATTAGTGTAAGATGGTCTACATGGGCTAAGCATACTGCGGGGCCTCTTTCTGTGTTGTGTGAAACTTCTAGCAACCACAGCCCTGCAAAATGGATGCCCAGCTTTGACTAAACCTTTGCAAGCAAGTTAAAGAAAGCATTTAGAAATATGTTATCCAAAGTTTCTGGCTCTTCCTCTTCAGTGGCTTAATATTTTATACTCCCCCCAAAAAAAAAACATTCTGAGCAATCACAAACAATGATAAAGAACTGCCCTGTGGTAGTGAACATTACTCTCCCGTCCCCACCCCACATCAAACATTTAGTGACCAAAGTGAATGAACTTCAGGAAGATAATGGCGATTCAGTACAATGATTTCTATAAACTTCAAGAATGATCCATGTTTACACATACTCAATGTTAACTCCTATTAACAAACAGTTATATACAGAATATATATATATATATATATATACAGTGGCATGCAAAAGTTCTATTTTAACTTCATCAGTCCACAGGACTTGTTTCCAAAGAGCATCAGGATTGTTTAGATGTTCCTTTGAACCTTTTGAATAGAACTTTTTGGCTGCAATGAGCAAAGGTATGTTTGGAGAAAAAACGGTGCAGGATTTCATGAAAAGAACCCCTCTCCAACTGTTAAGCACGGAGGTGGATCGATCATGCTTTCGGCTTGTGTTGCAGCCAGTGGCACAGGGAACATTTACTGGTAGAGGGAAGAATGAATTCAATTAAATACCAGCAAATTCTGGAAGCAAACATCACATCGTCTGTTAAAAAACTGAAGATGAAAAGAGGATGGCTTCTACAACAGGATAATGAACTTAAATACACCTCAAAATCCACAAGGGAATACCTCAAGAGGTGCAAGCTGAAGGTTTTGCCATGGCCCTCACAGTCCCCTGACCTAAACATCATCGAGATTCTGTGGATAGACCTCAAAACAGCAGTGCATGCAAGACGGCCCAAGAATCTCACAGAACTAGAAGCCTTTTGCAAGGACGAATGGGTGAAAATCCCCCAAACAAGAATTGAAAGACTCTTAGCTGGCTACAAAAGCGTTTACAAGCTGTGATACTTGCCAAAGGGGGTGTTACTGAGTACTGCTAAGCAGGGTGCCCAAACCTTTGCTTCGGGCCCTTTTCCTTTTTTGTTATTTTGAAACTGTAAAAGATGGAAATAAAAAAGTTTTCTTGCTTAAAATATTAAAGAAATGTGTCATCTTTAACTTTATGCCTTTTGGAAATCAGTTCATCTTTCACTCGCTTAGCTATTCACTGTAACAGAAATTTTGACCAGGGATGCCCAAACTTTTGCATGCCACTGTGTATATACATATATATAAAACACCTGATAATGTAATATCCTTACAACATACAAGCCTTTGAGGATCGAGGGCTTCCTACTACTTAAAAATAGTTTTGAAAACAATATATCTCTAGCAGAACAATAGGTATGTGCTGGTGTCTATTGCATTGCCTAATTTACTGAGGAAAACTGGAAACCCAGTTCACTGGGGCAAGAGAATTCCTACTGTTTTGCTTTAACTACACATGTTAGGAGCTTCATTCTGATATTGGTGATCATTTGAAAGTTTGCCAATTTAGTCCACGCTGCAATTATAAAGCAGGAAGCTGCAGGACAGAGAGATGAACGTAGCAATATTTCATCTTCAGAGGAATGGGAGAAAGTTTCTTTCTATGGTTGATACAACGCAACATGAGCAGCACTCGATCAAAGTGACCTTTAGATACCCAATGCGCCCTCACTTCCTGCAGATCCATGCCAATGCGCACAGATCCAGATCTGACTGATTTCCTCAGGTGGATGTTCACAGAGACAGCATTGATATCGGGCCTGAAAGCTATGGCACCAATGCACAAACAAATGAACTGAGGCTGGGAAGTAGGACAAGCAACGTGTGATTCACAGATCTATCTGTCTTGTCTGACCTCAGACCAAAAGACTAGTGCTGTTGCTCTCAGTAAGGTATTTACACATTTTAACTCTATATTTTACAAAGGGGAAAACTGCTTCTACTAGTACGCATTTGTAGAAGTTATCACTACGCTGAGATACACAGTATCCAATTCCCAGATGGCTTTTCCACCTGGCTGGTCGGTACTGCCCCGTCTGTTTTACCAGCTAGCTTCAAAAATGTTAGGTCTTCACTGCCTCTTGGCTCTTTGTTGGAAATCTAAAATGACATTCATGATCGAATAGCAGAACACACTTGATGGGCCAGGTGGCCTAATCCTGAACCTATGTCTTGTGTAAGTATTGTTACAATAGTTTCTTAATCAACATCTTCCCAAACACAAGGCTCTCTTAAGCTGGTTTAAGATTTTGACGAAAGAAATCATTATTCTGTTTGTTCCCCAATCATAAATGTTCTTCTCTGTAGACTTAGAAGTGAGTACTTCCAAACACTCTGGTCCCATCTGGGTCTCTAATAAGAATAATGATTATTGATAGAAGTGTATTTAGCTTAACCACTGTAGATGGGTGTTTAAGATATGGGAACATGGAGACAGAAATTTCACAGCAAGAATTTTAAATTCTAGCCCATGAATCTCTCAAAAGGGTATTAGATGAATTAAGGATTTTCATGGGGTTTGGGATTGATATAATTCCTCAGCAGCAATTCACTGAAACCCAAGCTCCATTAAACATACCAAATACAAATCCATACTCTCACCCCCTGCCAGGAAGAGCCAAAACAGATTGGATTTGGAACTACCTTTGAATATATTATGGCAGATCCACCTTCAGCAGAAAGATCTGGTTTGCTGAAGACGGGGAGCCTGAGGAAATGACTGAGTCATCTGCACATTTTAGCAGGAGTATTTTAAACAAAAGGACAATGCTACATGAGTTAAACCATTGCTGCTGGCAATCCCAGCTCATAATGTAATCTGTTTGGACCAGATAGTAAATGTATAAAATAGTTTTAACCTGATCCGGATGATATGAAACGATATGGAATGAAAAATCTGATTGATGAGGATTCTGTTGTCAAACCATCTAAATGACATGATCTAGATCTCCTTTTCCTGGGCCCTTGAGTTTACTGGCATAAGCACTTAGCGTAGAATGAAAACTCTAATCTACACTGGGTGGGCTGATGTCAGATTCCCCTCAGAACTGATGCTTCAATATGCCACACTTTTTTAAACCAAGCAGTTTGTTACCAGTCACTATAAAACTACTTGGACTACACCTCTAAGAGGACCACAACTTTGTCCTGGTTTGAAAGCTTGTGGGCTTCTAAGACCCAGATAGCTATGTTGGCTGCGGTCAGGGCTTTATGTTTCCGCTCTTGGTAGGGTCAGCCATGCCAAACAGGTCAAAGGGTAGAGGCCAGACTAAGGGTGATTCACCAGTCCTCCAGGTTCGGGGGTTCAGCTCAGGACTAACAACCCTGACTGGTAAAATTAAATTGTTATGGAAACAGCAATAAAAAATCCTTCTGTATCTGAGTGCGCTGATATTTCTGAGTATCCACCCACGACTTGCATGATTGACAGTAGTGAAAACCGAGAGGAAGCTATAGGCATGATGAAGGAAGCGCTGAAGACTGCCAGTGATGGAGGACCTTCGTGGCTGCCCTAAACTTCAACGGCATAATGGGCAGTAAGGGAACAAGTACTTAGACTACAAGAGAGTGGCCTGCAGGCAGTCTTTTGAAGCTTTGTATCCAACATCATCCTGGAACTTCCTAACTGTGCTTCCAGACATTCTGCAGGTGTCATTGATACCACCACCCCTTCCCCCATTTCCCCCCCCCAAATTAGGTCAGCCACAGTTTATGCACCTCTTGTCTGCATTGTCAAGAAATGAGCTTCAACTGAGCTCAATCACCTTTATTCCACTTAGAGTTGGTTTGAGCAGAAACTCCAACGTGCGGTGGATGAATTATCCCCACACAGGGAAAACTTGACTCTCTTAGTCAACCGGACTTCTCAGAAGACTGAAAGCAACCTTAATATAAAAAAATATTCTAGCATATGAAGGATTTCAAAATGAGCTTTTGAAGGAACTCTTTTAATGACAACATTTCCATCTCTCAATTCCGACATTAAAATACAGATTTCATTCAATGAAAATTTCCACTATTGATCATAGTTTGAACATTACTACCTATCACCTTTTACTCAGTAATGTCCTTTCAAAAAAAAAACAAAATCGCTTCTCTACTCACCTCAACACTGGGCTGGTTCCGCAACCTACGGACTTACTTTCAAGTCTCTACAACTCATGTTCTCAGTATTATCTATTTACTTACTTTCGTTTATTATTATTATGTTTTTTTTGTGTTTGCACAGTTTGCCTTCTTTAGCACATTGGGTGTTTGTCAGTGTTTGTGTGCAGTGTTTCATTGATTCTATTGTATTTCTTTGTTCCACTGTGAACGCCTGCAAGAAAATAAATCTCAAGGTGGCATATGGTGACATACATGTACTTTGATAATAAACTTACTTTGAACTTTGAAATTCACTAAGGTAACTCTCCCAGGTTTCTTACACTTTGAACAACTGCTTGTAGTTTATGAAAACTCCACTCTTTGACCTGAGGACGGGATACCATACCAATGTCATCACCGGCGAGATTGACGACAAAACTATCCAAAGATTGCTTACTGATTAGCAGGAATGCAATATAAAGATAACAAGTCTAGGAGAAAGTAAACCTCATCCAACATTTAAACAGCAAAAGCTTGAAGTAACACCTCCCTAATGCAAGCTAAATTAAAAGAAAACACATATGTTCTGCTATCTTGCCTTACAATACTCTCTGTGCAGACAGCACCCTCTTTCAACATCAGG
This sequence comes from Mobula hypostoma, assembly GCF_963921235.1. Lineage (NCBI taxonomy): Eukaryota > Metazoa > Chordata > Chondrichthyes > Myliobatiformes > Myliobatidae > Mobula > Mobula hypostoma. Next base: position 32,346,689 of record NC_086120.1, read on the forward strand.
GATCATTTCATTTTCTGTACGACACTAGCACTGGAGTCGAGTTCCCCCACACTACAGGAAAACCCCCACTTTGGGCAACAAGATTGAGAATTCTGTCACTGAGTTACCTACACCCTCTAATTTCTTTTGTGTGCATCAGAGCGAGAGTCACACACAACATTGACAGACCTGACACCTATATGTGAGTGTATGTCACACATGCAATTGTTTATTCGCTCACAGGACAAAGACATTGTCGGCAGTTATGGTCCATCTGTATTTGTCACTGAAGTGTGTAGGGAGTTACGTGTCACCTACATTGGTGGCTCTGGAGACATGGATGGATGAGGATAGCAGGTATCCTTCCCTTACCGAACCAGATGAGTTCTTAACAACAATCTCATGATCATTGTACATCAGAACTGATGAAAACTCACCAGTTTTGAATAATAATGTTTCTTTCTTTACAAATGCTGACTGACCCGCAGAGTACTTCCAGATTCTAATTTCAGATTCCCAGCATCTGTGGTATTTTACGTCTGATAATCATCATTACTTGCACTGGATTTTTAGTTTCAGATTTACTTAATTACTAGAATTTAAATTGGGATTTGATCTCCTTGCTTCAGTTCAGAAGTCCAAGGCAATGGATACCAGTCCCAGAATGTAATTGCTATCCATATGTACCTGTTGCATTAGAGACACGGCGCTAGCTCAGTGAATTATTTAATAACGTTTAAAAACACTAAGATATGGCCCTTGTGGCTACGGGGGTCAGGGGGTACGGAGGGAAGGCTGGAGCGGGGTTCTGAGTTGGATGATCAGCCATGATCATAATAAATGGCGGTGCAGGCTCGAAGGGCCGAATGGCCTACTCCTGCACCTATTTTCTATGTTTCTATGTTTCTATGATGGGAAAGTAGGACAGTAAGGAAAGGTCTTCCATATTCCAATAACTTTAGCTTGTACAGTACCCAAAGAAAGCCACTGATCTTTCACTCCAAGGAGGTCTTGATTTCCATAACCAACTAAATCTTTCCATCTTCTGAGAATTCCATCATTTTTGTCTTTAAGGCAATGCCTTCACTTATTTTTTTTGTTACAAGTAGTACACGTTTTAAAATGCAAATGTGAATATCTTACATCTGGACTGTTGTTTAAGTTTCAGAGCTGACTTTACTGAAGCAGATCTTGTGTCATTAAGGTGTCCATGAATCTGCAGGGCCCTGGAGGCATTGACTTATATTCTGGCTCAGTCGTTTCAAAATGATTCTTTTGTCATATGAGGTCACCAGTAAGCCCCACTATTTACTGGGAAAAAGAGATTAATGCCATGAATGTCATAACAACCCTTGCTGAGAGAGAAAAAAAATCTTAGTGTTGCTAAAAATAATTGATGCCTCTCAATAGTTACAATATTGGAGATGATATAATAAGCTGTATTCCTGAATAGTGTGGGGTTTGAGGACAATCTACAGATGTTGGGGTGATGGTGGAAGGGGCCATGTGTTGAAACCGTGAGGAATATTTCCAATTAGAGTAAGAAATCTTATTAATGGGTCAATGCACTTTGAAATTTTGAAGACTGATTTGACTGGGTAGAAAACATTTTAATGCAGCTTTCAGAGTTCAACCACTGATCTTGCCCAATGTCACTTTTGCTGTCGGTAACATTGGCCAAGAGACTCAGAGGACGTAGTCCAATCTTCCCCACGTAAGGCAAAAGGGGATTTCCACGTTACTATTTGGTGGCAGATTTATTTGATCCACATGACCCCATTCCCTCTCACAGAACTGCTCCCCCTAAGCTGTCAGAAAGTCTGAACAAACCCCTCTTGAAAATTCAAGGCAAAAAGAAATTAAAAAAGGAACAAACACAAAAATGAGCAACTAGACTTGTGGCTGCTCTTGTAGAACAGTGTGTCAAGAAGTTGTGTTTAAAGGAACTTTGAAGGTCAGAACACTCCCAGATGCTTCTTCTGTCATGGGCCTTGACCTACCAGTGGAACAAACGATTGCACCAATATAGATTCCATTTGAGAAAGTTTGCGTCTGGACACCTCCATAGAGATATTTGTTCCAATTTTTGATGTACTTTATATCAAACCCCAGTGGGCCCAAGGCAGTGCTTCACAAGAAAATGAGAATTCCCAGTCTCACAAAGCAGTAATAGAGCATGTCTGTTCCTCAAATCATTTGTCTTAACGGCAAAGTGTCTCAGAAATTGGAGTCTCTTCTGGAGGACCCATGTCAATCTCTTGCCGTCTCCATTTTGGTTGCGGTCCCTCAGATAGAAATAATTTCTTTTTTCTCCCCCTTTCTCTGGGTGCTATGATGTTAGGAATAACAGGATGAGGGTCGCTGCCAGGATGAGCCAAGAAATCCTAAAGGTCGTGATTCCGTCGTTATTGTGATACGGTTCAGGTGACTCGTATATAGAATCATCTGGAAAAGAGAGGAAATAAAAAGTAATCACTCTTAGCAATGCATCTCCTTTAATTCTTCCCTGTGATTTTAATGTGCAAAATGTAACAGCTTAATGGAACAAATTAAAGAAAAGGCTTTGCATTTATATGGTGCTTTAATCACATCACAAAGTCCTTCATATGCAATGAACTACTTTAAAATGCTCTGGCTGCTTTTCCTGTAGGCTGTGCTATAAAGACATCATTTGTTTCAACTGCAGTAAAAAACTGGAGCCTGAGGAGGAGTGTCCACTATAATCTTTTCAACTAAAAGTCCCCTTCTATGCAGATCTTTAATAGTGCATTTTATGCAAATTTTGGACCCAGTGGCAACATTATCCATGATTCAGCTAGGCAAATGTACAATGTTAACTTTCTAGTAATCTGCCCTAATAGCATGCCAAACCACAGAAAAGATATTGAGTGATACTTTTCCACAACTATATTGCATAAGATTACATTGGATACACCATGGATTCTCAGGGTTGTACACTGCATACATACTGTGATAATAACTGTACTTTGAATCTTTGAAAACAATTGGCATAGCCACCACATATTAGCATTTATAATTCACCTGGGCTACCCTCCATTCTCTCTCACCCAACATTATGAGCATATTACTTTCCCATTTGTCTGGTACATCTTCTTTGCAATTGAACAAAGTACGACCTTCAGTTCTATTTGTTGTGAAATCCATTCATGCAAATTTAGAAAACCAAAGCTTCTATAGAGGTGCCCCCCAACTTCCACTCTTATTCTAGCCCAACTGCTTCACCATTCAGGTTCCCAACAATGCCCAATTGGCAATGGCTAGTGAAGTCCAATGTCACAGATGTTGCAGATAAAGTTCTGCACTGCTTACTCTGAAAAGATGAAAAGATCCAACGATTAGCTTTATTTATCATCATATACATTGAAACATATAATGAAATGCATCATTTGCATCAAGTCCAATCAGCGAGGATTGGGCTGGGCAGACAGCAAATGTCACCATGCTTCTGGTGCCATCTTAGCATGACCACGACTAACTAACCCTAACTTGTACAACTTTGGAATGTGGGATGAAACCCATTAGGTCATGGGGAGGACCTACAAGCTTCTTACAGACAGCATCAGGAACTGAAACCCCACTCTTACAGCCGGTGCTGTAGAGCTTTGCACTAATTGCTGCACGACCATGCTGTCCTGAGTGTTGGAGAGTGTCTGCCCATGGACATTTTCAGCTTCCCTACATATGGATAGATTCTAGTTAGAGACAAGCGTCTGACAATCCTTCACTCATAGTTACTGTCACCTTACTGGGCCACACTGCTGTGTTAGCAGAGCTTACAAACTCTGCATTGTAGAATGGCAAAGTGTTTTCAGCAGAGATATCCAGATTGGTGAAGTTGGTGTAAATACTACAGATTGTGGCTTCAGGTAAGTCCAGTCATGTCATTCATTCTCTGGCTCAGAAAAGACAGCAATATATTTTTCAGTGTTTTCCCAGATTACAGATCTATGAACTATAATCAATTAACTGCAACTCAGAGAATTCACATTAGGGAATTACAAAATATAGAGTGTGAATTACATTATGACTCCTATAATAATAGTAGCTGATTGAGACAAAGGGTATCTGAGGGTCAAGACATCAGGCATGGAGCAAAACCTACGATCTACTGGGCAGCATTCCTGCCCTCTAACATGCCTCTGGGATTCCATCTCCCTACAGCAAGCATAGCATGGTAATGGGATGATAAGGCTAACACAGCCTTCACAATATAAGTAATTTGGAGTCAGTAAACAATGTTCTTTCTCAAGCTATTATCCTCTAGGTTGCAGATATAGAATGGGCTTATCAACCACAATGTCCAACACCAGACCTCTGAAACTGACACCTATTCTGAGCTCTGTAGGAACAGATTTACCAGGCAAAGGAAAAGATTAAAGGACATGGTCAAATCCTCCCTGGCTCCCTGAAGGAATGACCATACTGACTCCTGGGAATCTCGCGACATGATCACTTAAAGTGCAGAAGGAGCATTTGAGATGACTGATGAAGGGTCTTGGCCCAAATCATCGACAATTTATTCCCCGCCATAGACGCTGCCTGAGCTGCTGAGTTCCTCCAGCATTTTGTATGATGCTCTGGATTTCCAGCGTCTGCAGAACCTCTGCAATTGAAAATGTACCTATAACAGGAAAAGAATTCGACAACAGCCACATTCAAATCATTTCACACCCTGGAAATATGACAAGGTGGTCGTCAGCAAGAAGCCATGGTCATGTCAAATGACCTTAATTTCCTGTGGAAGAAATCAATGCTGTCCCAATGGCTATCATTGTGGGCAATCTTCAGACAACTAGATCTATTTAATGCAGTCTAGCCTGATAGTCAAGCCCGCTTCCACATCAGACCTTATGACAGGGTTCATGACTGCCAACCTTGTTCCTTCCCAAAACTTCAGTGGGCCCCTGGCACTGAATTTGGCAGCAATAGGCTCTCAAGTGAGACAGAGATTTGCCTGACAGTGTCAACCAAGTGGTGTACTACACCAGCGAGCTACGGCTTTGAGACAAGCAACCTCTATTCGTAAAGTACATCTGAAATAGAAAGATGTTATCAGGCTCTTCCAGACATTAGATCAAAAATACCAGAGGAAGTAACAGGAAAAGTGTCTGAAAACTGGTCAAGTGGATAGGCTTTAAGTAGAGTCCTAAAAGGAGAAAAAAATGGGTAGAAGGAATTACAGAGGGAATTCCAGATGTTAGGACCTTGAAAGCTGAAGAAATGGCTGCCAATGATAGCGCAATTAAAGTTGTACCCTTGAGATGGCCAAGTAACTGGGTAAGTTGAATAAACCAAGCTGCAGCCTTCAGAATCAGGTTTAATATCTCTGACCTATGACATGAAATTTGTTGTTTTGCAGCAATTGATTCTGATTAATTGGGCCATCAGTTAATCAGGGCAGCCCCTTATTTGGGACAACGCTTAAAGAACAAAAACTTATGAAGAAAATAGGCAGGATTCTCTTTGTTTATTTGGGACAATATTTCTTAATTGGGACACAGGAGGAGACTGCTGTGCAACATTTTCTAATTAGCATCAGTTGAGTATGTTTCTATTCACAAAGCAGTGATTTTTGTCCCTGATAGTTGGCGAGAAATAAGTGGTAAGACAATTCAGAACCATTTTTCTCACTGCAGTTTCAAGCATTTGGGCTTGGAGATGCCAGAAATGGCCAGGAGTGAAAATGAAACAATTTCATTCCTTCAGTAAACTGGGAATTGCAAAGAATTTGAAGGTATCAACAATCATCTTGAATGTTACAATGACAACGTAGATTTGGATGATGCAATTATCAAATGCATTCTATGTAAGCAGTCCGTATCTGCGCTGATTTTCTTCATTTACAATCCATCAAAAGAACACTGCAGCATACACTGGACAAATTTCTCCATAGATAGTTATTAGGAGCTAATACATGGTTTTAACATATTGTAGTAGTGTTGGTAGTGTTTTCATTTATTCTGTACTTCATTTATAATTTTCATGCATAATTTGTAACTCAGTTAAATGGTAGCTTGTCTTTTTTATACCTTTTTAACTATTTCCATGAAACTTCACCTATTTGGAGCAGCTGCTTAATTGGCCCAAGATGCCTGATGTGTCCGAATTAACTGAATCCACTGTATTTAAGTTAAATGAGTAGTGCAAAAAGAACAAAACAAAAGTGAGGTACTATACATGGGTTCATTGTCTGTTTAGAAATTTGATGTCAGGGGGAAGAAGCTGTTCCTAAGATGTTGAATGTGAGTCTTCAGACTCCTCTATCTTCTCCTTGCTGGTAAGCAAAGAGAAGAGGGCATGTCCTGACCTGGGGGGGTCCTCAACGATGGATGCCACCTTTTTGAGGCATTGCCTTTCGAAGATGTGCTCGATGTTGTGGAAGCCGGTGCCCATGATGGATCTGGCTGAGTTTGCAACTTTCTGTAGCTTTTCCCAAACCTGTGCAGTGGCCCCTCCATATCAGGCAGTGATGCAGCCAGTTCGAATGCTCTCCACAGTACATTTGTAGAAATTTGCCTTGACTGTAGTGTCAATGGAACAGTCTCCATTACTGGTGAGGGGGCTGGAGGGCGGTTGAGTTGATTAAAGAAACATTCTTTTGGCTCCTGTTTTAATAAGCTCTCTATTCCCCTCTTCCAGAGAAGCACCCACTCAATCATTCACCTTTATCTCATTATCCGGCAAAAGTTAAATGTTATTAAAAATGTCACTGGTTATTGATAACTCTCTGCAAGCATTTAACTAGTGAGCAAATTAGTGTCAGCTTCCTCTGTTCATGAGGCATCATTAAGCCAGATTCCTAGAGCACTTTTCAATGTATAATGAGAGATTAGGCTCCATGAGGTTTAGCAATTACAGTATGGTACATGTTAAAAATATTTATAGTAATATAAAAAAGGTTTTATCCAAAAGTTTAGGGTTTAAAATAAGTCAGAAATCTGTTCCTTCTTTCAAAAAAAATTTCAGATGGTCCTGGCGCTTTGTAGAGGTTAGAGGCCATTTAAATTTTAATGTAAGGGCTCATGAGAGACAGCATCTCAGGTTGGCAACTGTGGTTTATGAAGTTATTTCAAATTTGCCAACCTTTGACACAATTCAGTTTTCATGCAGAGATTCAGGAAATTCCGTTGACAGATTAAGAGAAGTTGGCGGTGTATCTTCCTACACGGAGCTGATTGTCTGGTAGTTAGTGTTACAAAAGTTGTACCACAGATGATGGAAAACATTTATAATTTACATTGGAGGATTTCTAATGAGATTTTTCATTGGTCATATTAGATCATGCAAGCAAAGAATAAAAGTTAAAGTTTTACGAACATTTTACGGGAGACAGAATTCTTTTTACAGGAAAGCTTAGAGAAGAAATATAAGAAATATTGGCATGGATTGGCCATTCAATCCCTTGAGTCTGTGCCATCATTTAATAAGATTGTGGTTGATTGGATTGTTGTCCCCAATTCCATTATATTGTACTTGAATCCCGAGTAGAACAACAAGTGATGATTGGAATAGATTAATGACTAAGCACCACCAAAATAAGTCACTCTACCCTGTAGCATTGGTACAGTACTGTCATGCATTAAAATGTGGCGTCATATCATCTTCTCAAAGGCAATTTTGAATTAGCCTTGTTGGCAATGCTAATATTCCTTGAATGTGATATAAGGAAAAACTTCCCTGCTCCATCAAAAGTTGTTGACACTCACCTAGTGACCAAACAGCAAACAGCAGCTAAGCAGTAACACATGAGATACTGAAGAAACTCAGTAGTGCAGGTCTCTGGCACTGAGTCTGATAATGTGGCTCAGAAGGGTAGGAGGGAGAAGAGGGGCTGCTGTAGCGATAGGGGATTCCATGGTTAGACAGGTAGACAGGAGCTTTTGTGGAGGCAACAGAGACACTTGGATGATATGTTGCCTCCCAGCTTCCAGGGTCAGGGATGTCTCAGATCGTGTCCACAGTATTCTAAAGGGAGAGGCTGAGCAGCCAAAAGTCTTGGCACATATTGGCACCAATGACATAGGTAGGAAAGGGGAGGAGGTCCTGAAGAGTGAATTTAGGGAGCTAGGTAGAAAGCTGAAAAGCAGGACCCCCAGGTTAGTAACCCCTGGAGTGGTGCCTGAGCTATGCACCATTGAGGTTAAGAATAGGATGATTTGGCAGATGAATGCATGGCTGAGGAAATGGTGCAGGGGGCAGGGTTTCAGATTTCTGTATCATTGGGATCTCTTCTAGGCAAGCTATAACCTGAACAAAAGAGACAGATTACACCTGAACCTGAGGGGGTCCAATAACCTTGCGGGCAGGTTTGCTAGAACTGTTCGAGAGGATTTAAACTAATTTGGCAGTGGGGTAGGAAACTGAGTGATAGGGCTGAGATGGGGCAGTTGGTATACAAGTAGATGCAATATGTAGTGAGATTGTCAAGAAGGACAGGCAGATGATAGAACAAAATTGTAGTCAGTAGAATGAGTAGCAGTGTAACAGGAGGACAAAATCAAAATGTTGACAAACACAAGACTGAAGGTGTTATAACTGAATGCACTCAGTATATGGAATAAGGCAGATGATCTATTCATGCAGTTAGAGATTGGCAGGTATGGTGTTTTAGGCATTACTGAGTCTTGGCTGAAGGAAGATTATAGTTGGGAGCTTAACATCCAAGAATTTATATTGCATTGAAAGGACAGGCAGATGGAGAGAGGGGGTGGCATGGACCCATTGGTAAAAAATGAAATCAAATCCTTAGAAAGAGGTGACATAGGACTGGAAGAGGTAGAATAGTTGTAGGTAGAATTAAGGAACTTCAAGGGTAAAAAGGCACTGATGGGAGTTAATATATAGGCCTTCCAATGGTAGCCATGATGTAAGCTACAAATTACAATGGGAGATAGGTAGTGTATATCAAAATGATAATGTTACGATAGTCATGGGGAGTTTCAATGTGCATGTAAATTTGGAAATGCAGTTGGTGCTGATTTTGGATCCTACGAGAGAGAATTTATAGAATGCCTACAAGATGGCTTTTTAGAAAAGCTTGTGATTGAGCCCACTAGAAGATCAGCTATTCTGAATTGGCAGTTCTGTAAAGAAACGGATTTGAATTGGAAGCTTAAGGTAAGCTGAAGGAACCCTTACGAGGCAGCAATCATAATATGATGGAATACACTTTGTAATCTGAGAGGGAGAAGCTAAAGTCAAATGTATCAGTATTACAATGAAGTAAAGGGAATTACAGAGGTATGAGAGAGGAGCTGGCCAATTGATTAGAAGGGGACACTAGCAGGGATGACAGCAGAGCAGCAATGGCTGGAGTTTCTGGGAGCTATTCGGAAGGAGCAGTAGAGATATATACCAACGAGGAAGAAGTATTCTAAAGGCAAGTGTGGACACCATGGAATTATGGGAAAGATACTAGCATGGATAGAGCATTGGCTGATTGGCTGGAGGCAAAGAGTGGGAATAAAGGGAGCCTTTACTGATTAGCTGCTGGTGACTAATGGTGTTCTGCAGAGGTCAGTATTTGGACTACTTTCTTTTTACATCGTATGTCAATGATTTGAATTAATAGCTTTGTGGCCAAGTGTGCGGATGATATGAAGATAGGTGGGGGAGCAGGTAGTGTTAGGAGGCATGGAGGCTGCAGAGGGACTTAGACAGATTAGGAGAATGGGCAAAGAAGTCACAGATGGAATACACTGTCATGCACTTTGGTAGAAGGAATAAAAGCATAGACGATTTTCTAAATGGGGAAAAAAATCAATAATCAGATGTGCAGGATTTCCTAAAAATTCCCTAAACTTTCAGGTTGAGAGGACTACAATATAAAAACAAAAATGTAATGCTGAGGCACTGGTGAGGCCTCACCTGAAGTATTGTAAGCAGTTTTGGGCCCCTTACCTAAAGAAAGTATGTGCTGACATTGGGAAGGGTTCAAAGCAGTTTCACAAAAATGATTCAGGCTGTTCATATGAGGAACATTTGATGGCTCTGGGCCTGTACTAGCTGGAATTTAGAAGAAGGAAATGTATTGAATGTAGAAAGACCTAGATAGAGTGGACATGGAGAGGATGTTTCCTATAGTGTGGAGACTAGGACCAGAGGGTACAACCTCAGAATAGAGAGGCATCCATTTAGAATGGAGATGAGGAATTTCTTTAGCCAGAGGGTGAATCTGTGGAATTCATTAACACAGATGGCTGTGGAGGTCAGATCATTGGGTGTATTTAAGGTGGATATTGATAGATTCTTGATATGTCAAGGCGTGAAGGTTACAGGGAGAAGGCAGGAGAATGGGGTTGAGGGGGAAATGGATCAGCCATGATCAAGTGACTGAACAGACTTGATGCGCCGAATGGCCTAATTCTGCTCCTATGTCTTATGGTCTTAAGTTTTGAGTCGAGACCCTTCAGCTGAATTGAATGGGAAACGGAACTGGGAGTCACACAGGTCGAAATGGCCATTGGTGCTACATGGGATGCCTGAACATTAAGGTGTTCCATGTAAATGGTCTCAACATGAAATAACTACTGTCCACTTCTCTCCGTTGATGTTGCCTGAACTGCTGAGTTTCTCCGTCATCTTGTGTGCTGTTCCAAGATTCTATCATCTGCAGTCTCTTGTGTCCCCAGCAGCTTGCAGAGCCTGGGATAAACCTAGCTGAAAGCTGGGCTCAGTGCGATCAGCACACTGTCAGTGCTGAAACCACCTCCTCCTGGCTGTATGTCACAGCACCACTCCACAAGGCCAAGTGAGCCAAAAGAGCAATAAAAAGCGTGCAGATGGGAAACACCAACTGAGATTTAAACCCATCAATAAAATTGTTTCCGACATAGACTTCTGCATTTCTCTGGACGACATTCAGCTGTGTAACATGATTGGCTCATAATTCCAATTCCATTGGCAGATGCACTCAGAAGGATACAGAAAATTTGTCTGATTGGAGTAAACTCTGATGATTGTTAGCTTACATCCCATTAAGAGCAAAAGGTTTGGCTTCCATATTCATTGGAAGTGATCACTTTGGTGAACAATTTTTGAACATAAAGAGAATGAAGAGACGTGGGGACCAGATAAAGTGGGCAAAGTACTGGATCATCTGTGATATTACTGAATGATGGGTCAGGGTCGAATTGTTTTGTACCCCAATCCTGCTTTCTCACCCTTAGTAAACAAGCCTTCCTGGAGATGTTGGTGGAGTTCAATTCGCACAGTAAATGAGACACAGTTGGGGGACCCCAGGATATACACCCAAGGTGCCTCGTCAATGAATGGAAACGTCAGATCAACTCTTATATAAGCCAAACTTTCCACATACCTGGAGGAGCCCAGTAACCCTGGGTGGGTGAAGGTCAAGTTTGTTCCATTACCTTTTACATTTCTATCATCTTACACAAGTAAAAGCTTCACCATTAATATTACATAAACTAATGCTCTCAGCCACAATTTGAAGATCAGTGCCAAATTATCTGCCCAAGTTTTAAAGGAACCTTACACAACAATAAGGCTGATTGAGAGTTTAAGGTCTAAACCCTTTCCCAAACCACAATGTTAGATGCCCCTCTGGCTTGTTTATTGAGCTTTCTGGAAGGTTAGACGTCTCTCACACTCTACCTTTGGTAAAGGACAAAGCTTCAGACTTGTCAAGGTCACTCTTTTATTGAGGTTTAAAGGTTCTGAACCCAAACCACCTTGTTGAGAGTTAAGAGTGTCCTCACATTCTCAAATTGATCCTAAAAGTTAGAGTGTCATACACTGCCCCACACAACTGACTGTGTGATTGAAGAGTCCTCACACTCTCTCACAGAGCCCATTTGGAATCAGAATTAGGCTTATTATCATTGACATAGGTCAGGAAATTTGTTGCTTTGCAGTGACAGTATAGTGCTAGACACCACTCCCCATACAGATCGGTCAAGGGTTAGGAGGTTCCTCATTCTCTCCCACACAGCCCCAGTCAAGGTTAGAAAGCCCTCAGACCCTGCCATTGAGCCTACTTGTTACGGGGTTTACACATTGCAGCTATTAAACACTTGCTTTACAGTTCCATCATTTAATATCCTTATCCATTAACTTTAGTATCTCAACACAAAAAAGTTCCAATAAGAATAATGCACACTAATAACCATATAATTTCAAAGCAACAGTTACGTATTTCCTTGGTTGGATTGAAATGTTTAGTTGCACAAGACAAATGTCACATCGGTGAATCAGATGTTGGCTGATATATCATAAATCAGATATATAGTTTCTGAAATAAGATAAATTCGCTGTGAAAATAAGACACCTTAAAGCGCTACTAACAGCCAAACCTCGTAATAATCACAGAATACAATAAAGATACTTGGCAACCAAGTCTTACTGTATTCCGTTATTAGACATGGTTGGTTAGAGGAGTAAAAAGATTATAATAAATCTAATCCAGATGATTAGATTGATGCAAGTACAACCAGGATTATTGCTTTATTTTGTTACCTCCAGAGAGTATCAGAAATTATTGTCCCTTCGTGTTTAAATTTTAGGTTATAAAATAATACATACAATGATAATTATGTCTCATTTTCATTCCCTCCCAACATCCCCTTTTGGTATCACATTCATAATTTGTACTTTAAGTTTAATGCTCTATCTGAACGAGTGACTCAGAAAGCTTTAAGGTATGCAATAACCCTGGGTGTGACATGCCGAGAGATAGATTAGGGGAAATGGAAGGAAGGCAGAGGTGACAGAAAGATGAGGCACTGTGATATTACTGACCTGAAGCTTCAACTGAACTGTTGTTTACATCGAAATCACCTTCATTCACCCCTACTGCTTCCATACAACTGTCTACGACAGAAATAGAAACAGTAGCTATGTGTCAGTGTGAGGGTGATTTTCAAAGCGTAGGGTTAGTGAGCACAGAGGGATCCTTTTAAAGTCCCCTTTTACTGAAGAAAACTGCAGCCGTCAAAAAAAATGTTAACACATAAAGGGAAAAAGAATTAAACGTTTCCAGTGTAATGGTGGAAGTTATTGTCTAAAGGACCTTTCTTTCATTAGTAAGATGGTATGGATGTGTGATTTGCTTCGGTTTAATGTTGAGCTCCTAAGCTATCAAGCTCAGCCTCAAACAACACTCACAGGCTTAAATAAATAATTTCATTTCACTTAAACCACAAACTTCACATGAGTGAGAGGCCAATACTGAAAGTTTCAGTTTATAACTGGATCCTAATGTAAAATATTTCCTAAACTGGTTCTGACATAGGAGCTAGGTCCTAAACTAATATCTTCCTTCTATTTATTGCCCTTCTATAGATCCACTTCCTTGCCCCTGGAACAGCAAAATTTATCCTGCTGTGTTTGCATTCTTCTGTCCCAAAACTTAACCTAACAGTGTATCCAATAATTGATGATCTTCATATTTGTATTCCCTTCTTCTGGCCTAATCCATATTTGAGGAAGACCCACCTTAACTTTCCATCTTAAGTCCAGTGTCTAGGCCCAATAAGCCACTCAATTTGACCTTAACAATGGTTGACTGAGTCACTTCAACCAACCCCAGACATGACTAGCTCATAAGGGGCTTTTACATTCAATGAGATTAATGTCAATTCAGAGATGTGCACTAGGGACCCCCAACAGTCCTCCAAAATTCATATATGCTAGATGAAGTTAAGGATGCTAGACAACAGCATATTTGAAGCACTACATACATTCCTGCAACAATGAGTTTATATCATTTGATATCTACTGTAACTATTCTCCTAATTCTGATCTTGATATCATGGAAGTAATCCATTAATACTTCCCAAACCTGATCAAGTTTTTCTTTATCTTATTCTGGCTGTATTGCTATCAAAAAAAAGCCAAACAAAATTTTGAAGGAACACATCAAATGCTGGAGGAACTCAGCAGGCCAGGAAGCATCCATGGAAAAGAGTAAACAGTTGGCGTTTCGGGACGAGACCCTTCATTGGGACTTGATAAAGATTTCGGCCAGAAACAACAACTAGTTACTCTTCTCCATAGATGCTGCCCGGCCTGCTGAGTTCTTCCAGCATTTGGAGAGTGTTGCTTTAGATTTCCATCATCTGCAGATTTTCTCATGCTTGTGAAAATTTTGAAAGATCTGATTAGTGCAGTTAAAGTGACTCACTTCCAGTCGGATTGAGTTTTAATTGGAATCACGTTCATTCCTACATAGTTCATGCCATTCTCCAAACAATCCCTTTGGAAACTAATATAACAGCTTAACTGAAATCTCAAAATGCTCATCCAGTATTGAAATCCTAATCTTTAATTATCTCAGTTATCACTCAACAAGTCCAATAAATGTGGTTCTTCTGATCACTTGGGCCCTACATTTTCAGGAGTGTTGGCCCCTTTTAGCCCCAACTCCTCTCTACCTGAGGCACCATGTTATTGCTGATATAGGTGACCAATAAAAAATATCTTGCCAACTTGATTAATCAAGGTAAATCAGCGAAGATGAAATATAGTGAAAGAAAATGACAGTAGAACAGTGAGAGAAGAAGAAATTACAACATGGCAACTATTTTAGTCTTCCAATATTTTGCTCATTGGCTTAGTAACAATTAATTAAAGTAACCACATCAACTGAAGATATAAGAAAATGCTCAAGCACATGTGACTTACTTGTTGGTCTGACATATACTTTTAACTTTAAGCAGGGCTTCCCAACAATATTAGGATGAGGTGATGCTGGAAAAAACACAATGAGACATTGTTAGTCCTGTCAGGTTACACTTTTGCTTTAAATATCATGCTCCAGCGATGTCACTGAGGTTAGTATGTGTCCTAACAGCTTAGATAAGAGGTTCCTGACCTGGGGTACATGGACTCCTCCATTAATGGTAAGGCTCATTGGCATAAAAAGGTTGGAACCCCTGGATTAGATAGTTGCAGTTTCACTTTGATCAGACATCTACATATTCAACTCGCAAAGAACTATTGTTCCTAATTTAGATTGCCACATTTACGCAGAGAAATCTGGCAAAAAGAAGAGGTGGCCACCTTATCTGCTGGTTCCTAGAGAGATCACAACACTTCATTATGAACCAGAGCACCATTCACTACAGACCACACGTAGTCCCACTACATCACCCACTATAGAATATGCTTTATACATTATATACCCTACAGTGCTATTTATTAGAACCCCAAACATCTAGCATTTCAGACCATATTGTATCATTCTTACTAAATGCACATCATTCATTATACATCCTATATCACCATTCATGAGAAACCCTTTGCACGATTCATTATCATCATATAGTGTCAATTATTAGAGACTGTACCACACCATTCATTATAGCTCCCATGGCACCATTTATTACAGACCCTATAACACTAATTATTGGAGACCCACTGAGCCATTCATCACAGACTTCACAGCACCATTCATTACAAGCCCTCTTACACTAATTGTTGGAGGACCCCACTACACCATCCATTATAGATCCCACAGTGCATCATTCATCATGCACCTTATAGCACCAATTATTAGAGGTCTCATGGCACCATATATTAGATACCACTCAGCACCATATATTAGAGATCCTATAGCACCAATTATTACATATCTCACAACACTATTTATTATTAGTGTCTGAGCATTATTCATTATAGACCCCATTGCACCATTCATTATACACCCCCATAGAACCAACCATTATTGACCCCAGTATAATTCATCATAAACCTCAATATCATTCATTATAGACTCCACAGCATCATTCATTATAGGCCCAACAGCATTATTCATAATAAACCTCAAAGCTCTATTTATTATAGACCTCTTAATACCATTCAAAATAGATCGGCTAGCCCTGTTCCTGACCGCAATACCCAATATCCAATTCTGCACTTCATACCCCAGCACTGCTCTATTGCCCACTTCTGCCCTCAACCCCTCCCACTGTCAAAAAACTTCTCTATGGACCACAGACTCCAGAGGTTGTCAGTCCACCACATCAGGCATCACCGGAATTCGCTGGCATCATAGTTTTTATATCTGTTTTTACACTGGAAATGCATCATTAACATTTCTAAGCACTTGAGTAAGAAAGCATTTATTTGAAATTTACTTTATACTAATTTCCATTTATGTTATATTTTCTTGTCTTACTTTGATACAATAATCTCGGTTTACCTTATCTATGGTATTTAATATTTTATGTAATTTGATGAGACACTCACCAGAACATCTCTTTTCAAAATAATAGCTTTAATAATAGAACCATTGAAATATGAACTACTAAGGATTGGAAACCTTAGCGTAATTGGTTATATTTATTAAATATTTAACATTCTAAATTACCCATTTCATAATTCCTCTCCTTATTTCTGGAATAGTTTCAAATAAAAGACATTGTTCCATTATTTTCCCTCAGTTTTATCCTCTCCACTGGTTGGAGATGTTAATAGCTTACTCCCCACTCCTTGTCCATCATGAACATGTAAAAGATCACAAGAGTTGATGAGGTGCGTGGGCCATTGCACTCTGAACTTTGCTTGACCGTCAACAACAATCTTCTCCGGATCACTGACTGTAACCGTAACACTTTATTC
This sequence comes from Mobula hypostoma, assembly GCF_963921235.1. Lineage (NCBI taxonomy): Eukaryota > Metazoa > Chordata > Chondrichthyes > Myliobatiformes > Myliobatidae > Mobula > Mobula hypostoma. The sequence goes on from NC_086120.1 coordinate 32,363,267, forward strand.
TGCATTCTTGTATTATTTTCTCTTGTGCTAGCACATTACATTGTTGTAATGAAATCGTCTGTATGGATGGCGTTCAAAACAAAGAGTTTCACTCTACCTCAGTACATGATTAGAATAGACCAATTTTTCATTTTATCTGCTAAGATCACTGATTATCATCAAACTTATGGACCACTCTAAGGAATGTTAAGGTGGCTTTTGCGTATTAAGTTGCCAATGAGAGACTGAACAGTGTCTAGTAACAGTAGCCATGACCATTTCCACGTCTGTTTTCGATGGATGTTGAAAATCTTCCAGCCAACATTCGATCACGAAGGAGATTTTCAGTTATAAATATATCCAGAATCTGATTTTAGTGCATATAGAATTCTTGAAATACATATTGATCTTTTTTCTTGGTTTTCCATGCCTTCTTAAATTTTGAGCACATTAAATATTTTCAATTCTATATATTTAAAGATGCACCACATTATTCCATACAAATAACAATTGAAAATTACATCAAGTATAAAAATATGATTTTTAAAGTATTGCTAAGGATCAGTAACTATAATCTGATACCTGATTCTAATGAATTTAATGTGGAGTTCCACTGTGTTGCATTCACCCAACACACTGATGTTCAAACAAATCCACTATGTTAGCCTCATCACCCCTGAATGGACACAGTCTCTACAAGATAAGGGTTAACTCTAAACCTGATATTTGCTGATGCTGAAAAGATTCATTTTCAATCCTATTTTGGCACTTCAAATCACGCATTGTATTGAGATTATCCTTTTAATGTACAACAATATCCATTTGCAGAGAACTATCAAAAATTAGGCATAAGTCTCAGGCAGGGAGAAGTTGAATTAAGTTGGATCAGGCCTGCCAACTTGACATATGTCTCCTTCCCACCTTCTCCTCATAGATACAGAAGCAACAAGTTTTGCCTCTGATGATATATAGCGAAGTCTCAGTGAAAGATGTTACAGGTGGTTATAACTAAACAAAATACTCTGGTAGGAAAAGGTTGGGTGTACAGGCTCATCGCATGTTATAGCTGAGATGCTTTCTCATCATTTTTTAAATGTCTCTGATAATCAAATACATTTACAACTATTCAACTTGCTGCCAATGAATGGAAAGCTAATGGAACTTCAGCTATTGTTGCACAAGGTGTGGAGTATAGAGAAGTTTAGAGTCAACTCTACAGGGTGTCTGGTAAAACGGTACCCGGATTAGAATCAGGTTTATTATCACTGATAGATGAAGTGAAACTTGTTGTTTTGTGGCAGAAGTACAGTGCAAGACATAAAATTTACTAACAGTTACAACATTAATCTGTGAAAATGAAGACTGGTGAGGTAGTTTTCATGGTTTTACAGACCATTCAGAAATCTGATGCCTGAGAGGAAGAACCTATTCATAAAATGTTGACTGGGTGCCTTCAGACTCCTGTACTTCCTCCCCAGTGATAGAAATGAGAAGAGAGCATGTTCTGGATGATGAGTGTCCTTAACGATGGATGCCGCCTTCTTGAGGTGGCTCTGCCTTTTCAAGCTGTCCTCAGCAGTGGATAGGGCTCTGATAGAGCAATCTACACCTTCTGCAGCCATTTGTAATTCTATGCATTGAAGCCGCCATATCAGGCTGTGATACATCCAGTCAGAATGCTCTCCACTGCACATCTGTAGTGCTTTGGTCTCTATATAGGTATTTATGAATGGTTGTACTAGAATTGCAGGTGGTTCAGGAAAGATCTCTTCTCACTGATACCATCAGGAAGTAGGTACAGGAGCATCAAGACTCACACCACCAAGTTCAGCAACAGTTACCACCCCTCAACCACCAGGCTCTACAACCAGCACTTGCCCCATCATTGAAATGTCCCCACAGCCAATGGACTCACTTTCAAGGACTCTTTATTTGATGTTTGTGTTATTTATTGTATATTTATTTATCATTATTGTTTCTTCTTCTTGTATTTGTATGACTTGTTGTCTTCTGCACTCTGGTTGACATCCAAGTTGGGAGGATTTTCATTGATACTGTTATTGTTATTATTCTATAGATTTATGGAGTATGCCCACAAAAAATGAGTCTCAGGGTTGTATATGGTGACATATATGTACTTTCATAATAACATTTATTTTGAACTTTGACTTTGATTTGGTTAATTGCTGGGTAGAAGAGTTGATGGCTGAAAGGGGTTGAGCAGATTAGGCCTGTACTCATTTTGTAATAGAAGAATGAGAGATAATCTTATTGACACATGTAAGATTTCTGACGGGAACTGATGGGGTGAATGATCATGTGGGAAGTCCGGGAGACTCCAAGCCTCTCAGGTGGCCACACCTGTGCCAGGTGCGTCGAGCTGCAGCTCCTTAGGGACTGGGTTAAGGAACTGAAGATGCAGCTCGATGACCTTTGTCTGGTCAGGGAGAGTGAGGAGGTGTTAGAGAGGAGCTATAGGCAGGTAGTCACACCGGGGCCCCGTGAGACAAATAAGTGGGTAACAGTCAGGAGAGGGAAGGGCAAGAGTCAGATGCTAGAGAGCACCCCTGTGGCTGTCCCCTTGAACAATAAGTACTCCTGCTTGAGTACTGTTGGGGGGTGGGGGGGGGACAGCCTACCTAGGGAAAGCAATAGTGGCTCTGTGGCTCAGAAGGGTAGGAAAAGGAAGAGGATGGCAGCAGTGATAGGGGACGCTATAGTTAGGGGGTCAGACAGGCGATTCTGTGGACGCAGGAAAAAAACACAGATGGTAGTTTGCCTCCCAGGTGCCAGGAACTGGGATGTTTCTGATCGTGTCCACAATATCTTGAAGTGGGAAGGAGAACAGCCAGAGATCGTGGTACATATTGGTACCAACAACATAAGTAGGAAGAGGGAGGAGGTCCTGAAAACAGACTACAGGGAGATAGGAAGGAGGTTGAGAAGCAGGACCTCAAAGGTAGTAATCTTGGGATTATTGCCTGTGCCACGCGACAGTGAATAGAATAAGGTGAAAAATAAGTGTGTGGCTGAGGGATTGGAGCAGAGGGCAGGGATTCAGATTTCTGGATCATTGGGAACTCTTTTGGGACAGGCATGACCTGTACAAAAAGCACTGGAATCCCAGGGGGACCAATATCCTGACGGAGAGGTTTGCAAAAGTTATTGGGGAGAGTTTAAACTAGAATTGCAGTGGGGTGGGAACTGAACTGAAGAGACGGAGGAAGAGGTGGTTGGCTCACAAATAGAGAAAGCTTGGAGACAGTGCGAGAAGGGAGGATAGGCAGTTGATAGAGAAGGGCGCTCAGACCGGTGGCTTGAGATGTGTCTATTTTACTGCAAGGAGTATTATGAACAAGGCGACTGAGCTTAGAGCTTGGATCAGTACTTGGAGCTATGATATTGTGGCCATTATAGAGACTTGGATGACTCAGGGGCAAGAATGGTTACTTCGAGTGCCAGACTTTAGAGGTTTCAGAAAGGACAGGGAGGGAGGCAAAAGAGGTGGGGGTGGGGCACTGCTGATCAGAGATAGTGTCATAGCTACAGAAAAGGAGGAAGTCATGGAGGGATGTCTATGGAGTCTCTGTGGGTGGAAGTTAGGAACAGGAAAGGGTCAATAACTCCACTGGGTGTTTTTATAGACCACCCAATAGTAACAGGAACATCGAGGAGCAGATAGGGAGACAGATTCTGGAAAGGTGTAATAATAACAGGGTTGTCGTGGTGGAAGATTTTAACTTCCCAAATACCGATTGACATCTCCCTTGAGCAAGGGGTTTAGATGGGGTGGAGTTTGTTAGGTGTGTTCAGGAAGGTTTCTTGACGTAGTATGTCGATAAACCTACAAAAGGAGAGGCTGTACTTGATCTGGTACTGGGAAATGAACCTGGTCAGGTGTCAGGTCTCTCAGTGGGAGACAGTGATCACAATTCTATCTCCTTTACCATAGCATTGGAGAGGGATAGGATAAGACAAGTTAAGAAAGTGCTTATTTGGAGTAAGGGAAAATATAAGACTACCAGGCAGGAACTTGGAAGCATACAAGGGGTGTTTGATAAGTTTGTGGCCTAAGGTAGAAGGAGATGAGTTATTAACTTCAAACTTTCTGCATTATCACTCAAAGAGTTGAACTGCACGTGCATGTAACGAGAGCGCCTTGGACCTTCAGGTGGTCCACAGCAGGGGTGATGTTCGTGGCCTAAGGTAGAAGGAGATGAGTTATACAGCTCTCGTTACATGCACGTGCAGTTCAACTCTTTGAGTGATTATGCAGAAAGTTTGAAGTTAATAACTCATCTCCTTCTACCTTAGGCCACAAACTCATCAATCTTCCCTGCTGTGGACCACTTCTGGAGGTCCAAGACACCGACTTCTACAAAGAAGGGATCCATATGCTCCACAACCGCTGGACTAAGTGTGTAAATGTAGGAAAAATAAATGCACCAGGTTTTCTAAAATTGACTCCTTCTACCTTAGGCCAAGAACTTATCGATCACCCCTCGCAAATTGGAAACAGATATTCTCAGGGAAACATACAGAAGAAATGTGGCAAATGTTCAGGGGATATTTGCATGTAGTTCTGCATAGGTACATTCCAATGACACAGGGAAAGGATGGTAAGGTACAGGAACCATGCTGTACAAAGGCTGTTGTAAATCTAGTGAAGAAGAAAAGAAGAGCTTGCGAAAAGTTCAAAAAACTAGGTAATGATAGAGATCTAGAAGATTATAAAGCTAGCAGGAAGAAGCTTAAGAAAGAAATTAGGAGAGCCAGAAGGGGCCATGAGAAGGCCTTGGCGGACATCATTAAGGAAAACCCCAAGGCATTCTACAAGTATGTGAAGAGCAAGAGGATAAGACGTGAGAGAATAGGACCAATCAAGTGTGACAGTGGAAAAGTGTGTATGGAACTGGAGGAGATAGCAGAGGTACTTAATGAATACTTTGCTTCAGTATTCACGATGGAAGAGGACCTTGGCGATTGTAGGGAAGACTTACAGCGGACTGAAAAGCTTGAGCATGTAGATATTAAGGAACAGGATGTGCTGGAGCTCTTGGAAAGCATCAAGTTGGATAAGTCACCAGGACCGGACAAGATGTACCCCAGGCTACTGTGGGAGGCGAAGGAGGAGATTGCTGAGCCTCTGGCGATGATCTTTGCATCAATGGGAACAGGAGAGGTTCCGGAAGATTGGAGGGTTGCGGATGTTGTTCCCTTATTCAAGAAAGGGAGTAGAGATAGCCCAGGAAATTATACGCCAGTGAGTCTTACTTCAGTAGTTGGTAAGTTGATGGAGCAGATCCTGAGTGGCAGGATTTGTGAACATTTGGAGATGCATAATATGATTAGGAAAAGTCAGCATGGTTTTGTCAAAGGCAGGTCGTGCCTTACGAGCCTGATTGAATTTTTTGAGGATGTGACTAAACACATTGATGAAGGTAGAGCAGTAGATGTAGTGTATACGGATTTCAGCAAGGTATCCCAGTATCCCAAACACAAAATAATCTGCAGATGCAGTTGTCAAAGGAACACTCACAATGCGCTGGAGGAACTCAGCAGGTCAGTCAGCATCAGTTGAAAAGATTAATCGACGTTTCGGGCCGAAACCCTTCGTCAGGACTGAAGGAAGAACTTTGGGGAGGGTTTGAAGAATGCTGGCAGTTGAAAAAAACAGTAATTTGAAAGACAAAGGGGTGGGGGAGGGGAAGCAGTGGGGTGATTGGCAGGAGAACAATGCGCAGTAGTAGAAGGAGGTGGAACTATGAGGGAGGTGATGTGAAATAGGGATAGAGGAAGAGAGGGGGAGGGAATTACCGGAAGTTGGAGAATTCTATGGTCATACCAAGGGGCTGGAGACTACCTAGACAGTATATGAGGTGTTGCTCCTCCAACCTGAGTTTAGCCTCATCATGGCAGTAGAGGAGGCCATGTATGGACATATCTGAATGGGAATGGGAAGCAGAGTTGAAGTGGGTGGCTACCGGGAGATCCTGTCTGTTGTGGCGGACAGAGTGGAGGTGCTCGACGAAGCAGTCCCCCAATCTGTGTCGGGTTTCACCAATGTAGAGGAGGCCGCACTGGGAGCACCATTCAGGGCCCCAAACAGTCCTTCCAGGTGAGGCAACACTTCACTTGTGAGTCTGTTGGGGTCATCTATTGCATCCGGTGCTACCCACTTCAACTCTGCTTCCCATTCCCATTCAGATATGTCCATACATGGCCTCCTCTACTGACATGATGAGGCTAGACTCAACTTGGAGGAACAACACCTCATACCGTCTAGGTAGTCTCCTGCCCCTTGGTATGAACATAGAATTCTCCAACTTCCGGTAATTCCCTCCCTCTCCCTTCCTCTATCCCTATTTCACATCACCTCCCTCATAGTTCCACCTCCTTCTACTACTGCGCATTGTTCTCCTGCCAATCACCTCCCTGCTTCCCCTCCCCCACCCCTTTGTCTTTCAAATTACTGTTTTTTTCAACTACCAACATTCTTCAAACCCTCCTCAAAGTTCTTCCTTCAGTCCTGACGAAGGGTTTTGGCCCGAAACGTCGACTAATCTTTTCAACTGATACTGACTGACCTGCTGAGTTCCTCCAGCGCATTGTGAGTATCCCAGTATCCCATGCAAGGCTTATGGAGAAAGTAAGGAGGCATTGGATCCAAGGGGACATTGCTTTGTGAATAGAGAACTGGCTTGCCCACAGAAGGCAAAGATTGGTTGTAGATGGATGATATTCTGCATGGAGGTTGGTGACCAGTGGTGTGCCTCAGGGATCTGTTCTGGGACCCCCACTCTTCGTGATTTTTACAAATGACCTGGATGAGGAAGTGGAGGGAGGGGTTAATAAATTTGCTGATGACACAAAGATTGCGGGTGTCGATTGTAGTGTAGAGGGCTGTCAAAGGTTACAGCGGGACACTGATAGAATGCAAAACTGGACTGAGAAGTGGCAGATGGAGTTCAACCCAGATAAGTGTGAGGTGGTTCATTTTGGTAGGTCAAATATGATGGCAGAATATAGTATTAATGGTAAGACTCTTGGCAGTGTGGAGGATCAGAGGGATCTTGGGGTCTGAGTCCATAGGACTCAGGCTGCGCAGGTTGACTGCATGGATAAGAAGGCATACGGTACGTTGGCCTTCAGCGATCGTGGGATTGAGTTTAAGAGCCGAAAGGTAATGTTGCAGCTATATAGGAACCTGGTCAGACCCCACTTGGAGTACTGTGCTCAGTTCTGGTCGCTTTACTACAGGAAGGATGTGGAAACCATAGAAAGGGTGCAGAGGGGATTTACAAGGATGTTGCTTGGATTGGGGAGCATGCCTTATGAGAACAGTTTGAGTGAACTCGGCCTTTTCTCCTTGGAGCGACGGAGGATGAGAGGTGACCTGATAGAGGTGTACAAGATAATGAGAGGCATTGATCGTGTGGATAGTCAGAGGCTTTTTCCCAGGGCTGAGATGGTTAGCATGAGAGGGTACAGTTTTAAGGTGCTTGGAAGCAGGTTCAGAGTAGCTGTCAGGGGTAAGTTTTTTACGCAGAGAGTGGTGAGTGCGTGGAATGGGCTGCCGGTGACGGTGGTGGAGGCAGATATGATAGGGTCTTTTAAGAGACTCCTGGATAGGTACATGGAGCTTAGAAACATAGAGAGCTATGGGTAACCCTAGGTAATTTCTAAGGTAAGGACATGTTTGGCACAGCTTTGTGGGCCGAAGGACCTGTATTGTACTGTAGGTTTTCTATGCTCTATGTTCTAAAACTTATATCTTTCTAATATATAAGTCAGGAATACGCCATTCAAAGAACAGGTTTTGATCCACTGTAGGACCGGTTGATGTCGGGACAAAGAAGCAGTTTTGTTGCCTGTGTTATCAGTGTTGGACTTCCCAGACTTACCATGGGTCTGCATGTGAGCTGGAAGTTGCATAGAGTATTGTGCAAAAGTCTTAAGCACATATATCTAGGATGCCTTAGACTTTTGCACAGTACTGTGGCAATTTTATCTATTGCACTGTCCTGCTGGCACAAGAAAAAACAAATTTCATGACGTATGTGAGTGATGATAAACCTGATTTTGATATGGATCTCTGTTGTGGACTGAGAGTGGCGAGGGGGCAGGGAGAGGAAATTCATGGTTGAAAAAAGGGGAAGGGAGAGGGGAGGGAACGGGAAGCATTCTGCAATGATCAATAAACCAATTGTTTGGAATCAAATGACCTTGCCTGGTGTCTCAGGGCTGGGTGTGACTGCACCCGCGTCACCCCGTTATTCCTTCTCTGCCACCTGTCCCACAACCCTCCCTTGGTGCTCCACCCTTGCCGTTCCCAACCTTTGCTCCCGCTCTCTGCTCCACGTTGACAAATACAGTACTGTGCAGAAGTCTTAGCTACGTATCTATATGTACCTAAGACCTTTGCACAGTTCTGTAACTGAGGAATGCCTGAATATTGTAGAACGTAAAAGTAACTCAGCACATTATATCAGGTGGATAAGCTTGATTTCATAGGTAGTCTTAAGGAAGTATGTGTAGATTTATAAAGAAGGAATTCTAAAATTAGTTTAATTTGTCATAAGAACATTGAAGCATTCAGCAAAATACAGTGTTTCTATCAAGTCAAATCAGCAAAAATTGTGCTGGGCAGCCCACAAGTGCTGCCATGCTTATCATGCCAGACATCCCACCTCTCCCGGAAGTTCCGGGAGTCACCCGTATATTGATAGCGACTCCCTGATGCCCAGAAATGATATATAATATCCTGGAAATCGATTTTTTTTTAGGGGGAGAGGGAGAGGGAGAGGGAGAGGGAGAACGAGTATCCTGATTGGTCTCTCTTCGTGCTAAGTAGACCTATCAGTATTCTTTGTGGGCGGACTTTACAGTCGACCTCAAAAATAGTGACAGCGTTGCTCGCTGCACTGTTTGCAACAGTGACTTTTCTATTGCCCACGGTGGGTTAAAATGTAAAAGACATGTTGAGGTGAGTTTAACAGGTGTCATCCGTTCATTAGCGTAGCTAACGTTATTTAAACTAGCTGGCTAGCTGCTAAGGAGCTACTCTATTGATGTCTTACGTGATGAGGCCAAACTGTAGACTTGCTTAAAGTTGTAATAGAATAAACATGATAATATGATATAAGTATATATTTTAATGTCACATTTTCTGCATATACCCAGCTTGGTTTACAGATTAGACAAAATCACTAAACAAAGTATTAGATACACCCTTGGAGGTCAACTGGGGGGCGGGGGGGATATGGAGTTGCGGGGGGCGAGGGCGCTACCTCCGTGAAATGAGTTTTTGCAGGGTGGGATGTCTATACACGCACACAACTCACTAACCCTAACGGTACGACTTTGGACTGTGGGAGGAGAACATTAGCACTCGGAGAAAACCCACATTGTCACGGGGAGAACATGCAAAGTCCTTACAGACTGTGGTGGGAATTGGACCAGGATATTACAGCTGGCATTGAAATAGCATTCTTAAGTTTAACTATAGATGCTCCAGGAAAAAAATGGCAATAATTGGCTCCACACTTCCCGTTAGATACAATGTGAATGGCTTTGGTAGTTTGAAGCAGAATAGGAGCGATGGTGGTTGCATATCTATACAACAGTTTTAAACTGACACGAGTTGAGCTAAAGGTCATGTAACAATGACCTTGGAGCCACTGAGATGTAACGTGACATTCTGCATTCACAGTACCACGGTGTCATCGTGTATGGCTGAAAATGGGTTAAAGTATTTCGGAATTCTGAAAGGAGTTTGCCCAGATGTCAATCTCTGGCTAAACCGTGTGCACTGGACCTCAACAGGGTAAAAAGGAAAATGAACAAAGCATGGCAAGGGTGCGTTCATCCAGTGAGACAAGATGAATTTAGTTTTTGTCCTCCTTATTTCTTTGTAGTCACTTGGGATGTCTGTAAGAACAGGTCTGATAGACACACTCTTTGTCCAGAGATAAGAGAGTCACTCTGTCTGGCTCTGGGATACAGCAGTACAATGTAGCTGGATGGAAATTTAGGTTCGTCTTACTGAATAAGGTTGAATGTCTTAAAGGCATATGCCCCTCAGAGGATGTTCAATGTGAGCAATGTATTGAGGAGATCACCACCTGCCTTGCATTGTTGCCACTGGCAGGAGCTCTCTGTGCTCCCAGCACGGAATGCCTGTGAAGCCCATTTTCTTTTCACCTTTGACCAGAATGAACAACCAAAATGTCAAAGATCGTTACCCTTCCAAAGAGCTGGTGTTGATCTAGCTGTGGCAGTTCGAATTCATTTGACTTCAGTCATTGCAGGGGCACCGGAAAATTTACATATGGAGCGAGCTGAACTGAGATGGCCAATGGCCATATCTGAGACATGAACAGTTTGTTTTTAAAAGAAAAAATGGGTTCATGCCTTCAGCAAAATAGAAGGGCAGTAAATTTCATTAGAATTTAGATGAGACTCTTTAATACTCACACAGAGTCCAATTTCACGATGGCCATGCTTTCACTACGTTAACGCTTAGCTCTAGCACAAGTAATTTAAACCTCTGAGAGCATACTACTGGAAGTCAGATTCTATTTGCATTAAGCTACAAACTGGACACTAGTCTTCTGGGATAACCCTGTACTTCTGTTCAATATGCTTTCTATTAATGTTCTTTGAATTATTTCACCCATCCCTCAGAATTTTTCCCAGTTCTCTTAGCAGTATGAACTCTCCTCAAGGTATATTTCTGCAAACTCTGCCCGTTTTGTGGTCCCTCACAAGAGGCTGCAGACTTACTATTGACAATTGATTTGACAATGGAACAAATCAGCTTGAGCATAATTGTAAGGGAAGGTTGATCGGGTGACCTTCAGAAGCACGACCATGTCTCTGTTTCCTGTCCTGGAATCACAGTGAATCAGAATCAGAATCAGGTTTATTATCACAGACAGGTCGGAAAACCACACCTCCCAAACTCAAGAGATTTTCCGCGGCGACCACGCCTCCTGAACTCAAGTGGATGTTTAGGGCCCTAGATGTAAGACAGCCACAAATAAATCTGACAGGGAGCCCAACAGAGCATTGAGAATATGAAACTTACTCCCATTGAGAGTGATGAAGGTGGATCACTTAAAAGGACAGTCACATACTGGAAAAAGGAATGGTTGCTAGGGGAGATGGAATGAGAGCATTGTGTGGAACATGGGACCATTCTCTTTGCAGAGAATACCTACATTCAGTCTGCTGGGAGGATCCTGAGCTTCCTGTTACATACCATTTTAATAATCAATCCCACTCATATTCTGACCTATCCATCTGTGACCTCCTTAATTGCCATAGTGAAACCTAAAGTTGAAGATCAATAATCTAGTCAGTTTGCAAATCTCTGGAATGAACACTGAATTTTATAACTTTCGATAATTCTGGAGGCAGAGCAGAGTAAAGATGGTGCTAAATGGCACTCCTTTGCTTGCATCTTCAGAAACAGCTCTATTTCCATCTTTAATATCTTTTTTTTCCCTTTCAGGGTTCTTTTGAAGACCCCGAATTACACGCTGACTTCGGTTCTTTGCAGGAATGGGGCCCGCTCTCAGGGTTTCATACTGGCCGCTGTTCGGCACGCCAAGGGCTCGGCGTAAGAGTCCGGCTCAGATTTAGAAGCCTAGGATCTTGGGGCTCTGGAGACGGGCGGATTGAGGCTCGGTGTCACGGCGGGAGACCCGTGTGTTATCGGGGGAGTCAGTATATCTACGGCTGTGTGCCCAGAGACCCGAGATCATTGGGCACCTTGGTACGTCGAATACCGGGTGAAACATGAAGTCTTTGGGGTAACTGCAAATCTGTGTCTTTGCTATCGCTTTGCTCACACTTGAGTGCTCTGTGACGGTGCCAAAGCAGTTTTTGCTGGTGGGGGGAGGGGAGATTGTTGCTTGCTGCCACTTGTGCATGGGAGGGAGGGGAGCTGGGGGGACTTTTGGGGTCTAACATTTGACTGTCATTCATTCTTTGGGGCACTCCTCTGTTTTTGTGGATGTTTGTGAAGAAAAAGCATTTCAGGATGTATATTGTATACATTTCTCTGACATTAAATTGGACCTTTGAACCTTTGAACTCCTTCTCATCAATTCTTCTTGTTATATTTAAGCCCCTTCCTCACCATGCTTCTTTTAAATGCCTTACCAGTACTCCTTATTAGCAGATCTGTCTTATTCTATTGCACTCCTCTTTTGTCCTATGCCTCTCTCCTTGCCCGAGCTCTGTTCTGAAAACTGTAAACTCTCCACTCTCCTCTCCAACTATAAGGAAGGGCCATTGGGCCATTGACCCAAAACATTGACTGGCTTCTCATTCTATAGACGCTGATTGACTGGCTGAATTCTTCCAGCAGTTCTATTTTTGTTATGGGACTATTCAGGCTGTTTCTTTGCTGGAATTCAATGCAACTCATAGTCTGTACTGCACAGTACATGTTTTGTTATTTGTTCTGCTTTGAATCTTGATTGATCTACCCATAGCCATATCAAAGTTGCATTAAAAATTCTGGTACAAACTAGATGTTACATTGCAGTTAACAAAAATATGTATAAAATCATGCCAGCTGTTATTTCATTTTGTATTACAGGAATACATATCAATAAAACATTTAAGTGACGTTATTACCAGCAATGACTATTTTATACCAGATTGTTGCACATTTTTGTAAATTAAATTCCAGATGATAAAGCTATTTCTCTCTTTTATGTCTAGATAATTAACTGTTCTATTGATGAGGCTCTTTATTTAGTTTGGAGAGTTCTTTCTTCAAATACACAACTTTGCAAGAAATCTGATTGTTTTTTTTTCTTTCAATTTTAATTTTCACAGGGATGCAGGATGTCTGTACTGAACAACCAAATTTCCATTCCCCACCAAACCTCCCTGTAACTCTTATTCTATGCTGGTGCCCAATCATTTCACTTGATTGCACTAGGGAGGGTTATTTTAGGCGGGGGGGGGGCCCTAACTTTAAAACCTCAAGTCCTATCTCAAACTCAATGGCTGACACAGTGAAGTCAATATTCACTCTGACTGCTTGTTTGTTATTTACATATACCATTTCTTCAACACTTATTGGATTTGATGTTGGTCCACCTAATCAATAAAATAATTAAATGACATGGAATTGGAAGAGAAAATATAGAGTCCTACAGAGCAGCCAATGACATTTTCCAGCTTCTGGGGTTACCTTGAAGTGCAGTCCCTTTTCTAGTACAGTAAACACAAAAAAAAACTCATTTATGTAGAGCAAGCTCCTACAAAGTTCAAAGTGCAATGATCAGAGTCACAAAGATACACAGCACAGCACTGGGCCCTTCAGCCCATAACATGCATGCCAGCCATTCGCAATAATCTCATTTGCCTGCATTAAATCAGTATCTTGCTATGCTTTGCCTATTCAACTGCCTATTAAACAGCCACTAAAACATAGTGATCGTATTCCACCACCTCCTCTGGAAACACATTCCAAATACCATCTCATCTCTATGTTTAAAAAAAAACTTTCTCCTCGAATCGCACTTAATGCTCTTTCCTCTCACTTTAAATCTTTGTCCTCTTGCTTTTGATAATCCTACCATGGGGAAAAAATTCTGACTATCCAGAGCACTCATGACTTTATCCATATCCTCAGGTTCAACCATTCCAGGAAAAACAAGCTCAACCTATTCAATCTCTCCCCATAATTAAAAGTAAATCCATTCCATGCAACATCCTGATGAATATCTTCTGCACTCTCTCTTACACAATCACCACTTTGTGGCTACCAAGTTCCAAGTGCAGTTTAACAAATTATTTTGTAATGTTGCAACACAACTCTGACATCTACGTCGCGATTTATGAAGGGAAGCCTTTTTCACCACTCTGTCTATCTATGCTGCCACTTTCAAGGATCTACAGACTTGAATCCTAAGATCTCTTCGTTCATCAACATTTCTTAGCGCCCTAACATTTAATGTATAAATCCTAGTCCTAAATGACCTCTCAAAATGTACCACATCACACTTGTTAAGATTAAAATCCACCTGGCAATATTCAATCCTACTTTCAATATAATCTTTATCCTCAGCTTCAGACAATCTTTCTCACGATCCACAACACCACCAATTGTCATGCCATTTGCAAGCTTATTGATCATTTCTTCTTCATTCACATCCAAGTCACTAATATATGGTGCTATGCAAAAGACTCAGGCACATATATATAGCTAGGCTCATCATCATTATGTGCCACGTCGTATGATGTAGGCAATCACGGGCTCGTGATCATGATTGCTCTTGGCAAATTTTCTACAAGTTTTCCATTGCCTTCTTCTGGGCAGTACTGTATATTGCTTAAAATAGGAAGGTGGGTGGGAAACAGAAAAAGAATACTTCGCTTTGTATTAGCTTAGTAGTATTAAGTGTTACTTGGTACTGGAAAGACATATATATCCAGTCTTGTCCATTTATGGTTTGTTCCAGTAGCCAATTTCTCGCCAGATGGTCCCAGTTCCCCAACCATTAGCGTGGACCTTGTTAGTCTGGGTGACGTCTAAGCCGGCGTGACTCTTCATGTTCTTGTCACCCTCATCCGGAGGTTGTGTGGGCAGATTGTAGTGAGAAGAGGCAAACGTCAAGACTGAAGGAATAGAGTTACCTAAAGGCCACATAGCAGATGTACAGGACAGCTATAGATACCTGGGGATCCCGCAGGAACCTGGAAGCCAAGATGAGGACACAAAGAAGGCTGTTACATCCAAATGCCAGCTGAGTGGGAAGAACAAGATCAAAGCCACCAACACATTCGCCCTACCAGTCATCAGATACCCAGCCGCAATAGCGTGCTGGCCAAGGAATGAACTGGAAGCCACTGACACCAGGAACCAGAAACTACTAACGACATGGAGGATTCCATCCAAAGTCCAACATCGAGAGACTGTACAATTGAGTGGCTGTACACCTGCCGGAATAAAGGAGCATGGGGACTTGGAAGTGTCAAGGCCACAGTCCTGGAAGAAATGCAAAGCATCCATGAGTATGTCAGGAAGATGGCCCCTAAAGACAACCTGCTAGGAGAATACCTCAGAGAGCAGGCAGGGGATATGGAAATGGAAGTGGGTGAAGCAGAGCCAGAGGACCAGAGGCCATGGCAGGACAAGCCACTGCAGGGGATGTCCCATCACCAGATATCAAAGATGGCTGACATAAGGAAGTCCTACCAATGGATGGAAACGGCAGGGCTGAAGGACGGCACAGTGTTGCTGCTTATGGCTGTACAAGAACAGGCACTGAGCGCAAGAGCAATAAAAGAAAAGGTCTATCACCAGACAAGACCCAAGATGCAGACTGTGAAAGGAATCCGCTGAAACCATCGAGCATATAGTTGCAGGGTGCAAGATGCAGACAGGGACAGCATACACTGAATGGCACAACCAAGTTGTATGAATTGTGTACAGGAACATCTGCACTGAGTATGGATTGGATACTCCCATGTCCAAATGGGAAATACCCGAGAAAGTTGTGGAGAATGACAGAGCTAAGGTCATATGGGACTTCCAAATACAGACTGATACGTAGATGCAACCAGCCAAACCTAGTAATATTGGACGATGGAAGAAAGCAACCGAAATAGATGTGGCAATCCTGAATGACAGTAACATTAGGAAGAAAGAATACGGAAGCTAGAGAAATACCAGGACTTGAAAGAGCAAATAGAAAGGATGTGGAATCTTAAAGCCAGAGTAATCCCGGTAGTGATAGGAGCACTTGGGGGTGTTGTGCGTGGACTGGGAGAAGGGCTCCAATGGATCCCAGGAGCTACATCTGAGATCTTGGTCCAGAAAAGCACACTACTAGGAACAGCAAGGATACTGAGCTGAACCCTCATGCTCCCAGGTAGAGGACTCGAGATTGAGGGAAAAATACACATACACTCCACCCATAAGAGGTGAGAAAAAAATGTGTGTGTGTGTGTGCACCTAAGACTGTACATCACAAACAACAAGGTTCCCAATGCCAACATATGCAGTACATCATGGATCATGGGTCTCTAATCAGAAAAGTATCTTCTGCTAACTACTCCACCACTCTGTCTCTCTTCGCCAAGCAATTTTGGAATTTTGGATCCAATTAGTCAAATTGCCTTAGATCCCACGTGTCCAGTTTTATAGTGATGTTGACTGATTGTTGGCCAGGACACTGGGAAGAACTACCCTGGATTCTTTGAAACGATGCCATGGGGCCATTTGCCTCTGCCTGAAAGAGAAGTCAGGGCCTGAATTTAACCTTATACTCAAAGCACAGAAACAGAGCTAAGTAACAGGCTCTGCGGTCCACATGCAAAAATGTTAGGCACATGTATATAGCTAGGCTGCCTAAGGCCTTTGCACAGTACTGTATTTGTCAATGTGCTGCGGAAAGTGAGTTTGTAAATCTGGTTGTTGGAAATGGCGGGGGTAGAGCGCTGTGGGAGGGGTGTTGGACAGTTGACAGAGGAGTGCCAGGGGTGGGGGGTGGGTGGCACAGGTACAGACTCACCCAGCCCTGAGACACCAAACAAGGTAATTTGATTCCAAACAATTGGTTTATTGATTGTTACAGAATGTCTCCCTGCTCCCTCCCCTCTCCCTTCCCCTTTCCCCAACCATGATTTCCCTTT
The DNA here is from genome assembly GCF_963921235.1 of Mobula hypostoma. Classification (NCBI taxonomy): domain Eukaryota; kingdom Metazoa; phylum Chordata; class Chondrichthyes; order Myliobatiformes; family Myliobatidae; genus Mobula; species Mobula hypostoma. Next base: position 32,379,908 of record NC_086120.1, read on the forward strand.
CCCTGCCCTCTTCCCACTCTCAGCCAACAATAATCAGAATCATGTTCATCATCATTCATGCATGTCATGAAATTTGTTTTTTTTTGCAGCAAGACAGTGTAACACATAAAATTACCATGTAAAAGTCTTAGGCATCCTAGCTACATATATGTACCAAAGACTTTTGCACAGTATTGTATATATGAGCATATATGAAACTAATCTCATCTGCTTCCACACCATCCATATCATGTATGTTCAGGTGTCTTAGACACAGTAACAAAGTGGTTACCTTAACTCTTTCCACTGCCAGTGGTATGTCTGGGGATCTATTCCTCCACTGTTTGTACATTCTCCACGCAACCGTATGGACTGCTTCTGTGCGCTTCGGTTTCCTCTCACGTTCCAAAGTCGCAAGGTTAGGGTTAGGGTTAGTGAGCCGTGGGCATGCTATGTGGTGCCGGAAGACAGCATTGCTCGTTGACGCAAGACAACGTATTTCACTGTATGTTTCAAACTATATGTGACAAATAGAGATAATCTTTATCTTTTATCTCTAAATGCCTCATGAATGCCACTATTGTGTCTGCTTCCACCACCATCTGTGGCAGGACATTCCAGGCACCTACCACTCTCTGTCTTAAAAACTTGCCTCACAAATCTCCTTTATACTTCCCCTCTCTCAATTTAAAGCTATTTCCTCTAGTTTTCAGAAGATGGCACCTCAGTAATCCCTCAGTACTGCATCGGAATGTCAGCCAAGTATTCGGTGGTCCCGTCTCCTGTTCTTCTCCAGTGACCTGGGACTCAATTCTGTCTTCTACACACAACACACACAAAATTCAGGAGGAGCTCAGCAGGTCAGGAAGAACCTAAGGAGACGGTTCGGGCCGAGACCCTTCACCGGGACTGAAAAGAAAGGAGGAAGAAACCAGGATAAGAAGGTGGGAGTGGTGAGGGTGGGGGAAGGGAAATAAACTGGCAGGTGAAAGGTGAAGGCAGGTCAGGGGTAAGGTGAGTGGGTGGGGGGGGAATGGGGTAAAAAGCTGGGAGGTGATAGGTGGAAAAGGAAAAGAGCTGAAGAAGAAGGAATCTTGTAGGAGATGCGAGTGGACCATGGAAGAAAGCTAATGGGAAGGGACACCACAGGGAGGTGATGGGCAGGTGAGGAGAAGGGAAGGGGTAGAAGGGGAGCCAGCAAGGGGAATGGGAAAATCAGGTGGGGTATAAGAAATTACCAGAAGTTAGAGAGATCAATATTCATGCTATCAGGTTGGAAGTTACCCAGGCGGAATACGAGGTGTTGCTAATGATGCCTGTGTGGGCTTTGCGTGGTCCATGGTGAGATTGAGAGCTGTGGTTACTATTCCACTAACCAAGTCACCACAGCTTGCAGGAACACTTCAGGAGATACATTTCCAATTTTTCTTAAGAAATACGAAGTGGTTATTTGGCCTGTTAAACCCATCAACCCCATCCTTATGCATTTACCTGTAACTAATTCTCTCTCATGCACCCTCCATCTCCCCTGATTCACCTACCTACAACCATCACTAGGGGTAACTTAGGGTATCCAAACAAATTATTAATTAGCACATCTTTGGGATGTGGAAGGAAATCCGACCACCTAGAGGAAACCAACATGGATGCAGATGGAACGTGTGAACTCCACATGGACAGGACCAGAAGAGAGAATTTAATGTGGATCACTAGAAGTTTGAGAAAGCAGATCTACCTGCCATACCACGATTCTCCCTTTAATCATATTACTGTTGGCCTGGAGTCACAGTAGGTCAGGATGAGCAATGATGGCTTACTACTTCCTCGTAATAATGTAGTTAAAGTAGATGAGTTTTTGTGATATTCTGGTAGCTTCTCAGTCACTATTACTAGCTTCAGCTGTATTATTAATAACTACACACAGTGGCCACTTTATTAGGTACACCAGCTCGTTAATGTAAATCAGCCAATCATGTGGTGGCAACTTGAGGCATAGAAAAAGCAGATATAGTCAAGAGTTACACACATGAAAGTTGCTGGTGAATGCAGCAGGCCAGGCAGCATCTCTAGGCAGAGGTACAGTTGACGTTTCGGGCCGAGACCCTTCGTCAGGACTTACTGAAAGAAGAGCTAGTAAGAGATTTCTTAAAATTCTTGAAATTTCTTGAAATTTCAAATTGCTTGAAATTCCAGCATCTGCAGATTTCCTTGTGTTTGTGGTTATAGTCACGAGTTGTTGTTCAGACCAAACATCAGAATGGGGAAGAAATGTGATCCAAGTGACTCTGACCTTGGAATGATTGCTGCCGCCTGACAGCATGGTTTGAGTAGCTCAGAAACTGCTGATCTCCTGCATCTTTCACGCACAACATTTCTCCAGGCTCTACAGAGAATGGTGCAGAAGAACATCCAGTGAGTGGTAGTTCTGTGGGTGAAAATGCCCTGCTAATGAGAGGTCAGAGGAAAGTGGCCGGTCTGGATTAAGCAGACAGGAAGGCAGAAGACCACACCTGCACTACAGTCCACTGGTCGCTTTATTTGGTCTATTCCATCAGTTAGATAGACTCCAAACTGAAGTGGTGGGATTTGAACTCAGAACAACTATCTGTCAGATAACTAGCCTGTGAGTCTAATTACAAAACCACTACAATGGCTATCTTCACATTGCTGTTAGAGTGGTGTAGGGGGATGATTAGCTGAAGAAGTGAAACCTGATGGTTACAAAGTCTGTGTCCATAAAGTATAAATAGATTCTGTGACAAACAGGGCAAAGTGGAGTACAGGTTACATCCTGCACCTAAACGGTTTTCCCTACCTTCCCGACCCTTTCCTTCATTAATTTCACCTCCAATATCTTCCCAACTGTGGCAACTCTGATGCTACCTGATTCACAGTTCTTGTCAGATAGCAGCGTGCTCCCAACAGGTTTAATTTAAAAACTCGATGATTAAAAGTTAATTTGAATATTGCTTCTAGATTAATTATTCTTAAAATAATAACTGCTTCAGTGTTTTGAGCTGGAAGAGGGGACAGAAAGCTCATTAAAACATAAAGCAGGAAGGCAATTGCTTAATCAGTTCTGTAGCCCCTGATCCCATCATCAGACATATTGGGACATTATGGCCATTAGCAGAGAAGTTGTGATGTTGCTATTGAACTGTGGCAGCACAGCTTGTATGAGAGTGCAGACTATTATCATGCATTAACTTTCACTCTCTCAGCAAACAGGATTAAAAAGCACACTTACTAATCAGCACATGATTACTCTGACTGTGAGTGTGTCAAGACACTACATTAAACTCGACGGAGAATTATTTGCCAGTTCAAGTCTCAGTTTATGGAATCTACATTTACTTAATGATTTGATCATAGACATGTCCAGGTCAGTGTTTCACCATCCTCACCTCAGCCCAGAGAGTAATTAAGAAGTAACCAAACTGGTGAGTCTGGAGTCATATATAGATATGCCAGTTTTGATAAGAAAGGTAGATTTCCTTCTCTGAAGGGCATGAGGAGCGTTTACTGTGCAGTTGTATGGTTATCTTTACTGACAGTAGCTTTGTAAATGAACAATGTCTTTAAATAGTTGAATTTAAATACCCAAGCTGCCATGATTTAAGCTCATTATCCTAAATCAGTAACCATATTATTTAACCAGTTTTGCTAATGGACCTTTCCATTGGCTCTTGTGACAAGAATATCACTTAGGGCATCAAGTCATGATCACGACCAAAATCTCATTTCTGCAGTCATTTGCGCAGTCACATGAACTGTTTATCGGCAATGAATTAACCCTTCAATTCACATTGCCGCCTTCTAACATAGACACATTTCCAACTTATTAAGTGCACATAATAGTCCCTTACCATATTGGTTGGAATGATTACCTTCTGCTTAGTGATCTGCAAACCTGATCCATCTCTATTTGCAGACAAGGTCTCTCAAATGGCAATTAAGAAGTAACCGCCTTAGTGAGACTGGACTCGCATTTCAGCCAAATTGGGTAAGGAAGACACTTCGTGTTTGTGAGCTTTGCGGTGATTTGCCCCATTATGTGATGAACTGAGACCGAGGCTTTGGGCCTATTCTGGGGATTCGGGGTCTATGGACTCAATGTGGTTCGGAATGCTGTTGCTTACTGTATTTCTATTGTTTGCACAGTGTTTTTTCTCTTTCTCTGCACATTAGGTGTTGGTCTTTTTTTAAATTGGGTTCTTTTGGCTTCTTGTTTTGTGGCTGCCTGTAAGCAGACAAATCTCAAGGTTGTATAATTTATACATACTTTGATAATAAATGTACTTTGACTTTGACTTTAGATTTCCTTCTCTGAAAGGAACTTAGTTCTTCAGAGGAGTTAGGCAACAACACATTCATGCCCAATGCTAATTTCTGAATTCTCCCTGGACCAAATGGCAACTCAGGGCATTAAATGGACAATAAAGAAGCAACTGTTTTGATCAGTTCCCTTGATTAAAAACAATTTACGTTACAAAGTTGGAAAGTAATACAAAAGTTATGCAAGATTGACATGATTAAATATGCTTTCATGATGAAAACCAAACAGAGAGTTTCTACCTTCATTAATTTAATAAACAGTTACAAATTTAAGAAGACAGGCTCGTCTGACTGTTTTATGGAGTACGTAACCTTCAGAGAAAGCTAGCCCAAGGATCTGTAAATCAGGAGAAAGAAATGAGAGGTTGCAAGGTGACAGCTGGGTTTATAATGCACGTTGTCATATATCAAAATTAATTATTCCATACAACAGTTCTCACTGAGCAATGCTGTATTGTTATATTAAATGTTCTCTACACTATCCAGTTCATCTGGTCTGAAGTCATACAGTATCACAGTGCATAGTTGATAAATTTAGAGTAATTTATCTTAATGCAACAGAATTCCATTAAACATAATTGACTTATGACATTTCTCTCTGCTAATTGACGACTGGTCCCAATAATCCAAACCAAATTGTTGACTTCTCATAAAACTTCATATGTGTGTTGCTTCAGAACTAATGGAAAAGTGTTGCACGCCTGGTTCAGTTGACTGCACTGAAACTGTGAATTATGCCTTGGATTATGCTGAGTAGTTTGTAATTGATTATTAGAAACAGCTACTTTCAATAGGTGAGAAAATATTTTTGTCTTGGCAGTTATTGCATCATGAATTAACACTTTGCGAGCTGTCTTCATTGTTAATGGCAAAGTGGGACAGGCAGCACAGCCTTAGTTGGCTTGTTACTTGAAGTAGCTCAGAAGCACATGTGGCAGAAAGGCACCAAGTTCAATTCCAGGTCTGTACTGAGTTATGCTATTTTGGTTGCATTGACAGAGGGGAGACTTCATTAACTCTGGGTGAAAGCAGGGAAAGCACATTGTGTGTGTGTGTGTGTGTGTGTGTGTGTACTTATATTTGTATGACGCACATTTGTGGATATACAGCATATATGTGCCCCTGTATGTATTATGTGTGAATGCATTGCCTACATAAATATGTTGGCATACTTTACATATGCATATACTGTGCCTGTTTATGCATATATGCATGCATGTTTCCATGTCTGAATATGTATAATTACATATAAGCAGTTATTTATAGGTATTTATGCATCCACTTATACATATGCATGTGTGAATCAATATAAATAGGTGTTTGTGTATTTAACAGGTGAGTGGATATATGTATACACTGAGGCTACGTCCACACTAGACCGGATAATTTTGAAAACGCCGGTTTCACGTAAACGATAGGCATCCACACCAGGCATTTTTGAAAATACCTCTGTCCACATTAAAACGGGTATTTGGGCGAATCTCCTCCTACTGGGCATGCGCAGGACACATCTACAGAAAACAAGTGAAGAGGAAACGGTATACTTGGTGCGCGTTTGTCCAGTTACCGACTAGAAAAACCTAAAAGGAAATTGCCAAACGACCGACAGCTGTTGGCTCTCACGCAGGAGGACTTAAAACTAAAACAACAAATACTGGAGCGTATGGAGGCAACCGACAGGGAGTTCACAGACAGTATGACCCGGCTGACGACGAACATTGAAAAACTGACTAACTCTGTTGCAGAGGGATTTGCAATGATGAGGAATATGATGGCTCCCCGTCCCAGTGCTTTTCATCGCCACAATACCAGCCTCACAGCCACTACAATAGCGACACATACGGACACACAGACCCCCCCGGGTGGCCCCACCAACATCTTCCCCACTCCCATAGAGGGGTCACCCTGGAAACATTTCCTACAGCCATAGTCTCTTAACCGATGAAAGGGACGACAGGTTTTTTAAAACCTCCGGTTACCCCGTACACACTACAACGCCCAACCGGCGTTTTCAGATTTAAACACCCTGGAGAGCATTTTAGAAAAGCTCCATTTTCGGGGGGAGGAAAATGCCGTTTCAGTGTGGACGGAGGGTCAAAACAAAGAGAAAAAGCTTTGGTTACGGATTTATCCGGTCTAGCGTGGACGTAGCTTTAGTGGCCACTTTATTAGGTACAGGAGGTCTTCTGCTGCTGTAACCCAACCACTTCAAGGTTCAAATTGATGTGTATTATTCAGAGACGCTCTTCTGCACACCACTGTTGTAATACATGGTTACTTAAATTACAGTCGCCTCCCTGTCACCTTGAACCAGTTGGCTATTTTTCTCTGACCTCTCTCATTAACAAGGCATTTTTGCCCAGAGATCTGCCGCTCACTGGATTTCTTTTTGTGTCTCATGCCATTTTCTGTAAGCTCCAGTGACTGTTGTGTGTGAAAATCCCAGGAGATCAGCAATTTCTGAGATATTCAAACCACCCCATCTGGCACCAGCAATCATTCCACGGTCAAAGTCACTTAGATCACATTTCTTCCCTATTCTGATGTTTGGTCTGAACAACAACTGACTCTTAGCCATGTCTGCATGCTTTTATGCATTGAGTTACTGCCATATGATTGGCTGATTAGATATCTGCATTAGTAAGCAGCTGGACAAGTGTACCTAATAACATGGTGAGTGTAAGTATGAATATACGCACATAGAGACACAAACTACAATGTATTGTACATGCAGAGGCACGTGCACATATTCATGCAGGCAATACATTCACATAAATCTATACATACAGAGGCATATAGATATTGTATATCCACAAATGTACATTCCTCTGCTTATACACACATTCTATATTTGTTTGTATTTAATGCATATGTGGATATGTGCAGTCAAACAGCCTCAGCTGATGGTTTTCTCTGTGATTCATTTACTTAGCAACACCCAGCAAATTCAAGCTCACACAAAATGAATGGACATGAAAATAGGTCTCTATGTGACAGAGGGAGACAGGGAAACAATAAAAACGTACATAAATTTTATTCTTATAACAAGAAGGATACCTTAATTCTATTTCTGGAGCATACTGAGGTTGCTTTTGTTAATTGTTGTTTCTGAAGTTATTGCAAAGAACTTAATTTTCATCACAAAAGCATATTTGAAAGTTTGTAACACACACAAAATGCTGGAGGAACCCAGCAAGTCATGCAGCAACTATGGAGAAGAACAAACAATTGCTATTTCGGGCAGAGACCCTACATTACCTGATGAATAAATGCCTACTGTTTATTCCCCTCCATAGATGCTGCCTGACCTGCTGAGTTCCTCCAGCATTTTGTGTGTGTTACTTGGAATTTCTAACACCTGCAGAATCTCTTGTATTTAAGTCTGTGCTTCATTTTAATGTTTTGACTTGTGCAAAGCAGCAACTGCAAAAGGTCATACTAAAAGCCTATGCAAACCTTGAACAGAACTTTGGATAATTAAATTATAACCATATAACCATATAACAATTACAGCACAGAAACAGGACATCTTGGCCCTTCTAGTCCGTGCCGAACTCTTACTCCCACCTAGTCCCACCGATCTGCACTCAGCCCATAACTCTCCATTCCTTTCCTGTCCATATATCTATCCAATTTAACTTTAAATGACAACATCGAACCTGCCTCAACCACTTCTTCTGGAAGCTCATTCCGCACAGTTACCACTCTCTGAGTAAAGAAGTTCCCCCTTTTATTACCTCTAAACTTTTGCCCTTTAACTCTCAACTCATGTCCTCTTGTTTGAATCTCCCCCACTCTCAATGGAAAAAGCCTATCCACATCAACTCTATCTATCCCCCTCATAATTTTAAATACCTGAGGATAGCCTGTGTTTACTTGTGAAACACCATTTCACCTTTAAGATATTTTTAAAGATGTTAATGCAGGAAAATTAGATCAATTGAGGTTATGACTGCTCAGATCACACACATCAAGGACCATCTCATTAAATCACTTTTATTAAGAAACACAATCCCAGATATTGCAAACGATCTCCTTTTTCTAGATGCGCTAGATTTAATGATGCAATGCCCTTCCTGCAGAAAAGAATCTTGGTTCTTGAAAGGCAGTCATTGAAGTCGAGCCTTATATCCTCAACAACCACTAGCTACAACCAAATGGGATGCACAATTTACATATGAATCACACATCACTAATGGAATGACAGACATCAAGACACAATCTCTTCAGTAAAAGAAAGTATTCTGTTACAGTTGCCTCAGAATAGCTTGTTGGTGAGATGAGTAACAATAGATTCAGCGTTTTAATAAGTCCGGGTTTCCAGATATGCTGTTTGGCTCTAACATTATCTTAGTGGAAGCGTTTGCCTTTAATTAATGTTTTTTATCAGAAAAATTGCATTTGGCCACATTTCTTAAAGAGTCGAGATATGGAATTTCAACAACAAAATAAAGAGTTGGCTACATTTTTAAAATTACTTCTTAAACAGTCAACCAATGTAAGCCAGTGTGCTCATACTTTAACGGGCTGAATCCTTCCTCAGCTTGTTGAGCTAATTTATGCAATAAGGCAACAAAATTAAGTAAATTGTATTAAAAGGCTGGTAGAAGTACACAGGGGACATTGGCTGCCTTTAACGAGAAAACAATTGAGGTATATGGAAAAGAAAGGTCTCCTAAACTTTGAACTCCTTGGCTGACTTCGGAATCAGAGAGTAGGCCAAAGTTGAAAAGGAGATATTTTGCAGCTGCTGGCTCGATAGAATAAAGAAAAACTGTGGGTTAAGTATAAAAATGAATAAGAGGGATTAAGAGTCAATATGAGAACAGAAACATAAGAGTTTCTGCAGATGCTGGAAATCCAGAGCAACAGACACAACATGATGGAGGAACTCGGCAGGTCGGCATCATCGAGAGGAGAATAAACAATCAATCGTTCTGATCGAGACACTTCACTGAGACTGGAAACAAAGAAGCCAGAGGTGAAAATAAGAAGCTGGAGAAGGGGAAGGAGATGGCAGATGATGGGGAGACCAAAGCAGTACACACAAAATCCTGGAGGAACTCGGCAGGTCAGGCAGCATCCATGAAAATGAATAAACAGTCAATGTTTTGGGCCAAGACTCTTCTTCAGGACTGAAAGGGAAGGGGGAAAATAAAAAGGTGGGAGAGGGAAGGAAGATAGCTAGAAGGTGATAGGTGAAGCCAGGTGGGTGGGAAAGGTAAAGGGCTGGAGAGGAAGGAATCTGATAGGAGAGGAAAGTGGACCATAGGAGTCCACATAGATTAGAAGACCAGATGGGGGTGGAGGATGAAGTAAGAAACTATGAGGTCATAGGATTATTATTTCATCCCCCTCACCTGGCCTCACTGATCACCTGTCAGCTTGAACTCTTCTCAGTTCCCCCACATTCTTAGCCTGACTTCTTCCCTCTTCCTTTCCAGTTCTGATGAAGGATCTCAGCTTGAAACTCTGACTGTTTATTCCCCCCATGGATGTTGCCTGACTTGCTGAGTTCTTCCAGAATTCTGTGTGTGTTGCTCAATGAGAATGCACTGTAATTAGCACAAGAAGAAGATCCACTGTAATATTAATAATATTTTATTCCCAAAAGGGAACAACATGGCTGGTGGTAAAAGAGTTTGTTGTATCGCTCTTTCCCAACAAAGAATACTTTGGCAAAGTATTGATAAACAAAATGGCTGCTAAATACTAAATTAATTTAAAACTCATAAAAAAGTAAATGCCAAAATTGTTGGCAGTACCCTTTGTGGATAAGTTACCAGGAATGAATAGTATGAATCTTGGATTAAGGCAAAATTTCCGAGGTGTTGGCTACAAGTAAAATAATATTTAAGGTGATGTCCAGGAACCAAAGGCAATTTGTGGTGTAGTGGCATCAGCATTTGACTTGGAGGCGAATGGTCTCGAGTTCAAATTCGGCCGGGTCCTTGCACGCTTTTCATCTGTGGTGGGTTGAGCATCGAGCTAGCAATGCAGCCTTGTGAAGAATAGTCAAAATGCTATGGAAACAGCAAAAAATGCTACCCAGTGTGCCACAAGGCGTGAATAGGGACAACAACAACTCGGTACCAAGGGAATGGCAAATGACGCATGCTTGTTCATAAAAGTGGGTTAGAATGTAAAACTGGCAATGGTAGTCCAGTTGTTAACTTAAGTAGCGAGGAAACAACAAATTGGAAGACAATCCATTGCTATGTATATTTCTGAAGCAGAGGGGTCAAACATCAGGTCGCACAGATTTAAAATATTTCGTAAAAAGATGAGAAGGAAATGAGGAAAATTGTTTTCACCCAAAGATTGATAGGGGTCTGGAACTCATTGCCTAAAATGTTGGCAAAGGCAGAAACTTTCATTACTTTTATAAATTATTTAGATGTGCATTGGAAGCACCATGACCTGCAGAACTATGGACCAGTTCCTGGAAAGTGGGTCTTTTTAACTGACATGATGAATCAATTAGCTTCCATCCATGTCATAACTTTCCCATGACTTTATGATTAGTCAAAGGCAAAGTTGACAAACTTGGTTAAATTTTTTACAGTGACCACATATCATTCTGAGAAAAGCACACTCCACAGTAAATAAATCTATGCCACGTGTAATAATGTGGCAATACCCTATAAAGTGGTTGCTGGATGCCCATTTGGGAGGGTGGTGAGACAGATACTGTAAGTCCAATACTAGTCTGTATCTCTAAGAATTGTATCATGCTGCTACTACTACGTCGACTCAGGCCTAGGGGGCTGGCGTCCGGCACGATGACGGACTCTCCACTTCTCCCTCTCCCTCATCAGTGTGTTCAGTTCATCTCAGTATCATGAGATCAAATGTTCTCTGTGTTGTTGCAAAATTGATAGCATAGTTTGTGTCCGAGAGCATGTTTGTCTCATGCATGGGAGAAACTTATTAAAATTTCTTACAGGTATTGTACAGTTTACACTTTTGTACTCAGCTTTTCAGTCACTCTCCTTCCAAAATGTCTTACTGACCCACAACAGGTTGCCTTAATCTCTGGTATCAAGACATTTGATTTAATGGCGGCTTTCCTATCTCCAAAACATTGTGATTTGTTATATGATCTTGACGCCCCAATACAGTGTCAAGGGAGTTTTGATTGAGACATGATATTGAGGCCCCAACTACCTTGTCAGATGGGGTAAAGATTCCATTCAAAATGGAGGAGGTCAGTTTTCAAGCTGTGATGTCCAATATCTATCTCTTAATAAATATCACCTCTGAAACAGATCATCTGGTCATCTGCTGTTTAAGGGTTCTAGATATGCACAATTTCACTGTCACTTTCCTCACAGTAATTTATCCTTCAAGACAGTACTTGATTAGTTCAGGAATATATAAATAATTTTGCCTTATTTGGAAATGACGGGCTCCTTGTAACCAAGATTTCCAGTTACCTTGACAATTGACGTTTATTGATAGTGGAGGCAGAGGCATCTGCAGAAAAGGGAATGGGCTCACTAGAATGCTCCATCAAAGATCCAACACTGGCATAATGGGGTGTTTCCCTCTTTCTGTGCTGCAGAATAATATGATCCAAAATCTTGACAGCATGTACCACCACACTCAAGGAAAGCTTCTAACCATTGTTACCAGGCTCTGTAATGGACTTCATATGCTAAAGGACCAATTTACCTTCTTGAGGCCTTGAACTTTGTTTGCCTGCATTATACTTTCTCTGTTGTTTCGATACTATACTCTACATACTGTTTTCTTTCTGGATCAGGATCCCAGCATCTGTCATCTCCTTTGTCACCCTAATTCAGTTCTGGGAGATTAAGTTCTATATTAGAAATTATTGGACAAATCACTGAGGCTTCAAGCAGATTTGGAATGGCATCTTGGTCAATTCTCCTGTGGACAATACCATCAGAAAAAGGTTCAGTAATTATTTAACTCATCCTGGCTGTGGGAAGTTTCACACAAATGGCTCTAATTTTCTCCTTATAACCTTGGTCAGTACATTTTACAGGAAGTCCTGGACATGAAATTCTTGGAAATATTTCCAACAGATAAAACAAATAAATTCTTCTATTTAAAAAAATAATGACTACCTCTGTTTATAAAGCACCCTTAATAGACACTTCTCAAAATGAATAAGTACTTTGGAGGCCAAACGGCATGGGGTTTATTGGTACATATAGGATATTGCCACAGTTATTGCTGTATTTAAGTTAATCTGATTAAGTTGTTTGAAGTGGGAATGGTATCGATAGAGGGATACAGTTAATACAAAGCTTCAATTTTGAAGAATTGTTTCTAATTGGGGTAGAGAGTGGGCCAGGAGTAATCATTTAGAGAAGGAAATTTGCCAAGTAAAAAAATACCCAGGAGTTAAATAGGACTCACTATATCTGTTAAGATCTTTCCATATTTGGATGCTTGCATTACATGTAAATGACTTTTAATGATGACTAATCTTTGCTTCAGTTGATTTTTCTGGTATAAAATTTGAAGACCTAGCATTATTCAACAATTTTTGTTTTACTTCAGTTAAAATCACAGAAACTGTTAAAGTGAGGGGAAGGAGAAAATTGGAAAGCTTGGGGCTATCGCACTTTCCAATTTACCTGATGTGGTTAACATGTTCTACTTATTGTAAATGGATGAGTCAGAACTCGCAGGTGGTGCTCTATTAGGTGGCAACATGGTTGATTCTGCTATGGTGTGTTTGCATTGTTGAACTAATTTCTGCAGGCAATAAGCAATCCACGCTTCGGCACTGATTCTGCCTTGGGCACCATGATGTGAAAGTGATAACGCACACAATAATATTTGTTTTGATTCGCTCTGCATCAGCCACTTTCCCTTTGCCGATAGCTTTCAATCGTGTATGGAGATCATTATGCACACAGTTTGACATTAAACAGTACAGCTATGGCTCAAGAGGAACACACAGCACACACAGGGGACTTAACACAGTGACGGAGGATCGCATTCTGCTGCAATACTGAAGATGTGCCAGACTGCTGCAAATGAAGATGTGATTAGACACGGTCGTTGGCCATCCCTGAGATGTCACCAAGGACCAGATGTGGACCCACCAACATGAGAAAATCTGTAGATGCCGTAAATCCAAGGCGAAACACACAAAATGCTGGAGGAGCACAGCAGGTCAGGCAGCATCTATGGAAATGAATAAACATTCGATAGCTCGGGCTGAGTCCTTTCATCGGGACTGGGAAAAAAGATGAGAAGTCAGAGCAAGAAGATGGGCGGAGGGAGCAAGAAGCACAAGGTGACAGGTGAGAGGTGAAACTGAGGGAGGAGGAGGAGGGGTGAAGTATAGAGCTAGGAAGTTGACTGGTGATAAAGGCCTGGAGAAGAGGGAATCTGATAGGAGAGGGTAGAATATCATGCAGAAAAGGGAAGGAGGAGCACCATGGGGAGGTGATAGACCCAGCAGCCTTTTTATTCTTGTGAATAATACTTTTAAATTATTAAAGAAGTCATCAAAGAAATATTAACAACTGGAATTCATCTCACTGCTGTGTGTGGGATTTCCCTGTGTAAAATAGCTGCAACGTTTTCCCTCATGAACACAATTCAAAGTAATGGACCCTGTTCAGTTGCTTTGCAATCTGATAAGGTGCTACGAAAGTACAGATCTTTCATTAATGTCTGCTCTGGAAGAGTTTTACATGAGGCACTTCAGACAAAATCACTCTGCCAGAGAGTGTGCAAGAAATCAGCTGGTGAGACATATTAAATTTACAACCATCCCTGACTGGCTGTACAAGCAGCCTGGATCTTTCTTAAGAGGACAGTGGGTGAGTGGGTCTCATTTTCTACTCTGCTCTCTATTCAAACCTCTTCAATAAACTCCCACAAGACCAGTATATATATCTTGTTCTTAACAATGTCAGAAGACACGAAACACCATAAATCACAGGTTATTTATGAACGGCACTCATTGTAACACTAACAGACATCCAGTTGGAATGCTGCTTTAGGTAAACAGTACAATACTTATCATCAGCGCACTGTGGGGTCGAGGATCATGTTCCTCACCTGGGCCCTTGCAACAGAGGTATTTAAACGGCTGTTATCTTCTATGGGCCATTGCAAGGTATCATTTCAAACATTCAGGGAATGGAGTGTGACAGACCCTTTATTAAAGGGAGACAGGCTTGCCTATAGATAAATCCAACTCTTTCAGCGCCAACAGAGATTTCTTTGCATGATTTTATCTGCAGCTGGTTAATGTCCAATATGGTTTTCCCAGCTCCCAGGAATTGGTGAACCCCATTGAGCCATCAGACAAAATGGTGTTTTCTGCTGATAACCCACAACAAAATTATTCAGGATGGCTGCATCACATTGCTCCTAATATTAAAATGTGAACATTTCTGTTCTGACCTTCTTTCTCCAGTGTCCTCCCCTGCCACTCTTTCTGGCTCTCTACTCCCCTCTCAACTGTGGTTCTCTCTCTATTCTCTCTTTCTCTCATATTATCTTCCCCTCTTCTCTTTCTCCCATCTGCTCTATTTTCTCTTTTACTCCTTTTTTTTAATATCCTTTCTCTCATGTCTTCCCCACCTTCCTTTTCCTTCTCTGCATTCTCTCTTTGCTTCCCTCTTTTTCTCTATTTCTCATTTCCTGACCTTCAGATTCTTAAGCCCAATCTCTGGAAGTCTCTCTCTGAACTTCAGCGCTTCTTTAACTCCATAAACGCAACCTGTGCCTTAATGCCTCCCTCCACTGCTTCCATGAAGCATCTTGGGAATGCTTTTTTCTATAGCAGAGGCACTAAATATCCGGTGGCTCAGTGCATCGTGACTGGTCTGAGGATTGTGAAGAACTGATGGAAAGATGTTTATTTTTTTCCGCTCTGTAGATAGAGCTGACTTATGGTTATAAAGTCCAGTTACCGAATTCTGGGCACCTTTACCCTAATGATCGCTCTTCACGTGAGTGTTGCCAGTGAACAATCGGTCATCCCAGTCAGTCCAGAGCCATTTTTGCTCAGGGATATACATTTAAGATCAGTCTAACGATTTGTCAGGAAAGAGCACAGGCTCGGGTTCTCTCTTCGTTGGTCACTGAGGGGCTGGGTTCTGTGTTACAGCTTTTCAAACACTTCACTGATGGATTGTTTAAAAGAAGGAACATGAGTGATTTCGCTGCCTTGTAATCATTTGATGAAGATAAAGCAAGACATGAAGACATGAGAGAATGCAGATGCTGAAATCGGGAGCAGCACACCAAGCGTTGGGGGAACTCAGTGTGTGAGGCACATCTGTGGAGGAAACTCAATAGTTGACACTTGAGGTCAAAACACTTTGAACTGGAGTAAGAGGAAGAGGGATGATAGGTAGGATAAAAGTGAGGAGGGAGGAGGTGAAGCAAGAACTGAGAGGCAATGTGTGCATCCAGGGAAGGGGAAGGGGGGGATGAAACATAGATGAGGGAGGGTGGAGAGAGGGAATGCTGTCAGAAGCTGGGAGGTGATAGGTGGAAGTGACTAAGGGCTAAAGATGATTAAACCTGATAGGAGAGGAAGGTGGATCATGGAATAAATGGAGGGAGGGAGAGTGAAATCATTGGGAGGAGTTATGGTGCATGGACAGGGTGGAAGAGGGTAAAGGTATCGTAGCTGGTGGGTCATGAGGAGAGATAAAAGAGAAAAAGGGAAAAAGTGACAGGGGGTGAGCTGTTACTGGCTGGTTGGGAATTTGATGTTCATGTTGCCAGGTATGAGATAGCCCAGGTGGAATCTGAGGTGTTGTTCCTCCAGTCTGTGTATCACCTCCACCTGGCAGTGGAACAGGCCATGGCAGACATGTCAGTGTGGAAATGGAAGGTAATTAAAATAGAATCAAAGAAAGACATGTTGTGTTTGCACTGTATTTCCTGTGTACAGCTTTATGATCAAAATACACATTGAAATTATGAAAAAAAAAATCATCTGAGCTGGGTCAGGATTGTTGGTTAATGTTTTTTGGACCCTGACTTCTGTGTGCTCCTGTACTCAGCTCCCCATCTGTTGTAACATTTTAGATGTTTCAGTGTCATTTTCAAATCTCTTCATAACATCATCCCTCCCCAGAAGCATGCACAGGAAATTAAATTTTGCTAGCTTTTGAAGGGTCATGCCTCCCTAATGTTGTAGGCAGAATACGTGTGTGTGTATCCATAATGTCAGGTAATTTCAGGCTCCTGCCCCGTTTGCATTCACCAGCTGAAGGATCCCGGAACTCGAGTCTGGAGATTGGGTTCCCATCATTGGCTAGTCCGGGTGTCAATACCAAAGATCGATGCCCGACGGTCCAGAAGTCCGATGGCCAAAGCTTGAAGAATGGAGACTGGAGGCCTGTTCTAGGGTTGCAGGACTGTCCATGTGTATGGGTGATTGGGAAGGAAAGGAGGAGGGAGGGACGGGGTTTTATTTTGCTGCTGTTGTTTTGCTGCTTCGTGTGTTCTCTGTTGCTCTGCAGAACATCGTGGTTATGCTATGTTGGTGCTGGAAGGTGTGGCGACACTTGGGTACATCCTTGGGTCATGTTGGTTGTTAACGCAAACAACGCATTTCTCTGTGTTTCAATGTACATGTGATAAATAAACCTGAGTCTCACCCTTCTCCATCTCTATTAGTTCCTCCCACTCTTCACTGTCCTCCAACTCCGGCCACTTGTTCAAATACCTTCACCATGGGCATTTCAGTCACCCAGGTTCCCGGCCACATGCTATTTAATGCGAGCAATTGCCACACCACAATCAGTATCTGTCTCAGTTCAGCTGTCCCTGGATTAAACCTGGGACCTTAGTTATTCCATTTGCTGCAGTGACACATGTTAACTCCCAGGGCCATTTGAGGACATTATTCTGGAAGTTTAAACAATACCTTGTTGGCAGGTCATAGCAACGAGCCAATAAATGATGATTTGCATTTAGGATCACACGGGATATTAATGGAGCAGTCGTTTGCCTTAACAGAGAGTAGTAAACTAAAGCACAATGCTAACCTTGGCAAATGTCTTCGAAGAGCCCAGAGGTTAATCGGATTTAGTTTCTCAAGGAAAGATCAGATGCTTTTCTTCCGTATGGACTTACTCTAATGGAACATTCATAGAAACCAAAAAAGAGGTAATTTCTCATGTTTAGTGTGATTTGAATGCTAAGTACAATAATTAATGTCGGCCCCTTTCTGGATCTCTCCTGTTCAAGATAATAAACTTTATCACATCAGCAGCTTCTGACTGGCTACCATCTCTTTTATCTTGTTTTTAAAGTTTCTATTTTGATATGTACACTGTGCCTCAATGATGTATTTTTATTTTTTGTTCTACTCTGCTTATCCTGTATTATGGAACAATTGCAGGAGTGCTCTTTCTGACAAGTTAGCAGCCAGCCCTCTCAGTACAACAAAGCCTCTTGAGCAGAAAAGCAGTGTGAAAACCAAATTCCAGATTCCTGGGTTTAACGGGACATCAGGCATTACCCTTCAATTTATTCCATATTGACAATGAGCAAAATGCACACCACATTGTCTTTCTAAAATTGTGTTGCAACAAAGGAAGTTCGGTGACTGTTGTCATACATGCAGTCAGCTAATAATTTGCACCAAGCCAGCTTTTACGAATAGCTGCATCATAATGATGGGAGTTTTATTGTGCTATAGAAGAAGGGATAAAAATTGGCCAGGGCATGAAGAAAATAAAGGCAAGTTTGATTCTCAATAAAGGGAGAAAGGAAGAAAAGGACGTGCTAATAGGATAAAAGAAGTAGGAAAAAGCTCATGTAAAGCATAAATGCGGGAATAGATCAGCCTGTAATTTTAATGTAATTCAGCCTTTTATATTCAAAAGCCTGTCTTTGGACCAGGAAGAGGGGAAGACTGAATTGAAAGGTCTACACTGTGGACGAAAGAATGGATCAAGAGGTTGGCACGGCAAACAGTGGTTCATGAGCTCCACACAGTGGGAGAATGAATACCAGATCAAAAGGTCGAGACAGTCAGCCTGAACTTTGGGTCGAAGAGTTCACATGGTGAGGTGGAACCTTCAATCAAAAACTCTGCACAGCAGAGAGTGCTTTGGTTGATGAAGTCCATGCGGTGGGAATGAAGATTCGATTAAAGGGTCCAGACAGTGGAAGTGCATTCCATGTCAGGAGACATCAGCCCTGACAATAAATACTTGTTCGTGAGATTTGCCCAGTGGGAGTTAGAGGAAGTGGAGGGAAGAATGGGGATTCTTCCTTGGATTTTAATGCGTCTTTTCAACTTGTAACAAACTATTGTTAAGTTACTGCATCATTGCCAGTTGGTGCCCACTTGCTCACAAGAGGTGCTAACAGTGTCTTACACTGTCTAGATCAGCAGACCCCTTCCAACCCCCTCCCTCACCGGCTGACTGATCAAAATCCAAGAGATTGAGAGTAATGCAATCTGGAAGGACGCAAGTATACATATTCAATGAAGCCAGAATCAGATAAATGCAAGACATTTATTGGATTGAACTGTAAAATTGTTCTTTTCCTTGTAGTTTAACTTTCTTATGGCTTGTTTGTATTTTTCACATAATTACCTCTATATATATAATTGTTCAGTGTGTTTTACTAGTGGTTGCAATTTCCTTCATATCTTTCTGGAAACAACTTAAATTCAGTGGTGGGTATCGCATTACTTGAATAGGGGCTGTCGTATTGGTTCATTCAGGCAATGGAATGTGAATGAAATTTACAGCAACACACGCAAAATTGTTCCCCTCCCTCCACCTTTACATTCTGGCATCTTCCCCCTTCCTTCTCTGTCCTGAAGAAGGGCGACTATCGATTCATTTCCATAGATGCTGCCTGATTTGCTGAGTTCCTCCAGCATTTTGTGTGCGTTCCTTTGGATTTCCAGCACCTGCAGACTTCCTCATGTTTATGATTGAAGTTTACTGTTATCAGTAATCTGATATAAGAGGACCAAATCATGTTGGCTCAGTCTCTCTGTCTATCTTTATCTTCGTCTTCCCCTTTACACCTTGCTACCTTACTTTCCTTGTTTCTTTGTTCACGTAGCACTTAATAAAAACAGCCAGAAGAAACAAATTTTGTGTCTCATTTATGAATTCCAAAGTACTTTGAATCAAAATCATCAAGATCTAACACGTATGAGGAAGCAGCTTGTCCTGGGGGTCTGTGCGTGTGTGTGTGTACATAGGAGGGAGGAAAAGGGCCGGTTTGTTGCAGTTGATTTGTTGCCGTTTTGCTGCAGAACGTTGCAGGCATGCTCTACTTTCTGCGAAGGCTGAGAAAAGTCCATCTCCCACCCCCTCCATCCTCACCACATTCTACAGACGTTGCATTGAGAGCATCCTGAGCAGCTGCATCACGGCCTGGTTCGGAAATTGCACCATCTCGGATCGCAAGACCCTGCAGTGGATAGTGAGGTCAGCTGAGAAGATCATCGGGGTCTCTCTTCCGGCCATCACAGACACACTGCATCCGCAAAGCAAACAGCATTATGAAGGACCCCGCGCACCCCTCATACAAACTCTTCTCCCTCCTGCCATCTGGAAAAAGGCACCGAAGCATTTGGGCTCTCATGACCAGACTATGTAACAGTTTCTTCCCCCAAGCCATCAGACTCCTCAAGACCCATAGCCTGGCTTGACACCAACCTACTGCCCTCTACTGTGCCTACTGTCATGTTTATTATTTATTATTATTTATTGTAGTGCCTGCACTGTTTTGTGCACTTTATGCAGTCCTGGATAGGACTGTAGTTGAGTGTAGCTTCTGTGCTTTTTCTTACATAGTTCAGTGTAGTTTTTGTATTGTTTCATGTAGCACCATGGTCCTGGAAAACGTTGTCTCATTTTTACTATGTTCTGTACCAGCAGTTATGGTTGAAATGACAATAAAAAGTGACTTGACTTGACTTGTTGGCGCCAGAATGTGTGGTGACACTGCGAGCTACCCCCAGCACATGCGTAGGTTGTGTTGGTTGTTAAAGCAGACAATACATTTCACTGTACATGCGAAAAATAAATGAATCTGAACCTGGCACATTACTGTGAGGGACCCAGCTGCAATACAGTAAGCATGCCCGTACAGTAACATCTGATCAACTTGGCTCACTGTGAAACCCTTTCATCCTTTTCCTCCTCCCCTGCTAATGTGCTGCCTTGGTTGTTGGATTGCGGTCTCAATCAGCAAAAACTTTCTTGCATCACTCACCTCTCAGTCTAAAACGTAAGCGATGGTGGGACCTGCTGCTCTGGTGGGCAGCACAGCTCAGCTTAGCATAGCTACCTCTCACTACATTCAGTCGCCACTTTATTAGGTACCTCCTGTAATTAAAAAAGTGTCCACCGAGTGTGTGTGTCACGGCTTTCTGCTGCTCTAGCCCATCCACTTCGAGGTTTGACGCGTTGTATGTTTTACACACCGCTGTTACAACGCATGGTTATTTGAGTTACTTTCGCCGTCTTTTCAGCATGAGCCAGTTTGGCCATTCTCCTCTGACCTTTCTCATTAACAAGGCGACTTCGCCCACGGAACTGCCATTCACCGGGTGCTCCCCCACCCCCCAGGAGATCAGCAGTTTCTGATAACTCAAACCACCCCATCTGGCACCAACAACCATTTCACGGTCAAAGTCACCTAGACCACATTTCTCCCCCATTCTGATGTTTGGTCTGAACGCCAACTGAACCACTGGACCATGTCTCCATGCTTTTATGCACTGAGTTGCTGCCATTATCAGTTGATTAGATATTTGCATTAACAAGCAGATGTACAGGTGTACCTAATATAGTGGCTGCTGAGAGTACTTTTCAGCTAGTAACTCCTTCCCTCAGCTGCTCTTGGGTACAAGCGAAAGGAACCTCTGCTGCTTCACAGCACCTTTCAATAAACAGGAAGCCTGTACTCAATTCCTTTCAATTCCAGCATCTGCAGATTTCCTCGTGTTTGCCTTTCACCCTATCGTTACTTCTGCTCAATCAGTGCAACCTACATTTAAAGAATTAAAACTTCAGTAAACCATGCTTTGAAATGTACTTTACATTTGGTTTACCCTGAAAACTACAACGCAAAGGCTTGGATTGTTTCAAACCAACACATTAAGTGAACACAAGATTACTGTTATAAAATTTCGAGGTGGTATTGTGCTCTGGTTGTAACTATTTGTCAAGGCCCTGACAGCTCGCTTTAATTGGCAGCCTTCTTTGTGTGTTGTGACAATGGTTAAAATTTTGACTGAGCGTAGTTGTCGCAGCTAATGGCATAAACGACAACATCTAAAGCACAAATGTGCGTGTGTGTCTGGGTCTGATTAACCACAAAGACAGAGCCACAGACACCAGGGCTGCCTCTGGGCAATCAAGCCACCACAGAGATGAAGTGGGAAACTTCACTGAATGACGTTAAGTGCTTCAATTAGGGAGCATTTACATTCATTCATACCTCATAGACTTCATACTCCATGTTATAACTGTTGTATAAAACAGAAATGTATCATTTCCCAGACTTGCTTTAGGGGCAAGAAACTCTAGTGCCCCTAAAGGTCAGCACTGCAATGGAGACTAATTGATCAGTTTGGTCAACTGGGGCCAACTGCAAACATGAGTTGGACACTTTTGAGATTGGAGAGGGAGGAGACAGGATGGCTGGAAGCCAAATGTCTGATTGCGTAGGAGGGGCATGGGGGCGAACTTCTGTAGAGAGGGACCCGAGATTATGGCCAAGAATCATCATGGGACCCGGGCTGTATCACAAATACAGGATCATGGGTAAGGAATAGGGTGACAGCGAGGTCAACGGATGTGGAGTCAGACCTCCATCATTGGCAGGTCTTGGCCTCGGAGTGATGTTGGTACGAAGGTCATGAGGCTGGTGTACGTGTAGTGTGGGGTCAAAGGTCAGAATGCTGCATGGTGGGTCAAAATCTATGGGCAATTTCTAAGTCAATGCACTTAGTTTAGAATTTACTAAAACAATTAATTTTAAAACTGCTAAACAGGAATGATTTATTATTCCAATTGTATGAACTTTCTGCAACTTAATTTGCAAAGTTAAGAAAGAGTTTTATTTCAGGGATGAACCAATAACAATGTTTCACTGGAGATGTAGAGACTGAAATGAGAATTGTGGCCATGCACCCCCTCAACATATAACTCGCTCCCTAAGTGTTTCCACACCACTCTCTGTTCTCTTTTTGTGCTCGTCCATTCACTATACTCCTCCTCTTCATCCTCATTGGTCCATTCCTCCTCTGATTAACTTTGTTCCTCCAGGCAAGCACTTCTCCCATTCCTTTCCCATCTCTCTTTCTACTCACTTCTTCTGTCCATCTCTTCGACTCCCCTTCTTCCCTCCCCTATTTTCTCCACTCATTATTTCTGTAGCTCTCTGTTCAACCCTCACTCTCGTCACCCACCATCCCCACACACCGAAAAAAAACCCCAAAAAATTAGCTTTATTTGTCATATTTACGTCGAAAAGTGTAAAAAGTGAATTGTTTCGCACCTAACCAAATCAGTGAGGATTATGCTAGTAGCATCCCGCAAATGTCAGCATAGCATCCCCACAACTCATTAACTTTTACCCTAACTGTATGTCTTAGAAATGTGGGAGGAAACCCTTATGATTACAGGGAGAATGTACAATCTCCTTAGAGTCACGGCAGGAATTAACCCTAATCGGTGTTCGCTGGCACTGTAAAACGATTATCCCTTACAATTTTCCTTTTAATGTTGCCATTAGTTTCAGATCTATTCAAATTAATGCTTTTAAGACATTCTGGGATTACTAATAAAGCAGGAGCAGTAAATCAATAGCCATTATTAGCAGTGTATCTAAAAGAATTGGAAGAATACATGGATTCACACTATGTAAATGCTTTTATTTGATCAAGCTTTCAGATAGTAAATCGCTCATTTTATATATTTTAATTCTCAAGGTGTTTGCCATTGATTTATAATAACATAGCAACCTGCCCAGCTAAGCCCCAGGTGAACTCTGAATGACCGAGTGGTTCCTTCACCACTCTATAAAATCAAAGAATAGAAAATATGTTGCCGAGTTCCTCCAACATTTCGTGCCTGTGTTGCTTTGGATTTCCAGCATCTGCAGAAACTCTTGTGTTGTATATGGAAATATTCCCTATAGCCTCAGTACAACCACTAGAAATGTATCCCTAGTCATTAGCACTAAACAAAGCATGTCGTAACGACTGCTATTATAGTCTGTGCCAATATTCTCTCTATTGACTTCACCAAAACTGAATTTTGCAAGTAGGGTTATTGTGTTTCTATATTTAGTTTGACTTGTGAGGAATGAACGTCTAAGCAGATTGTACCATTACTCAGCCCGTCTCTCATTCTATGATTTAGTTTTAGAGGCAGAGGAAAGCTTCTGGGCCCTGCTTAAAGGGGCATTCCATGTGCAAGCCTTGAGGTTTTATGATGGCTATTCAAACACTGGGGAGAGCTGGGGGCAGGGTAACCATCACATCCCATCAAAAGCCATACACTTACTCAACAAACCGAACTATGAGGAAGATGTTAGATCCAGGGATGTCCACTAACACACACACACACACACACACACACACACACACACACACACACACACACAAGACACAAGAGCAAAATTAGGCCATTCAGTCCATTAAATCAGTTCCACTATTCGATCATGGCTGATTTATTTTCCCTCTCAAACCCATTCTCCTGCTTCTCTCCGTAACCTTTGACATCCTTAATAATCAATACCATATCAACCTCTGCTTTAAATATATCCAATGACTTGGCCTCCACAATAACTGCCTGTGGCAATGAATTTCACAGATTCACCACCCTCTGGCTAAAAGAATTCCTCCTCATCTCTGTTCTAAAGGGACGTCCTTCTATTCCAAGAGTGTGACTTCCAATCCTAGTCTCTCCCACAATTGGAAGCATCCTTTCCATGTCTACTCTATCTCGGCCTTTCAATATTCAGTAGGTTTAAAGTAAATCCCTCCTCATTCTTCTAAAATAGAGCGAGTACAGGCCCGGAGCCATCAAAATGCTCCTCACACATTAGTGCTTTCGTTCCTAGGATCATTCTCAGGAACCTCCTCTGCACCCTCTCCGATCTAAGCACATCCCTTCTGCTCATGATATTCCAAATACGGTCTGACCAACACCTTACAATGCCTCATGATACCGGCAGTGGCAGCACAATCTGCAGCCACACATCTTGAGGGCAGGCCACTCAGCTAAAGAACCATTGGATAGTTGATGATCTTAGAAAGATCTCAATGTCTCCACAGACAGGATAAACAAGAATGGGCAAGTTGCATCAGAGGATGACTTCAAAACAATTCACTGATCTGTTTGTTAAGAAGACATCTCAAGGAGAGGAACAGATGCCAAAGGGTATTCATGTCACTTTAGTGAAATGTTTCAGTTCACCAGCCACTTCTATATTCCTTAAACATCTTGCTTCTAGTACCCTTCTCTGGAGCAGCCCAAGCTTTGACCTCTTTTTGCATGTAGAAGGAGTTTCTGACCTCAATAACTTGCCCTTTTCACACGTTTACAAACGCCACTGCCCTGCTATCTTAATCCTGAAAAACTGTGGTGGGTCAGGTGAAATAATATGGGAATGCACTCACATATATAATAATACTCGTTTCCAGGTCGAAATTCAAAGCCTAGGGAAAATGGTGTGAAGAGCTGGAACTTCTCGGAGAACTTCAGAGGACCATTCGGTGTGCGTGGCCGATTGCACTCCCAACGCTTGAAGCCATTGTTCTTGTGGTCGCAGCTTCGGTAACCGTCAAAATTCACCATGTAAAGGATGTAGCTCTCTGTCTTCTCCTCAGGTACGTTATCATCGTAGTGGGGGCAGTAGATGTCGAGGTAGTCATTGATGCAGACGTCAACTGTGTAATCCCCTCTGTGAAACCTAACAATGAGAAAAACAGTTCAGAAAACAGAATGAATTAAACCAAAGGCTATACAATTATTAAAACAATTCTCTCCAGATTAAGCCTTTCACATCTCCAGTTAAACTTTGAGTATTACTGTTATGGGCCAGTAGCAACATTCCCTCTATATTTTTATTTTTTTTAATCCTGTGAGGACCATCCATTGCTCTGAGCGGGAAACTTTTACATGGCCTGAAAACTGCGTGGCACTTTAATAAAGCATTGTATAAAGGAACGATAAAGGAACGTTCCAGCCGCACGGCAACAAAGGCTTTGTGCACGGGAGGATTTCAGTTACTTGTGCAGCCACGCACCCGTGCAGCTTAGAGAGAACCATGGTCTGTAGACAGCATCACAATATTAAAGGTTTTCGTTCAGTTTCCACTCCTGAATTTTGAGGCTGTACACCGCAGCAGTTGCTCAGATGCGATGTTTAATATCCAAGCCCTCAGTATCGGAATCAGATGTATTGCCGCTGATAAATGTCATGAAATTTGTTGTTTTGTGGCAGCAGTACAGTGCAATACATAAAATGTTATATCAATTATAATAAATATATATTTTAAAACATTAAATTAAGTGTAAACATCCATTCAGGTGGATTTCAGTGATTTCAATGTTGGGCAGGAGACTTTTAAATATAAATAGAGTACCGGTGACCAAACGGCCCTTTGTGCCTACTCCATTATTAGATTATGAGAACACTCAGTCCTCTTTTATTGTCATTTAGAAATGCATACATGCATTAAGAAATGATACAATGTTCCTCCAGAGTGATATCACAGAAAAACAGGACAAACCAATGACTAACACTGACAGATCCACATAATTATAACATATAGTTACAGCAGTGCAAAGCAATACCATAATTTGATAAAGAACAAACCATGGGCACGGCAAAAAAAAAGTCTCAAGTCCCGATAGCAGGCGGCAAAAGGGAGAAACTCCCTGCCATAAACCTCCAGGCACCGACAGCTTGCCGATGCATTGGAAGCACCCGACCACAACCGACATTAATAAGATGATGAGCACCTCAAAGACTTGAGGATATAATGCAAAATGGCAAGACAGTGCAGCACTGAGGGAGTCCCTGTATTGTCTGAGGTGCTCCATTTCAGATGAGATCTGAACTAGAGGTCACATCAGCTTTCTCAGATGGATGTAGATGATCCAATGGTAATACCGCAAACAAGAGCAAGAACATTTTACTTCGTCATTTTTAGCAATCAATAATGAGAAAAATAGATTATCTGGTCAATGTCACAAGGTAGTATGACATACCAACAAATGCTATACTTTTCATCAATTAATTACATTAATCATTAAGTTGGTATTAATGTACTTTAGAGGGTTCGATGATTCATTTCCAAGGACCTGTCCTGGGCCCAGCACCTAAGAGCAATTACGAACAATTACGAAGAAAGCATAGCAGTGCCTCTACTTCCTTAGAAGTTCACAAAGATTTGGTATGACATCTAAAGATCTGACAAACTTCTATAGATGTATGGTGGAAAGTAAATTGACTGGCTGCATCACAGACTGGCAAGGAAGCAGCAATGCTCTTGAACAGAAAACCTAAAAAAAAAGTAGCGGATATAGCCCAGCCCATCACAGGTAAATCCAACACCGCAATTGAGTACACCTACATGAAGCACTGTCGCCGGAAAGCAGCATTCATCGTCAGGGACACCCACCACCAAGGTCATGCTGTCTTCTCACTGCTGCTATCAGGAAGAAGATACAGGAGCCTCAGGACCCACCACACCAGGTTCAGGAACAGTTATTACCCCTCAACCATCAAGCTCTTGAACCGGAGGGGATAACTTCACTCAGTTTCAGTTGCCCCACCACTGAACCTATGGACTCACTTTCAAGAACTTTTTATCTCATGTTCTCAATATTTATTGTTATTTATTTATTATTATTATGTCTCTTTTCCCTTTCTTTTTGTATTTGTCCAGTTTGCTGTGCTTTACACACTGGTTGTCTGCCCTCTTTCATTGATTCTATTACGGTTATTAGATTTATTTAGATTTATTGAGTATGTCCACAAGAATATATATGTACTGTGACAAATTTACTTTGAACTTTGTTGTGAGAGATGTATACAGATTCAGCTCTTTGTTTTTTTCATATCTTGCTGCTGCATCGCAGGACTGATTCGTTACAGTTTTTTAAAGATAATTTTCATGAAAGTCTAATTCAGAATTGGGCGTCGACATATTGGATGCTGTACAATGGATTATGACTTTGCAAATAAAAACAGAAGTGCTGGAAAGAATCAGGAGGTCAGGCAGTATCTGCGGAGAGAGAAACACTTCACATTTCAGAGCCACCATTTCCTATTTTTCAGCAACTTTTTGGGTTCAGCTTCAAGTAATTTGGCTGGGATTAGTAATCTTACTCGATGGGTAGACAGGATAACAGATAAGGGAATTGCTCAGTAAACACACCCCTCACATGGTACCTTCCTCATCATATAGGGTGGAATATTTCAATTCTTTAGTAATACGGATCTGTATGTGTGTATATGTTCTTTGTATACTGTACTTAAGGCAGATACTTCAGTTTATTAGTTTATTTTGTAGTATGACTGTAACTACATTGTGGGGTATTTCATATTCTAATTCATGTGTAGTCTTAAATTAACTGTGTAGGAATTACAGATGGTATGTCCTGGTGCCTAATAAACAGGGCTCATTGCTGTCACTGGGTGAGGGAGGGTGAGGGAGAAGGGGAGAGAGGGAGAGGGAGAGGGAGAGAGAGAGAGAGAGAGAGAGAGAGAGAGAGAGAGAGAGAGAGAGAGAGAGAGAGAGAGAGAGAGAGAGAGAGAGAGAGATATATATATATCGATCGGAGCTGCCAGTTCACATGGAGCTATTATTGTGTTTTCTGGTAGATATCTTTTTATATATATTAACATTTTTCTTTTCACTATTTTCGCTAAGTTTTATAACTTTGATACTTGACACACCTAATAGATACCCTTGCACGAAAGCATCTCCAGCCATTGTTTCCTTTGGTCACAACCCGCATATGTAACATGGTCAACAATAAATCATGATAGGATTCAGTTAGGTGTTCAAGCCTCCTAGTGTGATTTACCCCCTCAGTAGTTTCCTGACATATGCCCAGGATTCTGACTCCAGATGCAGAAGGAAGCAATCACATTTATTTATAAAATGTGGGTGCCACGGTCAAGGACAGTATTTAGTGCCCATCCTAATCGATAAAGTTCTGTCACTGTTCTTCTGGCAGAAGTACTCCTTAATAATGTTGAGGAGAAAGTTCAAAGTTCAAACTCAATTTATTATCAATGTACTGTATGTATTTGTCATGATATACAACCCTGACATTCATTGTCTTGCAGGCAATCACAGCAAAGACAAGAAACACAACAGAATCAATTAAAGACTACAACCAACAGGGCGGACAACCACCAATGTGCAAAAAATCCTGTGCAAATGCAAAAATAAATATATTATTAATAATAGTAACAATATTAAATAAATAAATATTTAATAAATATTAAGAACACAAGAAAAAGAGTCCATGAAAGAGATAAACATGAGGAAGTCTGCAGATATTGGAAATCCAAAGCAGCACACTAAATTCTGAAGGAACTCAGCAGGCCAGGTAGCATCTATGGAAAAGAATTAACGGTACACATTCCGGGCTAAGACCATTCTTCAGCCAGAATACAAAGGTGGGGGGTTAGGGAGGAAAAGGAGGATAACTAGAAGGTGATAGGTGAAGCCAGGAGGCTAGAAGGATAAAGGGCTGGAGAAGAAGAGATCTGACAGGAGAGGAGAGCGGACTGTAAGAGAAAGGGAAGGACGAGGGTACTTGAGACCGGTTCAGTGGGAATAGTTCAGTGTTGGGTAGTTATCCTCTCTAGTTCAGGACTGATCCAGGAAGTTAAACCTAATCATGGTGAAGGGTAGGTGATAAGTCTGTGCATGTAGAGGGGAATTTTCAGATAGTGCTGTTCCCCTGTGTCTACTGCCCTTGTCCCACTTGGTGGCAGAGGCCACGTGTTCAGGGGGTGCTGCTGAGTTACCCCAAGCAAGTCCATGTGATTGGCTTCATTTGTCACATGTATATCAAAACACTGAAACAAGCTTTGAAACGCATTGTTCGTGTAAAATCAAAGCAGTGAGGATTAAGCTGCAGGCGGCCCACAGGAGTTGCCATACTTCCATCACCAGCACAGCATGCCCACAACTTACTAACCCTCTAAGCCACATGACTTTTAGAACGTGGGAGCAGCTGAAGGAAACAAACATGGGGGCGACATACAAACTCCTTACAGACGGTGGCAGGAATCCAAACCCCAGTGACCGGTGGCGCTGCAAAGTGATTGCACTATCCTCTACGCCACTGTGCAGCCCCACTCACTGATGCTGCTTCTTGCAGAGAG
Organism: Mobula hypostoma; assembly: GCF_963921235.1. NCBI lineage: Eukaryota > Metazoa > Chordata > Chondrichthyes > Myliobatiformes > Myliobatidae > Mobula > Mobula hypostoma. Next base: position 32,409,586 of record NC_086120.1, read on the forward strand.
TACGCACTGCAACCGCGGTGTGGTAGTGGTAAAGGGAATAAACGACAGGGTGGTTGTATGGGCTGCTTATATTTGGATGGCATTGAGCTTGTTAAGTATAGCTGGAGCTGCACTCTCCCAGACAAGAGAGGAGTACTAAATCACGCTTATGGCTTGTGCCATGTGGACGATGACAAGAACTTGGAGAGTCAGGAGGATGAACTTACCGTGCAGGATACTGTCTGCATCATGGCCGGGTATGGAAACGCCAATGCCTTTGAATGGAAAATCCTACAAAAGGTAGTGGATTCCATCCACGACATCATGGTTAAAGTCCTCCTAACCATTGAGCTGTCGTAGGAAAGCTGCATCCATCATCAGAGATCCTCACCACCCAGGCCGTGCTCTTTTCTCGCTGCTGCCATCAGGGAGAAGATACACGAGCCTCAGGACTGATTCCTCCTGGTTCAAGAACGGCTACTGCACCATAACCATCAGGCTCTTGAACAAGATAGGATAACACTCACTTACCCATCCACCGCGGTTTTCCCATAACAAATAATCTCATTTTAAGTACTCTTTATCTCATAACTGCACATTCTTGTTATTTATTACTATTTATTTATATTTGCCTTTTTTTGTCTTCTGCACTCTAGTTGATCTTTTGTTGATCCTGTAATAGTTACTATTCCATAGATTTGCTGAGAATGCCCACAAGAAAATGAATCTCAGGGTTGTATGCGGCGACATATATGTACTTAGATAATAAAAATTTCCTTTGAACTTTGAACTTTAAGATTTTCATTCACAGAAAGTTGCACTTTGTAGGATAGAGTTGGAAAGAGTTGGACACCGAGCTGCAGTTGGAAAGGTCTAAAGGGGAGTCTGAAGACATGCCTCAGGGAGGTTCTCATCGGTATGGAGTAGATGAAGGATTGAGGCGTGATTGTGAAGACATTTCTGATGAGCAGGTGCCTAACGATCACAAAGCCCATCTCTCGTGGGAAGGCAAAGCAGAGAAAAGCAGTCATCTGGAGACAGAGAAGTGAAGAACGGGTATCTGAGAGCAAGACACTCCAGATAGTCCAGCGCTACAAGTCCCCATCTTCAAAGGCTTGGAAACATATTTGCATCTGGTGGGGGTGGTGGGGTACTGCCTTCTTCACAAGAACCCTCCACGGTTCGAATAAATAAATAAAATCAACTCACTACAATTGATGGATCGGTCACCACAGGTCAAAGATGAATGGCATAAGAATGACACTTGAAGCAGTTCTTTTTTATGCATTGTAGTTAAATTTGGAATCTATTGCTCCTGAAAAGCAGTGAAGTGGATTCAAAAACAGCCTTAAGGACCATGGAAGAATAAAAATTTGCAGGTATATGCACTTAGTGTCAACTTTATTAGGTGCCTCCTGTACGTTATAAAGTGGTCACTTGAGTGCATACTCGCGGTCTTCTGATGCTGAAGCCCATCTCCTTCAAGATTTGACATGTCCTGTGTTCAGAGATGCTCTTTTGCACACCATTGTTGTCACACATGGTTGTTTGAATTACTGTTCCCTTTCTGTCAGCTTGAACCAGTCTCGCCTTTCTCCTCTAATCTCTCATTAACAAGGTATTTTCACCCACAGAACTGATGCTCACTAGATTTTTGTTTTGTTTTCTACACCAGTCACTGTAAACTCTAGAGACCGCTGTGAATGAAAATCCCAGAAGATCAGCAGCTTCTGAAATAATCTGGCATCAACAATCATTCCACTGTCAAAGTCACTTAGATCATATTTCTTCCCCATTCTGACTCTGATGTCTGGTCTGAACAACAACAGAACCTCTTGACCATGTCTACATACACTGAGTTGGTGCAACGTGATTGGCTAGTTATTTATTTGATTAACAAGCAGGTGTACAGATGGACCTACTGTATCCACTGAGCACGTAATGAGCCAGAGAAGTGCGACCAACGAGAGGGTCTTTGAAAGAGGACTGAGTGTGCATTTTCCCAGGTTAGGTGCTGGTAACTATCTTGCAGTTATTTACCCTTCCCTAATTGGGAGAAGCCAAGTCCAATTTCATTAGCTGAGAATCGGTTTGGGATTCAACTTAATCCACACGGCTCAGTAGACAACAGCGAGTAAAGACATTCCGTTCACATGTGAGCGCCTGGACTCAGTAGGCTGTTAGGAAACTATCTGTCATGCAATTAGAGGGCATGCACCATTTAATCCCCCCAAGAACAGTGCTTCTTCGAGCGCTTGCTCATTGAAGAGTTTGGCTCTCCTGTCAGTATAACCGGTGAATGAAAAGGGAGAAGTGACAATGTGAAATGAAAGCAGAGCCAGAGGCCGAGTGAGAGGGATTCGGGCATGGGTTACGCACACTTACACATGATGCTGAAGTGCATATGGTTCATTTAACAGTTTAATACCGACAAAGCAGAACGAGGAGGCATTATTTATATCTCCAAGCAACTCCTGAGATGGAAACTAGATCCCAGTGCTGTGCAGGTGTGTTCTGATTTCTCAGCCGCGTATTCAGTAGTTGAAAATGACTCCAGTTGCAGACTTCAGGCTTAGAGGTCACAAGGTGGTTATTTTTATCAAAGCCAATTAACAGGCAGCAGATGCAAAGGTAAGGGTAATATCGGAAGTGGGCTGACTGGAGATGGAATAAGTGACGTGCGGTGAGTCTCCTGGTGTAACCCGAAGACCAGGTGGAAAAGGTGGGTGGGCTCCACTGCGGCAGCTGCAGGATGCAAACCTGTTTTGCATCAGGCTCAATTAATTTCTTCCGATGGGATCCGCCAGCGCACAGTGTTCAGGGGCTATTAGAGATTTCGGGTACCGTGTGCTAATGTATCGCACTAAAGCTTTTACCATAACAAAGCATCTGCAGCCTGCTAATGTTAGAAGGCAGCTGTCTTTACAACAGAGTGTTTGGCAAAACCGTTTCCCATTTGTTGTCAAACACATGGCTAGAGGACAAAAATTATTTACAAATGCGCTGTGCATCATCCCTCTGATGGCTTTATGAGAAAAAATTGCCCAATCTTCCTTGAGAATAAAAAAAAACATTGCCAGTGCTCAGCTGTTACTGAGGCTTTGGACAATCACCAAACACTTCCAGGGTCCGCCCTGATGGATTGTCTTCCTGCTTCATAGTCAAAAGATCATGGGCTCAAGTTGCATGTAAGTAAATAATCCATACAGTAATGACGGAGTGCAGCATTGTTGCAGGTACTTACGTTTCAAAACGTTAAACTGAAGACCCATCTGTTCTTATACTTCATGGATCATTCCACAAAGAAGACTCTGGGGATTCTACCCCGTGTCAAAGCCGCCTGTTATCCTGAAACCAACATCTCTGTCCTTTTCAGAACCAAGTTAAGTGTAATTCGACTTGTGTTTCTGGTACTACAATACCAACTATACATAAATGGCTATGAAATGCTCTGGAACGGCTAAGATCAGGGAAGGTATGTCACGAAAACAATTTTTTCACAAATTTGTTACTTTGACTTCAAAATATTTCGGCTTTCTATCATGTTCCTGCTTTTTTTGTGCTCTCATTAGAACTCAGGAGAATGAAAGAAAGTCTCATTTAAAAAAATATGACATTCTGGGCAGCTTAATGTAGTGATGCTTTCCCTCACGGAAAGATCGGGAACTAGAGGAGGTAACCCATTCAAGATGGAGATGAGAGTTGCCTTTTATCAGTGGGTCATGAATCTTTGCAATTCCCCAAAGAATCACGGAGACAGAATCTCATGACTGAGCATGTTTTGTTTGATTTGTCGCACTTACATCGAAATAGCGAAACATACAGTGAAATGCGTCATTTGCTTCCGACCGAGATAAGCTGGGGGAAGCACGCAAGTGTTGCCATGCCTCTGCTGCCAACAGAGCATGTCCACAACTTACTCACCCTCACCTGTGGTAAATCTTTGGAATGATTGGGAGGAAACTGGAGCACCCGGAGGAAACCCACCCGGTCACAGGGAGAACGTACAGACTCCTCACGGACAGCAGCAGGAAGTGAACCACAATTTTACAGTTGGTGCTGTAAAGGGTTATACTAACAGCTATGCACCCATGCCACCCTAGACAAATCATTGGAACATGGGGAGTTAAATATTACAGAGACAGGCAGCAAAGTGAAGTTGGGCCCAAACAAATCAGTCATGACCAAATAGAATGGTAGACTGGTCCTACCTAGGCCTCAAAGCTCTAGATCTCCCACTCTTGATCTCTCACTCTTTCTTAAGATATTCCTTAAACCCCAAACTACCAACCAAGCTTTAAACTAACTGGCCTAATTTTTCTTCATCTGGTTTAGAGATATATGGTGTTTGATAATGTTTTACTGCACATTAAAAGCACTATATAAATGCAAATGTTGTTGCCGCACGTGGTTAAACAGCCCAACTCATTCACCACTAGCTGGATGTTGCCCAAGGGAAGGAATTTCCACAGTCTGAATCCAGGAGTAAATGATACAGAGATTAAAAATAGTAAACAAGTCTATATCAGATCGTCCATTATTGTGAAGCAATTCTAACCAAGGCAGTGTCAAGTTATTGAAGAAACAATGCTGTAATCCACGGAAAACTATAGTTACGTAGACACTGGCATTTGCAAATGCATTATCACAAACCACAAGGAGAGAATGGGTTTGAAGTATGGAACTCAAAGATTGGCACTATCAAATATTCATTTAATGCTTCAGTTCTATGGATGCTGCCAAACCTGCTGAGATCCCCCAACATTTTGTGTGTGTAACCCTTTAATGTGCCTGTATCTTTCTACTTTACCAATCTGATGGAAAGCTCAGGATTCTGTGGGGAGAGAACTTTCCTCCAGTCCTGATGAAGGGTCTCAGCCTGAAAGGTCGACTGTTTATTCCTCCCCATACATGATGCCTGACCTACCATGTTCCTCCAGCATTTTGTGTGCGTTCCTCTGGATTTCAGGATCTGCAGAATCTCTTGCGTTTGTATTGTTATATTGTCCCTTTATCCCTCTTATTCACTTTTATATTTAACCCAGTTCTTCCTTGATCTATCCAGCCGGGAGCTCAAAAATGTTTGCCTTTCAAATTTATCCTACTCTCTAATACCTTCCAAATTCCTTTTTGGGTTTTTAGTCACTGCCATAGGTCACAATATTTGACCTTCCCATATGTATAAACATCATCAGCTTAAGACCCCTCTGCTAGGAGATCCAGACACTAAATCCATTCCATGGTAGACCTCTATTCATTTGTGAGAGAGAACTATCTGTTTTCTGTTTTCTGTATGCGTGCCCTGCTGGTTAGTAACTCACATCCTACTGAGCTTAGAAGGTGGGACACTACAAGATTGACATGTTGGGAGACCAGTGGTTGGTGTATGAAATGAAAGTTGGTTGGCAGCAAGAGGTCAAGCAAGTTTGTCCTCCAAACAGATCCAATCATGTTGGAAGATCCTACTCAACAATGAACTATGTGTTGTCAAACACAGAGGAGACAAAGAAAGATTTATTTCTGCAAGCAGGTGGGATTCTTCTGTAATTCATTTAATCTCCCAGGTACTTCATCAAGGAAACGTGTAGCAAAAAAACATAATTGGATTACAGGATCAACCAGGCACCCCACAACATCTGTCAGATTTTTTAATAAGATAAAAAGATTGTACGCCAAAGCAATAATTCCCTTTGCACATCACTAACATCCTGCTCTTTGGCATAAGAACAAATGAAGTAGCATCAAAATTAGGACAAATGATTCCCCCCACCCCCCAAGCCTGCTCCTCCATTCAGTAGTCTGGCTGCACTACAGATTCTCCACTTTCCTGCCTGATCCACATATCCCCGACTCCCCAGACTTTTCAAAAACCTATCGATCTAAGCCCTAAGTACCCAGATCAAAGAAGTCTCCACAGCTCTCTGGGGATGAGAATTTCAAAGATTTACACCCCTTTGAGTGAAAAAAATTTCTCGTTGGTTCAATCCCACATCACCTTTACATTGCAGCCTGAGGGTGCCCATTCTCTGCAGCTACTCTTGTCAGTCATTCTCAATGAGATCTTGTTCTTTCAGGGAGTATTGACCAGTCTCACTCAATATTGCCACATAGGACAGACAATCTCCATGTAATAATTCTGCATTGCCTCCCTGGCAAGAATGTCCCACATTAAGTACAGTGCAGGTGCAAATGTAAGTTTGGTAGGCTCCAGTACAGCTACCTATAAAATCAAAGGGTTTTGCCCACAGGCATGGGCATTTTGATCTGGTAGTTAATGTTTTCTAAGCTTTACAAGCTAACATATTTAACCAGAGTGGAAATAGATAAATAAAAAACACATGTTTTCACAATATACCAAACCAACCTGTGGTTAAAGACTTCTGAGGTGTGGCCGTTGTTGTAAAGCAAGAGCATGGCAGCCAGCTTGTGAACAGCAACATCCCACAAGCAGCATGGCCGTAGTTTCGGACCATCTGGAACTGATGGTCAGGACTCTCCTGCTCTTATTCAAAGTCATGCCATGGAATTGTTAATACTTAGTTAAGAGAACAGGGGCCTAATGTTTTACCCAAGAGAAAGGACGTCTAACAGTGGCTTTCCTGCTCTGTTACATGGGTGTGTCAGCTTGAACCATGCTACGGTAAGGGTGGCATGGTAGTGTTGCAGCTGGTACATTGCTTTACAGTGCCAGTAATCAATGACTGGGGCAACACACATCAAAGTTGCTGGTGAACGCAGCAGGCCAGGCAGCATCTCTAGGAAGAGGTACAGTCGACGTTTCAGGCTGAGACCCTTCATCAGGACTAACTGACGAAGTTCGTCCTGATGAAGGGTCTCGGCCTGAAACGTCGACTGTACCTCTTCCTAGAGATGCTGCCTGGCCTGCTGCGTTCACCAGCAACTTTGATGTGTGTTGCTTGAATTTCCATCATCTGCAGAATTCCTCGTGTTTGCACCAATGACTGGGATTTAATTCCATTGTCTGTATGTAGTTTGTATGTTCTCCCCATAACTGCACGGGTTTCCCCCCAGGTGCCCCAGTTTCCTCCCCCATTCCAAAGACATACAGGTTAGGGTTAGTGAGTTGTGGGCATGCTATGTTGGTGCCACTTGCGGGCTGCCCCCTGCGCAATTCTCAGACTGTGTCTGAGACAAAAACAACACATTTAATGTTTCAATGTACATGCGACAAGTAGAGCTGATCTTCCTTTCTATTCCAATCTCTTGACAGGAAACTAATTTTCCAGCTCAGAGACACGAGTGCTGCCCATCGCACCAGACCAACCTTGTTTATTTGGCTCAGTTTATTGGTTGGTAACTTCAAAGCCAAGGTGAGGACAAAGCTGTCAACAAATATCACCTCAGCAATTAGCACTAAGGGATGAGTCACTCTGTGATCTCACGAGTCTGACTGAGACTTATGTTCCTGTATCGTGCTTAACACATCAGCAATAAAATTTCCGAACGGGCTCAGCTGTGTGGAGTGTTTCTCCAATGGAATTCTCAGAGCCCTGGGGACAACGTTGTCTCTTCTAAATATATCGTGAGACAATTATAAAACACCTCTCAATATCCTGAAAGTGGCCACCTTAGGTAGTCAGTAAAAGGGAACTGCCATTATTAACTGGGATATTTATAGTCTATCCCCCTCACTGTGCCAAGCCTGCCCAGGTTGGACTGCAGGCACTGGTATCAACCTACTGGGTGCAGTTGGTTTACAGAGATTAAATCCAGCTGGGTCCTGCCCCAGAAATGCACTTCTCACTAACATACCTTGACAGCCTGTCTCCAGGGCCTAAATAACTCTGACACCAACAAGTGCTGGTGTACTGAGCTGAGACCTCTCACGCTCCTTGCCTGCCCGTTGAGCTCTGACGTGACGCCAATGCACCCTTTCTGCACTTCGGTACCTGCTCTGCAGCTGCCAGCCTCCTGCACTCGGGGTTTTAGTTTGTTGAACTGATGTTGGCTTGGGAAGTTCAGCTACCCACTTTCTGCATTTTGAACAGTGGGTGGAGGGGAGACAGCAATTTCAGAATCAGGCTTATTATACCTGACATACAGCAGGTCACGAAATTTGTTGTTCTGTGGCATCAGTACAATGTAAGACATAAAAAAAAAGCTAAAATAAATAAACAAATAAATAAATGGCTAGATAGCTAGATGTGTTAGAGGAATTATGGAACTAATGCTTCCGGGTTGATGGACCATTCAGAAATCTGATGGTTGAGGGGAAGAAGCTATTCCTAAAACATCGAGTTCCTGATAGTAGTATTGGAAAGAGGGCACGTACTGGATGGGGAGGGTCATTAATGAAAGATGCTAATTCTTGAGGCACGATCTTTTTGAAGATGTCCTACATGGTGAGGTTTCATCCACAATACATGGCAGGGAGTACGAAGGAACGGTGAGACATTGGGATCAGAATCAGGTTTATACGTCACGAAATTTATTGTTTTGTGGCAGTAATGCAAGATATAAAAAAAAACTATATATTACAATAAAATAAAAAACATACAAATAAATAAATACTGAAAAAGAGGAATAGTGTACCAGTGCTGATAGGTTCATGGACCACTCAGAAATCTGATGGTGGAGAGGAAGAAGCTGTTGAGTGTGGGTCCTCATGCTCCTATATCTCCTCCCTGACGCGAGTAATGAGAAGAGGGCATGTCCCAGCTGGTGAAAGTCTCTTATTAATGGATATCATAGAGTCATAGAAAAGTACAGCACAAAAACAGGCCCTTCCAGTCCACACTGAAACCATTTAGACTGCCTACTTTCACCACCTTCTTGAGGTAGCATCTGCCAGTGGGTATTGGTTGTGTGTATGGAAAATATATTGTGCATATCGATAGAAGAAAAGTCTTGGTCGACAGTGCATGACGTTCATGAGTTACGTCAAGGCAAAAGTTTTGAAGAGCTTATTCGAACTTCTCAGATTAAAGACAGTTGGAAGACCGTGATTGCCCATGTCCAACACCATGGCACATAATGATGGTGATGGTGATGATATTGAAAATAAAAATATTACATATACTTGCAGGGTAAGGAACAAAGTAAGAAGAGACCTATAGAAACTCTCCCTCCATGAGTGATGTTCTTCCTGATGAGGCGTCTCAATGTTACAATTTACCATTTTGAAACAGGCCAATAATTTTCAAATTGTGCATTAAATTGGGAAACAGGATTACATTGTTTTCTACTTTAAAAGTAAACATATTTCAGCTCTTTTTTTTAATTTGAGAATTTATTACACAAAGCAATGTTGTTCCTTGACTTTTCAGTCAGTTATGGCTCAGGGGATAGCCCCCTTGTCTTTAAGTCACGAAGTTATAGGTTTCATCATCACTCCAGAGATGTGTGCTCTGATTTAGGCTGAAGCTCTGCTGTAGTTCCAGGGGAGTGCTGTTCTGATCAAGAATTTAAACTGAGTCCTATTCCACTCTTTGATGGTGGAATTGGAAAGTTCCGACTTCACTAATTGAAGAAGAGGCACTCTTTCCCTCGATCAATATGACTTGAAATAAACATCTGGCATTGGTGTTTGTGGAAGCTTGCTGTGTGAAAATAGACTGCTATGTTGCCTAAATGACAACAGGGATAAAATAGGAAATGAGTTGATTGCGTGTGAGGTGCTTGTGAATTCCCTGTGGCAGAGAACAGTGCTGTAGAAATTCAAATACTTCTCTCCTGACTTCCCTTAATACAATCAATTCATTACCCCGTGTAACATTCTTTTCCAGCTTGTTAGCACTTTTGCCTCTGAAATAATGGATTTAAGGCCTCTCTGTAAATGTGAGGACCATATCTAGGCTGGTACCTCAATACAAAACTGAGGGAGTGTTAACTGTTGGCAATACTATTCAGGTGGGCCATTACAGATACATTAGCTTTATTTGTCACATGTACATCAAAACATACAGTAAAATGCAGTGTTTGCATCAAATCAAATCAGTGAGGATTGTGCTGGGCAGCCTGCAATTGTCTCCATACTTCCGACACTAATATAGCATGCCCAAAGCTCATTAACGCTAACCCGTATGTCTTTAGAATGCAGGAGGAAACCAGAACACCCAGAGGAGATTCACGCAATCATGGGGAGTGCTGTGTATTTAATATTTCAATAATATTTAAGTAATCTTGTATATATATAGATTGATTAAGCATTCTTGTTTGTTTAAATAATCAATTATGGGTTATATGTAAAAATACATAAATTGCAAACGTCATCTACCACATGATAAGAGGCGTGTCTCGCTTAGAGTAAACTCGAACTACACTCATGTTCCATGACCCCTGTGTCTTCTTTAAAGTCATTTAATGTTTTGAGGTTACAAAACGTAAAGGGGAGAACAAACTCCTTTAAGACAGCAACGTGTATTGAACCCTGACCTGAAGTTGGTGTTGCAAAGCACTGAACTAACCACTACTCTACGCCTTGCCGCCCTAGAGAGCAGAGAGATAAGCCTGCCGCTCACTTGAATCTTGTCAATCCATGGCATTTTGCAATAGTTTTCCGATGTGTTCAATACCAAGCCTTCAACAACAGGATAAAACTAAATAAATTTCTCATGGTCTCCGTCCGAAATGTTGACTGTTTATTCCCCTGACTTGCTAAGTTCCTCCAGTATTTTCTGTGTGTTCATTATATTTACATTTCCTTACAGCAAATGGCCCAGACATTTCATGTCAATTCCATTCCTTCACTTATCTTCCACAAGCCTAGACTTTCACACATGCCCATTAACTTCCCTCCCCCATTTTCCTCTTGCCACTCATCTGCATTACAGGGAACTTACAATACTGACTTTAACCTACCCACAGATCTTTGGTAAGTGGGAGTAAACCAGAGTGCTTAAAGGAAACCCATATAGTCATAGGTAGAGTTCTTAGACTATGGACAGACAGACAGCACAGGAGTTCGGAATAGAACCCAGTCACTTGAGCTGTGTACAGCAGTTCTTCCTATCGCATCATTGCTATGATAGTTATTTTGCCTGTGGAACTTACTGCCTTCCTATCACACCACTGTTATGATAGTTATTTTGCCTATGGAACTTACTGTATGCAGATTGATCGCTTGGTACTATTAAGGATCCCAGCCATCCATCCAGCATCTACCATCAGGCAGGAGACTCGGATGCATAAAAACAAGAATGGTCAGGATGGTAACCAATTTCTTCTCTCAGGCCAGTAGGCTTCTGTAGCCTCTGCCCCATCGCATTCGAAGTGTCACCAGTTAATCTGTTCTGTAACTTACAATATTTAATTTATGCACTTTACTTTGTTTCTTTATGCATAATTCATCTGAAGATTTTATCCTTACTTTCATAAGTTATTGTGTGTTGCGTGTTCTTCTATGTTTTACACTCCAGTTCGGAGAAACGTTCTCTCGTTTGACCTTCTACATGTATTTACGTAGTTAAATGACAATAAACTTGACTCGACTCGATTCTCTCATAGCTTCAAGACCTTTTGCATACTTCACAGGCCATGGAGCACGTCTGAGATGGAGTCACTGTTAGGATGAACGTTAGGATAAGCAACCAATTTGTACACAGCAAGTTCCCACAGACAGCAATTTGATAATGACCAAACAGTCTGACCACATTGCTGTGTTGATTGAGGCATAACTGTTCACCAGGCCACAAAAGATCTTTGAATTATGGCCAAGGGATCTTTTTGTGCCCGTCGGAGAAGGCTGGTAATTATTGTCCCACTTGAACGATGTCATCTCCGTCAGTGTGTTATCTCCCAATACTCCATTGGAATGTCAGCCTGGACTTTGTGCTTAATTCTCTGGAGCTGCTGTGTAGCATTGCTGATTATAATTTAAAAGTTTGTAATTGAATGTGCAGCAGTCTGGGACATCCTTAGGACATGACAAGATACCATATAAATGTAGATTCTTTCTTCTTTCCCTGCCCCTAGCTCTTCCGCAGGGAAGCAACCTCTCTGATGCTTTTTGCAAAGACAGATGAATCAAGAACTCCCCAAGTGGGGAATCCCAGAAGCACAATTCACTTTAAAATCCTCCATAACTCAAGGACAAAGAACATGAAGGGCACCACGCATTAAACAGTCTCTTCTTTCAACAGAATGAACTTGTTTCTTCCTTCAAGGCTGCACAGCTACCCACTTCAAGACCTTGCTGATGATCGAAGGCAACTTCAATAGGATGGTTTGAACTTTGGTAAAGATAGAAGACGTTCATTAAATGTATATCAATATTGAGGAAAGGTTCCTTATTTTGCTTTGGAATTTGTTATTTTACAAGGAAAATAACAGCATTAAGAACAAAATAGAAGTTGAAAGAAATCAGTCAAATTCATGTTATTTTTATAGCCTCATATGTAAAAGTAGCAGTTTTAGAATTTATGAATTTTAGAATCATTGTAGCCAAGGAAACTATTCAGCCCTTCAAGTTCCTGCCAGGTCAGTCTCACTACCCACATCTTTCCTGATAACTTTGCAAGTTCATTTTCCTCAAGCTTCTACCCAAATGTACTGTCAAGGTGATCACTGAGTCTGCTTCCACCAGGTTCTCAGGGAGACAAATCCAGATGGTGACGCTTCACAACGTGAATTTTTTCTTTACCTCATTTGACACCTGTTTCGTGTCACCGATCCCCTCAGTTTCTCTTCAGCCCTATAATCAGTCCACCTCAGCCTTGGACACATTCACTGGTTCTGCCTCATGGCTCTTTGGATTAGGGAATTCCAAAAATTCACAGCCTTCTGAGGGCAGAAATTCCTCCTCAACCTTGCTGTCGGTCACTGATTGCTGACTCTGAAGTAATAGCCTCTACTAGGTTTCCCAGTCAGGGGAAACTTCCTCTGGGCATCTATCCCTTCAAGCCCTATCAGAATCACCCTTTGTTCCCGTGGAAGGGATAGGCCCAATCTGCTCAACCTTTCTTGGTAAAATAACTGCAACATCCGAGGAAATGATTGAGTGAAAGTGATTTGCTCTGCTTCCAAAGCAGGCATGTCGTTCCTGAACTGAAAAGACCAGAACTGTATGCATAAATGCTATTCCTGCTTCAAGTAGGCTTCATTTATCCTGGTGTCCAAGGAGAACAGGGTATCTTGCCTCAATGACTAGTGTCCAGTAGCACTTACATCTGACGATCTTTGAGAGGTTATTGATGAAGAACACCAACTCCTGCCTGAGGAGTGACTTGGACCCGTTCCAGTTTGCTATCATCACAACAGGTCAACAGCAGGTGCCTTTTTATTGCCTCTTCACACAACCCTAGAACATCTGGAGAGTGAAGATGCATACATCAGGATGCTCTTCATTAACTACAGCTCTGCATTCAATAGTATTATCCCCTTAAAACTAGCTACTTTCTTAGAACTCTGCGAAGATTTGGCATGTCACCTAAAACTTTGACCAAGTTCTATAGATGCATAGGTGGAGAGTATACTGACTGATTGCATCGTGGCCTAGTATGAGAACATCAATGCCCGTGGATGGAAAACCCTACAAAATGTGGTAGATACAGACCAGTACATCACAGGAATAATCCTCTCCACCATTGAACACATCTACCAGGAGCACTGTCAGAGAAAAGCAGCATCCATCATCAAGGACCCCCACCATCCCCCCTTCTCACTGCTGCCATTCAGGAAGAAGGTACAGGTACCTCAAGTCCCATACCACCTGGTTCAGAAACAGTTATTACCCCTCAAACATAAGGCTCTTGTACCAGTGGGGAGAACTTCACTCAACCCATCACTGAACTGATTCCACAATCTACAAACTTACTCTTAAGGACTCTACAACTATGCTCTTGATATTTATTGCTTAGTTAATATAATTTTTATTATTAATTTTATTTTTTGTATTTGCACAGTCTGTTGCCTTTGGCAAATTAGTTGTCCGTCCTTGCTGCATGCAGTTTTCATTGATTCTATTGTGTTTCTTTATATCTTCTGTGAACGCCAGCAAGAAAAAGAAACTCAGTGTTGTATATGGTGACATATACGTACTTTGACAATAAACTTACTTTGAAATTTGAACCGTTAAAAGGCCAACATTTCATTTAACTTCCTAATTACTGACCTTATCAGCATGCAAAATTCTGTGTTCCTGGTACATTGAATTGCTAGTTAACTTAGAATCAGAAGCAGATCTATTTATTTATTTACTTAGTTAGTGATACAGCACAGAGTAGGCCTTTTTGGCCTTTGAGCCGCTTCACCCCAGCAACCACTGACAACCCCAATTTAACCCTAACCTAATCGCGGGACAATTTACAATATCTAATTAACCTACGCCGTATGTCTTCAGAAATTTGTAAAAAAAATGGAACACCCAGGGAAAACCCACACATTCCATGGGGAGGACGTACGCAGACTTCTTACAGACAGCGCCAGAACTGAACTCTGAACTCTGTAATGCCCGAGCTGTAATAGCATCATGCCAACCTCCATGCTACTGTGGTGCCCGTATGTCATGAAATTGGGTGCTTTGTGGCAGTAGTACAGTGCAATGTATAAAATATACTTTATACTTTATTGTCGCCAAACAATTGGTACTGGAATGTACAATCATCACAGCGATATCTGATTCTGCGCTTCACATTCCCTGGATTACAAATATTAAATATTAAAGATATTAAAGTAGTTAAAATTAGTAAATATTAAAAATTTAAATTATAAATCATAAATAGAAAATAGAAAAACGGAAAGTAAAGTAGTGCAAAAAAAAAACTGAGAGGCAGGTCCGGATATTTGGAGGGTACAGCCCAGATCCGGGTCAGGATCCGTTCAGCAGTCTTATCACCGTTGGAAAGAAGCTGTTCCCAAATATGGCTGTACGTTACTACACATTGTATAATACTATACATTGTAATAAAAATGTATATTAATAAAATAAACTAGTAGTGCAAAAAGAGAGCAAAAATAGTGAGGTAGTGTTCATGGATTCATTTTCCATTCAGAATTCTATGAGTGCGTCAGAGTTGTAAGCAAGACATCATTACATCTGGTTATGTCTAAAAGGTTCCCTCATTTGCACATGACATAATTACAACCACATCCCCTTGCCACTATGTAATACCTTTGGCACAGTAAAGCATCCCAAGGCATCCTATAGGAAACCAAATAGTATTTAACATAGGGATACAAAATCGAAGCAATGGCAAAAAAACGGGTTTTAAGGAGCTTATTTAAGGAAGGGAGATGTAAAGGGATTCAGGACATAGGAAGGTGCTCCAATCTCAATGCCAAGGTTGTTGAAGGCACAGCTGGCAGAGGTGTAGTTGTTAAATTTGAACATGCTCAGGAGTCTAGAACTGGAAATGTACAGCAATTTTAGAGTGCTGCAGGGCTCAGGGTTACAGAGAAAGGAAGCTACAGGCAGATTTGAACAAAAGTATAAAATCAGCAAAAAATCAGTTTAAAATTGAACGAGGGCTGTTTTGGATGGATTACGGTATTTCAACAAGAGAGAATGCTGCCCTGACTGACCTTTCAAAATGACTTACTTTCCTTTTTTGAAGAGAAGTATTTTTTTTGTGTCTGAAGCAAGCACTCTACAAAAATACATGGCTTGCTCCTGACCCTTAGCCAGCCAACTCTCTCCCTGCAGCTGAAAGAAAAGAAATACTTCCAGGAATTTCAACAGAAACCAAACATGAATAAAACGGGCCTCAAGTTTCTGTCAGCCTTTCGGGTCAAGTCTCCTTGCAAGCAACTGCCTTTCTATTCAACAGCAACTTTTAACCTGGAGAGGTCCTTGGCAGGTGAATTTACAGACGTCTGCACACTGAGCAGCACTGGGGTTTGCTACCCCCAAGGGTTGAGAAGGCCACAGCTGAACCACAGCTATTTTTTTTTTGAAAAGGCTGTCTTCTCATGAACCTTGACTAGGAAAACACAGAAAGATACCCGTTTCCACAGAATAAAGTCTACAGCCCAGCTGGCAAGCATTGTCCCACTCACTTTTAAACAATATGTCTTTGGTGGATGTTTATTCTGTAATAAATAAATTCCAGATGTCTAATGATTGAACAACTATTTACAAAGCAGCTATTTTCCTCATGGGCATTACATTCATATACCTGTAACTGTCTCTTACAAACACAAACACACACATGCTTGTTCACCTCAGTTCTTCAGGAATTTTAAGTGCATGTAATGCTGAGCATAGATCAAGTTCCTGCCATCTTTGATTTGGATTTAAACATCATGCTGGAAAATCTACAACACTGGATCAAAATAATAATCATTACTTGATCATTGATAATGATCAATAAATAATTGACAAATAATCAACAAGTTGCCAAACAAGCAACAACTAATAACTGCTTTGTCGAGCACCTTTGCTCCAGGGAGGATTTCTTAGTGGCCAACCATTTTAATTCCATTGCCCATTCCCATTTCCACATGTCTGTCCATGGCTTCCTCTACTGCCAGGATGAGGAAACTCTCTGGTATGAGGAGCAACACCTCTCATTCTGTTTGGGTAGCCTCCAACCTAATAGCATGAACATTGATTTCTCCAACTTACAGGAGTTTCTCCTTCTCGCCTTTTCCATTCCCCATTCTGGCACCCCTCTTACCCCTTCTCTTCTCCTGACCTGCCTAACACCTCCCTCTGATGCCCCTACACCCTCCCTTTTGCCTAAGGTCCACTTTTCTCAACTAACAGATTCCATATTCTTCAGCCCTTTACCTTTTCCATCGATTTCTCACTCCCTTCCTCTTCCCCCACCCACTTATCATCCCACTCACCTGGTTTCACCTATTACCTTCTAGCTTGTACTCCTTCCCCTCCCACACCTTCTTATTCTGGATTCTTCTCCTGTCCTTTCTAGCCCTGACGAAGGGTCTCGACCCTAAACATCGATTCTTTATTCTTTACCATTGATGTTGCCTGACCTTCTGAGTTCCGCCAGCATTTTGTGTGTGTTACTCCAGATTTCCAGCATCTGCAGAATCTCTTATGAAAATACTGATCATGGTAGATTTACATCAACTCTGAGTTTACAAACATTCAAGAAAGTCTTGAAATGTTTAGGCCAAAAGTAGGTTTTAAGAGTAATTCAGCTTACTATGAAAGCAACTAAAAGGCACCAATGAAACACTTAAGGAAACTTTGGATAGGTACATGGACGGTGGGGCGGGGGGGGTGGTATCTCTGGTCCTCATAGGCAGAAGACCAGGTCATCATGGACTAGATGGGCCAATGGGCCTGTTTCTCTCCTGTACTGCACTGTGAGTTAATGACGCTACTACAGTCAATGATTTAAAACTTGCCTGTGGGAGGGTAGGGATCTCAATGAAATAGCTTAAAGTTTGGTGATAAATAGATTTCATCTACTGCCATACTAGCTCACCAGTAAATACAGAATCATAGAATAATACAGCACAGGAGCAAGCCTTTCAGTCACTTTGTCTTTGTTAACTCTGTTTTCCAGCACCTGGTCTTAGCCTCTCATGCCTTGCCATTTTAAGTGTTTGATAATTGCCAAAAGTTATGAGAGCCTCTGCCTTCCCCTGCACCTCTGGGAAGTGTGACTCAGATTACAGCCACCTCCTGGGTAAAAAATATCCTCGAACCCCCATAAAACTTCCTATCCTTCACCTTAAACTGATGTCTTCTGCTCTGGGATAAATGCTGGAAGGACTCTGAAGGTCAGGCAGCATCTATGCAGAGGAATATACAATCAACGTTTTAGGACGGGACAATTTCGTCAGGTACTGATGAAGAGTCTTGGCCCTAAACATCAAATGTTTATTCCTCTGTATAGATGCTGCCTTATCTACACTAGCATTTTGTGCGTGTGTGTTTCTCTGGATTTCTGGCATCTGCAGGATCTCTTGTGTTTACGGTTTCCAACTATTCCCCCTATCGATGCCCTTCATAAACTTGTGTACTTCTATATGCCAACCCGTCAGCCTCCTCTGCTCGAAGGAAAAGAAACCCGGTATCTCGTCATTACTGAAATGCTCCTCTATATCCAGAATACTTTAAAATAGAATTGCAAGAACAATTATATTTCATTGTGAATGATTTTACATTTGGAATTGTGTCAGTTCTCCTCCAGGTCACAGATAACATTGACATGGAAATATGCAGTCATTCCTTCAGCATCACTATATCTAAATAAATTTACATATTTCATATTCTTCTGTTTCTCCCTTGCTTTGAAGGAAGTAATTTGGACAATCAAATTTACAGTATGCTGGCTCTCAGAGTAACCCTGTTAGTTCTATTTTTTCGCTTACTTCACCCTCTATAAAAGCTGAAATTCCTTACAAACCAAAGTAATGAAATTAAAGAATGATGAAAAACATCAAAAAGGTAGTGGTCTATTTGAAAAACACAGCATTCAGCTTGCATGCATATTGAGATTTCAGTCTTCCACTGTGTGTTCCATTCAATTTCATTATTGTAAAGGAGCCACACCACATACAGCACTGTGCAAAATTCTCAAGCAGATACAGCACTGTGCAAAATTCTTAAGCACATACAGCACTGTGCAAAAGTCTTACGCTGTACTGCTGCAAAATAAAACAAATTTCATGACATATGTGGGTGATGATAAACCTAATACTGATTGTGGACTGAGAGTGCGAACGGGGCGAGGAAAGAGGATTCATGGTTAGGAAAAGGGGAAGGGAGGGCAGGAAACGGGAAGCACCAGAGATATTCTGCAATGATCAATAAACCAATTGTTTGGAATCAAATGACCTTGACTGGTGTCTCAGGGCTGGGTGTGTCTGCACCCACTGTGCGAAAGTGTTAGGTACCGTAGCTACATATACAGTATATAGTATATGCCTAAGACTTATCCACAGTACTGTAACTCTTCTGACCAACAGACTCACAATATGTCCACACACTTAGACACCCACACAAGAGACAAACGATCACTCAGATAAACTTTCCTGAAGATTCATGATTAATTTTCTAGTAATACTGTGAGCCCTTCCAGGGAAAAAAACGAACACCTAGAGGAGTACAAAAACTGACATTTTTAATTCCTCCAAATCCTTGTTAACTAGTTAAGAAAATATTGTGTTTAAGAAAACACTTTTGATTGATGTTTAAGAAGTCAAATTGGATAAAGAGTCTGATGAGTTTCTGACTGGCTGGGGGAAGGCAGGACACTGTGAAGATAGATATATTAGTTGGCCAGTGACTGTAGAGTGAGGTGGAGTGATCTGAAACCACCTGGCAAAGGTTCCAGGAATATGTCCAATCACAGTTGGCAATTCTTTCACCCTGCTCCCATCCATTAGATTGGATGCCAAGGATTCAACTGTTAAAACGAAGCACTCAACACAGCTCATTAGCACTGATGCTAAAGTGAACTGACACAGAGACAGGATTGTTGCTCTCATCAGCTTGCACTGCGCACCAGGCCACTGCCTCCATCTGCCCCCTATTCATACCCGTCATTTCATTTTAATTAGCAATGTGCTCACTTTGCTTACTGCCGGATTTCTCAATCACTTGGGGCCACCTGCAGCCCTCGTGGGCTGCAAGATAGCAAGGCACATTAATAGTGGGGAATAGAAACTGTGTTCAACCAGATCTCAGCTGAAATCCTATCTTGCCTGGGTTTTGCAAATGTATATGCTAAGTGACCACTTTATTTTGTACCTCTTGTACCTGAAAAAGTGGCCTTTGACTATAAGTTTGTGGTCTTCTGCTGCAGTAGTCCATTCACTTCAAGGTCTAACGTATAGTGTGTTCAGAGGTGCACACCACTGTTTTATTGTGTAGTTATTTGAGTTACTGTCACCAGCCTCTCAGCTTGAACAGGCCTGCTCTTTCTCCTCTGACCTCTCTCATTAACAAGGTGTTGACCCTCAGAACTGCTGTTCACAGGATGTTTTTTCTGTTTTTCATACCATTCCCTGTAAACTCTAGAGACTGTTGTATGTGAAAATCCCAGGAGATTAGTTCTGAGATACTCAAACAACACCCCCCCCATCTGACACCAACAATCATTCCATTGTCAAAGTCACTTAATTCACATTTCTTCCCCGTTCTGATGTTTGGTCTGAACAACAACTGACCTCTTGACCACGTCTGCATGATTTTATGCATTGAGTTGCTGCCGCATGTTTGGCTGATTAAATATTTGCGGTAAAGAGCAGGTGTACAGGTGTACCTAAAGTGGCCACTGATACACCGTCTCCAGCTTTATTGCTATTACTCTCCATGTCAAGTCCCGTCCTGGGGAAGTGTACCCCAGTCCTTTAGTCCTTCCACTGTCCTCTTTTCCTGAAGGGTTAAGCTTTCAGTGTTATTGTTTCCACACCTGAAAGGTGAGTTCAGATCTTGGAGCTTTAAATAAATTTCTCATAGTCACAGTCATAGTCATACTTTATTGATCCCGGGGGAAATTGGTTTTCATTATAGTTGCACCATAAATAATAAATAGTAATAGAACCATAAATAGTTAAATAGTAATATGTAAATTATGCCAGTAAATTATGAAATAAGTCCAGGACCAACCTATTGGCTCAGGGTGTCTGACCCTCCAAGGGAAGAGTTGTAAAATTTGATGGCCACAGGCAGGAATGACTTCCTATGACGCTCTGTGCTGCATCTCGGTGGAATAAGTCTCTGGCTGAATGTACTCCTGTGCCCACCCTGTACATTATGTAATGGATGGGAGACATTGACCAAGATAGCATGCAACTTGGACAGCATCCTCTTTTCAGACACCTCCGTCAGAGAGTCCAGTTCCATCCCCACAACATCACTGGCCTTACGAATGAGATTGTTGATTCTGTTGGTGTCTGCTACCCTCAGCCTGCTGCCCCAACACACAACAGCAAACATGATAGCACTGGCCACCGCAGACTCGTAGAACATCCTCAGCATCGTCCGGCAGATGTTAAAGGACCTCAGTCATACAATGTTTTCTGAGATCTCGGCCGGAGACATCGTGAAGTTTATTAAAGCAACCCAATAAAATTTGGCTTAAAAAGCAAATAAAATTGAGAATAAGAAACTACCGAGATGATTGTACTTTAGTCTCTGTTGTTCAGGCTGGCCTTCCCTTCTTCTGTGCACCATAACCTCTGCGGAACATCAGTGCTCAGTGATCTTCATCGGCTCCCATTTCGCAACTGCTTGGATTTTAAAGATCTCATCCTTGATTTCAAATCCCTCTAAGGTCTTGCCTTCCAAATCTCCGTAACCTCCTCCAACCTACAATCCCTCATTATATCTGAACTTCACAACCCTGGCCTCCTGTTCATTCCTAACTTGATGTCTGGCAGCCATCCCTCCAGATGACAAGCAATTCTCTCCCTGAACCTCTTTGCCTCTCCACTTTCTTTTCCTCCTTTAAGACTCTGGTCACCCCACCTGTATATGGCTTCCTGTTCAATTTTGTTTGTTATACTCTTGTAAAGCAAGTTAGCAGTCTTGAGATGATGGTTGTTATTATTGAATTATAAGAGTACCAGAATATTCAACATGAACATACATGAATTTAAATATACCTACAAGACACCTTACTGCCTACTGTCACAAATTTTTTTGTTTCATCTTTACACATGGTATAATTGCAAGTCAAATTTGTAATGAGAACTGCCCATGTAAACAAGTCACTTTGTATTCAAATCCACCTTCTGTGAAGATGACGGTGCCTGGATTTTGCATCTCTGAGCTTCTTTCGTTGAATTACAGAGAAACTCTAAAAAACCTCTGCATCCCCAAACTTGCACAAAATGAGTAAGGACAAAAGGTTATGAATTCAAAATGGGAACTGACTTATAGCCATGTGGCTTGGGTTAATTAGTCTCTCACCCCCAACTCTGCTTCATCTGAAGGCAGTTTGATTCCCCATGGGCGTATGAGAAAAGGAATGACGTGCAAGCATTAAACTAAAGTGTTATGGAAACGGAAACTCTCTGTTCCTCATCTAGATCTGATCCTTTGAGATATGGTACCTGCATGCTATACAGTCAAGAATAGTGCGCATTAACTTCTCTTAGCAACAGAGTGCAGTAGTCTGGAGCAACCTGCTCAGCCAGGGTTTAGAAAACAATCATATCTTTACTAAAAAAAACCTGCCCCATTAAAAGATTTGAAACTGCAGTGATCGGGTATCAGTTGCTGTTCTAATGCATGATGAAGAGAACGTATAATTTTAAAGTTTTTTTTCTCTGACAGTGTTTACATCCAATACTAACCAATGTCACGCTCTGTAAATCAGAAGGATGAGGCTGCTTGTGTCCAAGTTGGCCTGTGACCTTTTCAAAAAAACTGACTTGCATTTGTTCAGCCATTTTCACTATTTCACGATGACCCCAAAGTACCTTACAGCCAACCATGTACTTTTTCTTGCAGGAAGTTTGTGTGGAGCAAACTTCCACAATCAGGTGATATTTAATCTTGCTTTAGTGATGTTGAATAAGGTATAAATACTTCCTGAGATTCCAACAGTGAATGCCCTAACTTCTCAAACAGTGTTATAGAATTATTCACCTTGAGAGAACAGATGGGGACCTCAGTTTAACACCTCGTCCAGAAAAAAATGGCATTTCCTATGGAGCAGCAGCCTTTCAGTACTGACCCAGAGCCCCAGGACTGGCGTGCTCAAAGGTACTTGAGTGGGATGTGAACACAGAACCAGAGGCAAAAGTGTGGGGCATTGTATCAAGACTAACAGTTAGAAATCACGTAGATATGGGTTAAAAGAGAAATATATGTATGCATACAGCCCTTTGTTTCATTGTTAAAATGCCCTGATGTGCTTCACAGAGCAAATCACCCAGCAATGAGCAACAAGTCCTATTATAGAAGCTAGAAATTACAGTACATTACAAGCCTTTCTCTAAGATCAATCAAACTCTTTCCTCCTACATAGCCTTCCATTTTACTATCATCCACATGCCTAAGAACTTCTCAAACGCTCCTAGTGGATCTGCCTCTAACACTACATCTGGTTCTTCTACGCACCCACCTCTCTCTGTAAAAAAAAACCTTTTATACTTTCCTCCAGTCACTTTAAAATTATGCCCCCTTGTGTTAGCTGTTTCCATCCTGCGAGATAGCCTCTGGCTATCCACTCGATCTCTGTTTCCTATCATCTTGCATACTGTATGTAGGGAAATGCACCATCATTTCGGTGTTGGCATCAAAGTCAGAAAGTGAGATGAGTGAGCACGTAGTTAGAAGGTGTGATCATGTAAATGGAAAAGGGTATACCTAAGAACTTGTACTGTACCAATCAACAGACATGTTCTATGTACAAATTGTGCATAAAAGGCAATTTGTTTACAATAGAAAGCGCAAGAATAACTTTCATGACAAGCAACATCCACTGGGAAACCGTTGTCAGTTGCATACCTATTGCGGCACAAATGGTAACACACATCAAAGTTGCTGGTGAACGCAGCAGGCCAGGCAGCATCTATAGGAAGAGGCGCAGTCGACTTCGTCCTGACGAAGGGTCTCGGCCTGAAACGTCGACTGCGCCTCTTCCTATAGATGCTGCCTGGCCTGCTGCGTTCACCAGCAACTTTGATGTGTGTTGCTTGAATTTCCAGCATCTGCAGAATTCCTGTTGTTTGCGGCACAAATGGTGCAGTGTACGTTACCTTCACTGGGAACAGGGATTAGAGCTGGAATGTTTTACAAGTCACTCTGGAAAAGAAAACATGAGCACATTGTTTGAGAACTCCGTTATGGACGGTTCCAAGGAGGGAGGATAGGCATGGGGCCAGCAACCCCATCCCATAAAAACCCAGAGCTACAGAAATGCCAACAGAAGCTCCAAAGACATCGTCCCTGGGAGAGGAAGGATCTTCGAAGATGGGTTACACCTGGGGACAATTTGAAGGACTGACCCTGTTGAGCTGCTGTCAGCGGTTAGGCCTCAGTGGGGGTGATGGATTGTAGAAGAAGAATCCATCAGCTGGTATTGATATATTATTGTCACACGTACGAAGAATCAGTGAAAATTTTAGTTTTGTAAGCCATCCATGCAGATTATTTCAAAGCACAAGTACAATGAAGTAGTGCATGGGAAAAGTGATTATAGAAAACAGAATATTGTGTTCTGGTTACAGCTGCAGTACAGGTAAACAATAAGGCGCAAAGACCATGACAAGGTAGGCTAGAGATTGAGAGTTCATCTTTAATGTACAAGGGCTCCATTCAAGAGTGTTATAACAGCAGATGGAAGCCGTCCTTGGGTCTGGCGGTGTGTGTTTTCAAGTTTTTGTATTTTCTACCTGATGGAAGGGGGAAGAAGATAGAATATCTGGGATAGATCCTGGCTGCTTTTTCTAGGTAGTGAGAAGTGTAAACAGAATCCATAGAGGGGAATCTGTTGTTTTTTTTTGTGATCATCTAAGCTACATTCACAACCCTCTGCAATTTCTTGCAAACTTGTTAAGAGCAGTTACCATGATGTATTCATATAGGAAGCTTTCTCTGGTGCATCTATAGAAATTGAGGAGGATCAGGCTAAACCCAGAAATGAAACAGTAATTAAAGGAGTGAACGCTTTCACATTAATGTCCTGCACGCGGCATCTCCAGGTTGACTTTTCAATGGTTAGTATAATGTCATTGATTCACCAGAGTTCCCTTCATTGATCCTGGCCTTTTCTTTAAATATCACTCATGAGCCGCCTGCTGTGATCACTCTCTCCTTGATCAGCTCACACCTCGCTGGAGTCCGGTGCTAAATGCATCATGAGAGTAGAGCAGGTCAACTTATCACGAGGGAGCAAGAGATGATTGGGGCGTGATACCCAGGCACACAGGGGAGCCCCATATCCAGTGCTTGTCTCATGTTCGCTCTTCTCTCCACGGGAACTTTCTGGCCAATTTGCTGTGGCTGCCAGGGGTAGAGTGTATTAAGTACTGACCCACTTCCAATGATATGATGGCCGTAAGCTGTCAGCAGAGCTCCAGGCAGCAACTGTAGTGATGTCATCTTTTGATGTGTTCTTGTCCAATTTCCTGATTTTTTTCAGATTCATTTCATTCATCACATGCATATAGAAATGTATGGTGAAATGTGTCATTTGCATTTAACAATCAGCAGAACTTAATAGCGTGCTGAGGGCAGGCCAAAAGTGTTGCCTCAGGTTCTGGCGCCAACACAGCTTGTCCACAATGCCCGGCAGAACAATATAGAACACAACAAGCAACAAAACACCAGTAGCAAAGCAAGCCTTATCCTACACACAAACACACAGTTCTCTAAACCCTAAGCCAGGTCTTCTCCCGCCTTCCGCGGACTCACAGGCACTGAGTTTCCAGGTGGACATCACAGTGAAATTCAGCACATGTTCAACATACCAGAAGAGGGTGCAATAAAATTTCTAGACAAGCATTCTCTGCAGACATTTTTTTGGGATAGTTAAACTATGCAATAAAGTGTTGCATGAAAATGAGTATGTTCTTCTCCGATCTTTGAGCAATCTTCAGCTGTCTTGGTGAATCGAACTCCAACACCGAAGCTAGTGAATTCAAAGCCAACTTCAGGGATGTTAGCTCAAAACTCGAGACCAGCTCTCAAGCACTGTACTGATGGCGGGCTGTTCCCGACTTTGAATGAGATATCAGACTGATATCTATCTGCTTCCTCGGACTCTAAGATCCTTTGGCAGAAATTGCTCCGTATTCAGCAGCAAAGACTGCAGGGTATGTGAAGGATGAACTGACCTAACTATTGTTTAAATGTTAAAAGAATTCAAAAGGGTGGATGCAGATACATGTTTCCCCTTGATGACCCGATTAGAATTGACAGCATGTAATCTCAACATTAAGGAGGGGAATCATACAATGATACAGATTGCGGGAAAGCTATTTGGCCCATTATATCTGCGCTGGATGCTTGATGAGGTTATCCAATTAATCCAAAACTGCCACAGTTTACCAATAGTACTGTAAAACCATCCACTTTAATTAATTATCCAAAATCTTTTTGAAGCTACAGATGGTTCTGTGTTCACTCTAGCTTCAGGCAGTGCATTTCCAGGTTATCGTAACATAGATACTCATTTTCATACAACATTTTATTACATTGTTTCATCATCCCAAAAATGTCTGCAGAGAATGTTATTGTAACCCACTGTATAAAAAATGTGTTGCCCATTTCTTTTTGGCAATTGCCTCATATCCACGTCTGCTGCTTTTGAACCTCCTGTCAGGGAAAACAGTTCTCCTTACTTAACCTTGTCAAACCTTTTTTTGATTTTGAACAATATCAAATCTGTGCTTAATCTTTCCTACTCCAAAGAGAACAATCTCAGAGGAATCAACTGGATTGTTCTTTTATAAAGAACATAGAACAGTACAGCACAGGAAACAGGCCCTTCAGCCCATCATATCTGTGCTCACCATGCCAATCTAAACTATCCCATCTTCCTGCACACTGTCCACAATCTTCTAACTTCTGCCTGTCTAAAAACATCTTAAATGTTATTATTATGTCCGTTTCTATCACCTCTCTAAACAGCAAATTCCTATTAACTGAGACTAACTGCTCCTGGATTGGCTGCAGTGATGACTGGCTTCGTGGCTGTGGACTCACTTTTGTGAATTTCAGTTCTGAATGTTATTTCTTTACTTTTGTTGTTTGCATGATTTGTGTTTTTTTTCCTGCACATAGGGTGTTTGATGGTCTTTTTTCAATGGGTTCTATTGGGCTTCTTTGTTTTGTGGCTGCCTGTATGGAGACGAATCTCAAGGTTGTATAGAGTTTACATACTTTGATAAATAATGTACTTTGAACTTTGATCTCTGTCATAACAACTTGAAAGTTCAAATTACATTTATTATCAAAGTATGTATATGTCATCATATGCTACCCTGAGGTTCATTTTCTAGTGGGCATTCACAGTAGACACAAAGAAACACAATAGAATCAGTGAAAAACTACACACAAAGACTGACAAACAACCAATGTGCAAAAGAATGTAAACTGTGCAATTATTAAAAAACAAAGAATAATAGTAATGAATAAATATGTGTAGGGCTCTCAGTAATATTAACTGCTAACTGCTAATAATGAAATGGCTTCTCTGTAGTGTTAAAATAAAATGGCTTCTCTGTAGTGTTAACTGATGAGATAAGGTTCTCTGTAGCAGCATGTGTGGGTTATAATTAGTGATAACGGGACTTGTATTCATTTGCTAACCAATAGAAGAGATGTTATTTTTTTCTGTCTGTGTGAAAGCTATTAGTTTGCACAGATTTGGAGTTTTTTTTCAGGAGGGAGAACAAAGAGGAAGGACGTGCTGGACGCGCTTTGGTAGACCACCGTGGTTGGTCCCAGTTGGAGGGTCGAGGAGTTTGGAGGAGATCGAATGGTGGAGAGAAGACTCCGTTAATTCAGCTCCAACAGTTGTGCACGAATTGGTTGAACTCCGATAAGTTTGGCGCCTTTCTCTTTTCCTTTTGTATTTGTATCTCGATGAACCACATAGTCACATTAAGATTTATAAAGTGTAATCAGTTAATCGTACCTTGTGTGCTGTCTGATATTTTATGCGTGAGTTTGTACCGGGGTGCATTACACAGCATCTACGCAAACGTGAGACACGGTTTGGCGGGCGGACGGGGTTTCCTCTAGATAAATGTGAGTCAATAGCCCTAACAATTATATATGTAATAAATAATACTGAGAACATGAGTTGTAGAGTCTTTGAAAGTGAATCTAAAGGTTGTGGAATCAGTTCAGCATTGAGGTGAGTGAAGTTAACCATGCTGGTTGACGATCCTGATGGTTGAAGGGTAACAACGGTTCCTGAACCTGGTGGTGTGGTGCTGAAGGCTCCTGTACCTCCTTCTCAATGGCAGCAGAAAGAAGAGAGCATGATCTGGTTGGTGGGGGTCCCTGATGCTTTCTTGTGGTAGCACTCCATATAGAGCAGGGGGTGTGGACTTTTCCTGTGACTGGGCTATATCCAGTACTTTTTGTAGGCTTTTCAATTCATGGGCATTGCTGTTTCCGTATCAGGCTATGGTGCAGCCAGTTAGGATACTCTGCACTGTGCATTTTCAGAAGTTTGTCAAACTTGCTTTGCAAATCTCTTTTAAAACTATTCCCCTCTCACCTTAAACCTATGTCCTTTAGTACTTGGCATTTCTACCCAGGGAAAAAGACTCTGAATATCTACCCAATCTATGCATTACATAGCTTTATGTACTTCTACCAGATTGCCACTCAACTTACGTCATCCAAGTTTGTCCAACCTCTCTTTACAGGTAATAGTCTCCAATCCAGGTGAGCCTCTCCAAAGCACCAGCATTTCTTCTCTACAGTATGGTGACAACAACTGCATACAATATTTGAAATGTGGCGGGAAAAAAGTACTATTTGGCTGCATCACGACTTGCCTACTTTCTTACTTAGTCATAGTCATAGTCATACTTTATTGATCCCGGGGGAAATTGGTTTTTGTTACAGTTGCACCACAAATATTAAATAGTAATAGAACCATAAATAGTTAAATAGTAATATGTAAATTATGCCAGTAAATTATGAAATAAGTCCAGGACCAGCCTATTGGCTCAGGGTGTCTGACCCTCCAAGGGAGGAGTTGTAAAGTTTGATGGCCACAGGCAGGAATGACTTCCTATGACGCTCTGTGCTGCATCTCAGAGGAATGAGTCTCTGGCTGAATGTGTCCACCCTGTACATTATGTAGTGGATGGAAGATATTGACCAAGATGGCATGCAACTTAGACAGCATCCTCTTCAGACACCACTGTGAGAGAGTCCAGTTCCATCCCCACAACATCACTGGCCTTACGAATGAGTTTGTTGATTCTGTTGGTGTCTGCTACCTTCAGCCTGCTGCCCCAGCACACAACAGCAAACATGATAGCACTGGCCACCACAGACTCGTAGAACATCCTCAGCATCGTCCGGCAGATGTTAAAGGACCTCAGTCTCCTCAGGAAATAGAGACGGCTCTGTCCCTTCTTGTAGACAGCCTCAGTGTTCTTTGACCAGTCCAGTTTATTGTCAATTCGTATCCCCAGGTATTTGTAATCATCCACCATGTCCACACTGACCCCCTGGATGGAAACAGGGGTCACCGGTACCTTAGCTCTCCTCAGGTCTACTACCAGCTCCTTAGTCTTTTCTACATTAAGCTACAGATAATTCTGCTCACACCATGTGACAAAGTTTCCTACTGTAGCCCTGTACTCAGCCTCATCTCCCTTGCTGATGTATCCAACTATGGCAGAGTCATCCGAAAACTTCTGAAGATCTTCTGAACTTCTGAAAACTACTCGATAGACTGATGAATGAAGCAAGCATGCCTTACATTTCCTTTGCTGCCATATCCACTTGTGTTGCCAATTTCATGGAAATATGTAATTGCACCCATATCAAGAACCAAGGATCAACTTTATTCACTGTACACATTTGTATGCATTAGGAATCTGCTGTGGTATGTTGGTCAGGGCATGACATACAACAAAAAACAACCTTCACAATTATGAAAATTATATAAAAATACAGTTAGAGGTTAAAGTATAGATGTGGAATAAAATGTGCATAAATACATATATACCAGCATGTATTTGCAATGTAAACAGCAGAGAGGGAATTTATAGAATGCCTATGAGATGGCTTTTTAGAGCAGTTTTTTGTTAAGCCCACTCAGAGGCATGGCAACTCTGGAATGGGTGTTACGCAATGACCCAGATTTGATTAGGAAGCTTAAGGTAAAGGAACCCTTCGGAGATAGTGATCATTCTACAGTTTGAGAAGGAGAAGCTCAAATCAGATGTATCAGTATTACAATGGAGTAAAGGGAATTAAGGAGGAGGAGGAGAGAGGAACAGGACAAAGTTGGTTAGAAGAGGAAACTAGCAGAGATGATGGCAGGACAGCACTGGTTGGGATTGCTGGGGAAAACTGGAAGGAGCGGGAAATAAATGGTGGACAAATTTTATAATAATTTTGTGTTAGTCTTTACTGTGGAAGGCACTAGCAGAATGCTAGAAATGTGAGAGTGTGAGGGGCAGAAGTGAGTGCCATTGCTATTACTAAGGAGAAGGTACTTGCGAAGCTTTAAAGCCTGAAGGTAGATAAGTGACCTGGGCCAGATGGACTACACTTCAGGGTTCTGAAAGCGGTGGCTGAAGAGATTGTGGAGGCATTAGTACTGATCTTTCAAGAATCATTGGAACTGGAATGGTTCCCGAGGGCTGGAAAATCGTAAATGTCACTCCATTCTTTAAGTAGGGAAGAAGGCAGAAGAAAATAAATTATTGGCCAGTTAGCCTGACTTCAGTGGTTGGAAAGATTTTGGAGTCTATTATTAAGGATGAGGTTTTGGGGTACTTGGAGGCACATGACAAAATAGGTCAAAGTCAGCATAGTTTCCTTAAGGGGATATCTTGCTTACCAAATCTGTTGGGATTTCTTGAGGAGATAACAGGCATGATAGACAAAGGAGATTCAGTGGATGTTGTTTATTTGGATTTTCAGGATGCCTTTGTCAAGGTGCCACACATGAGGCTGCTTAACAAAATTAATAGCCCATGGTATTACGGGAAAGGTACTGGAATGGATAGAAGATTGGCTAACTGGCAGGAGGCAATGAGCCAGAATAAAGGGGGCCTTTTCTGGTTGGCTGCCAGTGACTAGTAGTGTTCTGCATGGGTTGGAGTTTGGACTGCTTCTTTTCTCCTTGCAGGTCAATGATTTTGATGAAGGAGTTGATGGCTTTGTGGCCAAGTTTGCATAAGATATGAAGATAGACGGAATGGTAGGCAGCTCTGGAGAAGCAGGGTGTCTGCAGAAGGAGTTAGACAGATTATGGAAATAGGGAAGGAAAAGGCAGGTGGAGTATAATGTAAGGAAGTACATTGTCATGCACTTTGGCAAAAGGAATAAAAGCGTGAACTATCTGTAAATGGGGAGAAAATTTGAATCAGAGGTGTGTAGGGACTTGAGAGTTTTTGTGCAAGATCTTCTCAAGGTTAACTTGCAGGTTAAGTCAGTGGTAAGGAAGGCATATGCAATGACAGTAGCCATTTTGAGAGGACTAGAATAGAAAAGCAAAGATATAATGCCGTGGCTTTATAAGGCATTAGTCGTACCGCTCTTGGGAGTATTGTAAGCAGTTTTAGGCCCCTTATTTAAAAAAGGATGTGCTCTCATTGGAGAGAGTCCAAAGGAGATTCACAAGAATGATCCCAGGAATAAAAGTGTTTGCATACGATGAGTGTTTGATGGCTCTGGGCCCGTACTTGCTGGAGTTTAGAAGAATGATGGGGTTCTCATTGAAACCCACCGAATGTTGAAAGGCCTAGATAAAGTGTATGTGGAGAGGATGTTTCGTATAGTGGAGTAGTCCAGGACCAGAGGGAACAGCTTCAGGATTGGGGGACATCCACTTAGAACAGAAATGAGGAAAATTTTCTTAAGACAGAGGTTGGTGAATTTGTGAAACTCTTTGCCACGGAAGGCTATGAAGGCTAAGTCATTGGGTATATTAAAAGTGGAGGTTGATAGGTTCTTGATTAATCAGGGCATCAAAGGTAACTGGGAGAAGGCAGGAGAATGGGATTGAGAGCGATAATAAGTCAGCCATGATTGTATGATAGAACAGACTTGATGGGCTGAATGGCCCGATTCTGTGTCTAGCTCCTATGGTCCTGATAACAAGTGGTTTAAAGTGTTTACAATGCAGTGCAGTGACGGGGGCACTAGATAGAGAGGGTGTAGGTGCTAAGTAGAATGGTTGATCAGATAAACTGTTTGGAGTCAAGACTTTTAAAATGCTGTGAGGTTTTGTTTTAATAGGCTATTACACTTTCCAGAAAAGAGAGGTTGCAGGGTGGATAGTGATTTTTCCAGCTCACTTCTTTGTCCTGGATATTTATAAATTCCAGTGTTTCTAAAGGTCCGCTGATTTACTGTGTAGTTTCATTTTGCATTTGGTCTCCCAATGTATCACCTCAACCTTGTCCCAGATTAAATTCTATCTGGCCATTCCATTGCCCAAATTTCTAATTGCTGCATCCTTCCTCACTATTCACATGTTCACCGCCTTTGTTCTAATTTCATGTTATAAATAGAGGTCCCACCACAGATCCTGTAGAACAAGACGGTACAAATTAACAGGCTGAGTGACTGCCTTCCTCATTCTAACGTTTCTGTGATTTGGACTCTGTGGCGGTGAAGAAATGGGAAAATATTTCCAAGTATCAGAGAGTCCGAGAGCATTGCAGGGTGCAACTAGGCCCTTTGGCCCATCTAGTCTATGCTGAATTGTCATCCTACATAGTCGCATTCACCCACAAACGGACCATAGCCCTCCATATCCCTCCCATTCATTTACTTATCCAAACTTTTTTTAAATATAGCAATCAAAACCCCATCCACCACTTCTGCTGGCAGCACGTTCCACACTTGCACCACCCTCTTACAACTTCAGGGAGAGTCTCCACTGGTGGTCTTCCTATTGCCTTTGCCTTCTCCTGTGATGGAGCTGTGAGTCTTGAACTGGATTGTAAAGACCTTGGTGTGTTGTGTTGTGATGCTTTTTTTTTTGACATTGCATACTATTACAACTGTGTGGAGTGATGGTAGTCCTCAGTACTTCCTTACATGCCCTTACACTTCCTCCCTCACCACCATTCAGGGCCCCAGACAGTCCTTAATGGTGAGGCGACACTTCACCTGTGAGCCGGCTGGGGTGATATACTGCGTCCGGTGCTACCGGTGCGGCCTTCTATATATTGGCGAGACGCGACGCAGACTAGGAGATCGTTTCGCTGAACACCTACGCTCTGTCCGCCAGAGAAAGCAGGATCTCCCAGTGGCCACACATTTTAATTCCACGTCCCATTCCCATTCTGACATGTCTATCCACGGCCTTCTCTACCGCCAAGATGAAGCCACACTCAGGTTGAAGGAACAACACCTTATATTCCGTCTGGGCAGCCTCCAACCTGATGGCATGAACATTGACTTCTCTAACTTCCGTTAATGCCCCTCCTCCTCTTCTTACCCCATCCCTTATTTATTTATTCATTCATTCATTTTTTTCCCCCTTTTTTTTCTCTCTTTTTCTCCCTCTGTCCCTCTC
The DNA here is from genome assembly GCF_963921235.1 of Mobula hypostoma. NCBI lineage: Eukaryota > Metazoa > Chordata > Chondrichthyes > Myliobatiformes > Myliobatidae > Mobula > Mobula hypostoma. Next base: position 32,442,627 of record NC_086120.1, read on the forward strand.
ACAATAACTCCTTGCCTGCTCTCCATCTTCCTCTGCTGGTCAGGGTGCCTATCCTGCAGGCTCCCTTTTCCAGGAAAGGTGTCTAACTTCTTGAGTGTTGCTTGATGAGGTAACAGCTTTTCCATCGTAGTCCTAACTTGTGCCTTGTGAATGGTGAAAAGGGTTTGAGGAATTAGAAGGTGAGTCGCGCTCTGTGGGACACTTGCCCACTGACCTGTTGATCTATTTGGTTGGTCCAGTTAATATTTACTGTTTTATCACTGGCTCCAGAGTTGGAATTCCATGTGGGTAAGTGGAATGAAGTCTGATGGTGCCCTTGGGTAAGACTGGAGTTTGAAGCCTAGTGTTCAGTGATCGGCGAGTCCTGTGGTCAATGCTGAGGATCAAGGACTGAATTTCAGAAGTTGAGGCCGGTTGGCTGGAGATCCAGTTCTGTGATGTTTTGCAAGTCCACTGAGGTAGTCGAAGGCCCAATGTCTGTGAGTCCATAATCAAATCTGGGTCCGCTGGAGGCTTAAGAATATGGACTATCTGAATTTAGAGTGTATGCATGTAGGTGGGAGGGAGGAATGGGGCGTATTTTGCTGCTGTTATGTTCCGCTTTGCTGTGTTCTGTGTTGCTCTGCCAAGCATTGTGGGCATGTTATGTTGGCACCAAAATGTGAAGACACTTGAGGGCTGCCCCAAGCACACCCTTGGATGTGTTGTTTGGTAACATAAACAACACATTTCACTGTATGTTTCGATATGCATGTGAAAATAAACTTGAATCTTTAATCTTGAGTTACTAGCCTCAAGAGCCAGGCCTGCTTGGTACCAGCCAGCACTTATTTTAAACAACGTTTTATGCCTCTGTCAATTTTTAGCTTTTTGCAAACTGGACCAAAACAGCTAATCCCAGGAAGGCAAATCCACTTGATATGTTTACAGACCCCTCAAAGAAATCAATCAGATCCCAGGAACTAAAGATAATTGTTTGCAAAGAGTTTCAGAATCAAGCAAACTCTTTTCAGGAAATCCAATAAGGTGACATTTTGCTCTGTCAGTAACTTTCCTTCCTGCTGAAAAAGCATCACCAAGAGAAAACATGACTTCATCAACTCTCGTACCCTTCTCTCTGCATCAAAGGATTAAAGGTCCAAGTTCCACTTGAGGACCAGGACACAATTTAGATTGGCATGCCGCAGAGATTGTTTGAATGAGATGTCAAAGCAAGATCCAGGCTCTCTGTTGAGATTCTTTATTAAAGAACGTCCAGCCCCACACAAATAAACAAGGATTTGTGCCCTGGCCAACCTTCTGTTCTCCAACATGAAACAAATGTACTGGTTAGTTTTTTGCTTCCTATGAAACAGCAGTGTGCCAAAGGTTGTTACATTCAACATGCTTTATGTCAATAATTTCCACTCAAAAAACTAAAACAGAAAAAATTTATCGTGATTTTATTGTTATGCTATCTAATTGTTGTATTGTTGAATCTGCCTTACTAATAACCGTGTTTAAAACCTGTTAAAAACGTCATGTGTAATTCAGAGCTTATGCAGTTTCTAGTTTGGGGAATAAAGAAACAACTATCATGTTTCCACTTGACTGAGCAGCAATATTAATCACAAATAGGATTTAATAGTTGGAGTATACTGTTAGGAAAAATTATGGAATTATGCGAATATAGAGGTATTATTAGACAACAGCCAGTCTTCAGTCCCTCATGTAAATTATAAATTGCAAACTGTAATCAGATTGAAATTAAAAGTACAACTTTGCAAACAGCGTTACAGAGCACAAGTGAAGAAACTCTGAGACGTCCTTATATGTAAGGTAAGAAAACAGGGTCATGTTATTTGTCCTGACGAAGGGTCTCGGCCTGAAACGTCGACTGCGCCTCTTCCTATAGATGCTGCTTGGCCTGCTGTGTTCACCAGCAACTTTGATGTATGTTGCTTGAATTTCCAGCATCTGCAGAATTCCTGTTGTTCATGTTATTTGAACAAGGCAACACTGGCTAAGATATTTGCACCATTGTGACCTGAGTTTACGTTGGCAGACCAGGCTGATCTTTGTCACTTAGCGTATCAAATATGGTCATAGGTATAGTTGCAATTAATAGTTGGAATATTTGCGCCCTAACACCATTACTTTTATGTGTCTGGGGTCTGGGATCTCTGAACTATGAGCTACTTTGTCCCAGCAAAAGTGTTTGCATATTCAGATGTGTCTCCCACTGCAGATATGTAATTCAAAGGAAGCATTATCAACCCCAAATATTAAAGTAAATGATGTTATTATGATGACTGAAATTGTACTGAATCACCGAGTTACCTTTGATCTTAATAGTATACAGATGTGATGAACTTTGAATTTGTGAGACTCTATCAAGAAGTTCTCCAGAAGAATGCCTGCTTCTTCTGATGAACAAAGACTTCTATATTACCAGCTTCAGTGATTTATATCACAATCGCAACATATGCAATTATTTCACCGTGCTTCTGGCATTAACTGTCTGCAAGCTGGTTGCTGCATTGCGTTGTGGGTAGATTCTTCTCGAATTTGATCTACAGGTTTACAGATGATACCTCCATAGTGATGAGTATCTCAAATAAAGACAATCTGGAGTACTGCGAAGAGGTAGGAAGTCTCGTGACATGGTGTCACTAGATGACAACAATCTTTCACAATGTCAGTGAAACAAAACAGGGGGTGATACACATACACCTGTTTACATGTTTACAATGGTGCTCAGGTTGAGATAGCTGACAGCTTCCAATTCCTAGGGGTATACATCACCAATAGCCTGTTCTCATCCAATCATGTTGACACAATGGCCAAAGAAGCTCACCAATGCTTCACCTTCCTCAGGAGGCTAAAGAAAATCGGCTTGCCCCCTTTGCCCCTCACCAATTTTTATTAAAGCATGACAGGAAGCATCCTATCCAGGTCATCAACAATTTGGCATGGCAACCGAGCTGCCTGTAACCGCAAGAAACTGCAGAGCGTGTGGACACAGCCTCCTCTCCAATAATTCTGACTACACTTCGCACCGCCTCAGTATAACTACCAACCTAATCAAAGCCCCCACCCACCATGAACATTGTATCACTGAACAGAAGATACTAAAGTCAGAAGTCATGATCACCAGGTTCAAGGATTGCATCCATCTGCAGTTACAAGACTATTGAATGCTTACCCCTGACTATAAAATAGGTCCTTGACATTACAATCTACCTTGTTATGACCTTGTACTTTATTGTCTCCTCCAAGAGGACCATAACCTTGTCGTAGGGTGTGGAGGCTTGTGTGCCTCAATGACCTGGAAAGCTAAGTTGGCTGGAGTCAGAGCTTTATGCTTTAGTCCTTGACAGGGTCATACATACCAGATAGGTCAAAGGGTAGAGGCCAGACTAAGAGTGGTCCACCCGTTGTCCAGGTTCGTCGGTTCAGCTCAGGGCTAAGAACCCTGACTGGTCAAAAGAAACTGTTACAGAAACAGCAACAAAGAATCCTTTCACATCTAAGTGTGGTGACAGTATTCCTGAGTCTCCACCCGGGACTTGTATGACTGACAGTAGTGGAATCTTGAGCTACTGACACGATGAAGGAAGCTCTGAACACCACCAGAAATGGAGAATCTTCATTGCTGGCCTAAGCGCCAGCGGCATAACCAGCAGCAGGTAGGAAGATACTCCATTGCCCACCTGCACTGCACTTTTTCTTTGACTGTAACACTTTATTCTGCACTCTGTCATTTTTACCTTGTACTACCTCAGTGCACTGTTGTAATGAATTGAAGAGTATGGATGGATTGCAAGACAAGTTTTTCATTGTACTGTACCTCGGTACATGTGACAATAACAAACCAGTTTACGGTAGCAGACACCAACAGAATCAACAAACTCATTCGTAAGGCCAGTGATGTTGTGGGGATGGAACTGGACTCTCTGACAGTGGTGTCTGAAAAGAGGATGCTGTCCAAGTTGCATGCCATCTTGGACAATGTCTCCCATCCACTCCATAATGTACTGGGTGGACACAGGAGTACATTCAGTCAGAGACTCATTCCACCGAGATGCAGCACAGAGCGTCATAGGAAGTCATTCCTGCCTGCAGCCATCAAACTTTACAACTCCTCCCTTGGAGGGTCAGACACCTTGAGCCAATAGGCTGGTCCTGGACTTATATCCTGGCATAATTTACATATTATTATTTAACTATTTATGGTTTTATTACTATTTATTATTTATGGTGCAACTGTAACGAAAACCAGTTTCCCCCGGGATCAATAAAGTATGACTATGACTATGACTATGACTATGCAACCACACTCCAAATCTACTGCATTGGCTGTGAAGTGCTTTGGAATGGTGTAAAATACAGTAAATACAAGCCCGATATGCACGTGAGCAGGGAATGTGCTGCTTATTGAGGTAAGCACTGATCTGGAGCTGCAGTTCTCTCGGTTTATTTAAATAATCGAGTCCCTCCTAGCTGCAAAGTGATCATGTTGTTTCCAATAACGAAATTACACCTGACTAAAAATGTGTTTGTTAGTCCGAGTAAATTAGATAATTTGACAGTGAAGCAAGCTAAACCGAAGTGTGGTAAAGCAATGAAAGATATAGATAGAGCTACATGAAATGAATATTTAATTTTCCTATTATAAAACTGACACTGCCAACGAGGAAGAAAAGCATCATGCAGTTGGTTCTGCTTAAGTGCATACCTGATGAGAGTTTGGTTAAAGAAAAGCAAGATGTTGTAAACTTTACATCAAATGTAAAACATAACGAAAGGTGATTTGTCCTGACTGGTCTGTGTAAGAATACACACATTTTGATGATGCGGTGTTTCAGCTTTATTTATTTATTTAGTGATTCTTTAAGGTTGTTATAGTGGTGTTGGGGATATGTCCCCACTGCCTATTAAATGTTCCCAACGGCATGCCTCTCAGACAGCCTCTGACAACTAAATCCACCTCCTGGCCTTCACGTATGGCTTAGCTACGAAGCCCGGCGGAATTGTTTGACAGGAGAAGGGGCAAAGGAGGGCTACTGGCACCTTAAAACTAGTTGCTTCGGGCAGATGGGGCTCCTCAGCAGTGGTTGGCAACTCATCTAGGAGAAGGAAAACTCTGATCCCAAACCTCCGCCGCCTTCCGGCTATATCCAGTCATGGGGAAGGGTTGGGGAATAAACCTCGGGTTGCAGTCCTATGTTGAGTTCAGCACTAACTGGCAAGTCCTGGAATGCTGCTGGTGCCAAACTGTATCGGTCTCTGCTATTCCTTTGGGTTCATCAGATGCATGGAGAGGAGGAGCCTACCACAGGAGCACAACTTGCTCTTCGTATCGTACTGCCCTGGCTTGCATATCACATGGACAGCTGGAACACAACATCCATGGTCAATGCTGACCAACGGAGGGCCTCAATAGTTATTTAGAGATACAAAGTGGAACAGGTGCTTTCCGGCACAAACCACAACACAATGCAGCAACCCACCAATTTAACCACTAGCCTAATCACAGGACAATGTTATAATGACCAATTAATCTAATGTTTTTGGACTGTGGGAGGAAACTGAAGCACCTGGAGGAATCCCACGTAGGGAGAATGTACCAGCTTCTTACAGCTGACGCCAGAATTGAACTCCAAAGCCCATGGCACCAAGTTGTAATAGCGTCGCACTAACTGCTACACTTCTGTGGTGCCCCATCATCAAAGATCCAGAGCACAGTAGTTTGCAAGTCAGCTGTTGCTTCTTGTTAAGGAGTTCATATTTTGGAATGTGTACAACACTACTGAGACTAGTATTTATCTCTCATCTGAGCAGCTCTTCAGAATGTTCAAAATTCAAAGTTCCAAGTAAATTTATTATCAAAGTACATATATGTCAGCATATACTGTACAACTCTGAGATTCATTTACTTGAGGGCGTACTCAATAAATCCATCATAGAATCAATGAAAGACCACACTGACTTGGGCATTCAACTAGTGTGCAAAAAACAACAAACTCTGCAAATACAAACAGAAAGAAGAATAAATAATAAATAAATAAACAATAACTATCAAGAAGATGAGATGAAGAGCCCTTGAAATGGGAGTTCATAAGTTGTGGGGACATTTCAATGTTGGGGAAAGTGAAGTTGATTGTAGTTACATGGTTCAAGAGCCTGATAGATGAGGACTGATAACTGTTCCTGAACCTAGTGGTGCGGGTCCTGGAAGAGGGTTGTTGAGGATTTCCTACTGACAGCAACAAGGAGCGTGCTTGACCTGGGTGATGAGAGTCCCTGATGAACCACTACAGACCTTCAGATTAAAAAAAAAATTCACAGAGCTATTGATATTGGAGTTTCTGGATTTAGAATCAATGACAACAAAGGAACATCAATATATTTCCAAGTCAGGATGATGGGTGAATTGAGAACATGGCAGTGATTTTGCACACAGCCATATTCCACAATGTGTTAGGAGAAATACAATGTGTTTTAGGAATCAAATGTTGGACATGGGATATTAGGAGTAGCACCATACTCTTCTCCAAAATCTTTTACCCTCATTTAGGGTGTCTTAAGCGGATAGGCTGAGTGAGCTGGAGCTTTTCTCTTTGGTGGGAAGGAGGATAAGAGGTTACTTGATAGAGGTGTATAAGATAATGACAGTTATAGAGTAAGTGGTTAGCCAGAGATGTTTTCCTAGGGTGGAAATGACTAATGTAAGGGAGCACACTTTTAAGGCGATTGGAGAAAAGTATAGGGGGGTTGTCACAGGTAAGTTCTTTACACAGAGAGCGCTGGGTGTGTGGAACACTCTGCCAAAGGTGGTGGAAGAGACAGGTTCATTAGGGGCATTTAAGAAACTCTTAGGTGGGCACATGGATGACAGAAAAATGGAAGGCTATGGGGGAGGGAAGGGGTAGATCTTAGGAGTAGGGTAAAAGGTTGGCACAACATCTGGCTGAAGGGCCTGTACTCTACTGTACTGTTCTATGGTCTTTGTTACGAGAGCTGATGGGCTCTGGTTTAATTAACTCGTCCAAAACACAGTACATCCAAATGAGCAGTACTCCTTCAGTGCTATGATTGAGCATCAGCCTAGAACTTTGTGTTCAAATCTCAGGAGGGGACCTTGAATCCATAACTTTTCCTTGCAAACGTACTGCAACACAGAAAGATGGTCCATCAGGTCCATTCTGGGTTCCTTCAGAGCAGTTCCAACACTCCCACACTCCTTATCTTTATCATAAGTGAGAGGTAGCTCTCCATGGATTCGCAGAAAGTGCACTATTTCTTTATTTATTTGGTTATGGGACGTGGACATCAAAGGCACCTATTGTCTAAATTGTCCTCATAAAGGTGTTGGTGAACAGCCTCCTTGAATTATTACAGTGAACAAAATCATTTGATACAACTGATGCAGCATGCTCTTTCCACGAGTCAACCATCTTCATATGATTGTATCATCACATATAGAACAGACCCCCAGTTATAATCCCTTAAAGAACATTATTTAACCTGATCATTCTCAAATGACAATCCAATAAGATCATGGATACCATTACAGAGATTAGCTTCTTCTTTAATATTCCAGACGCTTTAATAAACTAAATTTAAATTTCCAAACTCTGTGACGGTATTTAAATTCATGTCTCCAGGTTATTAGCAGAGGATTATTAGTCAAATAATTTAAATACCATTCTATCACTCCTGTTGAACAAGCATTAACATTCACCAAAGCTTTTTCCCATCTCAAGCAGCACCTCTAAAAGTCTCTTTGTCTTTGTACTGAGGTATTTTTTAGAGTATATGACTTGGCACAATGCTTGTCGGAATATTGTTGTACCACTAACAAGAAAATATCTATCAACATCTTTTAATATCATTATTGAGACCCAAAAGGTTTTGGTACTTCATCAAGTAAAGTTTAAAAGCAGCAGTTGCATGGAACAGACCCTTTCATCCATTTGATATTGCTTTGGTGCTGCACATGTCTTGTAGAAGGCAGTCTAGTTAGAAAAATATGTTGTAAAATGGATTTAGAAGCCTAATTATAATTGCCAAAGGACAAGAACTCAGAATGTTAGGTTACCATTGACAGCTAGTAGGTATTGCCTGAGTTGCCAGTTTGATATTAGATTATCATTACTGTCATATATATCGAGATACAGTGAAAATGTTTTGTTTATGTGTCATCCACACAAATCCACCTGGTATGGAAACACTAATGCCCTTAAATGGAAAATTCTACAAAAAGTGATGGATATGGCCCTGTCCATCAAGGGTAAAGCCCTCCCAACCTTTGAGCACATCTACGTGAAACGCTGTCACAGGAAGGCAGCATCCATCATTAAGAACTGCACCAACCAGGATACACTCTCGTTTTGCTGCTGCCTCAGGACTCGCACCACCAGATCCAAGAACAGTTACTACCTTCAACCATCAGGGTCTTGAACCAAAACTTCATTCAACTTCACTTGCCCCAGTCACTGAAATTTTCCACAATCAATGTTCCCACTTTCAAGGACTCTTCATCTCATGTTCTCAATAGTTATTGTTTGTTTATTTACTTATTATTATAATTTCTTTCTTTTTGCATTTGCAGTTTGTTGTCTTCTGTGCTCAGGTTAAATGCCCTAGTTAGGCAGTCTTTCATTGATTCCATGATAGTTATTATTCTATAGATTTATTAAGTATGCCCACGAGAAAATGAATCTCATGGTTCTATATGGCGACGTATATGTACTTTGATAATAAATTTACTTTGAACTTTGGAATTAGGCCATGCATAAGTATATTTAAGTCAGGGGTCCCCAACCTTTTTTGCACCACGGACCAGCCGACCCGGGCGGGGGGGGGCGGTGGAGGTGGTTAAACTCACCTCAACACGTCTTTTACAGTTCGGGTTGCCAACATTCTCGCTCCCAAATAAGGGACAAAAGTAGCAGTCAAATTCCGGGACACTTTACCCCAGGAAAGACTACCATGACCATGAAGCCTTGCGCGTTCACCTGTGTGCGCATGCGTGAGGTGCGCACGTGCATTCGTGCTGAGTTTTTCTCTACAAATCCGTTTTGCTTTCATCTTCCTGACTATACTGTACATACATTATTTCTACTTTATATAGGCAGTGTATTTGTCATATCATTCCTGCTTTTACTATATGTTAGTGTTATTTATTTTCCGTTTTATGCGTTATTTGGTATGATTTGTTAGGTTATTTTTTGGGTCTGAGAACGCTCAAAAATTTTTCCCATATAAATTAATGGTAATTGCTTCTTTGCTTTATGCCATTTCGGCACGAAAGGTTTCATAGGAACGCTCTACTTAGCAGGGGAAATACGGGACAAAGCAATTTAGTCCAGTATACGGGATGTCCCGGCAAATACGGGACAGTTGGCAACCCTATGTTCAAGTTCAACAATGCGTGACAGGGAATGAGGAAAGGTGCAGCTGACTCATATCGTTTCCTCACGGCCCGGTAGCACATGCTTTGCGGCCCGGTGGTTGGGGACCGCTGATTTAAGTAATGCAGTGAGAACAGTACGTAGTGTTGCAATTCTGTGTAATGTGAGGTTGTTCAGCCCATCTACTTCACCTGGTTATTTAATTCTGGCAATGCCTTAGGTAGATGTAAAATCTCCCATGAGAATTTACTGGCGAGTTAACCCTGGGCAGTGTTAACTAGAATGGGCAAACAGACAATCAGGTCATATTACATTACTGCTTGTGCAAGCTTACTCAGCAAGAAAAATTGCTTCTGCCATTCAGTGATGTAATGATCATCTGGGTAATAAAAACAGTAACTTGGTGAAAGACTCACTCCAGCTTGCCTGAAACTTGTTAATCTTCTTGTCTAACAAATTCTCTGTGAATGACTGCTGCCGACTGGCACATTCCAGGCTGCAGGAAAATGTGCTGAGAGATGAATTGAAGCTTAGTGCAGACACTACCAGGGTTTGGGGGCAGAACCTAGGGTCTACAGTTCTGTTGCCGCTGAACACCGAGAGGCTGGCTCCTGTATAACACCACAAGGATCAAGGATTAACTTTATTTGCCATAGAATTTACATGTGCTGAACAAGTATTAGGAATTTGCTGTGCTGTGTTGGTCAGGGAATGACATACAATATTCAAAAATTATAAAGAATTATATAAAATATGAAGTTAGTGTTTAAATACAGATATGGAATAAAATGTGCATAAATACATAAATACCAACATGTATTTACAATGTAAACAGCATTATGAAAAGTGGTTTGAAGTGTTTCCAGGGCAGTGTAGTAACAGGGATTATAGACAGAGGGGGTGGGGAGGGTGAAAAAGAATGGTTGATCAGATTAACTACCTGGAGGAAGAAACTTTTAAGATGGCGTGAAGTATTTGTTTTACTAGCCCTATAGCACTTTCTAGAAGGAAGCCTTTGGAATGGGCAGTTTGTGATGATTTATTTCTGCCCACTTCTTTCTCCCGGACACCCACAAGTCTTGCAGTGGTGACAGACTGCACAATCACTTTTTCTACTGAGCTGACAGTATGCCGACAGGATGCTGTCCCAAACCCTACAGTAATGACTTAAGTACTCAAAGGTGTACTTAAAGAGGAAACATACATGCATTGCAAATATAATGCATTGATTTGACAAATGGCAAAAAAGACAAGTTCTCTATAGCTTTTTTAAATAAAAGAAATTTTAGACTTTTGCAGAGAAACTATTGAGGCAAATTGCATCCCCCCTTGTCTCACTAGCAAGATTACATTCCTACATATCCCTTCAGACCAGAGGTTCCAAACTTTTACAATGGACCCTTAAACTGAGACCAAAATTTGTGCCTCTGAGTTACAAGTTTCTTTTTCCACCTTCAAAATATTAGCTAGCAATTCATTATTTTAACCAAAAGCCCAGATAAGTAATAAGTTTCTATAATTTTCTATAAGTTTCTACAAATTTAACTCAAGTCTTTTATAGTTCATTAACTGTTCATTTTTTTAAGTTTATCTAAGATTAGAAACCCTTAGAAATGCTCTGCACTTCAGCATAAAATAAGTCCTGCAGCCTTTACGAAATGTCAGTCTTCTTTCCCCTTCAAATGATGAGGGCAAGAAATAACGGATTAATTTTCTTGTCTGAAGTTTAATGGGAGTTGACACCACTCAGCTAATTATATTGTTTTAGATACTCTGTAACATGCCACTCAGGGCAGTAGTTTGCAGCCTGGCTTGCTGAATGGTGTTCAGGCTGGCAATGATCCCCCATTAATCAAACAAAAAGGCACACTTCCCCTGCCACATATGCATTCATTTCAACCAAGATGAAAATACGTAAAAATTTTAACTGGTGCAGTCATTTCACTAACATTGAGAATTTGCCCAATGTTCACTGATTACGTTGGCCACCTTTTTCGCCAGCATGCCCTACCACATTGCTGTCACTTCTGGATTCAACACCATCCAATATTTATGACAAGGGTATTCAACAAAGTTCTGAAAGTTTGGATTGTTCAATGAAAGCTTGAGCCCCTGTGACCAAAAAGGTTCCTTGACTTCAGTTTACATCTCAATGGATGAATAATCTGTCTGTACATTAAGAGTAGAAGTCCAGACTTGATCTTTCTGCCAGATAATTTCTGACGGCCAAAGTAAGTGCTACCAACAACTATGGCACCAATGGGGTAGCGACTGAACACAAGTGATTTAATCATTAGGTTCTCAAGGCTAAAGCTGAGATCTTGGACATGGGAAATAATTGAATTGTCAGTAAGTGCCCAATATTCTCAAATTCCTTGCTGGTGTACAGAGCAGCAGATCTGAAAATTGGTCAGCAGAAGGGGGAAGAAAGTGCTTGGATTCTTCTTTTAATTCAGAAGCCAACCTAAGTCCTTGAGATAAAAACTTCCTTTGTTCTCCAGCAGGACTTCCATTCATCTTTTTATCCTCTCAGTTGTTTCACTTTCTCTTCCTGTCTTCAATAAAGTTTTGAGCAAAACATGTTTCCTAGCCACGTGGTTCTGTTAAAAGGCCTCAGACTTGTTAATTCCATTTCCCCAGATAATGCCAGACATGTTGTCTTTACAGCATTTTCAGTTCTTGTTTCAGATTTCCAATGCCTGCAGTTTTCCGGATTTCCAGCTATATGCCTGAGACAGGGGGAACCAGCATGGTTGTTCAAGGGTCAAGGAAAGAAAGCAGACACACCAGTCCTTATCGAGGGATCAGTAGTGGAAAAGGTGAACAATTTCATATTCCTGGATGTCAACATCTCTGAGGATTTGACCTGGGCCCATTGTATCGATATAGTTACAAAGAATGCATGATGGTAGCTAGATTACAATAGGAGTTTGAGGAGATTTGGTTATGTCACCAAAGACACTCGCAAATTTCTACAGCTGTACCATGAAGGACATTCTAACGGGCTGCATGACCATCTGGTATGGGATGGTATGAGGAGGAGGCACTGAACAGGATCAAAATAAGCTGCAGAAAGTTGTGAACAGTCAACTCCATCATCATGGGCACTAGCCTCCCCATCATCCGCACCATCTTCAAGGAGTGGTGTCTCAAAAAAGTGGCATCCATCATTAAGGTCCCCCATCGCCTAGGACATGCCCTCTTCTCATTACAACCATCAGAGAGGCCTGAAGACACACACTCAACGATTCAGGAATAGCTTCTTCCTCTCTGCCATCAGATTTCTGAATTGAACCCTTGAACACCATCTCACTACTTTTTTTTCTCTTTTTGCACTGTTTAGTTAATTTAACCTTTCAACTAATCAAAAAGGGTGGATCCGTCCTTGGCTACAGCCTGGACTCTTTTGAGTTAGTGGTGGAGAGGTATTGGTTATCCAATATGGACAATCTGGCACATCCTCTCCATGACCTAAGTTCATCTCTGTGCGACAGAACACACATTGTAGTACAATAGTCTCTGTTTTATTATTTTGTACATTATTATTGCACATTATAGCAAATTATTACACATTGGTAAATTATTATTGTGTATATTATTATTCTGTACTTTATTAATAGTTAAGTCTGCACACTGCTAAGGGTGTTTCTAAATGTTGCTGCTGTAACAAAAGAATTTTCCACTTGGAATCAATAAAATATTTATTATTATTATTAAATATATATACTTACTGTAATTTACAGTTTTTTTAATTATTATGTAGTGCAACGTACTGCTGCCACATAACAACACATTTCATGACAAACGATATTACACCTGATTCTGAAGAATTTTGCAGACCAGTTTACAGCTGACAAAGAACTTTTATAAGTATCGCCTCTGTAATGAGAAATGATTGATGAATAGCACGTACGTGCTTTCAAAGTAACATGATTGCATGAGGAATGGAGTGAGTGGAAAGAATTTATTATATTCCTTCATGATATCCAGGGTCCAAAAGTGCCGTAAAACCAAATTGTTCAGTCATATTAAAAATACAGGATCTGAGCAGATTTGTCCACAACAAGCTCCCGCATACAACAGCCTGCTTTATGATACTGATGGAGATAGTCATAAATTATTACAACACAGGAGCATGCCTGGCTCGCCCATGCCTAGCAAAAGACCGATTTAAGATAGTCCCAGTTGTCCACATTAGGTCCATACCCCTCTAACTCAGGGGTTCCCAACATTTTATGCCATGGACACCTACGATAAACCAAGGGGTCCATGGACCCCAGATTGGGCACCCAGCTCTAAACCTTCCCTATCCATTTACTTATCCAGATGTCTTTTATACATTATGATTGTATTTGCCTCAACCACTTATTCTGGCAGATCATTCCATATACACTCAGTGGCCACTTTATTAGGTACACCTGTTTACCTGCTCGTTAATGCCAATATCAAATCAGCCAATCATGTGGCAGCGTCTCAATGCATAAAAGCATGCAGACATGGTCAGGAGCTTCAGCTGTAGTTCAGACCAAACATCAGAATAGTGAAGAAATGTGATCTAAGTGACTTTGACTGTTGAATGATTGTTGGTGTCAGAGAGGGTGGTTTGAGTATCTCAGAAACTTCTGATCTCCTGGGATTTCTGCACACAGCAGTCTCCAGACTTTACAGAGAGTGGCGCGAGAAGCAGAAGAAAACCCAGTGAGCGACAGTTCTGTGGGCAAAAATGTCTTGTTACAGACAGAAGTCAAAGAAGGAAGGCCAGTCTGGTTCAAGCTGACAGGAAGGTGACAGTAACTCAAATGGCCATGCATTACAACAGTGTAATGCAGAGATGTGCAGAAAAACATCTGTATATGCTCAACACATTGAACTTCAGAGAGGATGGGCTTTAGCAGGAGGACGTACACTCTGTGGGTGAGGTACTTATTAAAGTGGTCACTGAGGGCATGTACTACTTTCTATGTGAAGAACTTGCCCCTCATGCTCCTTTTAAATTTCTATTCTCTTATATTAAACCTATTGCCCCTAACTTTGAATGCTTTTTCACTGGGAAAAAGACTGCATGAATTCACCATGCCTGTACCCTTCATGGTTTTATATGCCTTTACACAGTCACCATCGCTCCAAGGAATGAAGCCCTAGTCTGCCCATCCTCTCTCCATAACTCAGGCCCTTGCATACTGGCAACATTCTTGTAAAGGTATCACCACTGGCTTCAAAACATTTGGAAAAATTGGCCTGCTTGTTTTTAAAAATGTGCCACCAAATCTTTAATTGGCAGAGCAAGTGCACTTCTTTGCAAAGTGCACCTCCAACAGTGCAGCACCCACAACGTTCAGTTTTGGTACATCGGCACACATTTTTGGCTCTGGGAAATTTAATAAAAATCTGAAAAAAAAGGATATATCTGAACGTCAAAGTTGCTGGTGAATGCAGCGGGCCAGGCAGCATCTCTAGGAAGAGGTACAGTCGATATTTCGGGCCGAGACCCTTCGTCAGGACTAACTGAAGGAAGAGCTAGTAAGAGATTTGAAAGTGGAGGGGGAGGGGGAGATCCAAAATGATAGGAGAAGACAGGAGGGGGATCTCCTATCATTTTGGTTCTCCCCCTCCCCCTCCCACTTTCAAATCTCTTACTAGCTCTTCCTTCAGTTAGTCCTGACGAAGGGTCTCGGCCCGAAACGTCGACTGTACCCCTTCCTAGAGATGCTGCCTGGCCTGCTGCGTTCACCAGCAACTTTGATGTGTGTTGCTTGAATTTCCAGCATCTACAGAATTCCTCCTGTTTGCGTTTTTAAATATATCTGAACGTCTTTGTTTGAGCTCAGTTCAAAAACTTTCCCTTGCACATGTGAATGAAAGCAGTTCCTAATGATAAAAAAAATGCATTGTAACACTGCTGTAACATTTATGCTGAAAATGGCCACCAAAATGATCAAAAATTAAATCTACATAAGGGTACAATGATTCACTGAATATTTGATGAATAATTCATGTTGCAGTAGTCAATTATTAATGGTGTATTCACATATCTCTCTTTTTGGATATTTTCTATCATTTTCTGGACAGTACATGACATTTCACAAGTCCATGTCGGTACTGTCACACGCTTCACTGCAATTCCACAAGATTGCACTCCGCACATCATCAACGCGGTTGAAATATTGAGGGATTGTCATATGTTGCCTTGTGATAGACCAATAAGACAGGTAAATGTCAGCACTGAGGTGCAATCACATTTGTGATAGATTACTTAACCCCTTCCTCCTAAAACTATCAGCGATGTACACACCATCTCTTGGAATGTAATACCAGGGTACCAGGACCCCCTGTTGTTGCTTCATATTGGAATGTGCATCTGATGATTGTTTTGCATTTTATCCGTTATGAGCTGAGCAGATTGCACGTCTGAAGAATGCAAAGGATCTTGACTGAAAGGCAATATCTACAAACACCAAGATATGTGATATAAATGCATAATCTGGAATAAAACTCTTCCAACAACTTTGCCCCAGATTTCAATACCTCTGGTACTAATATATATCATGACCAAATGAGAAAAATTCACTTGATTAAAAAAGGAGATTTATTAGGCATGTTGCATTCAAGTAGTTATTTTATCTATATTTATCTGTTCATCTGGGGTAAAATGTAATTGAAAACTAAAACTCAAAACACAAGAAAAAATGCAGATGCCAGAAAGCCATAGCACCGCACACAAAATGCTGGAGGAACTCGTTCCTCCATACTGAATTCCATAGATGCTGCCTGGCCTGCTGAGTTCCTCCATCATTTTGTGTGTGTCGCTCTGGAGTCTAGAATTAATGGGTGGCACTGTAGTGTAGTGATTAGCTAACACTTTACAACACCAGCAATTGTGATTGGGGTTCAATTCCCCCACTGTCCGTACATGCTCCAAGTGACCACTTGGGTTTCCTCTGGGTACTCCAATTTCCCCCATATTTCAAGGAAGTACGGGTTAGGGTTAGAAAATTGCAGTACGCCAAGTTGATGTCAGAAGCATGGCGACACTTGCGGGCTGGCCCCAGCCAAACCTCGGACTACGCAGGTCATTGATGCAAAGTGGCACATTTCACTGTATGTTTCGATGTTTCAATGTATATGTGACAAATAATCTTTTAATTTCCATTCAATAAAGACTTGTTTTTCTGTGATTTTAAAAGGGCGCATTGAACTTAAGTATTTTCCTCATGTAGGTTTGTCCAAAACCAAGGAGAAAAACTTAAAATTAAACACAGGGGTTTAGTAAACATGAGAAATTCTGCAGGTGCTGGAAATCTAAAGCAAGACACGCACACAAAATGCTAGAAGAACTCAGCAGGTCAGGCAACATCCAAGGAAATGGATAAACAGTCGATGTTTTGGGCCAGGAGTGGAAGAGAAGGGGGAAGACGCCAGAATAAAAAGGTGGTGGGAGGGGAAGGAGGATACCTAGAAGGTGATAAGTGAAGCCTAGTGGGTAGGAAAGGTAAAGGATTGGACAGGAAGAAATCTGATAGGAGAGGAGGGTGGACCATAAGAGAAAGGGAAGAAGGAGAGGTATTAAATGTGAGACACAGGTAAAAATGGTTGGTGAAAATTGCATCAAACTAACTTGAATCTAAAGGCTTTCAAATCAGGGATTGACAGGATTATATTAAACTAGGGTGTAAAGGGATATTGAACCATTACAAGCCGATCGATAGATCACAGGGTGGCAAACAGGCCTGGAGGCTGAACGGCCTTCTCGAAAGGCTCTGTCCTGAAGAACACGCAGTTGCCATTGTGCCTTGGCCAACAGTCCTCCCTCAGCCAACACCAGCAAAATGAACAGGATTAATGGCGATTCATCTCCCTGGTTTGTACAATTTTATCATGCTCAACAACGCCTGTACTTCAACAGTAATACATCACTTGTGAAGAGCTTTAGGGCACCGTCTTTCTTTCTTTCTATAAGCAAACTGTCAGAACCATTTAGGCACACTTTATTCAGCTTTCACAAGCATTCACAACTACAAATCAAGACCGCATGAAATACATATCTTCATATATTTTTTATTGATGCTGCATGTCAGCTAATACAATCAATAAAAAATAGTTCAGAAGTAATAGGTACTCATTTGTAATGCGTGGAGAAATTAAGTCATAGAACAATCACACGCATACACATAAGTTGTGGAATTTAAACACTGAACGGACCCCAGTAAGATGCTTATGAAATGGTGATTTTACTTCGTTTTAGTGCATGTTTGGAGTTTAGTATCAGAGACTATTCATATACTGCATGTTATGTGAATTTGTGCATGGTTTAATCAAATTTTATCGCTCAGGATTATTAGTCAATCTTGCATGGATTTCAGCAACAGTTTGCTAGCCAATGGGTTGGTCAAGTGCCACGTGGAGCATTGCATTCTTTATGGTGAAAGAGTGATAGGATGGGAAGTTCTGGGATTTGGTCCCAGCAATAATGAAAAAATGGTGAGAGATTCCCAAATTCTTTGATGCCATGGAACAATATCATTAAGCAAAGGATGGTTGGGAACCCCTGCCTTAGTTGCTGCTGGTGTGGCGTCTCCTTGTAACCACATACTGTGGGTATATCGCCTCAAATTACTAAGCTTTCTTTATTGTGTTATACTTAAGAAATAATGTCCAGTGCCATGATGTCATGGATCAACTTCAAAGATCATCTTGATTCACCATATACATTGACCATGTATTAGGGATTTGCTGTGGCATGCAACAAAGAAACAGCATTCAACAATTATAAAGAATAAAGAATTATATAAAGATAAAGTTTGAGGTTAAAGAATAAAATGTGCATAAATACATAAATACCTGCACCTGCATGTATTTACAATGTAAATAGCATTGGAAAAGGTGGATTGAAGGGTTTCAGTGCAGTGCAGTGACTGAGGTAATAGGTGGATGAGGTGGAGGGGTGAAGTACAATGGTTGATCTGATTAACTGCCGGGGGGCGGGGGGAGGGGTGCGGGGGGGAAGAAATTTTTTAAATGGCGTAAAAGTCAAAGGACTGAATTGTGCTCAATCCGGCATGTGAGCTGGTATCAGTGACCCTTTGGAGCCTAACCAGTTGCAGATATCTGGGCCCACATGTGGAGAGTTGTCCTCACTGGCCCTCCTGGACCCTGAGTTAGGCAGAGAGGTTCAGAGGGAAGAATAATCCTCAGGAACTGAAGTGCTGATGTCTTTCTCCTGGAGTGCCCTGACAACCTTTGACGGAGACTAGACTGGTGGCAGTGGGTTGATGTGACTTCCCTCTGGAGCCTGGAGCAAAGCGGAGGGGTCCAGACAGAAAATAGACCTCCAGCAGCATTTGACTCCTGTCAAAGCCTACAAATGCATTTAATAACTTTTAAGTACCTCTGGCATTTAGAAATATTGTAATACTATTAAGGCTTATGCAAATAATTAAAAATATATAATTTTTTAAAATAAAAAATTAAAGTTCATAAAAAGATATTAAAACAATTAAACTATTCATGTAAAATAATTGTTATAAAGAAATTTACCATTCTTTTTCCGTAGACCAAAGATTAGCATTGAAATGAATTGAGCCTCAAATCCTGTACCAGAAATGGTCTGAGAAGCAAGGGAAAAGCATGACTGGCTTCTCCCGCTGAGATTCGGAAAACCTGTCAGCAACGGGAGATGTGTATGAATTCAGCGCTGGCTGGAACCCTGCCTCATCTTGCCTCTCATCCTGCCCGGTCCTGGCTGCAGTCGCTCTTCCATTAGTGCACATGTCTTCAGCTACTTTAGTACAAAACCCTAGAATTCCCAAGCTAAACCTCGCCACCTATCTTTCCCCTTTTAAGATCTGATTTAAAACCAACCAGTTTGAAGTCATCTGTCCACACAGCTCCTCCTGTGGCAGAGTGTCAATTATTTCAGTCGCTAATGCTCTTATTAACTGCCTCAGCATGTTCTACATTATGAGAGAAGCTGTTTAAATACTGACTAATATAAACTGGAGGTATGGAAATAAGAGCTTTGTCCTCAGATAGGAAGATTATAGCAAACACAGTGGAAAATTTACATGGAACAAGGTAGTTTGATGTCATGTGCAACAAATCCACAAGCGCACACGCATCTTGAAATATTTCTGCACTGTGTATGCCAAGAGAACCATGCTTGAAGCTGGCCATCAGCCAATAAGTCATGGGACTAGTCCAAGTTTATGCGTCTGCATTCCAGTCTTCGACTGATTTTTGCACCAAGTTGATATTTATAAATCTAGGCTCTGCTTACTGCTAGTTTCCATCACTCTTTGAAGTGACCACACCAGCTACAATTGCACTCCGTCCCCTAAGCTGGGATAACTACAGTTGGGAATTAAACTTCATCTTAATGCGAAAATGTCTGGAATTCTCTCCACTGATTGAAAAAATTCTGACCATGTTTTTTTTTCATCTTTGGAGCAAAGTTAGAGGGAATTAGGCTCTAGGTTATATGTAAATTTTAGTGGAATAATGCATGTGCTTATTTTATTTGGTTGAAGGAATCTTTATCCCCAGTAGACTTGGACAAATGCAGGAAACTAACCTTTGTAATATATCCACTCCCATCACACAGGAGGCTACATATCGCCCACACCAGGACCACCAGACTCAAAAACAGTTATTTTCCCCAAGCAGTAAGGCTGATCGACACCACCACCTACTAAACTGCCGCACCACCACTAATTCGTCATTTCCTATTAGTCACTTTATGTACAGACACTCTTGTACCTGGTGTACATACAATCAACCTTTGCAAATAAGCTATCTTATATATTTATATTCATTGTACATTTTTATTATTGTGTTCTTTATCTAAGAATTTTTATATGGTGCGTCGGATCTGGAGAAGCAAATATTTCATTCTCCTTTACACTTGTGTACAGGGAAGGACATTAAACATCTTGAATATAGAAAGAGAAAAGCTCCCATTTTTACAGTACTTTTCAAGTCTCTTCAGGAAATCCCAACTCATCAATGAAATACTTTTGAAGCTCAGTTACAGTTATAGTATTGAAAACAAAAATACAGCAACCTATTTGTACAAAACCAACATTTGTGAAAATGACCAATTTCTCAGCTTTAATGATGCAGAAGTCTCTGAGGATATCATCTTTAAGATAATGCCACAAATGCTTATGTTACCGCGTTATAGTGCAGATTTAACATCTCGCTCAAAGGACAGCAGATCAAACTCTGCAGTCACCTCTCAGCACCTGACTATACCCTTGCACAGAATTCGTAGATTTGCAACCAGAACCTCCTGAGTCAGAGCACAGGTGCCCCTACTGAATCACAGTTACCACTCGCAAAGGCGACATCTTATATCCTAAAAAATGTTATAAAACCAGGGGTGAATGGGAATCATTTGCTGCTTGATCCTGACATAAGCCTCGACACATGACCTTTTGACTTTGAGGCAAAATGCTACCACTCATGTTATCCTTGGAGACACAGTCAATAATTAGCCAGGCCTCTGCATCGTTAAAGCTGAGAATATGGTCATTTTTTAGAAATGTTGGTTCTGCTTTTGCGATTTTACAACTGTGACTTGGCTTCAAAAATATTCCACTGATGAGTTTGGATATAGACTTGAAGAGCATTATAGAAATAAAACATTTTCTCTTTCTATATATTACAAAGAAGAGCATTATAGAAAGAAGAGGTTTTCTCTTTCTACATATTGCAAAGGTTAGTTTCCTGCATTTGTTCAAATCTACTGGAGATGAAGATTCTCTCAACCAAATAAAATAAGCAAATACATTTGAGCAGAGTGCAGGGTTCCTCCTTCCTATTGCATTCTTCTGTAAGATATTTATGCACAATATGATCTTTGAAGTCAGCTGGTAATCTGTCCCTTTGTGAAATGGACTCTTCCCTGATAAATAATGCAATGATTATTTGGATGATAAACTACCAAGATGCTTTACCATCCTTGATATACGACTGGTATTACTTGCACGTTTTGTTCATTAGATTACAGCAGTTGTGACATTAAAAATAAAGGTCAACCAGGGTAATTACTCATGGTGGAGCAGGGCAGTTTGGAATCCATGCAGTCTATGATGTGTGATGTCTGCATTGAGTTATTTTTCAGTGTCTTTTATAGTTACAGTCATCAACTGAACTACATCTTCTGGTAACATCTTAAAGTACATGAAACCCAAGTATCTGCGAAGAGCATAAACACCAACAGTGGCTTAAAATAAAAATTGAAAGTGCTGGATACACACAGCAGGTGAGGCAACAACTGTGAAAAGAGAAACTGAGTGACTGCTTCAGGTCTGGGGCTCTTCATCAGAACACTGGCATGGTCCTTACCAGGATCAGAATCAGGTTTAATATCACTGACATATATCATGAAATTTGTTGACTTTGCAACAGAAGGACATTGCAGTACATAATAATAGCAAAAAAAATGAATAACTGTAAGTACATATGTACTAAACAGATACATTGAGTAAGTCATGCAAAAGTGGAAATACAAAAGTAGTGAGGTAGTGTTCATTCAGAAATCGAGTGGAAGAGGGGAAGAAGCTGTTCCTGAATTGTGAGGTGTGTGCCTTCACACTTGCATACCTCCTTCCTGTTGGTAGCAATGAGAACAAGGCATGACCATGGTGATGGGGGTCCTTAATGATGGACGCTGCCTTTTGAGGCATGGCTCCTCGAAGATGTCCTGGATGCTGGAGAGGCGTGAGCCATTGATAGAATTGACTAAGTTTACAACCCTCTGCAGCTTACTTTGATCCTGTGAGGTAGCCCCTATCCCCCATACCAGTCAGTACAAAGAGGCAGAAATATCGACTATTGGATCTAAACACCAACCATCCCATCTGATGCTACAAATGATGGTTGGACTTTAGAAAAAATAAGAAATAAGGACATCAAATGAATCGTGCGGGGGGGGGGGAAGTGGGATATGGCTTCTCCTTCAGATAGTCTGCTGCACAGCATAAAACAGCACCAGCACATACTAAGAAGTTTGAATTGGGTGATCTCCTATGGCCTGTGGTTATACTTTACAATCACACATAGATTAGTTATAGTATGGAGGGAGGCCATTTTGTCCATCAGCCCATGCTGGCTCTGGAAGATCCATCTTATCAGTCCCATCCCACCATTCTTGTCCAACAGCCCCACGCATTATTTCTTCAAGTGTTTCCTCAGTTCCTTTTCACATACTGATACTTTTCTCAGCATATCAACAGGCAGTGAGATTTAGATCATAATCACTCTCTCCAGAGTGGGCACGTGGCCAAGTGGTTAAGGCATTGGACTAGTGACCTGAAGGTTGTGAGTTCGAGTCCCAGCCGAGGCAACGTGTTTGTTGTGTCCTTGAGCAAGGCACTTAATCACACATTGCTCTGCGACAACACTGGTGCCAAGCCGTATGGGTCCTAATGCCCTTCCCTTGGACAACATCGGTGGCGTGGAGAGGGGAGACTTGCAGCATGGGCAACTGCTGGTCTTCCATACGACCTTGCCCAGGCCTGCACCCTGGAGAGTGAAGACTTTCCAGGCGCAGATCCATGGTCTCGCAAGACTAACGGATGCCACTCTCTCCAGAAACTTTTAC
Organism: Mobula hypostoma; assembly: GCF_963921235.1. NCBI lineage: Eukaryota > Metazoa > Chordata > Chondrichthyes > Myliobatiformes > Myliobatidae > Mobula > Mobula hypostoma. The sequence continues at coordinate 32,465,625 of NC_086120.1, forward strand.
CTCACGACTCTTTCACCTAAACCATTGCCCCTTATGCTGCGTTAATAGGAACAGGCACAGCAGTTAGCGCGATGCTTTGCAGTGCCAGAGATCGCCGCTGTCTGTGAAGGAGTTTGTACGTCCTCTCTGTGACCTCATCAGTTTCCTCTGGCTGCTCTGGTTTCCTCCCACATTCCAAAGACATACAGATTAGTAAGGGTTAATATGTTGTGGGCATGCTATGATGGCAGCAGGATCAGGGCAACACTTGTGGGCTGCCCCCAGCACATACTCAGGTTGTGTTTTAATGTTTTGATATACATGTGACAAATAAAGCTAATCTTCACATAACCTTGTCAAATGTCCTCCCAAATTTTCAGCACCAAGTGAGGAAGATCTCCAGAAGTTCTTCCAAGGAACTTTTGGGGAGTAGGACAGAGATGAAGGGGAGGAATGAAAGGACGATGGTCTAAGTCAATTTAATGATTTGTCTATTCAAGTGGTGAGAGGGAATGACATAAAATGAGACAAAAAGTATGCCTGGAATGAGCACAGATCAAATGATAAGGCACGGAACGAAGAACCAAAGGCGTGAGAAATGTCAAGAGGTGTGACATCCCTCTGAATCAGCTCCAAAATGATAGGCCTCAATTGAAAAATGCGGGAAAATGTGGCATGAACACAGATTTCTCTAACTTCCAGTAATTTCTCAACACTTCCCCTTTTCTTTTTTCCCATTCTGGTTCCCCTCTCACCCTAACTCCTCCCTTGCCCATCACCTCCCCCTGGTGTCCCTCCTCTTTCCCTTTCTTCCATGGTCCACTGTCGTGTCCTGTCACATTCCTTCTCCTTTATCCCCTAACCTCTTCCACATATCCACTTCCAGCTTCTTACTTCATACCCCATCCCAACCACCCAACTTCCCACATGCCTGCTTTCACCTATTACCTGCCAACTTGTACTCTCTCCCCTGCCTCACCTTCTTATTCCAGCATTTCCCACTTCCTTTTCAGCCTTGAAAAAGGGTCTCAGTCTGAAGTGTCAAATGTGTTTTTCTCCTTTCCGTAGATGCTGCCAGACCTGCAGAATTGCCCCAGCACTTTGTGTGTGGTGCTCAAGATTTACAGCATCTGCAGAATCTCATGTTTTTATGTGGGAAAATCGATAAATAAAGGCAACACACATCAAAGTTGCTGGTGAACGCAGCAGGCCAGGCAGCATCTCTAGGAAGAGGTGCAGTCGACGTTTCAGGCCGAGACCCTTCGTCAGGACTAACTGAAGGAAGAGTGAGCAAGGGCTTTGAAAGTTGGAGGGGGAGGGGGAGATCCAAAATGATAGGAGAAGACAGGAGGAGGAGGGATAGAGCCAAGAGCTGGACAGGTGATAGGCAAAAGGAGATACGAGAGGATCATGGGACAGGAGGTCCGGGAAGAAAGACAAGGGGGGGGACCCAGAGGTTGGGCAAGAGGTATATTCAGAGGGACAGAGGGAGAAAAAGGAGAGTGAGAGAAAGAATGTGTGCATAAAAATAAGTAACAGATGGGGTACGAGGGGGAGGTGAGGCCTTAGCGGAAGTTAGAGAAGTCGATGTTCATGCCATCAGGTTGGAGGCTACCCAGACGGAATATAAGGTGTTGTTCCTCCAACTTGAGTGTGGCTTCATCTTTACAGTAGAGGAGGCCGTGGATAGACATGTCAGAATGGGAATGGGATGTGAAATTAAAATGTGTGGCTACTGGGAGATCCTGCTTTCTCTGGCGGACAGAGCGTAGACGTTCAGCAAAGCGGTCTCCCAGTCTGCGTCGGGTCTCGCCAATATATAAAAGGCCATATCGGGAGCACCGGACGCAGTATATCACCCCAGTCGACTCACAGGTGACGTGTTAAATAAAGGCCAGTGTTGAAAAGAATATGAGATCCGTCTATTTAAAGGCAGAGATGATGGGATTTTTTTTCTCTCAGAAGACCGGGAGTCTCAGGAATGATCTTCCTCAAAAGGTACAGGAAGCAGAGTATTTGAATATTTTTAAGGCAGACATAGATACTTAATAAGCAAGGGGGTAAGGTTTAATGGGATTAAGCAGGAATATAGAGTTGAGATTACAGTCAAGTTATTATTAAATGATGGGAAATAGTCTGTATCTGCTCCTGTTTCATATATATGCATGCTATGTTGCAGCACAAAATAGGGCATTCAGCCCATCAATTCTATGCTGACATTTTTACTCCTTACTCATATTCCCTATCACTACTTCATTTTCATCCCCCACCCCCCCATCAATCTCCCCTCTCACGTTTCTCTGTCGCTCCCCGTGGTAATGACATTCTCACCAACCACCGAGCTAAGAATATTGCCAAGGTTGCATATATTAGTGATTATCATTTGGGATAATGGTAGCAGAATCATTGACATTGCTCTAACAGTGTCCCAAAATGTGCACTAACAATCACAGACATGAATCCTCAAATCTCATTTTGCAGCTGAGGGATTTAAATTCAATTAAATGAATCTGATTTTTGTTTAAAATAGAAAGTAATAGTAATAGTGACCATGAAATTATTTATCCACATGCTTCATTAGTGTACTTTAGTAAAGGTATCTGTCAGCCTACTTTGACCTCCATATGATTTTATTTAATGCTCATTATGCTATTGGCATTTAGGACAGCAATGAAGGTCCTCCATCTCTGTCCATCCATAGCGTCGCACACAGATATGGATTCTTCATTGCTGTTTTCGTAAAAATATTATTTTGGACAAGACTGGGTTGTTAGCCCTGAGCTGAACCCCAGAACCTGGAGGACCGGTGGACCACTCTTAGTCTGGCCTCAACTCCTTGACCTGTTTGGCATGGGTAACCGGACCAAGAGCTATGGCACATAGCTCTCCGGGTCATCGAGGCATGCAAGCCTCCAAACCACAAAAGGGTGGTGATCTTCTTGGAGGCTACATATGGATACACCCATCACAAAAGCAGAGGTGGGTCAGCACGACAACAGTGCAGTAACTCTAACACTATTACAGCACCGGTAATCAGCGATCGCTGTTCAACTCCAATCACTGCCTGTGAGGAGTTGGTATGTTCTCCCTGTGGCCAGGTAGATTTTCCCCGGGTGCTCCGGTTTTTTTCACACATTCCAAACACATGCAGGTCAGTAACGGTTAGTGAGATGTAGCATGCTGTTTTGGCAATGGAAGCAAGGCGACACTGTGAACTGCCCCCAGCATATATTGCGACTGTAGACACATATGATGTATTTCACTGTATTTTTCTATGCACACGTGACAAATGATAATCTTAATTTTGAAATCTATCAGCAGCAGCAGAAAGGTACCTCACCACCATCCTCTCTGGTGTAGCAAAGAACAGATCAGAAAAGAAGTCCATGAATCTGGTAGAAAATTACATACTTGAGGTGTCTAGATCCATGCTCCTCAACCAGTCAAGATATTCTCTCCAAATCTATGCAATCAGCTACTTCCATGGTTTTAAAGATCTCAATCAGGTTACTTCTCTGATTATTTTATTCCCTGAGCCATCGTCTGTTTAATCTTTTCTGCTGTCTTAATTCTGGTATCATTCATTTAATCACATCCTTTGTGGCTTTAACATCTTTATTCTATAATATAGAGAACAGAACAGTACCCCAGTGTGGTCTGACAGCTGCCCTACATAGGTTTGATGTAGCTTCTCTCGGTTTACAGGTTCAGAGAAGCTTTAGGCAACTTTAATTTATTCCAATCTAAAAGCAAAGTACTCAAGATACTGGAGATATGAAATAACACAGAAACTACTGGAAATATTCAGCAGGTCCCATGGCCACTTCGGAAGGAGGAATACACTTAATGTTTTAAGGGTGATGCTGGATTGGGGTTTAGAATTGTTATGTTTCTTGTCATTTACCTTCTTAATTCCGGAGGATCGTGATTCTCTTGTCCATCCGTCCCATCTCACTAGTCTCCCTCCTGGCACTTATCCCAACAAACAGCTGAAGTGCTGCACCTGCCCATTCACCTTCTCCTTCACCTCCATTCCTGCCTCAAACAGTCCTTCCAGGTGAGGCAACACCTCACCTGCAAATCTGCTGGGGTCGTCTATTGAGTTTGGTGTTCCCGATACGGCCTCCTCTACATGGGTGAGACCCGCCGTAAACTGAGGGACTGCTTCACTGAGAATCTCCACTCCATCCACCAAAAGCAGAGTTTTCCGGTGGCCAAGCAATCTACTTCCCATTCCCAGTCTTGTCCCGACATTTTGGTCCATGGGCTCCTCTTGTGTCATGATGAGGCCTCCCTCAAGGTGGAGGAGCAACACCTTATATTCCCTCTGGGTAACCTTGAACCTAATGGCACGACTATTGACTTCTCCTTCCGATAAAAAAAATCCTTCCCTGTTCCCTCTCTTCTATTCTACACTCTGGCCTCTTATTTCTTCTCATCTTCACCTCCCCTTGGATCCCCTCCTCCTTCCTTTTCTCCAATGGTTCACGCTCTCCTCCTACTAGATCCCTCCATCGCCATCTCCTTGACCTTTCCTACCCACCTGGCTTCATTAGACTTCAGCTATCCTCATTCCCTTCCTCCCACCTTTTTATTCTGGCATCTTCCCCCTTCCTTTCCTGCACTGAAGAAGGGTCTCAGCCTGAAACGTAGAGTGCCTAACTTACTGAGCTCCTTCAGCATTTTGTGTGTGTTGCTCTGGACTTCCAGCATCTGCAGAGTTTTTCGTGCTCCCAGCTGTTTCTTTCATTGTCTTTTTTTTGTTCTCTCTTGGTTGTTTTCCAGTCTTATAACACTTAATAAGAGGATTGTAAGCAATAAGTTTATGCCCCATTCTTAACTTCCGAAGAAACTTTGGATCACAAAAGTATCAAGATCTAACAACACACACAAAATACTGCAGGAACTCAGCAGGCCAGGCAGCATCTATGGAAACGAGTACAGTTGACGTTTCGGGCCAAGACCCTTCATTAGGGCTGGAAAAGCGAGGAGGAGACAGAGTAAGAAAGCGGGCAGACAGGAGGAAGAAACACAAGGTGATAGGTGAAACCGGGAGGAGGAAAGGGTGAAGTAAAGAGCTGGGAAGTTGATTGGCGAAAGCTGTGATAGTGGGTCTGGGTAAGTACCTGGTCGAAGAGTCAGAGGACAGCACAGGAGCAGTGAGAGAGGGTTTCACTGAACTCCCATTGGAGGGAAGATTTAAACTTTTTCAGGGTAGGTATCCCTGAAAGAGACTTCACAGACAAGAGGAAGTTTGCAGATGCTGTAAATCCAAGCAACACACACAAAATGCTGGAGGAGCTCAGCAGGCCAGGCAGCGTCTATGGAAAAGAGTACAGTTGACGTTTCGGGCTGAGACCCTTCACCAGGACTGGAAAAACGAGGAGGAGACAGAGTAAGAAAGTGGGGAGAGGGGAGGAAGAACCACAAGGTGATTGGTGAAATAGGATTGATCGGTGAGTTGGCGCGAAACCAACAAGCAGATGTAGCTCCCTTTTATATTGTAACGAAATACAAAATGGCCGAAAAAAAACGGACAGAGAGAACAAGTGTTAGTTTTGTGTGGTCACTTGTGAGTTGGTCCTATTGCTGACAGAGATCATTTCAGGCCTGCCTTTGTGTGTAATGAGCTCTGTCGTTGTGCGGATGCAGAAGAGACAGAACAGGCATCTGACCCAGAGGAAAAGCGACTGCAGTCCTGTGGTGTACCAGTTACACTTAACCTCTGATGAGATTGCAATCATTTTAGATTAGGATGGCCTCCTGCTGCTGTTATACTCACCGCTGCCCCCATTCCGTTAATGTGGTCCTGTGAGGTATTAAATTACTGTCCCCAGACTGTGCTAAGGTTTCCCTTCACTACCTAAAACAACGGGAGATTTACATTTGTCATTTACACTCGCCTGATGTGAATGCTTTGATGTGGAGCAAATCTGCAAATTTGCAGCATTTCAAAGCAATCATACATTCAGAACCCAAAATATGAACTCCACGTTAAAATACATAATAATTTTCTTTCTTTGTGTCAGCTTTCTTCTACTGTGCAACCTTCCAAATTCATAATCTTGGTCCTCTATAACCTGAAGGCAGCAAATGCATGGGGAGCCCTGTCTGCCACGTTGCCATCATAGAGAGCATCCTCACATCGGCCATTACTCTCTGGTTTGGTACAACATCCTCTCACAATATACAGAAAGTACCGTAAACTATCAGGACAGCAGAAGAGAGCACTGATTACAGTCTACCATCCCTATAGAACTTGTATGTGTCCAGGACAAAGAAGTCGGCAGGAAAAATCATTTTGGTCACTGCCCACCCAGAAAGTCGTCTTTTCGAAAAGCTCCCTACGAGAAAGCATTACAGGGCTATTAAAAAAAAACTTCCCACTGTCTCAAAAGTTTCTTCCCCAAGCCAGTTAATCTGATTAACCACTGCAGTTGAATGAACCCACCCCACTCTACCTATGCACTGCACTGTAAACACTTAAAGCCACTTTTTATAATGCTGTTTACATTGTAAATACATGCTGGTATTTATGTATTTATGCACATTTTATTCCATATAGGTACTTTTAACTTTATGTTTATGTAGTTCTTTATTCAGTAAAATTGTTGAATGTTGTCTTTTTTGCATACAGTGCCAACACACCACAGCAATTTAGTAATATATGTAAATATATATGGTGAATAAAATTAATCATTGATCCTTGACCCTTGAGTATCCCAAGTAAATCACACACCATCCCGACTTTGGGATCAAATCTCGGCTTCTTTATCATTACCTGAGTCTAACTTCTGCAACTCTCTGTTCAATGGAACACCTACATTATATCTCTCGGACTACCCGGTGGACAGGATTACCAACACCAGAGGAAATGCAGTGGTTCAGGAAGGGAGTTCACCACTACCTTCACAAGAGCAAAATGGTTACTCTTGGCATCACACTCTGTGAATGCTTAGAAAGGTACCAACCTTAGAAATGCTAACCTCTTGTAGCAGGGGTTCCCAACACAGGGTCCACAGACCTTTTGCTTAATGGTATTGGTCCATGGCATAAAAAAGTTGGGAACCCCGGTCCTACACAAATATACAAGGTTCATGAGCATCAGTAACCTTTCAGCATCTTGCAAATGGTTTTTCCAGCTAAGGATGAAAGACTGAGCAAAGATGGCCAGGTGAACGTTACAGGGGGCTGCAGCAATGCGCTAGTTAAAAAAAATCGGTTCAGTACTCGATGCTTATGGTACTCCTTGTAAAACGCCATGCTGCTTGGCTTGATGCATAGCAGAATCACATCACTTCTTACCCAGCACTGGTATATAGCCAATCGATCAGGACCTTCAGTGTTCTCATTGATATTCACTGAAAATGCAAGCAGACTTTTTCCACTGAGCTTGGACAAGACTAGAAGGTCATAGGTTAATGGTGAAAGATGAAATATTTAATGGAAACATCTTCATTCAGATGGTGTAGGTATAGAATAGCCAGTGAAAGTGGTGGATGCAACATTTAAGAGAAGGTTGGATATGTACATGGATGGGAAGGATATGGATGGCTGTGCTCCAGTGTGGATTGATTGGACTACGTAGAATAGCAGTTTGGCATAGACTAGGTGGTCCAAAGGTCCTGCTTCTGTGCTGTAGTGCTCTATACCCCTAGTCACGGTATTGACCGATATTCTGGAGATCTGATTTTGATTTGGTCATTCGTGCAACATGGATATGTCAAGTTGGACCAGCATTTATCAAGCGTCCCTAATAACCCTCTGAAAACCTGACGATAGCTTCCTCTCTGAACCACTGCCATCCTTAAATCATCAGCACTACGCCAGTGGGCTGAAAACTTCCTCCTGTACCACAGCAATTCTATTTCTCTGCTGTTGGGTGAGGAGTTTTAAAAGTTGGACTCTGCACAATGAAGGGACAGAGACTGCTTCCGAGTCAGGAAGGTGTGCGACCTGGAGGGGAAGCTTCAGGAGTGGAATTCTTAGGTGGCTGCTGCCTTTGTCCTTCATAGCTCAGAGAAGTGCTGTCAAAGAAGTCCTGGTGAGATACTTCCCTGTATCTTATGCACCATTCTGTTAGCATGGGGACTAGAGGATGCTTATTCAGGTTGCTTTGCCAAGAATTGCATCGAACCTCTCGTGCTTGTTGGAGTTGCACTTATTGACCATTTTTAGGAAATCAGGATATCCAGCTTCCAAACTGCATTTGTAGATGCAGTACTTACACTTAGTGGTCACTCTATTGGGTACACCTGCACACCTGCTCGTTAATGCAAATATCTAATCAGCCAATCATGCGGCAGCAACTTAGTGCATAAGAGCATGCAGGCATGGTCAAGAGGTTCAGTTGTTGGTTCAGTCCAAACATCAAAATGGGGAAGAAATGTGCTCTAAGTGACTTTGACCATGGAATGATTGTTGGTGCCAGACGGCGTGGATCGAATATCTCAGAAAATGCTGCTCTCCTGGGATTTTCACACACAAGTCTCTAGAGTTTACAGAGAACGGTGAAGAAAACCAAAAAAAAAAGTCCAGTGAGTAGCAGTTCTGTGGACGAAAGTGTCTTGTTAAGAGAGAGGTCAGAGGAAAATGGCCAGACTGCTTGAAGCTGACGGGAGGTGTCAGTATCTCAAGTAACTGTGTATTACAATAGTGGATGAGCTACAGCAGCAGAAGGCCACAAACATATACTCAGTGGCCACTTTATTAGTACAGGAGGTACTGTAACTCTCCTGGTCTGGAGGTTTTCTGGTCAATACTGACCCCGAGGATCTAAATGTTGGGGGAATATGATGTCGTAAAACCAACATTGCAAAATATATTGCTCTGAGATGCAGGATTTGCTTACTCATATGACAGTTCTGTAGTACAATTCCTGTAGTGAAAAGGGATACTGCATCAGAATTGTTTAGAAATAACACAGAATCGCAAGTGAAGAGAGAGGCCACTTCACCCATGACTGTGCTGCCTCTTCAAAAGGAGTACTGTAACTTTACATTGCAATTTTACGTACTGCATGTAAACTTATGAAGCATATGTAATCTGATAAAATATTCCATGACTCTCACAGAATCAACTATCAAACAAAATTAGTTAACAGCATTAAAGTGGCATAATGCAATAAATATGAATCTCCTCAAATCAGTTTTTTATGCTGTGATTGTCATGAGGTTTTCCATGTTCTAAGCAAGGTGGACTACCACCTAGATTGTGTCCCAAATCTGCTGGAGAGTAATTATCTATGATGGTTGTGGAGCCAACCAGGAGACGGCATCTGCTGCACTCGAATGTGAACAAAGTTGTGTTGTTTGTCCTCCCCGCTGGCTTTTTTCTCCCGTGGATGTAGTGTAGGTTCTGGAGACATCAAACAAAATCGGAGCCAAATTTGTGTGGCACTGCTAGTCTGCACAGCTTCGTTCCTCTTGCTCTTTGTGAATGAGTGGGATTAACAGTGAGAGGTGCATCTATTCGGAATTCAGGCTGCGCGGACTGAAGACAAACAACCTAAAGATAGCCTGCAGCACTGGCTAGAAAATTGAAACAGTTCAAAATGAATCTTTGAAGCCTTATTTACTCAAAATGTAAATGTTTGCTGTTATGATGATCGCAAGATTGAAGCAGACAGGTGCTCATTCTCTTCCCCCTTGTCTCACTTCTCTTTGTCATCTCTTTGGTCTATTTCTGTGTACGACTTCTAGCCTGCCAGCTAGTCTATTCTGAGTAAATTTGAAATTTTGATATAAATTTGAAATAAATGATATTCCTCCTTTCAAGCTCCACTACTCAAATTTAGCACAAAAATTAATTGAACAATGGCAGTCGACTGATATAACCCTAATGAAATAATGCAGACAGAATTGTTCATCCAGCAGATTTGTCATTCAGTCCCACTCATTTTGTTCGTGGTCCTATTGTAAATCATTACTTGCTTTTTACATTATCTATTATGTCTAATAGGTAATGCCCGTATTTCATATTACATTTGCGTTCTTTAGTTCCACTAATGCTTTCATTGTGTCTTCTCCTGGGAGACGCACAGGATCTGAGGTGAACTACTTCGGCAGGCTGCCTTGGTTAAATTAATGTATTAAATCTTCCTGTTTTTTATTTTAATTGAGAGTTCTCAGTGGGTAGTGCCAAGGCACCATCAAGGATGAACAGAAAGGATCACGGAGAAATGAGATGAATCAAGAGATAGAAGGTGTCGTCGAATTTAGCAATTTAATAGCCTACAGGATGGGACAGCCTAAGCATTGGGCAATTTTAAAAGGAGCATTTGTCCCTTGATAAGGACGTGTTGGTAAGGTCAGTGATTATTGATCGTCCCTTATTTGCCACTTCATAAGCCAGATGCCGGCGAGCTGTATCGGTGGCTCTGCGTCTAATCTATAAAACTAGGGCCTTTTTTTCATTCACAGGATGCACAGTAAGTGTCCAGCTTTTAATTCTCATTGTCGAAAGCCAAAGATATAGAATAAATCTGACTCTAATGGCCATTTCAAAGGATAGTTTAGAGACAACTATTATGTGTCTGGAATCACGGAAGGGTCAGACATGGAAAGGTTGGGAGATTGCCTTTCCTGAAGGGCAACATAAGTCAGATCGTTTTTATGATGATCTGGCAATTCCACAAATTCTATTACTGAGACTAGGCTTATCGTTTTCTTTAAATAGTAAGTCATATTAATCAGAAGCCACAATGGGATTTAAGCACATTTCTCCAGACCATTAGCTTAGGCTGCTACATATTAATGAAGTAACTTGACCACTGCGCTAAAATGTCAGACAACAACCCTGATGGTTTGTAAGCTATTGCTACTTTTTCACATCACCAAGGAGGAACCATTACCAAAGGTCCAGCAGCCAGTCCCCATCAGAGGGTCAGAGGTGAAGAGGGTCAGCAACTTTAAATTCCTCAATGTTATCATTTCAGAGGACCTTTCCTGGACCCAGCATGTAAGTGCAATTATGAAGAAAGCATGCAGGCACCTCTTTTTCCTTAGGAGTTTGCGAAGATTCAGCACAACATCTAAAACTTTTGACAAACTTCTATAGGTGTGTAGTGGAGAGTGTACTGACTGGCTGCATCACAGCCTGATATGTAAACACCAATGCCCTTGAATAGCAATCATACGAACTGTAGTGGATATGGCCCACTCTATCATGGGTAAAGCCTGCTCCACCGTTGGGCACATCTACACGGAATATTGTCACATGAAAGCAGCATTCATCATCAGGGACCTCCTCCACACATGATAGGCTCTCTTCTTGCCGCTGCCATCAGGGGAAATGTACAAGAATGTCAGAGCTCACACCACCAGGTTCAGAAACAGTTATTACCCCTCGACCATCAGACTCTTGAACTCAAATTCACTTGCCCCTCATTAAAATGTTCCCACAACCTATGGACTCACTTTCAAGGACTCTTCATCTATGTTCTCGATATTTATTATTTATTTATTTATTATTATTTCTGACAATCTCTGAAGAATATCGATAATGGCAGAGGTCACCCATTGCAGCAGTCAATTCTATTAAATTAATTGCCACTGCTGGCAACCTAGCGCGGGTTGTTATCCTTGCATGGCGCACCTTCTGATCAATCCCAATAACGACGTTCCACAAAGTCAAAGAAATAATTTCGATCCTTTATCTGCAACTAGCAAAACATACAATCTTGAAGCGATGCAATTAAACATAATTAAGTGAAGTTAAGCACAACTAAGTGGTCAACAGAAGATATGACACCCGGTGGTCCCCAGAACCAAACTGAACCACCCTGAACAAAGCACAAATACGTAACTGATTCCCTTCACTTTTACCATGCCCCCACCCACATGACTTAACTACCATAGGAAACAGCCAGCACAGAATAGAATGCAGACAGAAAAGAGATGCAAGGCTGCTACTCCAGTCTAGTAAAGACACCGCCCAGAGTGACATGGTAGCATAATGGTTAGCACTACACTTCACAGTACCAGTAACCTGGGTTCAATTCCTGCCACTGTCTGTAAGGAGTTTGTACGTTCGCCCTGAGACTGCAGAGGTTCCTTCCGGGTGCTCCGGTTTCCTCCCACAGTCCAAAGACATACCGGTTGGTCGGCTAATTAATCATTGTAAATTGTCTTGTGATTACGCTAGGATTAAGACTCGTACAGCCAGATTTGGGAACAGCTTCTTTCCAACTGTGATAAGACTACTGAACAGATCCTGACCCAGATCTGGGCCGTACCCTCCAAATATCCGGACCTGCCTCTCGGTTTTTTTTTGCACTACCTTACTTTTCCTTTTCTATTTTCTATTTATGAGTTATAATTTAAATTTTTACTATTTACTATCGATTTGTAATCCAGGGAGTGCGAAGCGCAAAATCAAGTATCGCTGTGATGATTGTACGCTCTAGTATCAATTGTTTGGCGACAATAAAGTTAAGTAAAGTAAATCAAGAGATTGCTGGATGGCGTGGTTCGAAAGGCCGGAAGGACCTATTCTGTGCTATATCTCAATAGAATAAAATTTTAAAAAGAAGGCAATGGCAAAGCACTTCTGCAGAAAAATTTGCCAAGAACAATCATGGTCACGGAGACCATGATCGCCCACGTCATACACATCAGCACATAATAAGTAAGAGGGTACAATATGAGCTACAGGGCACAATTCTCAGCAAGAACAGAGTGACCTGGGTATGTACTCTCAGAGCTTGTTGAAATAACAAGGCTGGTTGAAAAAATAATTAAAGATGCCTAAGGGATCATGGGTTTTATTAAAAGAGGAAAAGTACTAGAACAAGGGGTCATGATAAAGCTTTTATAAAACACTGATTCATGAGCAACCAAAGTATTGGGTCTATTTGTGGCAACACGTAAGATGTAAAGGCTTCAGAGAATGTACTAAAATGATTCCAGGGATTAAGTGCTTTAATTATTAAGACAGATTGGAGAACCTAGGGTCACTGTCATTCTCAACGTCTCATTGGAGTAATTGAGTGTACAGACAGAGGAGGTGTAGAGAAATTGTTCCTGTTGGCAAAGGGATCAAAAACTAGGAAGCACAGAATGAGGATGATGCAGAAGAAGCAAGTGACATGAGGAAAAACGATCTTACACAGTAGGTGGGCAGAGCCTGCAAAGTACTGACGGGAGAGTAATGATGGTAAACTCAGTTGTAGCATTTGAAATGTCCTCAGTCAAGAGAATGCTAGAATCTATTAAGAAAGATGTAACAGCAGAACACTTGGAAACGTGAACAGGTTTGGACAAGGTCAGCATTTTTTTTTAAAGGGAAGTCATACTCAACGTGCAGGGGCAGCACATTAGAGTAGGGCTGTTGGCACAATGATTTGCACTGCCATCCGTAAAGCTGGGGCTCAATTCCTTCCACTGCCTATATGCTCCCCCCCCCCCGATCGTGTGGCTTTTCTCCGAGTGCTTCAGTTTCCTCCCACATTCCAAAAGATGCACAGTTAGGGTTCGGGAATTGTGAGCACGCTATGTAGGCGCCGGAAATGCAGCGACATTTCTTCACTTGGCCCAGCATCAATCCTCGCTGATCTGATTTGACGCAAATGACACATTTCATGGTATGTTTCAATGTACATGCGGCAAATAAAACTAATCTTTATTACACAACTATTACAATTTTTGCAGACGGGAGAAGGAGAGACATGGTGTACTTGGACTTTCAGGAGTCTAACTGATCCAGCACATCGTGGGGCAAAGGGCTGTACTATTCTACAGTGAGAAGAAGAAGACGTCAGAAAAATGAAGAGTGAATTAAAACAGACTTAGTATTTGAAACAGAGTATTTTGCAGGACAATGCTGCAAAGATGGGGCTCATTCTATGAGAATTGTTCTCATAGAAGCTGGCAGTGAATCAATGGGCCTAATGGCCTCATTCTGTGTTTTAACAATTCCATAATAAAGGATTGGAGGTTCAGGTTCTGCTCACCCACTCATCTGATTGTGGAGTTTTTATAATCAAGAACTGGGCTCTTTGCACACTTGTAAATTAGTTAACATTTTAAGCTATTTTATTGTCAACGAATTATGAGGGAAAGGAGAGATATGAATCATACTTCTCTTTTCTCCAGCTTAGTAAGTCAAGTGCACTAGAATAATAATGAAATTTCAACAATCTGTTGACCAAATAGGGAATGCTCTCATCACGATGAACTCGTTTTAATTTATTTAATCTTCTGAGGAGATAACTTGGTACAGGTAAACCTTCAAAAAAGATAAAACTGGGAGTTCTTCCTGATCCCCCGAGGTAATTAAGCAAAATTTCAGGATGCCAGTCTAATGTCACAATCAACGATATTCAACAGTGATTTGTTGCTTTTTACAGATAACTGTCCCAAAGTCCCAAAAGGACTGGAGTCAGAATGTTCCCTAGATTGTTTTAAATGTCCTATCTCTCTCAACTGCAATCACTTTCTTCATCAGCTATTCACTTGTAAAATAAATTCAAAGCAATCTTAAAATTGATTCAGACCTGTAAATTGCCCCTGGCGTGCTCATCAGAGGGAGACCACTTGACTGCAGAGTTTATTACCAAGGCGGCGAGGGGGAACGGAAATATAGGTCGGAACCAACTTAGGCCACAGATGTCTGTGACTGTTGATGGCTAACCAGTTCCAACACCCAATGCTGAGGGGATATAATGGTGAGAAAAATGGGGTGCAGGGAACAGTCCTTGCACCAGGGTGTTGAGGTGCCTCTGATATTGGGCAGGGACCTCTTTTTTACACCAAGCCAGTGAGTTTTGCAGAACAAAAGCTGCTTTCTAAAGGTAGGACACCTACTAAAGCATTAGTATCTACACGAAGGGTGATGAAAAACTGAGCTCAGAGAAATCCAAAAACAGAAGATGCTATAAAGAACAGAAACAATGTAAGTGAGCAGATGTGGTCGAAGGAATAAAAATAATTAAAAGAGGACCTGTGATCTTAAGAAAGAAATTAGTTGCAAAGCGAAGAGAGTTAAAAGAGATGGGGGTTATCTACAAAATAATAAGAGGTCTAAAGGAGGAAGTTAAAAGATTAGGGACAGCCTCAGGGATGGTACAAGTTTAGAGGAGGATAGTATGGTGAGAAGTTTGGAGTGTAGTGATTGATAAAGGCCAGAATGATCAAAAGGAATAGATGACCTGGGGGGAAGCAGGGACAAAATTAAAATATGTATTTTTTTAGAAGACAATAATTTGAGGTTTTGAACTTTTGTAATTGTGTGTGGTTCTCACAGTAAGAATATTGATTGTCACAGCCTGACAGAAAGCAGACTGCCCATGGCTCCTTCCCTGATACAGAACTAATCACTTGAAACATCCTTTGTGCACAGAGCCCCTTGGTCTCTTGCTTCAAAACAGCAGCGCGATGGGGAGGTAGCTTTCACAGGTTAAATAAATATTTCTGCACTGTTCTTTTATAAAACGTTTCAGTGCAAAAATAAAATCTTAGGAATCCTATATAAACACGAAGAAGCAGGAGGTACTGCAGCATCTGATCCTAGAGACACGGGTGGGCGGGTCATTATGAGGAAATAAAACAACACCCCCCCCCCAACCCCCACAGTTCAGAATTATATTACAGGAAACAAAACTGAATATCATCCTGTATCAATTAAAAGATGAGAAGAATGTTTTAGAGGGTGAATATTTGGACAATCTCTAAGGCCCATTAACTACAGGGAACTCCTCAGAAGTGAAAATAGTGCATTGCTAAATCACCTCAATCAAAACTGTATGAGCCACAATCCTCATTTTCCAGTTACTTTTATAGATTGTTAACTGGTATAGTACTGTGTGAGGGACTGTGGGACTGTGGGACTGCAGGATGCACATTCACATATCCTTGCTTGAGTAGAAGGGCTGGCTGAGGGAGAGATGGCCGTGTTAGTTCCAAGTTACAGTGGATCAATTATTGTCAGAGTGCCATAAGCCATACAGACAGGGCAGAGCAGTGGGATGTGCTATGGTTTGCAAGGAGCCAATTTGCCTCCTCTTCTGGGATGAACTTCTGGGCCATCAGTTTCCTCTTCAGCTGGTCACTGTCACTCTGGGTGTAAATCGGTTTCAGATTGATCTTCCACAAAAGTCGCTTCAAACGATCAGAAGCTTGCTGGAGGATTCTTTTTCCCTTCTCAACCCGTTATTTTGATAAATCGTCAAAAAATTAGGGCAATGTCGGAAAGATTCATTGTGCTGTGTCTTCTCACAACTTTCATCTTGTGTCCCATACGGCTGAGACAAGGAAAATTTGTTCTACCACAGGAGTTGTCAATCTTTGGCATTTTTACTCCAGAGGTTAATGAGCACATAGTTATGGAGCATATTCAGGATCAAAATCGATAGTTTAGTTTTGGCATTCTGGAGAGTCAAAAATATGGGTATGGGGTCACAGAGTGTTTAAGATAAAGATAAAGGTCAGCTTTTTTTTTGTCATCTGTACATCAAAACAACATACAAAGTGTATCATTTACAATGAATCAGCAAGGATTCTGCCAGGCAGCCTGCAAGTGTCATCTCGCTTCTGATGCCAACATAGCACGTCCACAACTCACTAACCCTAAGCAAATGTCTTTGGAATAGGGAAGATCAGAATGAATGTGGTTGGCTGAAAGTCCTCTTCCAAGGCGAACCACAACTTAAAGTAACGGCTGCAGTTATCTTCTTGCATTTAAGTGCAGCCACAAATAACCCCACCTCTTCTTCCTCCCGAGCTGCCTGCAATTGTGAAACGAAAGATAAGAATCATCTTGGTTTAAATAAAACAGCAGGATTATCCTAAACTTTGAGTGCAGCAGAAATTTAGCCCATGTTTTTTCTTGTATCTTCAAGCTCAGAAAATGTGTCAGCTTTTATTTTCAGTGAGTTTGAGAAAGGACAAAATCCTATAATTAATAATTAGAAACAATTCTGTGTTCATGCTCTCTCCAGATGGAGCAGTTTATAAGCTGCTCCTAGCCTGCTGTGGATGGAGGCCACAATTGGAGTCTCATTAGAGGTGATTGTGCCTGATTCTCTATATAGTTTTTCACTGAAACAAGGGCTACCTTGTGAATATGAACAGATTGCATTTCAATCAGATTGATTTTAGTTATTCACACCATCCCTTCAACTGGTTCCAATTGGGGTTAATCAGTCACTACTTTCTACTGTAACTGTGGAGGGACAATCAATCTGAAACCATTCACTTCTCACAGCAGTTTATATGCAGAGGAAGGGCATAAAAGGGTGAACTAACCTGATTGGTATTGGCTGTTGTTCTGAAGAAAAACAGCCCTTCACCGTTACATTGTGTTTTACTGAAAAGCCTTTGGTTAGAGACCTAGCTCTCACTAGGTGAAATTGTGATGTGAGCTTCGCTTTTGTTCGGCGTCTTAAATACCTCCAC
The DNA here is from genome assembly GCF_963921235.1 of Mobula hypostoma. Taxonomy (NCBI): domain Eukaryota; kingdom Metazoa; phylum Chordata; class Chondrichthyes; order Myliobatiformes; family Myliobatidae; genus Mobula; species Mobula hypostoma. The sequence goes on from NC_086120.1 coordinate 32,482,997, forward strand.
TGGACCGCAATGTATTCCTTTATTCTCTGTTACAGTCAGTTGCTGCAGCAGCTGGAGAGATGGACTCCAAGCATGTCAGCTCCCTGGAGTTATTAATGTGTTGTGTGGTCACAGTCCCTGATGCCCAAAGGTGTGATCGTTGCTGGGAGATTTGCAACCCTTAAATGAATCGTTGGCAGCGAATAGAATTGGACCATGTGGGTACACTGATGGTACGCCCAGTGGGGTCATATAAAATTCTGTTGCTGCAATTTCTTGATATTCAACAATTATTTCTTTTATCTTTAGACATAGTAAACATTTACACAGCTTCATAAATTCATCTGTTAACAAGGCTGCTGAGAGTCTGCATTGACCTCTCATTTCTTCCATGAAAGCTAATAGGTCTTCCTTTACCCAGGATGCACTTTGCTTTTTGCGCTCACCAGAAAAGTTCTTTTGTTTCTTGCTCTTGCTACCAAGTGTTTCTTTCTTTTACTGTCTGTGCTCCATTCTTTTTCTCCAGCAGCTGTTTCCTTCATCATTTCCCTCTAAAAATATCTCCTCCTCGCTGCCAATCAACACAGGCACAACTCAGGGGTGCAAGCCTAACCCACTGCTCTACTCTCTCTACAGTCACAACTGTGTGACGAGGCACAACTCAAACGCCATCTATAAATTTGCCAATCATGCCATTGTTGTTGGCAGAATCTCAGATGATGACGAGGAGAGACACAGCAGTGAGGTAGATCGGCTGGTTCAATGGTGTCACAGTAACAACCTTGTACTCATTGTCAGAAAGACGAGGGAATTGATTATGGGCTTCAGGAAGGGGAAATCGAAGGAACATGCACCTATCCTCACTGAGGGATCAGAAGTGGGAATGGTGAGCTGCTTCAAGTTCTAGGGCTTTGACGTCTCAAAAGACCTAATCTGGCCCAGCACATTGATGCAATCCCAAAGAAGGCAGCTCTACCTCATTAAGATTTTGAGCAGATTACTACCAAGGACTCTTGCAGATTTCTATAGACATATGGTGGTGATCATTCTGACTGGTGGCACCACTCCCTGGCATGAATTGCAAGAGGCTGTAGAACATCATAGACTAAGCCAGTTCCATCACAGGCACAGTCTCCCTGCCACTGAGGACATCGTCAAGATATGGGGCCTCAAGAAGGGAGCATCCATCATCTGGGACATGTCCTCTTTGCCATCGGGGAGGAGGTACAGGAGCCTGAAGATTCATAGTCAGTATTTTATTTATTTAGAGACACAGTGCAGAACAGGCCCTTCCGGACCAACGAGCCACTCCACCCAGCAACCCAGCCATTGCCTAATCACAGGACGATTTACAACGACCTATTAACCTACTAACTGGCACGCCTTTGGACTATGGGAGAAAACCAGAGCACCTGGACGAAGCCCACGCGCACACGGGAAGAACGTACTGGCTTACTCACAGATGATGCTGGAATTGAACTCTGACGCCAAGCTGTAATGGTGTCACGCTACCTTGCCGCCCAAAGACGGCTTCTCCCCCTCTGCCATCAGATTCCTGAACAGTTCACGAAACGGTGTGCACTACTGTGCTATTCATCTTTTGCACTATTCATTTATTTTGTAACTTATAGAAATTTTTATGCCTTGCACTGTACTGCTGCAACAAAAGCTACAAATTTCATGATGTACAATATGTCAGTGACAACAAACCTGATTCTGTTTCGGATTCTATCTGATTACTTACTTTGCTTTCCACTCCTCGACTTTATTTCATATATTCCCTCCTCCCTGTCCAGTCATCATCGTCATCAGGTGCCGTGCCCAGTTTGAGCTTTGACTGCCATGGCCCACACACTCCTGTTTCGGGTCAAGTGGATCAATTCATTGGTATTCATTTCCAGTTCTCTGGCTGCTGTCTCCATCATCATTTGTCTTTGTCTTCCTCTTGCTTTCTTTCCTTCAATCTTTCCCATAATTACTGTGCATTCTAACTCCTCTATCCTAATGAAGTTACACTGCCTTTTCATGATCTCATATAATATTCCTCTTTTTGTGTTTGCTCTGTTCATGACATCCTCGTTAGATATTCGTTTCGTCCATGCTATTCTTTGCATCCTCCTCAAAAACCACATCCCTGCTGCTTCAATTCGTTTCCTCATGTTACTAGATATTGTCCACCATTCTGAGTCATATAACATAACCCCTCCAGTACTATCAGTAATAAAAGGGGTGGCTGGCTTGGTACCGTAGCAGTCAGCATGACACTTCACAGCATCAGATGTCTGATCAGGCTTTGATTCCCACCGCTCTCTGTACCTTCTCCCTGTGAACACGTAGATTTCCTCCAGGTATTCCAGTTTTCTCCCACATTCCAAAGACATATAGTTAGGGCTAGTAAGTCGTGGGCATGCTATGTTAACGCTGGAAGTATGGCAAATCAGCACAATCCTCGCTGATTTAATTTTGGTATGTACGTGACAAATCAAGCTAATCTTATCATATTTGCAGGCCACTCTCTGTGCACCTGCCATTGCCCTGTCGCAGCGTCTGTCCAATGGACTGGCTGGCAACAGCATCCAGATCACAGATCACTATAAAATTAAGTGTTTTGGCTATAGCAGCAACAGGTTTGACACCAAAAGTCTGCTGTGAAATCCAGTTTTGGTTTGAACTGAAAAAATAAATCTGCAGCACTAAACCTCTATTATTTTAAAGAAAGTAAAGCTAACAGATACTCTCATACACGCTTCATATAGTCAAGCCAGCCCAGTTTAAAATGGCCACATTCCTAATGGAACACTGACAAAATTATCTAGCAAATTCTATTAGCATTAATAACAGGTCACTCATTGTTAAGCCAGGAGCGAATATTTTGTATGTCCCAAAATGCTCTACATCCAATTAAGTATTTTTAAATTGTAGTGGCTGTTGTAGAAAATTCACTTACTAATCTGCCTACAGCAAGCTCCCATAGAGAGGTATTTGATAATGATCAGTTTCAGTAATATTGACTGAAGGTCAAATATTGACCAGGACACCAGCAACATAGCCCTCACTGCTTTCCCTGGCTCAGAACTTCCTTCACAAGCTTTTTGCCTCTTTTTTGGGTCCTTTAGAATGTTCCTTAAAAATCTACTTCCTTTTCTGAGCATTTGACTATCTTATCTGATATTCTCCTGGAGCTTTTACCTGACAATCGCTTCTGGAATGTTTTACTGAGTTCAAGGTGCTACAATTACAGAAGTTGTTTCTGAAGGATGAAGTTATAAGACCATAGAGCCTAATACAAAGGAACAGAATTAAACCATTCGGCCCAGTCTTTCCACCATTCCATCATGGCTGATTTATTATCACTCTTAACCCCATTCTGCTGCCTTCTCCTCGTAAAAGTTTGACACCCTAACGAATCCAGAACCTATCAATTTCTGCTTTAAATATATCCAGTGACGGCCTCCATGGCAATGAATTCCACAGTTTCACCACACTTTGGCTGAAGAAATTTCTCCTCATTTTGAGGCGGTGCCCCCTGGTCTTAGACTCCCCACTGCAGGAAACAACCTCACCATTTCCATTCTATTTAGGCCTTCCAATATTTGATAGGTTTCAACGAGATCCCCTCTCACTCTCCTAAACTCTAGTAAATACAGGCCCAGAGCCATCAAACACTTGTGGCATGTTAATCTTTTCATTCCCGGGACCATTCTTGTGAACCTCATCAGGACCCTGTCCAATGCCAGCACATCCCTTCCTAGATAAGGGCCCAAAACTGCTCACCATATTCCAAGTGCAGGTCGGACCAAGGCCTTATAAAGCCTCAGCATTGCATCCTTGCTTTTATAAATATTTTAATCCTCCCAAAATGAATGCTAACATTAAATTTGACTTCTCTACTATCTACTTAACCTGCAAGTTAACCTTTAGGGAATCGTGAACTTCTTAGTACAGTACCTTGACATCTTTTATGACCACGTGAGAGGACTCACTTTAATGTCTTATCTGAAATACAGCACCTACATTTGAACCAGGAACTTCAGATGAGGAAGTGAGAGTGCTATTAACTGACCACACATGCTTCAGTGACAGATAAAGATGGATAAATCTATCAAATCTCTTTCATCCATATGAGGGCAGCTACATGATAGAGAGTAGAAAACGTTGCAAAACCTTGTGTTTGAGAGGGGGGGAGCATAAACTCACCCATCAGAAAGATGAGGCAGATATCTCGCCAACCCTTAGAATGCGGAGGTATGACATTCACTGACATCTAAAAATATTGTTGATGTAAATCTGACACTTAATTTTTAAAAAAATGCACAATTTGCTAAGATAAAGACAAAAAAAAATGCAGGTCACAAACATTACACATTCCCTCTGTTCTGAGCTTACAGGCAGGAAGATTCAAAGCAATGATAAGACCCGCTAAAAGTGAAGTCTTATTGATTACGTACTGGAGGTTTGGAGACTAAGGATAGGTTAATGCCACCCAGTGCTCTGGGTTCAAAACTGTGTGAAGAGACATCAAAGGAAGCCTTTCACCATTTAAGTGAAAATTTATTAGGGGATAAAAAGAGCAAAGCTCTAAGTCATTTCAATCTACCCTGCTGTTATTTTCAGTGATGAAATTTGTCTGCAACAACATTAACATTGGAAGGAGAATCATTTTAAAGCATAGTGTAAGTGAAGCTAAATTCCAAATGTAGGTCTACCACTTGTTACAGAGAAGTAAAAATTGCCTAGTTAGAGCCCTCCCCACCATTGATCACATCTACAATGAGCACTGCCATAAGAAGGCAGCATTCATCTTCAAGGACCCCCACCATCCAAGCCATGCTTTCTTCTCATTGCTGCCACTGAGAAGGAGATACTGGAGCCTTACGTCCCGCACCACCAGGTTCAGAAGCAGTTATTACTCTTTAAACATCAGGCTCCTGAATCAACATGGACATCTTCACTCACCTCAACACTGAACTGATTCCACAACCTATGGACTCACTTTCAAGGACTCTACAACTCATGTTCTAAGTATTATTTATTTATTATTATTTGAGGGTTTTTTTTATTTGCTCAGTTTCTTTTCTTTTGCACATTGGTTGTTTGTCAGTCTTTGTGCGTAGTTTTTCATTGATCCTATTGCTTTTCCTTGTTCTGCTGTGAATGACTGCAAGAAATGAATTTCAGGGTGGTACACGGTGATGTTTGGGTGGAGCTACATCTACTAAAGGAGGTGTAAGGTGATCCATCCCTCTGCTAACCTGCAGGTCACCCTTGGGCAAGGTGTGGTACCTGCTTAGTCCCTCGATCAGGGTCACGTGAAGCCATGGGAGTAGGTGGTGGATGGCCGTCTGAACAGCTGGTGCATATCACAAATCCTGGTTATGCGACCACTGACGCCAGGCAAACAATCTCTGAAGAGTATTGATAATGGCTGGGGTCACCAATCTTGTAAAGACACTGCCCCGAAGAAGGCAATGGCTAACCACTTCTGTAGAAGGACTTGCCAAGAACAGTCATGGTCATGGAAAGATCATGATCAGCTATGTTATACAACAGGGCACCGAACAACTGAACAATAAGGTGATGTATATGCACGTCAAAGATAAATAATAACTTTGAACTTTGTATCAATATACTTTCCTGTACTTATTCTTGTGTATGATGGATTTTGGCCATCCTTTCTATAATGAGATAAATGTAGGATTGTCTTTGCTTGGAGAAGATGGGATAATTAGGAATACTGGCCTCTACTCTCATATTGCAAATACCCCTAGCAGAAGCGATATATTTGAAGCATGAAGTAATGATGTTGATGAAGACAAATGTCTTTATGAATGACCACCTTTGCCAGGTCCAAGAGCAGACCAACAAGATAGCTTCCCCCAGCTCATTCAGATATAGCACCAGAATTTCAATTTTTGTTATTATAATACTATAAATATATGTAACTATAAGTAAGAAAGATAGAAGTCTTTGTTACAAATAAGAGAAAATCTGAAGATGCTAGAAATCCAAAGCAGCACACACAAAATGTTGGAGGAACTCAGCAGGCCAGGCAGTACCCCTGGAAAGGAGTAAACAGTCAACGTTTCATGCTGAGACCATTTATCAGGACATCAATCTTTGTTATTTATAGTTTTTCATTGCATTTCTTTATTTCCCTGTAAGTGCCTGCAAGAAAACAAATCTCAAGATAGCATAATCAAACTTAATAATAGTTTAATTTAATTTTTTATATCTACATATAGGTATGTCATACTGTAAATTATAGTTTTTTATGTATTGCATGTACTGCTTCTGCAAATTTCCTGACATACACCAGTGATATTAAACCTGATTCTGATGGTGACATATAACAAATGTATTTTGCTAATAAATTTACTTTGAAATTTGAACTTTGAGTACGCTGCCTGTTTGGTTGCCTTCTTTTCAATATGCTTAGTAGCAATTTATCAATTGAGCTGCAGGTCTTAGGGTACTTCTTGCTATTGCAGTTTAGATTATATAGCACTCTCCATTTGAAGGCGGAAGTGTTTTACTCAGCTATCTCCAGCAATGATCATTTTCAGCTTTCTAATAGCTTTTATACAATACATAAATCTGAGGCGTCAGATTAAAGCCAGATTAAAGATAAAAATGTGTCAGGTGTTAGCCAGATGTAAAATATCTTACTGGATTTGTTTAAAGAATTGCCAAATCAGCCCTAATACTAATTTCAACTGCCTAGTTCAGAACTATCTCCACTAACCTCTCCACTTCTTTTAAAAGTTCAAAGTTCAATGTAAATTTCTTTTCAAAGTGCATTTTGTCACTATATATAACCTTGAGATGTATTTTCTTGCAGGCATTCACAGTAGAACAAGAAATACAACGGAATCAATGGAAAAACTTTACATAAACAAAGACTGACAAGCAGCCAATGTGCAAAAGAAGACAGACTGTTCAAATTGAAAATTATTTATTTATTTATTTTTATTGCGATACAACGCGTAATAGGCCCTTCTGGCCCTCTGAGCCGTGCCACCCAGCGATCTCCCGACTTAATCCTAGCTCAATCACGGGACTATTCACACTGACCAATTAGCCTACCAACTGGCACGTCTTTGGATCGTGGGAGGATTCCGGAGGACCTGGAGGAAACCCACGTGGTCATGCGGAGAACGTACAAATTTCTTACAGGCAGCAGCAGGAACTGAATCCAAGTTGCTGGTACTGTAAAGCATTGTGCTAACCACTATGCTATCATTGCACCCCATTATTATTAAAAATCATAATAATAAATAAGTAATGCTGAGAACTTAAGCTGCAGAGACCTTGAAATTGAGTCCATCAGTTGTGTTCAGTGATCACAACAGTTTTTTATAACGTTTGTTGTAAATTATCTGTATGATTGGTCGATTGGTCACCTTCCCTAAGATCTTCATCTGTGGCTTTGTGTGAAATCTCTCTTTAGGTTGTTCAAGCTAAAACAACAGGAATTGTTGTTCGAGCAGGAAGAGGTGAGAATGATAGGGACAGCATTTTCTGAGAAACTAAGACAAGTTCAGTCGTGAGTACAAGCAGTCACCGTCTCAATCTATGTGGAAAAATAGCAGGGGCATATTTAGGCAAAACAGATGGTTACTTGAATTACAACTAGCATGCGGTGTGGTAATGGGAAATTCTGCTGAATAGATGGACAAAAAAACCATTACAGGAAGTTAACACTAACAGGGGCTCAACATTTATTGCCCATCTCCAATTGTTCTAGGAATTGAATAGCTTTCTGGCACACTTCAGTTGGAACCAGTCAACCACAATGATGGTTTTGGAGTCACACGTAGAGCAGATTGAATAAGGATGTTCTACTTTCTTCCTTGAAGGACCTTGGAAACAGATGGGCTTTTACAATAACTTCCTCTTTTCCAGCACACTACTAATGATATATTCCAGATTTATTTAATCACTTTAATTGCTATAATGAGACCTAAACTCGTGTATATCAGTCAATAGCCTACGAATACTGCAAGGTAGCCTCTGAAAATATTCCAGATGGTACAAATTGGATAAGTCTGTTCCTGCCATTGCTTTACATTAAAAGGAATTTTGATCTTTAGTGATTCGCTGCTAAAAGTTTCACCACTTTAACACTAGTGGGCATCAGTGAAGACATTTGGGAGCAGAATCAGAGTTAAATTGCACAAAGAGTTGGTTAAATACAAACGCCAATGATTGAGTTCACTGCTTGCATTCTTGGGCTGATTAAGTCCATCACCACAAGCCGATAACATGACAAGGATCCGGCAATAATTACACTCAGTGGTTAAATGGGCCCCATAAAGCGGCCAGGCAGTCGGTAAGATTTCACTTGAGCCTGGCTGTGCTGGAAAGAAAGCAAGATTTCTCTAAATAGTTTTAATCAAATTAGCTATCATCTTCACATCTTCTTCTGCACGCATCTGTCAGTTGCACCCTAGGTAGTAATGTTAGTTTTGAACAGTTAGCCACTTGTCTGTTAAAAAGAAATTGAAAACTTTAGCACCTGTGGATATGCATAAATAGAGTGCTGTACAACTCAAGCGCCTACCTTAACTGTGCTAACGCTCATCACTTTACTCTTTGCCCTGAATGCAATGCTGATCATATTTATTAAGAGATACAGTGCAGAACAGATCCTTCTGGCCCAGTAGGTCACACTGCCCAGCAACTCACCTACTGAAGCCTAGACGAGTCACAAGACAATTTACAATGACCAATTAACCTACTAACCAGTACGTCTTTGGACTGTGGAAGGAAACCACAGCACCCAGAGGAAAACCAAATGATCACGGGGAGAACATAACAAACTCCTTACAGATAGTACCAGAATTGAACTCCGAAAAGGTAATATAGGGTCAGAGAATGTCAAATCTTTGTGGGTGGAGCTAGGAAACTGCCAGGGTTAAAAAGAAACATTATGGGAATCATAAATAGGCCTCCAAATAGGAGCCAAGATGTGGAGCTGAGATTGCAAAGGGAGCTGGAAAAGGCATGTAATAAGGGTAATGTCACAATTGTAATGGAGGACTTCAATATGTAAGGGGATTGGGAAAGTCAGGTTGGTGTTGGATTGCAAGAGAGGGAATTTGTTGAATGCCTACGATATGGCTTTTTAAAGCAGCTTGTGCTTGAGCCAACTAGGGGAAAGGCTACCTGAGACTGGGTGTTGAGTAATAACCCAGATTTTATTAGTCAGTTTAATGTAAAGGAACCCTAAGGAGGCTAGAATCATAATATGATTGAGTTCATACTGCAATTTGAGAAAGAGAAGCATAAGTCACATGTATCAGCATCGCAATGGAATAAAGAGAATTACAGAGGCATGAGCGAGGATCTTGCCAAGATGGATTGGAGGGGGATGACAGCAGAGCAGAGGTGGCTGAAGTTTCTGGGAATTGTTCACAAGGCGCAAGATAGATATATCCCACTGAAGAAGTTCTTAACTGGCGGGACTAGGCAACCGCGGCTGACAAGGGAAGTTAAGGATTGCATAAAAGCCAAGAAAAAAGGCATATCAGGCAGCAAAAGTGAGTGGGAACTTGGATGATTCAGAAATTTTTAAAATCCAACAAAAAGCAACTAAAAATTCTATAAGGAGGAAAAAGATGAAATATGAGGGCAAATTAGCCAATAATATAAAGCAAGATACTAAAAGTTTTTTTTCAGAAATAGAAAGAATAAAAAGGTGAGAGTTAATATTGGACCACTGGAAAATGATACTGGATAGGGAGTAATAGGGGACAACGAAATGGCAGATGAACTTAATACATATTTTGCTTTAGTCTTTACTGTGGAAGACGCCAGCAGTATGCCAGAGGTCCGTGAGTGTCAGGGAGCAGGAGTCACTGCTATTGCTATTACAAATGAAAAAATGCTAGGCAAACTCAAAGATCTTAAGGTGAAGGAGTCCTCTGGAGCAGATGGACTATATCCCAGAGTCCTGAGAGAGGTTGCTGAAGAAATAACGGATGCAGTGGTCATGATCTTTCAAGAATCAATTGATTCTGGCACGGTCCCGGAGGACAGGAAAATTGCAAATGTCACTTCACTCTTTAAGAAGGGAGGAAGACAAAAGAGAGGATATTATAGGCCAGTTAGCCTAATCTCAGTGGTGGGGAAAGTGTTAGAGTCCATTATTAAGGATGAGGTTTCGGGATATTTGGGAGACTAATGATAAAATAAGTCAAAGTCAGCATGGCTTTTGTAAAGGGAAATCTTACCTAAAATATCTGTTAGAATTTTTTGAGGAAGTAACAAGCAGGGTGGACAAAGGAGAGACAGTAGATGTCATATACTTAGATTTTCAGAAGGCATTTGATGTGGTGCTTCATATGAGGCTGCTTAACAAGATAAAATCTTTTGGTCAAGACAAGGTACTGGCATGGATAGAGGGATGGCTGACAGGCAGGAGGCAGCAAGTGGGAATAAAGGAGGCCTTTTCTGGTTGGCTACCAGTGAGTAGTGGTGTTCCTCAGGGATCAGTATTGACCGCTACTTTTCACATTGTTTGTCAATGATTTAGATAGTCGAATTGATGGTTTTGTGGCAAAGTTTGCAAACGATATGGAGATAGCTGGAGGGGTTGGTAATGCTGAAGAAGTAATGCGATTGCAGCAGAACTTAGACAAAATGGAAGAATAGGCAAAAAAGTGGTAGTGTAGCGGTGTGCTAAACACAGCGCTAGAATAACCACACGGAGTCGGTCAGTTAGAGTTGCGATGAAAGAGATTTATTCAAACTTCGCGGCCTGCTTTAAAGCCTTCCCGTTCCCGCCCTCCCTGGGCGGGATTGCTGTGGGGAATGCATATTCCCAGACCCTTTCTGCGTGCGGGATTTTCCCCCTGCTGGTGAAGGTGGCCTGGCGCCCTTTTTGGGGCCGGCCCTCTGCCTGCGCGCGCTGTTGTGAGCCGGTTCGTGTGTGCCAGAAAGTGGGTCGCCACATAACCCCGCCCCCAGAACCAGCGATACCTCCCCCAATGTCCACAGTCTGGATTGGCCTCTGTTTGGGAGGTCTGCCCCTGCGCTGCGGTGCCTGAGCCTGGACCGGTTGCGCCAAGTCCACATGGGCCGGTTTGAGTCGGTCCACCGTGAATACCTCCTCTCTCTCCCCAATGTCCAGCACGAACGTGGACCCGTTGTTCCTGATCACCTTAAACGGTCCCTCGTAGGGCCGCCGTAGCGGTGCCCGGTGTCCGCCCCGTCGTACAAAAAGAAACTTACAGTTCTGCAGGTTTTTGGGTACGCAGGTCGGGCTCTGTCTGTGCTGTGAAGTGGGTATGGGGGCCAGGTTACCGAGCCTCTCCTGTAGTCTGTCCAGGACTGCTGTGGGTTCTTCCTCTTGCCCCCCTGGGGCTGGTATGAACTCTCCTGGGACGACCAGGGGTGCGCCGTACACCAACTCGGCCGATGAGGTGTGCAGATCCTCCTTGGGCGCCGTGCGGATTCCGAGCAGGACCCAGGGAAGTTCGTCCACCCAGTTAGGCCCCTCTAGGCGGGCCATGAGAGCTGATTTCAGGTGACGGTGGAAGCGCTCCACTAGTCCGTTCGACTGTGGGTGGTAGGCAGTTGTGTGGTGTAGCTGCGTTCCTAAAAGGTTGGCCATAGCCGACCACAGGCTGGAGGTGAACTGGGCGCCCCTGTCGGAGGTAATGTGGGCCGGTACCCCGAAGCAGGCTACCCAGGTTGCGATCAGTACTCGGGCGCAGGATTCGGAGGTGGTGTCGGTGAGCGCGACTGCCTCTGGCCATCTGGTCTATCATAGTTAGGAGGTACCGCGCTCCTCGTGACACTGGCAGGGGCCCCACGATATCCACATGGATGTGGTCGAACCTCCGGCGGGTGGGTTCGAACCGCTGCGGCGGAGCCTTGGTGTGCCACTGCACCTTGGCCGTTTGGCACTGCATGCACGTTTTGGCCCATTCACTGACCTGCTTATGAAGTCCATGCCACACGAACCTGTTGGCGACCAGCCGGACGGTTGTCCTGATGGAGGGGTGCGCTAAGTTGTGAATGGACTCAAAAACCCGCCGGCGCCAGGCTGCTGGGATGACGGGGCGGGGTTGGCCGGTAGCTACGTCACATAGTAGGGTCCTCTCACCTGGGCCTACGGGGAGGTCTTGAAGCTGTAAACCGCAGACTGCAGTCCTGTAACTGGGGATCTCAGTGTCTGCCTGCTGTGCCTCTGCCAGTGCTGCATAGTCCACCCCCGGGACAGGGCCTGTATGGTAGGTCTGGATAGTGCGTCCGCCACGACGTTGTTCTTTCCAGAGACATGCCGGATGTCCGTCGTGTACTCGGAGATGTAGGACAGATGTCGCTGCTGGCGGGACGACCAGGGGTCGGACACCTTAGTGAACGCAAAGGTAAGCGGTTTGTGGTCCGTGAACGCGGTGAAGGGCCTACCTTCTAAGAAGTACCTGAAATGCCGGATTGCCAGGTATAGTGCCAATAGCTCCCGGTCGAAAGCACTGTATTTGAGTTCGGGTGGTCGTAGGTGTTTGCTGAAGAATGCCAGGGGTTGCCAGTGACCCTCGATGAGTTGTTCCAGCACTCCACCGACCGCTGTGTTGGATGCGTCCACCGTGAGGGCAGTAGGAACATCCGTTCTGGGGTGCACTAGCATCACGGCGTTTGCTAAGGCTTCTTTGGTTTTAACGAAAGCGGTTGCGGCCTCTTCGTCCCAGGTAATGTCCTTGCCCTTACCCGACATCAGGGTGAACAGAGGGCGCATGGTTCGGGCTGCTGAGGGGAGGAAACGGTGGTAAAAATTCACCATACCCACGAATTCCTGCAAACCTTTGATTGTGTTGGGTCGGGGGAAGTGGCGGACCGCGTCTACCTTGGCGGGCAGTGGAGTTGCCCCGTCTTTAGTAATCCTGTGGCCCAGGAAGTCGATGGTGTCGAGTCCGAACTGGCATTTGGCTGGATTGATTGTAAGGCCGAATTCGCTCAGGCGGGAGTAGAGCTGGCAGAGGTGGGACAGATGCTCTTGCCGACTACTGCTGGCTATGAGGATGTCGTCCAAATAGATGAATGCAAAGTCCAGGTCGCGTCCCACCGCGTCCATTAGCCGCTGGAAAGTCTGTGCGGCATTCTTTAGACCAAATGGCGTTCGGAGGAATTCGAAAAGTCCGAACGGGGTGATAAGTGCTGTTTTGGGGATGTCGTCCGGATGTACCAGGATTTGATGGTATCCCCGGACGAGGTCTACCTTGGAAAAGATCCTTGCGCCGTGTAGGTTTGCTGCGAAGTCTTGAAAGTGCGGCACAGGGTAGACGTCTGGCGTTGTAGCCTTGTTCAGTCTGCGGTAGTCACCGCATGGTCTCCAGCCCCCCGTTGCCTTGGGCACCATGTGAAGGGGGGAGGCCCATGGGCTGTCGGACCGTTGTATGATCCCTAATTCCTCCATCTTGAACTCCTCCTTCGCCAGTCGGAGCTTGTCCGGGGGAAGCCTTCGAGCACGGGCATGGAGGGGTGGTCCCTGGGTCGGGATGTGGTGCTGTACTCCGTGTCTGGGCATGGCTGCCATGAACTGCGGTGTCAGTACTGATGGGAAATCCGCCAGGACCCTGGTGAATTCATCGTCGGACAGCGTGATGGAGTCCAGGTGTGGGGCTGGCAACTGTGCTTCACCCAGGGAGAACGTTTGAAAAGTCTTGGCGTGGACTAATCGCTTCCCTTGCAGGTCGACCAGCAGGCTGTGGGCTCGTAGAAAATCTGCCTCCAGCAGTGGTTGGGCCACGGCGGCCAGTGTGAAGTCCCACGAGAACTGGCTGGAGCTGAACTGTAGCCGTACCGTGCAGGTGCCGTAGGTTCGTATTGTGCTGCCATTTGCGGCCCTCAGGGTCGGTCCCGGTTCTCTGTTGCGGGTGTCGTAACTCGTTGGAGGTAAGACGCTGATCTCCACTCCGGTGTCGACCAAAAAGCGGCGTCCCGACTGCTTGTCCCAGACGTACAGGAGGCTGTCCTGATGGCCAGCCGCCGTAGCCATCAGCGGCGGCTGGCCCTGGCGTTTCCTGGGAATTTGCAGGGTGGTCTGCAGCAGCGGGCCTCTGTGCCCCACCGCTGGTGGTAGAAACACCATTGTTCGTTGGGCTCCTCACTCCCATCGCCGGGTTTTGTAGGCTCTGCTGCCGGACCTGGTCTGGTCTGTCGTTGGGCACGCGGCTTGGTGATCTGTGCGATGGATGCCCCTCTTTCTTTCCTGGCATTCCACAGCACATCTGCTCGGGCCGCCACCTCCCGGGGGTTGCTGAAATCTGCGTCGGACAGCAGCAGGCATATGTCCTCGGGCAGTTGCTCTAGGAACGCCTGCTCAAACATGAGGCAGGGTTTGTGTCCTTCAGCCAGGGCCAGCATCTCGATCATTAATGCTGACGGTGGCCTGTCTTCCAAACCATCCAGGTGCACTAAGCGGCGTGCTCGTTCGCGCCATGAGAGTCCGAAAGTCCTTATGAGCAGGGCTTTGAATGCTGTGTATTTGCCGTCCTCCGGGGGCGACTGTATAAACTCCTCAACTTGTGCAGCAGTCTCCTGGTCGAGTGAGCTCAGCACGTAGTAGTAGCGAGTGTACTCCGAGGTTATCTGCCGAAAGTGGAATTGTGCTTCTGCTTGTTCGAACCATAATTGGAATCGCAGCGTCCAGAAGCTTGGCAGTTTTAACGAAACTGCGTGAACAGATGCAGCGTCGGTCATCTCTGGTCCAAATATCGTTTGGGCCATCGGGGTCACCAATTGTAGCGGTGTGCTACACACAGCGCTAGAATAACCACACGGAGTCGGTGAGTTAGAGTTGCGACGAAAGAGATTTATTCAAACTTCGCGGCCTGCTTTAAAGCCTTCCCGTTCCCGCCCTCCCTGGGCGGGATTGCTGTGGGGAATGCATATTTCCAGACCCTTTCTGCGCGCGGGATTTTCCCCCTGCTGGTGAAGATGGCCTGGCGCCCTTTTTGGGGCCGGCCCTCTGCCTGCGCGCGCTGTTGTGAGCCGGTTCGTGTGTGCCAGAAAGTGGGTCGCCACGGTAGATGGAATGCAGTGTTGGGAAATGTATGATGAAGCATTTTGTTAAAAGGAACAATAGTGCATACTATTATCTAAATGGGGTGAAAATTCAAACATCAGAGGTGAAGAGGGACTTAGGAGTCCTTGTGCAAGACTCCCAGAAGATTAATTCACAGTCTGAATCTGTGGTAAAGAAGGCAAAAGCAATGTTGGCATTTATTTCAAGGGGAATAGAATGTAAAAGCAAGGAGATAATGCTGAAACTTTATAAGACACTAGTCAGGCCGCACTTGGAATATTGTCAACAATTTTGGGCCCCTTTTCTCAGAAAGGATGTATTGTCATTGGAAGGAATCCAGGAGGTTCACGAGGATGATTCCGGGAATGAAGGGATTAACACATGAGGAGCATCTAGCTGCTTTGGGCCTGTATTCACTGGAATTTAGAAGAATGCATGAGAATCTCATTGAAACCTACTGAATGTTGAAAGGACTAGATAAGGTGGATGTGGAGAGGATGTTTTCTCTGGTGGGAGTATCCAGAACTAGAGGGCACAGCCCCAAAATTGAGGGGCGACCATTTAGAACAGAAGTAAGGAGGGATTTTTTTAGCCGGAGAGTGGCAAATCTGTGGAATGCTCTGCCACAGACTGTGGTGGAGGCCAAGTCCATGGGTATATTTAAAGTGGAAGTTGATAAGATCCCTGATTGGACTAATTCTGCTCCTACATCATATGGTGTTATGGCATTCAAAAGGAATCTTCCAGAGTATTTGAAAGGTACAAAATTATCAAGACTCCCAGAAGATTAATTCACAGTCTGAATCTGTGGTAAAGAAGGCAAAAGCAATGTTGGCATTTATTTCAAGGGGAATAGAACGTAAAAGCAAGGAGATAATGCTGAAACTTTATAAGACACTAGTCAGGCCGCACTTGGAATATTGTCAACAATTTTGGGCCCCTTTTCTCAGAAAGGATGTATTGTCATTGGAAGGAATCCAGGAGGTTCACGAGGATGATTCCGGGAATGAAGGGATTAACACATGAGGAGCATCTAGCTGCTTTGGGCCTGTATTCACTGGAATTTAGAAGAATGCATGAGAATCTCATTGAAACCTACTGAATGTTGAAAGGACTAGATAAGGTGGATGTGGAGAGGATGTTTTCTCTGGTGGGAGTATCCAGAACTAGAGGGCACAGCCCCAAAATTGAGGGGCGACCATTTAGAACAGAAGGAAGGAGGGATTTTTTTAGCCGGAGAGTGGCAAATCTGTGGAATGCTCTGCCACAGACTGTGGTGGAGGCCAAGTCCATGGGTATATTTAAAGTGGAAGTTGATAAGATCCCTGATTGGACTAATTCTGCTCCTACATCATATGGTGTTATGGCATTCAAAAGGAATCTTCCAGAGTATTTGAAAGGTACAAAATTATAGGGCTTTAAGGAGAGAATTGTGGAACTAGGACCACATTGAATTGTCCAGCGTGGTGCCAGTATGGACTCACTGGCTTGCTGTAATCTTTCTGTGATACCATGGAAGAACAATGGTGAGATGGAATAAAAAGCAATGTGACATACAGGTGATGCGAAGCATTAGATTTCACATGGTGACGTCCAGAGAAAACCTTTGTCTCAGTAATAGGAGACCATGGAGGGGTCTTTGGAAGACTCCAAAGATAACTTTGCAGGAGTTGGAAGAGAAATTATTTCAGGTGATTTGATGGCTATGGTTTGAGAAATGGGAACAGAACCAATTCAAGGTAATTCTAGTCACCAAGATATCAGAGGTGAGGATAAGGTGGCCAGTTATAATTAATCAGTAACCCACAAACGGAATGTACAAAATATGATTGCGCTGGAGTCCCTAAATTTGATTATTGGAAGCTTCACTCTGATCCTAGAGCTTTTTGTTCTGACGATGCATACCTGAATTGGGAACATGCAATAACTGCACAGGTATTTGTGAATAGGCTAATTTGCACAGGGTGATGACTGATCTCTCTGGAGATCTGAGTACATAATCCAGTCTCACTGTCCAGTGCAGAACTAACGCAGTCCAAAACTGCACTTGGAACTGAGGATGTCCTGCGTAGTCAGAGGTGCCAGTGCCGATGTGTGGCATTAAGAAAAGGTATGATTATCTCTCTCAGATGGGGGCAAAAAATACTGCATAATTTGAAGAAGTCCAGAAGGTTCTCTTTAGTCCCTTGTGAACTGTAACCCCTTGTGAACTGTATCAAGTCAACTTACGAGAATAATCAAGAGTGTATGCTGCTAATTGATTGTGCATGATTCCAATGGTCCTTCTTGGCACGGAAGGTCCCTCTCTCTTGCCCAAGCTGTACTGTGGTTAATGTGATTCTAAAAATGTTTAATTTTACTAATGCATTGTCATATTTGCTCCACATGTACATAACACCCTGGTCAACAAACACCTCACAAACAATGTCAGAAAAAAAAACAATTACTGTATCTCAAAGTTCAAAGCAAATTTATTATCAAAGTACATTTATGAGATCCATTTTCTTGCTGGCATTCACAGTAAATAAAAAGAAACACAACAAAATCAATGAAATCCTGCACACGAAGAAGGACAAGAAACCAATTTGCAAAAGACAACAAGTTGTGCAAATAAAAAAAGAAAAAAAATTAAAAATGATAATAATAATTAAATAAGTAATAAATATTGAGATCATGAGTAGAAGAGTCCTTGGCAAGTTTTTGGTCTCTTTGCTTCTGGGATCCTGCTGTGTAATAATTGAATGTGACTACCCTTAAACAATGTCTGACTGGCCATTAAATCCCTTTAGGATGTTCCCAGCTTACGTTTACACACAAGCGGAACGAGGCCCAAAATATGTAGCAGTTTAGGTTTGCACAGAACACAACAGTGACACATAAACTGTGAAATAGGAACAGTTTGTAAAACAAGTGTTGATTTTATGGATGAACACCCTTATATCATGAGTCATTCGCGATAGGCTCCTTTTGACATATTGAGGGTGATTAAGTAGCTGTACTGGAGATGTGATGTACTGCACTACTGACAGCTCTGAAAGCATCTTATTTGAGCTGCCGGACTAATATGAAACCATAGACAGCCAATCCTGCTCATCTGACATAAGCAATGCAGAGAGAGGGTAATGTCAGATGTCTCATGCTCTCTGCTGAATTGCACAAGACCTTTGGTTGCTCTTCAGAGATACCCTGGTGAATAAGTGAATAGTTGGCATGCTGCTAAGCCTCAGTAGTTCACAAAGATTTGCTCCCAGTCCTTGTAGGGCTGTAGTTAGCTCTCATTTCAAAGTAAGATCTCAAGAAATCTGTCCTGTCCCACCTGGAAAATGGGATCTCATATGCCAGACTGCTGTTTATAGACTTCAGTTCAGCCTTCAACATCATCATCCCCTAATAACTGGTGGGGAGGCTGTCCTCACTGGGTCTCAACACTTCCCTCTGCAAATGCACACTGGACTTCTCAACAGTAAGTCACAGTCAGTCCGTGTGCGAAGCAACGTCTCTCGTTCCGTTACGCTCAGCACTGGCACTCCCCAAGGCTGGGTGCTCAGCCCACTGCTGGCGCATGACTGTATTGCAGGATCCAGCTCAAACCGTGTCATCAAGTTTGCGGATGACACGAAAGCCTCATCACGAGTGGTAATTAGACGGAACACAGAGGAAGTGGAGTGGTGGGTGGATTGGTGCGAGAAGAGCAACCAAGGATATCATTATGAACTTCAGGAAGGTGCAAACAAACTATCCCATTCTGCGAATACATGGCTCCTCTGTAGACAGAGTCAAATGAACCAAGTTCCTGGGCATTCACATTATGGATGTCCTCAGCTGGTCCCTTAATATCACATCCCTGAACAAGAAGGATCAGCAGCGCTTCCACTTCCTAATAAGTTTGAGGCCACCAGGCCACCGCCCCCCATTCTTAACTGTGTTTTACAGCAGCACTACTGAGAGCATCTTGACAAGTTGCATCTCCATCTGGTAAGGGAGTAATCAAGCTTTGGACCAGAAGTCTCTCTACAAAGCACTGTGAGAACAGCTGGGAGGATCATAGGGGTCTCCTTACCATCCATTGTAGACATTTATCAGGGGCACTGCATACGCAGGGCCCTTAGTATTATTAAGGATCCCACTCATCCATCCAGCATCCTCTTTGGCTTTCTACCATCAGACAGGACACTACGATGCATAAAAACAAGAATGGTCAGGATGAGAAACAGTTTCTTCCCCCAGGCTCCTGAATTCCCAGTCGCATCGTATTCCAAGTGTCACTGGATCTGTTCTGTTCTTTACAATATTTAATATTAATCACTTTTGTTTGCTATTTATGTGTGATTCGTCTTATCTTCATAAGTTATTGAGTGTTATGTGTACTACTGTGCTTTACACTCTGGTTTGGAGTAACATTGTCTTGTTTCTATATATGTTATATGGTCATATTCGTTATATATATGTATGTAGTTAAATGACAATGAACTTGACTTGAAATAAACTTCCATTCATATCACAAAAACCTACCAATGTGTACTTTCAGCGTGAGACACTGCAGTAATTCTCTTTGTGACAAGCGCCTCCTGAATTTGCAATCTCCCCCAACTATTAGCACAAGGGAAGGAAACAGACTGGAACACAACGATCAGCATCTTCTCGTCAAAGTCACACAGCATCCTTACTCTCTAAGTCACACAACCCAAGCCCCTGACTTGTAAAGATATTGCTGGAGCAACAGTCTGCTGGTGGAACCCAGCAAGTTGGGCAGCATCCGGATATGATGCAGGGATTTGACAGAAAACATTAACAGCTTCTTTCTCCCTGCACGTGCTGCTCAACCCATCGATTTCTTACCGCAGATTGTCTGTTGCTCCAGATTCCAACATTTGCTGTCGCTTGTGTATCGGAAGTTATTTTTGATCTTGTTACCTGCAAAGGGCTGAACCTGAGTAGTTGCTAACTATAGAAAATAGTGAACGACGTGGTGGCATAGCAGTTAGCATAGTATTATACAGCGCCAGTGATCCAAGTTCCATTCCTGCCACTGCCTGTACGGAGGTTGTACGCTCTCCCAGTATCTTTGTGCATTTCCCCCAGGTGCCCTGATTTCCTCCCACGTTCCAAAGGCATGTGGTGCGAGTCAGTTGTGGACATGCTATGTTGGCACCTGGGGCATGGTGACACTTGCAGGCTGCCCCCCAGCACGTCTTCAAACTGTGTTGGCCGTTGACACAAACAACGCCTTTCCCTGTATGTTTTGATGTACATGTGACAAATACAGCTGATCTTCATCTTAATCTTAATCTCAGCCATGATCACAGTGAATGGTGGTGCTGGCTCGAAGGGCACCTATAGATACTCCTGCACCTATTGTCTATTGTCTATTGACACCATCTGGGAGAAAGCGAGCATTTACTTGATATTACCCACCTAATTTAATAATTTGATCCCTGCCCCCGCCCCGAATATAACACAGTGTCTGTAATGTGTATCATCTGCAAAACATACTGTGGTTATTCACCTAGGCTTCTCCAAATTGGTAAATTAAGGCACATTACCTTTATTTTAGGGATCAAGATGAGAGTGGTCCTCTTAAAGCAGGTGGGAACATCAAAGTGAAATAGGGAACGGTTACAAATATCCCTACCAGCTGATCTGCACAGGATCTAAGGACACAGCCAAGGACACTATCCAGTAGAGTTGCTCTCCGTGGGGTCAATTTCCGAAGACTGATCTGGTTCCTGCAACAGTGACTGTGGGTTCGTGCATGAGAGGCTGTCAGAGTTGGTAGTGACATTCCAATCCCCTTCTCTTCAAAAGATGCACAGAATGTGCTACGTTCATCAGGAAGGGATATCAGTGGTCAGAGATACTTCTTGACTTTGCTTTGTAGTCCATTACAGCATGTAAGCCTTGCCACGGCTGACAGATGGTTTGAAACTTGAATCTGAACTGGCTTGTCTCTTGGCATTCCTGATAGCGTTATAGAGGTTGTATCTTGATTTTTCACAGTACTGTGCAAAAGTCTTAGGTACATATATATTGCGAGGGTGCCTAAAACTTTTGCACAGTACTATAGTATCTTTATATATTGCACTGTACTGCTGCCACACAAAATAGACAAATTTCTTGTCATATGTGAGTGATGGTAAACCTGATTCTGGTATGAGTCTTTGTTGTGGACTGCGAGTGAGAAGTGGGCAGGGAAAGGGGAATCACGGTTAGGAGAAGGGGAGGAAGCAAGAATCAGCAGTAGAGCTACTAGGACTTGATGTTTCAATCCCTATGGTAAGTTGGCACTCTCGATGTTGGCAGTGGGTTTGGAGTGGTGACAAGGAGGGAGGGTAGGTACGTCATCGGGGTCATCAGGTGGGCACCCTCCTTCTTTGACGTTTCATTGATAAGCTCACGACGTCTCCACCAGAGAGACATTCTGTAATGATCAATAAACCAGTTGTTTGGAATCAAATGACATTGTCTGGTATCTCAGGGCCGGGTCTGTCTGCACCCACACCACCTCCTGCCCCTGGTAGTGCACCTGTCCCTCACTCCTCCCATAGCAATCCACCCTTGCCATTCCCAACATCCTTTACTCCCGCCAGATTTACAAACTCGCCCTCCGCTCCACATTGGCAAATAGAGTACTGTGCACCCTAGCTATATATATGTGTCAGTTCTGGACTTCAGCAGCAAATTAGTACTTCAGTGCAACCCTTCCAACCAAGGACAAGAACAGTACATGCAAGGAAACCTCACCTGCAGATCCCTCTCCAAGTCACACTTAACATGCAAATCGATCTTTGTTCCCTCATTGCCACTGGGTCTAAGTCCTGTAGTTCCCTATCTGACACCACTGTGGGGGAAAAACTGTACCAGAAGTTGAAAAAGACTGAGCACCACCTTTCCTTGGCTGGTTGGGGTGCACAATACATGCTGGCCATGCCAGCAATAAGCATTTAAACTGAATCCATCTGCATCTCTTTTACTGGGATTTTTCTGATATTAATCCCACTAAAGATGAACAGATAAACAAGGCCTTGTATGTCGCCTATAGCAATACTTCCAGAGGAAGCTGTTGGCACAGATTAACAAGCTGCACTGGTGAATATTTTGGCTACAGTCGTGGTTACACTGACCAATCACAGTGATGAAGAATACATATGTAACCAATTAATGAGCTATAAATCCACAAGCCAATTCGTTATTTTAAAAAGGAAGGCAGTTCTGGGCTTTCGGGAAAAGAGCACGAAGGTGATGATAAATAGGATAGAACCTTAAAGAGCTAGCACAATGGTCTGAATCAGTCAGAGCACCTTTAAGGCACTGCTGGACACTAACCTGTGCTGGATCCGATCAGAACAACCCCATCGGGCCCTCATGATAAAGGATCTCGGCCTGAAGCATCAACAGTTTATTACTCTCCACAGATAGTGCCTGACGTGTTGAGTTCTTCCAGCATTTTTTTTTGTGTTGCTCTGGATTTCCAGCGTCTGCAGAATTCTAAAACACAAGATACCCTGCAGATGCTGGGGTCAAAGCAACACGCAAAACACGCTGGAGGAACTCAGCAGGTCGGGCAGCATCCGTGGAAACAAACAGTCAATGTTTCGGGCTGAGACCCTTAGTCAGGACTGAAGAGGGAGGGGGCAGGTGCCCTATAAAGAAGGTGGGGGGAGGGTGGGAAGGAGAAGGCTGGAAGGTTCCAAGTGAAAAACCAGTAAGGGGAAAGATAAAGGGGTGGGGGAGGGGAAGCAGGGAGGTGATAGGCAGGAAAGGTGAAGAAGGAATAGGGGAAAACACAATGGGTAGTAGAAGGAGGCGGAACCATGAGGGAGGTGATAGGCAGCTGGAGGAGGGGCAGAGTAAAATTGGGACGGGGGAAGGGAGGGGGAGGGAATTACCGCAAGTTGGAGAATTCAATGTTCATGCCAAGGGGCTGGAGACTACCCAGACGGTATATGAGGTGCAGAATTCTTGAGTCCATCAGTCTCTTCTCCCGCATAGATCTGCAAATCACTGTCTCTCAAATGCCTACCCATTTACTGATTGACTCTGTTACCACTATCCATGCAGGGACTGACTCTGAGATCATGCGGCGTCTCCAACCCCAACCCCACCCCCCCCCATATTACTTTGCCTAGTTTTAACTTTGTGCTTTTATCTGTTGATAAAGATGATGAAAGTGTCTTTAAAACATCAGCTAATGAAAGCACTTTCCCCTCATTTATTATATTTAAACTAAAATGTTGTTTCATAAGCGCATAGGCGACAATAGGACTTTGCTTCCAGATGAGCTCAATGCCTTCTGTGCTCGCTTTGACCATCAAAACATGGAAGAAGCATCATAAATTCTACATCCCTCAATGATCCAGTGATTTCAGTCTCTGAGGCTGACGTGCAAGCAGCCTTCAGGAGAATGAACCCATGAAAAGCATATGGCTCAGATATGGTACCTGGCCAAGTACTAAAGACCTGTGCTGATCAACCAGTTGAAGTGTTCACTGAGATTTTTAACCTCTCGCTTCAGCAGTCTGAGGCACCCACCTGCTTCAAGCAGGCTTCACTCATACCGATGCCTAAGAAGAAAGTGGTAACCTGCCTCAAAGACTATCGTCCAGAAGCATTTACAGTCCCAGTGATGAAGTGTTCTGAGATGTTGGTGATGAAACATATCTGCTCCAGTTCACTTACCAGTACAACAGATGGCAAGTGCCATCTCATTGGCTCTTCACTTAACCCTGGAACATCTGGACAGCAAAGTCGCATACATCAGGATGTTCTTTATCGACTACAGCTCAGCAGTCAATACTATTATCATCTCAAAACTAATCAATAAGCTTCCAGAACTTAGCCTCAATATCTCGTTGTGCAATTGGATCCACGATTTCCTCATTTGCAGACCACAGCTAGTTCAGATTGGCAACTACAGCTCCTCCACAATCTCTGTCAGCACAGGTACACAACAAGGTTGTGAGCTTAGTCCCCTACTGCATTCACTTTACGCGTACGACTGCATGGCTAAGCACAGCTCCAATGCCATATTCAAGTTTGCTTATGACATCACTATCGGGGGCCAAATCAACATATAGGAGGGCCATTGCAAATCTCAGGGGGAAGAAACCAATGGTCCATGACCCAGTCCTCTTTGGGGGATCAGAGCTGGGGAGGGTCAGCAAATTTAAATTCCTTGCTGTTATCATTTCAGAGGACCTGTTCTGGACCCAGCACATAAGTGTAATTATGAAGAAAGCATGGCAGTGCCTCTACTTCCTTTAGAGTTTTTAAAGACTTGGCATGACATCTAAAACATTGAAAAATTTCTATAGATGTATAGTGGAGTGTATAATGACTGGATGCATCACAGCCTGGTATGGAAACACCAATGTACTTGAATGGAAAATCCTACAAAATGTAGTGGACACAGTCCAGTCCATCACAGATAAAGCCATCCCCACCATGCTTCACCATAAACATGGTGTTGTCACAAGAAAACAACATGGACACATGCAGGCCAACACGAAGCTGATGCCATCAGGAGGAAGGTTCAAGAACCATGGGACTTACACTACTAGGTTCAGGAACAGTTATTACCCTTCAACCTTCAGGCTCTTGAACTCACCTTCACTTGCCCCATTACTAAGAGGTTCCCACAAACTATGGACTCACTTTCAGGGTCTCTTCATCTCATATTCCCGATATTTACTGCTTGCTTGCTTCCTTGTTTGTTTGTTTATTTATTTCTTTAAGTATTTGCATATTTAGTTGTCTTTTGCACACTGGTTAAATGCCCAGGTTGATGCGATCTTCCATTGATTCTACTATGGTTTTAATGGGTATGCTCACAAGAAAATGAATTGCAGGGTTGTATATAGTGACAGATGTGTACTTTAATAATAAATTTACATTGAACACGGAACTTTGAACTTCAGTAAATCTATCAAATCCCTTTCTCCTTTTCTTGCTCCAAGAAGAACAAGCCCAGTTTCTCCAATCTAACTTTGCAGCTGGAGGTGCCCATTTCTGGATTCATTCCAATAAATATTTTCCAAACACTTTTGAGGACATTCATACCCTTTCTCAAGTGAAGTGACCAGAACTGGATGCAATACTCCCATTTGCAGCCTAATCCATGTTTCATACTATTTCAACACAAGGAACACTTCTCTCTCTGTGTTGTAAGATGATCTTTGCATTATCTGTGCATGCCTGGGATGCTGTTTCATAATTTTGAACTTCAGGTCACTGTGTAGAATGAATCTCAAGGTCATTCATTGCTGCTGAGTCCTATTCCAGAAACAAACAAGGCAGACTTGACAGCAACAGGATATTCCTGAATAATATAAAATAGGAAGTTTATTATGGAATGAATTCAAACCATCTCCAACCAGACTGAAATTACAAAATGATTTCACAGCACTGCTGAGATTTGAAATGGAGATATACTCTTTGATGCCTGCCTTTCTTTCTATCTCACATTTCAATGCAGGAAAATTCAACATGGTTTAAGAAAACGCAACATAGGTTCAAATCCCTTGATCCTCCCCCACAATTCATTTAGATCAAAGCTAATCTGATTTTGGTTTCAGAAGTTTTCAGACTGTTCCTCATAACCCTTGATACTGCTATAGTCCAAGAAACTATCTATCCTATCCTTGAATAAATTCAATGATTTCATTTCCACACCTCTCTGGGGTGGAGTGAATTCCCTTAAGTGCAGATATTTTTCCTCCTTTCTGTCTGAAATCAAAGATCCTCTACTCCCTCTCCCTCTCCCCCTCCCATTTTCAAATCTCTAACTAGCTCTTCTTTCAGTTAGTCCCGGCAAAAGGTCTCGGCCCGAAACATCGACTGTACCTCTTCCTAGAGATGCTGCCTGGCCTGCTGCATTCACCAGCAACTTTTATGTGTGTTCCTCCTATTTCCAGATATTTTCCAGTTGGTAAAGTTTCCTTTTCGCACCAGTGTTTCAAGCCCTCTCTGAATCTTATAAGTTTCAATAGGTCCCAACTCATTCTTTTAAATGCTGATAAGTTGCTCACCTTTTTCTTATGAGCCAACATCTTCATCCCAGGAAATGTGTTAATGAACTTATTTCTGAACTGCCTCCACTGAAAGGCTATCCCTCCCCAAATGAAACCAGATTCACTTGCATTGTCCCAGATGTTATGTGTATTGTGGTACCAAGATTTCATTGTAGAGACATAGAAAAATATAGCAGTGAAACAAGCATTTCAGCCAACTGACTCCATGCCAAACATCAACCATCCACTTACAGACTTCCCTCCTTTAATCTTCGATTGTTCTGGCAAAAAAAGCAAAATTCCTGAGAAAAATCTGAACTTTATTTTGTTTAGAACTTTCCCCCATCTCTTCCTTCAATGCCAGTTTCCTATACTTCAGCATAAATAAACATGGATTTGTGAAAAAGAAAATAACAATTCACTAAACAAAGGAGCAAATTAAATCATAAAAAATAGAGCAGTATGGTACAGTCCCTTCAGCCCACAGTGTTGTGCCGACATTTTAATCTACTTCAAGATCAGTCTAGCCTTTCACTCCCAGAGGCCCTCCATGTTTCCTTCATCTATATGCCTATCTAAGAGGCTCTTAAAATTCCTCTTGTCACTGGCTCTAACACCACCCCTAGCAGTATGTTCCACACACTTCCCACTCCCTGTATGGAAAAAAAACCTGCCTCTAACAACCCTCTACACCAGAGGTTCCCAAACTTCTTTCCTGCCGTGGACCCCTACCATTAACCGGGGGATCCGTGGACCCCAAGTTGACAGACCCTGCTCTACACTTTCATCAAATCATTTAAAGATGATGCCCTCTTGAACTGAACATTGCTACCCTGGAAAAAAGGTGCTATATGCCTCTTATAATCTTTTACACCTTTATCAAGCCACCTCTTATCCTCATTTGCTCCAAAGAATAAAGCTGTAGCTGACTCAATCTTTCCTCCTAATCTAGGAAACATCCTGGTCAATCTCCTCCACACCCTATCCTGGTTATACCCTATCTGAAAAGTCAGTAAAAATTGTCACTTGAAAACTGCTATCTCCAATAATGTGTTTTTACCACACAAGATGATATACCAACATTGATCACTGCTTCCGAGATGAGCTGAGAGTTTGTGAAGTCTGGCAATGACAGGGTTAAGACTCAGACACAGGCTCTTGATGGAGATGAATGGAAGTGTCCTGCAGGGCTCTCCTGAGGAATGTATTAGCTGACAATTTACTACCAGAAGCAGTGATGCAGTCTGTCAGCTACCATTAGCCTATGGATCCAGCCTAATTGGACACTTTATTAGAGACGCTTTATCTTGGACGCTCACCATTTGATGGTGGGGGTAGGTGCTTGGAAGAGGGTGGGATGGGGAGAAAAAAAAACTCTTTTACTTTAACAAAATATCAGCTTGATTTGCAGCATGCAAGGAGGTACATGCAGTCAGTCTGCGAAATCTATAAGTTAGCTTTGCAGTCAAGTAATAGTGCAATTTATGCCATAAATATTTATCATTGAGAAGATCACTTAGGAGGAAGTATTTCAGCGATGGATGCTGCCATCTCCTGTATTTTTTTCCTCTGGATCTTTATCGTGGAACAACCACTGATCTGAATACCCTTGCAGTAATCACTAGGTATTTCGCTGTAGCTGATTATCACATGATCAGCCTGAGAGGTGCATTCCTGTGCACAGAGTAAAACGTTAAAAGGGAAAAAAAAAACCAACTGTGGACTGCAGAGGAAGGTCACTGGAAAACGATCACTCTTGACGACGGGAATGAATAATTAGGAACTTATAAAAAAAACGATCACAGATGGGTTTCAGACGCTTACCTCATAAATCAAGATGAAATGAACAGCAGTTAGAGCAGATTACATTTGTTTCTCATTCCATGTGTCACATCACCTACATTAGGCTTTTCTGCTCTGCCTGATGCCCTTGGCCCTCGTTTACACCAGAGATCTGTATTTTAATTTATGTTGTTTTTTTAAAAAAATAAATCGAGCCCCCACCCATCAACAAGGGTTCCCTGGTCCTCTGAGCTGGTGGAACTGCAATATAAAGTGAAACAGATTCAAAAATTATCATGAACAAATTGGCCAAATTTCTTTGTCGATTTTTAAAAAAATTTCTTCATGGATGGTGGGTGTTGCTGGCATTTAGTACCTTTCCCTAATTGCCCCTGAAATAAGTTAAGGGTCAATAACAGAATCAGAATTAATATCACCGGCGTATGCTGTGAAATTTGTTGTCTTTGCACAGCAGTACAATTCAATACATAATAATTGAAAAAAATGAGAATTACAGTAAGTATATATGTTAAATAGTTAAATGGAATAAGTAGTGCAGAAATAGAAATAAAAAAGAAGTGAGGTGGTGTTCATGGATTCATTGTCCATTCAGAAAACCGGTGGCAGAGGGGAAGAACCTGTTCCTGAATCGTTGAGAAGCCTTCAGGCTTCTGTACCTCCTCCCTGATACAATGAGAACAAGGCAAGACCTTTCTACATCTGCGCATCTGGAGTCACGTTTGCCCAGACCATATCAAAATGGCAGAGTTCTTTCCCTTAAATACATCGGTGAAACAGGAATGTTTTGACTGAGGCCAGCTTCCTTTAAAAATTAATCTAAAATATTTCATTTAATTACTTGAATTTAAATTCCCCAGCTGTCATGTTGGGATCCAAACCCATATATTAACAACAGTCCACAGCTCTGGTTGCTGATCCAGTAATTTAACCACACCGAAATACACAACCATACCCAGCATAATTCTAGGATTCTACCTGTCATTAGTTAACTGTGAACTGAGAGGCTTGCTAAGGCAGTGAAAATGGGCAAAAAGCTGAAAATACCCAGAGGATCAAGAAACATTGATGCTGCCTGACCTGTGGAGTATTTCCAGTAGGTCTGATGTCTATGAGTCTGGGGCCACTGTCTGAAGATCAGAGGCCTGGAGGCGGCCTGGGGCTGAGGCGTGTGTGTGTGTGTGTGTCGGGGCTGGGAAAGGGTTTTGTTTTGCTGTTGTTGTATGTTGGCTGCGTGTTGTTCTGCTGAACACTGTGGGCATGCTATGCTGAAGCCAGAATGTGTGGTGACACTTGCAGGCTGCCTCAGAACATCCTAAGATGGTGTTGGTTGTTAACGCAAATGATGGATTTCACTGTAGGTTTCGATATACATGTGATTAATAAATAAATCTAATCTAGTCTAATCTATGTAAAGATTGTAGATCTGGGATCACCTGCAATATAAACCAAATAAGGCCCAGCTGGTATTACAGAAACCTCAGTGAAAAATATTGGTTCTCTTGTCTCTTCACTGAACTGCATAGAATGAAAGGTTAACAGCTAAAATACTATTTCTATTTCACTCTTTGCAAATGCTGAAAGCACCTAGAATTTTCTATTTCTATTTATTCCTGCTGCTACCTGTAAGGAATTTATACATTCTCCCTGTGACCGTGTCGGTTTCCTCCGGGTGCTCTGGTTTCCTCCCACAGTCCAAAGGCGTACCAGTTGGTAGGTTAATTGGTCATTGTAAATTGTCCTGTGATTAAACTGGGATTAAGTTGGGGGATTGCTGGGCGGCGTGGCTCGAAGGGCAGGAAGGGACTGATCCACTCTGTATCTCAGTAAATAAATAATGTTTGGCAGTATAAAAACACAACCAAGTTGCATATAGCAAACTCCTGTAAACAGGAATACACTGCTGATCAGGTAATTGGTTTGATTGCAAAACTTTGGATTGGGTGGCAGAATTAAAGGCAAAGGAATCTGGGAGGCAGCCAGAAACTTGGTTTAACATCTCCTTGGAAAAGCAGCACCACTCAACGCTGCAGTAGAAAGTTAGCTCAGTGTGTTTTTTTTTGTGCTCTAGGTTCTCCACCGAGACTCAGGCCCACAACCTTGTCATTCATAGTCATGAATTCTGGCTACAAAGGCACAGCCAACCCTTCATTGAAATGTTTTCGAGAGAAGGCACAATTTATATGCTGAAATGTTACTGCCATTTGATGGAAACGTGGGCGAACACCAGGCACTTGCTGACTCTGTCCCTGCCATGATAAATTTCGATCTACCACCCAGCACCTTAAATTCACCCGTACAATTCAGCTGCTTAAGTTCTGAGCCTGAGGATTCATCACCCTCATAGTCAGTCTTCATTTATCAGCAGTGTTCTTGGCCACACTCTGATTCTGGCTTGGCACTACTGGGAAGGTGAGCTAAATCCCCTGTGATTGCCATTAGATGTGTCACCTTCCATAATTCCACATTCACCTGGCGGCAAGCAGCATTGGTTTGGCAAACCCCGAGTCTTCATTGGCTCATATCAGTTGATTTTAGACTTGCAAAGGGATCTGACTATTCAAGTGCGGGATAAGGCAGGAGAATGGGGTTCAGACGGATAATAAATCAGCCATGATGGAATGGCAGAAAAGGTTCGATGGGCTGAATAGCCTAAACTGCTCCTGTGTCTTACGGTCTTATCACACCCAAGTTAGAAGCTTGAGAAGAACCAAAATGGAGAATGGTCAACAGGAAAGAAACCAGGTTTCTAATCTCTTCAGTAGGGCCCAACACGTCTAGAATTCTTTATTTTTGTAACATTTTTCCCTTTATGGTGAATTCAGCAAGTTCCAGGTGCTGCTGACACACAGCCGCATTTTGCGGGCTGCTTACAAAACTACTGGACACTGCACTAGATATACTTCTTCTAAACTAATTACCGCAATCTACAGCCTGTAATTTCCCTTTGCGAAATGTACTTTAGAACCACCTAAGCGAACTAGCGATTATACAGCGAACTTGACTTGGGAGAACGCAGGTACGGTCACTGGGGACAGGTGTTGCATGAAGACCTGAGAGCAGAAAACAAACCTGAGCGCAGTTCCATTACTCCGCGTCGCTCAAAGTGTTAAGCAAGATTAAAGCATCGAGAACCAAGGGCGGAGAATGAACTGATGTTCAGCGCTGTCTGCCTGCATTTGATTCATCTCTCTCTCTTCTCTTAACTATCACTGGGCAGGAGTCTTGGCTCCAGCGTTGCCAGGTTCGAGAGCCGTTTTTGCCCTGCAGCCACCTGAACCGGCTTCAGTCTCCTCAGCACTGAACTGCACCTTCAGGAACTCTGCAGTTCACGTTCTTCGTATAATTTGTTTTTTTTAATTATTTGCACGATTGGTTCTCTTTTGCATATTGGCTGCTTGTCGGTCTTTATTGTGTGTGGTTTTCATGGACTTGGTTGTGTTTTGTTGTTTTGTGGGTGGGATTCACCGCGACTGGTTCTGGAATATTACTCGCACAATTGTCTCACTGGGGCGGAGGCACAATTGAGCCTTGGGTCACGGGTTGGCAGAGGGACAACTGGCAGCTGCCGGTGTCTGAGCCAGTGCTGGATCCCATCCTTCAAGGCTGGGGGAGTGACCATTCTACCCTTTACTATTTTAGCAAACCAGCAACAACACTGCCTGGCAAGCCTTCCACATGGAAGTTGGCAGTTCCTCTGAATCTCAGGTGCTGGGGCAGAAAGCCTGCTTTAATAACTGACAAAACACTCATCGGTTATTGCCAGAGCAAAATCATTTGGGTCTTGCTGCCCTGCCACTTGCATTAGTTGAATGAAAAGGTGTACAGCAGAGTCTTGGCAGATCAGATGCAATTTGTATCGCTTCCATTGCTACTGAATCTGATCTGCAGCATAAATAGACTATTTGATTAATGATATCCAGGAGCACAATCATGCAAACTAATGCACAATGCACTTGATAATCAGACCGGTCTAAATGCAGCTCTAAAGCCAGTCATAAAAACAAATTGTGCTTGATCCAGACCCTCACCCAAACTCTCCCTTACGTTCTTCCCAAGGCTCCACTTGCCTTTTGCAGCTACTTTGGGAATAAAATGACCTCAAAGACTGGTTGCTCTGTCATCCCGGCGGACAGAGTTGGCTGTGTACTATGATCAGGCCTCAGGTGATGGGTCCCAGCACTGAAAGATGCTGCTGGCCTTTGACAGCTTGCCACTGCCAAAGGATATCAAAGCTGCCTTCGAATGTCCCTGATGGACAGGAGAACTTAAAAGAAGTTCAAACAATGTTTTAAGATATACCAAAACTATTTTCCCAAGACCACAAGAAACTGCAGGGAACGCATTCAGTCCATCAGACAAACCAGCCTCGCTCTTCCACTGACTCCATTTACATTTCCAGCTGCCAACATAATCAAGGAACCTCCCACCCCCACCTCGGTCATTCTCTCTTCTCCCCTCCCATTGAATAGTCAAAAGCATGAGAACATATACAACAAGGACAGCTTCTACAACATTATAATCAAACTCTTGAACAGACTTCCTTACAGGCTAAAAATGAATTCTTGACCTCATAATCTACCTCATCACGACCCTGGCACTGGCTCTGCACTGCGCCCTCTGTAAGTGTAACAGCATATTCTGTATTCTGTTTTATCCCCCGCCCTTTTGTACTACCTCGACATATAGAAAGATGTGCCTGGATAGCATGCAAATAAGATCTTTTCACTGCCTCTTGGTACTGGTAGCACTAACAGAGCAATTACCAATTACTTAGAAATTAATCAGAAATACAACATGTAGTATAACAAAAACAAAATCACTTTACTTTTTAATGAAGGCCTTCAAGTTAAATGACATCACATTGTCCACACTAGAAGATCCTGGTCTATAAAGCCAAGGGGCCCCTTCAGTCAGGACATCAGTGTTTCACTGGGGAGTCCAGTGCCCTGGTATCTGACTTCTAGCGTATCTAGATAATTCCCTAACCCACCATTACCATATCCCTGGCAGGGCAGGGACAAGCTGATCTCCTGGAGGACATCGTTGGTAGTTCTCTGGAGTATCACTGGCTACTGTACACGCATGGTCTGTTAGAGTAAACTGTTTTACTTGGAGCAGTAACGTTTTGAAATCCCTATGTAGTTCCTTCATATACTAATATTTGTGGAGGGATTGGACTTCTCCAGAGCAAGCTGTTCCACAATGCTGTGAATGAGAGAATATGAAAGCACAATTTCCCTTTCCAGTTAAAAAAACTCTCTCCCCCTTCTTTTATTCCCTCTTAGTTCTTCTCAGTTGGCTACCACTTCTCCCTACACCCCTTTCCTCCTTCCCTTTGTCCTTTGCTCCACTTTCCTCCCCTATCAAATTCCTTCCTCTTCAGCCCTTTATCCTTCCTTCTCAGCTGGCTTCACATTTCACCTTCTAGCTATCTTCCTTCCCACCTCCGCCTTTTCATTCTGATATCTTCCCCCTTCCTTTCCAGTCCTGAAGAAGGGTCCCAGCCTGAAATGTTGACTGTTTATTCATTTCCACAAATGCTGCCTGATCTGCTGAGTTCCTCCAGCATTTTGTGGATTTTGCTTGGGATTTCCAGCATCTGCAGAATTTCTTGTGTTTATGACAGCGCACTTCGGTTGATCAGTCTACTAAAACTAAGGATCACAAATATTCACTTCTTGTGATGCGTACTCAGCATTAGTACCCCTCTGTTCAAACTTACAGCCCCTAGGAAAATTTTGCCTTGATCGATGGGTTTGACCTTCTGCTATGAAACACATTTTGATGAGCCAAACGGCTTTGGCAATGTACCCAAACCACTGTCTTCATGAAGGGGAGCCAGAAAACATGCCTGCTGTCAATTAATCTTTGAAGCATTTTCCATCAGCTCTTCCTGTGGCAAAGATCAATAGACTAAACTTGTACTGGGAATGAACTGGGATCCACTAGTCATCCTGTAATCAACTCATTAAAGATGTACTGAGATCTACTCATCAGCCTGAGATCAATTGACTAAACATAGAATGGGCAACACACACAAAATCTTGATGAAGGGTCTCAGC
The DNA here is from genome assembly GCF_963921235.1 of Mobula hypostoma. Classification (NCBI taxonomy): domain Eukaryota; kingdom Metazoa; phylum Chordata; class Chondrichthyes; order Myliobatiformes; family Myliobatidae; genus Mobula; species Mobula hypostoma. The sequence continues at coordinate 32,516,878 of NC_086120.1, forward strand.
CCGAAACATCATCTGTTTACTCCCCTCTATAGGCGCTGCCTGACATGCTGAGTTTCTCCAGCTTTTTGTGCATGTGCTCAAGCTCTCCTGCATCTGCAGAATCTCTTGCATTTAAACCTAGAATAGGGTAAACTATCAGAATTATTGCCAGATTTAGCAGCTGAATCAGTAGCGAGGGACAGAGTGGCATCTTCCTCAGCATAAATGAAATACTCCGTTTAGAGTAGCAGTCACGGGCACATTTCTCAATGCTCGATGTGATATTTTCAGCGCTTCATGTGACGTGCACCGCTGCCAAGAGTACAGCATATGCAGAGGCTGCTATAGGGCTCAAATCAAGCTGCACAGGACGCACGTGTAAACGCTAAGGATCCAGACTGCGTGCTCTGATTCAGAAATGACCTTTAGATCTATTATCTAGCTGCCAATTTACTAAGATTACTCCTGGGATAACCAGTGAATAACTAGAAAGTCTGCTGGCAGCTTGTGATTAAACTGTGCCGAGAACTGACAAGGAACCACAGCTCCTTCTCCATCTCTAATTCTTCACGCTTACTTTCTTTATTTTTTTCCTTCTTAATAAATGGTGTCAGCATCTGTCTGACTTCAGAAGGAGTTTATGGAGACAATTGACCTTTCCTCGGAAATTCCACACATGACTCTTCAGGTGTTGAAGTCGTAGGCTGAACAGCCTTCTTCTGGGTTGTAACTTCCCACGTTCTAGGAATATCACAGACTGGGCCAGAACCAAGAATGAGGTCAGCAAATTCTACTGAGAATAGATGAAGCTTGCGCCCTTCCCCGGAGCAGTGGTGCTGAATTCCTGCGACCAACATTTTGGCAGCAATAACTTCCCTCTTGGCAGACACAGTTTACAGTCTTATCTCTGCCAAAATTTACTTTAAAAACATAACGCTATTTCATTATTTTTCTATTCCTTCATGGATCATAAAGAATCCAAAAACAAGTTCAATGCAAGGACATTACCACTGGGCTATCAGCTTGTTCAGTATCACTGTGCAACTTGTGCACCTGGCTTCAGCTACAGAAAGGCATTGCACAAGAGCTTCAATCCTGCCATTTCTTAAAGTGACAGGCCACTTCTCCTGGTCATTAAAATCAATAATCAAAAATCTGCAGATACAGGAAATCTGAAATACATATTCCACTTCCAATGTCTTTTGAGAAAGAGAGTTCCAAATACACAGACACACACAAAATAAAAACTCCCTGTGGGAAAAAGATGTTGCCTTAACTCTGTTCTAAATAGGCACCGTGTGCACTCTCTGGCTGACCTGAAATACCCTGAGGCATTATTTTGAAGGTTGACAGACAGTACTGACCTGTCAACAAATATCACTAAAAAAATAATATTAGTAGATCATATTTATTTATTTTGTGATACAGGACAGAACAATTCCTCCCGGCCCACTGAAACATGCCACTCAGCAATCCGCGTATTTAACCCTCGGCTAATCACAAGATAATTTACAATGGCCAATTAACCTACTAATTGGAACATTTATGGACTGTGGGAGGAAACCCACATTGCACTCGAGGAAGAATGTACAGACTTTCTTATGGAGGAGCCCGGAATTGAATTCTGAACTAGGGCACCCCAAACTATAATAGTGTTGGACTAACCGCTAAGCTACCATGGCTTCCCAAATCATCGTCATGTCGTTACTGAGAGAGCTTGTACACAAGCAGGCTGGTCAAATTCTTTTGTCACCATAAATATCCACAACAGCTAAAGCACTTCAGGACATCCTGGGTTCATGGAAGGTGCGTTAAAGGTGCAACCTTCATTACAGCTGCTTCACCTTAAGTGCTGTGTCTTAAAATGCCTTTTTTTTTGCTGCTCTTCATACTATACAGCTAAAGCCATGTGAAGGATGCCCTTCGAAAGTGAAAGACTCTATAAACTAAATCCTGGCTTTTATTTTTAGCGGGTGAGACAAAGAAGCAGGTGATTTTTGATTAAACAGTGGAGAAGGTGAACCAAAAACAGATGGTCCCAGGATACCCTTCACATGAAAGGCTGAGAAGGTAGTCACAGTCATTTTCAAAAGAGTTGGAAAAATTAGAGGGCATAGGTTTAAGGTGAGAAGGGAAATAGTTAAAAAAGGACCTGAGGGGAATATTGTTTCACACAGAGAAGAGTAACTGTCAGAGGAAATGGTAGAGGCAGGTACAACAACGACATTTAAAAGCATTTGGACAGGCACAGTTAATGTATGTGTGAGAGAGGGCAGCAAAGCAAAGAATAAGCATTTGTGAATAGGAATATGGTGCAGGACTCAGTACCAAGCCTAGTACGTGGGAGAGATACAGATGCCTATTGATAGAGGTAGGAATGAAGTGACCCAAGAGATTTGGTAGTTGTCTGTCACCTGGAACAGCTTGACCAAGGCCAACATTGACTGGTTGGGCTTCATCTCAATAGCCTTCTTCCCTGCTTTAAAAATTCTACTCTGTTTTGTTGCTTATCGTTAAGTCCTCCTGGAATATTCCATAAAATCATAAGCTCTCTCTTTGTTTTATTAAAAATGGCACAGCATAATATATGAAATGAAATTACAGCACAAATTATACAGATAATCTCAACGGAGTCATAACAGAAAATCCTTTATCTGCATTTACAAACTGATAAACCAATGAACAGCGAATCTATTAAATAATCAATTTCTAATATGATTTTTAAATAGTGCTTACTTGAGCTTGAGAAATATCAAAATACCTATTCAGTTTGCTTCTCTAAATTCCACTGTCTCCCATGGACTCAGACTGCATACATTTTTACATTGATCTGAAATTTCCTGGCCTTTTTAGGAGTGGTATTTTCCTGTTTGCTTTTGAGTTTAATTAAACTTTCACTGCAGGGCCCCAGTTTATAGGTCTGTCTACATTCCACTCCAGATTAAGTAACAATTTTATGTGGTGTTACCTCAGCTAAGGAATGAAGAAAAATTAACAGGAATGGCTTTATGTATTTGGTGTGCTAATACTATATGCTCATCTCACAGGCAGAAGGGTTTCTAACTCAGTGGTCATGGAGTCAAAGAAATAATGCCACAGAAATAGGCTCTTTGGCACAACTCCTCTATGGCAACCAAAATGATGTCACTTCCTGCAGAGCAAAACCAAGCAAGATCAATGGCAAGGAGGTTTAACTCCCAGAAGAGCTCAATGCCTTGTATGCTCTGCCTGACAGAATATAGAGGCACCCCTTCACAAACCCCAGCAACCCTCCAACAACCCCATGACTTCAGTCTCCGAGGCCGACGTGAGAACATCCTTCAGGATGGTGAGCCCACATAAATCAGCTGGCCAAGTACTGAAGACCTGTGCTAATCAATCGGTTGGTGGACTTACGGGTATCTTCAACCTCTTGCTTCAGCACCTGCTTCAAGCAGACATCATTTAGACTGGTGTCCAAGAAGAATGTGGTAACCTAGCTCAATGTCTATTGTTCAGCTTTCCCCCATGGTGAAGTGCTTCAAGAGATTAGGTCAGGAAGCATATTAACTCTTCCCCGAGTTGTGACCCGGATCCTCTCCCATTTGCCTACGTTCAGAAAAGGTAAATGAAGATACCATTCATTGGCTCTTCACTCAGCTCTGTTATACCCGGACATTTAAAATACATATGAGGATGCACTTCACTGACTACAGCTCAGCATCCCCCTGAAACTCATCAATAAACTTCGACTTCCGCAGACTTTCTCACGTTTACGATGGATAGGTATATGGGTGCAAGGTAGTTCTTGCCTTGAACTTTTAAGTTTTGATACTCAGGTGGCTAAAGGCAATGTTAGCACACTGAGGGTACAATTCGTCACTGGTATCAACATCCAATCATTCATTGAAGCATACTCTGAAGCCATATCCCTAATCAAACTGTCCTGACTAAACAAAACTACCCTCTGACAATTATGGCCCACAGCAAAACTCCAGACAATGTTAACTGCTTCTCATATGTCAGGAGTCAGCTGTTAGAGACAACAATCTGAAGGATGCCTTCAACATTCCCACCACTGCCTGTAAGGAGTTTGTACGTTCTCCCCGTGACCTCAAGGGTTTCCTCCGGGTGCTCCGGTTTCCTCACACAGTCCAAGGACGTACTGATTGGTAGGTTAGTTGGTCATTGTAAATTGCCCCATGGTTAGGCTAGGATTAAATTGGGTGATTGCTGGCCGGCACGGCTTGAAGGGCTGGAAGGGCCTAATGTGTCCTGCATCTCAATAAATAATAAAAAAAATACTTGTTGGATTCTGATACTTTTGTGATCGAGGGGTCTTCAGAAGTTAAGAATGAGGGATAAAACTTGTTGCTTATGATCATTTTATTAAGTATTATAAAGAAGATGAAGGGCGAAGCGTGGTGAGAGACAGAGGAAAAGAAGAGCAGGGGAAGAGTCAAAGGAAAAGTGCCTAGAGAAAAGAGAGTTAAAAAAAGGTGATGTGGTCCTCTTCTACCATACCACTGATTCCATTGTAATTGCAACAGATAACGGTTAACCAAATAAATAGCCAGATTCAAGTGATGTGACTCCCATCAGGGAAACCAAGGAGTTTCCAGAAAAAGACAGAAGCAACTGCAAACACTGAAAAACTCAATGACCAATTACATACATTTAGGTGATTATATAAAAATACAAACAAGCATAACAAAGTTAAACAACAAGAAAAAAATAACAATTTTACAGCCCAGTCAACAAACTTTATTATAAGAAGAAATTCCTAGAAACTGTTCTTAAAAGATGGACTCAAGTTTAAATGAATGGCTGGATATGTGTGAGGAGAACTTATTGTCCGATACAATATTTCGAAATCTGATCAATATAATTTCTTTCATCCCTCTTCCTGGTCTGTTCCAGTCTCCATTTGTTTCCTCCAGTGTCAAAATGATGATTGCAAACAAGCATATGATACAGACCCAGGGTGCAATTTAATAGTGTTTCGATTAGGAAGATGTCTGTTTAGAGAGACTGCACAGACTGGAGTATACAAGGCATTTTTTTGAAGCTTCAGTAATCAGACAGTATTTTTTTCTCACTAGACACTTTTCCTCATTTAATTCGTCACTCAATCTTGTGAAAATAAATACATTTTGTCGTTCCCTACTCTGGTTCACTCCACTTGAGAGAGTATTCTTGCAGAAGTACAAACGGCTTCTTCTCATGAAAATTAACACAGGATTTATGGAAGGATTGACTGACTGTCACCCCCACTACCCACCCCCACATCAACATGGTAGGACTCACCTTCAAAACATCAGCAGAAGACACAAGTACCCCTGATTTTCGCCAGTCTTGGTGGACGTGGCCACTGTAAGCAAGATCTAAAGGGGGGAAAGTGGCCACATTATTAGGTACAGTAAGTATCTAATAAAGTGGCCACTAAATGTATGTTCATGGTCTTCTACTGCAGTAGCCCATCCTCTTCAAGGTTCAGCGTGTTGTGCATTCAGAGATGCTCTTCTGCACACCATTGTAGTGCGGTTATTTGAGTTACTGTCAAATATATAATGTATAAATTTCTCCCATTCTCTACTCTGACTTTTCACTTCTTCTCACCTGCCTATTACTTCCCCTGGGTTCCCTCCTCCTTCCCTCTCTCCTATTGTCCGCTCTCCTCTCCTATCAGATTCTTTCTTCTCCAGCTCTTGACCTTTCCTACCCACCACGCCTCACCTATCACCTTCCAGCCAGCCCCCCGCCCCCCTTCCACCTCGACCCTTCTTATTCTGGCAACTTGCCCCTTCCTTTTCAGTCCTGAAGGAGGGTCTCGGCCTGAAACATTGACTGCTTCCTCTTTTCCACAGGTGCTGCCCGACCCGCTGAGTTCCTCCAGCATTCCGTGTGTGCGCTGCTCCGGATTTCCAGCATCTGCAGACTTTCTGGTGCCTGTAATGTTATTGGCACTTTCTTATCAGCTTGCAAGCTGTTACCCTGCTAACACATCTTTACCACTAGGAGGATACTGGAGCACCTGGATCAGAGGGAGAACGTGCAAACTCCACACGGAAAGGATCGAACCCGTCTTGCTGTAGCTACGAGGCCACAGCTGTACTGGTTGTGCCACTGTCCACATGATATAAGGTCTTGGGAGTATAATATTCTAGGGCTGTTATAATAAAATATTTGCTTCATTCTGGAGCTCAAGCAACAGGATCTATTGTCACATATTTGTGTACAGAAACAAATTACATGCTCAGTCTTCATTCAAAGACACAATGCAAATTATAAATTATTCTGAGGCTCTGTATTCTCCCTTTGTTATAATATTTATGTCAGTTAATCTGCATTACTGAATTGCTTTTAGTGAAAAATTGACTTTGAATTATCAGATGCAGATTGTATTTCACAAATGTGCCTTGACCGCTTTGCCATTCGACCTTTCTTTCCTTATTTGAAAATATTATCAAACCAAGCAAAGTCTGCATCCCCTTCTGGGTCCTGAGCAGAGCTATTTTTCTTTACTAAAGTGACCAGCAAGTTGATTAAGATTAGGGGCAGGGTCACAGTGACTCTCGGCCATCTTGCCTCAGGATTTCTCTAGGTGGCTGTGGAAGACCTCTGCCACACCTTTCACTGGGCTGCTCACAGCTGTGTTAGGGACTTCACTGACATTTCCTGAGCAGCACACACAAAATGCTGGAGGAACTCAGCAGGCCAGGCAGACTCAGTGGCGGGGAATAAACAGTTGAAGTTTTAGGCCGAGACTCTTCATTAGGAGTCACAGCATTAACTCCCCTCCATAGATGCTGCCTGACTTGCTGAGTTCCTCCAGCATTTTGTGTGTGTTGCTCAAGATTTCCAGTATCTGCAGAAACTCTTGTGTTTATCGGCTTTTCTTGCAGCCCACAGATATTTGACTGAATACTTGGCTTCCCAAAATTTCTGGTTCTCACATCCTAACACAAATATCCTCCTGGGCATTCTCCTACCTGTCCAAGTCCCTCTGATCTCCTGAGGGCATTATCAAATTCCTGCCCACCATTACAGTGACTGTTCAGTTATAAGCAACGCTGCCTTGTAACTGGCTAAATGTACCTTGTATAGTGTATATTCCCTTAGCACCTGGGTGCAAAGATGGGAGCTGTTGTGTTACATTGAGAGAACTGAGAGAATAGGGAACCACCAGTGAAACAGACATATGTCACTTTCTTTGTGATTTACAGCGGGAAAACCCACACATATTGCTCTGTAAACCTTGCAAGTGAGGTTCTTGCTCTTTCACAAAACAGCCACAGGGCGACTAGAAAATTGTTTTAACACCAAAAACAAAATGACACCAAACTAATTCTAAGTCGGGAATCTAAGTCAACATGCAATATTACTCCTTGGTTTACTGAAGAAAAATAACTCCACTCAGGACCCAGGAGGGGATGTAAGCTTGGCTTAGTTCAATAAATGCTTCGAACAAAGAATAAAAGGTTGAATAAAGATTCCGGACACATTTCTAAACACCTTGAGGGTGAGTTTAATGAGGCAAGGATCTGACTGTGTGTGGGAACCAATTCTCTTTCTTTGGCGGAAGCAATAAGCCCCGTCTGGCTTGCTCACATGTGTCGCAGATTGGTAGGCGCAGTGACAGTAAGGTCTATGGGGATGAATAGGGAACGGATTCTCCTACCACTCCCAGTTGACATGAGGATTCAGCGACTGAGCCATGGCTCAGCGACGATGCAGAAGGACAAACAGAAGCAAATAAGGTTATGACATTCAATCAACCAAACCTAAAAATAATTATCAGGACATTTGTGTGCAGAAGCCTGCTGTTCATGAACTGGCCACCTCCAGAAATACTTCATCCACAAACCATCCGGGTATTTCAAAAGGATTTAAGGCAAATGAAGAACTTTAGGTGTCTAGTAACTGGTGTGAGGTAGGGAGGTTCACTCACACAACACAATGATGATACATCATCTCTGTGAAGAGTAACTTCGGTCAAAAGATGTCACTATCTCAGAAGACCTGTCCTGGACCCATCATGTAAATATAACTGCAAAGAAAGCAAGACAGTGCCTCGACTTCCTCGGGAGTCAGCAAAGATTTGGTATGTCATCAAAAGCCTTGGCAGACTTCTATGGGCGTGTGGTGGAAAGTGTGTTGACTGGCCGCATTACAGCCTGGATCGGGAACACAAATACCTTTGGACAGAAAATCCTACAAAAGCTAGTGGATTCGGCCCGGTGCATCATGGAAAAAACACTCCCAGCCATTGAGCACATCTACATAAAATGTTGCCGTAGAAAAGCAGCATCCGTCATCAAGGATCCTCACCGCCCTTTCTCGCTGCTGCCATCAGGTAGAAGGTACAAGAGCCTCAGGACTCACTCACAACACCAGGTTCAAAAACAGTTACTACCCCTCAACAATCAGGCCTTTGAACAAAAGGGGTAACTACACTCATTCTATTTCTGGTATTCACACAACCAATGGTCTCACTCTAAGGGCTCTTTATCTTGTTATTTCACACTCATTATTTATTGCTATTTATTTATATTTGCATTCGCAGAGTTTGTTGTTCATTGATCCTGTTTACAGTTACTATTCTATAGTTTCACCTGCATGTAAAAGAATCTCAGGTTGTATGTGGTGGCATGTATGCACTCTGATCATAAATATTAATTTGAACTTTGAACTTAAAAAGCGAGCAGCTCACCAGAGAAAACTGCCCTGCTTTTCTCGAAAACTAGTGCCAAAAGATTTAGGCCATAAGACATAAGAGCAGAATTTCAGCCCTTTGCCTCTGTTCCACCGTTCAACCACAGGAGGCTTCATGCCAACAAAGGAAGTGGACAGCTACTCAATTTAAGGTCTCATCCTATCTGACAGCGCAGCTCTCCTTCAGCGTAATACCGGAGGATCGTGCTGGAATCTCTTTTATGGGACCTGAACCTACGATTTTTTTTCCTCTCATATAAAACCCACTCTAGGTTGATGGATTTGTTTCAGTCTTGCTTTTCCTTCTCACTGCATGGAGTAGTACCAGTCAATCTACTTCCCCTAAAAACATACAAAAGAATAAAAACATTCTTTTGAGGGTAGAAGGTGAAACATTTAAAGGGAACCTGAGGTGGAACTTTTTCACACAGAGGGTGGTGTGAGTTGTCAGTGGTAGTGGTTACTGTGCATTCAACTACAACTTGTTAGAGAAATTTGAATAAGTGCCTGGATGGAGGGGTATGGAGGACTATAATGCAGGTGTGGGTCGATGGGGCTAAGCGGAATAACTGTTCAGCATGGACTAGACGGGCCAAAGAGCCTGTTTTTTTGTGCTGTAGTGCTCTGTGAAATTCTGCCACAGAAAATTTTATTGCAGCAATCAATCTTTACAACTGGTCAAAGCACAGTGAGAGCACTGGCTGGTAGACACCAGGCTGAACGAGCACAAGCAGGCCAGTGAAGACGCAGGGTGATGGATGGAACGGGAGCTAGAGAGTAAAGAAATAAAAGGGTGAGGGGGAAGCAAAATAAAAGGGAGGGCAAGCAAGAAGTTGTTTACCTGAGAGGAGGGAGGGGAGAGATGAAGGAAAATGAGCAGATTCATAGAGAAGGGGAGGACAGCAGGAATGGGGATGGGGATGCAGGAGCTGACAGAAAATAGGAGAGGGAGAAAGGAAAGGAACATAAGACAGAAGAACCAAGGGGAGTAAATGAAATGAGGCATTTATAGGCTCGGGGTAAGGGAGAAAGAAGATGAGAAGCAGGGGATTATTGAAGAACATAGGAAGGTGGCTGAGGAGTGAAAAGGATGGTTGGGGTTCAGGGAGAATAATATGAAGAATGAGTTAGAGAAGAAATACGGGACAGGGCTGGAGAAAGGAGCAGAAGATGGTAGTGGAGACAAGGTATGGTGTTGGGAAGAGGGAGGGTATCAATGAACCTTGTGGTTTGGTGAGGCAAGAACTAAGACCAGAAAGGATAGAGAGAGTGTGTGAGAGAGACCGAGATAAAGAGAAAGAGAGAGGAGAGAGAGAGAGAGAGAGAGAGAGAGAGAGAGAGTGTGTGTGTGTGTGTGTGTGTGTGTGTGTTTGTGACAGAGAGAGAGAGAGAAAAAGAGTGAAAGAGAGAAAGGGAGAGCAGGAACAGAGAAGGATTCTTAGAGGAGGTACAATAAACACCAATAAGCAACCAAACATGCAACTCAAAATTATGGAAAGAAAATTGTTAAGAGGAATAATTAACCCTGGATGCAGAATTATTCCAAATCACCGCATAAGGCATCATCGTTCTCAGGCGGAGCACCAGTAACAAGTGCTATTAAGAACAGAAACAATGAATTATATTCTAAACGGCTGATTACTTATGAAGGGAATGGGTTGAAAAATGACTTATTGCCCCATTCCCTTTTCCACTTACACAACAGCTCCCAAAGATCAGTCAACCTACTGAAAGAGCAGCCACTCGGTTGATTTCCCTGAGGGGATTACATTTTATTCTTTGCACCGAGCCCACCATTTCATGTTGAAGAATCCTATTAGTCCAAGCGCATGTTAGATCATACAGAGAGGATTAAAGTAAAAATACAGAACTCATTTTGCTTTGGTTGACCAATCAAAAGTATAAAATATCCCATTTACATGTTTGCGCCAACTGACTCTTTTAATATGAAATTGAGGGAGCCAAAATTTGCAGTAATGTCACAGTGGATGCAAGTTTACGAATAACGAGTATCACATAGATTTATGGCAAACAAGGAGGCTATTTGACTCTTTCCATGCATGCCAGCCAAAAATCATTTTAAAATTAATCCCAATTCCCAAATCTCAGTCCACAGCCCAGTGAGTTTCAGAACTTCTGATACATATCCAGGTACGTTCTAATTGTGAGACAGTTTTCTGACTCTGCCAGCCTTTCATACAAAATAGCAGACTCCTAACACTTGTTGATTGCTCTATTTTATTCTAATCTTTCCTCTAATCCTTCTCCAATTAACTTAAACCTCTCCGCCAAAGGAAATAGGTCTTCCTAGTCATCCCATGTCTCATTACTTCATACTCTCTGTGGCCACTTTATTCGGTACATCTGCACACCCGGTCTTTAATGCAAATATCTCAGCAGCCAATCATGTGGCAGCAACTCAATGCGTAAAAGCATGCAGGCATGGTCAAGAGGTTCAGTCGTTGTTCAGACTGTCTCAGAAATTGCTGATCTCCTGGGATTTTCATGCACAAGCAGTCTCTAAAGTTTATTGAGGATGGTGCAAAAAACAAAATAAAACCTCTGGTGAGTAAGCACTCTGTGGGCAACACGCCTCGTTAATGAGAGAGGTCAGAGGAGAATAGGCAAGCTGACAGAAAGACAACAGTAATTCAAACAGCCAGACAATGCAACAATGCTGTGCAGAAAAGCATCTCTGACTGCACAACGCATTCAACCTCAAGTGGATGGGCTACAGCAGCAGAAGACAACATCAAGTTCCACTCCTCTGCATAATAAAGTGGCCACTATGTGCGCACTATTTTACTCAACTTCACTTGCTCCATCACCGAAATGTTCCCACAATCAATGGACTCCTTTTCAAATACTCTTCATCTCAGGTTCTCGACATTTATTGCTGATTTACTTTTATTAATTCTTTTCTTTATTTTTGTATTTGCACAGTTGGTTGTCTTTTGCACATTGATCGAACGGCAGAGTTAGTGTGTTGTTTCATTGAGTCTGTTATGATTATTATTCTATGGATGTGTTGAGTATGCCTGCAAGACAATGAATGTCAGGATTGTATATGGCAACATATATGTACTTTGATAATAAATTTACTTTGAACTTTGAACCTCAATTTAATCTCCACTCACTCCCCTTTGATCCAATGAGAACACCAGACAACCTCTCCTTGTTACTATAATTTTCACTTTACAGTACTGCGTAAAAAAAGTCTTATGCTTTGTCAACATGGAGCGGAGAGCGAGTTTGCAAATCTGGTGGGAGCAAAGGATATTGGGACAGACAAGGGTGGAGCGCCGCGGGAGAGGTGTGGGACAGGCGGCAGAGAAGGAGTGTCAGGGGCCGGGGGAATGGGGATGGTGCAGACACACCCAGCCCTGAGACACCGGGCAAGGTCTTTTGACGCCAAACAATTGGTTTATTAATCATTACAGAATGTCTCTCTAATGCTTCCCACTCCCACCGTTTTCTCTTCCCTGTCTCCCAACCATGATTCCCCTCTCCCTGTGCCCTTCCCACTCTCGGTCCCCAATACAGACCCAAATCAGAATCAGGTTTATCATCACTCACATATATCACAAAATTTGTTTTTTTTTGGCAGCGGCAGTACAGTGCAATACATAAAATTACAGTGCAAAAGTCTTAGTCAGTCTAGCTACATAGAGTTGAAATCAGAAGTTTCCAAACACCTTAGCCAAATACATTTAAACTCAGTTTTTCACAATTCCTGACATTTAATCTGAGAAAACATTACCTGTCTTAGGTCAGTTAGGATCACTACTTTATTTTAAGAATGTGAAATGTCAGAATAATAGTAGAGAGAATGATTTATTTCAGCTTTTATTTCTTTCATCACTTTCCCAGTGGGTTAGAAGTTTACATACACTTTGTTAGTATTTGGTAGCATTGCCTTTAAGTTGTTTAACTTGGGTCAAACATTTTGGGTAGCCTTCTACAAGCTTCTCACAATAAGTTGCTGGAATTTTGTTCCCTTCCTCCAGACAGAACTGGTGTAACTGAGTCAGGTTTGTAGGCCTCCTTGCTCGCACATGCTTTTTCAGTTCTGCCCACAAATTTTCTATCAGATTGAGGTCAGGGCTTTGTGATGGCCACTCCAATACCTTGACTTTGTTGCCCTTAAGCAATTTTGCCACAACTTTGGAGGTATGCTTGGGGTCATTGTCCATTTGGAAGACCCATTTGCAACCGTGCTTTAACTTCCTGGCTGATGTCTTGAGATGTTGCTTCAACGTATCCACATAATTTTCCTTCCTCATGATGCCATCTATTTTGTGAAGTGCACCTGTCCCTCCTGCAGCAAAGCACCCCCACAACATGATGCTGCCACCCCCATGCTTCACGGTTGGGTTGGTGTTCTTCGGCTTGCAAGCCTCGCCCTTTTTCCTCCAAATATAACAATGGTCATTATGGCCAAACAGTTCAATTTTTGTTTCATCAGACCAGAGGACATTTCTCCAAAAAGGAAGATCTTTGTCCCCATGTGCACTTGCAAACTGTAGTCTGGCTTTTTTATGGCGGTTTTGGAGCAGTGGCTTCTTCCTTGCTGAGCAGCCTTTCAGATTATGTCGATATAGGCCTCGTTTTACTGTAGATATAGATACTTGTCTTCCTGTTTCCTCCAGCATCTTCACAAGGTCCTTTGCTGTTGTTCTGGGATTGATTTGCACTTTTCGCACCAAAGTGCATTCATCTCTAGGAGACAGAATGCGTCTCCTTCCTGAGCGGTATGACGGCTGCATGGTCCCATAGTGCTTATACAGATGAACGTGGTACCTTCGGGCGTTTGGAAGTTGCTCCCAAGGATGAACCAGACTTGTGGAGGCCCACAATTTTTTTTCTGAGGTCTTGGTTGATTTCTTTTGATTTTGTTTGTAAATTTCTGACCCACTGGAATTGTGATATAGTCAATTAAAAGTGAAATAATCTGTCTGTAAACAATTGTTGGAAAAATTATTTGTGTCATGCACAAAGTAGATGTCCTCAACATCTTGCCAAAACTATAGTTTGCTAATATGAAATCTGTGGCGTGGTTAAACAATGAGTTTTAATGACTTCAACGTAAGTGTATGTAAACTTACGACTTCAACTGTTTGAAAGTCTTATACCAACTAAGACCTTTGCACAGTACTGTTCCATACTGTTCTTCACACTTCAGTTTGGCATGGTAGAAAATCATTATGCACCCACCATTATAGTATTTAAATATAACCACTATTCTCCCCATCAGAGAACGATACCGCACAAAGAATACTATTCAATCTACTGTACTTATACTCCCTCATATTTCCATTCACCACAGCCCTCTAATGTGTTGTTCTCCCAGTGTTTATGACATAACATGGCAGAATCTGCCCTTCAAACACTGCATTCTAGGGCCGACAGAACTAATGCATAAAGGAAGTTATCATGGTATCATTCTGGCACTTTTTGTCTGATTCCCATCTCTGCTTCAATCTCAATTCCCACCCCATTTCACCCGGCTCTTTGGGATATTACAGCTAAGCTCACACCTTGCTATCTTTTGAGTAACACACACCAAATGCTGGAGAAACGGAGCAGGTCAGGCAGCCTCTATGGAGGGAAATGATATTTCGGGTCTAGACCCTTCGTCAGGACAGATGAATGGTCTCTGCTCATGATGTCAGCTGTTCACTTCCCTCCATGGATGGTGCCTGACCTGCTCAGTTCCCCCAGCATTTAATGTGTGCTGCTCAAGATTTCCAGTATTTCAGAATCTCTATTGTTGCTATCTTTTGTCCCTTCTTCACAAGCCTTTTCAAATGATGAGGCAACTTATGACCAATGGTTCTTGGGATTCTGCAGAGTCAGCGAAGTTAGGCTCAGCTAGGAACCAATCACAACCTCTTAGCCTGTTGCCCTGTCAACCGAAGGACAACATGAGGTATAGTAAGAGACTGGGGACTTCACCCTTCTCTGTCTCTCTTGGTTTCAAATAGAGTTGAATTGGGTCGAAATGAGGTGAAGTTCTTCCAGCCTAATCCCATTCTTACTGGTCACAGCAAAAGCAAACATTTAATTTCTCCTTGGCTTCCAAACTGACGACTACACCCACAAAGGCCAAGTTGTCACTGGACTGTATATATTGTATCACTGAATTTGTAATAAAGATATTTTGTAAAAAAAACACAAAACAAAGGCCTCACACAGAAGCCTCAGGACTGACAGCGATGGCACAATGGCACGGTAGGCTGCACTCTTGTTTGGTCAGCTAATGTCCTCCTCTCTGGTTAAAACAAAAGAAAAAGCACACCCACCATCTTCTAACCAAGAAAATTAGCAATAAAAATTCCTGCTCTGTTTTTCAGAGAATGATTC
Organism: Mobula hypostoma; assembly: GCF_963921235.1. Taxonomy (NCBI): domain Eukaryota; kingdom Metazoa; phylum Chordata; class Chondrichthyes; order Myliobatiformes; family Myliobatidae; genus Mobula; species Mobula hypostoma. Next base: position 32,531,914 of record NC_086120.1, read on the forward strand.
CCATCCCGCCTTTAAAAAAAGCACTCGAAATGTAACTTCACCCTCAATAAGCATGTCCCTTCAAACTGATAATTAAACCATACTGCATTTGGTAGTTCAGTATTTTAATCAAATGAATCATGCTTCAGAAACAGCATTTTACTTTCCTTATTCCCTCCTTCTCATCCCTGAGGTGTTACTTCCTGCCTTCACTTTGGTTGAATTATTAAAAATGATTTTGTTGAATCATATTCTTTTAATAGAAAAGGCCAAGTTGGAAACTGATTTTTTTTAAGTAACCTTCCCATGAAAGAGCTTTGGAACAATTTGCGACATTAAAGGTACTATAAAAAATGGAGGCTGCTGCTGTTCAAAAATATAGAAATGAAATCAAATCTCGATTTCAGTAGTTATTCTGAAGGTCAGGAAGGCACAAATGGTTCGCTAATGCTTTTCAGGGAAGATTCTGCTGGCCTCAGCCTGTCGTATGAAAAGAGGACGATTTCTAGCAGAATCATCCTATTCTTTTCAATTTCTTGAGTAATAGGCCCTTCTGGCCCTTTAAACTGTGCCGCCCAGCAATCCCCCAGTTTAATCCAAGCCTAATCATGGGATAATTTACAATGACCAACTACCCTACCAACCGGTACATCATTGGATGGTGGGAGGAAACCAGAGCACTCGGAGGAAACCCATGTGGTCCCGGGGAGAACGTACAAACTCCTCACAGGCACATTCAGAACCAAACCCAAGTTGCCTGTACTGTAAAGCATTGTGCTAACCACTACACTACTGTGTCGCCTGCTTGCTGATATAACCACTCACCATGCAAACCAAGGGGCGCGGTGGTGTCGTAGTTAAGTGGCGGGGCTTGGAAGCCTGAGTTCTGGACCATTGATCCAGAAGTATAAGTTCTAATCCTACCATGGAAGCTGGGGAATTTAAATTCATGTAATTAACTATGGAGGAGTGACCACAAAACTATCAGAGTCTCATAAAAACCCATCTGGTTCACTAATGCACTTTCAGTAAAAAAAAATCTGCCATCTTTATCGAGTTTGGTGTATATGATACTGCGGGCCCATTTTATATTAGACCACAAGACATAAGGGCAGAATTGACCCATCGAGTCTGCTCTGCCATTCGATCATGGCTGATTTATTTTCCCTCTCAACCCCATTCTCCTGCCTTCTCCCCGTAACCCAGTAATGAGTGTTTTACCAGCTTTGACTGCTGACTGAATCCTCAGGTTGGGCGAGCTAGGGTGAAGGATTTACCAGTCAGGTGGATGTACGTGAGAAGATGCGAGCTTAGTCATGCAATAACTGGTGATGTTACTACTCCACTGTCAATTACTAGTCTGTCCTTGGATACATTGGCTGTAATTCTGATAGATACAGTGTTAATGTCACTGACTGCAGTTTTGCTAACAGTTTTCCTTCTGTGAGACTATATGAGTGTTTAAAAAACTGGTCCAGAGATCTGAAAGCCCTACCAATGCTGATGCCTCAGTACCGTATTACCACAATATTAGTTAAGTCCTTTCAAATGCATTCTAAATAATTCCTGTCCTTTCACCCACAAAGAAAGATCCCAGGACACCAATTAAAGAAGAGCACAGACGTTATGTTGGAGCGCAGCCAACATCCAATGCTCAACGAAACCACTGACCAACATCCTACTGGGCAATATTTCACCTTCAATTAACATCACTGAAACAAATTATCAAGCCACTCAATGTTCTGACTCAGATGCACGTATGCTGCCAATTGAGCCAAACTGATAATTAAGTAGCAACAGTTTATTTATAACTTTGATGTAGCTTTTACCAAGAGATGTCTGCTTAAATCCATTTCATTGTTGGAGCGCAAGTTAACTTTTCTAGGCACTCGGGTGATTTTTATTCAGATTTTAGAATGAGTGAGTCTTTAGCTTTAATGCTTTTGACCTGAGGGTCAATTATTATGAATGAAGGAATATGGAAGAAAAGTTTGTGATGCTAGGGTGAGATGAAGAGATGAAAGGTTGCTTAAATGGAGATAGGATCAGCTGGGTCTAGTCCTGGATTCTGCACTAGTCCCGCACAGAATCCTGAAAGCACTGTGTTGTCTTCTAGATCAGACGGCAAAGGAAGGTTTCATTTTTTTCTCCCAGATAAATCACATTGAAGGTAAACAGGGCAGTTACCCCTGGAAACTTGGCCGATATTGGTCCCTCAATCAAAATCGTATTACCTGGTCACTTTCACATCAGAATCAGAATCTGAAATAGTTTATTGTCACTGATGTATAGTGCTTTAATAAGTATTCAACCCATACAACTATGTTCACATTTTACTGTCTCATTTTCTAAATTTAAAATAAATTGATGTAAGATTTCTTTGAACTAATCTACAACACACTGTGCATCACGTCAAATCATAAGAAAAATTCCAAAACCTCTCAACAATTAACTAAAACTTAAAAGCCGAAATTGTGAGGCTGAAATATTATTCATCCCCTTTGTAATTACTCCAGTAACTTTCCTCAGGTGCAATACTGTATGTTACTTTACCAACTCACAAAACTTGTTGATGTGGAAAATTGGAGGATCACCTGAATAAATACCCATCTCTCTGTAAGGTCCAATAGTATGGTAGATTTTCAAGAGACCAAATAAAAATGAAGACAAAAGAGCATCCAGGGCAAGTCAGGGAAATGATAATCGAGAAGCACAAATCTGGAGAAGGGTGTAAGGCCATCTGAAAGGCACTGAACAAACTTCGGAGCTCAGTACAGTCCACCGTGATAAAGTGGAAAAAATATAAAACCACAGCCACACTGTGTAAGTCAGGCCACTCTAACTTAGTCCCTGGACAAGAAATGGCACTTTTAAGAGAGGCTACTGTGACATTAACAGTCAGTTTGAGTGAGCGGCTGCAAATGGAGATGAAGTTCATGGTTCCACAATCTCTAAGCCTTGCACAAATATAGTATTTATGGAAGGGTGGCAAGGAAGAAGCCCTGGCTAAAAAAAATAGTATATCCTTGCCTGTAGAGACTTTGCAAAGCAGCCATTAAAAGATACTGTAAAGACATGGAAGAAGTTCTTGTATTCAGATGACACTGAGGTGGAACTTTTTGGCCTCGACACTAAGCGATACATGTGGCGTAAATCTAATAATGTGCATCATCCAGGTATGAGGCAGCACCATGCAGTGAGGATGTGTTTTAGCAGTAGGGATTGGAAAGCTGGTCAGGATTGATGTGAAGATGAACACTGATCAATACAGAGAGATTCTGGATAAAACCTGTGAGCCTCTGCCAGAAAACTTACACTGGGGAGGAAGTTCGTCCTTCAGTAGGACAATGACCCAAAGCACACAGCCAGAGCAACCATGGAATGGCTTCAAATGAAGAAAATTAATGCCCTTGAAAGGCCCTGTCGGAATCCTGACCTTAACCTGATCAAACAACTCTGGCAAGACCATAAGATTGCTGACCACTGCCACTCCCCAGCTAACGTAGCACAGCTTGAGCAATTTTGCAAAGAGGAGTGGGCAAATCTTGCTCCATGACATTGTGCAAAGCTAATAGAAACTTATCCAAAAAGACTACTGGCTGTGATAGCTGTAATAGGTGGTTTAACGAAATACTGAGCAAAGCAGGGTGAATACTTTTGAACTACTGGCATTTCAGATTTTGAATTTTTAAGTTTTCATGCTTTTCAATTTGCCCTGTCTTTTGGACTCTGCTGTGAAAAAAGGAGTAAGTGATCCACAAATAAAATTTCTCAGTTAAATTCATTGAAATCCCTGGTTATAATGCTCATTTATGTGAACAAAGGGTTGGGGCTGGATACTTTTACAAGGCACTGTATGTTGTGAAATTTATTGTTTTGTGGCAGCAGTGCAACGGGAAGTCATAAAAATGACTTGAGTTACAATAAATAAATATTGCAAACAGAAGAAATCATGAGGTAGGGTTGGTGGGCTCATGGACAGTTCAGAAATCTGAGGGCAGAGGGGAAATAACCCCTTTCGGAAATGTTGAGTGTGGGTCTTCAGGCTCCTGTACCTCCTCCCTGATGCTAGTAATGAGAAGTGGGCGTGTCCCGGGTGGCAAGGATCCTTAATAATTGATGCTGCCTTTTTGAGACACTGCGTTCTGAAGATATCCTCGATGGTGGGGAGGCTTGTGCCTGTGAAATAGCTGGTCGAGTCTACAACCTTCTGTAACCTCTTTCCACTCTGTGCAGTTGAGCTTTGAAACAAGGCGGTGATACGACCAAGTCACTTTGATGCTTGCGGAAGCTTGCTGCATCTAAGTTAGCAACAAAGTACTTTGGGAGGTCCTGAAAGGAACGTGGAAGGTGCTATGCAAGTCCAAGTCTCTCTCTTTATGTTGTGTTTACCTGACCTTGCGGTGGGCAAATCATTCCAAAAGTTTTGCTCTTTTTGACGTGTCGAGGTTGTGTAAGTGGCTTTCAAACAATAGCTCACACTTATTGAGAAATGACTTGCAGACCCCAAGACGTTTCATAGGATCACTACCACACAAAGGAGACTGTTAGGCCAGATGAGAATAAACTCAAAGGAATAAGTTTTAAGGAACATATTACAGGAGATGAGAGAGGGTCAGGGACAGGGACAGAGGGTAACACTTCCAGCCAAGTTCAAGATCAAGCTTAATTTTCATTCAACCACATATAGGAATACAGCCAAATGAAACAGCATTTCTCTGTGGTCAAAATGCAATACACAGTACCAACAGTCACACACAGCACATATAATGTAATTTTGATAGCAGAAAAAAAGACAGTTACAAAAAAATTTTAAAATAACACTAATGTAGCCCAAGTCCCTGAGTGTCATGGCCTGTAGAAAGATGGTGCATGGATATTGTCCTGGAGCCATGTTTCAGTAAGAACAAGCTGTAGCAGTTCCTCAATTTGCACATGTGCAGCTGCAAACTAACACAATCCAGCTTGTCCTCCACCGAGTGAACACTGGAGAGCAGCACCGACAGGCGGGGCCAGCCTGTAAGACAGCACAGAATCTAGCAGCACACAGCCGACTCCAGTGCCACCTCTGCTGGCAACCACTACAGGCAGCCCTGAGGCATGAGGGCCTGGTCCGTGCACCTACCGAAGCAATACAGCTCCCCCCATCGGTCTCATCAAAGAACAAGTGAATCGGACTCGCATTGTTCTACATTAGCATTGTCCAAAAGGGTCTTGTGACCACCACAAGAACATGCAAGTCATTCATTTCCACCAGTTGATGGATCGCTGGTTGGCTGAAGCAGGCTGCAGCACAGTGCACAAGTCCAGCTCCATCACTATCTAGCAAATCGCTAGCTGGGTAGACATGCTGTATTGGACGCTCATAATATTCAGCAGGAGTATAAAGAACACATAATGAACAAGCAGTTGCATCTTTGTTTGAACCCAGTGAGGCCGCTGTGCCCGAGCACACTCTCATCTTACTAGAGAAACCTGAGCTCTACAATACCCTCAGTAGTATGCATGCATGTATGTATGTATGTATGTATGTATGTATTTATTTATGTGCATAGAACATAGAATAGTACAGCACAGTACAGGCCCTTCAGCCCACAATGTTGTGCCGACCCTCAAACCTTGCCTCCCATATAACCCCCCACCTTAAATTCCTCCATATACCTGTCTAGTAGTCTCTTAAACTTCACTAGTGTATCTGCCTCCACCACTGACTCAGGCAGTGCATTCCACGCACCAAACATTCTCTGAGTAAAGAACCTTCCTCTAATATCCCCCTTGAACGTCCCACCCCTTACCTTAAAGCCATGTCCTCTTGTATTGAGCAGTGGTGCCCTGGGGAAGAGGCACTGGCTATCCACTCTGTCTATTCCTCTTATTATCTTGTACACCTCTATCATGTCTCCTCTCATCCTCCTTCTCTCTAAAGAGTAAAGCCCTAGCTCTCTTAATCTCTGATCATAATGCATACTGGTTGTTTGTCAGTCTTTTTTCCACTGATTCTATTGCTTTTCTCTGTTCTGCTGTGAATGCCTGCAAGAAAATGAATCTCAAGGTAGTATATAGTGACAAATACACATTTGATAATAAAGTTATTTTGAACTCTGAGCTTTGATGAATTAAGAGCATCAAGACCATTGACTAAGTTTAACTCAGCAAAAGTTTGCTGCGTAACATTACTGCAGAATGGGGGAGAGAACAAATTTCAGAGGGAATATTTACTGAGATGCACACTAAATCCACCTCTCATTTAAACCCCAAATACTCCCTTAACACCTTAACCTTGCAGCTCTTTGCTTCGGACTCTCCATGTACAAGTTGCAACCTTGTGGGATTGCAGACAAGCTTGTGATGTGTAAATGATGCAAATGCAAATTCACCGGGATTTTGTTAATTATTAATCAAATGGAGGATCGGAATAATCCTGGTACTGCTGCATATCATTATGACTTTAAATCATTAGCGTTTAACACTTCCGCGACCTGCTAAGACAGAAACAGCTTCCTTGTGCATTGCTGGTAAGTGGTTGGTGTTACCAGAGAGCTTTAACTCCATCTCTGGAGAACATGAGAGGTTTGGGTTACATGGCCCCCTGAAGCTGCTCCGGCATTCAGAAAAGATCATAGCTGATTCACAACCTCATCCATATCCCAGACCTCTGTGGCCACTTTATTAGGTACACTGGCTTGTTATTGCAAATATCTCCTCAGCCAGTCATGTGGCATCAACTCAATGGGTAAAAGCATGTAGGCATGGTCAAGAGGTTCAGTTGTTGTTCAGACCAAACATCACAATGGGGAAGAAGTGTAATATAAGTGATTTTGACCACAGAATCATTCTTGGTGCCAGATGGGGTGGTTTGAGTATCTCAGAAACTGCCCACCTCCTGGGACGTCCATGCACAACAGTCTCCAGAGTTTGCAGGGAAAGGTGCGAAGAACGAGAAAAACATCCTGTGAGCAGCAGTTCTGTGGGAGAAAACACCCTGCTAATGAGGAAGTTCAGATGAGAATGGCCAGATTGGTTCAAGCTGTCAGGAAGACGACAGTAACTCAGATAGTCATGTGTTACAATAGTGGTGTGCAGAGAGGCATCTCTGAATGTTCAACATGTCAAACCTTGAAATGGGTGCGCTAAAGCAACAGAAGACCGTACCACACACTCAGCTTCCACTTTTTAAGGTACAAGAGTATCTAATTAAGTAGCCACTGAGTGTATTTCAATTTCATCCTGAATGATCATGCTCAATGGCCCAGAACAAAGAATTTTTAAGAATTACAACCCATTGAGAAACTAATTTTCTCCTGATTTCAGAGTTGAGGACAAGAGGAGCAGAGATCATCTGAATTAAAACTTCTAACTCTCCTTTTCAAGATTTGCCAGTGAGGGATGGCATTTCTGTGTTAAGTAACGGGAGATCATCCATGGGATTGTCTCCTTGGCATCAGCTGCAGTCCACTCGAAACAGAGGAAAAGCCAGAAGCGTTCCAAACTCTGAAAGCACTCAAGGACCTGAAGTGAAGCAAAATGACTTCAGGCAATTCTGTTTTCGTTTCCCAGCAGGTAGGACTTCACACTGTACAAAACCGTATCTAGATTTGATGCTAATTGGGTCTAATCTAGCAATCTCCAAGGGACGATGAGCACAGCAATTGTGAGAAATGGATAATGGAATCTAACCTCTCCCTTGCAAACTCTCAACAGCTCGTATTGTCTTGCTCTTATCATGGGATTTGTTTCACCACTGTTTGAGCCTCTCTTCCCTGGATATATAACAGAGCCTAGACCAAATCTGAGGACTTGTACCTTACAGTGAGAGATCTATAATAACAATTTGTAGCAAGGTTCAAATGTCCTGACCAGTGTAACTAGAGAAGAAGGAGTTTGAACATCTGCCAGGTCTTTCATTCTTATCCTTTCATTCTCTCTCAGCTTTCTGCCTTTTCTCCTGAAAGTGCTGTCTCATGCCCAGAAGGAACTGGTCTCAAATCCTGTGTACTAATGAATATACAAACTAGTAGCAGCAGTAGGCCACACAAGCCTGTTCTGCTCTTTACTAAGGTTGTGATTGATTTGGTTAAACCCCAGTTCCAGATTCCCATCCAGATAAGCTGCCTCGCTTATCATACATTCAACACCTGGACACCTGCTCGTTAATGCAAATATCTAATCAGCCAACCGTGTGGCAGCAATTTGAAGCATAAAAGCATGCAGGCACGGTCAAGAGGCTCAGTTGTTGTTCAGACCAAACATCAGATTAGGGAAGAAACATGATCTCAGTGACTTTGACTGTGGAATGATTGTTGGTACCACACAGGGTGGATTCAGTATCTCAGAAAGTGCCGATCTCCTGGGATTTTCATGCAACACAATCCTAAAGTTTACAGAGAATGGTGCAAAAATCAAAAAATCCAGTGTGCCGCAGTTCTTTAGGTAAAAACGCCTTGTGAATGAGAGAGGTCAGAGGAGAATGGCCGGACTGATTCAAGCTGACAGGAAGATGACAGTAACTCAAATAACCATGTTTTACAACAGTGTGGGCAGAAGAGCATCTCTGAATGCACAACACGTCGAATCTTGAAGTGGATGGGCTACATAGCAGAAGACCACGAATATAACCTCAATGATCACTTCAATAGGTATAGAAAGTTCCAGAGGTACCTAATAAAGTGGCCACTACGTGAATATCTATCACTTTCTTAAAAATATTCAAAGAGCCTGTTTCACTCCGTTTGAGGAAGAGAATTCCATAGACATGGAATCCTCTGGAGAAAATAATTCAACTTCATCTCTTCCTGAAATAAGCACCCTCTTGTGTTTGAGCAGTGACACCTCATTCTAGATTTAGATAAAGGTGCACTTCATTCGTCGCATTGGAACATTCAGTGAAATGCGTTGTTTGCGTCAACAACGAATACATTCCGTCAATGGGCTGGGGCCAGCCTGCAAGTGTTACCATAGTTCTAGTGCCCAGAATTTACCAACTCTTCAAAAAACCCATACATCTTTAGAACGTGAAAGAAGCCACAGCACCTGGAGGAATCCCACGTGGTTACGGGGAAAACATACAAATTCCTTACAGATAGCAGCAGTAACTGAACCCTGATCATCAGTGCTGTACGGCTTGATAACAGCCACTGTGTTACCATGCTGTCCCTCATCCCTCTCGTAAGCTACTAATTCCCACAACATCCTCTCCTCATCTACTCTGTCATGATGCTATATGTTACAGTGAAGTCTCTCACACTGTTCCCTTGTAAGACAATCCACCTTTTCCACATACTAGTCCAGTAAATCTCCTCTGAACTGCTTCTAATATTCTTGCTTAAGTAAGGAGACTGAAACTGGACTCCAGACTCATCAATGCCCTGTATAACTGAAGCGTAACCTCCCTACTTTCCCATTCAGTTGCCTGAGCAATAAGCCATCGCATTCAGTTATCTTTGCTAATTACTAGCTGTACCTTTACAATAGCCTTTGTAAAACAAAAGAGCGACGCCTCAAAAAGGCAGCCTCCATCATTAAGGACCCGTAACACCCAGGACACGCTTTCTTCCATTGCTACCATCAGCGAAGAATCACTTTTATATCACCCCAGACACTCAACGATTCAGGAACGGCTTCTTCCCCTCTGCCATTCGATTTCTAAATGGACAGTGAACCCATGAACACTACCTCGCAATTTTTTTAATTTTTGCACTAATTTAATTTAAACATTTAATAATTACAGGTATTTATTTATTTACTATTTATTGAAATACAATGCAGAACAGGCCCTTAGGCTCTTCGAACCGCGCCACACAGCAACCCCTGATTTGAATCTACCCTAATCACTGGACAATTTACAATGACCAATGACCATACCAACCGGAGCACCCGGACGAGACCCACATGGTCACAGGGAGAACGTACAAAGTCCTTACAGACAGCGGCCAGAATTGAACCCAGGTCACTGGTACTGTAAAGCGTTGTGCTATGCTACTGTACTGTAAGTCATGTTTTATTTCTCTATTATTATGCATTGTATTGTATTGCTGTCACAGACAACAAATTTCCCAACATATTCAAGATTCAAAGATTCAAAAAGATTCAAAAAATGTTATTGTCATTCTAACCGTACATCAGCTCTGCAGGGCAGAATGAGACAGCGTTTCTCAGGAGCAGTGCAATATGCCAGTGATATTAAACCTGATTCTAATTCTGAGTCTGAACATGAACTCAGGCACTCAGACCCCTCTTTGTCTCAGAGTGCTACAATCTCTCACTATTTAGTTAACAAGGCATTCTTGTTCTTTTTATGGCTAAAAGCACAATTTCCTGTTTTACCATCTTATATGCCATTTGCCCAATCACGTAATCTACCCATATTTTTATGTAGCCTTGTGAAGTCTTTGTATAACTTACTTCCCATTGATCTTTGTGCCTTCATTAAATTTAGCAACCATACCTTCAATCCTCACATGCAAATTATTTCAGTAAATTGGAAATAGTTGAGGTGCCATCACTGATTCCTGTGACACACCACTCTTTATATCTTGCCAATCAGAAAACCATCTAGTTATGTCTACTGCTGCTTCCTGTTAGCTAGCCACTCTTCTATCCACACAAATATGTAACCTAACTGTATTTATATTTGGAAAAAGCACTCTATCGAGTGCTTTCTGCAGATATAAATACAGTACATCCAACACTTCCCTTTTACACACTGCATGTGTTGCTTCTTCAAAGAACTCCAATAAATTGGTCAAACACGATTCCTTTTTAACAAAACCATGTTGATTTTACCTTGACTTTTTTAAAGTGCCCTGCTCTAACATCATTAATAATAGCTTCTAACACTTTCCCTATGACAGCTGTTTAGCTAACTGGCCTGCAGTCTCCTGCTTCCTGTCTGCCTCCCATTTTCGAACAAAGGAGTTAAGATTTGCTACTTCCCAATCATAACAGGAATCTTAGAAAATTAAAACCAAGACATCAACTATCTTAAAAGGTACTCTTTTAAAGACCTGAGGATGATGCCCACTAGAAACAGCATAAATTGGCAGCAGCTTTAGAAATAAATGTATTCTGCACCTAGAGTACTTCATGAGCAAGCTTTGAAAACTACTGCAGTAAGGTAACCTAATGTAGTGTGTGTCACAACCTGGTAAATTCCCGTTCAAGCTTGATATGTGCATTGGGTGATCTGTGAAGAGATTTGCAATCATACTTGAATAAAAAAAACAGGGGTAGCTTAGCACTTCAACTTGATATGAACCACATCAGTGTCTTAAAATACAGGGTAAAAGAATCCTGAGTCCCTTCGGTCTCTGGTCCGTACTTCCTGCCTCCTCCGCTCCATTAATAAAGCTCATGTTTTCTTATCACATCGGTGCCTAAATGCATTGCCAGTGTTAACGTGGCACAGAAGCGGAGCAGTAGGCGTAACGCTTTACTGTGCCAGCGATCGGACGGTCAAGGTTCAATTCCCTCTGCGAAAGTCTATCTGCCTTCTCCCCATGACCTCGCGTGTTTCTCCCGCACTCCGAACAGTCAGTAAATTGTAGACGTGTTATGGCGGTGCATGAAAGCACGGTGACAGTTGCAGGCTACCCCCCCCCCCCGCCAGCTCTTCTTTGTTGGCAAAAACAGCGCATTTCATGTGACAAATAAAGCTAATCTCCTCTTTCTATCTTCTCCTCTCTAAGAGCTGGACGTGCATTTAGTGATCATTATTGCCACACTTACTGTTTCTGTACCACAGGCCACTGCGGTTCACCTCCTTGAACAAAATGTGACATATGTGCTCACGTGTGTATTACAATAATGTGTGCAGACTGACTAATTTTCCAATTGCTTGACCACTGCATGCTGAAACCAATTATAGAACCTCCTTTGCAAGGAAATCACAGTAATGGGTGGTCTTCATAGGAAAGCCTCCTAGCAATTGAGCATCATTGCATAAAAAGACAGTGAAGAGGTCTGGTGGCGTCACTTTCCCTGTTGGGAATATCAATGAACACGTGTTCTGAACACTTACATCTGACTACAAGCTAGCAATTAGCTCGCAAAGACAAATACACTGACACTTTCACTCCCTGGTTCTCACGCTTCACTTGCAGTTTGACATTGTCAGCTTTGTCAAAACAAAACTTCAGAGTTGAGTCCACGGTGACATTGTCACAGTGCAACATGACACTGGCAGGACTGATAAACTGGAAAGGGTCATTAACCAGTGGTGCCATTATCCAGGCTTCCACCTGTCCATTGTGTAAATTAATAAACACGCAGCATGCTGCCAGCTTCCTGGTGTTTCGCCACCTTGTAATGATGCATCTGAGGTATGAGGAATCATTTGACGCTCACGTGAGATTTAATTTCTCTTGCCGGATATTTTTAGTGAACTGGTTCGCTGGATGCTTTAGGGACTTGCATTTATTCTGGGCAGCACCTTACTTCCCATAATGTGCCAAAACATGCCAATTACAAAGAATTACTCTGACGTGCAGCAACTCATGTTTTGTGGGTCAATATTCTGCAACAATGCAGTGAGTTACAGGACTGCATCAAACAAAAGCATTACATTTTATAAAGCCATAAGACTATAAGACATAGGAGCAGAATTAGGCCATTCAGCCCATCGAATCAACTCCACCATTTCATCACAGCTGATTTATTAACCCTCATCCACATTCTACTGTCTTCTCCCTGTAACCTTTGAAGCCTTTACTAATCAAGAACCTATCAAACTCCGCTTTAAATATACCCAATGACTTGGACTCCACAGCCATCCATGGCAATGAATTCCAAATTTTTATCACTCTCTGGCTTGAGATAATCCTCCTCATCTCTAAAGGAACATTCTCCTGTTCTGAAGCAGTGCCCTCTGGTCCTAGATCACCCACTATAGAAACCATCTACTCCACATCTACTCAATCCAGGCTTTTCAATCTCTTACTATCTCTTCTTTCATTTAGTCCTGACGAAGGGTCTCGGCCCGAAACGTCGACTGTACCTCTTCCTATAGATGCTGCCTGGCTTGCTGCATTCACCAGCAGTTTTTATGTGTGTTGCTTGAATTTCCAGCATCTGCAGATTTCCTCGTGTTTGCTTTTCAATATTCGATAGGTTTAAATGAGATCACCCCTCATTCTTCTAAGCTTCGGTGAGTCCAGGCGCAGAGCCATGAAACACGCCTAATCAGTGAACCCTTTCAATCCCGAGTTCACTCTATCGAACCTCCTACAGATCCTCTCCAATGCCAGCACATCTCTTCCTAGATAAGGGGCCCAAAACGGCTCACATTACTCCAATTTTGTGGGCACGTGGCCAAGTGGTTAAGGCATTGGACTAGCTACCTGAAGGTCGTGAGTTCGAGCCCCAGCCGAGGGAACGTGTTGTGTCCTTGAGCAAGGCACTTAATCACACATTGCTCTGCGACGACACTGGTGCCAAGCTGTATGGGTCCTAATGCCCTCCCCTTGGACAACACTGGTGTCGTGGAGAGGGGAGACTTGCAGCACGGGCAACTGCTGGTCTTCCATACAACCTTGCCCAGGCCTGCGCCCTGGAGGGTGAAGCCTTTCCAGGCACAGATCCATGGTCTCGCAAGACTAACTGATGCCTTTTACTCCAATTTTATGGGACTATTTTATGGCACCATCTGCATCTCTTTCTTCGCATCTCAAGAATGTCTGAGTCCAAAGAATCATTATTGCTCCAATTCAGGAAAAGAAGTGCCCAGTGATCATAGAGTCGCAGAGCACCACAGCATAGAAACAGGCCCTTCAGCCCATCAAGTCTGTGCATGATTGTTACCCCCCCCCCCACCAGTCCCATCGATCAGCACTTGGATCTCAACCCTCCATTGCCCTCACATCCATCAGTTCCACTGGCAGCTCATTCCACACTTGTACCACACACTGAGTGATGAAGCTCCCCTTAAACTTTTCACCTTTCACCCTAAGCCTATGACCTCTAGTTCTAGTCTCACCCAACCTCAGTGAAAAGAGCCTGCCTTCATTTACCCTGATAATTTTGTATACCTCTATCAAGTCTCCCCTCATTCTCCTACGCTCCAGTCAATAAAGTCCTAACCTAATCTGTCTTTCCTTATAACTCAGGAACTCAAGTCCTGGCAACAGTCAAGACTTTTTCTCTGTATTCTTTCAATATTATTGACATCTTTCCTGTATGTAGGTGATCAGAACTGCACACAAAATTCCACCAGTGTCTCATAAACTTCCACAAAACATCCCACATCCTGTACTCAATATTGTGATTTATGAAGGCTAACGTGCCAAAATCTCTCTTTATGACCCTATCAAACCATTCACTATTTTCAAGGAATTATGGATTTGTATTCCCCGATCAATTTGTTCTACCATACTTCTCAGTTCCCCACCGTTCACTGTGTAAGTCCTACTCTGGGCTGTCATCCCAAAGAGCAACACCTCACACTTGCCTACTTTGAGCTCCATCTACCACTTCCAACCCACTTTTCCACAGGTCCAGATCCCGCTGCAAACTTTGATAGTTTTCCTATCTGCCACTGCACCTGCAATCTTCATGTCATCTGCAAATTTTCTGCTTTAGTTTACCACATTATCATCCAAATCATCAGCATAGATGACAAACAACAACAGACCCAGCACCGATCCCTGCGAAACAGTACTAGTCACAATCCTCCTGTCAGAGAGGCAACCATCTACTACCACACCTGGGCTTCTCCTGCTACACCAATGTTACACCCAATTTACTGCTTCATTCTGAATGGTAAGTTACTGAACCTTCTGGGCCAACCTCCCATTTTAATTTTGGGAATCTGTGACTTTTGGGGTCCGACAGAAATCAAGACTGGGGCCTAAAATCTTCATAAAGTACAATCAATTCTTGATTATAGAGCATTCATGATAGCATTGCGGCCTGGTATAAAGTCACATGATTGCAAAAAAGATGCACAGTATTAAAGACTCAGTCAGTTCCATCACAAGTACAATCCTCTCCATTATTAAGGACATAGAGTCTTAGAAAAGTACAGCACAGAGTCAGGCTTTTCGCCATATCCAGTCCATGTCGAACCATCTAAACTGCCTCGTCCCATCTTCAAGAGATGAAGCCTCAAGAAGGTGGCATCCGTTTTTAAGGGCCCTCAACTTCCGGGACAGGCCCCCTTCAGATTACTACCAGCAGGGAGCTGGTACGGGAGTTTGAAGACACACACTCACCATTTAGGATCTCCTTCACCATCAGCTTTCTGAGTGGTCCATGAACCCACGAACCCTACTTCTGTGCGATTTATCTGTATATTGTAACTTAGAGTGATCTCTATGTGTTGCACTGTTCTGCTGCCACAAAGCAAAGAATTTCATGACACCTGGCAGTGATAATAAACTTTGTTCTGATTCTGATCCCTCTATGTGCCTATCTAAATGCCTCAAACTCCACCAAAATGCCTGCTCCCACAACTGTTCCTGGCCAAAAGGCCTGTTTCTGTGCTGTAGTTTTTCTATGGTTTCTATGGTTTCTATTCCAGTCACTGACTCTTCTCTGTGTAAAAACTTGCCCCTCACATTGCCTCTTGGCCCCTCTCCTCTAAACTTAAAGATCTGTTCTGTACTCAAGCAACAAAGATAATTTGAAGTGATGCACACAAAATGCTGGAGGAATTCTGCAGGTCAGGCAGCATCTATGGGATGGAGTAACGAGTCAACATTTTGGGCCGCGCCTGATGAAGGGTCTCTACACAAAACGTTGACTCGTTATCCATTTACATTGATGCTGCTTGGCCGACTGAACTTCTCCAGCATTTTGTGCGTGCTAAAGTAAATAAATAAATTTATCTTATTATCAAAGTACATATATGTCACCTGAGATTCATTTTCTTGTGGGCGTTCACAGTAAGTACAAAGAAACACAATAGAATCAATGAAAAACTGCACACAAAGGTGGACAAACATCCATTGTACAAAAGACAACAAGTTATGCAAACAGAAAACAAGAAAAATAACAATAATTCTGAAAGTAAGTAATTAATATTTAGAACATGAGTTGCAGGATATTGAAAGGAAGTCTGTACAGTAGGTTGTGGAATCAGTTCAGAGTTGAGGTGAGTGAAGTTATCCACTCTGGTTCAGGAGCCTGATGGTTGACGTTTGAGGGGCTTCCAGCACCTGCAGAATGTCCTGTGTTAAAGATAATTTGAACTTCAGGAATTTCAAACCACGTTCTTCTAACGAAGACCTGGAGACTATTATTGACCTGATGCATCTGTGTAAAAATGTGACTGCAGATCAGTCGCTTAGATGTCATTGGAAATAAAGTTTGAGATGGATGTAGAAATTGGTGACGGAACAGCGGATGGGAACGCTGCAATAAAAATGGGACTGGTGCAACAGTGTCGGTGGCAGCAAAACGTTAGGGTTTCATCTTGACGACCTTCTGTCAAGCCTGCGGCAGAACACATGAACTGTAATCTTCACACAGCATCTTCCCAAGGCCAATTGAGTAATGACTGTATTTAAAATAAAATGCAGGAATTTATAGCAAATGCTTTGAATGGTGTGCTAAAAATAGGGGAGAAATTAAATCTTTTAATCGCTATCATATTTATTATCTAGTCACTGCCGTCACACTGCTTCAGCTGTACAGACTTCTCTGACTACACTGCTCTGGCAAGACTACTTAAAAACTGCAATCACTTCCCAAAAGGAACATGTATATTTATGGAAGAGGTCATTCAGCCCATTGTCTCCTTGCTGGGCCACTGCACACAGACACCAGCAGGCAAATTATAAAAGCTTTCTTGCATTAAAAAAATTGAAGTTACTAAGAAATTAAAAGGTGCACTCCAATGAAAATCTTAACTAGCTCAGTGGAGTATGTTTTAAATCACTTATAGTGATTTTACATCTGCTTACTCACATGGAGGGCTGGTGACTATTGTTAAAACTGTTTACTTTTAATGATTAAACCCATACTCAGACAAATAAATAACATTTAGTTTCGTTACTGCTCTTAAATGTATCAAGGGATATTTTTCAGTGAAAGAAGAATAAAAATCAGTATCACAAACAAGAGAAAATCTGCAAATGCCATTAGTCCAAGCAACACACACAAAATCCTGGAAGAGCTCAGCAGGCCAGGCAGCATCTATGGATGAGTACAGTCAGCGTTTCAGGCCAAGACCCTTCAGCAGTCCTCTTCCATAGATGCTGCCTGGCCTGCTGAGTTCCTCCAGCATTTTGAGTGTGTTGCATGCAGCTTGATGTGGATAAATCCACTTGTGGTTATCCACTTTGGTGGTAAGAACAGGAAGGCAGATTATTATCTAAATGGAGTCAAGTTAGGAAAAGGGGAAGTACAATGAGATCTAGGTGCTCTTGTACATCAGTCACTGAAAGCAAGCATGCAAGTACAGCAGGCAGTGAAGAAAGCTAATGGCATGCTGGCCTTCATAACAAGGGGAATTGAGTATAAGAGCAAAGAGGACCTTCTGCAGCTGTACAGGGCCCTGGTGAGACCACACCTGTCGTACTGTGTGCAGTTTTGGTCTCCAAATTTGAGGAAGGACATTCTTGCTATTGAGGGAGTGCAGCGTAGGTTCACAAGGTTAATTCCCGGGATGGCGGGACTGTCATATGTCGAAAGATTGGAGCGACTAGGCTTGTATACTCTGGAATTTAGAAGGCTGAGAGGGGATCTTATTGAAACATATAAGATTATTAAGGGATTGGACATGCTGGAGGCAGGAAGCATGTTCCCGCTGATGGGTGAGTCCAGAACCAGAGGCCACAGTTTAAGAATTAGGGGGAGGCCATTTAGAACAGAGTTGAGGAAAAACTTTTTCACCCAGAGAGTGGTGGATATATGGAATGCTCTGCCCCAGAAGGCTGTGGAGGCCAAGTGTCCGGATGCTTTCAAGAAAGAGATGCATAGAGCTCTTAAAGATAGCGGAATCAAAGGTTATGGAGAAAAGGCAGGAACTAGATACTGATTGTGGATGATCAGCCATGATCACAGTGAATGGCGGTGCTGGCTCGAAAGGCCGAATGGCCTACTCCTGCACCTATTGTCTATTGTCTATAAAATTGTTCTGTTCTATTACGATACTGGGTTCCATTGCTTCACAGAAGATTTCACAGAGAATTGCAGTGGGCTCTGACTTTAAACTTATTACCACACAGTTATACCACAAGGAGAGGACACAGCTATATAATCCTGTACTGAGCAAGTAATTGAAGTCTCATACCCACATACTACACAAGGCTGTAAAACAGCAAGGATTGCACTATTTATGACTTCTCCAAGACAAAGCGCACTGCTGATTGTAACTAACTCACCCTGCATGCTGCCCTAGGCAAAAGTACAGTAAATGTCAACAGGAAGGACCAATTATTTCACTGCCAGAAAGCAGTGGTAGATGATAAACTCAGTCTTCAGTAAGTGGACATTGGGGTGCTCAAAGAAAATGGGGCCTGCTAGCAATGGAAAACTGTCTCCAGGTTTGCTTTTGCGAAATATTGCAACCTCTCGAATATTGAAAACCCAGATAGAATGGACATGGAGAGTATGTTTCCTGTAGTGGGGGAGTCTAGGACCAGAGGACACAGCCTCAAAACACAAGGACATCCCTTTAGAAGTGAAATGAGGAGGAATTTCTTTGGCCAGAGGGTGGTGAATCCTGGAATTCATTGCCACAGACGGCTATGGAGACCAAGCTATTGGATGTATTTAAAGTGGCGGTTGAAAGGTCCTTGATTAGTGAGGGTGTCAAAGGTTATGGGAAGAAGGCAAGTGAATGGGGTTGAAAGGGATAATAAATCAGCCATGAACGGAATGGCAGAGCAGACTCGATGGGCCGAGTGGCCTAATTCTGCTCCTATGACTAATGGTCTTATGTTCATCAGTCTCTCCAATGGCCCCACATTAATGCCTTAGTTAACCTGCCTCCCCTTTTTGCGGTCCTTACACTCACATTAAGTGCATCACACCTATAGAACCTGGCGTAATTGTCACAGTGAACAGCAGTCTGAAGCTAATCTATTTCTCAAGAATTAGCGATCACGTGCATGTCCATAATAGCACCACTGTAGGAGTGCAAATGTACTTCAAGAAGGTAGATACCCGCCACATTCTCATGAGTAATTGGGGACAAGTAAAAGTTCTGACCTTGCCAGTAATGCCCACATGTCATCATCGTCTAAAAAAAAAATCAACTGTTTCCAGAGATAGCAAATAAAAAGTTGGAAGAGCTCAATGGGTCAGGCAGCACCTGCAGAGGGAAATGGACAGAAGACAGCTCAAGTCGAGACACTCTATTTGGACATGGATCCCCATGTGGGATCTAGTGGTAACCTGGTCCTACTTGCATGGGACTGTTAGAATATAACACCAGTGATACATCGCCAGACATACCGTGCTCTGTGTACATTTAATCTGTGAATCAAATGCTGAGTTCAGCAGCCAGCCAGTCAATATTAGCTCCCACTTTTGGGGACTCAATAGCTGAACTAAATTTTCATCATTAATGACTATTATGTACATGCAGTGTCAAAACCAAATCGGGGATATTAAGAGCCTCTTCCACAAACAAATTCACTTCTCCAAAGCTGACAACAAAATTGTCAGTACACCCCATCAATTTTACCTACTGGACGTTAGAGTCTTGAGAAGCCAACCACAACAAAACCGTGCCACTCAAAGCAGCAGAGTATTTTCAGAAATGATTTTAAACTGGGTATAAATATAAGACCCACAGTTCAAAAACAAGACGACAGTGCTTTCCACACAAGAAGCTGGTTAAGGCAATGAGGCAAGTAATGGAAAATGTAATATTAAATCTGTCTGCATTTAAAAGTTCTGCTTCACCAGTAATCCTCAGTTAATGAATTTGATGACTAAACACTGAATAATCCCATTGTCCTGAAGAATGATTTTGGATTTGTTAAAAGAGGATTCAGAGTGTTAATCCTAAAGAGGGTGAACCAATGGGAATAATAGCAAACCAATACAGACCTTTCCAGATAAGTGCACTTTTTTGCCAGACCTAAACTTATATTAGTTGTTACGCCAACTGCAGCCAAGAGCTATGCCTCAACTTTGATTAACGTGGATGAGACATTGTACTTCTGAAATTTGCAGCTGGGTCAGATCCAAACCAGTTATTTAAGAAAATTTTAAAAATCAGCTTTAAAATGGGAACTGATTTAAAAAAAAGTTCAAAGTAAGTTTATCAAAGTACAATTATGTCACCATATACTATCCTGAGATCCATTTTCTCACGGGCATTCACAGTAGACACAAAGAATCACTGAAAAATTGCATATGACAAAGACAGTACTGTGACAACGACGCACTGTCAGAGCTGTTGCCTTTCAGATATATTAAGCAGAGGACCCTACACACACTGCGCACCCCCCCCCCACCCCCGCACCACCACTGTTCTCTCAGGCTAATGTAAAAAAAACTCAGGGTATTAATTTGGAAAAGAGAGCAGGCTAGGTCTCCCTGGTATTCTGGCAATATTTATCTTCAATTAATAATGTAAAAACAGATGGCAGACTGAAAATGTGCAAGTTGGCTTACACTTCTTACAAAAGTAACTACAAACATTTTTCCTCGACTGCAAAGTAATTTGAGAAGTCACTAAGCCCATGTGAGGAGCCATACTAATTTCTTTTTCTATTTTTCCATCGAGCCCCTCGAACTGCACCAATATTCAATAAGACCACAGCTGATCCTTTGCCTCAACCCAATTTCCCGTATACGCTAGTTCCTATGGTGTCCAAACATCAACACCAGTTTTAGATATATTCAACGATCCAGAAACTGGGTGTTTGGTTTGCAACAAAGCAATTGCATGTAGGCATAGTGGTTAGCACAATTCCTCACTGCGCCAGTGATCTGGGTTTAATTCTGCTCCTACCATAAGGAGTTTGCATGTTCTCCCCATGACTGTGTGGGCTTCCTCCAGGTGCTCCAGTACCTGTCACATTCCAAAGTTGTACGGGTTAGGGTTCATAAGTTGTGGGCATGCTATATCAGCGTGTGATAAATAAAGTTAATCTTTATCTAATCGTTATCTTTAATTGCAATGTTCTTAGGAAAAGTTTTCCAAAGGTTCATAATTCTCTGGGTAAAGTAGCCCTGATGCAGTTTTGACCCAAAATATCGACATACACCATTTGCCTCCACAGATGTTGTATAAGCCAGTGTCTTCTTCCAGCATTCCTTTATTGGTGAAAGAAATTTCACTTCCTCCCCTCTGAATCACCTTCTCACCCAGAGACTTTAACGCTCTTTATGGGTCAATTTGCTATCAGAGAATGTATACAGTATACAACCTAAAATTCTTACTCTTCACAGACATCCACGAAATACAGGAAACAATCCAAAGAATGAATGACAGAAAAATGTTAGAACCCCAAAGCCCCCCTTCCCTCCCATGCTCAAGCAGCAGCCAAAGCATCAACCCTCCCCCTCCCACTTCCCCCCACCCTGCTCCAGCAAAAGCATCAGACCCTACACCCACCATGCCAGCAATAGCAAAGTCCCCAGACACCGTGATCTAGAGTCCATCGAAAGCTACTGTCCATCCCAACACTTTGTCATCTCAGGTAGGCTCTGACTCTCACAAGTGAGGGAGCGAGATATCACTCCTGCCACAATGAGGGGTGGGGGGCCAACAGCTCACCGTTTCGATGCTACAATCATTTACCTCACTTGTCCGAATACCCCTGACTCAAGGGTCATTACTGGGATGATGCTGAGGTTAAAGTTCAGCCATGATCTTGAGGAATTGTGATACATTCTCATAGAACTGGATAGTGGACACCTATTATTATGTCTTACATACTACATACTTCAGCCTGAGGAAACAACCTCTCACAATTCACCATAGGCCCCTTGAGTATCCTGTATCTCTCAGTTATCGAGACTCCACAGAGCATGGGCCCATCTCACTCAGTCAGTCATCCCAGGGTAACCCCTTCAGTGGGAGAATCATTCCAGTGAGTTTACATTGCGCTGGCTAGTAGATACGCAAGGTCAAACTGGACACCAGGCTTCAGGTGTGGTCTCATCAAGGATGTCTGCAAATGCAGCTTCCTCTTCCTTGCACGCCAAGCTCCTCGTAAGGAAGGCCAACATTCTATTCATCTGCCGTAGCTACAAAAAGGGCCGTAGTGACTTACCGATAGCACCTTCCAAACCTGCTGCCTCTGCCACCAAGAAGGCAAAGTCAGCAAGTGTATGGGAATGACAGCGGGGTCCCTTCCAATTTGCATACTATTCCGACTTGGAAATAGTTCAGCATTCCTTCAGTGTCACTGGGTTTAAATACTGACAACTCCCTATCCACCAGCACCATGGGAGCTCTTTCACCAGAAGTCAGGCATCAGTTCAAATCAGAGGCTCGCCACCACCTCCCCAAGGGAAGCTGGGAATGAGTAATGAATGCCTTGTCACTGACAGCCACATCCAGAAAATACTAAAATAAAAAATATATATTTCCAGTCACAGAACTTCGCAGACAGTAATGGCCTGATTTGCATGACTTTGGACTCCCCAATTCACTTAAGGAATGGATTTCTCTGTTGCTTGGCAAATAGAGATACAATATTCCATCACTCTTTCCAATCCCCTGAAGGTTTCAGAACAGAGCATTACACCCGAACCTTTGATAGAGTTAATTTTACACTTCCCATTCGCTTGCATCTTCTCTTCAGTTTACATGGCCTCAAGCCCCAGGATGTTACAAATTGTTCCTAGAAATGTACTTCCATCACTGAATTGAGCAGTGAAGTGCACTTAAAAATTGGTTAGCAGAATGTGTCTGGAAAGCAGACAGAATTTGCTCATGTTGTATTTAGAGGCAGAAGTAAGGTGCTTAAAGAAAAGCTACTCTGTTCATCCATTTTCTTCATTCTGCTGCTGGTGGCTTCCCTCCACCATCAACATTACCCCCCTCACAATCCTTGCAGCATGTTACCTCAGAAAGTATAGAGACATCCCAGAACCATAGAAATCATCGTACAAGTATAATAAGAAATCAAAGCGGGAAAAGGCTGTTCGCTCCCTGGTACCTGATAGTAACGGTTGACCTTTTTGCTGCAGCAGATTTTCCAGCACTACCCCGTCCCTCGATTCTTTCAACATTTAAAAATCCATGCCTGATGAAGGGCCTCAGCCCCAAACGTCACCTGTTTATTCATTTCCATAAATGCTGCCCGGCCTGCTGAGTTCCTCCAGCACTTAGTGTGTGTTTCTTTGGATTTACAGCATCTGCAGACTTTCTCCTGCTCCTAAAAGTCTATGCCTCGCACATACACAGCGGCCAAACCATTACTGGCCTGACGAAGGTTCTCGGCTCGCAACTTCGCTGTGTATTCCCCTCCATAAATGCTGCCTGACCTGCTGAGTTCCTCCTGCATTTTGTCTGTGTTGCTCAAGACCTCCAGCGTCGACCAAAACGTCTTGTGTTAGTAATCCACAGCTCGTCTAGCTGCCACCTCAAAGTTTTAGAGACCCGTGATCGATCCAGACCTTGGGCACTGTCTGCGTGGTGTTCACACATTCTCTCCGTGACTATGTGGGTTTCTCTGGATGATCCCATTTCCACCCATATCCCAAAGACAGGCCAGTTAGTAGGTTAATTTCATCATTGTAATTTGCCCTAACGTGTAGGTGAGAGATAGAGTCAGGAAGGGAATTAAGGAAAATGCAGGGAATTTCTTTTGAAGTTGAATTGATGTAGGATTAGTGTAAGTGGGTGATCAATGGCTGGCACAACTCAGTGGTTCGAGGTCTCTTTCCCTGTATCTCAACTCCCTCCACCCTTTCCACCAAATAACTGAAATTCATGTGCCGTGTTAAGGACCTTTTCCAAGTTTCTCAGCTAGAATCTCAAACAGTAGGTGGTCAGATATGCTTCAATCTCACTGAGCACACAAGTGAACTGATGGCTCGTTGTAGTACTGTGGCACTGTCGCAGATGTCATCCTACAGAGGGTATGTTAAGCACTGGTCAGGATGCAATTTATTGGCATCTTTAATAATTTTGAGTACCTCAGACCTTCTCTTCATGACTGAAATCAAACACAGGTTTCGCAATAGTGTAAAACAGGAGTAACTGTGCTCTAAAAGCAGTTTGTAAAGTACCGTGCAAAGGTCTTAGGCACGTATACATTATATTGCTAGGGTGCCAACGACTTCTGCACAGTACTATACCAATCTTATGTATTGCAGTGTACTGCTGCCTCAGAAAAAATTATGACATATGTGAGTGATGATAAACCTGGTTCTGATGTGGGTCTGAGAGCGGGAAGGGGCAGGGAGAGGGGAACGATGGTCA
This sequence comes from Mobula hypostoma, assembly GCF_963921235.1. Lineage (NCBI taxonomy): Eukaryota > Metazoa > Chordata > Chondrichthyes > Myliobatiformes > Myliobatidae > Mobula > Mobula hypostoma. Next base: position 32,556,221 of record NC_086120.1, read on the forward strand.
GGAAAAGGGGAAGTGAGAAGGGATGGAATGGACAGCACCAGAGAGACATTCTGTAATGATCAAAAACCCAACTGTCTGGAATCAAATTACCTTGCCTGGTGTCTGCACCCGGGCCAGCCCCCATCCCTGACACACCTTCTCTGCCACCTGTCCCACACCCCTCCTGTGGACCTCCACCCTCTCCACTCCTAACATCCTTTGCTCCCAGACTTACAAATTTGCTCTCCGTTCCACATTGAAAAATACGGTACTGTGCAAAAGTCTTAAGCACCCCAGCAATATATATGTGCCTTTGACCTTTGCACGGTGCTGTATATCTTGAAATGTAAGGTACAAGAAAAAAATCTCACATTTGGACACCAACTTAGAATTACACAAAAGTGTTACAACTGAAGAATAGCCAACAGCCTGTGGACACAAACAACAAGCAAGTTAAGGGAAACAAAGGCCCCAAACAGCAAATGAGATAAATAGCTAGATAATGTCTTTCTGTGAACGACGCTGACAGGTGAATGCTCTCCAGGACATTTGGGAAAAACTTCTCCTGCCCTGTAAGTGAAGACTAATATTTATATAGTACATTTATCTTATTGTCTCAATATCCCAAAGTGTTTTACGGCTATGGTAACTCAGTTATTCGGGCACACTTGAGACTTTAGTGGTGCCAGCTAGCAGATTTTCCAGACTATTGGATACTATAATGTCAGAGAGATAAACTACGAAAACAGGCCAATCAGCCTGCACGGTTCCTGCTGACTATCAAGCATCCAGTTTTACAATAATCCTGCCTAACACATTTTATTCTCTGAATTCCTATCAACTCACCCTCAGCCTCTACCTTTCACTTAAACTATGTTCAATTTGTAATGGCCACTTAACTCAGAATGCCTCTTTGCAATGTTGGAGGCATCTCGAATACCTGGAGAGTTCCACATGGCACAGGGAGAACATGCAGACTCCACACAGATAGAACTGCAGTTCAGGACTTCTCTAACTTCCATTAATGCCCCACCTCCCCCTCGTACCCCATCCGTTATTTATTATTATATATATACATATATATTCTTTTTCTCTCTCTCCTTTTTCTCACTCTGTCCCTCTCACTATACTCCTTGCCCATCCTCTGGGCTTCCCCCCTCCCCTTTTCTTTCGCCCTGGGCCTCCTGTCCCATGATCCTCTCATATCCCTTTTGCCAATCAACTGTCCAGCTCTTGGCTCCATCCGTCCCCCTCCTCCTATCATTTTGGATCTCCCCCTCTCCCTCCCACTTTCAAATCTCTTACTAGCTCTTCTTTCAGTTAGTCCTGATGAAGGGTCTCGGCCCGAAACGTTGACTGTATCCCTTCCCAGAGATGCTGCCTGGCCTGCTGAGTTCACCGGCAACTTTTATGTGTGTTGCTTGAAATTCCAGCATCTACAGAATTCCTCGTGTTTGAGTTCAGGATGGCCTTTGGTTTGTTTACTAGCTGTGCCACTGTGCATTGGTATTACTCCAACACACTTTTAATTCACTTTTTTTTTTAAGATGATACCTCATAGAACAATAGATTTTCTAATGTGATTGTTAAATTTGTACAGAACCTGGTGATCTTCAAGGGAATTTGGGAACCAGAACTCTGGGGGGTTAAATCAAGAATCATCATTACCCTGTGACTCAGATGCCAAATGACCTGGGTTTTTGAATAGTCAAGAGTTTTATGGCCAGTCCATCCATAGCACGATCCTACACACCCATAATCATCAATCTGTTTTGGTGATGTTGATACAGCATTAAATATTTTCCAGTACAGTGATGAGATCTCCCTTGCTCTTCCACAGGCAGCAGGATGGGATTTTTTAAATGCCCATCTAGATACAGAACAGCCTGGGTCCGATCTTTCACTTACAAATCAGCACCTCAAGTTCTCACATACTGAATCTTGAGGGGTGAATCAATAACCTGAATCATGGGCCTGTAAACTACCAGCAGAAAACAACACTCAGAACCACCTTGCTGTGACATTGAATAATGGAATTTTATGGTGTTTGAAATATTTGGAACTACAATTCTCTGGGTATTTACTTTTGATTAAAGTTTGGGTGTTTATTCGGTTGTTTGGAAAATTGGTTAATATTCACCATCATCACTACATGCCACGTCGTATGACGTGGGCAATCATGGTCTCGTGATCTTGATGGTTCTTGGCAAATTTTTCCACTGAAGTGGTTTGCCATTGACTTCTTCTGAGCAGTGTATTTACAAGATGGGTAACCCCAGCCATTATCAAAACTCTTCAGAGATTGCCTGCCTGCTGTCGGAGGTCACATAACCCGGACTCATGATATGCACCAGTTACTCATACGACCACCCACCATCTGCTCCTACGGTTTCACATGACCATGATCGGGGGGGGGGTGAGGGGGTGCTAAGCAGCTGCGAGACCTTATCGAAGGGTAACCTGAAGGTTTGTGACGGGAAAGAGCACCTTACACCTTCTTTGGTAGCGACGTATCTCCACCCCGTCTCCTCCGGTTAATATGTTATTTAAAATGAATAAGAAAGTACCAGCTTTTGCATCCATAAATGTAACTAAATCAAAATGATATTACAATGGAGAGCAGAGGTTCCCAACCTTTTTTATGCCGTGGACCAATACCGTCAAGCATGGGGTGTGTGGATCCCAGATTGGGAACCCCTAATGTAGAGGAAGCCATTTGGCCCATTGCTGGTCATTAAAGAGCTACCCCAATCTAATCCCTTATCCAGATCAAGATCTGTAACCCTGACAGTCCCGTAGATATCTAGGTGCGGTTTAAGTGTAATGGAGCTTTCTGCCTCTACCACCCTTTCAGGCAGTGATGTCCAGAGCACAAACGTCCACTTAAATACAAACTAGGGTGACCGGAATTGGTCAGAAGTCTACCTGCACCATTGTAAAAGAAAACTGTAAGTTCTGGATGGTTGTAATTTATTTGTGGCCAAGAGTTTTTCAATTTAAAACAAAAAAAGTCAAGTGCTCATTATCTTGCACCAATGCCAGAATGCTAAAAAGAATCTAGCATAACGTTGAGTAGCAGCTCATTCCCTTTGTTGAACTGAGCTTCTCTATGCAATCAAAGGGTATGACCTCAGAGTAAACAGCTGGATGTTCTTGTTCTTATGATAGCATGCAGTGTTAAAGCACTCATTCATTCCCACTTGCCTGAGGAGATCCATCTGGGAGTAGATAGTGGTTAGAAGGGGGAAGTGGGGGTTGGTTGCAAGATAATGGTCCCTTCTTACTGATGCTTGTGAAAGGTCACACAAGCGAAATCACTTGCTTAGCTTTATCCATGTGATGTTCAACCTCAAGTCGCCGTGATCACAACACAGGGACCCTGGGAGCTTAGCAATGGAACCCAAAGCACAAGCTCACTTTATTCTAATGCTGGCCCTGATGAAGGGTCATAGCCTGAAATGTCGACTTTTTATTCCTTTCCATAGATACTGCCTAACCTGCTGAGTTCCTCTGACATTTTGTGCGCTGTCCTCCGATCTTGGCAATTTACTTGCAAACGCTCTGTCACCAGATAAGGACACATCATCATAATGCTGTTAATTGTGATGTCCTCCAAATGTTTGGCCTTTATATACTTATCAATCAGCTGATTAATCATCATTACAGAGAATCAATTGTGAGGCAGGGAGGAAGTTTTGTCACTGATTAGCTGTGTGGCGAACTTCGAGTGTTGTGGTCTGGAATTTTGCCCACATTGGCTCATAAATAGGATGAAAGCCTACATGTCTGTTACCAGAACTTTCGTGGAAAACCATGCTGCTTGGAAATCTCTTGCATGCCCCATGACTTTGTGTGTATAATTCTGTATTTCCAGCATCTCCAGAATCTCTTGTGTTTATTCTAATACTTCCACCTAACAAATGGCTTTTTTAAAATCAATCCATCCTCAGTGTAATTAGATCAGCGCCCCGGTCTCTCCATGTTGGAACAAGGGATGGATATTGCCAAATGCGTTCAAATCCATCAGCATGTACTAATTACAAACTTTCTGGAGGATGGTCTGGATTTCAATGTTGACATATTTGGGCCTTGGAAACTGGAAGCCAATGATTAGCCCACTGTTATTGGGAACTTTTATTTCATGTGGAATGTTTGTTCAGCCACAGAATTATTGCACAGACATTCAACAATGCTTGCTTTATTGGGACTTTCTGTTAATAAGGTCCTTTCTGATTTGTGCGTCAGGGCAAGCAGCTTCAAACATATCGTAATGTCAACCAAGAACAAGATGACAAGTTTTACGTCTCCAACCTTCAGCTAATTTTCAGCTGCAAAGTTCTACCATGAAGGAGAAAAGCAAAGTGTTCCAGACTGCTTGGAGTTGTCTACCACTATTTTCTCAATTTTACTGACCACTACATTTACTTGAATGAGCAAGTCATTACCAACCCAATTCTCTCTTCCACCTATCTGTCAGTATCTTATGATGAATTACTAACAGAAATTAAACACTTCATAAGATGATAAGAGACATGATAGAATGCACAGCCAGTGTTTTCTTCTCAGAGCAGAACTGGCTGATTATAGAGGCCATCATTATAAGGTGATTGGAGGAAAGTATATGGGGGGGAGATGGGGAGGATGTCAGTGGAAGGGTCTTTACACAAAGACGGATAAGTGCATGGAGTGTCCTCCCAGGAGTGGAATACAGGCAGATACATTAGGGACATTTAAAAACAGAGAACCCCTGATGGAGCTGACTAATTTTACAGCTTTTAGCCTATCAGCCTGCCTTATTTCCATAGGTTTTTTATATATACAAATTAATTGAGTAATCAGAATCTGTAGTGGATGACTAATTTTAAAAAGTGAAGTAGTGTTCATGGGTGCAATGTCCATTTAGGAATCAGATCGGATGGCAGAGGGGAAGAGCTGTTCCTGAATTGTTGAGTTGTGCCTTCAGGCTTCTGTACCTCCTGTTAATGAGAAGAGGGCACTCCTCTGTGATGGGTGGTGCTTAATAATGGATGCCACCTTTCTGACGCACTGCTCCTTGAAGTAGTTTTGGGCACTACGGAGGCTAGTACCCATGATGGAGCCTATCAACCTGCCTTCTTTCCATAGGTTTTAATACATATATAGAAAATTAATTGCCAGTGACTGTTGCACATCATTTCAGTGGAAGTACGTCATGGATTGTGCAAACTGTAAAACTGAGTCGATTGTCAGCCTCCTACCATTGCAGTTTGTACTCGAGAATGGATGAAACAGGCACTGACAATAGTGCAGTCACCTTTCTGCTTCTATGGAACAGTCGACAATGTGAGTATTCGTCTTTGATGAAGTTGGGAGGGTGAGGTAATGGAGGAAATCAGAGGGGGAACAAAGCAAAGGCAGACAGTCAAAGCTAATGTTATTAAAATAGACATCAAGTAACTAGAAAATACAAGGCAAGCTATATAGTAGTAAAGCTAAGATCAGTAACTCCTCAGTCAATCGATCTTGATGACCACAAAATTATACATGGCTGAGAGTGACCTCATGCACATTGTTAACATGAAGCATCTTTTCTTCCCCTGGAACTATGACCTAGCTTTTATTGAGAGATTGTTTTCTAAGTGAATTGGCATTGATGTGGCAGTGAAAGGTTTCCTGCGTTATCCTACTCATTGGTTACATGTGGTTGCAGGTCTTTCACTTACCCATACAAACATAGAACATAGAATAGTACAGTACATTACAGGTCCTTTGGCCCACAATGTTGTGCCGACCCTCAAACCCTGCCTCCCATATAACCCCCACCTTAAATTCCTCCATATACCTGTCCAGTAGTCTCTTAAACTTCACTAGTGTATCTGCCTCCACCACTGACTCAGGCAGTGCATTCCACGCACCAACCACTCTCTGAGTAAAAAACCTTCCTCTAATATCCTCCTTGAACTTCTCACCCCTTATCTTAAAACCATGTCCTCTTGTATTGAGAAGTGGTGCCCTGGGGAAGAGGCGCTGGCTATCCACTCTATCTATTCCTCTTAATATCTTGTACATCTCTATCATGTCTCCTCTCATCCTCCTTCTCTCCAAAGAGTAAAGCCCTAGCTCCCTAATCTTTGATCATAATCCATACTCTCTAAACCAGGCAGCATCCTAGTAAATCTCCTCTGTACCCTTTCCAATGCTTCCACATCCTTCCTACAGTGAGGCGATATGAGATGGCAAGAAGCACGTGGTGTGTGGTAACTGAACACAACAATTTATCTGAATATTGATCTGGGAGAGAACTTCATCCATATCTTTCAGAAGTTGGTTGGCACAACGATCTTCAGTTCAATTCCCGCCACTGCCTGTAAGGAGTTTGGATGTTCTCCCCATGACTGCATGGGTTTCCTCTCACAGTCCATAGACTTAACCGGTTGGTAGGTTAATTGGTCATTGTAAATTTTCCTTTGACTAGACTAAGGTTGCTCGGTGGTGTGGCTCAAAGGGCTAGAAGGGCCTATTCCACACTGTACCTCAATCAATCAATCAGCAGGAACAAAGTCAAACTAAATTCTCATAGATCTCTCCAGCAACCATCAAGTTTGGGTGTCATAGCATCGTGATTACATTACCAGACCAGTATAGGGGATCCAATGTCAACCGAGGGACATGAGTTTGAAACCCATCAGAGCAGCTAGAGATCTTAAATGGCATTAATTAAATTAAATAGTTGAAACCATAAGACCACTAGACTGTGTTATAACTCATCTGTAAGTGCTGTTCCTTCCCGACCTGGCCTCCATGTGACTCCTGGCCCACTTCAGTGCTGTTGGATCTCAAACAGCCCAGCAGGGTACTTGGTCCAAGGGTAGTTAGGGATGGATTGGTAAATACTGATCTTGCCAGTGATGCTACACTAAAAAAGTTAACTGTGGTTGATGTGGCATGATATAATCAGGAACCAATAACTATATTAGTGCGATATAATTGAAAGCCTTACAGCAAAGCTGGGCCCTGTCTATTCTGAAAGGTTCAAGCAAAATTGCATGCTCAAAGGATTAACAATGTATGTCAAGTGTCATCTTATTCCTTTAATACTCCAGTTACTCTGATACCCCTAGTTAAGATTATTGAAATATTTTTCTTTCTTTTGAGATCAGTTTTGAATTGCCCTAAACCCTTCAGTATGAGGAGATTAACTGCTTGGTATGGAGGATAAAAATATATCATTAGGGAAACAAGCTAGCAATTTAACCTACAGCTATCTTTGAGCAGTCATTTGCCTAGTAATCAAATCTCAATGGGTTTAAGGCAGCTGCTGTAATTCAGTAAGATCATCCCTCATTAGCATTACTGCTCATTAAGAAAGGCACTCACACGGTAAGACTAATCAATATTGCCATTATGGAACAACCCTGAATTACTGTATTTAACCTATTAGACTGGAGCTCTCCAAATTCCTCTCATCCTTGGGTCAAAGAGACTCTCGTGGGGATGAGGAGGGTGGGGACGGGCGAGGTGATTAGGTGCAGATTATTAACCCATCTCAGTACTTGCGAGTTCTCAGGGATCGAATAATACAACTTGGATTATTGCCTGGGGAATTGTGCCAATCTGATGGTCAATCAAGATTGTTGAGACTCAGGAAAAATGCAAGAGGAAGAAATTAGGGAGCAAGTAACTTCCACACCATGGATCTCCAAAGCTGCTCAATCACTACTTACTCAAAGTCGGCAGAAGGGAGCTATCCCAAGAGTTAAATGGTGGCTGCTTCGTTATCATGCTACAAATAAACAATTATTGCCTATAATACACAAAATTACTAGAAGAACTCGGCAGGTCAGACAGCATCTGTGGAGGGAATGAATAGTCAGTGTGTTGAACAGAGACGCAACATCAAGATTGGAAAATGATCTGACAGGAATGCAATTTACTGCTCCTGATTCAATTGGGTCCCTTGGTGTTGGGTTTATGGTTAGAAGAAGCCCAGCTGATGAATCTCCATACTCTCACTCATGACCATATCTCTTTATGTCACTCTTCTAAAAATGTCAAGGGATGCATTAACACAGAAAATGTAACGCCATGTTGTGTAGGGAACTCTAGGAGGCAAGAGTGTTCTGTCTTGAAGAGCTTCTAAGGATGAGGGAACCACAGAGGGAATTACAGAGTTTAAAGTTAAGGCAACCAACAACACAGCCATAATGTTCGGCAAAACATGGTGGGCATGCTACGTTTGCACTGTAACATATGGCAACACTTGCAGGCTACCCCCAGCACATCCTTATGTGTGTTGGTTGTTAACACAAATGATGCATTTCCTTATAGGTTTCCATGTACATGTGATAAATAAATCTGAATCGGAACCTATACGAGACAAAGTATGGTCATAGTGGAATTAGGTTTATATTATAATCCCATCGTTTACCTACTGATTGTCTATAACAAAAGGAAGCCCTAAATGTCCTGAAAGGTACTATCCAAACACACATTTTCTATAAGTAGTGTAACATCTTTCAACAAGGAAGAAGAGACTCAGTGACCCAAGTGGGCTCCTTCGAGGCCAGAAAAATCCTATGATTGTGAAGTAATTTGGTGGATGTGTGACTGAACTATTGAGAAGCAATACAGTTTCATATTCTGACCTTCCTAACTTAGCAGGTTGATTCCGGAGAGACCATTTTAAAGACAGAAGTGATCACAGGTCCGCCGTTGGGGCTTATTGAAGATGACTTGTTTGAGTTTTCAGCCAATATTTATCCATCAACCACTGTCAATAAGTGAGCCAATATTCATCTCATTTGCTATTTCAGGAAGTAGGTTGGCTGTCACATTACAACTGTGCTTACATTTCAAAAGTTGTTCTTGGCGGTAAATAACTCAAGGACATGGTAAGTCAGTGTGAAATACTGTAGAAGCATTTCTTCTTTTTTTTCTTTTGTTGACCGGAAAGAACTGCAATCTGTGTCCACACAGGTACTCAGTCGCGTAAATTCATGTGCCTGTGAACCGAGCCAAGAAAGGTACTACTCAGTAAATTTAGATCCTCTCTGTGCCTAACTGATCATTATTATTGAGGGGTAATCCTTCTAACACTTCCGAAGGTGGCAAAGCAGGAATCCGACATTGGAGGTACCGCACAACATTAGAGCATTTTGTGCAAAATATAACTGAGAAAAAACACTGACTATCCAATAACGTCCATTGTTCTGTAAGTGTTGATTAACATGCTCGCGAGTAACCATGGAGACCTCAAAGAGGCCCTTTCACCTGCTGTCACTCTAACTAGTTTCAAGCTATCCAGCATGTGCCTAGCCCCTGTTGATTTTCACAATGCACAGAGTGAATAGCTGGATAAAGAGAGAAGCTTACTTTCCCATTAATCCAGTAAATGTATATTAACTGGGGTCACTTTAGTGTCATTATTCATGTGCTTTACAAAAAGGTACCAAAAAATAAATCATTTGGCTCCTGTATCTGGTTTTCTGAACTGCATTCACACGGAACAGGGGTCTTCCCCTCTATACACACTTGAAATACTGACTAATAGCCCCCATTGCCTCGATTACAAATGCTAATCTGCTAATTGGAGCATTTGTGGTTTTCCTATTTAAATGTTTTCTGCAATAACTCACTGAAAAGAAAGATTTGCTTTTTCTTTCCCGCACCTTTCATGACCTCAGAACATCCCAAAAGTGATCCATAGTGAAGTGCTTCATAACACAGTCATTGTCGCAATGGAGGGAAATGCAGCAGTCAACAAGCTTCCATAAACAGCAACACGGTTAACAGCCCATTAATCTGCTTTTAGTGATCTAGAATGAGGTTGAAATATTAGCCAACACACTGGGGATAACTTCCCCCGCTCTTTTTTGAAACATTGCCATGGTTTCACTTGCAGAATGTGAATCAGGCTTAACATCATCGGCTTGTTGTGAAGTTTGTTAACTTTGTGGCAGCAGTGCAATGCATTACATAATAATATTGATAAAACTGTGGATTACAGTTAAGTATAGATATGCGTTAAATAGTTCAATTAAATAAGTCGTGCAAAAACAGAAATTAAAAAAGTAGTGAGGTAGTGTTCATGGGTTCAATATCGATTCAGAAATTGGATGGCAGAGGGGAAGAAGCTGTTCCCGAATTGTTGAGTGTGTGGCTTTTCTGTACCTCCTTCAAGGTGGTAACAATGAGAGTGGGCAAGTCCTGAGTACTGGGGGGGGGGGTGGTCTTTAATGATGGACGCAGCCTTTTTGAGACACCGCTTCTTGAAGACGTCTTGGATACTATGGAGACTACTGCCCATGATGGAGCTGACTAAGTTTAGAACTCTCTGCCGTTTACTCCGATCCTGCTCAGTAGCCCATGCCCCCATACCAGACGGTGATGCAGCCAGTCAGAATGCTCTCCATGGTACATCTGTAGAAATTTGCGAGTGTTTTAGGTGACATACCAAATCTCTTCAAGCTCCTAATGAAATATAGTCATTGTCTTGCCTTCTTTACAGCTGCATTGATATGTTGGGACTAGGTTAGGTCCTCAGCGATATTAACACACGGGAAGGTGAAACTGCTCACTCTCTCCATTTCTGATTCCCCCTGTAAATATTGGTGTGTGTTCCCTCATCTTACCCTTTCTGAAATCAGCTCTCTGGTCTTTCTGACACTGATGCAAGGCTGTTCTTGTGATACTACTCAACTAGCTGGTATATCTCACTCCTGTACATGCTCCCATCACCATCTGGGAGAGTGATGAGGCTTCAGTTTAATATCTCATGTATGAACCAACAACTATAACTGTGCAGCAATCTCTCAGCCTTACATTGGGGCCCCAGTATTTCTGGGGTGGGGTAAAAGAAACAGTTCTCATCCTTCCCACAGGTTGCATGGTAACGTAGAGCCACCTGTAAGATCGGGGTTCGATTCCCGCTGATGACTGTAAAGAGTCTGTACATTCTCCCTGTGACCTCGTGTGTTTACTCCGGGTGCCCCACTTCCCTTCCACCAACCCCCCCGCCAACATTTCGGCCATGTAATGTACAGTTAGGGTTAGTGAGTCATGGTCATGTTATATTGGCACCAAAAACATGGTGACACTTGCGGGATACCCAGCAGATTCCTGTGACTTGATTTAACGAGAAGGACACATTGTATTGTGTGTTTCGATGTACATGTGAAAAGTAAAACTGATCTTTATCTTCAAATCTTAAACCTTTTTTGGGAACATTTGTCTTTGGCCCCATGCTCAACCCATTCTGGCACTTAGTAATGCCGCCACTAAATATTTCCCAAAGGATGGGGTTCATGAAGATGGTCATTTTCACTCCTTTGGAGAGGTGACATCTGTGTTGCCACGCATAACAGGTTGGATTTCACAGAGTATCTCTTTCTCACTACCTATTGCTCAGTATACAGTGTCAGGTGCTACAAACTGAACCTTATTTCTCTAGACACATCAGGGTTCTCCACTGACTTTCACACAACAGGACACTTCAGTAATGCAGCTTACAGTCAAAGTCGCAGACGGTGACCCCTCCACCTTCTCCCCTTTTGACTGGACCCTGACACACCAGTTGGCACTGATGAACAGCCCGGTTAAGTGCCAAGACTCGCCAGAACGGTCCTGAAATCTCTCGCAATTAATTCCTGTGCATTCCTGTGAACAACTCTGTGCAAAAAAATATATTCGTTGCGGCCTTTCATGGTGAGAGGGTATTTTTTCCCATTATCTGTGAATACTATAAATATTGGAGCCGGGGGGTGGGGGGGATAGAATCTGTTGAAGCAGCTGGTTGAAGGTGAGAAGTCATAAGAGAAACCTCAAGCACTAATTCAGTTGGAGTTGGCAATTCTCTACAAGCTGCACACACACGCAGTCTATGCCAACAACTCCCTTAGGAGTTTGCAGAGTCTACACACCCAATTATGTTGCGACACTTACTTAACTTAGTCAATACCAGACTTCAGATGATGCATAGCGCAGTAATGTCTTTTTAATCACTGAACTGTACTTTCAGCAGCACTACACCAATTAAAGCATATTCCGGCTCTCAACAAGTCTGCATTGATTTGCTGCTTAATTTTTCTGATTTAAAAAAATCAATTAGCAATCTGATTCAAATGAAATTTTAGAGGCTCAGATGATCATTGCAGTTACAACAGGACTATTACACATTTTTTGTTGCTTTGCATTAATTAGCCATCAACTCCACTTCTTCTTCAAGACTGTGTTACCAAATTCTGTCCGCAAATTATTAAAGATTACTATTTTCCATTCTCCACGGGGCGCTTTAGAACAAGGGATAGATTCAATTAGTTCCATATGTTGCTCACAACCTCTTCATTAACCATCATTCATCAGCGTGACTCTAAGAACCTTTGGTTTTATGCATTTTCTTTACAGCATCTAATTTTTAAGTGGGGCAGCATGGAAGGAGAGGGGTGGGTAGTTATGAAAAATTCCTTCCTAACTTTAAGAAGATTAAATCATTTTAATCCTCTCAAACAGTTTGTACAAAAATGGAATTTAATGAATTTTAGCCTTCTTCTCTCAAGTTTCCAAAGGCAGATTGTCCTGAAGGGCCTCTAATGATTCAAATGTGTTTGAGTGAGTAAGCGATTAGATGCAACCTAATATTGAATCACAAATATTTTTCTTTGAATTATTTCTTATTATATACCAGTCAAAAAAAATCCCATTGTGTTGGTCTGGTACTTAGTTACTGCATAAAGACAGCCTAGAAGTGATTATGACCAATGTTAGCAAACTGTAAATGTGCTTTCTTGACATCCCATCACCACTACAGCACAGTGGAGCACCCATTTATTTTCAATGAGTTAACAATTGCACAGAAGTAGCTGACGGAGTTAAGTATCCAGTGCTCTCTGCTGTTGCCGATGATATTTTCAATGCCGACCAACTCTAATGCTCAGAGAGGTGATGGCCCAGGGTCTGAAGTCAGTGGGAGGCCTATGTCTTTGGTCACTGCCTTTGTAATGTGCAACAATGTTAGTTGCCAACTATACACGTGTTCGACCATATTCTGGAATTATATAGCAAATATTAACTTCAGCAACCAATCTTTGGAACTGAACGTGGATTGTAGATTAAATTTAAAATTCAGCCCTGGACAAGTTTCCTGGAGCTGTGGACACCAGTTAATTGAAAACCAGACAATACTGATTAACATTCATTTTGGGTGTCTGGAGTGTGGGTGCAAAGAAGGAGGTGTGAAAATTATATGTAATTCAAAGGAAGCATTATAGATACATTGTAATGATAGAACTGTCCTTTGATCTTTAGCATATAAAATGTTACGTAATATTGGGTCGAACAGGGCTCTTCCTCCAAAAGAGACTCAGTTGATGCCTGCTGCTTGTTTTTGTCGAATAAAACACTTCTGCATCCACTAGCTTCAGAGTCTCTCCAGGAACTTTGGTCACGTTACACCGCACATTCCATAGTAATGCGATCACTCGAGTCGAGTATGATGTTCTCCCAAGGGGTCATTCCCTTCTTGGCGAATGCCTATGTGTGGCTTTGTTTAACCTGGGGAGGCGGATGGATGAGCAGCCACCGCACGGCCCTTGACAGATCGGGGTCAGGGTCCAGCAGCATGGCATGCAAGACGAATGGGGCTCCTTCACTGCAGCCCCCTTCTTCTGCATTCACCGCCACTAGTATCCATCTTCCATCTGCTCCGTCACTGAAATGCCAGTTGGATTGTTCTTTGGGGCTTCCCCCCCCACTCCACCCACCATGGGTGACCCTACCAAGAGCGAAATTCGGGTCTGCATCATTCCCGGGATCTCCTGAACTCACAAACCACTCCACCAAGACAAGGTGATGATCCTTGGAGATTCCATCAATTGACAGCCCCTGCTCTTGAAACTCTAAGCCAGAAAGCCTGTTAAAACTCTACGAAAGTCATCACATTAAAACAGCAACTGTGTTCCTCTCTCCAAACACTCTACTTCATGTGATGAGTAATACCAACAGCTTCTGCTTTCACCCTCCCCCCCCGCCCCCCCCGTTGTTGTGTAGTATTTTGCTTTTATTTTTGTATTTATGTATTATTTTTACAACTAACTCTGGTCCAGTGAGAACTAGTCTGGGATTAAGACTCATCATACCCTTTGTAGTCAAATGCCGGTCACCCAAGTGAGATATAGTGGAGACATAATTGCGTAATCTGTGCTTTTTCCTTTACTTCATTCCAAGGCAATTATTATCTGTTCTTAATTTCCTTCAAACACAACACTTGTCTTGTTTATTCATTCACCGAACGTGAACATGACTGGAAGTGCAATGACCATCTATTACTCATTGTCCCTAAATTGCGAAGCCAGTTAAAAACCAATCATCTATAAAGCAGCTCAGCGAGGGATGGCAGGTTCTTCTCCAGAAGGACATCAGTGAAGCAGATGGGGTTTTATGACAGTCTGGTCGTTTTACAGTCACCTTAACTGATAGGAGCCTTTTATTCAGTGTTTCATTTAATTAATTGAACCTGTATTTTCTGACTGCCATAACAGGAATGAAATTTACTTCCATAGATTATTATCCAAGATTGGGGACTGACAATCCAGTAATTACTATGCTACCATCACAATTATTGGCTGTGGTTTCCAACACAAGTGAGGAAGAGGGGCAGAAAACAGGGTAAATCCACTCAGTGGCCACTTTACTGGGTATACCTGTACATCGGCTCGTCAATGCAAACATTCAATAAGCCAATCATGTGGCATAACAACCTGAAATCGACTGTGTGTTCATTTCCTTAGACGCTGCCTAACCCCCAGCATTTTGTGTATGTTGCTAAGAAGTTCAGTTGTTAGTCAGACCAACCATCAGAATGGGGTGATCTAGTGATTTTGACCGTGGAATGATTGTTAGTGCCAGATGGGGTGGATTAAGTATCTCAGAAACAGCTGATCTCCTGGGATTTTCACAAATAACAGATCTAGAGTTTACAAAGAATGGTGCAACAAATAAAAAAAATCCAGTGAGTGCTGGTTCTTTGGGTGAAAACGCCTTTTTAATGTAAGAAGTCAGAGGAAAATGGTTTAAGCAGACAGAAAGGTGACAGTAACTCAAATAACCATCTGTTACAACAGTGGTGTGCAGAACAGCATCTCTGAATGCACAACCGATCAAAACTTGAAGTGGATGGGCTATAGCAGCAGAAGACCACAAAGATACACTGAGTGGCCACTTTATGAGCTACAGGAGGTATCTAATAAAGTGGCCACAGAGTTCATATTCCTATTTTATTCACTTGAGTTTTATTTTACATTGTACTGAAACAGTTAATGATGCATGTGCCTGGTGCAAGTGGCAAAAAGCAGCCTGGCATTCAGTTCCAGGAGGTTAATAATGGTTAAATGCATAATGGTTCAATTACTAGATCGGTATCCAGAGAGCTGCGCCAATGATGCAGAGACGTGAGTTCAAAGCCACCATGGCACCTCAGGAATTTAAATCCAAGTGATGAAATAAATCAGGAATTTGAAGACCAGTGACTGTAGCCATAAAAGTATCGGATTGTTGTAAAAATCTCATCTGGTTCACTTACGCGACTTTGGGAAGGAAATCAGTGTAACTGCATTATGGCCTTGTGCCACCTCTGTCCATAGACAGACTATAAATATTGCCAGTCTTGTCCATACACACGAATGGTTGAAGAGTTTAAATGGAATCAACTGCATCACAGTGATGCAGCTGAACTACTTCTGCATGCATCGAGCTGCATCACTGTCTGCTACAGGGACTGATTGCGAGTCCCTACAAAGGATTGTGAGGACTCCTGAGAGGATTATCGGGGACAGATATTTATCTGGAGTGCTGTATACGCAGGACCATTAGCATTGTCAATGACACTTCCCATCCATTCAACAATCCCTATCATCAGGCGGGAGGTACTGTAGTATTCGGACAAGAGTCATTAGGATGGGAAGCAGCTTCATCCCCCAGGCCACAAGACTACTGAACTCCCTACCACCAACCAGGTCTTATCACGCATTAAGCTCCAGTAGCATTATACCATTCACTTTTTAACATGTGTCATAAGTGCACCTGATTACTTTTAAAATTTATTTGCAGTAATGTCACTCCGTGTGTTGTGTGTGTGAGTTATACAGTATGTACTGCATTGTGCACCTCAGTCTGGAAGAACATCACTTTATTTGGCGTTACACGTGTATACAGATGATGAAAATAAATTGAACTTGAACTTGATAAGCAATTCTGTCTTTACAGCCATTTCAGACCCTCTGCAAATGGTTCACTTAAAAAAAATCAGGAGTGTTTTTTTAATCAATCATTTGCAGAGGGCCTGATTATGTTAGTGCACACACTTATCAAATTTATTTACTAAAAGCTGGCTTCCTGTCACTGTTTTCAGCAGCATCAGAATCAGGTTCAATATCACTGGCATGTGTCGCGTAGTTTGTTGTTGTGCGGCAACAGTACATTGCAATACATAACAATTAAAAACAGTGAACTACAGTAAGAAGTAGCGAGATGGTGTCATAGGTTCAATGTCCATTCAGAAATTGGATATTAGAGGGGAAAGAAGCTGTTCCTGAATGGCAGAGTGTGTGCCTTCCGGCTTCTGTCTCTCCTCCCTGGTGGTAGCAATGAGAAGAGGGCACGTACTGTGTGATGCGAGTCCTTAATGGTGGGTGGAACTATCGTCTTCAGTCACAGGTAAAGTTGGGTGCAAAGAGACAGCAACGACAAAATGGATCTGCAGCCATGAACTGTAATTAACAGGCATGGCTGATAAACATAGGCCACAAACTGAATCAAACAACCCACAACTGAAAAGAAAATTACTAGAAACCATTTGTAATTTGTTACATTCTAATTTAACCTTCCACTATTGTCAGGTGTAGGTTCATTCCCAATAACTACCCAAGTAACTATATAAAAATAGCCTGTAGATCTTCTAAATGTACAATATTGTTCTCGCTACAATACTGACCAAGGGGATAAATATAAAATATTTTCAGTTTTGAAAGTTATTCTCACTTGCCCGTACACAGATAACCTTATTGACAACTGCAGCCCCTTGTTACCTCAAGCTGTGACTCTCCCGACAACCTCCGGGATATCATCTGAAATACTGTTTATCAGTTCACTGATGAACTGGGACGAGTCCCAGCTTTAAAGCACACTGGCTTAGCTAAAGCAGTGGGCTCTATTTTTAATTTAGAGCAACACACATAAGATGCTGGAGGAACTCAGCAGGTCAGGCAGTATCTATAGAGAGCAATAAACAGTCAACATTTCAGGCTGTGGCTCTCCATCAGAACTGGAAGTATAGGGGGCAGGAGCCAAATAAGAAGGTGGGCAAGGGGAGGGGAAAGATACAACCAGATAGGGGGCAGGTGAGACAAGGTGAGCAGGAAAGTAAGTGGGGGGGGGTTGATGAACTAAGAGGTTGGGAGGGGATTTCCCATTCCCATTCTGACATGTCTATCCATGGCCATAATGAGGACGATCTCAGGTTGGGGGAGGAACACCTCGTATTCTGTCCAGGTAGCCTCCAACCTGATGGCAACTCTAACTTTCAGCAATTTCTAACACTCCCTCCTCTATTTTTCCATTCCAAATTCTGGTTATCCACTCATCCCTTTTCTTCTCCTCACCTACCCATCTCCTCCCACTGATTCCTCTTCTCCTTCTTCTTCCGTGGTCCACTGTCCTGTCCTGTTAGATCCTTTCTTTTTCAGCCCTTTACTCATCATCTCCCAGCTTCTTACTTCATGCCTCCCTCCCCTATCCAACCACCTTCCCCGTCACCTTGTCTCACCTATCCCCTGTCACCTCATACTCCTTCCTGTGCCCCCTCCTTCTTATTCTGGCTTCAGCCCCCTTTCTTTCCAGTCCTGATGAAGCATCTTGGCCCAAAACATTGAATGTCTTTTTGCTGCCTGACCTGCTGAGTTCCTCCAGCATTTTGCAGATGTTGCTTTGGATTTCCAGCTTCTTGAGACTGGGTTTAATTTATGTGGGGCTTTTTGGGGCACAAGTGTACATTTAATAAAAAGATGGAAACGGGGGAAATAAATTCCAATTTTATTCACTTGTGTTTTATGTTACAGAGTAATGAAGTGGCGAATGATGAAAGCATTGGCACAAAAGGCAAGAAGCACTCTGACATGCAATTCCAAGAGAAGTATTGAAAATAATTAAACATCTGTAAGGATATATTTACATGTTTTAAGACTGTTTAAAATGAAATAAAAACATGAAAAACAATCGTACAGGACTTAACCCATTTTTTTCCTGAAATATGAGAAACTCTGCAGAAGCTGGAAATCCAAAGCAATGCACACAAAATGCTGGAGGAACTCAGCAAGTCAGGCAGCATCTATGGAAATGAACGAACAGTCAACGTTTCGGGCTGAGACCCTGGGAAGGAAGGGGGAAGATGCCAGATTAAAAAGGTGGGGGGGGGGGGGTCGGAAGAGGATAGCTGGAAGTTGATAGGTGAAGCCAGGTGGCTGGGAAAGGGCAAGGGCTGGAAAGGAAGGAATCTGAGAGGAGAGTGAATCATAGGAGAAAGGGAAGGAAGAGGGGACCCAGGAGGATAGGCAGATGTTAAGAGGTAAGAGGCCAGAGTGGGGAATAGAAGAAGAGGGGAGGGGGAGGGAATTTTTTTGACCAGAAGGAGAAATTGACGTTCATGCCATCAGGTTGGAGGTTACCCAGAGAGAATATAAGCAGTTGCTCCTCCACCCTGAGCGTGGCCTCATCTTGGCATAGGAGGAGGCCATGGACCAACATCTCAGAACGGGAATGGGAATTAAAATGCTTAGCCACCAGGAGGTTTTCGTTTGACACATTTTCCCTGTTTTTTTTTTGCTTACTTTCCTCAGTAACAAATCTCACCTTTCGTTTGTCATTTTGTGCTTCGGGCTGGTATATTTACGTCCTCATCTCCAGGCCTAAGAATATTTTCGGCAGATGTGCTTGCTTCCAGCTGGATGATAGACTTTCTCAATCTCAGTGGAGTACAGAACAAATCAGTCATTTCTCCTTTTCTTAATTGAATTGAACTGAATTGACTTTACGTCCTACATCCTTCACATACATGAGGAGTAAAAATCTTTACGTTACGTCTCCATCTAAATGTGCAATGTGCAATCATAGTACATAGTACTTCCTCTTTTTCATTTCTCTGTTGGTTTATTGTCCACAACGTATAGCACTGTGTTCAGGGTTAACTTATTTAGTCTTTCTCATAATAAAAATCACAGATGAAGTCTCATTGAAAGGTGAGATTTTATATAAAACCATAAGACATAGGAGCAAAATTATACCACTCGACCATGGTGATGTATTATTCCCTCTCAAATCCATTCTCTTGTCTTCTCCCCATATCCTTTGACATTCTTATTAACCAAGAACCTATCAACCTGCACTTTCAATACACCCACTGACTAGGCCTCCACAGTAATCTGTGGCAATGAATTTCACAAATTCACCACTGTCTGGATAAAGAAATTCTTCCTCTGTTCTAATGAGATGTACTTTTAACCTGAAGGACTTCCCCCTGATCCTAGACTTTCCCATGACCAGAAATATCTTCTCCTTGTCCACTCTATCTGGGCCTTTCAATATTGAGAATCAGAACCAGGTTTACTATCACTGACATACGTTGTGCAATTTGCTATTTTATGGCAACAGTACAGAGCAAGTATAAAAAAATTACTGTAAGTTTCAATAGGAGATAAATAGTGCAAAAGAGGAGTGTTGTGTATTTAACATCTCAATAATATTTGAGTAATCTTGTATATATATTGTTTGATTAAATATTCCTGTTCATTTAAATTAATTACGCATTATATTTTAGAATATTTAATTGCATACGTAATATAAAATATTCATGCTACCACGCTACGTTCCCCCCATCGCTTAAAGTAAAAGACAAATTTACACCTGTACTTCCCGTGTATTTCTTTGAACTAGTTTAAAATCTTGATGTTAGAAAACAACAAGAAACAATGAGGTAGTGTTCATGGACTGTACAGAAATAGACTGATCTTCTAATCTAACATTTGGTAGGCTTGGATGGGATCCCACACTACCCCACAACCCCCCCCCCCCCATCATCCTTCTGAATTCCAGTGAGTACAGGCCCAGAGCCATCTTCTCATGACATAGGAGGCCATGGAATCCATCAGATCAGTGCCTGCTCCCATTAGTTCCAATCTCCTGCTCTCAATTCCCTGTACCCCTGCATTTTACTCTCTCTCAAACATTAGCTTCCCTTTGATTTTTTGCCATTAACCTATAATGAGGGGTAATTTACAATGGCCAATTAACATATCAGCATGTCTCTGGGAAGTGAGAGGAAACCAAAGGGTCCTGAGTAACCCTAAGCATTTGCGGAGAGAACATGAAAAGCCCTGTACAGACAGAAACCAAGGGCAGGATCGAACCCAGATCCCTGGAGATAGGATTCCGGAGCACTAACTTCTGCAACATCGTCAAGTTTGCCATGATTTAACGAGAGAGCAATGTCATAAATAACTCATACAAATCAAAGCAAATAAAAATCAGAAGGAAGAGTGGGTAGAGTGCTTGTTATTCCAGCACTAAATTACGCAGTAAATGCAATGAAGACAAAGCCTGGGCCGCTGCCCTTGAGAACTTTGGACTCTAAGGAAGAATATTCTGGCAATAGAGGGAGTGTAACAAAGTTCACCAGCTCGATTCCTGTGATGGAGCTGTGCTCTGTCCTATGAGGAGATATTAAGTGAACTAGGACTATGCTGCCTTGAGATGAGAAGAAGGAGAGGGGAACTTGTTAAAGCATGCAGAATTCTTATGGGCGTAAACAAGAGGAATTCTGCTGATGCTGGAAATTCAAGCAACACACATCAAAGTTGCTGGTGAACGCAGCAGGCCAGGCAGCATCTCTAGGAAGAGGTACAGTCGATGTTTCAGGCCGAGACCCTTCGTCAGGACTAACTGACGAAGGGTCTCGGCCTGAAACGTTGACTGTACCTCTTCCTAGAGATGCTGCCTGGCCTGCAGAATTCTTATGGGATTTGACAGAGTAGAGCAGTACAGCCCAATACAGGCCCTTTGGCCCACAAACTACTCCTAGATCAATCTAACCCTTCTCTCCCACATACGCCTCCATTTTCCATTTATTCACTGTGCCTATCTAAGTCGTTGTTAAATGTCCCTCATGTACCTGCCTCTACTACCAGCCCGGGCAGTATATTCCATGCACCCATCCTCTCTGTGTAAGAAACATTCCTCAGACATCTCCTCTATACCTTGCTCGAATTATCTTCAAAATATGTTCTCTCATTGCCATCGCCACCCCGGAAAAGAGCAGCTGGCTGTCACCTCTATCAAGTGGTCTCTCATTCTTCTTTGCTCCAAAGAGAAAAGCCTGAGCTAGCTCAACCTTTCTTCAGAAGTCCTGTTCTCTAATCCAGGCGGCATCCTGATAAATCTCTCTCATAATATGTCAATTGTGATGCACTCTCTCCATCACAGGCAAAGCCCTCCCCCTCATCACCGACCACGTTTACAAGGAGTGCTGCCGCAAGAAAGTAGCGTCCCTCAAGGACCTCCATCATGCTCTCTTCTTGCTACTACTGTCAGGCTGGAGGGACAGGATCTTTAGATCAGTGGTCCCCAACCACCGGGCCGCAAAGCATGTACTACCGGGCCAAGAGGAAACAATATGATCTGGCAATATGAAACGATTTGAGTCAGCTGCACCTTTCCTCATTCCCTGTCACGCACTGTTGAACTTGAACACAACCCCCTCCCCCCCGTCGGCCGGTCCGCAAGAATATTGTCAATATTAAACCGGTCCACGGTGCAAAAAAGGTTGGGGACCCCTGCTTTAGATCCTACAACTCCAGTCTGAGGTACAGTTATTACCTTCCAACAGTCAGACTCCGGAACCAGCGTGAGTAACATCACTCGTCTCAACTCTGAACTGATTCTATAATCTATGAACTCACTTTCAACAACACTACAGCTCATGTTCTCAGTATTATTTACTTATTTTTATATAATTTGCACAATATCTTCTTTTGCACATTGGTTGTTTGTCAGACATTGATATTTACAATTTTTCATAAATTGGGTTGCATTTCTTTATTTTCCTATAAATGTCTGCAAGAAAATGAATCTCAAGGTGACAAACATATACTTAGACAATAAATTTACTTTGAACTAAAGCTTCCACATCCTTCCTATAGGATGTGGAAGCTTTAGTTCAAAGTAAATTTATTGTCTAAGTATAAGAACTAAACACAACACTCCATGTGTGGCCTAACCAGAGATTTATATAGAGCTGCAACATTACCTCACGACACTTGAACTCAATTCCCCATCTAACAAAGGCCAACACACCACACGCTTTGTTAACTACCCTCTCAACTTGCGCGGCGACCTTGAGGAATCTATGGATTTGGAGCTCAAGATCTCTCTGTTCCACCATACTAATTAACTTTGAACTCTGCCATCACGTTTGACCATCCAAGGTGCATCACTTTGCACTTTTCCAGGTTGAACTCCACCTGCCACTTCTCAGACCAACAGGGCATCCTATCAAGGTCCCTTTGTAACCTTGGACACCCTGCTACACACTCCTCATCACCACCAACCTTGGTGTCATCTGCAAACTTACAAACCCACCCTTCCACTTCCTCATCTAAGTCATTTATAAAAATCATGAAGAGCAGGGGTCTCGGAACAATGCTGGCCACTGACCTCCAGGCAGAATACACTAAATTCAGGGGTGTTGTTTCCCCTGAATGGGGTATCTAAAACCTTTCTGAATCTAAGGGGTCCAGGTATTTGGAGCAGAGCTGACAAAAGATGTGGCTGGTCAGACCTCAAAGTGCACAGATTGTCAAAAGTGTTGTAAGACTGGAGGAAAGAATACGGTATAAAGATTCAAAATTGAAGTTCTTAAATCTTTATAAACTTTATAGACGTTGAAGCATATGGTGAAATGCATTGGTTGCATTAACAACCAACACACCTGAGGGTGTAGACGGGGGAAGCCCGCAAGTGTCACCAAACACACCAGCGTGAACATAACGTGTCCATAATGCTACTTGTGGGCATTACAAAGAGAGGAAGCAATAAGAGCACAGAAGGTTTTGAAAATCTGGAAGAGCATTTAAAATCTTGGCATTAATTATCTAGTTGCTAGTGAAGGTGATCAAGGACATGGGTGATGATGAATGGTACTTGATGCAAGCCAAGTAGGAATTCAGGCTTATGACAGGTATAGGAGGCCACCCAGGAGAACGTAGGACATGAAGCAGGGATTGGCATGCACATCCCAAAGGCATGCTGGTAGGTTAACTGACTATTGTAAATCATTTTTAGTACGGGGGGGTGGTTGGAGCATTATAGGAGAGATGATGGATGTGTGAGAGACAGCAGGCTACAGTGAACTAAGTGGGGGAATGGGCCCGATGAGAAAGATCTGAGAGCAGGCACAGATTAAACGGGCCAAATGTCCTCCTGCTTTGTTATGAGAAGTTGTTTTTTATGTTCTTTTTGCTGCTAAAAGGCCTGCATAAAATCAAGCAATTGTTGCTTTAAGAGGGAAATGATGAGGCTGCTGTCCATCTGGCGTCAGCTGCAACACAATAAACCTCTTTTACTGTCATCCCATTTATCATTCTACTTCACTTCAGGTTCCTAATTCCTTCTTGGGATTCCTCAATAAAATGTCCTTTTCACAGTGACAATTCCTTGGAACAACAACATTGCCAGCTCTACCTTCAGTCACTCTATCATCTGCAAGTGTATATGGATTATAGACATCATTTTCATCAGAGTCCAATGTTGGCTGCTCCAACCAAGTGCGCTTCACACTCAAAATTGGTGCCAAGCTGTTAAATGGCTTGGGATTGAGCAGTTGTGATGAAAGATTATCTGTCACACACCTTTCCTGAAACTAGGGAAGCAATGGAGATAATTATCACCACAAGTCTAAAGTTGGTGTTAACATAAAGAGACAAGAACTTACCTCTTCATCTTTCCTTTCATAGTTCTGAGAAGCTATTTCTCTCTATACAACACTAGTAACCACAATTCAAAAGTGACTCCATTGGCTTCTAATCACTTGGGCTGAACCGTGGCTAAGAAGGGGGCAGCATAAAGATTACACTGAAACATCAAGACATGCAGTGAAGTGCGTCTTTTGCGTCAATGACCAGCACAGTCCAAGGATTGTGCCAAGGGCAGAAAGCAAGTTTCGCCGCACTCCTGACGCCAGCCTAGCGGGCCCACAACTCACTTAGTCTAATCCTAAGAATACGGCTTGGGGATGTGGAAGGGTACCCAGCACTCAAAGAAAGCATAGGCAGCTTCGGGGAGAATGCACAAGCTTCTTACAGACAGCGACAGGAACTGAACCCGATCGGTGATCGCATGCGCTGTAAAGCATTGCGTTAACTGCTGCACAATCATACCACTGGTGCAAGCCTTTCTCCTTTACAGATTTTAAGCTTTCTGATTAACATTATCTGACTAACTAATATACTGCCACCTGAGTTTCTTCCCAAAAAGTCTGATCATAGCATTTACCAAAAAGCTGGAAAATCATTAACCTGTTGAAGGTACAACCTTTCCACCAAATAGCTGTAGATGAGCATAGTTCCATGAGCTCCTCTCCATCTGGTATAATTTACAGTGTAGAATAGTCTACTGAGAGAGAAAAAAAAGAACTCATATTTAAATACCACCCTTCTAGTCCTCAGTTCTTCATCCAAAATGCCTCAGAGATAATTAATTACATATGAGTTACTGCTATTACTGTCAGCTGTGCCTACCTCAGGATATCGATCAACCTGCTTTTGTAATTCTGCCCAGGGAGATCACCATCAGAAGCCATCCCGATCTGGAGCCAATGGGGAAAGCAGGACCCCACGGTCACCAGATCTACCTCTGTACATTCTTGAGTGGAGTGGGATGGCAGCCATTGGAATGTGCTTATTTTATAGTCAAAAAGATTATTAGATTTGTATCACCCGTTTTGTCACTTTTCAAGACATTCCAAATCACTCTCTAGCTTACAAGATACTTCTGAAGTGCAGCCATTGCTATAACATATGCAAATGATAGAGACAAATGATGTTATGTAAAAGCACACGAATGTACACACCTGCAATATTGTGTACAGTTTTGGTCTCCAAATTTGAGGAAGGACATTCTTGCTATTGAGGGAGTGCAGCATAGGTTCACAAGGTTAATTCCCGGGATGGCGGGACTGTCATATGTCGAAGGATTGGATCGACTGGGCTTGTATACATTGGAATTTAGAAGGATGAGATGGGATCTGATTGAAGCATATAAGATTACTAAGGGATTGGACACGCTGGAGGCAGGAAGCATGTTCCCGCTGATGGGTGAGTCCAGAACCAGAGGCCACAGTTTAAGAATAAGGGGTAGGCCATTTAGAACGGAGTTGAGGAAAAACTTTTTCACCCAGAGAGTGGTGGATATATGGAATGCTCTGCCCCAGAAGGCAGTGGAGGCCAAGTCTCTGGATGCCTTCAAGAAAGAGATGGATAGAGCTCTTAAAGATAGTGGAATCAAAGGTTATGGGGATAAGGCAGGAACTGGATACTGATTGTGGATGATCAGCCATGATCACAGTGAATGGCGGTGCTGGCTCGAAGGGCTGAATGGCCTACTCCTGCACCTACTGTCTGTTGTCTATAACAAGGGGAGTGAGTGATTCAGCCATCAGGCGTGGTCTGCTCGTCAGTAAATTCATGATCTTGGTTTCAGCTCCACTTATCTGCCTAATTCCCAAAACTATTAATTGCTAATAGTATCCATGTATCAATCTCAATGTACAATATTTCATCAACATAACCTTCTTTCTTTTGCCTTTGTATATGTTCCCATTTGTTATCAAATAGTCACTGTGAGATACAGCACAGAAGTACCCCTTTCAGCCCAGTGTCTATGTTAACCGTTAACTATTCCTTTACACTAATCCTGCATTAACCCCAGGCTTTATTCCCCCCACACTCTTATCAATTTCTTTCCGATTCTACCACTTGCCAACATATAAGAGCAATTAACCTACTAAACTGTACATTCTTATAATGTGGGAGGAATCAGATTCAAAGGTTTAATATCACCGATATATGTCGTAAAACTTGTTGTCTTTGTGGTAGCAGTACAATGCCTGACATAATAATAGATAAAAATGTGAATTACAGTAAGTGTATATATTAAATAGATAAATTAAATAAGTAGTACAAAAATAAAAATACAAAAAAAGTAGTGAGGTAGTGTTCATGGGTTCGATGTCCATTCGGAAATCAGATGGCAGAGGGGAAGAAGCTGTTCCTGAATTGTTGAGTGTGTGTCTTCCAGCTCCTATACCTCCCTCCTGATGACAGCAATGAGAACAGGGCATGTCCTGGGTGACGGGGGTCCTTAATGGTGGACGACGCCTCTTTGAGGCATCGCTCCTTGAAAATCTCCTGGATACTATGGAGGCTAGTGCCCATGATGGAGCTGACTGAATTTTACAACTCTCTGTAGTTTATTTCAATTCTGTGTAATAGCTCCTCCCCCATACCAGACCAGCACCTGAACAAAATCCACACAACCACAGGGAGAAAGTGCAAATTCCACACAGGCGGCACCAGAGGTCAGGATTGAACCCTCGTCTCTGGTACTACAGCACAGCAGCCCTACTAGCTGTGCTGCTGTTTCAGTATAATTCAGCTCTGGGTGCTAGTGAGTTCTATATTCTCAGTAAACGAGGCCCTATCCATGCAGCCCTAACCCAGTCCCTGCAGGACAGAGAGAAAGAAAAGAGTGAATTTTAAAAAGTTTTTCCTCACGATTCACCTTAAATATAAATTAAACCATTGTCAAATGTCACCTTTACCACACCAGATACAAAGCTCTTGAACATTGGTTTGACAAACGTCCTCAAGGATGTAACTTAGAAGAGAGTGCAGGTTAATCTCTCGCCAGCAAAACTGCCAGACTCTAGTTCAGTAAATTAATGCTGGCCATGCTCCCCGACAGCCTCCAGCTAACTACAGATAGGAATGTAAGATCTCCTCCGCAAGCCATGCCAAACTTGTCAGCCTATCTCCAGAGGTTTCGCGGCCTGTGTTATGTAAACACACCACGCGCTTATCAAAACATAAAAAGGAAGAGCTGATTCCCACATGAAAGGATTGCTTCCCAGTGTTCGCCACCGCTGTAGCAGTCAATGTGTTTAGTAACTACAATCAAGAGTAGAGCGGAGCTCTGCCATCATTATTCAGCGCAGTTCCTGGCTGCCTGAAGTGGCCGGGGCCGTCTTCAGCCAAGTGTTCCTGACAGGTGGCTGTTGCACACTTGACACCAGGTAATGAGAATGTGGTTGATAATTATGTTCTTTTATATGGCTGAGAAGGTTTTTTTTAGAGACCAATTGATTTCCAGTGGACTGCGTGGGTTGCCCTTAATGAGACAACCCAATCAATGAATGGTTTTTACTTTTGCTGCTTGATCCAGCTGATTCCTCATCTCTTGGCAGTGCTTCGGATGCTGCAACATCCCAAAATTTCCCAAAGGCCCTGCAGACTGGCTGATGGCCAGTTATGTTAGTAGAGGAGCTCACATTTCATTTTCAGTATACAGTATATGTGTGCGTATACAGTACTGTGTAAAACTCTTAGGCACATACGTATAGCTAGGCTGTGTAAGACTTTTGCCCCGTACTGTAGTAATTTTATGTATTGCACTGTAATACTGCCACAAAAAAGAACAAATTTCATGACATATGTGAGTGAGGATAAATCTGATTCTGATTACGGGTCTCTATTGTGGACTGAGAGTGGGAAGGAGGGCAGGGAGAGGGGAATCATGGTTGGGAAAAGGGGAAGGGAGAGGGGAGGGAGCGAGAAGCGCCATTGTGTAATGATCAATAAACCAACTTTTTGGAATCAAGTGACCTTGCCTGGTGCACCAACACCATTCCACTGCCCCGGTACTCCTTCTCTGCCACCTGTCCCACATCCCTCCCTCAGAACTTCACCCTTGTCATTCCCAACATCGTTTGCTCCCGCCAGACTTACAAACTCCCTCTCCTTTCCATATTGATAAAGACATTACTGTGCAGAACTCTTAGGCACCCTAGTTATATATGTGCCTAAGACTTTTGCACAGTATTATACATTGAAATATTGCCCAAACTCTACCCTTACCTCAGCTTATTTGCTGCTTAAACATTCACCTTATATCCGGATTATCCCTGTGTATTCTTGTCCAGCCCTTCCTGATTTACCCTCTATAAATCCAAGTCTAGTAAGGACGTCAAAGGTTACAGAAGAAAGCAGGAGGTTGGGGTTGAGAGGGAAAATAAATCAGTGATGATCAAATGGTAGAGCAGGCTCAATGGGCCGAATGGCCTTGAGCTGTTTCTATTGTCTTATGGTGATGGACGTTCCCAGACATCCCACCCTGCAAAAACTCATTTCAGGGAGGTAGCACCATCAATTTGCGGGAGACTCCCAGAACTTCCGGGAGAGGTGGGATGTCTGCAATAGAGTAGCTCCTTAGCAGCTAGCCAGCTAGTTTAAATAACGTTAGCTATGCTAATGAACGAATGACACCTGTTAAACTCACCTCAACATGTCTTTTATAGTCTTAACCCACCATGGGCAATAGAAAAGTCACTGTTGCAAACAGCGCAGCGAGCAACACTGTCATTATTTTTGACCCCTATTAGGCAGGAGTACACTTTAGTGTAGTCTGGGGTGACGTACGTTTTATATTTTCTTCTTTTGGAACCCTCTGACACTCTGACATTTTTTTGGAACTCTCTCGCTCGTGGTCGCTCTCACTCGCGCTCGCTCTCTCGTGCTTGCTTTCTTGCTCTTTCTCTCGCTCTCGCGCTCTCTCTCATGGTCGCTCTCACTTGCGCTCGCTTTCTCACTCTCGCGCTCTCTCTCGTGGTCGCTCTCACTCGCGCTCGCTCTCTCGCGCTCTCTCTCGTGGTCGCTCTCACTCATGCTTGCTTTCTTGCTCTCGCTCTCTCTTTCTCATGGTTGCTCTCGCGCTCTCTCTCTCTCATGGTCACTCACTTTCTCGCTCTTTCTCGCGTGTTCTCTCACACTCGCTCTCAAAAAAATCAATTTCCGGGACATTGTATATAATTTGTGGGCATCAGGGAGCCACTATTAATATGCGGGAGAGTCCCGGAACTTGCGGGAGACTCCTGGTACTTTCAGGAGAAGTGGGATGTCTGCGTTCCAATTACACACCACCTCTGTGCTCACTAACTCACACTGGCTGCCAATGAAGCAATGTGGCCATTTGAAAATTCTCAATCTTGCTTTCAATTTAATCCATAGTCCTTCTATCTTCGAACTCCTGAAATCCTCCAAGCCTCTAAGATAGGGGTTTGGAACTTGAGGTCCACGGACTCTTCAGTAATGGTAGAGGTCTATGGCATAAAAAAGGTTGGGAACCCCTGCTCTGAGATACCCGCAAGCCCTCCAGTTCTGGTCCAAACTCAGACCCTCACCACTGAAGGCCATAATTGGTCACCAAATCCCTACCCTCTGACACCCCCTGCCCAGATCTTTCATGCATTTATTTATTGATTGATTGGCACACTGAGGTACAGCTCAGAATAGGCCCTTCGGCTCCTTCAAGACATGCTGTCCCCCTATTTAATCCTGTCCTAATCATGGGACAATTTACAATGACCAATTAACCTACCAACCGATTTGTCTTTGGACTGTGGCAGGAAAGCGGAGGGAGCACCCAGAGGAAACTCATGCGGCCATGGGGAGAACGTACAAACTCCTTAAAGGCAGTGACAGGAATTGAACCTGGGTCACTTGTACTGTAAAGCAACTTGTTATCTTTCCTTTCTCGTACCCGTAGGACCTAATTCACTGAACTTTCTGTTAAGGGTTATCGTATCTTGCTGTATGTGGTTCAGTTATCAAATTTGGATTAATTAAACATCCGCGAACTCAGTCAGATGTTAACAAGATAGGCTGTGGTTGCCATTGTTTGTAGAGCCAATAAGCCACGCAACATACACAGAATTATTTTACTGCCTTTAATGGGGCTTGACCTCAAACGGATGCAAAGTGTGTGAGGAAGTATTTTTACAGGTAAATATGCGGTTATTGATTAACAAGATTTGCAAACAATCAAGTACATCTAAATCTTCAAATTTAAAAGAAACTAGCATGAATGATTTACCAATACATATTTTAATCTAATAAATATTTTTATAACTACTTCAATTTTTTTTTACTTTCCTTTGTAGTTTTGTGGGTACATGTTTAAAATAAAATGTCCTATAGAAACTTGTCGCATTGTGGTTACGCCTTTTTTTGCTAGTGCTGGCATTCTTTATAGAACCACTGACAGCCCTTGTATTATAGTCGTTCAGATAACATTAATTTGCTCATCACAGAATTCACAAATCACTACCCAAACTTTTGAGATATGGAATAAAATCTGCTGTCATGGAATTTATGTGAAAAATGTAAATTAATAAACAAGGATTTATTTTACTTTAACTCACACCTCTTGATGTCAGAGTAGAAGATGTGGTGACACATTAGGGAAAATCGCAATACATACAATTTTCCAGAAATGCAAACCCACCTCTGTAACACGTTGGTAGCTTGTAGAGTGATCTTCACACAGGCAGGCTGGCTCAGTGTTCAAATGCCACGGTGCCCTCAGTTCTCACAATGGGCACGATGCCTAAAATGTCCTCTCTCTAAGGTGACTCAAATGTTCTCACAAGTCACGTTCCAATTTTGATTTCAATTTTCAAGAATGTATTGAAATGAATTGAATTGAGTTGACTTTATTTCTTACATCCTTCACGTACATGAGGAGTAAAAATCTTTACATTGCGTCTCTGTCTAAATGTGCAATGTGCAATCATAGTAATTTATAATAAATAGAATAGTCAATGTAGCATAGAAATACACTCAAATCAGCGTGAGTTAATCAGTCGGATGGCCTGGTGGAAGAAGCTGTCCCCGGAGCCTGTTGGTCCTGGGTTTTATGCTGTGGGACCGTTTCCCAGATAGTAGCAGCTGGAACAGTTTGTGTTTGGGGTGACTCGGGTCCCCAATGATCCTTCAGGCCCTTTTTTCACACCTGTCTTTGTAAATGTCCTGAATAGTGGGAAGTTCACAATTACAGATGTGCTGGGCTGTCCGCACCACTCTCTGCAGAGTCCTGCGATTAAGGGAGGTACAGTTCCCATACCAGGCAGTGATGCAGCCAGTCAGGATGCTCTCAATTGTGCTCCTGTAGAAAGTTCTAAGGATTTGGGGGCCCACACCAAACTCCTTCGACCGTCTGAGGTGAAAGAGGCGCTGTTATGCCTTTTTCACCACACAGCTGGTGTGTACAGACCACATGAGGTCCCCGGTGATGTGAACAAAAATGGAGTACAAAGTACAAAAATGGAGGCAGAATTTATTAATTGGATGGCTGTTCATCCTCAATGATAGCTTGGTGTAGTATTCAGATCCCATGTTAATAGGGCTGAGCCTACAGAGTGGCTGCTGGTCAGGTACATACTCTGGCAAAACATTTGGTTCTGGACCAGCTTGTGTCAGTCTTTATACTTTTTTTAAAAATTTGAGTCAATTTCACTCAGACGCTGGGTTGGAGTCTTTGTTAGTTAAGTTACTTAGCAGGAGGCAGATGAGGGACTTGACCCAAATTGTGAAGGTTATTTTAAGATGTGAATTGCAAATTTGACTCATCTTCTGCAGCTCAAGGCTGTGTTAGACAGAAGCGATCCTTGGCAAGGGAATGGACAGAAAATGGTGCTCAGGGTCAAAGAGTTTTTTTTTTTCCTAAACATTGACTTTAGGTCTCCCTTGGTACCATAGTCAGCAAGCAACTATCCTGTACCTACTTACACTGTCTATACTTTTTTCTTCTTTACACTAATCTTTACACTTTACACTAATTTTATTTTATTCTTCCTACATTTCCATCAACTTGCCCTAGATTCTACATATATTGAGGTTAATTGCTACCGTAAAGATTGACCCAGTAACCGGAAGTCGGCTGGATATGGGAGGAAACTGAAGCATCCAGGAGTAACATATGCGGTTGCCTGGAGGATGTGCCAACGCCAAAGAGGCAGCACCAAAGGTCAGGACTGGACCCAAGTTGTTGGAACTGTACGACAGCAGCTCTGCCTTCTGTGCCATTGTGCCTGGGCCAGGTTACGATGGGCCGAGGTAATCTTGGAACCACTAGAGCTCTTGTGAGTTGTTCACCTTGGAGTGGAGAATTAGTAGAGATTTACAAGATCAAGATGGACCCAGATAGGCTAAGTAGGGAGAAATTCGATTGGTTTACTAATAGCTTGAGGCCCAACAGAGACAGATTCAGTGGTGTAGGTGGTAGAAGAGCTGCCTCATAGCCCCATGCACTCTGGGCTCAATTCTGACCTCCAATGCTGTCTGTGTGGAGTTTGCATGTTCTCCCTATAGCCACATGGGCGCTCCAGTTTTCTCTCATGTCCCTAACACATCCAGGTCAATTGCTTCATTGGCCTCCGTAAACTGTCGTTTGTGAGTAGACAAGCAGTAAAATCTAGAGGGGTTGATGGGGAAAATGGGAAGGATAAGTGGGATGAATGTGAACATTTGTGCAAAAGTGCGTTTGATGGTGAGCATGGTCTTGATGGGCTGAGGAGCCTTTTTCCATGCTGTATCCCTCAGTGATTGTGTGATGGGCAAAGTTTGCAAGGGGTGATGGGTGAGGGGTGATTATGATCTGAACTTACTGCAAGTAAAGCTCATCAGGGCTTTTAAAGGGGAAGGGGATAGCCTCTGGTAAGAAATAATTTAAAGGACTATGAGGAGAGAGTGGAATGGGACTGATGAGATTACTCTAAAAGGATCTGCATAATCTCAATTTCCTAAACGAACTCCTTCTGCGCCGGAATAATTCTAAGAGTTGGGGATATCTCCCTGGTGGCCAGTCTAATATTTAACTTGAAGTCAACACTGCTAAAACATGAGGTTCTGCAGATGCTAGAAACCTTGAGAAACACACAAAATGCTGGAGGGCCTCAGCAGGTCAGACAGTATGTATGGAGGGAAATGAACAGTCAATGTTTCCGACCAAGAACCTTCTCTTTTGTATTCCTAAATCAAATTATCTGCTCATCGCCACAGTGCTATTTGTGTGAGCTTGTTATGCACAAATTGGCTGACGTGGATCCTACAACAGGAAGAGTATTTCACTGGCAATGCAGCATCTTGGATGTAATCAAACTGAAAGTTCCTATATTAATGCCAATCCCCTGTTAGGTACTTTGATCATGGTCACAGTTGTAATGCAGGGAACA
The DNA here is from genome assembly GCF_963921235.1 of Mobula hypostoma. NCBI lineage: Eukaryota > Metazoa > Chordata > Chondrichthyes > Myliobatiformes > Myliobatidae > Mobula > Mobula hypostoma. The sequence goes on from NC_086120.1 coordinate 32,589,558, forward strand.
AAGGAGCCAAAAATCACAAAAATCCCAACGATCCCAAAAACTCTTTCGAAGAAACAATTAGAAAATCTGTTTTAGTGATGAGGAAGCTATAAATATCAACCAAAAGAGCATGCAAAAAACACGTATCTTTTAGAATAAAATGCCACACCTGCAGAAGTACAGCTTATAAGTACCAGCAAAGATAACCATGTTTCTAATATAGAGCTTCCATCTACAACCTTTAGGTTCAGAGGCAGAGTACTAAACAGAAGCAAATTCTATAAGTTATGTTAGCTATATTATGTAAGCTGCAGAGGGTTGTAAACCTAGCTCCATCTTGGGTACTAGCCTTCAAGGACATCTTCAAGGAGCGGTGTCTCAGAAAGGCAGTGTCCATTATTAAGGACACCCAGCACCCAGGGCATGCCCCTTTCTCACTGTTACCATCAGGTAGGAGGTGCAAAAGCCTGTAGGTACACACTCAGTGATTCAGGAACAGCTTCTTCCTCTCTGCCATCCGATTCCTTAATGGACATTGAACCCTTGGACACTACCTCACTTTTTTTTAATATGGAGTATTTCTGTGTTTTGCACGTTTTTTAACCTATTCAATATATGCATACTGTAATTTATTTATTATTATTATATTTTTTTCCTCTTCTAGATTATGTATTGTATTGAACTGCTACTGCTAAGTTAACAAATTCCATGTCACATGCAGATGATAAAAAAACTGAATTCTGATTCTCTTCCAAATAAATGCTTCATGTCTTTATTTTCTTGTAAAATTTTCCAGGAAAAGCATAAAAGAACTTCAAAAAATGATATTATTTATTTTTGAAATTAAACTTTTAACAAGGTGCCGGTGGTGCTTCCTTAAGCACTCTGCTTAGCAAGGTGGAAACCGGCTCTGAATTTACAATTAAGATTTGAGCTTTTGATGACAAAGGGAAAATGCCTTCCTCTGGCTCTGTCGTTCATCACCTCACTCAGAGAGGGAAAAAAATCTCATAAAAGTTTTATGAGCGATGTCAAAAAAAAACATTTGCAAACCACAGTTAAAGCAAGTCATCAATGGGTGACTCCAGCCCTCTACTCACGCCCATCAAAAACCTCACTGTGCAGAGGCCACGAGTCTTTAGTCGTGTATCACTCCCTGAATGCAAAAACAGTGCAGCTACGTTTTCACTTTGCTTCTCTTTATTTTCTCCCCTCCCAACAATTTGAAATTATAAAGAGTCTCCATTATACTGGACAGCAACAATTCTGCTGCAGACTTCTGCACCTCCTCCAGATCCATCTTCTCTTTCTTTGCTTGTCTCATTACATCTACTGCTTGCTCCCTTCCTTCTTCATCTCCTTAGTGTGTTTAACCTCCACCGCCTTCCACTCAGTCCCAGACCTTCTCTTTTGTCTTATTCAATCCTTGCTTTTATACTCGTTTTTCTTGATATTTTCCAGTTCTTGTAAGATAACACAGACTCCTATATTGGAATACAAATTCATTACCAACTTCTGTACAGTAAATGTGGCTAGAATGTACGCTGCCCAAAGCTCCATTTAACCTATTCAATTGCCACATTTCCCATAAGCATCAAAAGTTGACCTTCCACTCTATTAACTTGATTTTTCTCTCTCCACAGATGCTGCCAGACCTACTGAGTGTTTCCAGCATTTCCTCTCATTATTGTTCATGAGATAACTAGTGATCAAACTAACACACTACAAAATACACAACCGCTGTCTGTAAGGAGTTTTTACGTTCTCCCCATGACCACGTGAGTTTCCTCCAGGTGCTCCGAGTTTCCTCCCACAGTCCAAAGACCTACGGTTTGGTAGGTTAATCGGTCATTGTAAATTGTCCTGTAATTAGGCTAGGGTTAAATCAGGGGTTGCTGGGCAACATGGCTTGAAGGACTAGAAGAGGGCCTACTCTGCACTGTATCTCAATAAGTAATTAAATTAATGTGTAACATACACCATCCTTGCTCTAGAACCCATTCTTGCTATCAAAGGTTTTGAACGACAAATAAAACACAGGACATAGAAAATCCATGGCACATTACAGGCTCGTCGGCCCACAATGTTGAGCCATGTAACGTACTCCAGAAGCCGCCTAGAATTTCCCTACCGCACAGCCCTCTATTTTTCTAAGCTCCATGTACCTATCTAAGAGTCTCTTAAAATTCACTATTGTATCCGCTTCCACCATCTTTTCTGGCAGTGCATTCCACGCACCCACCACTCTCTGTGTGAAAAATTGGCAGATAAAGTCAAAGAAACACTCAGCTGTGTAGACAGAGTGGGAGAATAATGAAGGAAGAAGTAGCCCTATTAATAAGAGGAGGCAGAGGATATAGGCATAGTGTCTAATTAAATTTTTGTGACCAACATCATAACAAAAGGTAGACGGTGCCAATACTGTGTGAAATACTGGATGGAAGGATCACAGTAACAGGGGAACCAGTAAGGGGTTTATCGCCCTTGGAAATAGATGAATTACCAGACCCAGTGAAATATGTTCCAGTCAGTTAAAAGAAGCAAGGGAGGAAATTGCAGCATCTTTGATTAGATCCTTTTTAAATCCTCTCTGGCTGCAGAAGTGATACCAGCGCACTGGAGGACAGCTGTTGCTTAAAAAGGGAAGGATAAATAAAATGAACACTTATTGTATAGACCAGTTAGTTTAACTTCATTGATGAAGAAGTTACTGGAATCAATTCTAGAAACCTTCATTAACAAGGCACAGATTATTCATGGATAAGCCGATGTTGAATTTCTTGCCGTTTGTGCAATTTGTTTTTTTTGTGTGAGAGGGGGTTTGGGGTTTGATGTTCTCGTTGGTGTCTGCATGATTTGCTTTTCATGCATGGGGGGTGGTATTGAAGTTCTTGTTGCCACTTGGGCTATTTTTTGTACATGGGGGTGGTTTGAATGGCTTCCATGGTTTTCTTTGTCCCGTGGCCGTCTGGAGAAGATGAATCTCAGAGTTGTATACTGCATACGTACTTTAATAATAAATGTACATTAAACCTTGAATTCGTATATCTGACTAACTTAATTGAATTTTATGAGGAAGCATGGATGGATGGTGAGGGAAGTGCGTTTGATGTAGTCTATGTGGATATCAGTAAGGCTTTTGTTTTTGACAGGGTTGCACAGAGTTGGTTAATCAGTACCTGAGATTCAAGTAAGGGCAGAGTGGACCAAAATGTAGCTTAATGGCTGGATGCAACAGTTATATCTTTTTATGACTGAAGATTATCATTGGGTTTCTTAGAACTCAATCCCTTGCTTTTTGTAATCTATATTTTTGATTTAGACATAACGGGGGGGTACAATAAAAATGTTTGTAAAGACATAACTTTTGGTGGTGTAGTTGACAGTAAGGTGGAAAGGCTTTGACTGCAGGAAGATAGAGATACTCTGGTCTGCCATGCAGAACAGTGTTAAGTGGAATTTAATCCAAAGAAGTGACAGTTAATGAATGCATATTGAGTAATGCAGAATAGTAAGAAAATATGGGCTGTTTGTCCACAGCTCCTTTAAAGTAGTGGAGTAGGTCAACAGGTGGTTAAAAGATATAGGAGATGTGATCCCTTGAAATTTCAGCTAAGGCATAAAACCTAGCATCTACAATAAAACCAAAAAATATTGGAAATACTCAGCAGGTCAGACAGCAGCAGAGAGAAACAGAATTAACATTTCAGAATAATGACCTTACATTGACCTTAATTAGATCATAAGTGCAGGGAGGTTATGTGAGATCTGTATGCAACACTAGCTATGTCAAAGCTTAAGTACTGCATACAGTGCATGTCACCTCATTACAGGAAAGATGGAAAGCCTGCAGAGGAGATTTACAAAAATGTCTAAAGTTGTAGCTATGAGAAAAAACTGGATAAGTTAAAGTTGTTTTCTTTGGAACAGTGGGGAGAATTAATTCAGGTGGATCAACAGAAGAGATAAGGTGCAGGAAATAGAGAAGACCTATTTCCCTTAGCAGTCAAAAACCAGAGATTAAAGATTTAAAGTATTTGGTAGCAAGGACAAGGACATAAACTTTGTTACCTGGAGGTAGTGATCACCACACACCATTTCAGACATATCTAAGTATGCCCTTATCTAAGTCAGGATGTGCTGGCATTGGCTAGGGTCCAGAGAAGATTCATGAGAATAATCCCAGAAATGAAAGGGTTAGCACTGAGGAGGGTTTGGTGGCTCTGGGCCACTAATTACAGGAGTTCAGAAGAATGAACGGGAATCTCACTGAAACCTATCAAATATTAAAAGGCCTAGATGGAGTGGGCATGGCATGGGTGAGTCCTGGACCAGAGGGCACAGCCTCAGGATATATAAATGTACCTTTTGAACAGAGATGAGGAAGAATTTCTATAGCCAGTGGGTGATGAATCTGCAGAATTCATTGCCACAGATGGTGCTGGAGGCCAAGTCATTGGGCATGTTTAGAGAGGAGGTTGATAGATTCTTGGTTAGTCAGGGCATCAAAGGATATGGGGAGAAAGCAGGAAAATGGGGTTGAGAGGGACAATAAATCAGCCATGATGGAATGGTGGAGCAGGCTCGATGGGACAATTCTGCTCTTGAGTCTTGTGGTCTTATAACTGGTAGTGTTGAAAACCTTAGACTCAAGGAGAAATACATTCAATGTTGCCATTCTCACCCTGCTTCACCCCACTATTTCTTTATCTCCCTTTGATTTATAATGTGGAAGAGTTCACCAACCAACACAACTGATCAACAGATGACACAATAACTACAGCTCTGCACACCGTCCTTGCACATCTGGAGAAGAGGAATGCTTATATAAGAATGCTGTTCTTGGACTACAGCTCAGCATTCAACACCACAATTCCCTCCAAGCTCGACAAGAAGCTCAGAGACCTCGGCCTTCACCCTGCCTTGAGTAGCTGGATCTCGGACTGCCTGTCAGATCGCCAGTAGGTGGTAAGAGTGGGCTCCTTCACCTCTTCCCCTTTGACCCTCAACACAGGTGCCCCTCAGGGCTGTGTACTAAGCTCCCCCCTTTACTCTCTGTATGCCCATGATTGTGTCGCCACCCACAGTTCCAATCTGCTAACTAAATTTGCTGACAACACTACACCGATTGGCCTAATCTCAAATAATAATGAGGCAGCCTACAGAGAGGAAGTCACCACCTTGACACAGTGGAGTCAGGAAAACAATCTCTCCCTCAATGTCGCAAAAACAAAGGAGCTGGTTGTGGACTACAGGAGGGATGGAGACAGGCTAACCCCTATTGACATCAATGGATCTGGGGTTGAGAGGGTGAACAGCTTTAAGTTCCTCGGCATAAACATCACTGAGGATCTCACGTGGTCTGTACGTACCGGCTGTGTGGTGATAAAGGCACAACAGCGCCTCTTTCACTTCAGATGGTTGAAGAAGTTTGGTATGGCCCCCCCAAATTCTAAGAACTTTCTATAGGGGCACAATTGAGATCATCCTGACTGGCTGCATCACTGCCTAGTATGGGAACTGTACTTCCCTCAGTCGCAGGACTCTGCAGAGAGTGGTGCGGACAGCCCAGTGCATCTGTAGATGCGAACTTCCCAGTACTCAGGACATTTACAAAGACAGCTGTGTAAAAAGGGCCTGAAGGGTCATTGAGGACCCAAGTCACCCCAACCACAAACTGTTCCAGCTGCTACCATCCAGGAAACGGTACCACAGCATAAAAGCCAGGACCAACAGGCTTCAGGACAGCTTCTTCCACCAGGCCATCAGACTGCTTAATTCATGCTGACACAACTGTATTTCTATGTTATATAGACTATTCTGTTGTACATAATATTACTATAACTGCAGATTGCATATTTGAATGGAGACATAACATAAAGATTTTTACTCCACGTGTATTTGAAGGATATAAGTAATAAAGTCAATTCAATTCTCACTAAAAAGGTGTGACAGGAGTTATTATCAGGCACAGGTATAATGTAATGGCTGAACTCTTGCTCTATCATTGCACAGGATGATTTTGATTGTGCCTCAGTGCCATTCAGTGCTCTCATGCCACCGAATGAGAAGTATTTATCTTCAAGTTAAACCCCTAGAACATGAGCTTAAGATTGTTGCCTGATGCTTCAATGATTTGCCTTGTTTTGGATGTGTTATTAATGGTCTAAATATAACCAGAACACTGGACATACTCAGCTGGTCATGATAGAGAGAGAGAGACACATATTGACCTCAGGTAAATTATGATGATATGAAATCATAATTATTTTTTCCCTCCACAGATGCTGCTTTCCCTGCTGCGTATTTTCCACACATTTCTTTTTTATTTCCAGTATGTACAGTGCTGTTTGCCCAATATACACTTGGGGGCCACTTTATCAGCTACCTCTTGTACCTAATAAAGTGATCACTGAGTCTATGTTCATGGTCATCTGCTGCTAAATCCCACGTGTCTGACGTGTTGTACATTCCGAGATACCCTTCTGCACACCACTGTTGTAACGTGGACATTTGAGTTACTTCCTATCAGCATGACTCAGTCTGGCCATTACCTTCTAACCTCTCTCATTAGCAAGCTGTTTCTGCCTACGGAACTGCTGGTTAACAGATGTTTCTTCTATTTCTTGCACGATTCTCTATAAACTCTAAAGACCTTTGCGTGAAGATCGCAGGGGACCAGTAGTTTCTGAGATACTCAAACCATCCCGTCAGGCACCAACAATCCTTCAGAATCAGAATCAGGTTTATTATCACCCACATATGACATGAAATTTTTTAACTTAGCAGCAGCAGTTCAATGCCATATATAATCCAGCAGAGAAGAAAAATAATAATAATAATAAACAAGTAAATCAATTATGTATATTGAATAGATAACAAAACACATGCAAAAACAGAATACTGTACATTCAAAAAAAGTGAGGTAGTGTCCACTTAGGAATTGGATGTCAGAGGGGAAGTAGCTGTTCCTGAATCGCTGAGTGTGTGCCTTCAGGCTTCTGTACCCCCTACCTGATGGTAACAGTGAGAAAAGGACATGACCTGGGTGCTGGAGGCCCTTAATAATGGACGCTGCCTTTCTGAGACACCGCTACCTAAAGATGTCCTGGGTACTTTGTAGGCTAGTGCCCAGGACGGAGCCGGCTAAATTTACAACTTTCTGCAGCTTCTTTCAGTCCTGTGCAGTAGCCCCTCCATACCAGACAGTGATGCAGCCTGTCAGAATGTGCTCCACGATACAACTATAGAAGTTTTTGAGTGTATTTGTTGACGTGCCAAACTCCTAATAAAGTACAGTCGCTGTCTTGCCTTCTTTATAACTACATCGATATGTTGGGACCAGGTTAGTTTCTCAGAGATCTTGATACCCAGGAACGTGAAGCTGCTCACTCTCTCCACTTCTCATCCCTCTATAAGGATTGGTATGAGTTCCATTGTCTTACCCTTCCTGAAGTCCACAATCAGCTCTTTCGTCTTACTGACGTTGAGTGCCAGGTTGTTGCTGCGGCACCATTCCACTAGTTGGCATATCTCACTCCTGTACACCCGCTCATCACCACCTGAGATTCTACCAACAATGGTTGTACCGTCAGCAAATTTATAGATGGGTCTTGAGAGTAGAGCAGTGTGTTAAGCACACACCTCCGAGGTGCGCCAGTGTTGATCATCAGCAAGGAGATGTTATCATCAATACACACAGATTGTGATCTTCCAGTTAGAAAGTCGAGGATCCAATTGCAGAGGGTGGTACAGAGGCCCAGGTTCTGCAACTTCTCAATCACGGTTGTGGGAATGATGGTATTAAATGCTGAGCTATAATCGATGAACAGCATCCTGACATAGGCATTTGTGTTGTCCAGGTGGTCTAAAGCTGTGTGGAGAGCCATTGAGATTGCATCTGCTGTTGATCTATTGTGGCAATAGGCAAATTGCAATGGGTCCAGGTCCTTGCTGAGGCAGGAGTTCGGTCTAGTCATAACTAACTTTCCAGAGCATTTCATTACTGTCGATGTGAGTGCTACCGGGTGATAGTCATTAAGGCAACTCACATTATTCTTCTTAGGCACTGGTATAATTGTTGCCTTTTCGAAGCAAGTGGGAACTTCCGTCTGTAGTAATGAGAGATTGAAAATGTCCTTGAATACTCCCGCTAGTTGGTTGGCACAGGTTTTCAGAGCCTTACCAGGTACTCCATTGGGACCTTCTGCCTTGAGAGTGTTCACTCTCTTTAAAGACAGCCTAACGTCGGCCTCTGAGATGGATATAACAGGGTCATCAGCTGCAGGGATCTTCACAACTGTAGTTATATTCTCCCTTTCAAAGCGGGCATAGAAAGCGTTGAGTTCATCTGGTAGTGAAGCATCGCTGCCATTCATGCTAGTGGGTTTCGCTTTGTAGGGAGTAATGTCTTGCAGACCCTTCCAGAGTTGCCGTGCATCCAATGTGACCTCCAACCTCATTTGAAATTGTCTCTTCGCCCTTCAAATAGCCCTCTACAAATCATACACGGTTTTCTGGTACAGGCCTGGTTGCCAGACTTGAATGCCAGAGATCTCGCCTTCAGCAGACGGGAGACGACGTACCTCCTGGTACGGTCAAAGTCACTTAGATCACATTTCTTCCCCATTGTGATGTTTGGTCTGAACAACAACTGAACCTCTTGACCATGCCTGCATGCTTTTATGCAATGAGTTACTGCCACATGATTGATGAGGTACTTGCATTAATGAGCGGATGTACAGGTGTACCTAACAAAGTGGCCACTGAGTGTTGATCCTATAGCAGTATTTTTTAAAGGAAAGGGGAATTCTCCTTGATGTCTGAACCAGTATTTATCTCTTGAACAACATAATAGATTATTGATCATTATAGCTCTGTTGCTTGTGAGAGTTTGCTGATTGCATGTAAATTAGCTGCAAATTACTTCAGCGACTAGAAAGTACTTTGGAAAATCTTGAAACTGTGAAAGGCACTAAATGCAATTCTTGCAAATTAATTCAGTTATTTTAACAAACCCTAGGGTTGGCTTTACCTACTTCTATATATTTGGCCTATGGACAAAGTTGGCCATTTAAGCGTGAACAAAAATCCCACAATTTGTTTGAATATAAGAACCATAAACCAAATTTGCAAATAGCCAACTTCCAAAGACGTGACAATGAACAAACACTTTTTGTAGAAATATCAACTGAATAGTTCGATGTTGGCCAAGACACCAGGGATAGCTCCCCTGTTCTTCGTCACAACCGCACCATGAGGTCTTTGATCTCCCCCTTGAGAGTGACCAGGGTCTTAGTTTATTCCTTTGGCTGAAGCTGCATCTCTGAGAGGACTGCACTTTCTTGGTTCTGCATTGGAGTTTCTGCTTTAAACTGTGCATTTGGTCTCTCAGGCACACTTGAAACTGGAATCTTTGATCCAGAGACTGGCGCAGTTCAATGCACCAGACATTGCGCAGAACATCCTGGCTGGGTGAATGACAGTACAGAACAGCTTCAGTGTGGCAGCCTGGGATTATAACCAGGATCAGATCGCCTGTAACTTCTGTTTAATTTTGGGCTCTGTCTTGATTTGTCAAAAAAAAATTTTTAATCTACCCATAATGGACAATGGCTCCAAAAAGGCACACAATCAGAAATTTCATTAATTTGCTCGTGACACTCTGCCAATGTGACCTCACTCACTGCCGTCCACTCTGCGCAGTAATAATGGCACCATCTGGAAACCACTTGGCAGTGTGATCACACTGAAGAATGAGCCAAACACTGCCAGCCATACTTAACTGCGCAATGAAACGCTCAAATGTAAGGTCCTGAGAGGTGGCCGATGAAAATATAATAGTTTTCATTTCATTCTTAATATGGAATCACACAGCTCTAAAGGAGACTTTTCAGCCCATTGTGCTTGTGCCAGCTCTTTGAAAGAAGTGCCCAATCAGTTTCACTCTGCTGCTCTTCTTCAGAGCTATGAAGTCGTTTTCCTTCTTAAATAAATCCTGTTACCTGTTGGAAGTTTCATTACCCTTTCAGACATGGCAGGCCAAGTCATAACAATTCATGTCTATTCTGGCTTTCTAGTCAATTACCTTAAAATTGTACCTGCCAATTTTGCACTCCCTGGTCTATCAAAAGCACTCGCTTCAACCTCCCCTTGATAACAAAACTGCAGACTCTCTGGCCTCTCTGCTTTTACTGGAACCGTCCCTCTGTGTCTCCTCCCCGTTCTCCTCATTCCAAAGTAAAGGTGGGTGGGGGGGGGGGGTCTACAGGCAATCACACTATAACGTGGGTTAGATATTGAGATTAAAGATGACAGGCAGCCATCACATTTCGAGAGAGAAAGCAGAGGGAAACTCCCCTTTAATTTTCAGAGCTCCATAAGTATGAGAGAGTCAGCTGGTTGTACTCACTTCAGTTTGATTGACATCAAACTGAAGCAAATTCTGTAGTGACCAGACCCTAGGTTTGGAACGATGCCTTCACTAGCAGTGATTATTTGTGTACACTTGCCGATGAGTACGACTTATATAACTTATAACCAATCGGTGGATAGGTTGCAAGGTGTGGAAGTGGATTTTGGAAAATTTTTCATATTTTTCTGGTCTGTAAAGCAGTTGTTGGTACCAGCAGATGTTTCGAGGCATTGCTGTCAGAGAGTTGCTGAGAGCAAGGGAATGATCAGTGATTTAAAGCAGAAGTTGTGCTGGGCACAAATGGGAAATTTCAGTGACCCTCAGTGTTTGCCTTTGGAACAAGTCTGCTGGAAGCTGATGGTTTGCTGAACCTTGCCTTCAAGGCGGATTGATCAAACAGACAACCGTGTCAGTACTCCAATAATTACAGTTACCAAGACATTCATCAGTACTCATTAGCACTAAATGTTTAATATCCCAAGGACAGCGCAATGTGCTCCATTTCCAAACATCTCAGACACAGTCCATCCTACCCAATTAGTCCTTGCCAGAATTCATTCTCCCTGTGACCACTTTCCACCACTCCAAACCTCAATTCCTAACCTTCAATCAACCGATCAGTATACCCTTTAATCTCCTTTATTCTCCAGGTATTAATCTAGTTCCTCATTAAATGCATTTGAACTATTCCATGAAGAAGTGAATTTCCACTTGCAGTAAGAAATTCCAACTGAGATTTCAAGTGGTTTTATAAGTGATCTTCCACTGGATAGAACGGCTGTGTGCAATGAGATTCTGCAGATTTAAATTCCAGGTCCACTGACTTGTGTCCTGTCTATCACCAGAATGGTTTTAAATGCAGGGACTAAGATGGTGAAGGTTGGTGCCAAATGGGGCATTATGGTTAATAGTGACAAAGACGGTCATGGGCTGAGATGAGACTCTCTCCGGGGTCGCTGTTTTCTGAGGTGTGTAAAATTATGTAAGCTGGGAGGACATAAATTTAAGTTAATTGTTGAAAGGGAAACTGTAGGATCTTTTTAACCCAAAGAATAATGGGGATTTGTAAGTCACTGCATGAATGGGTGGCTGAGGCAAAAGCTTCATTTCCCTGCTATAAATTTGAATATTCTAAACCCACAGGGCTGAAGACCAAGACCTGGGAAGAATTAACTTAAATAATTCACTCTTCGACCACATAGACCAGATGGCTTCCCATCTCTGATTCCACAATCTGTAGTAAATGAAAAGTAGAAACATCTTCCCTGCTTCTTTGAGCTGAATAGCCAAGACAACTGTACACCTAGTGACCTCACACCCTGAAACATACATGAACTCCTCAAAGCTTTGAGTATAATGTAATATGCACCACCTTTTCAATTAATTTTGAATTCCTTTCAAAGGAAACAATTACATTTCAATATCTAACTCCTGGTTAAAGGCTGCGACCCCAGGCAAGATAATCTGACAGTTGAACAGCTGTCTACAGCATTCCCTCTGTCTGCTAGGCCCAGTGTTCCACTTGTTTGAAAACCCTTCCCATTGTAATAAAGTGAATAGTTATGACTGTTTTGATTTCTTGCCAAGTGTCATAAAGATTTATCAGGTGCAATGCCAGACGTGCATGAGACTCATAAAAAGTTTTGAGAGCGTCAGGCTGTTTTAAATGAAGAAGCTGTGATGCTAAATTGGTATATAATACTCCTGGAAATGTAGGATCTTTTTTTCCCTCTGGCACGGGTAATATGCAGAATGATTTGTCCTGATGCTAGCACATAAATACCATTTCAAAGAAAGCACACCATAGCCTCTACTTTCTTCGAAGTTTGCACAGATTCGTCAGATCATCCAAAACTCTGACAAACGTCTAAAAATGCACAGTGGAGGGCATCCTAACTGGTTGCATCACAATCTGTGTAGGAAACACCAAAGCCTAAGAATAGAAGGGGCTACAAAAAGTGGTAGATACAGCCCAGCTCATCACAGGAAATTCCCCACCATTGAGCACATCTACAAAGAGGTCTGCCACAAGAAAGCATCATCAAGGATCCCTCCATCCAGGACATGATCTCTTCTCGCTGCTATGAATCAGGAAGGAAGTATAGGAGCCTTAGGCCCCATACCACCATGCTCAGGAACAGTTATTACTCTTCAACCATCAGACTCCTGAAACAGGAGTGGACATCTTCACTCACCAAAACACTGAACTGACCATTGAACACAATCTTTGGATTTATACTCAAGGACGCTACAGCTTATATTCTTAGTGTTATTTACAGTATTTATTTATTATTATTATTATTTGTTTTCTTTTTGTATTTGCACAATTTGTCAGTGTTTGTGTCTAGTTTTTCATTGATTCTATTCTATTTCTTTGTTCCACTGTGACCGCCTGCAAGAAAATGAATCTCAGGGTAGTATTTGGTGATATATATATACTTTGTTAATAAAATTTACTTTGAATTTTGAAAATTCCATTGTGGGCTATTTTAATACAGCTCTTGACCTGTTTAAAATAAATAGGTTAATATTTGTAGTTGAACAATCCAGAAGGATTTCCTTCTGTACCCTGGGTGCTCTCATCACTGACATGGCCACAACTGCTACACTATCCAGCTGATCTGACAGTCAAGCAGACATCAAGTTCTTAATGAAGACTAGTCATGCAAGACTAGGTAGGAGTATCAGATTCTCCATCCCCGAGGGGCACCAGTGAACTAGTTGGATATTTTCAAAAATATGACAGATTTGTGGCCATTTTCTCTGATAAAATCACAGCTTTGCCAGATTTATTAAATTCAATTACTTCAACTTTCTCCAAGGAGGTTTGAATGCAAGTCCATTGGTCCAGCAAGCAATACCATTGCACGAGGCTCCAAGGAAATGAAGTACCTCAGCTGCTTTTCTTAAGTATATATAGGCATCCGTTAGTCTCGTTAGTCTCCATTAGTCTTGGAAGGTTTCCAGGGCGCAGACCTGGGCAAGGTTGTAAGGAAGACCAGCAAACACGAGGAATTCTGCAGATGCTGGAAATTCAAGCAACGCACATCAAAGTTGCTGGTGAACGCAGCAGGCCAGGCAGCATCTCTAGGAAGAGGTACAGTCGACATTTTGGGCCGAGACCCTTCATCAGGACTAACTGAAGGAAGAGCTAGTAGAAGATTTGAAAGTGGGAGGGGGAGGGGGAGATCCAAAATGATAGGAGAAGACAGGAGGGGGAGGGATGGAGCCAAGAGCTGGACAGGTGATTGGCAAAAGGGATATGAGAGGATCATGGGACAGGAGGCCCAGGGAGAAGGAAAAGGGGGAGGGGGGGAAAAACCCAGAGGATGGGCAAGGGGTATAGTCAGAGGGACAGAGGGAGAAAAAGAAGAGAGAGAAAGAATGTGTGTATATAAATAACGGATGGGATACGAGGGGAGGTGGTGCATTAGCGGAAGTTAGAGAAGTCAATGTTCATGCCATCAGGTTGGAGGCTACCCAGACGAAATATAAGGCGTTGTTCCTCCAACCCGAGTGTGGCTTCATCTTTACAGTAGAGGAGGCCGAGGATAGACATATCAGAATAGGAATGGGATGTGGAATTAAACCCGGCAGTTGCCCATGCTGCAAGTCTCCTCTCTCCACGTCACTGATGTTGTCCAAGGGAAGGGCATTAGGACCCACTTGGCACCGGTGTCATCGCAGAGCAATGTGTGGTTAAGTGCCTTGCTCAAGGACACAACACGCTGCCTCAGCCAAGGCTCGAACTAGCGACCTTCAGATTACTAGACGAACACCTTAACCACTTGGCCACGTGCCAACACAAAAAGTGGTAGATCTTTTCTTAAGTAGATCTTTCCTTTCCTTAAAGGATTTTTGCTGGCTACAACCACATTTATTGACAGCACTGAACCAGCCCTTCCAGCCCAACGAGCCATATCACCCAGCAACCCACCTACTTAACACTAGCCCAATTACAGGGCAATTTACAATGATCAATTAATCTACTAACCAGTACGCCTTTTAGACTGTGGGAGGAAACCGGAGCACCCGGAGGAAACCCATGCTACAGGGAGAACATACAAGCTACTTCCAGACAATGCCGGATTTGAACTCTGCACCCTGGAACATTGCAAGCTGTGATAGCATCATGCTAACTGTGGTGCCCAAGGATGGTGAAAAGCCAATCACATAAGGGGCTCTGTAGTCACGTGTAGCCCAGAACCAAGTAAAAGTAACTGACTTCACTCCTTTGAGGACTTTTGTTCTGTCACAGTCCTTTCATGATCATTATTGCTAATATTAGCATTTGTTCCAAATTTACGTCATTCTCTTAATGAATATCGATATGTGTAACTAGGGGTGCCGTGCACAATCCGGATTTGATGGAGACAGCCGTGATAAGCGCAGAGGAACATCTGGAGAAATTTCTGAAATGCCTGCTTCGCTGCCGCTGGTACTGTGCGATCGAGAATCTCCGGAGACGAAGGCCCCAAGTCCTCGGCTTTGCGTATCACCTGTTGCCAAGGCCGTGGTCGAAACGCTCGGCAGAGATGGTGCTCGGTGCTCGGTGTCGAACAGGTGGTCGGAGGCTCGGAGTTTTTCAGACAGACTCGGAGTCGGACTGTGGTCGGATGCTTCTGGGATGCTGCATCGGCAAGTTGGCGGCGCAGGAGGTTTACCGTCTGCGTGAGATGATGGGACTTTTGAGTGACTCTGAGACACTTACTGTGCCATGGTCTGTTCTTATCAAATTACGGTATTGCTTTGCACTGTTCTAACTATATGTTATAATTATGTGGTTTTTGTTAGTCGGTTTGTCATGTGTTTTTGTGATATCATTCTGGGAAAACATTTTTATCATTTCTTAATGCATGCATTACCAAATGACAATAAAAGGGGACTGTGTGTCCTCATAATCATAATTTAATTTCTCCATCTTCCACACCGGGGCTTGAACACACATTTCTGTATCTTGACTTAGTATCTTAACCACTGTGCTGTGATACTCCTACTGCCTTTGTGAATTTCCCTCTCTTTCTGGGTCCAGCAGACAGCTGAAAGATAGAATAGTGAAAACTTAAAGCATAGGCAGTTTAGCCTATCACAATTATACTGGCTAAAAGTTACTACCACTTCCCAGCTCTTACATCGGTAACCTTATATTCAAGTGTTCATTAACATCCCTCCACCATTCCTCAGGCAGTAAGTTCCAGATTCCCCACTACTGTTTAGAAAATAAAGTCCTTAGTTCTCCTCTGATCTTCCCACCAATTCACATCAGCTGATTATTTATGTATAATTACTATTTGTTGAGATACAATGTAGAATAGGCCCTTCCAGCCCTTCGAACCACGCTGCCCAGCAATCCCCTGATTTAATGCTAGCTTAATCACGGGACAATTTAAAACAACTAATTAACCGACCAACTGGTACGTCTTTGGAGTGTGGGAAGAAATCAGAGCACCCTGAGGAAGCCCACGAGGCCGTGGGGAGAACACGCAGACTCCTTACTGACAGTAGCAAGAAATGAACCTAAGGAGGTACAGGAGCCTGAGGCCCCACACCACCAGGTTCAAGAACAGTTATTACCCTTCAGCCCGTCAGATTCCTAAACCAGTGTGGATAACTTCACTCACCTCAACTCTGAATAGATTCAACAACCCATGGACTCACTTTTGAGAACGCTACAGTGCATGTTCTCGGTATTATTTATTTATTTGCACCACTTATCCTCCTTTGCACAGGGATTGCTTATTTATTTATTGAGCTACAGCGCGGAATAGGCCCTTCGAGCCGCGTCTCCCACCAACCCCCGATTTAACCCTAGCCCAATCACAAGATGATTTAGAATGAACCCACCAACCAATATATCTTTGGACTATGGGAGGAAAACCACATAGTCATGAGGAGAACATACAAACTCCTTACAGACAGCAGTGAGATAATCAGTCTTTGTGTCAGTTTCTCGCTGATTCTTTTTGTATTTTTGTTCTACTGTGAATGCCTGCAAGAAAATTTACTTTGAGCTTTGAAATTTGATTCTACGTAAAAAAGGCTTGCCTTGTAAATCTCCTTTAAACTATTGTTGTTCCTTATTTGTATTTCAGGAATCTTGCTGAGTGTAAAATTGCAGCCAATTTTGGCAGTAATCATGACAACATTGATAATTATAGGTTCTTGCTCTGCACACAATCCCACTATTGCATAAACAAGTCAGGTGACATGATTTTACTGATGCTCATAAGATTTTCCAGAATGCAGAACACCTGCCCCTTTTGCCCCTGTAAGATATAACGTTGCATACTTCTTATTCATTCAAGGGATGTGGGTTTTGTAAGCTGAGCCAGTATTTAATCACTCATCGCTAATTGCTCTTGAGCTGGTGCTGAGCTACCTTCATGAAATGCTGTAGTCCTCGACGTGTGCGTGTACCCACAATGCTGTAACGGAGACAGCTCCAGGTCTATGACTCAGAAATGCTACAGGAACAGCAAGTATATTCCCAAGCTGGCATCCCTCCATCTTTGATGGACCTTGCCATGCATATGAAATCTGTAGATTTCACCCACACGGCAAATAATTAAACCTCACCAATCTTTGTGGCCTCTTTCTAAAGGCACAAGAAGTTGCCACGTTCACCCATCTAACCACAGAGTCCAAACCACATTCCATGATGAGAACTCTGAAATACTCAAAGAAAGAGGTCCTGTTGAAAGATCATAAGACATTGGGGCAGAATTAGGCCATTCGGCCCATTGAGTCTACTCCACCATTTCGTCATGGGTGATCGAGTTCCCTCTCAACCTCGCTCTCCTGCCTTCTCCCCATAACCTTTCACGTCCTGACTAATCAAGAACCTATCAACCTTCATCTTGAATGCACCCAGTGACCTGACCTCCACAGTCACCTGTGGCAATAAATTTCACAGATTCACCACCCCCGGCTAAAGAAATTCCTCCTCATCTCTGTTCTAAATGGACATTCCTCTAATTCAAGGCTGCACCCTCTGGTCCTAAGCTCCCCCACCAAAGGAAGCATCCACTCTATCTAGGCTTTTCAAAATTCGAAATGTTTCAATGAGATTCCCTCCTCATTCTGCTAAACTCCAGTGAGTACAGGCCCAGAGCCCTCCATTGATCTCCATATGATAATCTTTTCATTCCTGGAATCATTCTCGTGCATGCTCTCCGAAGTCAGCACATCATTTCTTAAATAAGAGGCCCAAAACTGCTCACAATACAGGTGTCCCCAGCTTTCCGAATGTTCGCTTTACGAAACCTCACTGTTATGAAAGACCTACATTAGTTCCCTGTTTTCGCTAACGGAAGGTGTTTTCACTGTTATGAAGAAAGGCAGCGCGCGAAAAAAAAGCAGCGCGCGCCCCGAGCAGCCCCTCTCCCCCGGATTCGGAACTGTATTCTATGCACCATTGCTTAAACACGTGCCTGTGAGCAGCCGTTTGCAAGATGAGTTCTAAGGTATTGGAAAAGCCTGAAAGAGCTCGTAAGGGTGTTACACTTAGCGTAAAACTAGACAAAATTAAGCGTTTCGATCATGGTGAATGAAGTAAGGACAAACTGAGTTTGACTTGTGGAAGTGACGAAGATGGTGTTGAAGAGGTTTTGGCATCCCATGACCAAGAACTGATAGATGAAGAGCTGTTGCAATTGGAAGAGGAAAAGATAACAACCGAAACCGAATGAGTAATGATAAAGTACAACTTTAATTTCGAAAGGGTACGTCAGTTTAAGGCATATTTGCAGGATGGTTTAAGTGCTTACAAAGAACTGTATGACAGAAAAATGCGCGAGGCTCAGCAGTCAAGCAAGCCTTCCACATCAGCCACAGCAGACGATGAGCCTCGACCTTCGACATCGAGGCAGGCAGTCATAGGAGAAGATGAGCTGCCTGCCCTAATGGAAACAGACGATGATGAGATGACACCCCAGTGTCCCACCACCCCAACCTCCAGGCCACGGACAGATACCGATTCGCGGAGAATGAAACGGTATCCGGGGGGCATCCAGCACATCTTTAAGAAAAAAGCCAAAATAAACATGCTAATTAATTAGGTGCCGCCCGGCACGTGATTGTTGGCCCAGATCAGGGACAATTGCCGATTGTGTCGCCTCTGATCGGGGCCGACGTTTACGTGCCGAGCGGCACCTAATTAATTAGCTTGTTTATTTCGGCTTTTTTCTTAAAGGTGTGCTGGGTGCCTCCCGGCTACCGCTGTACCCCTGCATGCTTTGTGGATCGGTATGGGTCGCTGCCCGGAGGGTGGGGGCCATTGCACCACCCAAACTGCAACGACTCACCCAAACACACCATCATCAGTGTGCTCTGCGCTGTCTTCCCAATTCCTGTAAGTGATACTACACTGTACATACATTATTACTACTTTATATCGGCTGTGTATTTTTATGTGTTATTTGGTATGATTTGGCAGCTTCGTAGCTTAAAGTTTACAGGACAGAGTATTTTTGCCAACAGCGCTTGCGTGAGATTTTCTGCCGAGAGCACTTGCGTGAGATTTTTGGTACGGAGAACAGTTCAGGCAATGATTGTGGAAAAGTATTTCTACTCTATATAGGCTGTGTATTTATCATATCATTCCTGCTTTTACTGTATGTTACTGTTATTTTAGGTTTTAAGTGTTATTTGGAATGATTTGGTAGGATATTTTTGGGTCTGCAAACACTCACAAAATTTTCCCATATAAATAAATGGTAATTGCTTCTTCGCTTTACGACATTCCTGCTTATGAACCGTTTCATAGGAACGCTCTACCTTCGGATGGCGGGAGAAACCTGTACTTCCACGTGAGTCCTCACTAGTAGTGCCTTATACAGCCTCAACATTACATCACTGCATTACATCCATGGTCCTATAGAGTTAACTCCATACTTCTTTTGATTGCTACCTGACCTGCTGAGTATCCTTCGCATTAATTTTAATATAGATTCTCAATTTTTGCTTCTTTTCTATTTTTATAGAGTTCTGACGATAAAGTGCAAAATATTGAGGATTTCCCTCACTAAGCTCCCCACAAAGAGTTAAAAGCCTGATGGTGTCATCTTTATCCTTGACCTTCATGGGAGACGCTTTCTGTGATCCATGACATAATAAACTATTGCAGTTTTGAATTCTTCTTGCTCGCATTGTTTTGCAATAATTCTCATTTTAAAAGTCATTATTCAACAGCCAGTGCGGCAGAGGCGACCCCATTTACTTAATGCTCCGCTACAGACTGACTACACATAGATCAAAGGTCAGCTGATTTAGAACAGATGAAATTGACGGGCAGGTCGGAGGTAAGGGAAGGGGAAACGCCAGGCTTCGTCACTCACTGCTAAATGGATTGCCATTCGCCAGCCTCTGGAATAACGGGAGAATTCGGCTGGTAGGTACCTAATGCTGAGTTTACAGAGGTAGCCAAAAGTTCCATGCAACGACAGCACCAATTCTTCCCGCAATCAGTGCTGGTGTTCACACTAGGAGTGGAAGCGAGATCCTGTCGAGCTCTGAGTGAATGCACACATGGGCGGCCAATATTTACACAGATGTTCTTGATTGCTGACCAGCCTGGGGTCTTAACTTGCCCGAACGAAAGCCAAAAAATTAAAAACTGCAAGTGATTTTTATGCAGCAGCAGGGCAGTTTTCAGGAGGTGAGTGCTGGTGGCTGTTAATGTCTGTCAACAACATTGCTCAAATGCACTAAAAGGTTCCAGGATACTTATACCAGTGTTCCCTGACTGAGAGAAAGAGAATAATAACACGACGAGTTCAATATCTGCTCCTTAGGGCTGAGGGTCAGGTCCTTACCACTATCATCAGCACAAGATAACCACTGCATCCCTTCAACAGCCTTCACTGGAGAACAATGAGCAACTGACGAACTATTTACTCCTCCCAGCCTATAAAAGACTGGGAGAAGGAAGTACAATGTCAAGCAAGGAAGCAATTTGCAAAGTCTTTCGCCTCCTGAAATCATCCTCTTCCCAGAGGATTTACTTCTAGTGGAGAGCCACTGCTATAATGAACACTGTGAAAGGGCCAAGTTGTGTGCAGGACAAATAATCAAATGCACTACTTTTGGAAATGTGCTAATCAAGAGATAAACTACTAGAGATGAATGAGATCAACGGTATTTGTCTCATGCCCATCGAAACATAGAGTGAATGCATCATTTGTGTCATCGGCTAATATTGTCCGAGGCTGTGCTGAAGGCAGACTGGAAGTGTCGCACCAACACAACTCTCAAATCCTAATCATACGTCTTTGGAACGTCAGAATCAGAACCAGCTTTAGTATTACCAGCGTATGTCGTGAAATTTGTTAACTTTGCATCAGCAGTACAAGGTAATACATGATAAATATAGGAAAAAAATGAATTACAGTAAATACATATGTACATTAAATAGTGCAATTGAGAACAGCAGTATAAAACAGAAATATTTTTTTTAAAAGTGACACACTGTTCATGGGTTCAATGTCCATTTAGGAATCGGATGGCAGAGGGGAAGATGCTGTTCCTGAATCGCTGAGTGTGGGCCTTCAGGCTTCTGTATCTCTTTCCTGACGGTAACAATGTGAATGTGGGAGGAAACTCGCACATTAACAGAGAACATACCAACTCTTTATAGGCAGCTTTGGGAATTGAACACAGATAGCCGAATACTGACTTCGTAATAGCTCTATGCTGCTGTGCCGCCATGTTTGTGCTAATGGATAGAGGTATGAGATGAAAAATGTTCCCTTTGCCTTCCTGTTCAAGTTAACCAACTAATGATCATGCACTGGAAATGCTGTCATAAAAACAAGGTCTGAGCTCACAATATAACCCCACCATCAAATGTCCACAAACACCCACCTAAAAAGATGTTTCTTATGTATATGAAATCTTACTCTTCAGAAGTCTTTTTTTTAACTTAATCATTTACAGGATGTGGATGTCACCAACAATATTAATACCTATCATCCATCTCAATTGCCCATGACTGATGAGGCATGTAAGAGTTAATCACACTGCTGTGTCTGGAGTCCTGGCGGCAATGTAGCATAGCGGTTAGCATGATTGCTCTACAGCGCTGGCAATCACTGATCAGGGTTCAATTCCTGCCGCTGTCTCTAAGGAATTTGCATGTTCTCCCCATGACTACGTGGGTTTCCTCCAGGTGCTCCAGTTTCCTCCCATATTCCAAACTTGCAAAGTTAGAGTTAGTGAGTTGTGGGCGTGCTATGCTGCCGCTGGAAGCACAGTGCCACTTGCGGGCCGCCCCCAAGACAATCCTCAGAGTGTGCTGGCCATTAACATGAAACAACACATTTCCCTGTACGTTTCGATGTACATGTGACGAGTACAGCTAATTTTTAATCTACAAAATAGGCAGCTTAAGGATATAGCATTTCTTGAAGGGCACCAGTGAACCAGGTGGGCAGCTGGCTGCCGTTTTGCCCGTCCATCACGGGTAAAGCCCTTCCCACCACGGACCCAATCTACATGAAGTATTGTCACAGGAAAGCAGCATCCATCATCAGCGCCAACCCGCCCCCTCACCACCCAGAACATGCTCTCTTCTCGCTGCTGCCATCAGGAAGAAGTTCAGCGGCCTTATGCCTCACAGCACCTGGTTCGAGAACAGTTACTGCCCCTCAACTATCAGGCTCTTGAAGCAAAAGGGATAACTTTACTCAACTTCACATGCCCCATCTTTGAAATGTTCCCACAACCCGTGAACTCACTTTCAAAGACTCTTCATCCCATGTTCTCGATATTTAGTGTTTTTTTTTCTTCCTGTGTTTGCAGTTTGTTGTCTTTTGCACAGTGGTTGAACAAAACACAAATGGTCTTTCATTGATTCTACTATGGTTATTATTGCATTATGGATTTATTGAGCATGCCTGCAAGAAAATGGATCTTAGGGTTGTATATGGTGATATATATGTACTTTGATAATAAATTTACTTTGAACTTTGAACATTCACAGCGACCAAAGCAGCTCAACACTAGTCATCCATTAGCTGCCTAATATTTGGAGACTTCAGATCCACTAATGTTATATAAAGATGATTCTTTTTCTCTTCAGAGGTTATTGATTTTCAGTTGTGTTTCTTTTCCACAGGTAGTAATTCAAGCAGCGTAAGGCTGACAACATGAAAGGTTATGTGTGCCTCTCCATGGAAGACACTCTTAGTTGTTTCCATGGAATGTAACAGTAGGGTTATGATACAACATTGGTTAGGTCACAGCTGGAGTACTGTGTTGCCACAGTGTAGGAAGATTACATGAGATGGGGTGCAGAGGAGATTAACCAGGATGTTGCCAAGGATGGAGCTTTTCAGTTATGAGGAGAAATTGCACAGGTTGAATCCTGAAGGGGAGAAGGCTGAGGAGCAACGAGGTACAAGTTTACAAAATTATATGGGCCACAAATAGAGCAAATAATAAGAACACACACAAAATACAGAGAAAA
Organism: Mobula hypostoma; assembly: GCF_963921235.1. NCBI lineage: Eukaryota > Metazoa > Chordata > Chondrichthyes > Myliobatiformes > Myliobatidae > Mobula > Mobula hypostoma. The sequence goes on from NC_086120.1 coordinate 32,612,414, forward strand.
TCACCAGGTTAGGCATCATCGATGGAAGGGAATAAACATTTGACGTTTCAGGCGGAGGCCCTAGAAAGGAAGCCAGAGTAAAATGGAGGATTTGGAAGGAGGGAGCGAAGGGGTATAGGCTAGCGGTTGATAGGTAAGACCAGGTGAGGGGACAGGTGGGTGAGTGGGGGATGGGAGATGAAGTAAGATGCTGAGAGGGGATAGGTGGAAGAGATGAAGAGCTGAGACAAGAAGGAATCTGATAGGAGAGGACTGTGGACCATGAAAGAAAGGGAAGGAGGAGCCGAGTGAGCACACAGTCAAAGAGTGGAAGAGCAGCAGAAACCACAGAAGGTCGTGGTGTGAGATGGTTGGATGGACATGGTGGACCAAAGAGGCTGTTTTCATGCTCTTTGATTCTATGACTCTCAGTTCCCACCAGAAAGATCAATTTGAGGCAAGTTTCAATTTATTGCAGAGGTCAGTAAGGAGCCAATAGTTCATGCTATAAAATCCTGGCCATTCCACCCATCTTTTAACATCAAGAAAAATACTACCCCTGGCTCATTTAACTCAGGACTTAATCTTTCTAAATCAGTTGTCAGGGTCAGTGCACTAGGGGAAATGGGTTTCCTGTACTAAAATTGCACGCAGCGGTCTGAATTTCCCATTTTAAATTCAGGGCACACCATCCAATGCAGGATTGTTATCAACTCTGCAGACCCACACCACCAACAAGGAACTAAACCTGAAGAGATGCAGAGGAAGTGACTCTCAGTGTCGGAGCAAGATTATGGAAGAAGTATTTCACAAGCTATTTCCATATAGTAATATATGAATATGATTGAGAATCTAACTGTGAATGATGAATTGACCTGCCAATATGTATTTTGTTTCAATTTACTCATGCAAAGGATGTGAGAATCACAAGCAATGCTATCATTTACTATCCACCCCTGAACTGGGAAGGTAATTAAGAACAGACCATAATTGGTAGGTGTGGAGTCACATATACGCCAGGCTGGATAATGATGGCAGAATACCTCCCCTGAAAGGAATTTTCCTCCAATAAAATATTTCTTGTCAGGACAAAATCTCTATTAAAAGACCCACTTCTGATTTATGATTAATTATAAAGTGTTTTTTTTCCTATTTGCTCTCTTATGCTTCACCTCCTGACTCCTATTTCAAGGCTGCACACATTCAGATACCCATTTCTGTCAGGCGTGACTCTGCCAGTGGCAGGTTATTTGCCTAGGAGGTGACAACATTAAACCCAATCTGCGATTCACCTCATGCACCTTCCAGTTTTGTACTCAGCAGTCTCCCAGAAAGATGTCACATTCTGAGACTCCCTATCCCTATCACTCCGTTGGCCAGACCACTTGTCCAGCTAATGCTCAAACCTTTAGAGAAAATATTGAAATTAATCTTTAATATACATATAAATTTAGGTAAAATTCATCTTCAGGTGAATCAGAGTTAAAGTTTGTGTGATAATTGGATCAGCACAAGAGATATAATTCAGCCTTCATTATTATATCCAACATCCAGTCTTTATATATGCAGAATATATTTTGATTTTATGCCATTGATAGCCAAGTAGCAAAACTTACAGCAAGACAAGACATGCAGAAGCTGGCTGGGACTGTGGGATAGCACATAGTGACAAAAGTTGCAAAGCCGAAAAATGTCAGTGTAAAACAATGATAAAATCAAGATTCAAGGTTCAAGTTTATTTATCATATACACATCACCCTTCCTACCACTGATCATATCTACAAGAAATGCTGTCGTAGGAAAGCAGCATCCATCATCAGGGACACCCACCGCACAGGACATGCTCTTTTCACTTCTTCCATCAGGAAGAACTCACACCAGCAGGTTCAGGAACAGTTATTACCCTCAACCATCAGGCTCTTGCACCAAAGGGATAACTTCACTCAATTTCACTTACCCCATCATTGAAATGCTCCCAAAACCAATGGACTTAATATCAAAGACTCTTCATCTCACGTTCTCTATATTTATTGCTTATTTATTTATTATTATTCCTTTCTTTTTGTATTTTCACAGTTTGTTGTCTTCTGCACTCTTGTTGAGCGCCCAAGTTGGGCAGTCTGACAATGATTCTGTTATGGTTATTATTCTATAGATTTATTGAGAATGCCCACAAGAAAATAGATCTCAGGGTTGTATATGGTGACATAAATGTACTTTGATAATACATATACTTTGAAATATACAGAGTTATTTGCAGCAACTGAGTGGAGGATGGTGGCAGTCCGCAAGTGTCGCCTCACGTGCTGGTAGGATGCCGACAATGCTCAGCAGAACAACACAGAACACAACAAGTAAAAGAGAAACAACAGCAAAACAAAGTCAGTTTATTCCTCCCACACAAACAAACACAGTCCTTTAACCCCAGGACAGGTCGTCTTCTTCGGCTTCCAGCCTCCAGCAGACCCATAAAAGAGAACAAACATTTTAAACAGGAAGTGCCTGCAAAAGCATTATCTTAATATATCATAAATGTAATAAAACTCCCTTCATCCTGCAAACTCTGGATGTTGGGATGATGAACGAGCAGGTTTTCTGAACTATCTGATGTTATTCGATTAATACACCAACACAACTTCTTCATTCACTCTTTTAAAATTTTTACAAAGTAGAATTATAAACTTTCCTGTGAGCCAGTAACTTTAAAGTGAGTGCAGGAAACCCAGTAGTTGGGAAACAAAACCAGGTGAGTTTCAGGGGTGTGCCACAAAGAGAAATGGTAGGTTTCAACAAAGCGTGGGTTACAGAGTCAATTGACATTCAAGGGAGCGTGAAACCAGTCAGGGGCAGGGAGGGTGGGAATCCGTACTTGGTTAGTCGATTACTAAACTATCAGGATTTCCAATCAGTCAGGTGGTGGATTACGAGTGTTGCCATGTACTATCAGAATACCATCTTGGTGCTGACCTCGTACATCATCAACAGGATGATACATTTTAATCACGCCTTGCCATTAAGGTTACGAAAGATGGCTTATGCGGGCTGATTAACCAAGGGATTCTTCATAGACAGCTCGAAGCATGAAGATCAATGCTGATTGTTTGCTTAACAAAGTGGAGCTCTACCTTATTGTTTCTGGTAAAATAAGAGTTTATTTGCAGAATACCTTGTGGCAAAGATACTCTTGGTAAGCACATCCTGTGATCAATTAGAAATTTTGAGGGAGTTTTCTGAAATTTGGCAGCAACCTGTAAGGAGTTCTTACATTCTCCCCGTGACCGCGTGGGTTCCCGCGGCTGCTCTGGTTTTCTTCCACATTACAAAGACAGATGGTTAGGGTTTGTGAGTTGTGGGTATGCTATATTGGCGCCAGCTGCGTGGTGACACTTGTGGGCTGTAATCAGAATCAGCGCAATTCTCACTGATTTTATTTGACAAAAAATGACACATTTCATTGTATGTACATGTGAGAAATAAAGCTATCTTTAATCTCTATTCTTTTCTGCAATCTTCTTCTGAAAATTTGTACCTCAAGACTGCTTTTCTACATTGGAGAATCAACTTCAATTTTGTGCTGAGATTACGGTTTATGTTTAAACAGGGCACAAGAAATTTCAGATGCTTACTTTTATGGATACTGATAAGCTGCTTGTCCACCTAGTCTGTGAGGTGGAAGAGATTGTGAGGTAAGTTAGAAGCATGATAGAACACGGGGAAAGTTCATTGCCATTAAGAGATATCTGTTTCTCACAGATGCTGCCTGACTTGGGTTTTCTGGCTGTCAACAATTGAGATTCGTTGCAAGCAAATAGGCTGTAGGTTTCCTACATTAGACCAGTGGCCACACTTCAAGAAGTGCTGCATTGACTGTGCATGAAAATGAAAATAAAACTGCAGCTGCTGGAAATCGGAAATAAAAACAGAAGATGCTGGGAAACTCAGCAGGTCGGGCAGTATCAGTGGAAGGAGAAACAGTTAATCATTCAGGTTGAAATATTAACTGTTCAGCTTTCGTCAACACTGAACTGGCAGAACTGAATTAAGTCGAATTGACGGTATTGAATAGCATTGACTGCAAACCACTAAAGGACATCCTGAACAAACACAGAGAAGTATAAGACTTTCTCTATACAACCACCTCCTTTCTTTCTCCCATTATACTGATAGCTGGAGGGCATCATGAAAGGGTTAACATCTCACACACCTCTTAAATGCCTTAAGTACACCTCAACTCCCTCAGAAGCATGCATTATGCAGCAGGAGGTGACATTTCTAAATACTGGTCACAACTAATGCACACACTGTTTTTAAAAACCAAGTTCACTGCAGCTTGAGGTCACGTTCTCGCTACACAGAAACAAGGGATGCATTGCCTCCATTAATGTAAAAATCAATTGATGCAGTATACAGTCACACAGCTGTGAAAGCCATGAATTTTTACTTCAAATGGTCCTAATTGGAGGCACCTCTTGATATCTGAATGTAAGATGAAAGCGTTTAACTTAACGGAAGTGACCTTAATAATATGCAGCTTTTGCGATGCCTTCCCATCAGAAGGGGATTTTGACTGACAGTGGGATTTGAGTCATAGAATTTTCAGCTGCAATAAAATATTAATCGCAGAATTTTGCATTTCACCCTTTAATTAGCCCCGCCACAAGCTGGGAGATGCCCTCTGGGTCCTAGTGCAGGGTCTGCTCTGAATAAAGTAATAAGGTAGTGAAAGTTTGAAATGGTTTTCTTTCAGCCTAGTTTCAGCAGTTTACTGACACTGCAACATTTTCTTCCATACATCAACAATGAGAAAAATTTTCCTTTCTTCATACGGAAATAGGACCCTACAGTGGCCATCTTGCTCATGTGCCCCATCTTCAGGTATTTTGACAGACAAGGAGGCTATTCCACTTGTTAAGCGCCTGTCCACTACCAGTAGAGCAACCTCGTTAGTCCCGTTGCCCCTCTCATTTCCCTGTACCCCTGTGACTTTGTTTTCTCTGAGCAATGCCAGACTCATCAATCCTGCAAAACATCAATTCTGAGTTCATCTGCTGTGCCTCATGTCTGTGAGCTTCACGGCAATTTGCCCTGCCAATATGATGAACTAAGACCAAGGCTTTGGGCCTACACTGGGCTGCTCCGGGAATTTGCATTTAAGGATTCAATTGGTTCAGAATGCTGTTGCTTGCTTGTACTGTTCACATGATTTGTATTTTTTTTCTCTTTCTCTGTGCACTGGGGGTTGGTCTTTTTTTTAATTGAGCTCTATCAGGTTTCTTGCTTTGTGGCAGCCTGTAAGCAAACAAATCTCAAGGTTGTCTAATTTATACATTCTTTGATATTAAATGTACTTTGAATCTTGAATCCTCACAATTTTTAGCAGAAAGAATAGTCAGGTCACAAGTGTACAGTTCCAGTCACCATTTTACAAGGAAGATGTGACAGCACTGGAGGGGGAAAACAAAAGTTTGCATGACCCTGCCAGGATTGGATGCTTTAGTCAAAAGGAAGGTTTAGCTCATAACGCAAGAGGTACTGCAGATGCAGGAAATATTGAGCTATACATAATGTGCTGGAGGAGCTCAGTAAGTCAGGCAGCATCTACGGATGGAAATTAAAAAGCTGACATTTCAGGCCAAGGCCCTTATCAGGTTTAACTGGAGCTAGTCAATGTTTACTCTTTGCAACAGCGGAGGCCGAGGGGAGTAAGAACTGAACTGTGCAAAGTTTTGATGAAAAGGAAAAAAATCCTTTGCATTTGGCAAGGAAGCAAATAACTAGGCTCATTGAAGGTAGACGTAGAAGGATAAATGGTAATGTAAGCGGAAGCATTTTCACTTAGAGCAGAGGTTCCCTATCTTCATTATGCCATGGACCCCTACCAGTAACCGAAGGGTCTGTGGACCCCAGATTAGGACCATGACTCAGAGGGTGCTAAGGGTCTGGAATTCACTGAAAAAAAAGGGTGTCTGAGATTGAAACCCGCCACGCATCACGCATAAGCACTTGATATAATCTATGAGGCTGTGGACCTGAGAGCTGGAAAATGGTGCTGCTGTGGCTTGTGTTCCATCTTAGCGGTTGGTTTAATTTAGTTGGGCTTCCATGATTCATTGCTACTAAAGACCAGTTAGCAAAGTATCACCACTGCTCCAAGTTTACAATTGTGCCTGCAACTCGGAAGCCATGGGGTTGAACCCCATCCCATAAATCCGATGATGCAGGCTCTCTCAACAACAGGGTGCCAAGGGAATGTTGCACTGCTGGAGTTACTACCTTTCTGAAGGATCCACCTGTCCTTCCAGGTGGCCTTGGAGGACGCTTCAGTCCTATTTCAAGGAAGGGGAGGGGAGTAATCCTTCAAACAACATCTAACTGTTTCATTGTGAATGAATTACATTCTGCTATTTATTGATTGGCATGTGGGCAAACTCAGAATCCATTTCACTACAAAATTATGGGCTTCATGTTGAGGATGCTGGATAACTGAGTAATCCAGTCAGGATTATACAAGCTGCCTCGTTAGGTCTTCACTAATAAACTAAAATGGTCCGAGAGTGTTCCAAACAAAGTTGGTGAGCAAACCATTTAATTGCCAACAACTAAGTCCAGGGATTAATACCAAAGATCAGAGCCCGAAGGTTGATTGGAAGTCCAAAAGCCAAGACTCAATGGCTGAAGCCTGGAGGCTTACCCTGGAGATGGAGGGCTGCACGTGTGTCCAGATAGATGAGTTGGAGGGAAGGTGGGAAGGAGGAGAGGGGCTTGTTTTGCTGTTTGTTAGATCCTGTATTGCTGAGCTGAGCGTTGTTCTGCCGAGCGCTGTGAGCATGTTATGCTGGCACTGATATGTGTGGTGACATTTGCGGACAATTTTCTTCACCTTTCCAAAGGAATCTTTGTTAGCCACAAGAAGGCTGCAGTTCCCACATTAATCGTCTAGAGTGACATTAAACCAAAGATAATTTTCTGTGGCACACGTCAATTCCCTCAGGATACCCAGTCAAAGAAATACTTTTGAAATTTCGTCAGTGTTGTAAGTAAAGAAAAGTCGCAACTAAGTTGATTACTGAAAGTTCCCACAGCCAGCAGTATGATAATGACTGAATTATTTCATTCAGAATATTTTATTGATAGATCATTATTTGCCCCAACACCAAGAATAACTTCCCTGGACATCATTAAAAAAAAAGAGCTATGGGATATTAGTCCTGACGAAGGGTCTCGGCCTGAAACGTCGACTGCGCCTCTTCCTATAGATGCTGCCTGGCCTGCTGCGTTCACCAGCAACTTTGATGTATGTTGATGGGATATTTTACCCCCTTTTCCCCTATTACACAGCACAGAGTAATTCTGCTCTGAGTTTTAAAGTTGGAGAGAGGTTGGAACAAAGAAGATTATGTGGTGGGTTTGACCAGGGCAATTGCCAAGAGGCTGTCTCCTCTGGTTGGAAAGTCAAAAACTAAAGCACATAGTCTCAGGATAAGGGGTCAGCCAAACAAAACTCAGGTGATAGCAATTTCTTCCCTGAGAAGGTTGTGGGTCCTCTTTCCCAGAAACATGTGGTCGCTGTGTCATTAAATATGTACAACAGCGATATTGTGAACTGAAGGGAAATGAAAGTTTATGGGGAATCAGACAGAAATGGGGCCAAAGATGAGTTCAATCCTGATCTTACAGAGCAGAGCCTGTTGGGCGTTTTCCTACTAGTATTTTAACGTAAATGATTGGTAATTGTGTAAGGACTTACTGGAGGGGAGGGGGGCAGTGTTCAGTTATCTCCAGTTTGAACAACCATCCCTTCAGGGCAATTAAGCTTTGCACTCCAGCTGTGGGAGAAGAGCAGCAGACTGAGTATGAGGTGGCCAATGCTCAACTTGGCCGCTTGCAAAGAGGAGCTGCCACAATGTCCGGCTCCAGGTCATTTTTCAATGTGCGCCTGACACACAGAGATCAACGAACAATGGAGCAGGGGCTGTGATTTATGCCACACATGATGAGGGGTCCTTAAAGGAGGTCAGAAAGGTCCTGAAGGTGACAGCTGTCCTTTGTCTGTCCAACAGTTAATAGCCTCTCTCCTGAAGATACCATCTCACCTACTGTGATTGCAGAGTGGTTCTGCTGAGTGTTAGTTATCTGTCTTCCCATTGTATTTTACTCTTCTAAGAGGTAAGGATCTAAGAGGAGAAACCACTTGTATTAATGATCCCATTTTGGTGAAAGAGAAGCATCACATTTCGATAACATTTTATTCTCTTATCATTAGAGTGATGTATATAATATTGACCACTTGTGTTTATCTACAGAGCAGTAACCTTTTAAACTTGTCTGTGTCATACAATTATATCCATCCTAGAAGCAATTAACGTGTGATAATTGTTTCAACGTTCAGCAGCCTTTGTGGTTACTCATTCAGAGATGATTCCAACCAAATCCAGCCGCAGAAATTCCAGTAGTCAGGCCAGAGGCTGAATCAGAATCAGGTTTATTATCACTGGCATACGTCGGGAAGTGTGTTAAGTTTGCGACAGTAGTACATGATAAATGTAGGGAAAAACCTGTGAATCTCAGTAAGTATATGCATATGTTAAATAGTAAACAAGTAACTATAAGTTAATGAATTTCCCGACATATGCGAGTATGGCATATGACCCGGATCTGGGCCGTACCCTCCAAGTATCCGGACCTGCCTCTCAGTTTTTGTTTGCACTATCTTACTTTCCCTTCTCTATTTTCTACTTATGATTTATATTTTTAATATTTACTAACGAATTGTACTCCAGGGAGCACAAAGCGCAGAATCAAATATCACAGTGATGATTGTATGCTCTAGTATCAATTGTTTGGTGACAATAAAGTATAAAGTATAAAATTAAACCTGATTTTGATTCTGAAGTAGTGTAAAAACAGAAATAAGGAAACTGGTGTGGTAGTGTTTATGGGTTCAATGTCCATTCAGAAATCGGATGGCAGAGTGGAAGAAACTGCTCCTGAATTGTTGAGTGTCTGCCTTCAGGCTCCTGTACCTCCTTCTTGATGGTAACAATGAGAAGGGGGCATGTCCTGGGTGGTGGGGGTCCTTAATGATGGACGCCTCCTTTTTGAAGCACTGCTCCTTGGATACTACAGAGATTAGTACCCATGATGGAGCTGACTAAGTTTATAAAACCCTGCAGCTTATTTCAATCCCGTGCGGTAGCTCGCCCCCACCCCCATACCATATGATGATGCAGCCAGTCAGAATGTTCTCCGCGGTTGAGAAACTGATCAAACTTGTTGCTCTTATATGGTGACCAAATCAAACACACTGCACAATCTCCCTGTAACGTGGGATCTGGAGGATAGAACTTGATGGAGAACGCGTCTGAACAAATTCCATATGTCAGCTGTGACTCACTGCATAGCGTTCCTGTGTCTGCAGGAAGTGGGTTCAGAATCTATCTTGGAAACCTGAGCCCAGAACGTGTGCAGATGTTCCTGGGCCTGCCTTTTCAAAGTTCAAAATAAATTTTATGATCAAAGTACATATCTATCAGTCACCATAAACAACCCTGAGATTCATTTTCCTATAGGCATACTCAGCAAATCTATAGAATAACTATAACAGAATCAATGAAAGATCAACCAGAGTGCAGAAGACAACAAACTGTGCAAATGCAAATATAAGTAAATAGCAATAAATAAGGAGAACATGAGATGATGAGATAAAGAGTCCTTAAAGTGAGATCATTGGTTGTAGGAACATTTCAATAATGGGGCAAGTGAGTGTAGTTCTCCCCTTCGATTCAAGAGACTGATCATTGAGGGGTAACAACTGTTCATGAACCTGGCGGACATGATGTGATGAACGCACTGCCTTCTCTCTCACTCATTAATACACCCAGTGGCCACTTTATTAGGTACAGGAGTAGATTCTGGTGTGGTCCTCTGCTGCCATAACCCAATCCCATTCAAGGTACGACACATTGTGTATTCATAGATGCTCTTCTGAACACCACTGTTGCAACACATGGTTATTTGAGTTACTGTCACCTTCCTGTCAGCTTGAACCAGTCTGGCCATTCTCCTCTGACTTCTCTCATTAACAGAACATTTCCACCTAATGAACTGCCACCCACTGGACTTTATTTCTTTTTCACACCCTTCTCTGTAAACTTGAGGGACTGTAATACATGAAAATCCCGGAAGATCAGCATTTTCAGAGATACTAAACCACCCCATCTGGCACCAACAATCATTCCACGGTCAAAGTCACTTAGATCACATTCCTTCCCCATTTTGTTGTTTGGTCTGAACGGCAACTGACTTCCTTGACCATGCCTACATGCTTTTATCCATTGAGTTGCAGCTACGTGATTGGCTGATGAGATATTTGCATGAACGAGCAGGTGCACAGGTGTACCTAATAAAGTGGCCACAGACTGCAGGTACGAGAGCACTATCTCAGAGCCTAGCAGTGGACCCGTGTCCTCAACCGAACTCTCAGTAACAAATGATATGATCAACATCACATTGTTGCTTGTGCTAATTTTCCTTCTGTTGCAACAGTAACTACAATCCAAAAAGAATTTCTTTGGATGTAAGGTGCTTTGTAATGACATGGAAAGAGCGATATAAGTGCAATTATTATTTCTGTTGGCATTTGGCATGAGGTTGCCAGGATCTAGGTTCACAGGAATGGAAGCAGACTTAAAACCTCCAATGTGAAATGGCTGAAAGAAAACCCAAAGGGCAAGCATTATACACAAGATGCTGGAGGAACTCAGCAGGCCAAGCAGCATCTATGGAAAAGAGTACAGTCAACGTTTCAGGTCAAAATCATTAGCAAGGCTGTGACGAAGAGACAAAGTACCAACTGACTGCAGGGATGCAAAACGGAGGAGGATGATGGGAAATGGGTTGAATACGAAGGACCCACTTCTCACTAATAATTAAACCACATGCACGGACAACACCATACGCAGGCTGAGTAGGAGTGACTAGTTCCTGATAATACTGCTCTAAGGTTTGAAATTTAAGTTGTACGCACTATTTAAGGAGATACCCTCCACTCGTCGCATGTTTCTACAAGAGAATTATCCTGCTTTTATCAGAAGAAGAATCTGTTGTCTCTGCTGCTACTGTTCTTCAAATACACCCTGTTTTCTGAGTAAATTAACTTTGGCCATCATAAAAATTGGCATTGCAGTAAGGCATATGTATCGATTTTCACCTCAGACACACGGTCGTACAGACAGCTAAAGGCCCTTTGGCCCATTGATTCCATGCCATGAAACACATGATCCAACTCTAAACTTAGCAACTGATGTAGGTTTAATGCACATGTAGATGAAAAGCATTTGGTTAAGATTGCCCATCCAAAAAGCAACCAAGTTCAGAACTCTGTACATGCCCTTACCTAGTGAATATTCAAAGAGCTAGCACAGCACAGTGGGTTAAATGGTATTGTGCCAATCTATAAAATTTCTACAGATGCAGCATGAAGAGCATTCTAACTGGTTGCATCACCACCTGGTATGGGAGAGCCACTGCACAGGATCACAGAGGCTTGCAATCTCAGCCAGCTCCATTATGGGCACTAACTTCCCCAGCATTGAGGACATCTTCAAAAGGCAATGCCTCAAAAAAGCAGCATCCATCATCAAGGATCCCATCACCCAGTACATGCTTTCTTTTCATTGCTGCCATCAGGGAGGAGGTACAGAAGCTCAAAGGCACACACTCAACAATTTAGAAAGAGCTTCTTCCACTCCGCCAGCTGGTGGCATAGTGGCATCAGTGCTGGACTTTGAGGCGGAAGGTCCCGAGTTCGAATCCAGCCGGCTCCCGTGCATGCTTTCCACTGGTGCTGGGTTGAGCGTCGAGATAGCAACTCGACCTCGTAAAAAAGAAATTGCCTGCTACAGGAACATCAACAGCAAAAAGTTGATGGCCTATGCTCTCTCGTGAGTTTAAAAGGCAATTTCTCTTTCTTCTTTTTCTTCTTCCACTCCACCATCAGCGTTCTGAACAGACAATGAATCAACCCTTGGAGACTACCTCACTATTTTTGCTCTCTTTTTGCACTACGTATTTAATTTATTTTATTATTGGAATTTACAGTTTGTTTTTATGCATTGCTCTATACTGCTGGCTCAAATCAACAAATTTCATGACACGTCAGTGATATTAAACCTGATTCTAACACTGAGATTTTGACCTGAACGATGGTCACATTGAAGGATAGGGAGGTCTTGTCTGAAGATGTCCCACTGAAGAGAAATGAAAGGAGAACAGCAAAGCCCCTCTCATTCTGCCCGCTCCGACAAGTGAAAACTCCCAGGAAAATCAAACACAGTGCAATGTTTTCTGTTAACAGCAAAAGTCAATTTCAAAGATCTGAAACAATTGAATTTCTGAGCAGATGAAGGATTATAACAGTCTTACCACAGTGAGGTCTACGCAATTTAAAGCACTTTTCAGCCCATTTCCTTGTGTTGCAGCCAGTCTTCTGCCATTTCTATCAGCTGCTAATGTTGTACCAACTCAGTAACACCGCAGCATCACATCTCCAGCTAACCAGGTTTAATCCTGACTTCTGGTACTCTCTGTATGCAGTTTGCATGTTCCTGATGACTCTTCCAACATCCTAAAGATTAGCAAATTGATAGGTTAACTGGCCACTATAAATCGTCTCCAACGTGGAGATGAGTTGTAGAATTTGCGAGGAACTGATTAGAATGTGGTAAGAATAAGAAAAATTGTAGTGTAATCAGGTGTTTGATGGAATGGGCACGAGAGGCAAAAGGGTCTGTTTCTACCTGTATGATTCTACTTCTGAAGTAAAAGAAAGACTGGAAAAGCTGGAAACAACATCTGTGGAGAGAGAGAAACAGTGTTAATGTTTCAGATTTTAAAAAAAGAGTGACAAAGAAGTTAAGATTTAATTTGGGGGGGAGGATTGGGGGATTGACAGAGAAATCAAGGGAAATATCTGGTGAGGCCAGGATTGCCATGGGGTTAAGTTGGTGCACAAGTTAGAGCGTGATAATATCTGCAAACATGCATAAAATATCAAGGCATATCCATCAGGTCAGCCTCTGCTAATGGCAAGAGTATAACTGAGAGTAATTCTATTTGGACAGATGTCATCACATCCCTCCCATGTCCCACCTCACACTCCACTGGCTGCCAAACAGACCTGTCTTTTTGACGGTCCGTGCACAGATCAATTTGAAAGTCAAGGATCACTCTTGCATGCAGGCTGCTTGATCACTCACTCCACGACAACATGCCTAGCATACCAAGAAACTTGGGACATTATGGAGCAACTTGTCTTTCTTGCCTTCATAATACCTCCCAGATCTACCCGGAAGAACATCAATGGAAACACCACTATTTTCAAGCTCCTTCAATTGCACACCATCCTGCCCATCTCCCCAGAGCTCAGCAATTTTACCTCATTGTGGCTCAGTAAGTAATTGAGAAGATTAAAGGTTCCAAGTCCCAATCCAGAGACTCAAGCATAAAATCTAGACCGAAGGAGTACTACAGTTGCTGGTTATCCCTGAAATGAGGTATCAAATGACAGGGATTTAAAAAATCAGCCACGATAGAATGGTAAGCAGACTCAATGGGCCGAGTGGCCTAATTTTGCTCCTATGTCTGAGGGTCTTATAGTCGCATGGCAAGTCTCATCTACCCTCCCAGATGGACCTGAAATATCCCAAGTAACTATTGAAGGAAGAGCACAGGAGTTCCCTCTGGCATCCCAGCTACATTTATCTCTCAGCCATCACCACGCACTATCTGCCTGGGGTCAGGTTTTGTACCAGTGACTGCAATTCAAAAACATTTCATTGACTAGATAGTGTGAACGTCCCTAAAGTACAAATGCAAGCCTCCTTTCTTTCAACCAGCTTCACTAGGAAACCAATCTTTTATCTTTACTGCCTTTGGATGTGACTTTGGCAATGCAGGAAAGTTGAGGCACTTTTTCTGCAGTTCAATAACGATGCAATGTGTGAATGTCTGAAAAAAATGCTCCAACAGAATCAATTGCCAAGTATACAAATGTTAAAAGTGTGAATGCTGGAAATATTAAATGAAAAATAATAGAGAATATTGCAGTCGGTAGATCAGACATATTCTGCGAAGAAAGGAACATATATTTTACACACCTACTTTATTGTTTAGAGATACAGAACAATAGCAAGTTCTTTCTGGCCCATTGGGACTGTGTCGCCCCATTACACCCATGTAACTAATTAACCACTAACCAGTACATCTTTGGAATGTGGTAGGAAACCAGAGGGCTGGAGGAAACCCTCACAGTCACGCAGCAGGATATGGGTCTTCATAAGAAATGAAATCTCCACAGACGATACATGATATGCGAAGTATTTTTAGCTTTCTGTTTTTTTTATTGTAATTTATTACAATGGACTTACATTAAGTATTCCATTGAACAAACATGCCAATGTCCTTACTCTGAGGTTGTTCAAACAGAATAAAAGATGGAGTTTGCAGAGCTTGGGGCAAGTGAGAGAATTGAGCTTTAGTAGTCTTGCTCATTCCCGTTACTAGTACCTAGGAATAAGGCAACATGAAGCTGATAGTAAAGCCACTGGACACACTATGGATTCCACAAACTTACCATCCCCAAGTAAAGCACTAGTTTTTTACATCTGAGTCCTACAAGGCCTTCTTCTCCTTGTACAATGACCTTGTTCAGCTGGTCAGTCTCAGATTACATCCTGAATTCCTTCAGAATCTTCAATATTTTTTGATATAAAATTACTGGTCATTTTCCAAGCTTGGGCCATGAAGAACAGCTCAAAGAAGCAGAGCTTAAACATTAGGTAGACCCCAGGAAAAAGTTGTTCTGATGAATGGTTGTTAACCTGAATGTTAACTCTACTCCTCTTTCTACAGATGCTGCCTGACCTTATGAATGTTCCTAGCATGTTTGGTTTTTATTTCAGATTTTCAGCATCTGCAGGGTTTTTTTTTTTGATTTCCTGTGAAAATCCTTTTGAAAATATGACTTGATACCTGGGACTTCCCAACGTTCTGTGCTTCCACACTTTGAATCTAGGGGATTAAAATTCAAGCAAGTAAATCGGTAAATCACTTGCCCATCATTGAAATGTTCCCACAACCTAACTTTCAAGGACTCCTCATCTCATCTTCTTGATATTTATTGCTTATTTATTTATAATTATTATTTCTTTCCTTTTGTATTAGCGCAGTTTGTTGTCTTTTGCACACTGGTTGAATATCCAAATTGCTGCAGTCTTTCGTTATTTCTATTATCGTTATTATTCTATTATGGATTTATCAAGTATGCCCGCAAGAAAATGAATCTCACAGTTGTATATGGTGACATACATCTACTTTGCAAATAAATTTACTTTGAACTTTGAATTCAAAATTGGTGTTGGATAGTTACCATGAAAGAAACTGATTATTATAAAAATTGAGCTGGTTCTCAAATGTATTTCAAGAAATCTGCTGCCCTTGCCTATACGTGACTCCAGATTCAAAGCGAAGTGCTTGTCTCTGAAATGAAATAAGCCAGCAAACCGCTCAGTTCAGCATCACCCAGGCTAGACAACAAACTCTTATCAGACTGGAAAATCCCACATCCTGGTAAGGAATTGTGGAAAAAATTCGATCTTTGGTTCGAAAAGGCTTCAATCTATCTCTTTTGCAAAGCTCTTTGAGAAGATTGACGGCTTTGCAAAGGTGGCCTACCATTGCCCTGAAGTAAATTGCTCAGAGAGAGCTTTCTCTACACACTCGTAAGGAGATGAATCATGAAAATTCACTTTACCAATGGTACATGGTACCCTTTGCACATCCTTTGCAAGATTTCTCTAAAACATAGAAGTAGAATTAAGCCATTTGGCCCATCGAGTCTGTTCTTCCATTCCATTATGGGTGATGTATTATCCCTCTCAACCCCATTCTCTTGCCCTCTCCCTGTAACTTTGACACCTTTACTAATCAAGAATCTATTAACCTCTGCATTAAATATACCCAATGACTTGGACTCCACAGCCATCTTTGGCAACAGGTTCCACAGATACACCATGCTCTCATTTCTGTTCTAAAAGGATGTCCTTGTATTCTTATACTGTGCCCTCTGGTCCTAGACTCCCCCACTGTAGGAAACATCCTCTCTACATCCACTCTGTCTAGGCCTTTCGATATTTGATAGGTTTCAATGAGATCCCCCTCATTCTTCTGAACTCCAGTGAGTACAAGCCCAGAGCCACCAAAGGCTCCTCATATGTTAACACTTTCATTCCCAGGATCATTCTCATGAACCTCCTCTGAACCCTTCTTTCACTTAAAAGGAATTTCCTTTCATTCCTTTCCAAGATATGGGCATTGCCACCAAGACCAGCATTTATTGCCCTTCAACTGAAGATTTTTCTGCACAGATTCAGATGGCTGCTAAGAATCAACCATGTTGCCGTAGCCACATACAGAGAGGAATGGGTTCAGATGTTTGATTTCCTTTCCCAATAAAGATTGCAGAATAAGATCAGTCTTTATGAGAATCTGTTCTTCTCACGGTTAGTGTTACTGACACAAGCTTTTCGTTCCAGGTTATTTAATTAATTGAATTTCTGTTTTCTCACTGGTGGGATTTGAATTCATTTCTCTGAGTCTGGGTCATTGGATTATTAATCCAATAGTATTACCATCCTGCAGTCTTCACTGTGAATAAACTTGCTTCTAGATTAGCACTTCAAAACTAATAGATTGCTGGAAACCAGTTTGAAATGTCTTCAAGGTGTGAATGAGAGAATAAGAAAATAATTGCATCTATAGATCACCTCTCATGCCTTCAAGGTGCTTAACACACAATGAAACATTTACTTTGAAGTGTTACTACTGGTGCAATGTTAAAAAGATGACATCATGTTTTCACCCAGCAAGATCCCTCAGGCAGCAAGAAGACAGAGAGAAATATCACTGATCTTCTCCTCCTCCTCAGGCAGTCCCTCCGGGCTGAGGATGACTTGATTCCACTCCAGTTCCTCTGAACCCTCAGGTTCAGAGGTGGTGGGTGAGAGAAATGTGGAAACTAGAGACCCTGCCATAGATGGTGTTGTCTGGGATGGTCGGGTGGTACAGGAGGTCATTTGTTGCTTCTCCATTTTCTTGGGGCTTTCAAGTACCCTGATGAAGAGATGTTCTCAGGGCCATCTCAGAAGCTCCTGGTCAATTTTGACTGATCTTAGGCCAGAAGTTCCCAAAAGTTCAAAGTAAATTTACTATCAAAGTACGTATATGTAACCATATGCTACCTTGAGATTCATTTTCCTCTAGCACTCAAAGGGGAAAAAAGTGAAATACAATAGAATTTATGAAAAACTATACATAAACAAAGACTAACAAACAAATAATGTGCAAAAGAAGATGAATTGTGCAAATAAAAAATAATACTGAGAAAATGAATTGGAAAGAGTCCTTGAAAATGACTCTGTAGGTCATGGAATCAGTTCAGAGTAGTGGTGATTGAAGCTAACCACACCAATTCTGGAGCCTGATGGTTGTAGGTACTGTTCCTGAAACTGCTTGTGTGGAGCCTTCTGCCTAATGGTACCAGCAAGAAGAGAGGATGGCTTGGATGGTTGGGGTCTTTGATGATGAACGCTTCTTTCTTGTGGCAACTCTCTATGTAAATGTATTCAATGGTGGGGATAGTATTGCCTGTGATGGACTGGGCCGCGTCAACCATTTTCTGCAATCCTTTCCGTTCCTGGGCATTGCTGGTTCCATAGCAGGCTGGGTGCCACCAGTTAGGATACTTCCCACTGTACATCTGTAGAAGTTTGTCAAAGTTCATTTAAAGCAAGCAAGGAAGTGATATCCTCTTTCAATGAGGCATAAAGAACATCTTTTAATTGTTAGATCAGCCCTCCTACCTATAGTTTGCCATGACAGAGATCAGGATAGTTTATTGGAGTTGGTGAAAGGATGAACAATCAGAGGTACACCAAGAAACTTCCCCCCCCCCCGCCCCGGCCCCACCCTACCTTCTTCAAACAGTGTCCATGGACGGACTGAAGAACTGAAGAGTGGGGTCATTTTCATCTGCCAAAGACATCACCACTAACAATGTGGCACACCTTCAATACTACGCCAGAACACGATTAGGATCAGAAGACATTGAAGCAGACTTATGCCACTCGGCCCATTGTGTGCTCCACCATTCAACCATGGCTGATTTATTATCCCTCTCATTTCCATTCTCCCGCCTTCTCTCTGACGGTGGTGTCTGAAAAGAGGATGCTGTCCAAGTTGCATGCCATCTTGGACAATGTCTCCCATCCACTACATAATGGACTGGTTGGGCACAGGAGTACATTCAGCCAGAGACTCATTCCACCGAGATGCAACACAGAGCGTCACAGGAAGTCATTCCTGCCTGTGGCCATCAAACTTTACAACTCCTCCCTTGGAGGGTCAGACACCCTGAGCCAATAGGCTGGTCCTGGACTTATTTCCTGGCATAATTTACATATTACTATTTAATTATTTATGGTTTTATTACTATTTAATTATTTATGGTGCAACTGTAACGAAAACCAATTTCCCCCAGGATCAATAAAGTATGACTATGACTATGGTGCCCTTACTAATAAGAACCTATCAACCTCTGCTTTAAATATACCCAATCACTTGGCCTCCAGTAGCCAGCTGTGGCAATGACTTCCACAGATACACCACCCTCTGGATAAAGAAACTCCTTCTCATCTCTGTTCAAAAGGGATGTCCTTCTATCCTTAGGCTGGTCTTGAATGGGCAAGTCTGGTCCAAGATTCCGGTTTAGTGGGCATGTTTAGAGGTGGATAAACTTGGGCTGTTTTCTCTGAAGCACTGGAGGCAGAGGGGAGATCTGATAGAGGTTTACAAGATTATGACATGCATAGATAGAGTGGAAAGAGATTATCTGTTTCCCTGGTTTGAAATGTCTAACAACAGAAGGCGTGCATTGAAGGTGAGAGGCGATAGGTTCAAGGGGGATGTGAGGGGTAAATTTTTTTACTTAGAGAGCCATGGATGCCTGGAACGCACTGCCCGGTATGGCAGTGGAGGTAAATACATTAGAGGCTTTTAAGAGACGTTTGGATAGGCACATGGATGTAAGGAGGATGAAGAAAATGGACATGGTCTAAGTTGGAGGGATTAGTGTTTGGGTGTATTTGATTTGCTTTTCAGCTGGTTCAGCACAACACTGTGGGCCGAATGGCCTGTCACTGTTCTATGTTCTACAGGAAACATTCTCGCACTCTGTCTAGGCCTTTCAATATTCAATATGTTTCAATGTGTGTTAGGTCACTTGTCTGAGAGCTACTGGTACCATGTAACCCAGTACTACCTGCCGTGTGGTCGGGTGGTCGGCGACTAAACCGGCTCCCCCACCAGGCTTGCCTGGTGAGGAGGGTGGCTAGGCACCCTGCAGGACGAAAAACAAGACCTGTCAAAGGGCGGATGAACCCTCTCGTAAGGTCAACGGCCATCTAGCAAACACGCGCCGGGAAGTGCGGAAAGGGCCTCCCTTGCATCGAAGATCAGTCTGGCCATTCGCCGCAACAGAACTTCCCCCAGCCATCTTGGACCCCACCGTGCCGCTGGATCTGGGGGCGGGGGGGGGGGGTGTCCAGAGGGTGGGTCTGGACCTGTGCAACCCTCTAGTCACCTAAAATCCATTCACGCACACGCTGTTCCTTTCTGAGGAGTGGGGTACCACCCCACTAACTGACTGAAAGGAACCATCATCATCCTGTGGGATAGATAGCCAGAGAGAGAGAGGTTTCAATGACCTCTCCCCTCATTCTTCTAACCTCCAGTGAGTACAGACCCAGCGCCATCAAACGGTCCTCATACATTACCTCTTTCACTCCTGCAATCATTCTTGTGCAGCTCCTCTGGACCCTCTGCAATGCTGAAAACTGCTCACAATACTCCAAATGCAATCTGACCAATCCCTTATAAAACTCCCGCCTCGTTCTCATCCACTTTATCCAGGCCTCTCAATATTCAAAAAGCTTCAATGAGATCCACTCCCCATTCTCAATGAAACATCTTTCATCTTTCTCCACAAAATGGTGATAGTTCCACAAAAGCTGAAACCTTTCTAAGGCAATCATGGAACTTATTTGTTCACCTGATGTGAATGCTCCTGGAAATACTGTGTCCATCCATTCAAACCTGCCTCCTTACAGACAAAAAGGAGTCAATCACATTTTTGGTAAGCATAGCAGACATCTGAGAGTAATGCTCATTGATTTTTTACGACAGTCTGGCCACAGTTACTGATCCAAGCTTTCTTATCTAAAAACTCTGCATTTCTTCAATGAGGGATTTAAACTCCCCAGCTGCCTTGGTGCGTTTGAACTCCTATCTCTATTTAAATGCTGAATTTGCAAATGTGGCAGTTTGTTTACACAGAGCAAAAAGGTGTGCTGAAGGGTGTAATAGAGACAGAAAAGCGAGAATACTCATCTCTGAAAGTGAAATACAGTATATAATATTATTAAAAAGGTGTGGATAACTGTCAAGACTGCTGCTACGCAATCTGCAATTTTGCCTTAGGCTGGTCAATAACCTCCTTGGAAATAAAGCAATCTCAGATGAATTAATCAAGCAATTTATTTGCACAAACACGAGAAAATCTGCAGATGTTGGAAATTCAAGCAACTCACACAAAATGCTGGTGGAACCCAGCAGGCCAGGCAGCATCTATAGGAAGAAGTACAGTCAACGTTTCGGGCCGAGACCCTTCGTCAGGACTAACTGAAAGAAGAGATAGTAAGAGATTTGAAAGTGGGAGGGGGAGGGGGAGATCCAAAATGATAGGAGAAGACAGGAGGGGGAGGGATGAAGCCAAGAGCTGGAAAGTTGATTGGCAAAAGGGATACAGAGTTGGAGAAGGGGAAGGATCATGGAACAGGAGGCCTAGGGAGAAAGAAAGGGGGAGGGGAGCCCAGAGGAAGATGGAGAGCAGGCAAGGGGTGATTGTGAGAGGGACAGAGAGAGAAGAAAAAAAAGGGGGGGGACTACAAATAAATAAGGAATGGGGTAAGAAGGGGAGGAGGGGCATTAACGGAAGTTAGAGAAATCAATGTTCATGCCATCAGGTTGGAGGCTACCCAGACAGAATACAAGGTGTTGTTCCTCCAACCTGAGTGTGGCTTCATCTTGACAGTAGAGGAGGCCATGGATTGACATATCAGAATGGGAATGGGACGTGGAATTAAAATGGGTGGCCACCAGGAGATCCTGCTTTCTCTGGCGGACAGAGCGTAGGTGTTCCGCGAAACAGTCTCCCAGTCTGCGTCGGGTCTCGCCAATATATAGAAGGCCACACCGGGAGCACCGGATGCAGTATATCACACCAGGGTATACCGGCCCGAAACGGCAACTGTACTTCTTCCTATAGATGCTGCCTGGCCTGCTGCATTCCACCAGCATTCTGTGTGCGTTGCTGGAAGCAATTTATTTGTTCTCTTTATGCACAGCAGCAGAGTCCATTGTATATCAGACACAAAATGTACTTTCTTGAATTCAACAATCTGCAGCACTATTCTGTGATAGTAAATACCTACAGCATAGCCTTGGAAAACATGGGCCCCTTTCCCGATCTTACTCCAAGAGAACCACAACCTTGTCATGGTTTAGAGGCTTTGTTGCCCCAGTGACCTATGTTGGCTGGAGTCAGGGCTTTATGTTTTGGCTCTCGGTAGGGTGAAGCCGCTTCCTTGGAAGAAAAGCACATCCCCTTTGAATTCGTCTTGCAAAAGCCACTCAAGTAGAGGAATATTCGGGCTGGCACTGAGAACATCGAGTCCATATGGTGGGAACACACAGAAGTCCAGTATAAATGTCAGAAGGAGTGCCCCATTGGGAACGTGGTTCCCACTTGGGCCTCATCAGCCACTTCAGAACCCACAAGTCCTGAGCGGAAGCAGACGTCGTCGATTCTGAGGGATAGCCCAGGTGTCTAAAACTGATCTGGCTACAAGCTTTGAGGATCGGGGATAATATTAGATGGTTGCTGTCGGATTTCAGACAACCCCTTGTTAACATGTTGCACCTCTGCTCTAAGAGATATATGAAGGGAAATGCAGACCAATTGCTTTGTGGAGCACAAGAATAGTTTATCAAGCAGCCAAATGTAGTCTTATAACATTCTGGTAATAGCTGCAGAGAAAACAATTCTACCCAATCTTGCTGTCCTTGTTTAAATAGAAATTGTACTTTTGTTTTTGTTTTTGGTCCATGTTCGAAAATGTTTTCCAGGCAAAAACCATTGTTTAGAAAAATTGGCCATACTGTATTCATATCTTTAAAAATAATATTGAAACAAAAGCATAATTTTTTGATATTTTGTTTCTGCAATAAAGTGCAACTTAAATGATCACAATAATAAATAACTCACAAATTCAAAGCCATCCAAATCAATCTGGGTTTTTATTAATCTGCGTACTTTTCCTGGAGTTACTCAGTCGTGTCACTGACCGGTTCGGTCAATTACATGTCCACAAACAAATGCAATTTGTCTGTAGCCTAGAAACAAAATTGGCATATTTTAATCAAGATGTATGAATGCCATAAAATATGTTGCCAATAGTTTTATCAGCCTGAAAATAATTTTGAAAAAAAATATGTTGGTAAGGCTTGGACTGTTTATATTCTACTATTCTCAGTAACACAGTATTCATTCATAGCTATGTAACAAAAGTGATTGTACTTCCAAGCTGCTTCACTGGACATAAAAGGACATGAAAGACACCAAAGAAATTCACACCCTTACTTAAATACTGATGAGCCATGGTCAATAGACAGATTTATCGAGCTTTGCTCTTTTGGGGGTGGTGTTGACACAAACTAGTAGGTCCTGACCCCAGAATGGCCAAAGACTTGAGTTCAAAATATAATATGACAGCTATGGAATATGAATGCAGTTTAGCACAACGCTTTACAGTACCAGCAATGTGGGTTCAATTCCTGCCGCTGCTTGTAAAGAGTTTGTACGTTCCCCCTGTGACCACGTTCGTTTCCTCCGCTTGCTCCAGTTTCCTCCCACAGTCCAAAGATGTACTGGGTGATAGGTTAATTGGTCATTGTAAATTGCCCTGTGATTAGGCCAAGGTTAAACCAGTTGCTGGACGGCACAACTCAAAGGCTTGGCAGGTTCTACTCTGCATTGTATCTCAATAAGGAAAAAAAAATAATAAACTGGCTTTTGCTAATGGTCATTAGTAATAATTACCACAAAATTACTAGATACTAAGAATCTCACCTGTTCACTAATTCCTTTTAGGAGAGAAAATGTGCCACCCTTAGCTGGTCCGATCTATACATGACTCTGACCCACTCATCTCTTAAGTGGCCAAGCAGGCACTGGCCAACGGCAACTAAGGACTTGCCATGCCAATGATGCCAAGGCCATGACAAAAAAAATCGCAAAAAAAATTCTTCAGCTAATCCTTTCAGTAATCTCTCTGTATGCACACAGTTACTGCCCAATAGGTAAGCTGAGGTTTCCTTCTCTTTCTCATGAGCAACTGGTAATCTATTTCTAACTTATAGCATATTTCCTCAATAACATATGAACATAAAAGAACTCAATTTTGTACAGCAAAAACATCACCGACCCTCTCCTCCCATGAAAAGTTATATTAAAAAAAGTACAGGAGAAGTTTCTGTCACCAATCAGTATTTTGTTCATTATTTTGAGAGGGATGACAATCCCACTGACATATCTCCTGTATAGCACTGTCAAACCTCAGTCGCTTATTTAATGGAACTCCACTGACTGTCGGTAAAATAGCCTCATACTGCATTCCAACAAAAAAATAAGCCACTTGTCTCATCATGGTAGATTTGTGGAGCTTTTCTGATTGATTAAACAAAGTAGGTCATAGGAGTATTTTTATGAAAAGTTTCCTTCATGGGCACAATGGAATAAAGATGTATAACACAATATACATTCAGTATCTGCCACCTTTCCCTTAAGGATAACACTCCCTTAAAATCTGCGTTAGAGTTAAACATCAACCCAATTTACAATTTCAGCCATTTTGTTTCCAGAATGTCACATATGAGACGTTTCTACAAACTAATGAATAAGTCTATTGGTCAGCGGCAAGGTGCCTGATGATAAAAACCGAAGTAGTAAACATGTGGGTAAAAAATCAAAGGTGTTTGCAATTAAGTTCCAGAAATGTTTAAAATTCTGAGAGGCATTAGTAAGGTGGACGGTAATAGTCTTTTATCAAATCTAGAGGGCATCGATTTAGGGTGAGAGGAGACTTTAAAAGGACCCGGAGGGAAATTTCTTCACATTGAGGAGGGTAAGCATATAGAATAAGCTGGCACTGTAAGTAGTTGAGGCAGAATCATTTAAAGGTATTCGAATAGGAACATGGCGGGAAGGCTAAGAGATATATGGGCTGAAATCAGGAAATTGCGACTAGGTGGTAGGGCACCATGGCTGGCATAGACTCGTTGGGCCGAAGGGCCTGTATTTCTGCTGCATTATTCTATGATTTGATCTGTCTGGATGGCACGCAATCAAAAGATTTTCACTGTATCACTATACTTCTGGCAATAATAAACCAGACACTAATTATAGCTTATATCCTCTGACCCAGGCAGCATCGTGGTAAACCTCTTCTGTACCCTTTCCAAAGCCTGCTCATTCTTCCTGTAATGGGGCGTCCAGAGATTTACACAACACTCCAAGTGCAGCCTATCTGAAGTTTTATATGAAATGCTGTCATCTCCCAGTTAATAACCCGAGTCACGTTATCAACAATATTTCAGCACATGACATCTCAACCCCGTCGAGCTGGTGAAGGGGGAAAGCTGAGATCCCAGGCCCCATTCATTGAATGGGAATGGTGAATGGGATAGTGAGATTTCCAACATTCACTGTCTGGGCAAAGCATCACATGACGGCCAGCTTCTGTATTTCAACAAGGAAGCAACGCTCTCAGGAAAGAAGAAAATTCGCCAGAAAGGCTGCCAGCTCCTCAATGGGATAATCCCTCGGTACCTTTCATCAGATTAGCCTGATGCTAACTTGATGTCCCGTCACTAACTAACAATGAATTTTACAGACTATTTATCTGAGGTCTCTTAAGCCTTCCTGTGCACTGAACCTTCTCTCCCCGACACTGCGATCAACATCTTCCCAGACAACTGTCTCCACTCAGAACCATAAACTACACTGCTGACTATTAAAGCTTTCAACTGACTTCAGCTTCGTGACTAATTGATTCCACGGCTAGGTGATGCCTGCCTGCTCTACTCCTGCCCAAAGCTGTGGAAGATCAGTGACACTTTCCATGCCGCCCATGCATAGGAACTAGTTAAAGACAGGCAGTGATGGACTTAAAAACTTATTGCATCACAAATACATATTACTTGGTCAACAAAGTTGAAAAAAATATCTGTCCTCCACTAACTGCTGGGTCTGAAAGGATCTACATGAACTGCTGGGAAAGAGGAGGTGAGAGGAGGAGCCTGGTTGAGAAAGGAAATTTTAATGCCCTTTGAAAGCAAGGAGACAATAATAACAACCTTCATTTATATAGCAACCTTGACATATTAAAAAAAACATTCACAGGAATGTTATCAACCAAAAAACTAACAAGGGAGATGTTATGACAGATGGTTGCTAACATGATTGGAAGGGCAGGTTCTAAAGAAAGGAAGATGGAGAAACAGTCAAGAAAGGAACTAACTGAAGGTCATTGTGGACCAATTAAACTCACAGGTAGTCAAGTAGCTGGAATCAGAGGGGAATGTTGAACTTGGAAGAGTTACTGAGCTGGGGAGGATTATATTACAAAGGGTGATGAAATTATGATGAGAACTAAAAACACAGGGGGGAGTTTTTGACTGAAGCAAAGTGAAGGAGAGCAAATGTAAGTCTACCCCTAACTTAAATAATTGCAGTAAACTTGATAATAGACCACTACAGTGAGTTATATGGCAATAAGTCCGTTACATGTATATCTCGTGCATTAGCGAGAACACCTCTAAATTACAGTCCACCTCTCTGCTTACCTCAGCCCATCTACAATTGAAATACACTGGCTCTTCTTGCCAAGTCCATCTCCAAGACTAACCTTGCCCACAGCCCATCCTTTATGATCTAAAATTTGAATATATATTAAAACTCTGTTGCTTCTCCACTGATCTACATGAGTCCCAAACTGAGCCTTCTTCCCTTGTTCACTGAAGATATTGGGAGAGGCCACAGATAGAGGGTTGCAGCCCAACCCTTCACTGCAAATCTAAACACTGCGTCAATCTGCATCTAATCTCCTGTACATCCTGCCTTTCATCACGGTCTCCTCAATTTCATCCCATTACTAATCATACTTTCAGCCAATTGGCATTATAGTACCACATGACCACACCCCCATCTCCGAAGCCTACACCTTTGCCCCTGCTCTTGGTTCTTCTTCCTACTCTCACTCTCTCTTTGGCTTCAGAAAGTTATCTTGACCATGCCTCTGTGAAGGTCCTTGGGATTTTCTTTAACCATATAAAGAGGCGACATACTGTAAATACAGGCTACTGCTGTTGTTGGTGGTGATTTTGAATGAGTTGAAAGATGATCCCATCTGCTCAATAACTCTATACCCATGCCTCCTTGCCCAAACCACCACGACCCACAGCCCTGCTCTTTGGAAAGTAAATCTTAACAGAAACATTTAATCCGAGGCAAGAATTAAGCTTCTAAAATGGCACCATGAGATGGCAGTGTGTGAAGCCACAGTAACCATGCGAAATATATTGCTCTGCTGTTTAATTGGCGATGCTAATCATATTTTCATTTCGATGGAATTGGAGATCAAGGTATAATTTAGGCAGGTTTTTAAGAGAACAGAAATCTGAAATAAAAACAGTAATGCTGAAAAAAGGGTAACAGTCCTTCAGTCATTCACTTGGATGCTGAGATTAGTTTTAAAATAATTTACAAAGAATAACAGTTAAATTTATCACTGGAATTTTATTGGCAGTTTAGGCAGTGATTCCTGAAGAATATAAAGGATCTTGTTTCACACCAGGAACACATACCTCAGAGATTATTTACACTGACAGCTCAAGAAGATACATTAAAAAAAGATGGACATTAATCTTATAGTCATGTAGGTACTGTTACCCCATAATACCCGAGACTGTGGTGCCGCTCCAAACTCAAATTTAAAATGCCCGAACGTGCCCGTTTCAATCCTGTTCCTATGGTCAATGGGAAGGCAGTCATAATCATAAAGACCCTAAATGTGACCATTTCATAGAACGAGGCAAACCTCAACAGCAGGTCTGACAGACTCGCTGAGATTAACAGCATGGACAAGCATTGAGCATAGGATACGAATGACTACATCTGCAAAGAAGCCAGGTGGATGAATACGTCTGCAGTGATTTAATTAAGCTCTCTTACACTCTTGGCTTCAGCAAGCAAAGCCAATGAAAACAAGGAAATAAACAACAAGCATAAATTTTAATCTCCGGAACATTCTGACTTCTAGCGGCAAGACCCGAGGGTGCTGATTCCTTTTTTGAGACCGGGAACAGAATCCGTGTTTCGGCATAGTTTCTCATGGAATAATTATTATTTTCTATTTCACTATTTTGATATTTTGCACCCAGTTGATCTCCCCTGCTCTAGCACACAAGGCAGAGCATTGGACAACAGTGACGGTCCAGCAGTTCGAATCACGGCTTTTATCCGTGATGTCATGCAAAATTATGTACCGAGCTATAAACATTCATTCGCAACAGGCTTTACAGATCACCTGAAGATATATCTGAGGATACAACCAATGCGGTGACGTCTGAATGGGACTCAAAGCTTGTTACAACAGCGAGAGAGACGCAAGGGGGAACACAAGGATGAATAAATGTCTATTAGTACAGTCAATCACAGACAAAATAAAAACCTGATCCGAACTCAAGCTCCAAATGTAGTAGCTATTTTCTCCTCTTTGTTCCCCCCATCGAAAAAAAATATTCTGCCGCGTTCTTGACAAGGGAAAATCCTCCATTTTCTAACCCAACCTGTTCATGTCGCCCCTCCCACTATCACCATGACATCGGTGGCAACAGGCCCGACTCTAGTCCTCCCGCAGAGAAATAGGCAGAAAGGATGATTTTATTATTTGAATTAAATGCCGCTCTTTAAAAAAATATTAACAGTCTTCTCTTAGGCAAGCTGTGAATAATCCCTTCTTCTGAGAGTTTACTAGCACGTTCAAAGATTGCATCTGGAAACGGAATAGGCATAAACCACACCCGAGGGGAATTTACAGAGTATTCTGAAAAAAAAATTATCCACAACAGGATAGGATGTCAATTAAACACCTAACTCAAGTCTATTCTATCAAAGGAAGTAGCTCCATACTATTCCACCAGTGCATAACTTATCACCATTTTGTGTTTTAGCAGTTATGTTAAATGGCTTAGTGCAACCATTAAGAATAAACTAACATGCTCGACTTGATAAAAATAGCTGCAAACATTTCCCATGCTGCACCATCAATGGATATGACAGATGCAACAAAAAAAAGGACAAAAATAATGCTGAAACTGTTTCTGAAGGAGTGCAACCTAATTATGAGAAAATATGAGGCATCAAAAGGGTGATTTTATCAGTCTCCATTTCACTGCTCAGTGAACTACCATCATAAATTATGTGTAGGTAGCAAAACCTATCTTCCTAAAATTTCCCAACTACCTTAATCGATGTCCTACAACACTGAGCCTTGCACCAATGACTGTGGCAGGACCAGGGAAGGGAGAAGGTTAGCAATCAAATAGACCCAGGCAGCAAATAAGTCAGCAATATGGTTAATCAGAGGACCAGAATGTTGGGAGGGTGAGATCAACAAGATGGAGAATGAGAGGAGTGTACCGAGAGCAGAAAACATAAAGGAGTTGGAGGGGCTTACTGTTCTGGTTAACAACGGATGGTGCAATCCTAGTCACATTATGATCGAGGAACGTGTTTGTAGACCAGATATTGAACTTCTTGCTGTTGGACTCCGGCCATATTCCACCGAGATACAACACTGGGCATCACGGGAGGTTGTTCCTGCCTGTGGCCATCGAACTTTGCAGCTCCTCCCGTGGAGGGTCAGACACCCTGAGCCAATAGGCTGGTCCTGGACTTATTTCCATCTGGCATAGTTTGCATATTGTTGTTTGATTGTTTGTGGTTTTGTATTGCTATATTTATGCTCTATTCTTGGTTGGTGCAGCTGTAACGAAACCCAATTTCCCTCGGGATCAATAAAGTATATCTATCTATCTATCTATATAAGGGACTTACCTCGGTGGTATCACTACAAAGACCTGGTTGTTCTGGGACTGATCAACGTTGCTCAGTCCCAGCAAAACGTATTAATTTTCACTTCAAAGATTCCAGAAAAGGGACCTGCGTGGTGAATAACGTTACTTGATCCTGTTCAGGTACATTTAATTACAACTAAAGTCAAGAAGTCCTGGGGACCAAACACCAGAGTGTCACAACACCAGGCAACATGTTTGCTAGTATATTTCACTTGGTACTACCTACATCTTCAATCAAACGGTGCTGAAATGAACACCAACAAGCAAATTATTTTCCAACCAGTATTTTTCAAATGAATGAAGATATCAGAAGATGGATAGAATTGGAATCAGGGTAATGGTTTGCCCATTACCTTCCCAAGTAGAAACACAGATTCAAAGGGTTACATTCTTCTACACCAGTTGGTTAATTTTAATGTGTATCAATACTGGCTCAGTTGGTAGCTTCTCAGCGTAGAGTCAGGAGGTTATACATCCAGGTCAATATTGATCGCTCAGCCAATGTTACCAGAAAGGGAGTTCAATCATCATCACAATGTTATTAATGAGAGCTTGCAAACTGGCTGCCATGTCTTCAACATGACAAAAGTAACCACATTTGCAAGGTACGTTGCTGGCTGTGAAGCACTTTGGCATATGTGATGTACACAACCAGGCTTTTCCTCATTCATGTTTGCAATGAAGGCTGAACCAGCTCCAGCCCTCACAGACGGAATCCAACACGCGGCTTCAGAGAGGGGTCACGCAAAGAACCTCTGGCTGATGAGCCTGGTTCCAGAACTCCTGTTGCTATAACTGAATCTGGCCACGTGCAAACACTTTACAGCATTTATTACCAAGATTTCTCTTAAAAATAGACAACTCATTTCAAAGTTCTAAGTACGTTTTATTATCAATGTACATATACAGTTTGTCACCATATACAACCCTGAGATTCATTTTCCTGCAGGCATACTCAACTCTGAATTCCGACGCCCCAAGCTGTAATAGTGTTGTACGGACTGCTGCGTTACCATGGCACCCATTCATCAATAAAAACATCAACGAAAAGGGCTGACTCCTCTGCTGTCTATATCTGCACATATGTCTGCATTTGTAGTTTGTTGTCCATTGATCCTGTTTACAGTTATTAAGATTTGCTAAGTATGCCCACAGAAAAAAGAACCTCAGGGTGGTGACATGTATGTACTCTGATAATAAATTTTACTTTGAACTTTGAACTTCATTTTACAAAGTGAAACAACCCATGAACACTACCTCACTACTTTTTATTTCTATTTTTGCATTACTTATTTAATTTATATATTTTTAACATACATATATGTGTATGTGTATATATATTATATAGTTACTGTAATTCACAAGTTTTCTCTATTATTATGTATTGCATTGTACTGCTACCACAAAAAAAAACAAATTTCATGACATATGCCAGTGATATTAAACTTGATTCTGATTCCGAACTTATAAACATCTGCACTGTACAATGCCAAAATTTGAGCAGGCCAAGGGTACACCAGATACAAGCATTTAAAATCAAGAAGAGTTTTGATAAGAGTCAACAGTCAGAAGCTGTTTGCAGTGGCTGGAGAGGCAGTAACCTGAAGACATGGATTTCAGAGATGAAACGAGAGAAAACCAAATTACGCAGCAAGCGATTGTGATCTGGAGCAGACTGCTGGGAAGTGTCTGTGGGCACAGAGGCAGTAAAACAGCTTTCCACAGGGAAGTAAATATTTGAAGGGAAAGTCTGCGGGGCCATGAGGAATGAGCAAAGGAAAGTTTTACTGTAGACACAGCACTGATACGATGGGTCAAGTGGCCTTTGTGATTCACAGAGCAGATGGCGACAACGTATCTCAATCCTTGAACAACAGTCTTTTCTACGTTCCACTTTAGCTGGATGAGGAACAACATTCAAGTGCCAGTTGCTATTTTTGATGCAGTTTGGAATTGGCTGCTTCATTATTCTCACCATGGACGAAACTGGGTAGTTTTGATTACTTAAATGATGCATCAGTTAAATCCACCAACTTTGCCTCTTTTCGAAATGACAAATTAAGGTTAGAACAAAAAACTACAGCTGCACATTCAGTTGCCCCATTGCCTCCTGTATTTTTTTGTTACTCCAGATTCTTCACCCACCACTCCTTGGACATACACAAGTCGTCGAATTAAGTGACACCGAAATAGGGCCTGCACCTTGATGCACCCATGCCAATACTGTACCTATCTAAACTATTCCCATTTGCCTGCTTCCTCCTATGCTTTCCTTATTCAAATGCATGTCTAAATACCTCTGAAATGTTGTGGTTATTTCAGTGTCTCCCATCCCCCTTCTGGAAGCAAGTTCCAGATACTAACCACTCTTTGTGGCAACCTTTCCCATCCGATCGCCTTTGAATCCCCTCTCACTCACCCTAAGCCTATGCCATTTTGCAGATGATACCATACCATGGGGAAAAAAAAGATTCTGACTACCTACTTTATCTGTATCTCTCATAATCCTACATACAGTCAGCCCTCCTTATCCGCGAGGGATTGGTTCCGGGACCCCGCGGGGATACCAAAAAACGCGGATGCTCAAACTATATACTAAGTCAAACGTTTGACTAACTGACGCTAAATAATACCGGATGTACCTGTTCCGATTTACTTAGTGAGAGAACTTCTGGTTTCTTTTCGATCCCGATCCACGATAACCTACGCACATCCTCCCGTTTACGTTAAATCATCTCTAGATTACTTATAACACCTAATACAATGTAAATGCTATGTAAAATAGTTGTTATACTGCATTGTTTAGGGAATAATGACAAGAAAAAAAAGTGTGTACATGTTCGAACAACAAGTGCTGGAAGAGCATGTCCGGGTTTTCTCAATTCGCGGTTGGTTGAATTTGTACATGCAGAACTCGTGGATAAAGAGGGACGACTGTACTTAATCAGATCACCTCTCAGCCTCCTTCACCCAGGGTAAACTTACTTACTTACTGCCCACCACATCACTGTTGCTTAGGACAGCAATGAAGGTCCTCCATCTTCATTGCTGTTTCCGTAACCATTTTACTTTGACCAGTCAGGGTTGTTAGCTCTGAGCTGAACCCCTGAACCTGGAGGACCGGTGGACCACTCTTAGTCTGGCCTCTACCCTGTGACCTGCTTGGCATGGGTGACCCCACCAAGAATCAAAGCACAAGGCCCTGACTCCAGCCAACATAGCTTTCCGGGTCACTGAGGCACGCAAGCCTCCAAACCCAATGACAAGGTTGTGGTCCTCTTGCAGGCTCGGGCAAACAAGCCCAGCCTAATCAATCTCTCCCTGTAACTGAAGTTCTCTAATCCAGGCAATATCCTAGAAAATCTCAGCAGGCTCTCCAGCGCAGTCTTATGCTTCTAATGCTTAGTAATATAGCCACACTATGAAAGTTGAATTCTTAAGGCAAAATTCATAGCAAACTTTATCAAATATCCCAGTGTGATCTGTGCCGACAGCCTGTATGCATTAAATGTTCACACCTCAGCATATCCTGCACATCTGTGTGCAAGAGGTGGAATTCCTACATGAGCTGGAAGCCAGATGTTGGCATAACTGACTTTCCACACTGTGGAGTAGACTCGACAATGAGCCCACCAGCACAGCACTAATTCACAGAAGGGAGGATTCAAGGACCTTTCACATCAGGCCTCCAGACTTAAACCAAGAAGGACTGGCACATGAATGGCCCATCCTGCATTTGAAAAAGGTCACCTGAACCTGTGGGAAATTAGGTGTAGTGAAATGCTTTTCTTATTTTATGCCGTTTTATTTTTAATTGTGTTACTTATTTTTTAAAATGTTTTAAACACTTTTTGACCAAATCATTTAAATCTATTTGAAAACTCCTTTGTGCTCTTGCCCGCTAGAGAAATTTAAGTACCTTTAAAACACTTCAGACAGCTGGGGAGCTAGTAAAGGCCACAAGGACATTCCCAGTGAAGGGAGTACGATATGATGCCAAAGGCTCACTTGACACTTGGAACGCTCTGCCTTGTAGATTCATGGATGCAGGGTAAGGTCTGTGAACTTGTCATTCGGAATAGGTCAGTGCCGACGTCTGGGGAATGGATCAGGCCCAGCTTATGTGACTGTACTGAGGTACATAAATTTTAAAAAGGATTTTTTTTTTTTAAAGTATGCTCCAAGCAGCCGGCTGGTGGCGTGGTGGCATCAGCACCGGACTTCGAAGGCTCCCAGGTTCAACTCCAGCTGGCTCTCTTGCACGCTTTCCATCCGTGCTGGGTTGAGCATCAAGCTAGCAACTCGGCCTCATAAAAATAAGAAAGCCTGCTAAAAAAGGCGCCGTGATGACGGCGTCCCGATGACTCCACTTGGAGTTGAGGGATTTCTTCTTCAATGCTCCAAGTAGGTCGGTCTCAGTTTTGCCAAAGCTGAAAAAACATGTAAACTTTAACGTATTTCACAGACCACCAACCTGTTAGTTGCATTTGGAAGTGCAGCATTAATCAGCACAGCTACAATTCGACCTCAGCCTCTGACGCCTTGCCTTGACCGCTCTCCCGACTCTGTTTAGCAGCTGAGAGTGTCATCATGTACTCACGGTAAAGGAGACACATGCCAACTCGATTTCACACACCTCAACGAACAGAGCTGAGCTGCCCCTGAATCATAATTACAGCAGGTCTACTCTGTGCCCATTGCTGGCTCCAGCAACACCTTGTTTACAGCAACATTTCGTGCCAGTTGGATCATTAAACTGCATTGGCACAGACACAAAGAAAGGTACTGACTGGTTGAGATGATCCTCGTGGTACGTACTAATGGAATTAAGTGCCCTGGTTGCTAATCAGACTAGCTTCATATTGGTAATTACAGACATGCATCACCTCACCCCAACTGTTCTACGTTGAGAAGTGAGAGGATATATCAGTACGTACAACACCAGATGTTGCTATGTTGCCACTCTCTGCTTTCTGAAATAGCTGCTGGTGAGGGCAGGTAACTTACAAGTCACTCTCTTTAATTACTTTCTGTACTTGCCTCGCTGGTATCACAGGGAAGCTGCCAGTCAGCCATAAGGAAGAGAGGTCTGCCTGGGGTGAAACCTCAGCCAAGCACCCTGCTCTGGTTCACACCCTATGCAGCAGTGCGCGAGTGGAAGCACGTGACAAGAGCTACCCGCGGCCGAGAACAAACCAGACCCGGCGCTGGGTCACTTCTTACAGTCCAGCAGTGAGAACGGTTCATAATGTGCTTGACTGGCTGTTTGGATGTGCTTTGGACATCCTGAAAAGGAAGCGATAGGGTAGTGTAGTGCTATTACAGCGCCGGTTCAGTTTCCACTGCTGTATGACCTCCCCATTCCAAAGATGTACAGTTCGTGAGTTAATCGATCACATGGATTTAGTTGGTCAGCGCGGGCTCATTGCCCTGGAAGGACCCACAACCGTTCCGTATCTCTGTATAAAAAAATAATATGTCAAAGATTCCATAGAATTCCAAAATTTTTTAATTAAACAATTTGACTTGTACTGTTCACAACTTCAGGGGGACCCAAAAACCTTCAGATCCAATGATTTATTCTTTTGAGATGTACTGATATAATATTATAACACAGCAGTGTTGCGACCACAACACTTGTTTTATACTGATGCTAATTTAGAGCTAGTGAGATTTACTTGGGAGAATGCCGCTCTTCGAAAAAATGCCAAGAGGTATCGTGTGCCCGGTTGAGGGGTCTTTGAAGGGACTTTATCCTGAGGTTGGCACCTCTGATGGTGCAGCACTCCCTCTTCATCCCACTAGGATTTTGTGTTCAAGTCTCTGCAGCTGGACTTGAACTCACAACCTTCGGAACGGGAGGTGAGAGGTCTCCCAGCAGAGTACAGGGACTACTGGAGGCCCAGAGCCCTATCCCTACCCTATATCACAATCAGAATCATTAAAATAAGGTTATTTATTACTGATATACAGCATGTCATGAAATCTGCTTTATGTATTTGTTTGTTTATTTATTCATTTGTTTGCTAGTTGAGAAACAGTATGGAATAGGCCCCTCCAGCCCTTTGAGACAGCACATCCAGCAACCCCCAAATTAACCCTAGCCTAGCCACAGGACCATTTACAGTAACCAATTAACTTATCAACCAACACATCTCTGGACTGTGGGAGAAAACCGGAGCACCCACAGAAAACCAAGATGGTCAGTGGGACAACGTACAAACTCCTGAAAGACAGCAACGGGAATTGAACCAAGGTTGCTGGTACTATAAAGCGTTGCGCTAACCACTACACTACCATATCATTTGGAGACCTTAAGACCATAAGACATAGCAGCAGAATTAGGCCATTCAGCCCCATCAAGTCTGCTCTGCTGTTCCATCATGGCTGATCCCGGTTCTCACTCAACCCCAATGCACCTGCCTCCTCGGCATATCCTGTAATGCCCTGACTGATCAGCAAACTATTAGCTTCTGCCTCAAATGCACCCACAGACTTGGCCTCCACCGCCGTCTGTGTCGGGGAATTCCACAGATTCACTGCCCTCTGACTAAATAAAATCCTCCTTAACTACTCTAAAAGGTCGCTCCTCAGTTTTGAGGCTGTGCCCTCTGTTATGGCTACCCCCACCATACGAAAAGTCCTCTCCTCATCCACCCTATCTCGACCTTCCCACATTCGGTGGGTTTCAGTGAGATTTAACATGCCCCACCTGCATTTATTAAACATAGATCAGTGCAAGAGTACAGACCCAAGGCTGGCAAATGCTCCTCATATCTCAACCTCTTCATTCCCGGAATCATCTTCTTGAACATCCTCTGGACTCTCTCCAACGACAACACACCTTTTCAGAAATGGGTCCCAAATTTTCTAAGTGTGGCCTAAGTCGTGTCTTATAAAGTATCAGCATTATCTCCTTGCTTTTCTATTCCACTTCACTTTAAATAAATGCCAGCATTGCATTTACCTTCTTTACCACAGGCTCAACCTGTAAATTAACCTTCTGGGAGTCTTGTGGTAGTGATACAGTAAAAGGCTTTTAAAAATTACTCTGTTGCAATAAAAAGTGAATGGGGGAGAAAAGGACATAGTGGGGTAAAAAGATATTTAAAGTTTAGCTTTATTTGTCACATGTATACCGAAACATAAAGTGAAGTACGTTATTTGCCTCAGTGACCAACGCTGCCCAAATACGCGCGTGGGGCAGCCCAAAAGTGTTGCCACATTTCCGGCGCCAACATACAATGGCTGCAAGTTACTAATCCTCACCCTAGCCCATATGTCTTTGGAACGTGGGAGGAAACTGGAGAACCCAGAGGAAATCCACATGGTCACGGGGAGAAGATACAAACTCCTAACAAACAGCAGTGGGAATTGAACCCTGGTCACTGGCACTGCCTTACACTAACCACTATGCTGCTATGCATAGTGTTCAGGGCCTGTTCAGAAATCTGAAAGGAAGAAGCTGTTTTCAAAATAAGTTCAATGTAGGCATTCAGGCTCCTGTATCTCCTCCCTGGTGGTAGAATTGAGAAGAGGACATGTCCTGAAACCAAGAACATTTCTTGGAATGCTTGGCCTGAGGTGAGAAATACCAGGGAGGGGTGGTAAAGCCAGGTACTCTCACAAATTTTAAGAAGTATCTATGCCTTCACTTGAATGGCGAGAGTGTGGAAGGCAACAGACCAAGTGCCGGTAAATGGGGCTAGTATAGCTGGCATTGACATAGAGGGCAGAAGGGTCTGTGGTCTGCACTGTGAGGCTCTCTGACTTTGAGATTTAAGAAGGGAGAACATTGAGAGAAGAAATGAAATGGAACTGTGAGACTGGGAACTACTGAGACGCAATTTCCACCACAAAGGCCGACAGAACTTATTATACTGTGTAATTCTTTCATTAAATCACCGCAAATGTGGTTGGATGGATAGAGGGATTAGCTTCTACTGGTTATTGCTCCAGCTGCTATGCTGATCTTTAAGGGTGTCAGCGGCAGCCCCATAGCATTAACAATGGCCCAGTCAACTACTAAAGTAATTGAAGCAGATAAAGGGTAAGCCATTAAGAAGAGTTCCTTTACAAACCACAAACCGCTGTTAATGAAAATTTGTCATTTGTTGACACCGCTGATCACAGTGCAGCGGGTTAATAGTATTAAACTGTCCAAAAATGTCACCCATGGCTGCTGCAATGTCATTCTGCTGCCACCCTTGACAGAATTAAACCAGATTTTCTGAGTATCCAACTGATTCCACCTTCCCCTTCCTCTCCACCCTCCCCCCCCCCACCCATCTCAACCTACACACACTCACACACGCACACAAAACATGAGGCTTTGAACCGCAGCCAAAGGTAGAAAATGAGAGCAGCTGCACGTAACCCTTCATTCTCAGGCCAGTCACAGCGCTCGGTGATAAGGATGGCACCTCTGATGGGAGGAGAAAGGCTTCATCACCTGGTCACCCTTGGTCAATCATGGCAGTGACAGCAGTCACAATCTTGGGAGCTCCATAAACTGCACTAAGCATGACACGTATTGTCCAGATTGCGCTGCAGTCTGAAACTCTCTAATCCGCCATTCTGTGGTCCACTGCATTGTGAATCTGTGGACCGATCTGCATCATGAACTATTTCCAAGATCTAAAACTAACTAAGGTCTGTACTAATCAGCAGCTAATTATCGCACCAGTGTGACTTTTGCAATCTGAGCCAACGCTTCTGATTTACAGAATCTGTGGGCTACAGACAGTTCTCAGAACCCTTATGTGTCCCAGGAAGTGCCTACCCTTAAAAACTTTTACCCTTAAAGATGATCACAGGTAAAGTTCAAAGTAAATTTACTATCAACGTACATATATGTCACCATACACAACCCTGAGGTTAAATTACTTTTACTCAATACTCAATAAATCTATAGAATAATAATCAAAACACATCACCCAACTTTCAACCAGAGTGCAGAAGACAACAAATTGTGCAAATACAAACGAAGAAATAATAATAATAATAAGTAAATAAGCAATAAATATCGATATCATGAGATGAAGAGTTCTTGAAAGTG
The DNA here is from genome assembly GCF_963921235.1 of Mobula hypostoma. Classification (NCBI taxonomy): domain Eukaryota; kingdom Metazoa; phylum Chordata; class Chondrichthyes; order Myliobatiformes; family Myliobatidae; genus Mobula; species Mobula hypostoma. The sequence goes on from NC_086120.1 coordinate 32,650,821, forward strand.
AGTCTATTGATTGGTGGAACACTTCAATGATAGGAAGTGAAGTTGAGTTCAGTTATCGCCCTTGGTTCAAGAGCCTGATGGTGGTGTGCTCCAACACCAATCAAGTCACAAGGGCGTCGGAATAAAGTGTTTCAACCTGCCGTCACCATCCAACCATACCTGGATGCTTGATCCAACAGTAATGACAGCTATTGATGTAACCAGTTCAACAGTCTGTTTGCACACAGCCAAGCAAAATGATAATGAACAAATATCCACTTTAAAGTTCTGATGAGAAGTCAACAAACTGAAATGTTCACTCCATTTCTCTCTGTACAGAACTTGCTGAGAATTTCCAGCATTTTCACACAACTGTTTTAACAATGCTGATTGAGGGTGGGAGGATGGGAAAGGGGCTTGTTTTCAGCTGTTGTGGTCTTGTTTTGTTACTACTCATGTCCAAGATTGTTTTATGTCATTTCCTTTACACAAGTATAAATACTTGTTACTCCAAATCCGATGCAGTACAATAAAAAACACAATAAGATAAAGAATACAATAACAATAAAAACACAGTGAAAAACACTCTTCTCACTGTTACCATCAGGTAGGAGGTACAGAAGCCTGAAGACACACACTCAGCGATTCAGGAACAGCTCCTTCCCCTCTGCCATCCGATTTCTAAATGGACATTGAATCTTTGGACACTACCTCACTTTTTTTAAAAATATACAGTATTTGTGTATTTGCACATTTTTTTAAAAATCTATTCCATAAACGTAATTGATTTACTTGTTTATTTATTATTTTTATTTATAATTTTTTTTTCTCTCTGCTAGATTATTTATTGCATTGAACTGCTGCTGCTAAATTAACAAATTTCACGTCACATGCCGGTGATAATAAACCTGATTCTGATTCTCAGTAAATATAGAGTATAAAAACATAAGATAATTTATTGTCAGACATTGATTCTGTGCCCATAAAGTGACACTAGACACAGGAGTGTTCGTTCATAAGGTGACTGACAGGAAATGATAAAATAGTGGTGGTTGGGGGTGTAGAAGGGTAAAATAGTTGGTGGAGTTGTTGATCACTTTTACTACTTGCGGAAAGTAACTATTTATTTTTTTCTTTCTGTATTTATTGAGATACAGTGCAAAATCGGCCCCCCGGCCCTTCGAGCTGTGCCGCTGAGCAACCCCACCCCTCCCCCAGCCTAATGATGGGACAATTTACAATGACCAATTAACCTACCAACTGAAAACAAACAAGAAAAAATCTGCAGATGCTGGAAATCCACGTAACACACACAAAATGCTGGAGGAACTCTGCAGACCAGATAGCATCTATGGAAAAGAGTACAATCAATGTTTCGGGCTGAGACCCTTCAGCAGGACTGGAGAAAAAAAGTTCTCCAGCCCTCCTGAAGGGTCTAGGCCTGAAATGTCCACTGTACACTTCTCCTCTGCTGTCTGGCCTGCAAGAGTCCCTCCAGCATTTTGTGTGTGTAACCTACCAGCTGGTATTTCTTTGGACTGTGAGGGGAAACTGGAGCACCCACAGGAAACCCACACAGTCGCAGGGAGAACGTACAAATTTAAAGGCAGTGGTAGGAATTGAACTCAGGTCACCTGTACTATAAAGTGTTGTGCTGACCACTATGGTTCCATGCTGACCCTGGTGGTCCCGGCGTGGATGCTACGTACCCTCCTCCCTGATGGGAGTGGGACAAACAGTCGATGAGCAAATGATCAACACGAACAGCTGAGCATTGTGGGTACGCTGTGTTGGCTCTGGTGGGCTGCCTCCAGCATGTTCTGGGTTTTTTGGTTGCTCAAACAACGCATTTCACGGTATGTTTCAATGGACTACATATGATAAATAAATCTGAATCTGAATCTGAGAGATACAAATTCCCTCCACATAATAATGCCAAATGCTCTTCTAAAACGGTAGCAGGCGTGTCTTTGAGAAAGTCCCATTTTCTGACTTTGGAAAAGTCGAAGTAAATTTATTACCAAAGTACATATATGTCACCATATACTACCTTGAGATTCATTTTCTTGCCCGCATTTACAAGAAAGTATACAACATAATTTATGAAAAACTATACATAAACAAAGACTGACAAATAACCAATGTGCAGAAGAAGACAAATCGTGCAAATAATTTTAAAAAGTAAATAAATAATACTGAAAACATAAGTTATAGAGTCCTTGGAAGTGAGTCTATAAGTTGTAGAATCAGTTCAGTGTTGAGATGTGTGAAATTATCCGTGCTGGTTCAGGAGCCTGACGGTTGAAGAGTAGTAACTGTCCTTGAACCTGGTGGGGTGGGACCTAAGGCTCCTGTACCTCCTTCTCAGTGGGAGATATGACAAGACAGCATGACCTGGATGGGGTGATGGGTTCTTGATGATGGATGCTGCTACCTTGTGGCAGTGCTCCTTGCAAATGTAATTAATAATGGCATAATGATGTCTCTCAATACTGTACTGGACAATTAACATAGATCTTGCATACAAGTATCTGGAGTGGGGTTTGAGCCCACAGTTTTCTGAGTCAGAGACTGGCGTACGACTTACTAGGTCAGTGCTGCATCAGTCTTTAATTAAAGATAAAGCCTTAGACTGTTGTTGCCATCAGCAACAGAGCAATCATACAAAGCAAGTCTTTTAAAGCTCTGTAAATAGAGCACTAGCCACTGTACAAATCACAGCTCTCCCCTTCTCCATGACAAGATGTGACAAGGCGTTGCATAGGATATGGTGTGACTTTGCTAATGATTCCACTAATCGATCTGTTAGAGCTCTGCTTGCTTGGCAACGATCAATTACTGGAATAGTTATAAGTGTTTCTGAGAACCACTTCAGCCTAGAAGAGGTGCATTGATTGTGAGAACCTATTTCATAAGAAACAACAGCAACAACAATGGTGACGTCTGTGGAAATGCTAACTTGATATGAGCTGCTGCAGTCTAATTTCCTTGTGTTTATTTCTTAATAGTCTCTTGTGTGAGGCCGAGTAGATATTTCACTGCTAAAGATCTACAAGACAGGAAAAAGTCAATACATGATTTCACATCTCCAGGCAAAAGCATACATGTCGAGCTTTCTTCAGCAGGCCTCACAGGCTATTGGCACTGCACAGAGGACAACCCAAATAGGACATGACTTTTGCTTTGCTCCACAATCCAACAGCACTTTGCAGGAAACTTGAAATATGTTAGGTCTCTATTATGTCAGTGACAGCATGGATAGGGACATTTGGGCTTCTGGGTCAGAAAGTTGCGGGTTTAGATCCCACCTTGGCAGCATGAGCCCACAACAGGGACTGACGCTCAAGTGCAGTGTTGAGGGAGTGCTATACTGTCACAGGTATGGTCTTTTGGAGGAGACAGTCAGCCAAGCCATATTTCCACTTATATGATCAAAAAAGATCCTGTTGCACAAGATTTACAAAATAGTTTGCAGATAGTCCTCCACCAATGTCCATAAACGTTGACTGCACTATTTCCATAAATGCTGCCTGAGTTCCTCCAGCATTTTGTGTATTACAAAGGTTAACTCTTTTGCTCTTACCACAAATGCTACATAATCCTGATCTCAGCCCAAAACTTTTGACTGTTTTTCCTCTCCATAGATGCTGCCTGACCTGCTAAGTGTCTCCAACAAATCTTGTTTGTGTTGCTACCTAGCCTGCTTCCAGCATTTTCTGTTTTTATTATCTGCAAAACTGTTCATCTGATTGCTGGTTCTTTGATAAGTGGAACTTCCTCCATGTAAATTGGCTGCTGATTATGACCCTAATTTCCAATCTGTGGAAATTAAAGAGCGCACTATACTTGGCCTTGACTGAATGTGCTTAGCCCAGGTGATTGACACTTAGCATTGAGCTTCTTACTTCTCACATCATGACTCCTGTCCCATTTCTTTCTTTTCTTTCCTTTCTCTCTCTCACTCTCACACACACTCTCAATCTCACACTCTTTCTCTCTCACACACTCTCTCTCTCTCTCCCTCACAAACACTCTCTCACTCTCACACTCTCTTATAAACACTCTCTCTCACAAACTCTCTCTCTCTCTCTCTCTCTCACACACACACACACACACACAAACACTCTGTCTCTCTGTTCAGGATGCCTCACCCTGAACAGAGTTTCAGTGGAAGTGCAAGGTGAAAGCTGGCAGAACATTATCCTCCAAGAATTTTGGCCACATCCACATCTCAGCCACAATTTAATTAGGGCCTTATTGTTGATTTTTCAACATTCAGTTGTGATTACACTTTAAAACATATGTCCTTAAGTGGCTGTAAAATGCTTTGGGATATCCTGAGATCTGCCAGTTGATAGAAAGGTGAAGATACTCAAGTCCCAAACGCTCCAAGCAGAACAACTGCACACTTCCTTCTCTATTACTTTTGCATCCACATCAGTGCCTTCTCAGGCAAGGCCGCTCTTCACTTGCATCATCCTTTTCCAATCCACAGCCTGGTCAGTTTCACACTGTCTACGAAAGAAAGTTGGGTTGTGATTATGTCCATCCTCGGAGCGATAGATAAAGCTCTTGCTCTCTGTCAAAGAGGTTCAGCGTATATTCAGAGCAGCAGGTAAGCAGCTCCTGCAATGTGCCAAAAGCATCCCACTCAACCTCACATCCACAGGACACTCGGCCGACCAAGTTTGCTCTCCCATTCCATCATGGCTAACTTACTATCTCTCTCAACCCCATTCTTCTGTCTTCTCCCCGTAATCGTTGATACCCTTCCTAATCAAGAACCTATCAACTTCTGCTTTAAATATACCCAATGGCTAAGCCTCCACAGACATCTGTGACAATGAATTCCACAGACTCACCACCCTCTGGTTAAAGACACTCCTCGTCTTCTCTGTTCTAAAGGGACAGCCTTCTATTCTGAGGCTGTGCCATCTCAACCTCATGAACTGCTTCTGCCTATCTAATAAAACCGTTCCTCCGGCCTCTTTGAGTGACGTGACCCAATTAGAGCTGAAATGTGAGCATTTTTGAGCTCTGGACTTGAATCTGCGGGGAGATGGATTCAGACCGTCTAAACTCATCTCACTTAGAATTCTTAATAGCTGTCAAAAAGAAAGGAAAACCTTAATTCCATCTGTCTCGGATTGATCTGAACTTGTATCCCAAAGGTGAAAGGAACAGAATTGTAACCAGTGGATTGACTGCTGCAAGACTTCTTTTGTTAGATTCGATAGAAAAGTAAAATGCTTGCAGAAGAAGAATGAAGATTCCTACGCGCTGAGCTAACCAAGCACACGTGTTAATGGTGTTGTAATTGGCTACACTTGCATTTATTAAAAACAGCTTCTCACTGTTCACCATTTGGTCTTTGGTTTAGGTTTAGTTTTGTTCTGTCAACCAGGACCAGATTTATGAGTTGATGCTGAGATTAGGGAGGGTTACTAAACCATGCTCATATTCTCTTGATAATGATCTAAAAAGCCAGAATGGCACCTTTTCATGCTATAAGTTACTGTGATTCAAATGTGTTAAATTATAAAAGATATAAATAGAATTAGAAACCGAGAACAAGGAGACATCACCTTGGAACTAAATACTGGAAACAGGCCATTCGACCCTCTGAGTCTGAACTGATCAGTAAGTATATATATATATATATATATATATACACACACACACAGACACATACATATATATGCACATACACATGTTGGCGCATGGCCAAGTGGTTAAGGCGTTCGTCTAGTGATCTGAAGGTCGCTAGTTCGAGCCTTGGCTGAGGCAACGTGTTGTGTCCTCGAGCAAGGCACTTAACCACACATTGCTCTGCAACGACACTGGTGCCAAGCTGTATGGGTCCTAATGCCCTTCCCTTGGACAATATTGATGGCGTGGAGAGGGGAGACTTGCAGCATGGGCAACTGCTGGTCTTCCATACAACCTTGCCCAGGCCTGCGCCCTGAAACCTTCCAAGGCAAATCCATGGTCTCACGAGACTAATGGATGCCTTTAAAAAAAATACACACACACACATATGCACGCACATATATATATATAGAAAAACTTAAATTAGTGCCAAGAGAGAAAAAAAAAGTAGTGAGGTATTGTGGGTACAATGTCCATTCAGAAATCTGACGGCAGAGGTGAAGAGGCTGTTTCTGAATCGCTGGGTGTGTGCCTTCAGGCTTCTGTACCTACATGTCAACATTCTCTTTTATGCTTTGGCACTCTAACTTTGCATTAGTTATGTGGGGAAAGAGCCATGTATGCATGGTGCCCTCTAACTTGACAGAATGGGCATAAAACAGGTATTATGGGACTATGACATCGAGTGACATTCAGTCATTGTTCTGGACATATGCACTGTAATTGCGATCTTGTTGAATATACAGTCTTTGAGAGATACAGAATGGAAATGGGCCTTCAGAGATCTGAGTCCACACCAGTAACAGGTATCATTTGTTACTCGAATCCCACCCTAAGTGATTCTACTCCTCCACATGCTCATTGCCTGTCCCTGGATTTTAATCAGGGGGCCAATTAACCTACCAACCTGCATGTCGTAGGGTGAATGTGCAGACTACGCAGAAACAGTGCAGGAGCTCAGGACTGAATCGAGGTCTCAGGAACTCTGAGGAAGCTCCCCAGCCAGCTGCCCAATAAGCTCGGCAGAATGCAGACTCTATGCAGTGAGCTGTCTTCATTATGCAACCCTGATCTCTGTGGATGACGAAGGCATTGATTGACGTTAAAACGCACAGGTATGAAGTCAGGGACAAAAGTTTTATGCAGGAAGGGGAAGAGGATCTTGCACTCATTGTTAAAGATTGCAAACTTTTATTTCACTGCAATGCTTCCCACAGTTACTGCAAAGTAAGCAATATGACATGTTACCATGGAATGAATCACAATGAGTTCCACTTAAATGCCCTGGATCACAATTAAGGAAAACCTGAAGAACCATATCCATCAGCCAAAAGACATCAATGCCCATGTTCAGTGGGAAAACTGGTTTTATTATTTTATGGAGTATTGCTCAGGACAAACCTCCACTTTTTTGGGAACATCATACAGGTAGCTTCAGAATTAGTGTAGAATAAGGCAAAACTTCAAAGGGCTGACAGAGCAAAATCTATTCCCAAAGACTTGCAAATGGTTTGTAGATTCAAACAGATCATGATGCAGCAATAATGAATTTGGTGTTCACGTTTAAAACTTAGGGCAAAGCATAAGCAATAACAATACACTTTTTGTAAAAGTTGAGCATGTCTTCCTGCTCCTCAACCTCTGACTAGCATCACATGGGGCTCCAAGTCACATGTTGACTACCTCTGCCACATCACTATGTCTTCTCAAAATCATTCAAAGCTGTTCTATTTTTATTAAAAGTACATTAAATCTTCCAGCTAATTGAATTACAAAAGGAACTGATCCATAAAGCCAGTGCTTCAGTGACTGCAAAGGACTCTGGGGCATCCTGAGATTATGAAAGGCACGATATGTTCTGGTCCCTTACCTATAGAAGAATGAGAGGAAATCTTATAGAAACATATAACATTATGAAAGTGATAGATAAGATAGAGGCAGAAAAGTTGTTTCCACTGGCAGGTGAGACTAGAACTGGGGGACAGAGCCTCAACATTCGGGGGAGTAAACTTAGGACGGAGATGAGGAGGAAGTGCTTTTCCCAAAGAGTGGTGAATCTGTGGAACTTTCTGCCCAATGAAGCAGTGGAGCTACCTCAGTAGATATACTTAAGACAAGTTTGGATAGATTTTGGCACAGTAAGGGAATTAAGGGTTATGGGGGAAAAGGCAGGTAGGTTGAGATGAGACAATGGTCGGATCAGCCATGACCTTATTGAATGGCGGAGCAGGCTCAATGGGAAGATGGCCTACATCTACTCCTATTTCTTATGTTCTTATATCAATCGGATTAAAAGCATACAGAGAAAAATTACAAGGTTGTTGCTGGGACTTGAGGAACTGTGTTACGGGTAAAGGTTGAATATGTTAAGATTTTATTTCCTGGAATGTAAGAAAATGAGAAGAGATTTGATAGAAATATACAATTATGAAGGGTATAAGTAGAGTAAATACAAGCAGTCTTTTCCACTGAGGTTGGATGAGACTAGAACTAGAGGTCATAGGTTAAGGATGAAAGGTGAAATACTTAAGGGAAGCTGGAGGGGGAACTCTTTCACTCAGAGTGCGGAGCGAGCTGCCAGTGGAAGAGATGGATGTGGATTTAATTGCGACATTTAAGAGAAATTTGGATCGGTACATGGATGATAGGGGTATGGAGTGCTATGGTCTAGGTGCAGGTCAATGGGACTATGCAAAATAACAGTTCATCGTGGACTAGATGTGCCAAGTAACCCATTTCTGTGCTGTAGTGTTCTATGACTGTATAAGTACAAAGCAACACATACAAAATGCTGGAGGAACTCAGCAGGCCAAGCAACATCTATGGAAAAGAGAAAACAGTCGACGTTTCGGGCCGAGACCCTTCTTCGGGACTAGTCTCGGCCTGAAATGTCAACTGTTTACTCTATTCCGTAGATGCTGCCTGATCTGCTGAGTTCCTCAAGCATTTTGTGTGTTGCCTTGGATGTCCAGCATCTGCAAATTTTATCATGTTTGTGTCTACACAAATACTTCCAGGTATAGTCTCTGATTTGCTTTTTATTAAATAAAATGGAATGCTCTGTTTGAACAAGCAACAGCCAACTGAAGAGAAGAACACAGTTGATTCTGAGGTGCAGAAATGCTTTGCTCTGTGCCTCATGCCAAAGAAATGCTCAGTTGCTCGCAGATGTTGAAATTCAAGTTTGCAATGAGCTACTCTTCACCCACAGATGTCAAAAATGAAACAGCTACCCAGATGGTATGCAGTTATAACCTGTCCCAGAGCAAGATGAAGTACCCTGCTAATGGTTAAGGATAAACTCACTTTGGCACTTGGATAATCTGTTTCCTATTTTCAGCTGATACTGGTTGGTATGAAAGGAATAAACTTTTTTTCCGTGACTTCCTGAGCCCACATCAAGACTCCAACCGGTGACTCAGTCAAATCAAAAAAACACACTAATTGCCACATATTGTTAGATTAGATTCGATTTGATGAGCTTTATTTGCCACATGTATATCAAAACATTGAAACGTACAATGAAATATATTTTTGCATCAATGACAAATACTGTGAATACGAGCTGGGGGCAGCCTGCAAGCGTCACCAGCACCAACAAAGCAAGCCCACAATTTACTTGTACATTTTTGGAATGATTAAAGTCCGAAGTAAATTTTATTATCAAAGTACACCATATACCAGCCTGAGATCCATTTTCCTGCAGGCATACTCAGCAAATCTATAGCAAGTATAACAAGGTTAGTGAAAGATCAACCAGAGTGCAGAAGAGAACAAAATGTGCAAATGCAAATATAAATAAATAGCAATAAGTAATGAGAACATGAAATAACAAGATAAAGAGTCCTTAAAGTGAGATCATTGGCTGCAGGAACATTTCAGTGATGGGGCAAGTGAGTGTAGTTAGCCCCTTCTATTCAAGAACCTGATGGCTAAGGGACAGTAACCGTTCTTGAGCCTGGTGGTGTGAGTCCGGAGGCTCTTGTACCTTCTACCTGATGGCAGCAGTGAGACGAGTGGTTGGGATCTCTGATGATGGATGCTGCTTTCCTCCAGCATCGTTTCATGTAGATGCGCTCAATGGTTGGGAGGGCTTTACGTGTGATGTACTGGGCTGAATCCACTAATTTTTTTTGTAGGATTTTCCATTCAAAGGTACAGTATTGGTGTTCCCATACTTGGCCATGATGCAGCCAGTCAATATAGTCTCCACTACACATCCACAGAAGTTTGTTAAAGTTTTAGATGTCATCCCAAACCTCCACAAACTAGGAAGCAGAGGCGCTGACGGGTGGGTGGAAACCAGACCACCTGGAGGAAATCTACACAGTCATGTGAAGAATGTACAAACTCCTTACAAACAACAGCAGGAATTGAATCCTAATCTTACAGCTGGCTGCTTAAAGTGTTACACTAACCATTACGAGTTGCTCAGGCAGAAGATAAACTAATTACGTCCACGAACAATTGACTAAGCACCTTCCATTTCTGTAGCACCTGTAGCGCAGAACAAAACCTTCAAAAGAGACTTCACAGGAGATTATCAAGCACAACATCTACATGTAGCCACTTGAATGTTGAGAAAACTGACCTAAAGCTTGCAAACAGGGAGTTTGAAGAACTACGTTAAAGGAAAGTGAAATGTGGGGAGACATGTCGGGTAGTGAGAAAGGATTCCAGAGTTTTTGATCAGTTTAATTTACAACACAGCTGCTAATTGCACGACAATTAAATGAGTCAAAAGGCCAGGAGGACATGAGTGCACATATCTCAAGCATGGACCTAAGGAAAGGCCTAAGGAGTGATCTAACAGCCCTTTTGAAAATTATGACATGGTTGAGATGTTTCAAAGTTTTCGATACAGCTTCTTCCCCTCTGCCATCAGATTTCTGATCAGCCTATGAAGCAATGAACACTACCTCATTGTTCCTCTTCTGCACTATTTGTTTGCTTTTAAATTTATTGTAATTATTACGTCCTGCACTGTATTGCCGCCACAAAACAACAAATTCCTTGACGTATGTCAAACAGTATGGCTGACTGTGATTCTAAATTTGATCATTAATAAATTCAGTGAAGAATTCTGGAGAAGTTTCTTTACCTATGGTGTGACTTTAAACTTTGAACTTTGGAGCTGTACAAGGATTGTTTAAGGCAATTTACAGAGTGGGCTTTGATAGGTAGGTAAATAGATGGGAGAGGAAGGAATAGAAAGAAGAACATAGATGAGAGAAACTTATGTGGAACATAGACGACAAAACAAAGTGGACTAAAAGGAGCTCCCATGCTGTAAACTTCATCTAACATTAAAATCAATTAATTCCCAATTTGATCAGGTCTTCTTATTGCTTGTGGTAATGGCTTGTCGTAGCCAACTTCCACTTATAAATGGCTTTTGACAAGGTGTGATTTGTTGTCCATTATCTTCAGCTAATTGTGTCCCAGTAAATAATTTAGACCATTCAATAAGTGAACAAAACATGTAATTGACTACAAACCTGAGTGTGCAGCCAAAAGATTAGGCAATGCCTCATCTGCACACTCAATAATGCTGAGCTGGACTATTAACCACTGCATTGACCAAGTATGCTCCAGCTCCTCTCCACCTCAAATGAAGATGGCAATAACAACAAACAGCATTTATACGGAAACCATTTCTGCTCCAGATTAACCAGGAGCCAAATTTTAAAATTCTCAGCCTTCTTTTCAAGTCGTGCCATCCCTAGTTCCACAATCTCCATCCACTCAGTAAAACTTTGTGCCCCTCAAATTGGGTCACATGATCAACTCCAAATCCTGTTACTGGTCCCTCCGTGTCCATGCCTTCAGCGACCAAGACACAAGGCTCTGGACTTCCTTCTTTTCAAAGATTAGTTCTGTTTGTCACATGTACATCAGAACATCAAAACCCAAAGTGAAAAGCATTTTCAGTGTCAACAACGAAGATTCTGCTGGGGCAACACGCAAATGTCGCCATGTTTTCACTGCCAACATAGCGTGCCCAGGAGTTACTAACCCTAATTCGTACATCTTTGAAATGTGGGAGGAAAGCAGAGCACCTGGAGGATACCCACATCGGTCACGGGGAGAACATACAGACAGCAGCTGAAATTGAACCCCGATCGGTGATTGCTGGCATTGTAAAATGATTATTACGATTATGAGGACACGCAGTCCCCTTTTATTGTCATTTAGTAATGCATGCATTAAGAAATGATAAAAATGTTTTTCCAGAATGATATCATGAAAACACATGACAAACCGACTTAAAAACTAACAAAAACCACGTAATTATAACCTATAGTTACAACAGTGCAAAGCAATACCGTAATTTGATAAGAACAGGCCATGGCACAGTAAAAATCTCAGAGTCTCTCGAAAGTCCCATCATCTCACGCAGACGGTGAACCTCCAGCGCCGCCAACTTGCCGATGCAGCATCCCGGAAGCATCCGACCACAGTCCGACTCCGAGTCCATCCAAAAAACTCCGAGCCTCCAACCACCTATTCGACACCGAGCACTATCTCTGCCGAGCATTTCGACCCCGGCCCCGGCAACAGGCGATACGCAAAGCCGAGGATTTGGCACGCTATGAGGGCCTTCGTCTCCGCAGATTCTCGATCGCACAGTAGCAGCGGCAGCGAAGCAGGCATTTCAGAGGTTTCTCCAGATGTTCCTCTGTGCTTCACGACTGTCCCCATCAAATCCGGATTGTGCACTGCACCCCTAGTTACACATATTGATATTCATTCGGAACGGCCGCACGCGCTGTCGTTCCGAATTGCACTAATTGCGATTGCACTAACTGCTACACTACATGCAGACATGAAGTTCTCCTGCTTTAAAACGCTCCCTAAATTTGTTTGGCGCAGCTTTTGCTCTAGGATTTCCAAAAATGATTCATTGTCCAGGTTCTGTTTGATAACAGTCTTGGGAAGATTCCTGGTGTGATTTTGCTGCATAAAAGGTGTTCAGTCAGTGGATGTTGGTGACATTTTGTTACTGCATTCCCCAGGCAGTTTACAAGAATTGTAATCAAGTAATGAGAACCATCACACCGGTTCTGCTCACAAGTAAATATCTTCACAGCAGGACACATTGGTGAATGATGAGGAAAGTGCTTATATTTGCCCTACATTTCCACACAGTAAGCCTTCAATTCCACCAACCCTACCCAATACAGAATTGTCTTCAAGCTGAGTCCAGCGAACACAGCCTACCTAAGACAGAACATCGCTCACCTGCGTAGCAACTGACTGGGTGAAGTGGCTTAGCCACACACAGAACCAATCAGGACCTTAAATCCCCTCTGCTCCACCCCACAGAAAGTTGAACAAAAGTTATGAAGCTGAAGGTTCTGCATTGGAAATTGGGGAATGGTTATTACTCTGCACTGCCCTCACAGAATCACAGTAACCCAGAAAGTCACAGCACCAAAGAAGATCCATTAATTTATAGAATAAAAGTTCTTCACCCTCTTAAAGGCTTTGTGCAGGAACAATCCAGCTCACTCCACTCACCATAAACTTTGCATCGCTCTATAATATTTCCCCGCTTACTAAATTTAAAAAGCTGAAAGTTCGAAGTAAATTTTGTTATCAAAGTACATATATGTCACCATACACAAGCCTGAGATTCATTTCTTGCGGACGTACTCACCAAATCTATAGAATAATAAGTAACCACAAACAAGAGAACAGGCCAAAGCATCCCAAAACATCGACTGTACTCTTTTCCATAGAGGCTGCCTGGCCTGCTGAGTTCTTCCAGCATTTTGTGTGTGTTGCTTGGATTTCCAGCATCTTGTTTGAGAATAGTAAGTAATAATACAGGACAATGAAAGATCAACCAAGAGTGCAGAAGACAACCTTCAAGCCCTTATCCAGTTTCTATCCCACTGTTATCAGACTCTTAATTGGACCTCCTGTACATTAAGTTGACTCTTAGACCCACAATCTACATCATTAAGATCTTACACTTTATTGTTTACCTGCACTGCACTTTTTCAGTTACTTCATCCTGCATTGTTATTGTTTTACCTTATTCTAGTTCAATGCACCATGTAATAATTTGTATACGAAAGACAAGCTTTTCACTGTATCTTGGTACTTGTGCCAATAATAAACCAATACTAATACCAAAACAAGATTAAATCTATCTCCAACTGCCACCTGGGCAGTGTACTCAAGATCCTAACCACATCAAAAAGTCACATTTGTTGTTTTTTTCCAGTCACTTTCATTCTATGTCCCCTGATCTTCACCCCTCATGATCTTTAAATACCTTTGACAAATCTCCTCTCAATCTTTTCCAATCCTAGGAGAACAACCCCAGCTTCTCCACTCCCATAGACAGCAATCTTCTCTCCAGAACCAACCAGCAAATTAATGCAAAGGAATGAATGGGGATTTCTGCCACTAAAAATGGGCAAAATCAACAGCAACCTGTAATTATATAGTAGCCATTGCATGGTGAAAATCACAAGGCATTTCACAAGAACCATACTGTAGCATGATGGGGTAGCAATTACACCACCAGTGGCCTGGGTTCATTTCCCACTGCTGTCTGTAAGAAGCGTGCATGTTCTCCCCGTGACTGTCCGTAAGAAGCGTGTACGTTCTCCCCGCGACTGTCCGTAAGAAGCCTGTGCGGTCTCCCCGCGACTGTCCACAGGAAGCCTGTGCGGTCTCCCTGCGACTGTCCGCAGGAAGCCTGTGCAGTCTCCCCGCGACTGCCCGTAAGAAGCTTATGCGTTCTCCCCGTGACTGTCCGCAGGAAGCCTGTGCGGTCTCCCTGCGACTGTCCACAGGAAGCATGTACGGTCTGCCCGCGGCTGTCCGCAGGAAGTGTATACGTTCTCCCCGCGACTGTCCGCAAGAAGCGTGTACGTTCTCCCCGCAGCTGTCCGCAGGAAGCCTGTGCAGTCTCCCCGCAACTGTCCACAGGAAGCGTGTACGGTCTGCCCGTGGCTGTCCGCAGGAAGTGTATACGTTCTCCCCGCGACTGTCCGCAAGAAGCGTGTACGTTCTCCCCGCAGCTGTCCACAGGAAGCGTGTACGGTCTGCCCGCGGCTGTCCGCAGGAAGTGTATACGTTCTCCCCGCGACTGTCCGCAAGAAGCGTGTACGTTCTCCCCGCAGCTGTCCGCAGGAAGCATGTACGTTCTCCCCGCAACCGCGTTGGTTTCCTCCTACAATCCAAAGAATTATGGGGCAGCAGGTGAATTGATCATCTGGATGTAATTGGGCCTGTTACTGTGCTGTATCTCTAAATTAAATAAGATGCGACTAATTGGAATTTGACACCAATTCATGAGGCAGAGAGAGATGTTAAGGTAAGTTTAAAGAGAGGAAAAGTGATGTAATGATTGAACGAGGGCCTGGAGGTGGGCTAGTGAATATCAGGTGTGCGCATGAACCCAGAACAGGAGGAACGGAGAAGTCTCTGATAGTAGTTGGAGACGCTTCCAAAAGTAAAAAGAGGCAAATCATCAGATGGTCAAGGTGGCAGGAGAATTTGAAGTTAAGCTTGAGGATTTAAACATCATCTCTTTCATTGAAAAGTAGATGATACTTCTCCTAAACGGCGTGGGATGGCTGAGTTTGTGAACATCACAATGTGGCCACCAGCGTTACTGTAGGCCACAGGCAGCACACACAGACCGAAACCCCTGACACTAGATAAGAAGTATCTTGATTGTTTTCTGAAACATTCATTCTCCAGACAGAGGAAGTACGAAAAAAAATTGCAAAGGATTTTTACCACCAATAGCTTTCAGATTGCTTCTAAAATTCCAAGGTTAAGCCACTACAGATGAGAGTCAAAGGTGGTGTACAGTGGATTCCAGTTAACTGGGACACATTGGGAACAGCTTTTGGCTCAATTTAATAGCTGCCATAATTGACTGAAGTTTCATAGAAATAGTTTAAAAAGATATATATAAAAAAACTACTGTTTAACTGAGTAACAAATTAAGTATTTAAATGAAATGCAGAACAAATTAAAACACTAATAATGTTACTACAGTACTATGAACCTGTGTATTAGTTCCTAAGAGTGATTGACAGAGGAATTCATCGAGTGCATGCTGCCGCGTATGGGGTGTCCAGGGAGCAGCAGCACCTCTGGTGAAGTGGTTTGTCATGTCCTTTCTGGGGCACCTCACTCACTTCTGGTCCCCACTGGACAGTCAGCTTTCACCTCTGGCTTCAAGTAGCTGTTTGCATGCAAAAGCAGCCTCAGCCCGATACGCCACTTCAACAAGCGGGCTAAACCAAGTGAGGGTTGCCCACGGGCCACATAACCTGCTGAAATGGGGACATTCCTATCCTAGCATGTGAAGTCCGCTCTGGTGGGCTGGGCGGATGAGATCTACAGTGAGATCCAACAGCCAGGAAGATGGTTCTGCAGAGCTCTGTGGAGAGCAAAGGCACAGAAGAAGTCATCGTCATCCACTGCAACCAAGCAAGACCCCAGATTGTAACTACTGCTCGTACCACTGTACCTGGACTCCTGAGGTCAAGGGAGTGGAGCTGTAACATTGCAATGGTGTTTCCAATTTTAAAGCTCTTGCGCAATTTTCACTGTCATCATTGGATACAACGGACAACCAACGTGCTGCTGTGTTCTTTTGATTGACTGTAAATCAACAAAATGGACAGACCTAATGAAAATAACGGACTGTCTTCATACAATGCTTTTGACGATTGCATCCTCCAAATCTTCCATTCTTACATTCAAGGAGATTGTAAATAAAGTCTTCATAGTTCCTAACTTGTTGAATGAGTGAAATTGTTTCTTTTCCAACCCTGGATGTTGGATTCAGGGTCTCCAAGCCTGAATACTTGAAATCACATTGAGCAAAACAATTCTAAATTGTCTTCCTGCTTATTTCTTGCCAACTATCAGTCACAAAAAACACTGCTTTCAGAACACAAGCACGCTTTTTAAAAACTGTTCACCCTAAGCACAATGTAGTGTCTTAGTGGCCAGACAAGTGCACATGACTGACACTGGTTAGAAACTGTTTGCCCAAAGTCTCCAATCCTAATTAAGCAGCATAGTGTCCCAAATAAATAAAGGGAATCTCAGATATTTTCCCAATTAGTTTTTATTCTTTAAGAGTTGTCCCAAATAAGCAGCTGCCCTGATTAACCAATGGACCACTATATTTAAATTTGGATTCCGAGTGCCTTTTTTAACCATTTTCGTAAAGTTTCCACCACCCATCTTGCACTGCTGCATTTTTACAATTGGTTGCTGAATGCATTGTGATTTAAAAGCAATTTTGGAAGTTTTTGAAAAATATTGTTTTCCTTCTCAGAATATTAAACTCACTCAGCCAAACGTTAAATGAAATGTTTTTAAACCCATTCTGGGGAAAATTGCATTCATGAATGGAGCAGGAGATGTCATGGGGCTTTGCCATGCAGCAATGATGCATGCAAAAGGGCAAGATGACAAATTGTTTGGTTGCACAGCGACATGTTTTGATGCAGTTTTTTGCAAATTTTCTCGAGTGTTTGCAAACAAACTAGAGCCACCTCTTCCCTCCTGAGAGAAAGCCTTGCAAAGCACCACCCCCTTCTGAATAAAGAAGGCCCCCTGTTAATGTAGTGCAGTGTACTTTCCCCTGTCAGACAGGAATTAATCAGGGCCCCCAGCAAAGGGTTAAGGGCTAAGGTCAGCAGGGCAAGCAGAAACACACTTAATGTTTTTTCTTCCTTTTGCCCAAGTTCCCCCAGGTCTAATTTGGCTGTGGATGCTGGACAGCTCAGTTTCCTGATTACAGTGGCCACTGAGCCCCAACTCTGCTTTGCATGCGAGCCAGTCATTCAATGACTAATCAGATTAAAGCATTTAGGAATGATGCCTCCCCAAATGCATTGAGCTTCCCTTCAGAAGCGAGCCTCAGAAGCCTAAAAAAAAATCATTTGAATGCTACCCCGCTTCTGGCCATTACCTCATCTCCCCCAGCTTTGTCCAGCATCGCCCTGGTAACCTGAACAGCTAAACACTGGCATGCCGTCTCCTCTTGACCCCCCTTTTGAGGGCTACATGCTGTCACCCACACGAAAGGCATGGGTGGACTTTCACACAGTGGAGGGCAAGGCCAGCATACTGAAGTAATGAACGAGCTGCCGCAGACACACATCAGCACCCTTTGGAAGGGCTAGAATAAAACTCATTCAGGTCACAATGCTTAGTGAGTTTAACACAAGGTACTCAACCTGAACCACAACATTTTTAACTCGTTGTTGCATTTTGTATCAAACAGAAGTTGCCAAGTTCTCCAATTAGTCATTCTAAAAGCATTCATCTTTGTATGTGAGATGGACATCAAAACTATTAAAAATTTACGAGTTCGCCAATATATTTTATTGTTGGGAATCAGAGCAAAAACTATTGGCTCTGCTATTGCTTTTAATTGTATGCTACTAAAAGTCACCGTATACCATTTCACTGGTTTAATTTGAAAAGGATTTGATAGAAAGTGTTAAGATTTAATGAGTCTCTTTATGAAAAAGAGGCTCGTTTACAGAAGGGGGAAGCAGAGAACAAGGATTATTTATTTTGTTCCTAAGTAAAAAATTCTGTTTTAAGGAAAATAATTTCTTCAGCCAGTTTTCACATCTCCTGTTCTGAAGCCATTTGTTCCTTATTGGGAAGCCGAAAATGTCCAATATCTACACAATCATATCCCATAAACTTAAGGAGAGCGATAATGTTAAAACAGGGAGTAGGATTCTGTTCTCCCACACATTTCAACTGACGGAGAGTTAAAGCTATTTATAGCCTCCATTTCTACTGAGATTCGGCTAATGCAGGCAAGTGATGCTCTGTAGTTAAAAACTTCTTTGCTTTTTGTGTGATCTTAAGATATAGGAATTTTTTTTTACAAAACAATAGATTAAGAACCTGGCTAACTTGTGGCGGGTAGGGGGAACAAAAGGAATGTAAGCAAAAAACAAATTGGCTATAAGATATTGCAATCTAGTTTAAAAGTGTCTAAAACATAGCTCAACCCTATTTTTTAAATTTTCGAGCGTACATACACACCACTTATTCTTCCTATAGCCGGACTGTCAAATGTGTATCGTTAATGAAAAGCCGGTGGATATTGGTCTGGGCCTCCAGCCAAATCAGTGCTTGCTTATACCGAGTGCAAAAAGCCAAGTGTCATTTAACCTGGCTGATCAGACTGTAAAACCGAAAGAGAGGAAGGGGGTTAAACAAAAGCATCTGCTTAATTCGGCAAGATTGGTGTGAAGGACCAACACTGCCATTGAGATTCTCTCAACAACCACTTGAATAAAAATAATAATCTTAAACAATTATTATTCTTTAAAACTTCCTTTTCAATGTAAGGTTATTCACTGCTTCCAGTTTTATCTTAGAAAAAAAGAGAAAAAGTTAAAAAGTCTGAAATTTCCACCAAGGAAATACATATTTAAAATATTAGCAAATGTTATGTCATGACATACGTGCTTATTTAACATCATATAATTACACAATTAATACTTATTGGATAAACTGCAAGGGGACAGAGCTATGAAACAGACACTTTACAAAAAATGATTCTCTTCATAGATTAATAACCCTACTGGCTCATGTATCATTACAAGTGAAAATTCTCTCACCTCAAAATCTAAATTGTTGCAAGTCTATTGTAAATCTGAATTCTCAAAAAAATAATAGTAGCCAAAGCCAAGGGGAGGTGAGCATCAGAATCAAAATGGAAAGAAATGCAGTTAAGTGGGACTCTGCAGCCCACAGAACAAGTAAAAGACATTCTGAAATCAGTTGAAAGGAAGACTACATTAGGGAAATTCGTCCAGCCAAAAATTTTAGGGGAAATGTCAGCGCAAGTAGAAAGTGGAAAACTGAGATTCTACATTTTTTTCCTGAAGCTATGTCCATGAAGATAAATTTTAATGTCACTTTCATTAAATCTTAAAAATACAAAATGCTTTTACTGTATTACAAATGTATAGAAATAAATTCATGCATCTATGTACATTAAGCTATTTGTATTCAAAAATTATAACTATAGACAGGGAGAATGGTATACATTTAAAATATTATCAGATGTGATGTGATGGTATATGATTATTTAATGTCATTTAATTACATATAAATAAAATGTTATTTATATCTAATATATATATTCCATATTATTATACACATACAACACTACATGCAAATATACACAAATAATTGTTATCTGCAATTATACACAATGCATATGTAATAGTGTGATTGTGCATGTGTTACATTAAATTATGCATGTATAATTTTACATACAATTGTATACATTTTTAAACATACATGTAAATATCACAGTGATTATACTGATACATTGGAAACAAAACACACCCATTCAATAATTATTTATGGAAATTAAATGTTAAGAAATGCATTAGTTAAGGTTAGGACCTACTAACTACTTGATTGGTAATGGTTAAAATGAGATCCTGAAAAATACCCAGTACCATCCCTGTGATGGTATCAGTACAAACCGGATCTCATCTTTATTTCAAAGCTGTTTAAAAATTCCATTATGGCTTAGGAATATGTATCAAATATACTCAGTGTGTGCGTGCGTGTGAGTGTGTGTGTCGTCGATTGAACTTAATGGAGATTCATATTTTATGGCCTTTAACATCTGAGGTTAAGACAAGGAAACAGAGACCTATTGTGACTATTTCTTACTTACCCCCACCCTACCTCAAAATAAGCAAGATCCTCATCTGTATTTATCGGGATTTAATATGAATTTCAGGAAACAACCAACATTTTACTTCAAGCCTCCCTCCTATTTCATAACCGATTTGATACCAGGACACGGCGTCTCGAACGAGTAACGCTATTTAAATACTGTATACACATAACACTCGAAGTTTAATATCAAAACGTCTGAATAGCAGAAAGATACTGTTAAAAGAAACAATTAAACTCGACTTAATCGTGTGAAGATTTTGGGATTATTGTAGATGTAATTGCGTCGAATTAATGTTATTTAAGTAAAGTGCCTTAAAAATAGGAAGTTGAAAAAATTCTCAAAAGAGTACTTTAGCGATTTACGCCAGCTTTTGTTAAAATCCTTGTTTAGATTCTAGGTATAATATGATACTTTATAATTACAAATAATGCTCTTTGTAAAAAAAATACATTTGTATGGGGCGGAGATTCTTCATAAAAATGTACTTTCCTACGAATATATTTTCTAATTATCTTTACTTTTCCAAAAGAAAGCACCGCATTAAAAAAATGACATAATTCTCAATTCTCTTTCCAGCTACTTGAGTTTATAATTGTTTAAACTTCCCGAGGTGGTGAACCATTTGCAACAAATTCGAAGTGGAATTTTTTGCTCGTTCACCCTGCGTAATTAGTCCAAAAATCTATCACCGCCAAAAGCTGTGGTTAGGATTTCTTTCAGGGGTTGAGGTTAATATGGATAAATAAATCAGGCCGATGATTTTGCAATGGGATTTATTAAGTGGTCCTTCCCAAATGGAAAACTCGGATTTCTTGATAATTCAATTTCCAGCAGTTTCACGTACAATGAGCCAGAAGAATTTGAATTTTATCAAGCGGTGTTATTTAAACATTTATTTCCAAAACATCCCACCCGGCATCAGTCTGAACTGATATTTTAAAAACTTAATTCTGGACTTTCTCTCCAAATGTTGACAGTCCTGCCGACCCTAATACCCTAATTCCCGGGGAATGCTCTCCGCGCAAGCCGCGTCTTGCACGGGGGATGGAGAAGATGGTGTTACCGCTTCTTAGTCCCCTACCTCCCTCCTTCCCTCCCGTCCCCCGCAGCATCCCCTCCACTGAAACGAGTGACTGCTCTTACTCCGAGAACTGGCCCCGGAGTCAGCGTGGCTAGAAGCTCGTGGAGTCTCTGTTGGGAGCTGTATAGGAAGTCAGGTCGCTTCTCTCAAATTTCCCAACAAGCCCAAAACAGGAGAAATTTAAAAAAAAACTCGGGCCGAATTTTATTTTGCAGAGTTGCGCTATGTTTGAACTGCTCTAGTGCGGAGGCTGATATCAGGAGCGCTACTGCGTTTGAGAATAGTGAGATATAATTAATTGCGACTTCAGAAAACAAAACCTTAAATATTTAAAATATTTTCTTGGCGTCAAATCCATACAATAAATATATTTACATCCTTCATTGCGTAGAATGATGTAACTTTCTGAGGTCAGCAATCAACACCAGATCGGTCGGTTGGGACGGGGAATACTTGGCAGGAAGCCGGGGGAAGTCTGCCCGCTCCACTGGACCGAGGAATGTGTATTCGGTGCCTCCGGGAACCCTCCCGTCTGCCCTGGGTCCGTTCTGTTTCTCAACCTTCTACCAGGGTGGCTTTATTTTTGTCCGAGAGTGTTTTAATTCTTTATAAATAAATTTTCTCATTTATTTCGTTATGTTTCTAAAGAACACAGTTGGGTTCTTCAGAAGGGGTTCACTCTCACCTCCTGAGTTACGAGGATCCAAATTCCTCTTTAGCGACCGGAGCACGAAAACCTATCAGAGCATTGAGCTTTGAGGTGCCTTCTTTTCATTGAGGTCAAATATAATAAAAACATATACTGAATTTTAAGAAAGAATATGGTACTAGTCTATTGGCCGATATTTATTCCTCAACCAACATCTCAAAGACAAATTTGCTCAACACTATATCGCTGCAGGCGGGATCTTACTGTGCGTAAATTGACTCCCAATAACGACTGTGCTGCAAGTGTACCATTTTCCCCTGTAAAGCGCTCGGGACATCCTGAAGGATACGATAGAAACTCAAGTCTTTGGCCTTAGAGACTGCCTCAACCTCCGCAGTCTTTTGCTTTGGAGACAACTAAGGCTGAAATTGCTAGAAGGCTCGCTTCCAGCCCAATCACGAATTCCTCCACCGAACATAACGCTAAATCAGCTGAGAGTTCCAGCATACTGCCCCCCAATCCCTTCTCTCTGCACAAAACTCCAAGACCTAGACTTCCTACAGAAACTCTCCTCCACAACCAGAATCCTCCACAAGCATCGACCCGTCATTACTCCCGTAATACTCATACAGCATTCAACATACAACCAGGATTTTTTTTTTGGCAAATTGATTTTGCGTTGACAAGCTCCAAGAAACTCCAATGAACTCTTAAATTTCTTGGAAGCTGGGCCAACTTGCCTTAATAAAGCAAAACACAATGGTACAAGTTGCATACAAACTAACATCTAATTACTAAATTACCTCCAGGGCCAGAATGCAGAGTAGAAATAATGAATAGACCAAAGAAATCTCAGCTTGTGTCATGTTGCGGTGGTACAGAAGGTTGCGCATACACACTGAGCGGCAACATAATAAACACTTCGTGTTAGAGGTCACAACTTGGCTGAACCTTTAACCCAGCTTTATGTATGACCTGTTGTCAATTGCCCTGAACTCAGATTAGTTTAACTGGGCGCGCCCGGACAAGATAAAAAAAAGTTAGCTGTACAAGCGGCTCGAGAGCTTGTGTCAGGGTCACATCTCACAGTATTTCTGCGGAACCGGCTTCTGACAAACTCCCTTCAAATTAACTTCATGACGAGAATGTCTCTGACAGTCAAGGCGGGGGGGTGGGGGCGCAATGCATTTGGCAAGGAGCCAATGGCCTTATTGCAACCAGGATCGATACTAGGTGGCGGAAACACTGGCCAAAGCCAACAAGAGCAGAGCTCGGCTTCCAGCTGTTAGGCACTTACAAATCAAGTCAGAAACCAAAGTGTAGCCGTTAAGAGACAAACTAGAGAGCCGAGGGAGGGAATCTGATTGAGGTGTTTAAAGTAGTGGCGAGTACTGACGGAGTAGATACTGTACACGCACAATATGCTGGAGGAACTCAGCAGGTCAGGCAGTGTCTATGGAGAGGAATAAGGAGCCGGCGTTTCGGGCCGAGTCCAGGGTCCAAATTCTGTCAGCTTTTGGTGCTTATTGTTCTGGATTCCCAGCATCTTCAGAATCTCTCTCGCGTTTTTAACGGATAGAAATTTGGCATGCGTAAAAGGGACAGGCGCTACAGGGACAGGAAGAGGGTGACTGGTAAAAAGTGACACCAGGATTTTGGTTTCCATATGGCGAATATGGGAGTGGAATTCATTGTCAGCGATTCCGGCGTATAGCCCCTTCCCTCTCAGTCCTGAAGAAGGGTCTCGGCCAGAAACATCGACTGTTTATGCCTGACCCGCTGAGTTCCTCCAGCTTTTCGTGCGTGTTCCTTTCGGTTTCCAGCATCTGCACACTTTCTAGTGTTTATTAGTGGAATCGGGTAGCACTCAAAAACGAGCTGGATAAGAGATCACACGGGCTTGTCGTCAGAGCAGATGGCTGGTAGAATTGTTCCTAAGTGGAGCCTGGACAAATACAATGGGCCAAATGGCCTCCTTGTAACCATTCAATAATCCTGAGAGAGAGAGAGAGAGAGAAAGAGGGAGAGGAGAACTTTACAAGTGTAATCACAGCCACAGATCCAGCTGCCACACTTGGACTAGGATCAACATGCAATCAAGGCCAATCTCTTTATTAAAATAAACCTGAAGGAATGCTGAATAAAGACAGCAGCTTCCACATTTGTAATTTGTATTCAATTATAAAACCAAGATGTGCTGAAGCAGTAACCCATTTTGTAACTGAACTGTGATTTGCACAGGATTTTCAATTCTCAGTTCTTCCCCACCCACCACAGACACAATATAATTTGCTTCCTATTGTTTTGTTGCTCTTTTTATTTAAAAGGTGTTTTTATTTAAACTTTTGAATAAGTATTAATTTTTAAATAATTTTCTGCATATATCTATCTCCTTATTAAATATCTACACTTATGTCCTTTGCCTTTCTAGTTCCCAGACTCTTGCAACAATGATGATGCTTAGAAGATTGGCTGTAGCTCCCTATGCAGTACAGCAGGCTTTGATCATTCACTCTATACATCCCCTGTATTATTTTATTTTTTTAATGTCAGCTGTGTGTGCACATAGAGACATGTATGCATGTTCTCGCTCTCTCTCTCTCTCTCTCTCACACACACACACACACACACACACACACACACACACCAGTACGACAGAGGTGTATTTTCACTTCAGTATACAGTATTTCAAATGTAAAGGTTATTTAGCAGGAAGAAAACGGTGCAGTTTAGGAATTCTTCAATGTGTTTTTTTTTGTTGATGGTACAATTTTCACTGGTTTTAAAATCACAGCATATGTGGTGTCTATGATCAACCCCAAAAGAGAAATTGTGTTTTGCGTTTACGCTGTCCAAACCAAACACTGTAACTTTAATCCAACTGCATACAGCAAAATCTGCTGGATTCAAAGTCTCAACAAAGCAAGGCACTCAGAAATACAATCGAACCTGCATTACTTAAATTCCAATTTTCCGCCTGAATTTTTTCCAGTCAATAATAGAACCCCTCAGCGCACAGCCTAGAGCCCAAGAAGGATTAAATGTCAATTTTTGTTATTTCTCTTCCCATTTCTGTCTGGGACAGTGTGCTGAATTAGACATGCAAGACCACAACTTCAAAATTCCAAACTGAAGACAAGTTCTATTTCCAACCGGTTCCACCGGAACAGCAGCTAATGCAGAGTCCTGTGGAACCTCACATAAGATACGCAGTACAGTCACTCGATCATTAACATTCCACTCTTGCGTTTCCTCATCCATCCATCAGTAGATATTCCCTTCTCCCTCATTAGCTTGTCCAACTTCCCTGTAAATACATCAGTGCTGCTTACCTCTTCAACTATTTCATTTATTTTTGAACCTGAGACATGAGGCTATTTGGCCCATTTTGTTAGAGCTATACAATTAATGCTGTTTTCTCTGCTGGTATTGTTTGTGGGAATGATTTTGTCTGGTTGTTAATTGGCAGTTTATAGAGAAATGTATGAATAGATTTTCTAGCTGATGCTCAAAAGAGAGTGTAACAAGAAACAACGGCAACACAGTTATGTAGTGTTTAGCTCAATCACTTTACAACACCAGTCAACAATCGGGGCTGAACTCCTGTCGCTGTCTGTAAATTTGTATGTTCTTCTCGTGACTGCATGGTTTCCTGAGTGCTCCCATTCCCTCCCTATTTTCAAAAACATACAGGTCAAGGCTAGGGAGATGTTGGCATGCTACGTTGCCATTGGAAGCATGGCAACACTTTACGAGCTGCTCCAGCACATGGCAAATGATGCATTTCACTCCAAGTTTTGATATTTCTATGTACATGTGACACACAAAAGCTAATCGTTTAAAATGCCTTGGTAACCAGAAACACAGATGTGTGCGAATGTTCTGGGGATCATTTATAACGTTGCTGCAGGGTGACCTGAGGAAGTGGCCCTCACTGGAGCATAATATATGCAAAGTGAATTATTTTTCCATCATCTCTGTAAAGGATGGAATGAAGGCCATTGGTAAAAGAGCCAAGAAAGAGTGATGAGGATTCCTTTATATGCAGTGATGGTAGGGGTCTGATTTGTGCTGACTGTGATGGTAGTGAAGAAAGATTCAATGTAGTAGACAGGGGAGGAGGTGAGGGATTCTAGCTGGATTTCTCTTGTTCTCAGCAACAAGGTCAATATATAAGAGTACAAGGACAAAGATGATTTACCACAATTACTTAGGGCTTTGGAGAGACCGTACTTGGAATATTGTGTCAGATTTTGCTCTTCCTTTTTCACAGAAGAGGGTTCTATTGCCATAGTGAAAATTCACCAGGCTAGCTTCAGGAATGACGGATCAGTTACATGAAAAGACAACACCACGTCCCTGTAGTTTAGAAAAAATGAAAGGTGGTTTCGTTGAAATGGGTAAAATTCTTAAAGAGCAACAAGATAGATGCGTAGGGGATGTTCCCCTGGCCAAGGGATCTAGATCTTGGTGAAAATAGGCCTTTTAGGATTGAAGTGAGACAACATTCCTTCCCTCAAATAATGGTTAATCTTTGGAATACTCTACTCCAGACAGCTGATTTATTGAGCTTAATAGACTTTTAGATATTAGAGGAATCAAGGGTTATGGGGATGAGGCAGAAAGACAAGTTATGATCGTTGCAGAGCTGGATGGCCTTTTGTTCAAATTAGTTATGTTTTTATGAGCTTAGACATCTGTTACAGGAGTCACAGGCTAAATGATTAGAACATAGAACATTACAGCACAGTACAGGCCATTCAGCCCATGATAATTTGCTGACTTTTTAACAAACTCTAGGGTCAATTTATCATCCAAGTGTTTATCCAAGGTTTTCTTAAATGCTACTTTCTTTGCTGTAATGCTTCTGTGACTCTGAAAAGGAAGATTTACATGAAGTGCCTTTCGAAATCCTTGGTCATTTCAACATAGTTCAAAGGTGTTAAAATCCCTTTAAAGTGTAGTCAACTCTGAAATTGCAACTAATTTGCATATTGCAAGCTTCTACCAACAATAATGATCAGATAATCTCATTTGAAAATAAATTCATCAAGGGGAAAGTACGGGATCTTTTTATGTTCATTTGAGAGGACATACAGCCCTTGGTTGAACATATTGACCAAGAAATAAAACTTTGAACAATGCAGCACACCCTCAGAACTACAATGAAGCACTGAAGCAGGAGGAACAAGTTCCAAAGACTCCCTGGGTTCACAAATCTCTGAGACCTGCGTTCGAGGCCTAGTGTTTGGTATCCTGTCATCACCGAGTCTGGAGCTTGAGGCCTAGTGCTCGGGGTGTGCCCTGGGATTGACACCCAGGGGTCGAATTGGAAGTTCAGAGGTCAAGGCCTGTTGGCTGGAGCCGAGTCTGCAAAGCTTGGTAAGTCTGGTGCGAAGCCCAGTGTCAGTAGGCCTGAGTCCAAGACCACGGGAGGCTGGAGGTCTGTCCTGCGGTTAAAGGACCGTGTATGTGTGTGGGAGGTTGTTTTGTTTTCCGTTGTGTTCCTTGTTGCTCTGCTGAGTATTGTGGGCGTGCTATGTTGATGTCAGAATGTGCGGCAACATTTACCGGCTGCTGTCAGCACGCCCTCAGGGGGTGGGGGGGGGGTTGATGTTTAATGCAAATGATGCATTTTACTGTATGCTTCAATGACAAATAAACTTGAGTCTTCACCTAGATTTTTATGTGCTTTCTGTGAGAGGGGCTTGAACTCACAAACTTAAGCTTAAAATGCTGTCCAATCAGCCATGGCAGGAAGTTTGGAATTTCTTACACAATAAAATTGTGGGTCCACAGCACCTGGAACTGTTCCAAGTGAAAACTCTCCTTCTCCTTCTCACAGGCAAATGGGAAGAGATAATATATACCATGCACACCTACAAAGAGCACTGCCGCAAAGAGGATGCCATAGTGAAGCATCCAGCATCAAGGAGCCACACCATTCAGGCCATGTTCTTTTCTCACTGCCAGCGTCAGAAAGGAGGTGCAGAAGCCTTAGGTCCCTCATCACCAGGTTCAGAAACATTTATTACCCTTCAACCATCAGACTCCTGAGTAGCAGGGATTACAACATCCACCATAACACTGAAATAATCACTGAACACAATAAATGGACACACTTTCAAGGAATCTACAATTTGTGTTCTGAGTATTATTTACTCACTTATTTATTTGATATTATTATTATTATTATTATTTGTTACTTATTTGCACAGTTAATCTGTTTTCACACACTGGTTGCTTGTCAGTCTTTTTGTTTATATGTAGCTTTTCATTGACTCTGCTGTATTTATTTGTTCTACTGTGAATGCCTGAAAGAAAATGAATCTCAGGGTAGTATTTAGTGACATATACCTACTTTGATAATAAACTCGCTTTGAACTTTGCCAGCAATGGCAACGTCCCATAAATGAACATGTAAAGCATAAATTCCAATAAATCCTCAAAACCTTCTATTCATTGCGAGAAACTTTCTCTATTTCTCTTCCTTTGTAGGTTTGTCCCCTTGGAATTGTCACTCAAAAGCTGTAGAAAGGCTGGTTTTAGTTCTGTTGACTCATCGATGGATAATTGCTAAACTGGAGCACCAGGGCCAGTCAGTATTAACAACTCTAGCTGCAACTTAATGGGAACACTTACTTACAGGTGGCTCGAAAGCCTTTGCTGAAGTGGGCCATGAAATTAAAAAGTTTGGAGGGTTTTCTATTAGTATCAGGCTCCCAAAGGTGTTCTTTGACTCCAAGGGGATAAACCATAGTCAGGTTAACAATTATTCTCCAAGAGAAGATCTCACAGAGATATTCATTTTTAGTTTATCCTCCTGCCTTTCACTAGTTGAAGGAGCCCTTGTTTCTAAACATTGGCCCGGCACATCAGTTCTTCAAACTGACCTACTGATTTGATTTCCACTATAATCTTGGGGATCCGACAGCAAACAGTTATTTTTAATGATTTTGCAGTGATAATTTAACTATAAATTGAGCGGTTCAAAATTATAGTTATCAGCTCTACCACAGTGGGTCGTCCAAATATTGCGGGCTTAAATCTCACTGCAGAGATTAGAGTAAATTCTCTGGTGCTGTGACAGTGCACACTATCAGAGGAACTGTTTTACGGATGAGATATAATGCCACAGCCACAGCCTTCGGAGCAAGGTCCCACCGCCTCAAAGAAGAAATAGGTCTCCCTCAGCTATCAACTACGAGGATCTGATTACTTGGACACGACCAAAGTTCAAGGTGAATTTATTTTCAAAGTACCTATATGTCCCCACATACAACACTGAGATTAATCTTCTTGTCGGCATACTCAATAAATCCATAATAGAATAATAACCTCAATAGTATCAATGAAACACAGCACCAACTTGGGCGTTCAACCAGTGTAATCACCATATCATTTCTAATTTGCAAACTGTCTCCCAGACTGTGAAAGTGACTACAATTCAAGAACACTTCATTAGCTGTGGAATTTACTAAAGTATGAGATTTACTAAAGGTGAAATTAGGTTCTCTACAGCAAGCCTTTCCTTGACTGTGGAGTCTATTAAACTGAGTGCCCATGCAACTGACAAGGCTGCAGGACACCATTATTTACTTAAAATTGTTTGCCATCAAAGACAAGTGGATTTAAACTTTTCCAAAGCTTTTGTACAGTGGCCTGAAGGGGAGAAATACTCCCCAAAACATTAAATAATTTTATTAATTTCAATCCACAGCCTTTAAAAGCACCATTTTAAAGAAAGGTATGTATCATTTTGCATAACATAATTTTTTTCAGAACTCTATGCAGCCAATGAAATATTTTGAATCAGTCACGTTTATAATATAGAAATACCAGCAGCAAACATCTGCACAGCAAGATTCCACAACCAGTAAAATGACTGCTTCGCTGTGAAGTCAGGCGAGGGACTGATTTTCTTCAACATGGGATCTTCACTGGAGAGGTTAGATGGAGTTTAATGTTTCATTCAAAGGACTGCACTGCAACCCCTCAGTCAACTGCATTCTAATTTCCCTTAGACAGTAAATCACAAACATGAGAAATTCTGCAAAAATTCTTTGGAAATCCAAAGCAACACACCCAAAATGCTGGACAAACTCAGCAGGTCAGGCAGCATCTACAGAAATAAAAAAGCAGTCAACGTTTCAGGCCGAGAATCCTGGAGAATGTAAGCATTTTGTGTGTGTTCCCTGGGACAGTGCCATTTGCCAAAGATAACAAACCTCATTAATGCAGAAACTGTTTCTATTTTGTTAAGCAGAAAAAGAAATAAGATGTTCTAGTATCTATGTCAGTAGACACAGAAATCTACAAATGCAAAGAAAGAAACCAGTTCCATGAGACATTTGGAACTTCCTTGTTAGGATGAAACTGAAGTTGTGAAGTTAACCTAAGATATGACAAAAGGCAAAATTAATTTGTACAGCACTTCTGTGGCTGGCATGGTCACTTTGCAGTGTCAGGAATCACCGATGGGGGATTCAATTCCCACTGCTGCCTGTAAGGAGTTTGTACGTTCTCCCTGTGAACACGTGGGTTCCCTCTTCACATTCCAAAGACGTACGGTTAGGAGTAGTGAGTTCTGGATGTGCTATGTTAACGCTGGAAGCATGGCGACACTGATCTGATTTGATGCAAGTGAAGCATTTCACTGTACGTCTCGAGGTACATGTGACAAATAAAGTTAATCTCCATCTTAAGGCAGCACAAGATGATACAAGGGATTTCATAGCCAGTGAAGCTTTCAAGGTTATAGGATGGATAGTGGGCGATTTGTACACAGTAAACACACACACAAGTTGTAATCAGAATATTTATTATGTGAAAAATATTGGCCACCACGGTATAACTCCCTTACTTTTTCAAAATAATGGCACAGAACCTCTTCCATCCATCTGATAAAGCAGAGAGGGTCTCAGTTTATTAACCAATGGAAAATACACCATCTCCAGTGATTCAATGCTCCCTCAGTATTGCATTGGGAGACTGGCCTAATCTCTGGAGTGGGATGTGAAAACACAACCTTCTGTCATGGACGAAGTGACATCTGGAACTCAATGTGGTGTCCAGGCTTGGATGGACTCTGCTCCTGTCTCGGCACGCTTCGTTCCCACTGACTGCAGATATGCCAGATGCAAATGTGGTTATGTTCATCTATCTTAGCCCGCCTTCCATCTTACAGTGAAAAGCAATACTCAGAAATAAATTAGCAGAATCGGAATCAGGTTTGTTATCACCAGTATACGTCATGAAATGTGTAGACTTTGCAGCAGCAGTACAATGCAATACATAATAATAGAGAAAAAAATCTGTGAATTACAGTAGTACATATATTATATAGTTAAACTAAATAAGAAGAGCAAAAATAAAAACAACGCAGTGAGAGATAGTATTCATGGTTCAATATCCTTTCAGAAATCGGATGGCAGAGGGGAAGACGCTGTTGAGTGTGTGATTTCAGGCTCCTGATGGTAGCAATGCGAACAGGGCAACAGGAACCAGTTTAAGAACCAGTACATTAGCACCCTTTCTTTAAGGGTGTCTATGGTTAAAACAGAATATTTCTACATGTGCTCCTTCCTTCCTTAAAACAGCTTACAATTAGTTCATAAATTTTCATGACAGTTCCAACAGACTATGTGGACACTGAACCTGGCTACAGGCCATACTGGAGATATAATCCACACTGCAGCAAACTCAGGGATTAGCAACAGACTCCTGAAGGCTGGAGGGGACAGTGACCTGCTTTTGCGCACTCTGCACTCGCATCAAGGATTACATCCAGAGCCACCTTGTCAATCTGCACTGAACTGCGACAGAAACTTGGCAAAGCCCGTAACCAGATGGGAGCAAAGTGCCTGTGTAAGTGTCGGCAAACAGTACCCGTATAACTATGTGTGAACACTGCCCATGTAGTCAAATGCAAGCAGTCCCCGTATAACCGAGCAAAGAGTGCATGTCCTGGCATGGTTACATTCTTCAGTAATTGGACAGGAATATATTCCTTCAAAAGGTATTACAGTAATACTTGAACTTGGCTTGGCATTTGCCTGCTCATGCTTGGGTAATTACTCCAGTCTCGTTTGGGGCTGATTTTGTTATCCATGTGTTCTACTGCATTTGTCCACTTCATAGGACACACTCTACACTTAAAAAAGGTGAGGAATACAAAAGTAGTTGATTTTCTCTCCTCTGTACACATGCTCCTTGTGTTCAGTTCCTGGTAAACTCTAAGTAATAAGGCCTTAAGGGGAAATACTCCATTACTACTACTGAAAAATTTTCAATGAACAACACTGGCATATTTTCTATGCTACTGTGCTACTGTTTGTAAAACAGTACTAAAGGATGCCATTCGGCCCAGTTATTCTATACTGGCTTGCTGAATGATTCATCCAGTCAATCTGACACAAAAGTGCTCTTTCACCAAAAACCCTTCAGATGTTTAGCCAATTCCCATTTGAAAGTTACTAATGAATCTGCTCCCACTGTCCCTTTCAGGCAGTGCATTCCAGATAATAATAACTTAATGCGTAAAAATACTTTTCCTTGTGGCTCTTTTGACTTAATTATGGCTTTTCTTTTTGAGTGACACAGGCACATAATAATATCCAGTGCCTGGGGGTGGAAAGGGAAGAGGGTGAAAGAAAAGTGGCGGAGAGAGGCAGAGACAGGGAGCGAAAACGAATGACATTTCAGGCACTCATGCTCACAGAAATCACCAGGTCAGTGCAATTAGCAACACTGACTTCCACAGTTATCGAATTTGGCAGGCGGCTCTGCGAATTTTGCCTTATTAGATATTCATTGTGTTTCAGGCCTTGTGTGCGTCTTCAATTAAAATAATATTCCTGAGGTTTTTCCTGGATCTAGAAGATAATGGGTTGCTATTCCAACAACAATGCGGACAGATAATATTTGAACATTTCTGAATAATGCAAGTCTTTGCTCTGTGAAACAACATCACAGCGAGTTAGGGATTCGGTATTGTATATTATATATGGCATTATTCTGTTCATTGGTCAGAACATGAAACAATTTTGCTTCCCATTCCACAGAGGCTGCCTAACCTGTTAAGAATCTCCAGCATTTTTTTTAAAATTACAAATTGCAGACATCTCTAGTTGTTTGCTTTTGCAGGTCTGGACTGTTTCTCCATCCACAGTTCGAAAAGCTTTGGTGGTGACTCGGCATGAATTACTTCTGCTTTTAAGTTTAAAATTTACATTGCTTTCCACTGAAGACAAGTTTGTGAACAGAAAGAAGATGTGATTTAACATCAAGGATGGATTAGATAGGGTAAATAATGGAAGAACACTTCCATTGAGTGAAGGACCTGAGCAGAGGGGAAATATTTACGGTGAAGGGAAAAGGAAGCCCTGAGAGTTGATGCTCATGTTTCTGCTGAATTAACTAATCTTGGCCAGGGTGATCTTATTGCAGTCCGTTCACCCACATCACTGGTAAAGGCAGAGTAACACTACCCATCTCCAACACCTTGGTTGTCATTCACATACTAGCCAGACCAGGTAAGAACACCAGATTCCTCACTTCCCTGCAGAGCTTTAGAGAACAAATCACATAATTTAATGGTCACTGTTACTGGGAGAGATTTTTATTGCTAGTTTATTGCACTGATTGAATTTAATTCTCCAGATGTCATGGCTCTATTTATATTCCACTAGTGGTCCTAATCTCTCCATGCAAAGCCTATACTTAACCTCTGCACTGCCATATCATTTAACGAATAAACATCAGTCGTAGTCCTTGCAGCTGGTATCACAACAAAACTGATGCAAAAGGAGTGCTAGGTGGTGGTCAAGGCTGAACGCATGGCTGTGACTAGAGCCTACCACACCCAAATCACAGAATTACTGACAGAACTCTTACAATAATATAGCTATTTGGACAAGAACCCTTGGATGTCATTTGGAAATGTGCTGGTGCAAGAGTCAGGGTGGGACTACTAAGAGTGCTGAGAGTGAGAATATATTGTTTTAAATTATTCAATACAAATGGTTCACCTGAATATGTACTGGACCTTAAGGCAAGACCCAGTGATAGTCCCCAGTGAGTTCGGCACATGCATTGCAAATGCAGACATAACAAAGGGGCGGAGGGCTGGTGGGGTGAATGAAGGGGCCTCAGATCAAGAAATCCTTTCATTCCAATCCAAGCCAAGCCAAGCCAAGCTTGTCGATACCTGGAGCCAGGAACAGAATGCCGGTAATTGCTATTTTCCTCTCTGAAATTAGTGGCCAAGGTAGCGAAGGGGATTGGAAGAAAAAAAAATAATCTGGCTTGACCAAACTTCCTGCTGAAAAAAAAGCACTCTGAAGACATAATCACTTTTTAGTTAAATTTGAAGTTCATCCAAGTTCAAATTTCGCATTTAAAAAAATCAGATTTTAGAATCATGCAAAAAAAAATTTCACTTCCAGTCCGATACCACGGGCAAAACAGCATTTTTCTTAGCGCCCATGTCGACTAAATCCACAGGAGTGAAACGAGGAATGATCTCAGATCAGACGGAAGAAATTGAGATTCTCCGAATTGCGATTCCCACCATCTAAATGAGCCATGAAGAAAAGTGCAGACAGGGTTCAGAATCAGTCACCCAAGGAACCAGACCTCAGCACTAGATAATCCTATTAAAGTAATTTTTTAAAAAGTTTACATTATGTATGGTCCAGGTAAATAAAAAAAATGTAAAAATTGTTCAAATCTGCAAATGGGTAATTCTTGATTTTGCCATTTGGACATACTGGTGACTGTTACTAAATTATATATGTTTAATTTTCTTCTTTTTAAAGCATAATAATATGATGGATCTTTGGGATAAATCGCTATCTTCAACTGCATAAGAGCAGGCAGCTGAGAGAATCGACTGAGACTCAGGAGAAGCTTCTCCTTCCCTAACAGTGAACCTATGAGTTTCGTGGTAAGTGGATCTAACCAGTCGCAAAATGTTCTAACTGTATTTTTATTTTCCTTCTTTTTCACGAAATGATAAAAATAAATTTTTGAACATTTTAAACAATCAGACATCAGAAAATTCGGTTTTAACCCTTTGACGAGAGAGTTTTAGACACCATAATTATGTAAAAGTAACCAAGCAGTGTTTCATCAACAACAGGGTAAAACAAAGAAATCTCCCTATGTAAGCAAATGGAAATTATTGACTTTGTGGATCAAAAGCGGCATTGGGAAAAACTTCAGAAATTGATTGATATAATCAATCCCAATATGGATTAGAGGAAAAGATGGTGCAGATGTCCAGAAAAGTGATTTTAAAAGATGCAAGAATCTCTATTATTTTCTAAGAATTGAAAGACCCGCAAAATAAATCAAAATCTCTGAAAACTGCACATTTTAAAACTGCCTGTTCCCACTAGTTTCAGATGTGGATATTAAATAAAAGAGGATCTTCAAAATTTTCCAACGGCTGAGCTAATGTTCTAATATAGTATATTTTCAAAAGTTGAACAGCATTTTCTAATCACTCACTTTGCCCTGACACCTTATACTGTAGTTGTGCAGTATGCACCATTATATCATCATATAATTTCTCTGTAATAGAAATATAGAAATGCAAAAAACGGGTTATATTTTTCAAAATATTTGCACATATATTTGGCACAGGTTCCTTTGGAGTAACTACTGTACATTAAGCCAGTTATTGTTCAGTAGGTTCTCAAATCTCATCACAAATTCAAAGAATAAATGCTCTGTAATTTAAGACAAGACTACTTCATTGCAGCAGCAATAATATAGACTAAATACAGCTAAAGATAAAAACGAGAGGAAGGAGCACTAGGAATCAACACCTCTATGCTGGGAAGCAAAATACAGCTCAATAGTTTCAAACCAATATTAATTGAAGCATATTATATAAACTCTAGTCATGCGACTATTCTTTAATTTTACAATTAAGTGTGAAAATGGAACTATGAGAATTTTGTTGAGTCCTTTGTCAGGCACTTACTTATCACTGCAGCAAGTTCAAACTGGTTATCAATGATCCTGGTAAATCTACCATTGTCAAGGTCATGCATCAGTGAATAATAAACTTGACCATAACTTTGAAAAATTTTTAAAAACAAGTTTAACTGTCAATTAAAGTAAATTTTCAAGGCTGCATTCATCAGCAATGGGGAAGTTCAACTTTCCTGTTATCCGCAAATATATGAATAAGAGTGAAATAAGGAGAATGCGCTGGGGAAAAAGGCAATCCAAGGCTCCCTTCTTACCCAAAGACATTCAAGACGTTTATTTTTGTAACAGGTGCAAAAGAAACTTAAGATTATCTGCATAAACGTATCAAAGTGCGTGCAATGGCTGCTCTGACTCAACCAGGCAAAACTCAGAACATCTCGGAACCCTCTTAATTATTTTCACGTTGAGTGGCAATATAAATAATTTTGTCCTGAATTCTTGTATTGTTTACTAAAGATTATTGTAGCATTGAGTTAAAATGTGGTAAAATATTAGACATGTAAAGCTTTGCTCCATTTTAACATGCTTTTGTAAAAGAATAAACAATGCCGCATGGCTGCAGTTTATAAAACACCTCTTGATTTAGTGTTAATCTGCTATTATTCAGTGGAGTTTTTAGTTTTAAAACAGACTATTATTCACCGATGTGTATCCTTTACACAGAGGCCGAGTTCTAAAGCTCTTTGTTCCCACAGCTAAACTCAGCCAACCATAGTGTTTATGAAGAGTTCCCTTTCTTTTCTCTATCACTTAGCCATCACTATTTCAGCTAGGATTAAAAGATAAAATGTGGTCCTCATTTCATTGTACATCAAGGGCATTCTGTCCACTCAATGCTAGCTTTAAAATAATTTTAGTTTCATAAAAGTATTCAGTTGTTACTCTGTCACTAAACCGAACTGGGGTAATCTCTCGCTTTCCCCCATTCTTGGATTTTTCGGAGGCAGGTAGGGTGGCAAATTCCCAGAGTATCAGCACCATGTTGCATTCCACTCTGGGAGACAGGGATCAGCCTGCAGAGACCCAGATACTGCAGCGCAGTTGCATTCAAAATGGCAGCTGATACGCATTTGCAAGAAGGGCTACTCAACACAATCTTTTAGAAAAACAAATAATCGAGCATTATTTTTTAGAAAGCAGGTTGAAAAAATGGCAATTGCTTGCAGCTAGAGAATAGCCATGACTGAGTTAATAATTGACTTCCAGAAGAAATAACCAAAGTGCAAAATAAAATTGTAATTAACAAAGCTAAAATCACGATAAATTCACAGCGATCAAGTATCATACTGAAAGGGTTAAACTGGACGGTTTGATGAAGATATCGGTCTTCAAAATAGTTAAAGTTGCAGTGATTCAAACAAGAAATGACTCGATTCCATAAATCGTAATTAATTTAGAAAGGCATTTGAAATATGTTTACACAATTTTCAAATATAATTATGCATAAATTATAGGAGCATAGTAAATTGCCAAATGGTTTAACAGCCTCATTAGAATCAGAGTAATTTTATACCACAATATTGCACAGGAATTCTAAACAAAGAACATTGATAATTCTGCTTCATTCTAAACAATAATGTCCATATATAAAATATCTAAAGGTATACATATGCTTTTTAAGTACAATATACAAAATGTAATATAAAAAAATAGACAAAAATACATACCTTTATGATTATTTTATAATTTAGTTTAATAGATTTAATTTAATTGTGACATAAATATGTAAAATTTGGTGTACTTATTTTAAATGCATAATTAGACATTTATAATAAGTATCCATTTATAATATATATTATAATATATAAAGAGATTGAAATATATAACAGATACTAAAATAAATTACATATAATTAAGATACATTTTATTTCTGAAATTGTTTGGATATAATCCTCCAAATGTAATTCTAAAAAAGTAAAATGTGTAAATATCAATATTGTATATTAAATGTATATGTTAAAATAATTTAAA
Source organism: Mobula hypostoma (assembly GCF_963921235.1). Lineage (NCBI taxonomy): Eukaryota > Metazoa > Chordata > Chondrichthyes > Myliobatiformes > Myliobatidae > Mobula > Mobula hypostoma. The sequence continues at coordinate 32,688,873 of NC_086120.1, forward strand.
TGTAACTGCAAACTAAATGTAGAGTTTAGCATGATCAAAAATGTATAGAGATATAGGTATCCATAGCTTAAAATAGCATTCTTCTAAAGGTGAAATGTTGCTGACAAACATTACAGCGTTTAACATGCCAATGAACCTTATGTGCTTGTAACTGCGGATGTAGTGGGGGTTTCTATTAGTCTAGCTTATGAGGTCAATCTTGATAACTAGCATGGGACATGTAGCCGATGTTGAACATACGGTAAGTATAGTTTCAAAACTATTTGAACCCAGTCGAATAAATGCAATTGTGTAGCAGTCATAATTTTGCCATAGGTTGCTATTTTATCTCTCTCTCTCTCTCCCTCCCTCTCCCTCTCCCTCTCCCTCTCACTTTGTACAGGGTGTTGTCTTATGCATTTTTTCATTTTGGAAATCTGCTCTGTGATTTTTTTTTCCGTCACATCAATGATCTCAGGGAATCAATTAGAATGTGCTTTAAACTGACGCTGGTCAAACAGGGATCAATGAGGTTTGTCCTCTGGAGGTTTCAATAACCTGTTCTATAATTGAAGTTTTGTTCCAGGTCCAACTCAACCTGGAGAACCATTAAGGTGTTGCAAATGGCCTGGGTGCTTAGAATATGGCAGAGGAAAAAAAAACGAGCTAGAAATCTTTCTACTGATCACTTTCAGATGAAGGCATTTCGATTATAGCTTTAGTACTTATATAGTGTTTCTAAAAGTCCCAAACCACTTGGTAATTTAATGAAATTTCACACAGAGCCAAGTACGGGGGTATTACACTAACATTTGACAAAGGTGTCAAGGAGTTTTTTTAAGGAAGAAAAGACAGAGGGATTTTCAGAGCTTCAGGCCACAGCAAATAATGTGGAGAGTCAGGGATGAACGTATTACCGATATAGGGACACAAGAGATTCTGCAGATGGTCAAAATCCAGAGTAACACATACTAATTCCTGGAGGAACTCAGTAGATCAGTCAACATCTACGGAAAGGAATGAGCAGTTGATGTTTCGGGCAAAGAAGAAGTGACTTCATCTGCCCTGAAGGAGTATCTCGGCGCAAAACCTCGACTGTTTATTCCTTTCCAGATATGCCGCCTGACCTGCTGAGTTCTCGCCAATATTGGAGGAGTACAGAAACCCCGGAGTTATAAGGCTGAAGGAGACTGCAGAGAAAATAAGAGGAAGAATTTGGGGACAAGGGTTAGAATTCTGCTTGAGTTGATGCTTAACCAGGTGGCAGTCCAAGTCACCAAACCCATACTTTGTTTTGACACCCGTTTAGATATCTGGGGAGAGTAACTGTGGGCCCAGTTGTTTATGGCATATGCCCAAGGGCATCTTAGTTCTTATTCTTCAGAACACAACATCAAGATTAGCCTCATGTGATGAAGGGCAATTGGGTTGGGAGGGAAATAAATTCTATCTAGGCTTCGTCGTGTGGCGTTTCTAGCTAAAATGTCTTCCCAGAAATGCTGCTTGGCCCACTGTGTTTCTCCAGCAAATTGTTTGTTGCTCTACATTCCAGCATCTGCAGTCTCTTTCTCCTATCTAGCCTGGTTACCTGACCCGGCCTGGGACCTGTACTTAAATTGAATTTGAGTTGGCTAAACTCACTGATAAAATATTCAAGTTTCGGTGAATCAGTATTAACTGCAGTTATCCCTCATCCGCAATCAATATGGAGTTTCATGCTCAAATCTCAATAGCATGTTGGATACAAGAACAAACCTTATGTTAGGTTGGGACTGGCCATGGTCAGATTGGGTTTTAATTTTTTAACCAAGCAGACCTCGAATCTTGCTGCCAAGGCACATTCTTTTTTGAAACTTACTTTGGAGTTCCTTCACTCGGCAGGTTTGATGAAAAGGAATCATTTTGAGTTATGATTTTAACTTAACATAATGTACAACATCTCACGGTAGTTTTGGATCCGCACAGTAGCATAGTGGTTCGCACAACAGTGAACAGTACCAGAGACTCAGGTTCAATTCCCACTGCTGTCCTTAAGGAGTTTGTATGTTTTCCCAGTGACTATATTTGTTTTCTCCGGGTGCTCCAGCTTCCTCTCACAGTCCAGAGCCGTGTTGGTTGATAAGTTAATTGGTCATTGCAAACTGTCCTTTGATTAGGCGAGGATTAAAGTGGGGGATTGCTGGGCAACTGGAAGGGCCTGTTTTGCACTGTATTTCAATAAGTAAATAAGTTCATAGTTTCTGCTGACCTACAGATGTCAGGCAGTCACAGCTGCAGTCAGGGTCAAAGACCCTGGTGGTGTGCTTGATTCTACACCCACCTCCCCACAGTCTAGCCCTCTGTTCCCATCACCACCAGCAGCACTGAGTAGAACCTGTCCATTTCTTAGCACATCAAAATCAACTCAATAGAGAACAGACAGATTCTATGAATTCGTTTCCCACGCAACAAAGACAGAAAAGTATGACAAGCTTCACGGTGTCAGATTTGCCAAAGAGTCCGTGAGCCAGTAGGGTTGGTCGGTACCATCTGAGGGGAATAATGCTCAGTGATTTTTGGCAAGGTATACATCTCTAGAGTTAGAAAATATGTGATAGCATTGCACCAGTGGTAGCTTTATTACTTCAAATAAGTAATCACTTTTTGTATATATTCCATATTAACATCAGTACAGCAGAAAACGTTACCCACCCACCAAAGGTAAAAAACCTCATTTGGAGAGATTTCTGGAGTTTTATCAATATCATGATATTTTCCATATTGTATCAAATCAAAACAATCTTAAGCTTTTGTCATAGCATATAGAATTACAGTACAATAATTCAAATGTGGGGTTCCACATGGCCATAACCTAGGCCCCATTTGGTTGTAAAATGAATATCTTTAATCAAAAAACTGCTTTCCATACTTTGTTTTCCATACTTTCATAACCTATTAACAATCATAATAATTTTCCAAGTCTTCCATGTCTTCCACATCTTCATCTAAACTTTCCACACACTCTGAGGTGGATGCCTGGTTCTCACAGCCCGCCAGTCTACACATGTCAGGATACCTGAGGCCATTTGCAACACACATACATCTTGGGAGTGAACATTTTTTTGGACAGGTACAGGCCAGTAGATTCAGGACGGCACTGGGTGCTGGCTGGCCTTCCATCCAGTGCACCACCAAGTGTTCAGCTTCCTCTTCTCTCTCCATCTTCTGCCAACAGGGCTTGGCACATGTGGGTCCTTCTCTAAACATCTTCTCCATATACCAGCCTGGTAGTGCTCGCTGTGCATGTTTTGTTAAGCAGTCCTTGCATGGTGGGAGTTGATGACTTTCAATTTCACCTTTTTTGGTACAGAAAAGGTGATACTTGAGCTCATTGACCTTGGTGGTTGATGCTTTTGGGGCATACAGGAGACATGTAAATGCCTCCAGTTTGTCCATCAGTTCTGGGGAGAGGTCCCATCCCTGACCCAACTCTAAGAATTTGTCCCGAGTTTCCCTGTTGCTGGTCAGAAGTTTTAAGGCACTTGTCTTCCCTTTGCCTGCAAAAGCGCTTACAGTGTCACATCCTGTATATGCGTGCAACCCGATGAGAGCCCTACAAACCTCTATGCCAACAGTATGAGGCTAACCACTGCTGAAACTGCTCCCTCATCTTTCTGGATTCTTGGCCGCTGTAGCTCCGCATGACAAAGCTCTGATTTGTTGCCTTGCACCATCTCCTTTAACTGTCCCAGGAATGCACTGCAGTGCCCAGCTGTTCTGTAGTAACACTCGATAGCTCCAGCATTCAGGCTGAATCGTGATGTGCCTCCAGGAGTCTGTGTGTCTTTGTTCACTGTGGCTTCAATAGCCTGGTCCACAGGGACCTGCCCAAAGGGGTTGTTACTTGACAGCTGCACTGAGAATTGGCCTGTCTTGAAGTCCTCATACACAGAAGGGTTCTTCTGTGGGAGGTTCAGCATCTGAGCAAAGTAAGGGGACGGGTACCTGGCATAATTCATCTTATCATAGGCAAAGCACCATGGGATCATGGTTCTTATAGCATGAGGTGAAACTCCCAGTCCCCCTCACAGAAAGCTACCACCACTGCAATGCTGTCACATATTTTCTAGCACTAGGGGTGTATACCTTGCCAAAAATCATTATAAGAATTATTCCCCCCAGATGGGACCGGTGGCCCAGATTTGGGGTCCTGGCTCACGGACTAAAATGACAGCGTGAAACTGGCAGCTGTGGTAAAGACTGGCAAACAGGTACACTGAGAATGTCGGCAAACCATCCTCAGTAATATATTGAACTTCGCTGGGATTTCCAGAAAACCATGCCTGTCCTCTTAGCCAATCCTGCCACAGAATAAGCAGGACACCAAGCATTTTGCTCATCTGTTGCCATGGGAGCTTTCCCATTCCTCAACTTATTGTGTACCAGCGGCAACTTTTCTAGATTCCGTGGAAGGCTTAGGCCTGAAAGAGGCTCTTTGGCCCATTGTGCCTGTGGGAAGGCTAAAGCTGTCTGCCTCCGTTACATCCCAGCGGTCTTGTCAAGGTTTCAGTCAAGAAGCTTAAGTGCTTGGCCATAACAGCCTAAAACATATGCCGTACAGCTGGCTCAGATCTTGGCATCTGAGTGCAAGATGATGTGCTTAGAAGTGAGTGGATTCTGAGGTCTGACAGAGGCTCACAACACATGCTTGTCATTATCCAGACCAGCTAACCAGTGGCCCTAGGCACCACCTACTATTACTGGTCATAATTCAAGAATGTTCCTAATCTTCCTAGACATCTGAAGTATAAAGAATGCACCTCTACACCCTCATCATAAATTAAGAAATGACAGGAATAAACAAAGACGAGTTACTGCACACTCCAATATGGAATTGAATTTTTACATTTTGTGGTCATTTAAAAGGATTACTTCCTCCAGTCAGTGCAGCTAGCTTGCAGTGATGGGGAAGGATGGCTGTGGTTTATTAAAAGGGTCCGCTTATCTCAGCATTTAGACGGAGATAATCACCTGCATTTTTCAGCGATATGATGCTGAGTATTTTTTAAAAATCTCGCCAAAATGTCTGATGACCTGCATTAATACAAAGAAAACCCCATAGCACATACGTTCATGCTTTGTCAGTAGGCTGTAGTCTGGCGTGCCTTCTATCAGCTGTTTTATTTTAAAGTACAGAACATAAAGATCTGTTCCTTTCATGGTTACACCCAATTCACACCCCCTGCAATTTTTACATTGAGCTTGGTGCAGTGAAACTGCATGTAAATGAGATGCTAATATCTCTTGTGATAGGCTCCATTCTTGGCCATTTCCCAAAATACCTTTAAAAATAGAGTTGTCAATTTTCCATTTTCGGGGTGCCCTTTCAAAAGCAAAATGAACAAAGCAACATTTTCCATGTGAATTATCACCTTCAGAGGAATACAAATCAATTGTTTACCCCTTTCTGTTAGAAACTGCTTCTTCTCTGGGAAATGCCCGTGTTTCACCACAAAAATTGGTTTAAATAATCTGTGTCGGCAGACACGACTCGTATCTTTGATGCACTGCGGATAAAAATAGTGAGGAAGAAAGGCTTTTTTTTAACGTTCTCACTCCTCCTAAAGCATCAAGTCATCCTAACTTAAATGGCATCAAGTACCTCACGACATAAACACACTTCACCTGTTCTATAGATTGTGTCAGTCATTAAAGGCACAGATCTATCCAGTACCAGACTGATTTCTTGATCATAGGATTAGCACCTCCAGTTACCGAGACAGAGGTAAAGGATCAACAAAAATTTCTACCAGTTCCAAGTCTTAGGTTATATGGTAGAAGGAAGGATATTCAGCCCCTTGTGCTTAGACTGGTCCATCTAAATAGTCCCATTCCTCAAAATTTGCTGAAATGGTGTGAACACACAATTGGGGCTTCAGCTCAACTAGGTTCACAGCTTGACATACAGTACATGTTCGAGTTAGTGTCAGGCCCTTGCCTGTAATGTGTCCACTGTGATTGAATAAATGGAACACATTGTCTATTGAGGCTCATACAAGAACAACTATTGTTGGAACTCAGTTCTAATGATGTTTGCACCCTTACAATTATCTCCAAAAGAGAGTTAACTTCTTTAGATAAAGCCCGCATAGACTTTGTGGAGATTTCTACTGGAAGAACATAACAAGCAGTTTGTAAAAGGAGGCTCCTGCATCCTGCTCTGCCATTGAATAAGGCCACTGCTGATCCTGTGTGTCTTCCATTTTCCTACCCCACTCCCAGACTGCATTTGCCCAAGTCCTTCAAAATCCAAGGGGCTGTCGTCTTGAATGAACTCAACATCTCAGCATCCACAGCCTCCTTCTGTAGAGAACTTCAAATATTCACAGTCCTCAGCAAGTAGAAATTCTTCCTTACCCCAACTATAAATGGGGATTCCTTTTTTAGAGATTACACAAAGTAGAGGATACGGTCCAACCCATCTACATCACTGAGCACATCTACACTGAGTGCTGTCGCAGGAAAGTAGTGCCCATCATCAAAGACCCCCACCATCCAGATCACGCTGCCATCAAGAAGGTGGTACTGGAGCTTCTGGACACACACCACCAGGTTCAGAAACAGTTATTACTCTTCAACCATCAAGCTCTTGAACCAGAAGGGATAACTTCACTCAATTTCACTCACCCCTTCATTAAACTGTTCCCGTAACCTTTAGACTCACTTTAAAAGACTCTTCATCTCATGTTCTTGATATTTACTGGGTTTTTTTTTTGTTCTTTCTTTTTGCATTTGCACAGCTTGCTGTCTTTTGTTTGTTCTTCCTGCAGAGTACAGTCTTTCACTGATTCCATCGTGTTTCTGGTATCTACTGTTAATGCCCACAAGAAAATGAATCTCAGGGTTGTACATGTACTTTGATCATAAACTTAATTTGACTTGATGCCCAGTCTAGGTCCTCACCAAAGAAAAAAAAAATCCTCTTGGTCCCTAAAGAAATTTTATTTCAGATTATCTTTCATTGTTCTTGATTTTAAGGAACAGAATCCTTTCAAGCTCTCCTCACAGATAAATCTCCTCATCCCTCGAATTAATCTGATGGATCTTTGTTGCACCTTCCCACAAGCCAATTACATTCTTGTTTAGGTAAGGAGACCAAAGTTGGACACAGCACTCTCGAGGTGGAATGACTAAAGACCACATGTCTGCAGGAAGATTTTTTTACTGTTGTATGCGATCATTTTTCAACAGCAGCTATATATTCCTAAATACTGATATCATTTCGTGGCTCAGTGCCAATTTTTTTCTTTGATAAAACTCCTGCTTAAAGCCTTGGGATGTTTCATTATGTTAACGATGCTTTCTCAATGCAAGGTGTTGATGATATTTTAATTGCTTAGAATGTCTGCTTGTTAACTTTCTATTTGTACACAAGGACATTTCGGTCCCTCTCTATTCCAACATCTTGCAGTCTCCCCTTTTAAATAGTATTCTGCTTTCCTATCGAAGTGGATAAATGCTCATATTTTTACACAGTATTGAATTTGCCACTTTCTGTGCACTCATTTAACCTGTACATATTCCTCTGGTGGCTCCATACTAACTCTCCCATCTAGATTCGTATCGTCGGCGAAGCTGGACACATGACATTCAGGCCCTCCTCATTAAAGTAATTGATTCAGAGTGTAGATAACCACTGCTCAATTACTCATCCAGGTGGAATCACATCAGTTATGGCCTGCCAACCTGAAAAATACACATAATTTCTTATTTGCTGTTTTTTTTAATCTGTTACTAGTTCTCATTGAATGCTAAAACTTATCCTCAATCACATAAACGGTAATGTTACCATTGACTCATAATCACTGAGCAATACAGCATAGAAACGGGCTCACCAATTCACACCATCAGACACCCATCTTCACACTAATTCTACCTCAGCTATTTTATTCTGTACACCCCAGATTCTACCATACACTTACACACTGGGGGCAACTTAGCTACCGACCTCAACATTTTTGGGGCGTGGGATGAAATCGGAGCACACAGAGAAATCTCCACAGAATTACAACGTGTACAGACAGCATCAGGGCTCACAACTGAACCCAAGTCACTGCTGTTGTGAGGTAGCAGCTCAACTAGCTACTGAAACTAGTCGGTTATGTGGTGATATTTTTTAGGCATCCTACCGAACTTGCTTTTTTGAAAATATAGATAAATTACTTGAACTCATTCTTCTGAAATCTACCTTACCATCAACCATTATTAAAAAAATTAACAGTACTGTGCAGAAGTCTAAAGCACCCTAGCTGTGCCTAAGACATTTTATACAGTACTGTACAATTCAGCCAAACTTAACAAGCCACATAAAGTGCAAACGCTTGCAAGATATTGTTTCCAGACATGAATAATCTCTCCAAAACTTGGTTTGCTGTCAAACAATGTACAGGGAAACGTTGGCCACTTTGGTTACTAAGGGAGTCTTAAATACAGTCATTTGCCACTGCAAAGTGGGTTTGGCAGTGACAAGCTTATGATGAAATGAACAAATGATTAACATTGCTTGATGCTACAAAATGTCATTCCAGTATTGATTAATACAGAGTCCACTGAAACCCACATTTAAAATCTAATCCCCCCACCGTACTTAGTTACACTCTTATTCTGCTAATACTGTTCATTAATGTAGTGTTCACTAATGTTTGTTCATAAATGGAACTTATGAAGGTCTATCCCTGCAACAAGCTCCAGTAAAACTGGCCAACAATGATTTCACATAGTAACACACATCAAAGTTGCTGGTGAACGCAGCAGGCCAGGCAGCATCTCTAGGAAGAGGTGCAGTCAACATTTCAGGCCGAGACCCTTCGTCCGGACTAACTGAAGGAAGAGTGAGTAAGGGATTTGAAAGTTGGAGGTGGGGGGGGGGGGAGATCCAAAATGATAGGAGAAGACAGGAGGGGGAGGGATGGAGCCAAGAGCTGGACAGGTGATAGGCAAAAGGGATACGAGAGGATCATGGGTCGGGAGGTCCGGGAAGAAAGACAAGGGGGGGGGACCCAGAGGATGGGCAAGGGGTATAGTGAGAGGGACAGAGGGAGAAAAAGGAGAGTGAGAGAAAGAATGTGTGTATAAAAATAAGTAACAGATGGGGTACGAGGGGGAGGTGGGGCATTAGCGGAAGTTAGAGAAGTCGATGTTCATGCCATCAGGTTGGAGGCTACCCAGACGGAATATGAGGTGTTGTTCCTCCAACCTGAGTGTGGCTTCATCTTCATGCCATCAGGTTGGAGGCTACCAATTCAAAACCATTTCACATAGTAGTTGTCTTTTAAGGAATTACAAGCTAAGCATCCAATTAACAGTGATGATGTTATAAATTGTGATATGGTCATGAGGTTAACACTAGATTACAGCCTTGAATTAACTGTGAAATTACGGCAATATTCTTCTTGACTTCTCTGTGTCCTGTTTTCGGAACCTTGGTTTCTCATTGTCCAGAAAAGATTAAGCTTCACATATAATGTAGCAAGACAGAACTGGGCCCATTTATTCTATGTAATCTAAGCCAGTGTTACACAATTCCAGCCACTGACTGTAAGGAGCTTGTATGTTCTCCCTGTGACTACATGGGGTTTCTCCAAAGTCCATACTCCAAGAAGAGGACACTTTTCCTTCTGCCCAGAAGAGATGACAAAGCAGGTATGTACAGTCATTTCCCTGCATTGCAGCCTCGGCCAGCACGTTGGCTGCACTGGTGTGCTTACGCATACTTCTCTGCCAGGAATGCATGGCTGTACCCCTAAAAGACCTCCAGAGACCCCAAACCCCAAAACATAAAGAACATTCTTCTGCACCAGAATGTCCACATCCCTCTTAGCCCAGCAGTGTTCTCCCAGCCTCTCCCATCGCTCAATAACCAGACAAGAACTGCTTTTTTTTTGTAATATGTCCTTTAAGAGATGGTTGTAAAGATTGTGTCTGCTCTGCTATACCATAATGACTCTGAGAACTTCCAGCACATCAATTGGAACAGTAACCATTAGCTTCAGTGTAACAAAATGCTGGAGGAATTCAGCAGGTCAGGCAGCACCTATGGAAAGGAATAAAGAGTTGATATTTCAAGTCCCCTTGAACAGGATTGGAAAGGAAGGGGGAAGAAGTTATAATAAGAAGATGGGGGAAGGGGAAGGAGGACTAACTAGAAGGTGATATGTGAAGCCAGGTAGGTGGGATTGAAGTGATTCGCTGGAAAGTGATGGTTCGGAAAGGTGAAGGGCTGAAGAAGAAATCTGATGGGAGAGGAGAATGGAACATGGGAGAAAGGGAAGGAGGAGGGGCACCAGGAGAAGGTGATAGGCAGGAGAGGAGAAGAGGTAAGGGGGAACCAGAGTGCGGAATGGCTGAAGAGGGAAGGCAAAAGTTTACCATGTCCATGCCATCACGTTGCAGGCTACCCAAACAGAATATGAGGTTTTGCTCCTCCAACCTTAGGGAGGCCTTACTGTAGCAGTACAGGAGGCCATGGGCTGAGATGTCAGAATGTGAACTGGGATCGGAATTAAAATAGCTGGCCAACCAGGAAATCCCGCTTGTTGCGGACAGAGCGAAGGTGCACCACAAAGTGGTCCCCCAATCTATGTCGGGTCTCGCTGGTGTAGAGGAGGCTGCCTTGGGAGCACAGGGCACAGTAGATAACTCTGACAGACTTGCAGGTGAAGTGCTGCCCCACATTTAAGGGCTGTTTGGGATCCTAAATGGAGCTGAGGGAAATGAATGGGCAGGTACAGCAATCCACGGGCTTGCAGCTTAAATGTGATGTTAAGCAGGTACACCCGACAGCACCAGTGTGTCAACCTCACCATTTCAGCTGCTCAAGTGAGAATTACAGATTAAATGGCATAGAACAATTTCTTGGCCAGTGAGTTCCAGATCGTCACCTCTCTGCATAAAATAGCTTTCCCTCATATCCCTCATGCCCATCGCTTTGATTCTGTACACCAGCTCATTACATTTATTTCCTAAGGGAGCAAGTTCCACATTCATACTGTTCTCTGGGGAAAGACAATCCTCCTGAGTTATCTATAAGATTGAACAATATTAAACATATCAAACTTAATAGAAACCTTGGACTGAATGCTGATAAATGTGTCAGGGGACTTCCTTCCATAATTTTATCTTCCCTGCTTCAGTGGAGACTGTAGGCTGAAGATCACCTTGCAATCACAGGCAAGACTCACCCAAGCGAACTTCAGGGCACTCTCTTAGCATCTACTGTCAGGACTGCATCTGAACTAAACCTGTTAACCTGCGCATTGCAATCTCACATGAGGAAAGCCATTCAAAACTGTCGTGTCATACAGATAGCTAACTAGTTGCTTCAGGCCAAGGAAACCCCACCATGGCATGAGATGTGAGCATCCTCCCTACATCTCCATAGCAACTTCTCTGACCTCAGTCCATTTCAAAACCCTTCACAATCAATGAAGGACTTGAAATCAAATTATTATCATAAAGTGGGGAAGTGTGGAAGACAACTGATGCAAAGTAAGTTGTCAACAAATAACAATGAGAACTTACCTAATAATCGCCTGCCTGAGATGGATTTCTGAGGTGCAAGAGTTACTGCAGCAATATAACTGGAGGCTGATCAGGACCGTAAGAAGCCCCACTAACAAGTAATCATTACTATGTCAACCAATATTTGGTTTACGGTTACGTATTCTATAACAAATGTTGCTCTAACTTGATCCAGACAGCTTAAAGGCACTAACATCACCAGTATTAAGACCACTAGATAGTGGACACTACTTTATTTATTTATTTATTGAGATACAGTGTGGAATAGGCCCATTCAGCCCTTCAAGTTACGCTGCCCAGAAGGCCCTGATTTGATCCTAGCCTAATCACTGGACAATGACCAATTAACCTACCAACCAGTAGGTCTTTGGACTGTGGGAGGAAACCAGAGCATACAGGGGAAACCCACGCGGTCACAGGGAGAACATACAAACTCCTTACAGGCGGTGGCGGGAATTGAACCTAGGTCTCCTATACTGTAAAGCGTTATGCTGGCCACTATGCTACCAAGCTGCCCTACTTATAATGTTGAACAGGGGTTTACATTTATCCACAAGAAAATCTACTATTATTACAAAGTGCATGTTGATGCTGATCTCCAGTTCTGAAACGACTGAGAAGTTTCTGGAATGGTAGAGCCCATCAACCGACTGTAGGGGCGGAAGTAATTCACCGATTGGTCATAAAATGAACAAGGCTCAGGGGCCCTCTGAACCATGAATCCCCACAAGCAAAGTATCCATTAACTAGGTGAGATTTGCTTCAAACCTGTCCAGTGTCCATTTCCTGCAACCAGCAACAATCTATACGACACTTCATGACCAAAGGACACACACGAAGAAATTGATGCGATTAAAATGTTAATTTTAAAAGGCCTCGAGAAAAGGGTGAAGAAAAATGAACATAAAGGCCACTGGTAAACTTCAAAGCACTCCAACGTTAGTATGTTTCCCAGGACCTTCTGCAAAATTCGATAACCACATTTCCCTTCTGTGATGTTTTCTGATTCAGAACTTCAGGAAACCCTAAGGGATAGACAAAGATCCCAACAGATGCAAGCCAGCTTTGTTTTCATCGTATAAATCAACATTCAGGGCAACAGTGGACAACTAATTGATGGAGGAATATCATAGGAGATTTCTACATTTCAAAGCTCCATGCAAAGACTTGCTACATCAACACTCATTAATTAGTTTGGAATTCATTGATAATCCACCATTAGTTTCCGCTGGAATGGCTTTTAGGAACAAAGGAGAGGCAGATCGAGAGAAAAAAAATCGGATTTTTTTGGGATGATTAAGAGAGTGGCTAAAGGAAGAAAGAGATAAATGTACCGAATCACAACCACATGACCCTCTAAGAAATTTTACGTTGTGAAGTATTTCAGAAGAGTAGTCAGGAAAGACTGCAGGTGGGGGACCCTACAGCAAAATAACGAGCTGCTTGAGGAACTCGGTGGGTCAGACAGTATCAGCGAATGGAAATGGGTTTTGGGTTCAGACACTTCACCTGGATTAAAAGAGTAGCGAGAGGGGAGGGGAGTTGAGCCAGTATAAAGAGGCCTAGGGAAGGATGGGGCAAGAGCTAGCAAAGCAGATCCATGTGAGGAAGTGTTGATTGGCAGATGGGGTCAGGTGAGGGAGTACTCACTAGAATTCAGAAGAATGAAGTGGAGAGGGGCAATCTCATAGATACCTATTGACCACTAAAAGGCCTTGGTAGTGTGGATGTGGAGAGGATGCTTTCTATGGTGGGGGAGTCTCAGACCAGAGGACACAGCCTCAAAAAACAGGGACATCCATTTAGAAAAGAGATGAAGAGGCATTTCTTTAGCCAGAGAGTCGTGAATCCATAGAATCCGTTGCCACAAGCAGCTGTGCGAGGCCAAGTCATAAGGCAGAGGTTGATAGCTTCTTGATTAGTCAAGGTATGAAGGGATACAGGGAGAAGGCAGGAGATTCGGGCTGAGAGGGAAATGGATCAGCTGTGATGAAATGATGGATTAGCCTCGATGGGCCAAATGGCCTAATTCTGCTCTTATATACCTTATGGTTTTATGGTAATGGTGGAAATAACAACAGGCTGAGAGGTGTTAAGAGGAAACAACAAAGAATTGCAGGTTATGGAATCTGATAAAAAAAATTTAAAGCAAAGAGTGGAACCAAATAAGGGAGGGATGTTAGTAGACTGTCCATTTCCCTCCCTTAGAAACATAGAAACATAGAAAACCTACAGCACAATACAGGCCCTTCGGCCCACAAAACTGTGCCGAACATGTCCTTACCTTAGAAATTACCTAGGGTTACCCATAGCCCTCTGTTTTTCTAAGCTCCGTGTACCTATCCAGGAGTCTCTCAAAAGACCCTATCGTATCCACCTTCACCGTCGCCGCTGGCAGCCCATTCCACGCACTCATCACTCTCTGCATAAAAAAAAACTTACCCCTGACATCTCCTCTGTACCTACTTCCAAGCACCTTAAAACTATGCCCTCTTGTGCTAGCCATCTCAGCTCTGGGAAAAAAGCCTCTGACTATCCACACGATCAATGCCTCTCATTATCTTGTACACCTCTATCAGATCACCTCTCATCCTCCGTCGCTCCAAGGAGAAAAGGCCAAGTTCACTCAACCTACTCTCATAAGGCATGCTCCCCAATCCAGGCAACATCCTTGTAAGTCTCCTCTACACCCTTTCTATGGTTTCCACATCCTTCCTGTAGTGAGGTGACCAGAACTGAGCACAGTACTCCAAGTGAGGTGTGACCAGGGTCCTATACAGCTGCAACATTACCTCTCAGCTCTTAAACTCAATCCCACGATTGATGAAGGCCAATACACTGTATGCCTTCTTAACCACAGAGTCAACCTGTGTAGCACCTATGGACTCGGACTCCAAGATCCCTCTAATCCTCCACACTGCCAAGAGTCTTACCATTAATGCTATATTCTGCCATCATATTTGACCTACCAAAATGAACCACCTCACACTTATCTGGGTTGAACTCCATCTGCCACTTCTCAGCTCAGTTTTGCATCTACTCTACCTGTTAGTGTAGCTCTACTCTACACCTTAACGCTGTTGGACTCACTAAGTTCCTACAGCAGCTTGCTTTTACTTTAGAAGTGTAGTCACACAGCAGATCATGTGCCACATCAGATAGGTAAACAATTGAAGGTAAGAATAACAATCAGTGGGATGGAATCTGATAAAAACAGGTGAAAGAACCAGCAAGAGATGAGCTGACTAGAATTTGTTTCATTGCATGAATCACATACATTAAAATGTAATGTAGATTCATTAACTCATTAACAAGTGCTGGGGAGGTCGCCACAGAATACATTAGTTGGTCCATTTCAGTCCCTGCTGATGTGTTGCTAATAGGGAAAAATTATCCCCTCTCACTTTGCATGATTTTTCACTCAAATCCAAAAACGTGAAGTAGGTCGAAAAATACTTACTCTTCATTCAACAGAAATTCCTCAAACTATTGTAAGTAGTTAAGTGCCACAGGTGGTACAACGTCCAGGCTCGATGCAGCAGGTCCCACTATCAATAATGTAATGACTGTCCAGTTAGAATGTTTGTATGAGAGAGAACTGACATAGAAGTTAGAGCCAGCAAAACAAAATCCCTACTTGTTCTTGGTCCCCAGATGGTGCAATTGACTGAGCAGAGTTTAAATGTCTTAACATAGTCAACATTTAAGTTCTCCCTACACTACAACTCTAGATGATCAGTCAATGTACTGATAGCAGCTTGAAGAGACAACACAGTGCAGCTGTTAGCAATTCCGAAGGAAAATCAACCACCGCTGTATGCTTGGTGTTGACATCAACGGATTTCAGAAGCAGATCTCACCATGTAATGTTTCATTCAAATAGAACCACCGATTTTTACTTAACCAAACTTGTCAAGCACCTTATGTGTTGCAGATGAGACTAATGTTGTGCTCATCAAAATGAAAGAAGCGAGTCAGGCTAAGAGGAATCTTTTATGCATTCCCTATGCCTATCTGATGTTTGTCTGTCCTCACATCAACTTTAATAGTTTTAATGGAAAGAAAAGCTATTTTCTAGCCCCTGCCTTAGTTAGTGTAGGTATTCTCAAACCAGATATCCCTGTGGCACTACAGGATAAGGTTAAGAGTTAAGGGAGAAACTGAAAATTTTATGTTGTTCACCGGTGCACACCTGGGCTGAAGTTGCCACTGTTCACCTGACTTGGGATCCACACAGGTAACAGAAAAAAAGTTGGTCCACCACCCCACCCCACCCTTCTGGTCTGAGTGTAAGAAAAGAAAAACAGGAACAGTTCATTCAACACGTAGAACTTCAGTATCATTTCCACCTGCACTTATACCTGCATGTAAGAGAAAGTCAAAATTCCTTCTCTTACACACAGTACTCCTTGTCTTGAGGATGTCCCCTAATTCTCAATTCACCCACCAGTGAAACAGTCTTTACAGGATTATTTAATCCTAATCTGGATCCAGGAATAGAACAATATTCTTCTTCAGAACCACAAATTTAGATGAAAATGGTGAAATTAATTTAAAACAATTAAATCAATCATCATTCCTTATCATTTTGGTTTCTTGTTCTTTTTTTAAGAATTGTATTCCATCATATAGTCCATTTCTTCATCAAAAACTATAATCTTGACAGCATTACTATGATTTTTGTTTGCACAATTTTTCTTCTTTTCCACATTAGTTGTTAGTTGGTCTTTATGTATAGTTTTTCACAAATTCTGTTGCATTTTTATTCTTGAAAACGGCTTCAAGAAAGTGAATCTCAAGGTAGCATAGGCACATACTCTATAATAAATTTACTTTCAGTTACTTTGAGCCATTATACAAAGAGAGCTACTACCCTTGATACCTATGACTGGTTTCTGGTGACTAAGTTGAATGTGCTATTGTATTGCGAAATGAGTAGTATTAGAACCTGTTCTGGCAATCAATTTTCACAATTATGTGTGTTTTTTGTGAAAGTCCAAAGGCTGTGGTCTTCATCATCTGTGAATTACAAAGGAGAAAAACTGTAAACTATTCATCCTTGTGTGTTGCCCGGAGAAAGAGAGAGACAGAGAATGACAAAGAAAGATAAAGACAGACAATAAAAGAGAAAAGATAGATAGAGACTGATAGATGAAATGACAGAGGGACTTAAAGATGGAAAGATGAGGAGATGGGAAAAGTGAAACAGGAAAGAGGAAAAGAAAACAGCTTGATGGTCAGCATAGACCTCGCAGGCCGAATAGCCCATGTCCTTGGTGTCTGTCTCTGTGAAAAAAGTCCAGAGAAAAGTAGAGAACAAAGAAGTCAAAAGAAATGAGTGCTGACAATGCTAATGCTGTACCATCTAAGGACGTCATAGCCAAAGTTTTTTCACCCAATTAGTTTCCCTTCTGTTGACGTGATTTCTGGAACTAAAACACAAAATCAGTTAAGTATTCTGACTAGTTTAATAATATTTATTGATAGGTGGGCATCAGTGACAAAGCTGGCACTTATTGTCAACTCCTCATTGTCATATAGAGAGTGATAGTCGGAGACTTCGCAAACTTCTGCAGTCCTTCTGGTGAAGGGGTTCCTACAGTACCTTTTGGTGGAAGTTCCAGGGCTTAGACTCTAGTTGGAGAAAGAATAGCAACTTATTTCCCAGTCAGGACAGGAGTGTTTGATGGGGAACCTGCACCTGCTACCCTTATGCATGTTGGTGTTACTGCCCTGAGATTCATCAGACAAATTTTCACCCTGTGAGCTCCTGATTTGCTCCATACCTATAATATTGTGAATAATTCAACATTGGAATCACCTTCCATACTGTATTTATCTCAAAGAAGTAGCTGTAATAAATAATTAGTGGTTGATTTTGCAGGAGTTCCCAACCAGAAGTCCACAGACCCGTCAAATAATGGTAGAGATCCATGCCATAGAAAAGGTTGAATACCCCTGATTAAAGGGGATATTTATTGGTATTTGGAAAAATTCAGATAGTTCTGGTTATTAAACATATTCAGATTCATTTATTTATCACATATGTATTAAAACCTACAGTGAAATATGTTGTTCACTGTAAAACCTAATTAAAATTAAAAATCTGTGTCAAACAAATCTACTCTAGCGTAGTTTTTACCTGAGCTAGAAATCCATGTTTTCTTCCCTGTGATCACAAATAACTTCGATTTCTCACCCTACCTGCAGATTTATCTCGCATCATTGACCAATACATCCGACAAACAAAATTGGTCCAATAGCCTGCAGGAACATTCAGAAGGCCACGTTGTGCAGCATTCTTAAGGAAAAGTGAATGAAAACTCTGAGGGTAAAACGGTTGATATTTACAAGTGGCCTGGAGTTCAATCACCAGGAAAAAGTAAATAAGAATTTTCCAGTAAGCCCTTGGGGATTTTTCTTTTCAATTTTAAAGTGGGTTTAAATCAAAAGAAATTCAAATTGAAAATCATACCAAGGAACACGCATTTATCCACACGCGCACACACACACACACACACACACAAACACACATGCACACACACGCACATACACACACAAATATAAATAACCATTTTCTATGTAAAATCCCATAAATGCAAATATACAGGCACATTATATAAAACATTTATATGTATCATAAACACACATTTAATGCTTATAAAACAAAAGATGTTACTTTTACATGTATAACATATAAAATTATATACACCTGTGCCTTTAGCAATAATTACAAGGCTCCAATATGTTATAAACATATAATGAAACTTGTATCTTTCAGTGTATTTAAATACATACTGTATATAGCAATCTCATTTCTCTTGCAGCCAGAGAGCTTTGAGTTGCAGTGCTCTCTGCAAGCCCCCCAATTATCTCCCGAATATTTGCATAGCTCCACAATAGCAAGGCATTTCCAACCCGACCTCAAGCAAAGCCTTTCTTCACTGCTGTTCAAGGAACTGGAGATCTGCTATTGTTCTTTCCTCCCCCTACTTTCCCAGATCACAAACTCCTAACTGAGCATACAGCATGCTTTATGGTTTGTCATGTAAAGGAAGCTCAGTAAGGTTGATGATCCAGACTGGAGCAATGGGTCTCAGAAATGAAAGGTACCAAGCTCCCTTAGCTCTAGAAGGCCACAGGTGAGGAACATTATGGAAATATGCAAACAATATTAAACAACCTGGAAAGCACACAGTTTTACTTTCTGCTTACATGCTTTGGTGGCAAATAAAGGGCCTGTGAAAAGCTTTTGACTTTTTAATGCTGAAGCCAAATCACGGTTGGAGGAAACAATAAGCAGGAAAAGGAGCTCAGGATTTGAATTAGGGACAAGGCAAGATTATGACTGATTCCCAGAAGAGCTCGAAGTTCAAAGTAAATTTACTATCGCAGGACATATATTGCACTATATAGTACCCTGCGATTCATTTTCTTGCAGGCATCCACAATAGAATGACAAGCAAGTAATGTGCAAAATAAGACAAACTGTGTAAATACAAAAAACTACAAATAATAATAATAAATAAACAGTAATGAATAACACTGAGAACATGAGCTGTGGAGTCCTTGAAAGTGAGCCCATAGGTTGTGTAATCAGTTCAGTCACAAGATGAGTGAAGGGTACTAACTGTTTCTGAACCTGGTGGTGTGGCTCTTGTACCGACTGCCAGACATCAGCAGGTAGAAGACAGCATGGCCTGGGTGGTGGTGGTTGTTATGATGGATGCTGCTTCCTTGTGGCAAGTTTTCTTGTAGATGTGCTCAATTAGCGAACAGCTTCAAGGTTCTGGGATTCTGCATCCAGTGTAACTATCAGATTGCCCTGACCTGCACTGAGATAGGAGAAGGAAGGTACACCAAGGAAATAAATGTAGCATCAGAGTGGTGTACGTGATTGGGGTACTGTCACATCGCAAAATGTAGTCCTGAGCTTACGCAGCATGGCGCTTATCCTGGGGCAGTCTGGATATCAAACTTCAAGAACAGCGTTACTTACCATTGGAACTTCTTTGCCACAGTCGCAGAAAAGAAGAAGTGAATACATGCAGACAGCTCCAAGAAGAGCCATGGGATCAATGAGACCATTCAAGGGCCCGTGAATGTTGAGCGCTTAAACAAGAAGTGTGGGTCTAATTTTTAGCAGGATGAGATCATTACATTGGCCTTACGATCAGGTGTGCATGATGAGAAACAGAAATAAAATGTATCACATCCAGAGAAAGACATTTCTGTGGCAACTTTCCCTAGTTAGGCCATACAGAGGTGTTTATCGCCAATGCAGTACTCTTAAAAAATAGTCACTGTTATAATTTAAACCAAAAATACAGAAGCTAATCTGCATACAGCAAGCTCCCTCAGACAGCGATATGTCAATGACCAGAATATCTATTTTAATTATGTTTATTGAGGGATAAAAAATGGCTGGGTCATAACTCTCCTGCTCTCCCTCAAAGTTTCACCATGAGATATTTCAGTGTCACCCGAGAGGGAGTGGAACGGGCTTCGAACTAACCTTCCATTTGAAAGACAATAGCTCTCATTGTGCTGCGGCATCGTATTGGAATATTAGCCAAGACCCTTGTGTAAATCTCCACATGAATAAAAGAACTGGTTCACAAACTTCATTTTTTTCAAGAAAAAATTTAAAGTGTCTGAATTCAAGGGCTCATTTATGTTCTAACAAGGTGCAAAATAATTTTAAATAAGCTTGTGGAGTGTTTCTAACAATAGGAACATTTTTGCTGAGTAGATCAATCAGTACCTGGATGAGGAAAATAGGAAACATTTTTACTATGTCAAAATTTGGATCGGGTAAATATTGCTGAAAAGGTGTGGAAACTCCTCATCCCTACCACAGGAGAGCAAAACAGAAAAAAAACAGAGGTAATAGAATAAGCCAATCCTGGAAGCTCCTTCTGAAAGTGGGAAAAAATGTCTAAAATTCCCATTAAATTCCTGGGAGCATCCTTGAATTATCATGGCTCCAAACCCTGGAGTGTGGAAAGGACATGTGCAAGATTTTTAAATTGCCAGTTTATAAGCTGGTCCTTAACATAATGGGACAAGCCTGCATGGATGGATTCATAATCTCATCCTTTACACATTGTCTTTGGATAATTGTTTTGCATACCTTTGGGTGCTGCAACATCAACATAACTACATCAACCACAATAAATTGTTGCAGTCGATTATAACATGTAATTAAGGAAGGGAATATTCTAAAGATAGCTTGAAGCTGAAATGTTGAATAATTCCTCTCACGTCAAGTAACCTCCAGACCTTACAGTAGAGAAGAGAGAGTGCAAGGAAAGGATGGAAGCTGGGGAGAACGGAAGAGGAGGGAGTCAGAAAGGGAAGGAAAAAAAGACATAGACAATAAACAGTGAAGGATGGAACTTCTTATAAGTAGTTGAAATGTCTTTGTGCATTGTTTTACGAAGGATGTGTGAGGGACAATTGTCCAGATACTCATCCCCGTTTTGTGTTAAATGTGCCATACAGTAGCATCGGTCCATGGAAGCCTGTCTTTGAAATTCACGGGACTGATTGGCTTTCAGAGGCAGAGTAGAGTCTGTAGTTACTTCTATACAGTATGTTTCGTGCCGCAGACGGGGAATAAATTCCGTGATATGTGCCATTTAACGTAGGTTTACGTGGCCAGTCTGGTCCAGTCCATGAAAGCACTCCCAGTTCCCAGCCAGTGGTCGGTGCATTAATTAGTTTTCACCTTCCAAAAATACTTAATGGAGAGACTGCAACGGTAAAGGAAAGCGGGCAGTGATGGGGGGGGGGGAGGGAAAAAATCAGACATTAAAATGGCCGACAACTTCTGGAAGCAGGCTGTGTATGTTGAAACCACCTCTCAGATTAGTACAAGGATCTGTGAAATGCTTCTTCTCCACCATTTCTGACAATAAATGGATACCGTTAGAACCATTAAGAAAAGAAACAAATTCTGAAAGAAAAATAGCAGTGAGAACATAATTACTCTGAAGCCTAGTATGGAGGCAGGGGTTGGGGGACTTAGAATTCGCTTTTAGTTCAGTGTGCAGTGGCAGCACTGACAGCATAAGCAGATGCTGGGGACACGTCACAATAGCGGCAGCGTTGGAGGAACCGCGCATGCGTCTGATATTGTCAGCATTGTGTGCAAGATGGACGGCTTGGCATGCAACGGGATAATGGCGAATGGCAGCGACTGAAGTCACGTGGGCGAGGTCTGCGGAACTGCAGAGGCGGGGAATGAAATACTGAGAGAGAGAGCACAAGGGAGAGAAAGAAAGCGAGAGACGCACACATACACGCAGAGGAGACGCGATTGTATGGGTCGGGGTAGGCGATGGCCAACCTCGAGACCAGAACCTTTATACAAATCAACAAGCCTGGATCTCAGAAACTGGGCAGATTAATACACTGTGGCTTTTGGAAGTCCCCCGATGCTACTGAAAGATGTTTGATTTCTATTTGTGTTACCATTGATTATATTCAATGCTCCATATTCAGAGTGCAGAGCAAACTTCCAATAGACCATTCATCGAGTTCATAGAAGATTCTCATCCTTCTCGGCCAGTAATCTCATTACTGAAAACGCAACTTTTGTCCCAATTTTCTAACCTTTTTGAAAGAAATAAAGCACTACTGCCACTTAATAATAATCATAACTAACAGGATTTTAAACGCAGAATCCAGGGCGTGTCCTCTGTGACAATAGGGGCCAGGGATCTTTTTAAATCTCGGCAATGTATTCTTTAAAGGGAGGGGAAACATACTACTGAGGAAATAGTAACGGCCTTCACGCACTGTAAGGTGCATTGGAAATGTGGCCTTCACAAGGTTAACAGGGAACAATGTTCCCGCTTTGAATTTGGAAATGTGATGATAATTTGATGAATTTCAATCCCCTTTGTGCGCTTTACAAATGCACCAGGCCACTCTCCATAGGTGTTAAGATGGTGTGTAGAAAAAAGCAGGCATAATCCATTGAATTATGGCCTCCATTCAAAACCCTTGAATACATAGACCATACAAAGACAAAAAAAAGAGGGAAAAGGACTAGTGGCTATATTTAGTCTGGAGCACACTGTTTGAAAGGGGTAAATCTCTATAAGTGGTGAGGATAATATGATACTTGACATACAATAAAGTCCAAGTTTAGCGTCCCTTAGTTCTACTGCCCCCACCTCCCTTCAGCTCCTTCCTGCGCTTTGTGCTCTGGGTCTTTCACCCCGGCATAAGGCTTTTGCCACTGTGAGAACTTCAAAAAAAAAATCTGTTTTTTTTTATTGGCACCAATTGTTGAAAAATGAGCTAATGCCTTGTGATCGCAATGCAGATGTGACAATGTGACGGGCTCAAATGCAAGGACAAAGTGGAACAGGTCTCTGTTCTTGAGGATTTTAGTATTAGTGTGTGTGCCTGGGGAGGGGGAATGTGGCTGAGCAGCCAAGGAAAGGACGTATTTAAACAAGGAGCACAAATGGACTGTGAAAAACCTGAATAGTCTCAAGATCCCTCCTGCGTGCTTCACTTGTCCCGCGAGCATCCATTTCTTCTGACTGGCTGCTTCATGCACACCTGTTTGAGGATCTCTTCTAACCTATGCTTTTCTCACAAATTCCACCATCATTCAAATTACAACCAGAAATCAAACCAGCAAAAAGATTTCCGCCTCCACCCCTCCTGCCCCAACAGCAAGTGGAACTTAAATTGAAAGGGTCTCGTTAATAATCTTAATGGCGTAAAGCATCAGTGCGGGTGACCATCGCAATGGCTTGTCTAGCAGTGGAGTAGTAAGACCCCGGACTTCACTTGTACGCTGCCGCACATATGTACATCCCTCCCCTCCTCCCAATGCATCACGTGGAAAAAAAAATTCAGCAATGCAGTTAAAGCAGTTCTGTGTCATTGGAAACGAGAACCCCTGTTTGTTATTCACAGCACGGAGAAAGCGAGCGTCGATAAAACCTAGCTGCTTCCTTCACTTGGACATAAAAAAATAAAAACAATGATTCTTCTGAAAAAGTCCACTCCTACAACGGGATTTAGCAATGGGTCATTTTTGCAATATTACCCTAACTATATATAAAGAATGTAAGGGATGCTCGGGCAGGAGAGTGAAAAAGATTCTACTGTTCGTGACCACAAGGCATCCTTAACTCTATAATTTGTCAACTTCTCCAGCTGTAAAATATACAGTGTTAACATCTTAGAATCAGTAACTGTTGCCACGATTCAACCATGCCCAAGAGCAATCCAATTCATCCCACTCCCCTGCCTCTTGCCCTTACAACTGCTTCCACTGGATATAAACAAAGAGGACTGGTGGTCATTGAACTAAGTATCCAGAGACCTGGGTTGTCGGTTTGGGGATACAAGTTCAAATCTCACTGCAGCTGCTAGATAATTTAAATTTGAGCAATTAGAAGTAAATTGGACCAAAGAGGTAGCACCAGCAATGGTGACCATGGAAGTACATAGTCTGAGTCTTAGTTGACTTTAAGTTGTCATCACAGAAGTCTTTGCTACTCAGCGGGCAATTATGAAAGGGAAATGAACACTGGCCTGGGTAGTGGTGCCCATGTCATGATGAGGTACAAATAAAGCCCTTTTGAAATCTAGAAATGAGCCTGCCTGCATCGCCCTTTCAGATTCCAGATAGAGTGTGGACTTGGTAATTGATCTTCCTTGCCTAAAATATTGACACTTTCCTTACATTCTCCACAAATTTGATATGCCTGACATCTTCTGCCACTCCTTTAACAGTGCCAAATATTCTATACACATGAGATTCTGCAGATATTGGAAATCCAGAGATACATACACACACACACACACACAATGCTGGAGGAATTCAGCAGCTCAGGCAGATCCATGGAGAGGAATAAAGGGCCGGCGTTTTGGGCTAGAATGAAATAAATAAAGAGTAGCACACACAAGATGCTGACGTCCCAAAACATCGGCTCTTTATTCCTCTGCACAGATGCTGCCTGGCCTGCTGAGTTTCTCCAGCATTTTGTGTGTGTTACCCTTTGTTATAGGTCTCCCTTTTTCTCCCAATCTTGTGCTGTCGAAGAGCAGTGAAGTTCTCCAGGGCCGAAGTTTCCAACCTAAATGCAATGTGATTTTCTCAAAAAAAAATCAGTACCCTTCACTCACACCAATTCCACCATTAATAACTTGGCACGTTCAATCTTTTTTTTACATAAATAAATTGTGAAATATATAGTGAAGCAGTGATTACAAGCTGGTTACTGTCCTATTAAAGTCAGCGCGCACTTAATTATATAGCTATTAAACTGGAAATAAAATACGACCAAAGGCACTCTATATAAATGTAACCCACTCAAGTATCTCCTCTGCCCCTTCCAACCCCTCAATACAATCAACACAAATAGCACAAACAAAATAATGGTGCCCTGACAGAAAGCCTAATTAACAGCAATATTCAAGGCAAAGGGGTTTGTTCCAGCACAGAATGGTAACACAATAAAAGCCACAGCTTCAATGAAAGACCCAGAGGATAGTCAGTGTTCAAAAGGTCGACACAGCAGTCAAGTCTTGTCTATTTCGAGGAAGTGAATAACCTGTTTGACACAAAATGTTATTCAATTACCAGGAGCCTTCAGTCTCACTCAGTTTTGTTTCAAGCCCCAGAATCTGCAGTGCTGTCTGTCGAATGGGAAGAGAAAAATTGCAACCGGAACGATATGTGAAGCTTTTTGTCGCAGTTCTGTGAACTTTCCACATCCATTTCAGGCACAATTAGTAATCTAGGTTTTATTGGATGTAATGCACCATGATCTGAAGTACTGACACATTTAACTCTCTGGGAATATACAATCCTTAGAAATTTACAGTACCTCTGCAAAGAGCAGTGGTCATGTGTCTTCAGTCTGAGTTGGTAGAGCGAAGTAGAATACCTCAGGGACCAAACAAAAGTGAGAAAGAGGCAGAATTATACTTACATTCAGATTCAGTTTCATATTTATTTATCACATATACATTGAAATATACAGTGAGATGCGTCACTTGCATTAAGAACCAACACACCCAAACGTGTGCTGGGAGCAGCCCACAAGAGTCACCGCACAGCTTGGCGCTAACATAGCACGTCCGTCATGCTCAGCACAACAACGCAGAGCACAACAAGCGACAATGCAACAACAACAAAATAATCCCCGTTCCTCCCTTTCACCTACCCACGCACACATACAGTCCTCTATCCACAGGACGGGCCATTTCTCTCACAAGCAAAGAGGGAAGCAGAAAGAGTGAAGCTGACAGCAAAGGTCAGGGACAGAGAGAGAACAAGGAAGGGAGAAAGTGACAGAGTGCACATGGGAGCCAGACTCCCAATGAAGGGTCTCGGGCTGAAATGTCGACTCTTTATTTCCATAGATGCTGCCTGACCTGTTGAGTTCCTCCAGCATTTTGTGTGTGTTACATTGCAATGAATGAGTGTGTGGGAAAGAGAGGGAGAGGAGAAAACTGGCAGGATGAATTGTCTGAATTGTGTTTCTGTGTCTCTGCGAGAGAGAGCAGAAAAAGTGTGTGAGATAAAGTGGATAAAAGACAGCAGTTAAGTGGGAGGGAGAGAGAGAGCTGGAATGAACTTGGGAGGGAGACAAAAGAACAAGTGTGACTGAGTGCATGAGACTGCAAGTGTGAGCAAGCACACGTGAAACAGCACAAGTACGAGGGAGCTGGTGCAAGAGTGCAAGTGTGAACAAGCACACGTGAAACAGCACAAGTACGAGGGAGCTGGTGCAAGAGTGCAAGTGTGAGCAAGCACACGTGAAACAGCACAAGTACGAGGGAGCTGGTGCAAGAGTGCAAGTGTGAGCAAGCACACGTGCAGCAGTGTAAGTGTTTAGGAGAACAAGCGTGAGGCTGGAGAGAAAGGGGAGGGCCGACAGGCTGACTGTCACAGAGGGGGCACATTTTAAAGATTAACTTTGTTTGTCTCGTGCACATTGCGACGTAGAGTGAAATGCATTGTCAGTATCAAAATCAATCAGCAAGGATTATGCTGGACAGCCTGCAGGTGTCACCATGCTTCTGGCCCTAATGTAGCATGCCCACAACTCATTATCCCTAACTGTATGGCTTTGGACAGTGGGAGGAAACAGGAGCACCCGAAGGAAACCCACGCAGTCACGGGGAGAATGTACACACACCTTACAGGCAGCAGCAGGAATCAAACCCTTACCTCACACCTGGCTTGGTAATATCATTAAAAGAACCACTACACTTAACGTGCCATTCCTTGACACCATACCTCTGTGGAATTTTAAAAACACTCTGCTCCCTTTGCTGCATCAGATTATCTAATGGACAGTGAACACTACCTCACTTTTTTCCCTCTGTTTTTGCACTACTTATTTAATGTATTACAGTCCTGAGCACCCTAGATTTCAGATGGTATGGCCTCCACAGAGCCCTGATCTCAGCATCATTGAGGTGGTCTGGGATTACCCGGAGAGACAGAAAACAGGCAAGACAGCCAACATCTGCAGAAGAACTGTGACAAGTTCTGTAAGATGCTTGGAACAATCTACCAGCCAATTTACTTATAAAATTGCACGACAGTGTGCCTGACAGAATTGATTCAGTTCTAAAGACAAACGGTCACACCAAATATGAAAATTTAGAAGTTTTTTTTACTGCTAACTGTTCTTTTTAGTATTTTTTAAATATTTTGAAACTTTTTATTGCATTATTTTTTAAAGCATCTTTGCTTTATAGAATCTTTTTAATAGTACCTAAGAGTTTTACACTGTACTCTCTCTAGATATAAAAAATAAACACACTATATATATTCAGTAAATATATTCTTATTGCAGTTTATATTTATTATTATGTATTGCATTGTACTACTGCCATAAAACAACAAATTTCACGACATTCTCCAGTGATATTAACCTGGATTCTGATGTACTCTACCCTCCACAGTTCAGCACCGAACTGTAGTATCACCTGAGATTAAGGCACCCAAGTCCAGTTCTGGGCCATAAACCCGAACCTGACATTCGCTCGGGTAAATGTGTCAGTTTCTTTCCCATCACTAATTAATGTGAACTAACAGAGAAGGTTAATTATCTTGGGCTGCCCTGTGCTTGTGACTTTGTAAATACAACAGAGCAACCTCCTGTACTGGCAATTTCTTGCAGAATTATGTCAGCTATCTTTTTTAAGACAGTGTCACTGGAAATAGCAACACGCTGCTTCTGCACCCCAAAAGCTCAATTAACCCTTCAGCTGCTTCTAGGGTTCACCAAACTGAAATCGTTGCCAAAGAAAGACTATATATTTTACACTTAGTGACCACGTTATTATTAAGTAATTCATTGTACTACACCTGTACACCTGCTTGTTAATGCAAATTTCCAATCAGCCAATCTAGAGGTAGCATCTCAATGCATAAACGCATGCAGACATGGTCAGGAGGTTCAGCTGTTTTTCAGACAGAACATCAGAATGGGAAGAAATTTGATCTGAGTGACTTTGACTGTGGAATGATTGTTGGTGCCTGATGGGGTGGTTTGAGTATCTCAGAAACTGCTGATCTCCTGGGATTTTCACACACAGTTTCTGGAGATTACAGAGAATGATGTAAAAAACAACAAAAACAAAATCAAGTGAGCAGTGATTCTGTGGGTGGAAGCAACTGGTTAATGACAGAGGTCAGAGGAGAATGGTCACGCTGGTTCAAGCTGACAGGAAGGTGACAGTAACTCAAATAACCACGTGTTCCAACATTGATGCGTGGAAGAGCATCTCCGCACACGCATCACATCAACAGAGATGTGCTACAACAGCAAAAAACTATGAATATACCAGTGATGTATTTGATTCGATTTTAATCCCTCTCCAATCGCACCTAGCATGGGGAAGGGTTAAAATCAGATTGGGTTCTTTAACCAACTTGAAAAGCCACTGCATCTCAGGCACCACTGGCACAAGCCCATTTTAGGACTGGCTGTCTCCCCCTTCATCTAAAGTTAGACTCTGAAACACATGGCCAGGAGCAAAGATCAAATCATTCAAAAACTGTGTGCTACTGAGGTCAGTGAAAACAGAAAACTCATTGTTAATGGATCCCTGTTCTACTGCTCAGCACCATCTGCTTAGCATCAATTTCAGATTCCAGTTAACCGAATCAGAGCTCAGAATTTGGTGTCTTCCTGCATAATCTGCTTGCAAATTTGTGGACTTTTGCAGTGCCCGGCCAGTCCTACTGAACACAACTCGTCTTTCACAATATATACACGCATCACGATAACAAAACTGTAACTACTGGGACCAAACACCTCAAAACAGTTGCTTATCAGTCATCCATGAACCAATTGGCCGGACAATGTGAGTGGCCTCTAAACATGGCTTAAAATAATGAAATAACTGAGTACAGAAGAAGACATTCAGAACTGATTCCAGCTCATCAGAGAAGAGAAAGAGGTTTTAAATACAAGCTATTTGAAAATAAGCTAGAGGAAATAAAGTTATGAAATATCAAATCAACCCATACACTATGAACAACATGTCTGGGAATCCAATAAAAGGCTAAATTGAATCATCAGGCTTTCTGGTTAAAAATAAATGTTAACCAGAGTATATTTGATCACATAATTGTTCTTATCCAATTATGTTACACTCCTACAATTTTTCTATAGTCCTGCAAATTTTCATCAAAAATTCATTGGCTTAGCAACTTGAGACTGAATTGCACTTCTACTCACCGACATTTTTAAACACCCAGCATTTCAAGTTCGTCACGTTAACCGAACAATGTTGCCAAAAGGCAGGGGATGTTCCTGGAAATACTGTGCATCCCCTCGGGTGCTGATCAGGAGGAAGCGCTGATGATTTGAGCCAGGTGCTGCATTTGCTGCATGCCCGAAGGACAACGGGGAATTCTACAAGCTTTCTGCATCACCACGGCTCCTCATTTGGAACAGCCACTATTCAGCTTGCTACTCTGGGGCTGGGAGTCTCAGCAAGTGGCCGAGAGGTTGATTGAAGGCTATGATTTTGTTTCACATCCTCAGTGGGTCGATTTCATAAACGCTTACCTTTGTCCTGCACACTTGAGGAATACCAGTTTCCCAATTACAAGTCAGACAAAACTGCACCCCGCCCCGCCCCCACAACCTTAAATGGTGCGGAGTCAACTTGAGCTTTTAAGGGCCAATTATTAGGACTCAACTGGTCAGGTAACTTGTCTCAGTGCTACTGGTACCATGTAACCCAGTACTACCTGCCGTGTGGTCGGGTGGTCGGCGACTAAACCAGCTCCCCCACCAGGCTTGCCTGGTGAGGAGGGCGGCTAGACACTCTGCAGGACGACAAACAAGACCTGTCAAAGGGCGGATGAACCCTCTCGTAGGGTCATCGGCCATCTAGCAAACACGTGCCGTGAAGTGCGGAAAGGGCATCCCTTGCATCGAAGCTCGGTCTGGCCATTCACTGTAACAGAACTTCCCCCATCCGTCTTGGACCCCACCGTGACGCTGGATCCGGGAAGGGATGTTGAGAGGGTGGGTCTGGACCTGTGCAACCCCTGACTCACCTAAAATCCACTCACGCGCACGCTGTTCCTTTCTGAGGAGTGGGGTTCCACCCAACTAACTGACTGAAAGGAACCATCATCATCCTATGGGATGGATGGCCAGAGATTAGGACTCAATGTACATGTTACCTTAAGATTGCTACAGTGAGTTGGTGTCTAGAAACTAGGAAAGACTCCTAATAAGAGACAGATGATGGCTCAATATGCCTATCAACTATGGCTTCTACATTACAGTCATGGATGCTTTGAATTAAAACTGACAGTACCTGGGGTCATTCAGTCACTGTACCTGTGCTGAAGCTAACCATTCATTTGCTGATGCCCGGGTCTAAACTACTTCAGGTTAAAATTATCATAATAACTTTGCCTTTCCCCAGCAGTGACTTCAGAACTTTTCTCCTCTAAATCCAATCAATGAAGATAAATATTCTCTATTTTCTGTATTATATTAAGAATCCAGAATGAAAAGCCAGTTACCTCAAAGTGAAAGGCAACTCTGTAGCCCAGTGTGCTGGAAAAATTCAGAGGCACATCAGATCTGAGGTGTTTCGTGCCACCTGACAGGTTTTGTTCAAAGACACTTCACCTGTCTAGAATGATCACCGAGGACTGAGGGGGGAAGCCTGTTGTAGGGAAGAAATGAGGGGAGGAACACAAAACCCAGTAATTAGGAACCTACTTCTCCATTCTTTAAGATTCAAGTTTATTTGTCACATGTACATCGAAGCGTACAGTGTGACACGTCATTTGAGTTAACAACCAACCCACCCGACCGTGTGTGCTGGGGGCAGCCCGTAAGTATTGCCACACACATTCCAGCGCCAACATGACATGCTCACGGTTCTTGGCAGGACAACACAGAACACAACAGCAAAAAGCAAGCCCTATCCCTTCCTCTCACCTACAGTCACACACAGTCTTTTAACCCCAGGAGAGGCCTTCAATGGGCATGGACTGGCGGGGGGGATGGCGGTGGCTGCAGACACCCACTTTGACCTCTCTAGGTCGAAGAAAGGAGATCTACCACCCCTTTTCTGCTCTAACTCCACAGCAGTGTAGCTGAATCTTAACTGTCTTCTCCAATCATTTGGCAAGCCTTTTGGTTCAATGATAATTAAAGTTTTAAAAAAAATGTTGACCTTGCCAACAAGAACCATAGTATCTGGGGGAACGCAAACTTAAGCAAACCAATTTTCAGCTTTGGTCACTCTGCTATAGGAAAGGTGAGATTCAGCTGGAAAGCGTGCGGAGAAATAGTTTTGCAAGGATGTTGCTGGGATTGGTGGGACTGAGTTACAAATTAAGGGCGAACAAGTTAGGAAATTTTTTCATTAGAGTGGAGGAGAATGAGAGCTGATCTTATAAAAGCGGAGAAAATCATGTGGGGCATGGTTAGGCTCAATGTGCAAGGTCTTTTTCCCTCAGAGTTGGAGAATCAAAAACTAGAGGGTGTAGGTTTAAGGTGAGATGAGATTTATTAGGAACCAGAAGAGGGTGGTCAGAATGAGCTGCCAGAAGAAGAGGCCGAGGCAGATCCATTAACAACATTTAAAAAACACTTGGGGAGGTACAAGTATAGGAAAGGCTTAGAGAGATATGGGCCACATGCAAACAAACAGGAAGTGTGGACCGAGGGGGTCGAGGAGACTGTTCCCTGCTGTATTGTTCTATGAAAACTGAGCGCAGTGGCTCAGTAAGTAGACCAGCAGTCTCACAGTTTCAGTGACCAAGGTTCAGCCTCAGCTTCCTGAGTGGAGTTTGCATGTTCTCTATTTCTAAATGGACATTGAACCCATGAACACTATCTCACTATTTTTTTGATTTCTGTTATTTTCCACTACTTATTTTAACTTAATTATTTAATAGACATATATATACTTAACGTAATTCAGTTTTTCTCTATATTTATTTATCATGTATTTCATTGTACTGCTGCCTTAAATTTTCACGTCATAAGTCGGTGATATTAAATCTGATTCGGATTCTTTTTGTGACTATGTGGGATTCCCAAGGTTCTTTGGATCCTTCCACATCCCAAAAATGTGTGGGCTGGTCGGTTAATTGCATCTTGTATTAGCTGAGTGGTAAAGTCTGGTGCGGAGGGGAGGGGAGCCGATGGGAGTGTGGAGAGAATAAAAATGATTATAGATAGACACTTCGCAAACACGAGGAAATCTGCAGATGTTGGAAGTTCGGGCAACACACATCAAAGTTGCTGATGAACACAGCAGGCCAGGCACATCTCTAGGAAGAGGTACAGTCGACGTTTCGGGCCGAGACCCTTCGTCAGGACAGAAGTCAAGGGTCCTGACGAAGGGTCTCGGCCCGAAACGTCGACTGTACCACTTCCTAGAGATGCTGCCTGGCCTGCTGCGTTCATCAGCAACTTTGATGTGTGTTGATAGATAGACGCTTGATAGCCAGCATGCAATTGGTGGGCCGAAGGACCTATTTCTATGACGTGTGACTTGAAGTAAGCTTTAAAAAGCTGGTTTTATTGATGTCAACCACGAACTGATTGTTTTAAAAATCCATTGAATTCACTACTGTCCTTTAGGGAAGGGAATCTGTCGTTTTTCCCTGGACTGGGGTGTATGTGTCTCCAGACCCAACAATGTGATTAACTCCAATGCCTCCTCAGTTCAGGGACAAAAATAAGTGGACAATAGATGGCTAATTAAATTCATATCTGTGACCAAATAATTGCGAGCTTTCCAAGTTTCTGGGTGTGATGTACAGAATTTGCAGAAAGCATTCAATATCCTAGAGTAGGGAGCATGCGCCCAAATTAATGATAATCTTCTAAAAAAACTGTCTTGCATGCTATGGTAATTGTAAGGGGAAATTATAATTGATTAATGAATTAGTAACAATAATTTTGGATTTTTTAAGGAAAATAGGATGTCCTGTTACTTATTTATGAGTAATCTGCTTTTACTATTAATAAAAGTATAATATTCATGGAGGCACTGAACTACATTCAATAATTGCCATTATTATCAGTGAATATCCAGTGTTCGCTCACAAACAACAGAAGGAAAAATGTAAGCAGAGAGAAGCCAGTTCCAAGTGGCCCAACCGTCCACTGTCCAAATACTGAGGTGTACACCAGGCCTGTGAGGATTTCAAAACTTATCATCCGAAGACACGTGTCCTTGCAATCATCTAGCTGGCACCAAACCAGCATGAGATGTTTCTCACTGTTCTTGGGTTGTAAAACACATCATTCACTGCTTCATTTAACAGTAAAGATTAATCGTAATGTATTTTTAAAATCATTGTTGTTGTTCCTTTCTCTGCCTTGTGGAGCATTGGGTGGCAATCTTGCCGTTTCTTTAGCATGTTTGTCTGTTTTTTACGAGGCCAAGTTGCTAGCTGGACGCTCAACCTAGCACGGATGGAAAACGTGCAAGTGGCCGCCCGGATTCGACCACGGGACCTCTCGCCTCGAAGTCCGGTGCGGATGCCACTACACTGCAGGCTGGCATCTTTTTATTACAGGTGGGGTTCAAAGAATCAAAGGGTGTCACTGCGTGCTGCGTGCCAACAGAATTTTTGACCATGCCATCTTGGGGATGTGTGCCATAGGGTTGCCACCTAGCGGGTAATCCTCCATGCTGTTCAAAACTAGAAGAGAAAGGTGAGTGGGGATATTTGGTCTGACACTAAAAATAATAACCCCAGAAAAGGCTGAAGGAACTTCTTGCTTGATCCATCGTGATTAGCTCAATATTTCCTAGTTGAATGCAGTTCCAGCCGTTAATCTGAGCAATATCCAAATCAATTATGAGGAAGAAGGACAGTGTCATGGGTTTTCAAGCAATTACATGCATCACGTTTATGATCACACAATGCAAGCAGTTCCCAGTCTAGAAATCCCTTTGGGGGGCCCTGATACTAGCTGGTGGCCGATGGTATTGCTAGATTAATAACAGGCACACATCTGCATCCCAATTCTTGTTAAGTGTTGAGCAATTTTCAGAGGATAATTGCAACGCTGCGATCAGACACATTCTGGTTGGAGCATATTTTTACCAGACGGCATGTTGACACAACTTAGCCTCGCATCGGCTCGGCAGGCACATTATGGGCATGGCAGTGGACTGGTGGGCCCTCTGCTAATTTGAGTGCGCCGGCACCAACCGTAGTCGTGGCCCATGCCTGGTAGCTGTGCCATGTGTAGGGATGTGTGCTGGACAGCTGCCTGCACGGTTTTTGGCTGCAAACACCTGTGACATGATAACAAGGGCTCAGTCTCGTCTTGTGGACAGCAGCTGGCAAGGCCAGCGCCAGGCTGCCACAGACAACATCGCACAAGGGGACGCTGTGTTAAAGCAGATCCGAGTTGGAAACACTCAAGTGTCTAGTCACATAGTTTAGAATAAATTACAAGAGGCACTTAAAGGATAAATATTGGAAACTTTTCTCCAGATCTTAAACTAGACAGCATAGATTTAACGAAAGGCTAAGAGGTTATGAAGAGATTTAAGGAGGATTTTTTTTAAACCCAGAACTTGGAGCAAACTGTGTGCTGAAGCCAGCTTCTTGTCACTTGATTTGCTAATGCCCAGAAAGCCACAGACCCAAGTCCTGATTAATAAGATTAGTACAGATGAGTATTTGAGAGCTGAAGGGTTTGTATGACTGTGTCAATGACTCTGCCCCAGGGTCATAGGTGCAAAGAAGCAGGAGACTGGTCAAGACCAATTAAGAAAGTTATGTTCACTCTTCTCTCCTATCAGATTCCTTCTCCTTCAGTTCTTCACCTCTTCTACCAATCTCTTCCCAGCTTCTTACTTCACTCCCCCCCCAACACTCAACTATTTCCCCCTCACCTAGTTTTATCTATCATCTTGCTAGCTTGTACTCCTTCCCCCCACCCCAGCCACCTTCTTCCCCCTTCCTTTTCAGGTCTCAGCCCGAAACATCATCTATACGTTACCCTCCCTAGATGCTCGCTGAGTTTCTTCAACGTCTTGTGTTTGCTCCTCTGGATTTCCAGCATCTGCAGAATCTCTTGCATTTCAGAAAGTTATTGTTGAGCAACGCAAAAGGGGAAAGGGCAACTGACCTGGGCAAGTGGTCCTAAGGAAAGAAGCGGCAGGGTAGAGCGAATCAGAAAGTGGGAGAGTGGCTTAGATGGCAAACATGAACTGGTAACTTAAAATTGGCACAATAACATAAAATATCTGATAACAATTCAGCAGGCCTTACACACCATTGAAGTTACTGGGATCATACGGGGCGTTCCTTTTCATTTTTATTCTCAGAGCATGTACCGTTGACACAGCCAGCATTTAATCCTCACCAACAATTATGTGTGGTCAGTGTGGCTTGCCAGAGGCAGTGGGAATCACAAGTCAAGCCAATGGGTCTGGAACACTGGATCCGACAGCAGATTTCTCTCCCTGAAGGTCATCAGTGAAAGAGATTAAATGTTATGACGTGAATTAGCATTACTGATACCATGGTACTACATCCCATATTATTTAATTCATTAATACATGAGATCCTGCAGATGATGAAAATCCAGAGTACCACACAAAAAAATGGTGGAGGAACTCAACAGGTCAGGCAGCATCTATGAAGAGGAATAAACAGCTGACATTTCGGGCCGACGCCTTCATCGGCATTTTGTGTAGGTTGCCCTTTATTTAATTCATTGCACTTAATGTCCCCAACTTCCAAGGTTGAACCCATGTCTAAACATCATTGGCCCTCATCTTTGGATTATACTTCCATAATGTACCCACAGTGCCACTCTAACTGAAAATAGATAGCTGGCTTGTATTGCTGGGGACTGAACTCAGGAATCGTGTTCTCCTTCTCTGTAAACCAAATGTTTGTGAACCGTGAGAACACGAGTCAGAAGATTACTTCAAGAAATAACACAATGCAAGGATAGATATTTTCATTTCACAATAAAAGTCTGGAAAGCTATTGGCAAAGTTATCTATTGATTTTATTGACATTAGACAATAGATTTTACAAGTAGAGATATTCGTGATTGACTAAATTCCAGACCGACGCTCAGATTAAAATACCCTTACCGGGACACAGCCACTGCATTTTAGTGGATTACTGTCTACCTACTTAAAGCAAAGTTGACAATGGTGACATCCCACTTGTCTGCTATCACTCCTGGGCTTTAAGAACCGGTCAGCCACAAATATTGGATTTGGTACCATCATGCTTAAGCCATGGAACCAGTGATCTGGGGAAATGAGTTTGAATCAAACTCATGGAAATTGGGAAATTTAAGTTCAAATAAATTTGGAATGAAAGGTTAGAATCAGTCCTAAAATGACTGGACATAAGTGGTTCACTCCTGTTGTTAATGCAGGACCTAATGCATGGTCTTAATGTTTTCAATGCCATCCTAAAAGTTCCTTCACCATTTGGAGAACCTTCCTGGAATTATGGGTATTTTGTCAAGGAATCTTTGAGTACATCTTTGGATCTTTACTTCTGTTTATCTCATTATCTTTTCCAATGACAGTGCTTGAAACAAAAAAATCTATTTCATGTCTGGTGTCAGGTATAAGAATGGCATGGCCTGCCCTACATAGCTAAGTGATTGTGTCTAGGACCTCAATACTGGGGATGATAGCTAATTTACTCGATCTTCTAGTAAACTGAAGAATTTTGAGAAGACATCATTACTAGGAATTTTCTAGTGTCTTTGGATGCCTGTCACAAGTAGTCCAGATTACAAAAGACAGGGATCATTGCTGCCCAGTAGATCATGGGATTTGTGCCAGGTCTGAGGTCGCAATCAACAGATATCATTTTCATCAACCAACCGAAGGCTGTGGCACTATATTGAATGTAGCAGTAAGTTTTATCATTGTCTACCTTTTCAAAAAGGTGACTTCTAAAATATGGGAAATGATGAATCACAATTGCCAGAAAATAATCTTGGTTTTCATTCCATCAAAACTTCCAAAACTTGCAGCTACCACCTTGACCAAGTTTATAACTGCATTTCGTAAAGCCTCCTGGTGGAGTTGGTGTCAAACTTTGTTCTATAACATATGTTATTTTGAGTACCACAGTACGCTACCCATTACAAAGCAATACAGGACATCCTGAGTTCATTACAAATGCAATGTAAACATAAACATTTCTTCCTCTTCTTTCATGCCTGCCTAGAGATTGTTTTGCACAAACTGTTGGTAATAAAACTGTTGCTGACTGAGATTAATGAAATCAAAGTCATGTTTATTGTCATATTTACAAGTATATATATATATATATAAAAAGTATTGTGACCCAGCTGGTG
This sequence comes from Mobula hypostoma, assembly GCF_963921235.1. Lineage (NCBI taxonomy): Eukaryota > Metazoa > Chordata > Chondrichthyes > Myliobatiformes > Myliobatidae > Mobula > Mobula hypostoma. Next base: position 32,726,261 of record NC_086120.1, read on the forward strand.
GTGTAGTGGCATCAGTGCCGGACTTCGAGACGAAAGGTCCCGAGTTCGAATCCAGCCGGCTCCCCTGCACGCTTTCCATCTGTGCTGGGTTATGAGCTGGTGATCTCTTTGGAAACCCACCCGGCAGAAGGCAATGGCAAACCACTGCTGTAATTTGCCTTGTACGCAGTTCCCCACTACGTCAGAGAGGTACGGAGGGAAGTTGTCCGCTAACCAGAGAAACTCTGGATGTGACTTACCTTTCCTTTATAAATTACTATGCAAAAGTCTTAGACATACGAGATATATAACTAGAGTGCTTAAGATCTTTACAAAATACTGTATTTGACAACATAGAGTAGAGAGCAGGTTTGTAAATCTGGCAGGAGCAAAGGATGGTGGGAATAGTCGTAGTCGTAGTCATAGTCATACTTTATTGATCTCGGGGGAAATTGGTTTTCGTTACCGTTGCACCATAAATAATAAATAGTAATAGAACCATAATAGTTAAATAGTAATATGTAAATTATGCCAGTAAATTATGAAATAAGTCCAGGACCAGCCTATTGGCTCAGGGTGTCTGACCCTCCAAGGGAGGAGTTGTAAAGTTTGATGGCCACAGGCAGGAATGACTTCCTATGACGCTCTGTGCTGCATCTCGGTGGAATGAGTCTCTGGCTGAATGTACTCCTGTGCCCACCCTGTACATTATGTAGTGGATGGGAGACATTGACCAAGATGGCATGCAACTTGGACAGCATCCTCTTTTCAGACACCACCGTGAGAGAGTCCAGTTCCATCCCCACAACATCACTGGCCTTACGAATGAGTTTGTTGATTCTGTTGGTGTCTGCTACCCTCAACCTGCTGCCCCAGCACACAACAGCAAACATGATAGCACTGGCCACCACAGACTCGTAGAACAGCGAGAGTGGAGTGCTGAGGGTGGGGTGTGGGACAGGTGTCGGAGAAGGAGTGCCAGGGCGGGGATCACACGGGTACAGACACACCCAGCCCAGAGACACCAGGCAAGGTCATTTGATTCCAAACAATTGGTTTATTGATCATTATGGAACGTCTCTCTGGTGCTTCCTGCTCCCTCTCCTCTCCCTTCCCTTTTTTCCCAACCATGATTTCCCTCTCCCTGCCCCCTTCCCACTCTCAGACCTGTATCAGAATCAGGTATATCATCACTCACATATATCATGCTTTTTGTTTTTAATGTGACAGCAGTACAGTGCAATACATAAATGACCACGGTACTGTGCAAAAGTCTTAGGCACCCTAGCTATACATATGTGGCTAAGACTTTGCACTGTAGACTAAGACTACTTATGCCTTTGCACAAATGCAAAGGAAAACTTGCAGCAGCATCACAGGCACATAGGATCAGAAATACAAGATTTGCAAGAAAAACAGAAAATAAACATAAACTATGCACAATTAATCAAGGACACAATTAGAACAAAAAAAATCAAACCGAAAGATCCACTGTTGTACAGAGTGGTCAAAGAGGAGAAGGTCCAGAGGAGATTTATGAGAATGATCCCAGGAATGAAAGGGTTAACATGTAAATAGTGTTTGATGGCTCTGGGCTTTTAGTCATTAGACTTCAGAAGAATGAGGTGGAGGGGGTGAGGGGGTAAATCATATTGAAACCTATTGAATACTGGAAGGCCTAGATAGTATGGACATGTAAAGGGTGATTCCAATAGTGGGAAGAGTCTAGGACCAAAGAGCATTGCCTCGGAATGGAAGGATGTCCCTTTAGAATAGAGATAAGGAGGAATTTCTTTAGCCAGACGGTGGTGTATCTGTGGAATTCATTGCCACAGATGACTGTGCAGGCCAAGTCATTGGATATATTTTAAGTGGAGGTTGCAGTTCTTGATCAATTGGGGTGAAAAGAGTTATGGGGTCGACAGTGACAATAAATCAACTATGAACAAAAGGCGGAACAGACTCAGTGGGTCAAATGGACTAATTCTGCTCTTATATCTTATGATCCTATGGCTATGACGTTGCTATGACGAGGTAGTGAATAGTGCAGGTTCAAGAATTGAATGGTTGAAGACAATGGTTCATGCTACTGACTCACGGCTGCACTGCCGGATTCAGCTCACACCCCATCATCAAGTTTGCTGATGATATTACAGTGGTTGGCCTCATCAGCAACAACGATGAGTCGGCACACAGAAAGGCGGTAGGGAGGCTTGTCAAATGGTGTGAGAACAACAACATGAGTCACAATGTAAACAAGACAAAAGGGATCACTGTGGACTTCAGGAAGGCGCAGGCCAACCACCCTCCATTCAAAATCAGTGGCTTTGTCGTGGAGGTTGTGAGGAGCACGAAGTTCCTTGGTGGGCGCATAATGTACAATCTAACATGGATCCACAACACCTCCTCAGTACTCAAGGCGGTACAGCAGTACCTAGGCTTTCTGAGAAAACAGAGGCTTGCAAGTCTCCCTGCCCCCTAATTCGAACAACTTTCTACAGGAGCACCATCGACAGTGTCCCATCTGGCTGCATCATTGTGTGGAATGGAAGCTGCAAGGCTTCAGAGTGCAAGACCCTACAGATGATAGTAGGTTCATTGGGGTCTCCCTGCCTCCTAAGTCTAACAACTTTCGACAGGAGCACCGTCGACAGTGTCCTGTCTGGCTGCATCATTGTGTGGAATGGAAGAGGATAGTAGGTTCATCGGGCTCTCCCTGCCCCCTATTTGTCACATTTATTGGGAGCGTTGCAGACGAAGGACCCAAAGCATTGTTGAGGATCCCTACCACCCCTCCCACAATCTCTTTAACCCACTACCATCAGAAAGGAGCTACAGGAACATCAGAACTAGGACTGACAGACTGGGTAACAGTTTTTTCCCTCAGGCTGTGAAACTAATGAATATCAAACCACCTCTGAGGTCTTGTCACTAGGACGACGAGCTGTTTATTGTACTGTTTACCTGTGCTGTGCTTTGGTACAGTGGTCGCCAACCCGGCCGTGGACTGATACCGGGCCGTGAAGAGTGCAGCAGTAGCGTGAGCACACCCAGCACATCTTTAAGAAAAAAGCCGAAATGAACAAGCTAATTAATTAGGTGCGCCTCTGATCTGGGCTGACATTTACGTGCCGGGCGGCACCTAATTAATTAGCTTGTTTATTTCGGCTTTTTTCTTAAAGTTGTGCTGGGTGCGTTCTGGCTACCACTGCACCACTGCATCCTTCGCAGCCCAATATCGGTCTGCGGCCCAGAGGCTGGGGACCACTGCTTTAGTGCATACATTTTGAATTATATTTTATTAACTTATTTATAGTACAACACTTTGGTTTATGTGCTGTGTGTGACATATTGTGTGTGTTTGTGCATCTTGGTCGGGAAGAACATCGTTTTGTTTGGTTGTATATATTACAAGCAGATGACTATAAACTTGACCTTGAACTAGAGAAGTAGTTGCTCTTGAACTTAGTGGTGAGGAACTTCAGGCTACTGTACCTCCTGTCCAATGGCAGCTGCGAGAAGATGGCGTGGTGGAGGCATCTGATGATAGATGTTGCTTTCCTGATGGTGTAGACGCTACCAGTGGTGGAGAAGGATGTGCCAGTGATGTACTGAGCTGAGTCCAATACTGCCTGAACCTGTTTTTGTTCACTCACATTCTGGCACAATACAAGGGTTGGGGATGGAGGGAAACATTTAGATCAAGGCCTCCAATACTATAACTAAAATGGACAATTCTTCAGAGAGTCCTTGGTCTTCAACATGTAATCACGGATGTTTGACTCAGCAGAGTGGAGAGTGAGACTTGAGCTAGCTTGACATAAAGTGGGACTGAGGCCGATGCTGTAATTAGACACTGCAAAGAGGGTCAAAGACTCGCAAATGAGATCTTTAATTAATATGAGATTGTCCAGAAGATGTTAGTAATAGTGGAACCCAGACTCTGGTATTGTATTCCCATCCTCTCACTGGCTCCAAACTGGCTCTAAAGTGGTCAAGGACATAACCATAAGGAGATTTATCTACACAAATCTGCCCACCAATAAAAAAATGAGTGAGCATTGCTTCAGATGTAAATAACTAAAACCTTACACTTGCAGCATCAGGTTTCAGTTTGAATATGTCTCTCAAATTGCAAGCAGTCTATCATCAAAGCAAAACTTGATGTTGCATTGTAATAATAGTTCTTTCTCACCAACACTACAAATCAGAACCATAGGCAATATCCCTGATGTGAGTGAATCATTATGGCAAGTCAGGCCACTGAGTCTATACTGATTCTTAATAGAGCAATCCTATCAATCCCACTCCCCCAGCCTTTACCCACAGCTCTATAAATTATTTTCTCTCATGTAATTCCCCGTGAAGGCACTGATTCTTTCTCCATAGGCCGAATAGCCAGTGAATTCGCTGCATAAGGTTTGTCTTCACATCTCTTTATACATTTTGGCCAAAGATTTTAAAACCTCCTCCCTGATCCTTTGAACCACTGATAGTGACTTACTTACTCCCCGTTACGCCCCTAGCATTTCGGGCAATGACAATGAGATTAGCTTTATTTGTCACATGTACAGCGCAACATCGAAAAATGCAAGGAAACTCATCATTATATGTCAATGGCCAACTCAGTCCGAGAATGTGCTGGGAGCAGCCCACAAGTGTCGCCATGCTTCCAGTGCCAATATACCAGGCACATAACTCATTAACCCCATGCGTGCTTTGGAATGAGCGAGGAAGCTCGAACATCTGGAGGAAACCCAAGGGGTCGAGGGGTGAACGTACAAACTCCTTAAAAACAGCAGCAGGATTTGAACTCTCATCGCCGGTACTGTAAAGTGTTACGCTAGCTGCTACAGTACTGTGCCGCCTTGGTTAACTTGGTGATCACCAACACTTTCAGCTGACACTAAAGATGACTTTCAATAATAAGTGCAATGGGATCACATTTAATTGGAGAATTGACTGGATGTCATTGAGCTAGAGTGGGAAAAGTTGCCGCGTACACTGTCAGTTGAGACTTCCCACAAATCCCCCTGTTCAGCTCAAACTTTGTGCCTGCGATGGTTGAAATACTGAGCTGGTAAACCCAGGACGAATGGGAGACACTGAATTTCCATGAGGTAAAGGCTCATATCCAAGAAGAATCTCAATCCATGGAGACGGATGAGAGAATACTATAGACCTATTTTAACTGTTTTTTAAAAAATCTCCCAGAACAATTAAACTGTCTGGAGTCCTCAGTTTAAACGGATCCCGTTTAGGCCTAGCATGATACAACTGCATTCACAATATGATACCATAGGTTAAAATCTGCCCTAACTTTTTGAGATGAGTTTAATCAACAGTTTATGTGCACAAAACGCAGAGGAGTTTAATGGATGAACTTTTATCTCTGTGAGAATCATACAAACCGTGTGACAATATGTGATGAATTATCGCTCGTACTATGTCAACTGGCCCAAAATTGTAGACAATCCAAACAAGTGCCATTCAGCTCATTGTTATTTGACTGCAAGGTTAGGTTTGGGTAGAATTCCTTTAACTACCACATGCTTGTAAATAGCAAAGTTACAGCAGAGTTCCCTGAGCCGTCTCATGTACAGGCAGTCCCCGAGTTACGAACGTCCGACTTACGAACAACTCGTACTTACGAATGGCCTGCCAAAAAGCCTATTATATTGAAAATTCGAGTTAAATACAATGGTTCGTAGTAACGAATGATCGCACTAATACCAAATTACCAGTTCCAATTTACGTACAAATCCGACTTAAAGACGGACTCAGGAACGGAACTTGTTCGTAACCCGAGGACTGCCTGTATAGAGCAGAAAATGACTTATCTACAGCCCCACCCTTCCTACAGCAAGCACCCAAAAAACAACGGGTGATAACGGAGATATATTCTGTGTTATTAATGCCAATTGGCACGTTGCACAGTGGCACAGGAGGTGATGCTGGGGCATCAGAGGTCCAGTGACCTGGATTTCATTCCCGACATCAGCAGCTGTCTGGTCAGAAACTGCACATTCACCCTGTGACCACATGGATTTCCATCCAGGGGCTGCAGTTTCTTCCCACATCCCAAAGGTGTGCTGATTGGTAAATCGATTTGTTAAAGATTGGTTACCCCTGGTCTGAGTGGGTGGTAGAGGAAACGGGGCAATTATATACTGCAAAGTTGATGGGCATGTGTGAGAGAATGGGTTGCAGGGAAGTACATGGGATGGGGTAAATGGGATTGCTCTGAGAATCCAACATGAACTCAATGGCTGAAAACCAAAACTGTCCAGGATAAATGCCAATGATTCCAAAGATTCACACAGAGATGACCACGTAACCAAACAGGCTGTGGAGAATAGGGTGATTCCCCTGACCTACAAGCTCGGTGACCATCGAGGACCTTGTTGTCCTCCATTTTCTGTATCTGTCTAATGAATTTACTGAGTCTCCTACATTATGGTCACTAGCCTCCAGGACATCTTCAAGGAGCGATGCCTCAAGGACCCCCATCATCCAGGACACATCTTCTTCCATTGCTACCATTAGGTAGGAGGTACAAGAGCTGGAAGACACACACTCAATGACTCAGGAACAGCTCCTTCTCCTCTGCTATTAGATTTCTGATTGGACATTGAACCCACGTAGCTACCTCACTACTTCGTTTTCCTCTTTTTGAACTACATATTTAATTTAACTTTAAAAAAATATAGTTCTGACTATAATTTAGTTTTTATTATGTTTTACAACGTACTGCTGCCACATTACAACAAATTTCATGACCTATGCCAGCGATATTAAACCTGATTCTGATTCCGATTCAGAGTAAGTTGCTTAAGAGTAAGAGCTGGTTGCTCTTTAAACAGGCTATTTTTTGTGTAACTTGACTTGGTTTAGTGAAAGGGAAGATGGAAACAATTACAATTATGGTGGAACTCAGCAGGTCAAGCAGCATCTATGGAGAGGAATGAACATTTGCCATTTTGGGCTGAGAGCCTTCATCAGGTCTCAATAGAAAGGGATATGCAAGAATAGGTGTCTGAACGCTGCCACCAGGCCTCAGCAAGCTAGAGGTCAATCCTCCGGTATTAAACAGCACCTCCCTTGTCTGCGGAGTTGCTGGTGATGGCAGGTTTGTGGGTTTGACTCAGTCCTTATGAAAGCTCTCGGGCCTGAAGCTTTGACTGTTTATTCCCCTCCACGGATGCTGACTGCCCTGCTGAGATCTTCCAGCAGTCAAGCAAGAGCAGTGTATATTGTTCTGGATTTCCAGCATCTGCAGAACCTCTTGTAAAATCACCCATGATTGTGTGGCTAGTAAAATGAAGCTTCAATCATTGCTCCTGGAGTACAGCTCAACTGGACCACATGTCCGAACAATTTTCTTTGCTGGATCCTCGACAGTGACCTGCCATAACATGTAGGAATGATTTTACAAGGTCTGATGACAAGTGCTAGAACTGTTCCAGTGGTAGCATGACACAAAGTGATCAAAGAATGTAACCTTCGGTGATGTTCACAGGGACCAACCAATTTGTTCTGTAGCTCTCAAAGAAAAGGGGGAAATGAAATAAAGCAAGCATACATACGGCTGCTTAGCAACCCAGCAGAAACATCATTGGAATGTCTTCCATCTTGGATTAGCAAGCCACCTGCAAAAAGCTGATCTCTGCAAAATTTATAAGGCTTGATTATGGAACATTGCCATAAAATTAAGGGGTGGGACGAGTATGAGTTCAGATTTGACAAGTTTTCATTGCCACAGCTGCACCTTTTATTTGCCTGTACAGGCAGCTCCAGTTAACAACCTACTCCTACACTACACTCATCAGTGAATCAGCACTACATCATACCGAGTCATTCAATGATTGGAAGAACCTGTCATATCCCCACCATTCCAAAACACTGAAACAACACCTGCCTGAAACATAATGACTGTTGTAGCCTTGATTGCCCGGCGTGTGATAAATCATGCTGTTAACATCCAATAAAAGACATTGTTTACCTTGGTGTCGATCAGAAGTCTTGGAATGTGGCAGGGTGTGGTGCCAATGATTTGTACTTTACCAAGAAATATCTTCACACAATCCAGGAGGTCAAGTGGAGAAAGTAAAACCCAGTTTGACTTTCTGGTTCCAGACATCCAGACATAATTAATCTTGATGTAACATTGTACCCAATTTTGGAAAAAAAAATTAAATCCTGAAAACACAGGCAAAAGATATTCAAGACTAGCAGGGAGAAATGAACTTAGCAGTTTGCAGATGATACAAAAAAATGTTGCTGCTATTGGTAGCAAAGAGGATAGTCTTGGGCTACAAAATAATATTGCTTGGGCAGTAGGTTGGATAGAGCATTGACAAATGGAATTTAATCCTAACAAGTGTGAAGTGAAAGGTCTCAGCCCAAAACACAGTCTTTAATACTTGCTAAAGGAACCTTCATTTCCTCACCAAGAAACCACAGCCAGTGTAGATCGGAAATTACATCTCCTTCTTGCTAACAATCAACACTGGTACACCTCAAGGAAATGTACTAAGCCCAATGCTCTGATCTCTTCTACATCCATGACTGTGTGGCTAGGCACAGCTCAAACACCATCTACAAATTTGCTGATGGTAGAACTATTGATGGTAGAATTTCAGATAGTGATGAGGAGGCACACAGGAGCTGGTTGAGTGGTGTCGAAACAACCTTGCACTCAAAATCGAAAGCGAGCAATTGAACGTGGACTTCATGAAAGAGAAGTCGAGGGAACATACACATCGAGGAACGGGTGAGCAGTTTCAGATTTCTGGTGCTAACATCTCTGAAGATCTATCCTGTGTGCACATACTGATGCAATTATAAAGAAGGCATAACAGTGGATGTATTTCATTAGGAGTTTGAGGAGACCCGGTATGTACCAAAGGCCCTCATAAATTTCTACAAGTGTACAGTGGAGAGCATTCTAACTGGTTGCAGCACCATCAGGTACAGAGGGGCCACTGCACAGAATCAGAAAAAGCTGCAAAAAGTTGTAAGCTCAGCCAGCTCCCTCATGGGCACTACCCTCCCCAGCATCCAGGACACCTTCAAAAGGCGATGCCTCAAGGCGGCCACATCCATCACTAAGGACCCCCGTCACCCAGCATATGTCCTCTTTATTGCTCTCATCAAGGAGGTGGTGCAGGAGCCTGAAGACACACACTCAATGTTTCAGGAACAGCTTCTTCCACTACACCAACAGATTTCTGAATGGACAATGAACCCATGAACACTACATCAGTATTTTCCCCTCTCTTTTTGCACTACTTACATAATTTATTTTTATATACATTTCTTATTGTAATTTATAGATCTTTCATTATTATATATTGCAATGTACCACCGCCGCAAAACAACATATTTCACGACATATGCCAGTGATATTAAACCTGATTCTGTCTCTGAGGTGCTGCCTGACATGCTGAGTTCCTCCAGCATTTTGTGTGTGCTGTGAGGAGATGCATCTTTTTTTGATTGGGGGGTGATGGGTTGGTCAATTAAGGGTAGGAAATAAGTCATGAATGGTAGGGCCCTAGAAAGTATCGAGGAACAAAGGGTCCTTAGTCTCAAGATTCCCTAAAGTGGCAGCACAGGTACACAGGGTGAAAAAGGTATATAGGACAATAGCAGCACAGTAGTGTAGTGATTAGCACAACACACTGTAGTACCCAGCGACGCAGGTTCAATGCCCGCCGCTGCCCGGAAGGAGTTTGTACGTTCTCCCCGTGACTGCATGGGTTTCCTCTGGGCACTCCGGTTTCCTCCTACGGCCCAAAGAAATATCAGTTGGTAGGTCAATCGGTCATTGTAAATTGCCCCATGATTAGGCTCGGGTTAAATTAGGGGAGTGCTGGGCTGTGTGGCTTGGATAGGCCAGAAGGGCCTATTCCACACTGCATGTCAATCTATCAATCGATCAATCAATAAATAAATAAATAGATAAACATGAGGAATTCTGCAGATGCTGGAAATTCAAGCAACACACATCAAAGTTGCTGGTGAACGCAGCAGGCCAGGCAGCATCTCTTGGAAGAGGTACAGTCGACGTTTCTGGCCGAGACCCCTCGTCAGGACCAAGCATAAACACAAGATCAAGGCAGCCTTAACACAACTTTAGAGAAGCTTGTGTAGGCCACAGATAGAATATTATATGCAGTTCTGATTACCACAATACTGGAAATATGTGATTTCACTGGAGAAGGTGCAAAGGAGATTCACCAGCATGTGGCCTGTGATAATCTATTTTAGGTATGAGGAGATTTGATGCACAGAGGTGATCTAAGATTAAGAGAAGCACAGAATAGAAGAGCAGACAGAAGAACCTTTTTACATGGTAGAGATGCTTCGGACCAGAAGGCCGATGTTTAAAGGGAACGCGTGCAAGAATATTTTCACCCGGAGATGAGCATTTGAATTGAAAAGGCACAAAGGTGCTGGTAAAAGGAACTAATACAGATAGGTTAGACTTGATGGTCAGCACAGCCAATTGGCACCGATCCTGTGATAATTCGATCCTATGACTCTGCAGCTGTTATCCAGTCTCAGGACGACCAACAAAGTTAAACGTTAAAATCATTTTGTTTTCTTCTGGAGGTGCTGTCACTGTTACCTGCATGGGATTCTAAATAAACCACCTGACAGTCTACTAACCATAAATGTATTTGGACAGCAAGTCAAAGGACATCACAACTCAGCCAAGTCCTGCCAACATCAGTCCACTGTGTGTATCTGGGGCATGAATAGAGTTATGTAGCACAGAAACATGCCTTTCTGCCCAACTTGTCTGTGGCCACCAGGTTACCTAACTAAACTGGACCAATTTGCCTATGTTTGACTCATATTCCTCCGAACCTGATGTTCTCAGCCTTTTTTGTGATGCCATGGACCTATACCATTAAGCAAGGTGTCCATGAACCCCAGGTTGGGAACCCCTGATTTAAACCTTTCATATTCATGTAACTGTCTAAAACCTTTTTAATTAATGCAATTGTACCTGTCTTTACCAGTTCCTCGAGCAGCTCATTCCATATTTCAGAACTAAACAGGCCATTCAGCCCAACTAGTCTAGGCTTGTTTTTATGTTGTATCTGAATTCCATTCCATGCATCTCCCACCCCCTACCCCCCCCCCACACACACACACACACACACACACACACACACACACACACGACAATTAAGAATACAGGAAGCAGATATCTTCAGACTTTATGCTGTAAATGATTAAAGTGTAGCAACTGAACAGTGAAAATGTTTATGTTGTTGAAGTCAAGTAACAGAGTGGTGTAATCTACGAGAAACAAAATGCTGCTGGAAATCTGATATCCAAACAAAGAACATTGGAATCCACTATGGGTCAAGGAAGAATGTTAACACGATGTTTAAAGTTATCTGCTGTCCTTTCTACATATATTGCCCAATTTGTTCAATAATTGCTACATGTTTTTTTTACTAGTTGTACTGGGTATTAGTCATTTATAGTGACTAATTTCAGGATTTTATGCAAATACATGTCCCTTCCCTCACATGATAAGGATAATACTTTAGAAGATGTTACTTATTTATTGAGAGAGAGCGCAGAATAGAATCTTCCGTCGCTTTGAGGTACACCGCCCAGCAGTCCCCCAATTTAATCCTAGCCTAATCACGGAACAATTTACAATCACCAACTAACCTACCAACCGGTACGTCTTTGGACTGTAAGAGGAAACTGGAGCACCCGCAAGAAACCCAAGCAGTCACGGGGAGAACGTACAAACTCCTTACAGGCAGCAACGGGAAATGAGCCCGGGTTGCTGGTACTGTAAAGCATTGTGCGAACCTCTACACTACAATGCCACCCCAATGATTAGATTAGATTAGATTCAACTTTATTGTCATTGTGCCGAATACAGATACAAAGCCAATGAAATGCATTTAGCATCTGACCAGAAATGCAAAGAATAGTGTTATTTACAAAATAACTGCGAATAAAAAAAGTGCTACAGCACACAAATATAAAAGTACCAAGACAGTCCAATATGGATGCAATACTGCTTAGCGCTATGATGAGAGGTTCAGCAGTGTCACAGCCTCAAGGAAGAAGCTCTTCCTGTGCCTGCTGGTGCGGGAGCAGAGGCTCCTGTAGCGCCTACCAGATGGGAGGAGAGTAAAAAGTCCATGGTTAGGGTGAGATGCATCCCTGATAATGCTTTTCGCCCTGCCCAGGCAGCATTTATGGTAGATGTTCTCAATGGTGGGCAATTGGGTGCCGATAATCGGCTTTCATCAATGATGATGAAAGAGTCTCTAATATATCCTGAAAGCTCGGTACCATTTGCATTCGACTGGTAGAATATTGCAACTGGACTCTGGGTTTCTCTGTTCTCAGTAGATGACTGGAGCTAACAAGATAATGTGAACATTAAAAACAAACTATGGATGCTACAAATCTAAAATAAAAACAGAAAATGCTAGAAGTACCCAGCAGAGTCAGGGAGCAACTGTAGGAATAGAAACAGAGCTCACGTTTCGAGTTGAAAATCTTTTTCTGACAAAGCAACTTCAACTGGAAACATTACAGATTGATTTATTTATTTACTTCGAGATACAGTGCGTAACAGGCCCTTTCGGCCCAACAAGCCTCATCGCCCAGCAGCCCACCTATTTAAAACAAGCCTAATCACAGGGTAATTCATGTTGAGCATTTAACCTACTAAGCAGTAGAACTTTGGGCCATGGGAGGATACCAGGGCACCCAGAAGAGGTCCATCTACACAGTTCACAGGGAGAACATACAAACTAGACAACTAAATTGGAACCAGGCAATTAAATGGTTCAGCACTAGATGGACCAAAGGGCCTGTTTCAGTGCAGTAGTTTTCAATGACTCGAAACTCTTTACTGACGACACTGGAACTGAACTCTGAAACGCCCCGAGGTGTGTAGCATTGTGCCATCACAGAGGCCCGGTACCAATGAGGCCTGACCTGCTGAGCATATCTAACATTTTTTTTTGTTTTTACAATAGAATATGGTTCCTCAATCCTGACAGTCACTCAGAGGCGACTCGAGAAGAATTGGTTCTATCTTCGAAGCTGAACGCTGCAATTCCTCTCACTGCTACATATTCAACCAGCTCCACTTAAACAAAGACAAACAGGATAAAGCATTAATTAACATTGATTGCTGTGTGTTCCAAATATTGGCTGCTCTCTAGGGGAGGGGGGGAAATAAATTCTTCTCGTACTTGAGGCAAGACAATTTTGTGCTTGTGACCTCGCCCAATACAATTCATTGCTTTCATTCAAGGACGTATTTAAATGTGGTCATTTACATTCATCAAGGTAAAAGGAAAGGTCAGTGCTGGTGCGGACAGCATTGTTCTCCTCCGCAACCATCCCCAGGCTCGGCTTCATCAGTATGAATGTTACATGTACGCTCAGCGGCCATTTTATTAGGTATCTCCTCTACCGAATAAAGTAGCTACTGAGTGTATGCTCATGGTCTTCTGCTGCTGTAGCTCATCTACTTCACGGTTCGACCAGCTACGAGTTCAGAGATGTTTTTCCACACAGTACTGTTGAAACACGTGGTTATTTGAGTTACTGTCACCTTCCCGTAGGCTTCAACCAGTTTGGCCATTCTCCTCTGACCTCTCTCATTGACAAGGCTGCCACTCACTGGATGTTACTTTGTTTCTCACACCATTCTCTGTAAACTCTACTGTTTACAGGGGATCAGTTTCTAAGATACTCAAACCACCCCATCTGGCACCAATCATTCCAAGGTCAAAATTACTTAGATCACATTTCTTCACCATTCTGATATCTGGTCTAAAATACAGCTGAACCTCTTGACTGTACCTGCGTGCTTTTATGCATTGTGTTGCTACCACATGATTGGCTGATTAGATATACACATTAATAAGCAGGTTTACGGGTATACCTAGTAAAATGGCCACTGGGTGTACTCTACTATGTTTCTCTTCATCAGCACCAGTGACACACTTGACCACAGTGAACCCCATCATCCTCACAATCGTTGTGGTTTTTAATCCAGTCTGCAGTCTGAGAAAGCTCCTGGGCTACATTTCACCTGCCATCCATTCTACTCACCACATCTCACAGGTGCCAGAGACTGAAATTAGTCACTGCCAGGGATGCATAGCGCACCACAGCTACTGCTGGAAGACCATCAGCTTCATGGAAGTAGCCCCGAGGTGCCACCCAAAGCCTCTGGTCACACATCTCAACAGTAAAGTGACCGCTGGAAGAGCTGTCCCAGCAAATCAGGCAGCACCTATGAAGGGTAATGCTAAGGCTGAGGCCGAGGTGTTTTCTTTTGTTTTCTGTGTGTTTCACCTGAATCTTCTAGGTTTTTTTTGTGGATGGGGAAGGGGGATTTGGAATCCACGGGCCTGTTCTGTTTTTGTTCGTCTTTTTGTGCATAGAGGAGGGATCTGGGGCTTGATGATCGTGCTGCCATCCTTTTCTTTCTTGGTATCGTGGCTATCTGGAGAAGAAGAATTTCAGAGTTGTGTCCTTTGATCATAAATGAACCTTTGAAACTTTTTGAAACCTTTATAAGGCACTGGTCAGACCACACTTAAGAGTATTGTGTGCCGTTCTAGGCCCCTTATCTAAGAAAAAATGTTCTGGCATTGGAGAAGGTCCAGAAGAGGTTAACGAAGATGATACCAGGAATGAAAAGGTTAATGAATGAGGAGTGTTTGATGGCTCTGGGCCTGTACTTGCTGGAGTTTAGAAAAGTGAGGGTGATCTCATTGAAACCCATTGAATATTGAAAAGTCCAGATAGAGTGGATGTGAAGAGGATGTTCCTACAATAGGGGAATCTAGAACCAGAGGGCACAGCCTCAGAATAGAAGGATATCCCTTTAGAACAGAGAGGAGGAGGAATTTGTTTAGACAGAACATGGTGAATCTGTGGAAGTCATTGCCACAGACAGCTGTGGAGGCCATGTCATTTGGTGTAGGTAGGTAGCAGAAGGAGAAGGTGGGGGGGGGCGGGGAGAAGTTAATGGATATGTGAGAAAGTACAATTTAGAACTCATTTATCTATGAGATAAATAGAGTCGGCATGGACTCAATTGCCTCCTTCTCTGTTGCATTACAAATAAATCTCACTCTACTCACGCTCTGTAATGGACTTTACCAGGCAGGTATCTCAGGAGAGTGTCCTTTATAATTTATCCAACCAGGAGCTCCATAAATCCTTTCCATTTCTGCATCTAGAGTTTTTTTTTAAATTTCTCCATTCTCCCACAAAGCAGTGATACACCTAGACAGGGCGGTGAGGAAGACATGTGGCACATTTGCCTCTGTCAGTCATGGCAATGACAGCAAGAGGTGGGGCACCATGTTTAATGAACAAGTCATTAGTGAGACCACACTGCACAGTTGTGGTCACCTGGGTGTAGGATGTCATTAAGCTAGAAAGGGTGCAGAAAAGCTTCATGAGGGTGTCACTGGGACTGAATGGCTTGAGCTAGAAGCAGAGATCGGACAGGCTGGAGAATCGATGTTGGGAGGATGTTTCCTATGGTGAGGGAGTCCAAGACCAGAGGACACAGCCTCAGAATAGAGGGACGTCCATTTAGAATGGAGATGAGGAGGAATTTCTTTAGCCAGAGAGTGGTGAATCTGTGGAATTTGCTGCCACAGGCAGCTGTGGAGGCCAAGTCATGAGGTATATTTAAGGCAGAGGTTGATAGATTCTCAATTAGTCAGGGCATGAAGGAGCACGGGGAGAAGGCAAGAGATTGGGGTTGAGAGAGAAAAATGGATCAGCCATGATGAAATTGTGGAGCCGACTCAATGGGCCAAATGGCCTAATTCTGTTCCTATATCTTATGGTCTTACAGGCTGGGACCTCTTTCCCTGGAGCATAGGAGGCTGAGGTGTGGCCTTGTAAAGGTTAATGAAATCATGAGGGACTTACATTAGGGCACAGGCTGAGGATGGGAGCGAAAAGATTTGAAAGGGATCCGGGGTGGAGGGGGGGGTTACTTGCACAGTGATGGAGGATGAAACTATTTCAATGTTTAAGAGATATTTAGATAGGTACATGGATAGGAAAGATTCAGAGGGATATGGGGCAAATGTGGGGAAATGGGACTTGCTTGCAGATAACTGGGCCAGCTTAGAAAGGTTGGGTTTAAGACCACGTTCCATGCTGTAACCCTAGGACTCAATAACCTTAGGGCACACAGGTATCAACCTCTGTGTGAAGTTACCTTTCCAAATATCTATCTTAAATCTCCCCTTCACTTGTTTGAACCTTTAACAGGAGTACATTCAGCCAGAGACTCATTCCACCGAGATGCAGCACAGAGCCATCAAACCTTACAACTCCTCCCTTGGAGGGTCAGACACCCTGAGCCAATAGGCTGGTCCTGGACTTATTTCATAACTTACTGGCATAATTTACATATTACTATTTAACTATTTATGGTTCTATTACTATTTATTATTTATGGTGCAACTGTAACGAAAATCAGTTTCCCCCGGGATCAATAAAGTATGACTATGACTATGACTAACTCCCTACACAGCCATTCCACCAAAATTAATCTGAAGTAACATTCCAGATTTGCCTTTTCTCTATCTTTTTAATTAGCCTCTGCTCCTCCAAAAGATCACCTTGCTAAAATGCAGAGTGAAGATTCACTCCATTCTCTCCTTACAACTCAGGCCCAATGGTTATCATGGCTTATCGATGCAGCCTCCGGGGAGATTCAGATTCTGGTCAACAGTACACTGCTGCCATTTGACCTGAGCAACAGACAGCGCCAGATAAAGCCCTTCTGGCTACCTAGTTCAACATCACCTATCATTTTCTAGCCTGTACTCATTCCCCTCCCCTACCTTTTTGTTCTGGATCTACACTCTTTCTTTCCAAACCTTTTTTTTTCCATGGACGCTGCCTGACCTGTTGAATTCCTCCAGCATTTTATGTGTGTTACTCAGGATTTCCAGCATCTGCAGAATTCCTTGTGTTTATGATTTGCTGTTCCACTGCAAAATCTCTTTGAGGTACGCCTACCCTGAAGAATTCCAAATCTTCTCTTCAACAGCAGTCCAGTGAGACCCTCCTCCTCCATGATCTCGGTTGCTCCATGATTCTATGATTCATCTATCATCTTCTAGCTAAAGGGTTCCCAACCTTTTTCATGCTACAGACCCCTACCATTAACCAAAGGGTTCATGGGCCCCAGGTTGGGAACCCCATTCTAGTTTGTGCTCCTTCCCCTCCCCTCACCTTCTTACTCCATTCCTTTCCAGTCCTGATAAAGGGTCTCGGCCTGAAACGTCAACCCTATTCCTTTCCATAGATGCTACCTGACCCACTGAGTTCCTCCAGCATTTTGTGTGTGCAGTTCTACTGGAGCCGGACAAAGACGAGGATTTTTTTTTGAGGAAAACAGTTTCCTTATTGAAGCACTACAACCTACACACACATTCACTCCTTAACGGATAAACATCAGAAATCCCAAGAGCATGTGGCAATAAGTGGCTACCTCGCACTACTATTGAGGTGTTTAATCAACACTTTTATCTGACCTCAGCAGAGTGTGGTTGTTTAGAATTTATTGCTTGCATGCGAGGTTAGATTTCCTCAAATATAAAAGCATTTTGGCAGTGCTGCCTCTGAGTAATTTTGATTCTGTTAGATTAATTGAATTTGAATTGCTGCATATTATTTAAATCAGCTATGTCCCTTCATTGCAAATTCTGTAGTTTAAATATCAGCTCGGGTAAGCCAGAGTAATATTGAAAACTTATCAAAATTAATGTACTATGCGTGATGCAACTTTAATATCACTCAATCACGCAGAGAAATGGCATGGTAACACAATATAGGTGCGATACTGGAATGAACTTTCAGAACGGAAAGAAGCTATTCAGCCCCCATCTTCGTCTGAAATTTATATTTATTTTAGAGATACAGCACGGAATAGACCCTTCCATCCCTTTGAGCTGTGTTGCCCAGCAATCCCTGACAACCCCCAATTTAACCCTAGCCTAATCACAGGACAATTTACAATGACCAATCAACGGTTTTGTACCGTGGTAGAAAACCAGAGCACCTGGAGAAAGCCCATGAATTCCACGAGGAGAACGTACGACCTCCTTACAGAGGACGCTGGGATTGAACTCCAAACTCGATACCCCGAGCTGTAATAGCGCTGCGCTAACCGCTATGCTCCCTTCATTGTCTCTGATATTTGCAGAATCCATGGTCTTGGAACATAATGTCTTTAGGCACCTTAAAATGACAAATAAGGTTTGGCAGCAAGGAATAAAAAGGTTTGGATTTAAAAAAACACAGCAGTGTGTAAAGATCAGATACTTGTCAATACTGACCTGATCTCCTGCCCCAGCAGTAGAATGATTATGACGCTGAACCGTTAACCTAATGTTCAAGTCAAGATCCATTGTTACAGTTAAGGAACTTGAAAGCAACACACACAAAATGCTGGAGGAACTCAGCCAGTCAGACAGCATCTATAGAGGGAAATAAACAGTTGACACTTCAGGCAGAGACCCTGATGAAGGTCTCAGCCCAAAATGGCGACTGTTTATTCCCCTCCATAAATGCTGCCTGACTTGCTGAGCTCCTCCAGTGTGGGCGTTGCTCAAGATTTCCAGCATCTGCAGAATCTTGTGTTTAGAATACGAATGCAGGTTTTTTTAAAAACAAATAAAATACATCGTCAGTAAAAGTGATAAAGCGTCAGATTATTTTGAAGGTCAAACAAGGAAGGAATCATGTCACCCTCATCCAGTTTGGTTCCATATAACTCCAGCCCCATCGCAAAATGATGATTCTCCAATATCCATTTTACACAGTGTCCGACTTGTGCCAGAGCTCCAATAATATTATTACATTTAAAAGTGCAACATAGGGACATACGTTCTTTCCTATGAATGGCAAAACAAATCTCCCTCTACCCCTGTCCGTTTCCCTCTCCCTCTCCCCTTTTAGCTTTTCTTACCGGTCTCATGTGTTTTTAATGCCATTTAATACGATTCTGTGGTTGCCATATCAAGTGATTCTTCTGTGTTTTCTGACTTGAGGACATCCATGAAAATGGAACTGATTTGTTACCCAGGGATGGCCTGTACTCAAGGTGGCAGTCCATCACCAGATTTCTCAAAGTGCTTACCCTACCAGTGAAGAAACACTTCAGACAAGGGATGAAGGCACAGTGGTTAAGCTGCAAATTGCCATTCAATGAGATGGGTTCAAAGTTCAAAGTACATTTATTATCAACCTATCTATACATTATACAATCTGGAAATTCATCTCCTTACAGGCAGCCACAAAACAAAGACAAAGATTCCACAAAAAAAAGACCATCCTACACCCAATGTGCAGAGAGAGACAAAAAACAAATCATGCAAACAATAAAAGTAACAAATAGCATTCGGAACAAAAGCGAGTCCATAGACACGAAGCCCGGAGCAGGGCACAGCTTCAGCCTCAGTTCACCGTAGAGCCGAGTAAACATGGTGGAGCCCTCAGACCTGGAGCCCGGAGCAGCTGGACTAAAGCAGTTGAAGGGTGGCTTACTTCCTTAAAACAAAAGCTACAAGAACCATGAAACTGGGTACCTCCACCAGATGGGACTTCCTCTTCTGCTGCTGACCGTGGATGAACTTTTCCATTTAGTTTCACACTGAAACCACCATAATTCCATTACCTTCGCTAAAACACCAGTCCTGCTGAAGGGTCTCAGACCGAAACATTGTTTATTCCTTTCCGCAGATGCTGCCTGACCTGCTAAGTTCCTCCAGCATTTTGCGTGCGTGTGTTACTCTGGTTTTCCAGCATCTGCAGAATTGCTTGTGCCTGTACTAACTCTTTGCCCAGTTTCCTAACCCAGTCAGAAAAGGTATTAGCCAAATGAACTGCAGGAACTAACGGTGCAACAAGATGAGGGCAAAATGAGGAAATCAGACATTTCCCTGCTTCCACATATCCAGTCTGGAATGACAGGTTAAAAGCCTCCTCCGCCTGCAAGTACACTGCACCAAATCCATTGGGTATTTTTATTCCACGACACAAAACTGTCCTAATTCAGCATGAAATGGGCAGCCACGTGCAGGGAAGGTCATAGTTTGTCTGGTGTGAGAAACAGGATCAAGGTCACACAAGGGTTGTGGTACTCAGTTCTATATAGACATGCACCATTTGGGTGAAGTACAGCACAGCGCAAAAATCTTTGGTGTGTGTATATATATATATATATATAAGTCCTGGTACCCAGGACTTCTGCACAGTACTAAATTTGTCAACGTGGAGCGGAGAGTGACTTTGTAAATCTGACGGGAGCAAAGGATGTTGGTAACGGCGAGGGTGGAGCACCATGGGAGGGGCATGGGACAGGTGGCAGAGAGGCAGTGCCAGGGCAGGGTGTGGTGTGGGTGCAGACACACCCAGCCCTGAGATACCAGGTAAGGTCACTTGACCCCAAACAATTGGTTTATTGATCATTTTAGAATGTTTCTCTGGCTCTTCCCACTCCCTCCCCTCTCCCTCCCCTCTCCCTTCCCTATTTCCCAACCATGATTCCCCTCTCCCTGCCTCCTTCCCACTCTCAGTCCACAATAGAGACCCATATATTAATCAGGTTTATCAACACTCAAGTCTATCATGAAATTTGTTTTTTTTTGCGGTAGCAGTTCAGAGTAATACTGAAAATTACTGCAGTACAGTAATAATCTTCGGCATACTATGTGTGTGTGTGTGTGTGTGTACCCAAAACGTTTGCACAGTACTGTATATATAAATGCTGCAGAGCTAGATGGAAAATGAGTGAAAGTCTGTGAGGATAATAGTGAGAGAGGGTTTGGGAAACTTATGGTGACAGTGAGAGAGACAACGGGAGCTTGAACGACAACAATAAATAGTGACAAATAGGAAAGAGATCACAAGAGAGAGAAACAGAAATTCTGAGAGGGAAATACGGTAAGAGATACTGCAGATACTCAAGGATAGCAAGACAGCAAGAATGAGAGAAGTAGCAAGTACAAGATAACGAGGAGAGAGAGAGAGAGAGAGAGAGAGAGAGAGAGAGAGAGAGAGAGAGAGAGAGAGAGAGAGAGAGAGAAGTCATTGAGTCATGCAGCACTGCAGAGCAGAACCAGGCTCTTCAGCCAATCCAGTCCATGCCAAACTACTACTCTGCCTAGTCCCATCAACCTGCATCGGGACTATAGCCCTCCACACCCTTCCAATGCATGTATTTATCCAAACTTCTTTTAAATGTCAAAATCAAACCCATATCCACCACTTACACTGCTAGCTCATTCCAGAATCTCAACACCCTTTGAGTGAAGTTCTCCTCATGTTCCCTTTAAACATTTCACCTTTCACCCCTAACCCATGACCTCTAGTTTTAGTCTCACCCAACCTCAGCAGAAAAAAAACCTGCCTACATTTATCCTATCTATACCCCTCATACTTTTGTATAACTCTATCAAATCTCCACTCATCCTCCTACGCTCCAGGGAGCAGTGAGAGGAAGAGAGAGTGAGGATAACAGTGTGCGATAGAGAGAGTGAGTATCTCAGATAATTAGGTTGCCACCTAATGAGAAACCATTACATACTCAGCCAGACAGTGAGAGAAAAATGCAGGTCACCTATACACTTAATAAAACTGTTGCAGATAATATAAAACCTGGAAGATTTCCAAAGAGGGACAAGTGAAGAACTAAATGAATGTTTTCTTGACTGCGACGGACAGCCTCTGCTCTGCCTTCATTTGAAATCTCTCTCTCTCTCTCTCTCTCTCAATATCCTGGCCAATGTTCTTTTTTCTGCCAAAAAAAATGATGGTGATCGCTCTTTCCTGATTGTGCGTGGCACAGATTGATTGCTCGTTTTGCCTATCTAACTTCAAAATAATTCATTGCATGCAGTCGTCTCAGATACTCCAATGATATGAAAACTCAAGTATTATGTGGAGAGATGACATGCTTCAATATTTAATAGCTTTTTCGCCAAAGGCTGGGGAATCCTAATTGCTGCATTCAATCAATGGACAATTATTTGTGGAATCTGAAACATCTGTGGAATCTACACCCTCCGTTTCCTGATTCCACATCCTCCCCTCGCATACAAGCTGCAGGAGTGTGATAGTGTGCACCCCCTCCCCACACAATATGAAAGTACATCTGCGTACCCTCTGAAAGCTGCCTGTTTAGACACCTGCTTCGGCTCAGCCCTGCCAACAAATGCCTCACTCCCTGCGGTATTTAAATGCTTACCAGCGCTTTCCTTTCGCTCTGTCCTGATAACGGTTTCTCGGATCCTGGTGACAACATCTTGGAAAGTGTGTGTGCAGATGCTCGGACACATTTGCGGTGTATTCAGGACTTGCACAGTGTAACAAAGTGGCTCTTGTGTCCGACAGGCTTGTGCAGTTCAAGATTAGTGCCAGATTACAGTCAGCATACCGACAGATTTGAGAACAAGATTCCTATTTAGCAGTTGTTGGCGGGACCACTCTTGGAAGTATTGTGCACAGTTTTGGTCGCCCTGACTTAGAAAGTCATCATCAAATTGGAAAGAGTGCAGGAAAGATTGTGAGGATGCTGCCAGGACCCAAGGTCTAGAGTTAAGGAGAGAAATTAGGATTTAATTCCTTTGCACACAGAAGAAGTGCCTACAAACATGAGGGGTATTGGTAGGGTGAACACAGTCCATTTTCCCAGGGAAGGGGAACTAAAAGCCAGAGGCCAGAGGTTTAAGGTGAGATGTGAAAGGTTTAAAAGAGGCAAAAGGGCAGTTTCTTCACACAGCGAAGGAAGCGTATTTGGAATAAGGTATTAGAGGAAGTAGTTATGGAAGATACAATAATGCCATTTAAAATTCTAGGATAAATATGGAAAGGATATGGGCCAAATGGGCCTAGCTTGGTGGGCACCATGGTCAGCGTGGATGAGTTGGGCTGAAGGGTCTGTTAACGTGCTGTATTACTCTACGACTAAAAGTAAGATCTCTCAATCAAATGCAGCATAACTTTGGAAACTCTGGTATACCCAGCCTCCTAGTTTTCCAGATTAGGCAAGAACATGACGGTAGTAGGTTCCTTTTCCTTGCCAAACCCTCTCGAAAGCAATCGTTGTCAGCTCCCACAGTAAATCCTGATCCACTGAATGTGTGGTTAGAGCGGACGTACGAGGTAAGGTGCAACATTAGTTGCGGCTGCAGTGGACTAGTTGGCGCTTCTGTGGATGCAAAGAGGTATTTTTTTTTTATTAACTGATCTACATTCATTGATCATTATGCTTAACTGTTCCCTCAATATCTTATAACTCTGAATCAGAATCCCGATCAGGTTTAATAGGAGGAACACCAGGAGAAACTTCTGAAATGCCCACTTCGCTGCCGCTGCTACTGTGCGATCGAGAATCTCCAGAGGAGAAGGCCCCAAATCCTCGGCTTTGCCTGTTGCCTGTTGCCGGGGACGGGGTCGAAGCACTCGGCAGAGATGGTGCTCGGTGCTCGGTGTCAGAGAGCTGGTCGGAGGCTCGAAGTTTTCAGACGGACTCAGAGTCGGACTGCGGTCGGATGCTTCTGGGATGCTGCAGTGGCAAGTTTGCGACGCTGGAGGTTCACCGTCTGCGTGAGATGATGGGACTTTCGACAGACTTTTACCGTGCCCATTGTCTGTTCTTTATCAAATTACAGTATTGCTTTGCACTGTTGTAATTATATGTTATAATTATATGGTTTTTCTCAGTTTTTCAGTCGGTTTGTCATGTGTTTCTGTGATATCGTTCTGGAGAAACATCATATCGTTTCTTAATGCATGCATTACTAAATGACAATAAAAGAGGATTGTGTGTCCTCATAATCTAATCTAATCTAATCACTGACATATGTCGTGAATTTTGTTAACTTTGCTGCAGCAGTACAATGCAATACATGATTTTAAAAACTGTGAATTACAGTATGCATATATGTGCATCAAATAGTTAAATTAAATAAGTGTGTAAAAACAGAAATAAAAAAGTAGTAAGGTAGTGTTCATGGTTTCAATGTCCATTCAGATCACAGAGGGAAAAAAGCTGTTCCTGAATCGCTGAGTATGTGCTTTCAGGCTTCTGTAGCTCCTTCCTGATGGTAACCAGTGAGAAGATGTTCTGGGTGGTGGGGGCCCTTAATGCTGGAGGCCACCTTTCTGAGGCACTGCTCTTTGAAGATGTCTTGGATGCTGCAGAGGCTAACACCTATGATGGCACTGACTAATTTTACAACTCTCTGCAGTTTACTTCAATCCTGTGCAGTGGGAACAGGCAATCTGCTGAAATGGATAAACCAGATGAACATGTTTGTGGGGACTTTTACAGTCATTTAATTTTTTTAGTTATTCCTTTCAGAATGTTGACAGCAAGGCTATCATTCATTGGTCCATGACTGATCAGCACTAAAATGATTAACTTGCCAGGTCATTAAGATTTAACTACATGTGATGAGACCAAAGTCACAAACAGGCCAGGTCAGATAAAGATGACACGGGGCATCAAAGGGGCATTAGGCTTCACAATTATTCAATAGTTCCCTTGTTACTGATCAAACAACTTTTTAAAATCACAACTTTGTTGTATCCCCTGACTGCCAGAGTGTGATTTGAACTCAGAGTACCCAGGAGCATGCCAGTCCAATAACTTAACCACTGCTACATTCACAATTTGGTGGCGGGGTGGAGATGCATCTCTACCAAGGGAGGTGTAAGGTGCTCCTTCCCTCCACTAGAATGCAGGTTACCCTTGAGCAAGGTGAAACACCTGCTTAGCAGCCCCCCACCACTGATCAGGGTCGCATGACATCATGGGAGCAGGTGATGGATGGTCGCATGAGCAGCTGGTGCATATCACAAGTCCTGGTTATGTGACCACTGACACCAGGCAGTCAATCTCTGAAGAGTATTGATAATGGCTGGGGTCACCCATCTTGTAAAGACACTGCCCAGAAGAAGGCAATGGCAAACCACTTCTGTAAAAAAATTTGCCGAGAATAATCATGGTCAAAGACCATGATCTCCCATGTCATATGACACTGCACGTAATGGATGACATTCACAACAGCAGACATCAATGTTGTAGTGGTTACAAATTTGGAGCTGCTGGGCCAGAGCCAGCACAGAGTTATACTCCTCTTACAAAGCTCCTGAATGACAGAAGTCACTTTTGGCACAATTTCACTATCACTTTGGCTACCTAGACATGATTGAACAGCAGCCTCTCAGAAAAGAAATTAATTTAGCACCGGGCCCAAATATCATCACTGGAACACAACAATGACATTTCAATTGAGGGCCGTGTCTGCAGAAGAGTGCTTTGTATAGTGTCCAAGATTTACCTGTTAGAATGGCACACAGTTCAAGAATATATGCATTTTCTTTTTTCACATTTCCCTTTCCAGTAGGAATGAGGAGCAAAATGTGGGTCGTTACTCCTGTTATCAAGCTCTTAATTATTTTTAGAGATACAGCATAGTTACAGGCCCTTTGGTCCAATTACACCCCAGTAACAAATTAACCTACTAACCCATACATCTTTGGAACGTGGGAGGAAACCCACACGGTCACAAGGAGAAGTGTCTGGATCGCCAGCACTGTCACAGTGTTACACTAACCACCGTGCAACCTGCTGGTGGACAATCAGACACAGGAAGGCAGCGTCAAGTAATTCAGCAGAGAAGACTGGGAAAGGTTCAAAGGCCAGATAAAATACTTGGCCCTCAGCATACAATCTCTTCAGTGACGAGAAAGCGGAACAGTTCCATGTGAGCATGCACTCACATTAATGAGTTAATTTAGATTCCTTTACAAGATGATTAGTCATGAGCAGCAATATTTTGAGAATGCATATTTGCAGAGGATGCCTATATTATTGTTTAACCTATGATCCTACCTGTTCTGAAATGCTAATAGTGACTACAAGTTGAATACGGAGATAAAAGGTGCCTACAAAATTATTGCTGGGTATTAACCATGAAGAGCTCAGGAATGAACTGAATTAACGCAAAAACAATTGGGTGTGCATACACACTCAAACATGGAAGCAATGCTGACTTTGGAGTGGGATAGTGCAACAAGGCCTTGTGGATTAACTTAGCTTCCAAACTTACCACATAGCATTACTGAACAAAAACCAAAGCTCTCTTGGGTCCTGAGGACAAAATCTCCCCACCTACCAACATCACAATGGGGCCCTAGCAATGGATCGATAGTTGCAGAATTATGCAAGCAGGGGGAAAGTTATCCCTCTTGTGTTTCTTGAGCTCATCACTTGAAATTCAGTGTCACACAATCCTGCCACTTTTGATCTGGCCCACAACTTCATTAACCAGGTCGAACATTTGCCTTTATTGGGATCTTTCTCCTCACACAAATTTTAAGGTTTATGGTTAGGAATATATTACTGTGATGGGGATATTATTTAAGGTTGGTATGGTGGGGGGGGTGATGCTGTATTGTAGGGAATGAGTGCTCAGGCGTAGGGCCATCTGGGCAAGCGTTGATGGGGGTGTCATGGCCAGTTTTAGGTTTAGGGTTCGGATTAGGGTTATGGTGTAATTGTGTGGGCAGTGGGGAAATTATCCTCATTGTTTTTCTTGATCTCGTTACGGCCTGGTATGGGAACACCAATGCCTTTGCGTGGATTCGGTCCAGCATCACGGGTAAAACCCTCTCAACCACCGAGCACATCTGCATGAAACGTTACCATAGAAAAGAAGCATCCCTCATCAAAGATCCTCACCAGCCAGGCATGGTCTTTTCTCACTGCTGACATCAGGTAGAGACCACCAGGTTCAAGAGCAGTTACTATCCCTCAACCATCAGGTTCTTGAACCAAAGGGGATATCTTCATTCGTTCTCTTTCTGGTGTTCCCATAACTGAGAGTCTCACTTTAAGGACTCTTTATCCTGTTATTTCATATATTTCTTGCTATTTACTTATATTTGCATTTGCATAGTATGTCATTCATTGATCCTGTTTACAGTTACAGTTCTACAAATTTGCTAAGTATGCCCGCAGGAAAAGAATCTCAGGGTTGTATGTGTATGTATGTACATGCATGTTAGTCAGCATCCGCTGATTCCTTGGTTTGATGCTAATTTCAGGGAAAACATGCTTGTTAAAAGAAGATCACACATGATAAAATTAAACCAAGTAGTAACATGTATACTACTTGGTTAGTATACATGTACATATATGTACTCTGACAATGAATTTTACTTTGAACTTGTAACTCTTGAGTAGGTCATCTGGCCCATCAAAGAAAGAACTGTACAGCAGAAAATATTCTAACACCACTACTTGTAAATATTACATGATAGTCCGCATGGTCAACTAGGTTGGTAAGTGTTGACATAGTAAATTAGATCGGTAAATAATAATCCATATTACAAACACGTGGGTGTGTGGGGGAGGTACCCATTCTTATATTGATATTTGGCAAGTTTATTTGACTTACAATATACACTATTATACCAGTGTATACATGTGTGTGTGACTGTTTCCATTTGGGAGTGGAATCTAATTTCATACATTCCCCTTGATGATCCAATGCCCATTTTCTTTCACAGACGTTCTACATTAACAGAACGTCACCCTCTCAAAGTGTAGCTTTATGTGGAAGTTCACAATTAGGATATATTTGCACTGAATAATAATGTTCAGTAAATACAGGGACATCCCTGGGCAAAAGTAAGCAGAATTTATGAATGAATTACGATTTGGTTTAATTTTATCATGTGTGATCTTCTTTTTACAAGCAAGTTTTCCCTGAAATTAGCATCAAACCAAGGAATCAGTGGATGCTGACTAACATAACATCTGCAGAATTCATGCCAGAATCCACAGCTTAAACATCATTTAAACTGACTGCAATGAAGCCTTTAATCATCCTCCTTAACAAACATAAGCTTTGCCTATCACAGGATTTAGTTTGCCCTTCCAACCCATCAGGCAGGCAGCAACATGCTGCAACAATAACTGTGGAGAAGAAGCATTAGGAATAGTACTGAGAACATCGACTCCATGCAGTGGGAGCAGACAGAAGCCTGGCCTACACAGCAGAGGGACTGGAAAACCTTATAGTTCCCACACTGGCCTCGTCAGTCATATCTGAACCTAGAGAATCAGACCGGAAGTAAATCACTCTTGACACCGAGGGACTGGTCAAAAGAAGACCACTAAAAAAGTTCAAAGTTGAAAGTAAATTTATGACCAAAGTACATATATGTCTCCATTTTTTTTTAGGCATCGGTTAGTCTCATGCGACCATGGATTTGCACCTTGGAAGATTTCCAGGGCGCAGGCCTGGGCAAGGTTGTATGGAAGACGGGCAGTTGCCCATGCTGCAAGTCTCCCCTCTCCACACCACCGATGTTGTCCAAGGGAAGGGCACTGGGACTCATACAGCTTGGCACCGGTGTCGTTTCAGAGCAATGTGTGGTTAAGTACCTTGCTCAGGGACACAACGCGCCGCCTCAGCCAAGGCTCGAACTAGCGACCTTCAGATCACTAGGCCAATGCCTTAACCACTTGGCCACGCGCCATATACTACTCTGAGATTTATTTCTTGTGGGCATTCACTGTAGGACTGCATGGCAACATAGTGGTTAGCACAATGCTTTACAGTACAGGCGACCCGGGTTCAATTCCCACCACTGCCTGTAAGGAGTTTGTACGTTTTCCCAATGACCCCATGGGTTTTCTCCGGGTACTACAGTTTCCTCCCACATCCCAAAAACATTTACAAATTGGTCATTGTAAATTGTCCATGATCAGGCTAGGGTTAACTTGGGGGACTACTGGATGGCATCTCAAAATATTGAGAACACCAGATGAAGAGTCCTTAAAAGAGAGTCGATAGGTTATGGGAACAGTACAGTGTTAAGCTTAGTGAAGTTATCCCCTCTGGTTCTAGATCCTGATGCTTGAGGGTAATAACTGTCCCCAAATCTGGTGGTGTGGGAGGGGTAATAACTGTTCCCAAACCTGGTGGTGTCGGAAGGACAATAACTGTCCCCAAACCTGGTGGTGTGGGTCCTGAGCCTCCTGTACCTTCTTCTGATGCCAGCAACGAGAAGGGATGGTCGGGGTCCTAGATGAAGGAGGCTGCTTTCCTGCGACAGCACTCCTTGCAAGTGTTTTCAATGGTGGGGAGGGCTTTTCCTGAGAATGATTGGGCTGCATCCACCACTTTTTTGTAGGCTTTTCCATTTAAGGGCAATCGGGTTTCCACAGAATTTACAGAGTGGTGCAAAAAGCGAAAAAAAAACATCTAGCGAGCAGCAGTTCTGTGGAGGAAAACACCTTGTTAATAAGAGAGGTCGGAGGAGAATGGCTGGGCTGGTTCAAGCTGAGAGGAAGGTGACAGCAACACTCACAACACGCTGGAGGAACTCAGCAGGTCGGGCAGCATCCGTGGAAACGTCGACTCATCGTTTCCACAGATGCTGCCCGACCTGCTGAGTTCCTCCAGTGTGTTGTGAGTGTTGCTTTGACCCCGGCATCTGCAGAGTATTTTGTGTTTAGGAAGGTGACAGTAACTGAAATACCACACGCTCTAACAGTGGAGTGCAGATGAGCATCTCTGAACGCACAACATGAAGCGGATGGGGTATAACGTCAGAAGACCAGGAACGTACACTCAGGACAACTTAATTAGATACAGAAAGTACCTAATAAAGTGGCTACTGAGTATATAAATACAAGTTGTATGTACTTACAAACTTTTCCTAGCATGCTGGAGGCTGGAAAATATTCATGAACACTGGCTTGTTCTTTAGCTCTCTCCTTCCTAATTCATATAATTTTGCAAATATATTCCTGAAGTTTAACAAAATGATCCTTTCTCTGCATTTTTCATGTGATAGTTAAAGAGAAAGAAAAAATGGGATTAAGAGCACAAAACACAGTGAATGTGCTTGAGGTAGAGGGATACAGTATCGGAATGATTCAAGATGTAAACAGTGCCTTGTAACCAAATACATGTTTTAGGTTTTTCTTTGGAATTCAGTGATGTTAGCTACATTTTCTAAAAAATATCATGACCTTCATGGTAATCCCTCCAAGAGGACCACAACCTTGTCGTAGGGTTTGGAGGCTTGTGTGCCTCAAAGACCCAGAGAGCTGTGTTTGTTTAGAGTCAGGGCCTTGTGCTTTGACTCTTGGTAGGTTCACCCATGCCAGACAGGTCAAAGGGTGAACCAGACTAAGAGCGGTCTACTGGTCTCCCAGGTTCGGGGGTTCATCTCGGGGCTAACAACCCTGACTGGTCAAAAGAATTTGAATTGGAAACAGCAATGAAGAATCCATCTGTATCTGTGAGCAATGGAGGAGCTTCATTGCTGCCCTAAACACCAGCGGCCTAATGGGCAGTAAGCAAGTGAGTTCATAGTAATCAACCCTAATTTTAAAGAATTGTTCTACCTGTATCTCAAATCTTCCATGTTTACGTTCACAGTCAACAGGATCTCAGGGTTGAGACAGGAAATGCTTATATTTAAAGCTTGTGGTTAGGTAGGCCATTTAGCCCCTCAATGCCTGTCTCACAATCCAGCAAGTGTTTTAAATTCTTCAGTGCACAATAAATCACCAAGAAATGCAGTGACAGCTGCTACATAGGCATAAAGTAGCAGTCATTTTTCTCATAGCAAGACAGTCAGTTGACATGTGTTATTGATTGCAGCACAGGGGATGAGTCAATAACAGATGGGTTTTAATGCAGGACGTATAAACAAGGACTTGAACTGAGAGCTACGGCCAATGGAGCTGAAGATCTTTAAAACGCATTTTAGGATGGGGTGACGAGATGGGAGGGGTCGGTGGCTAAAGCAATATGTTGTTGAATTTTGTGTGCACCCTTGGTAGCTTAACAAAGAAACAGAAGCCTCCCCCATAAATATCAATATCCGCAAACTGACATATTAAGATTTAACTTGGCTAATTATGGCATGTTTGCTAAACATGGGTGGTACACAGTACTGTGCAAAGATCTTGGACACATATATATATCTAGGGTGCCTAACACTTTTGCACAGTACTGTATTTGTCAACATGGACCAGAGAGCGAGTTTGTAAGTCTCGCGGGAGCAAGGGAGGCTGGGAATGGTGAGGGTAGAGCACCGCGAGAGGTGGAACAGGTGGTGGAGAAGTTGTGCCGGGGCAAGTGCAAAAGTCATCTGACTCCAAACAATTGGTTTATTGATCATTACAGAATGTCTCTCTGGTGCTTCCAACTCGTTCCCCTCTCCCTGCCCCCGTCCCACTCTCACTCCACAATAGAGACCCATAACAAAATGAGGTTTATCATCACTAACATGTGTCATGAAATATGTTCTTTTTGCAGCAGCAGTAGTACAGTGCAATACACGAAATTGCTACAGTACTGTGAAAAAGTCTTACGCACACTATATATCCAAGGGGCGATTGATAAGTTCATGGCCTAAGGTAGAAGAAGTCAATTTTAGAAAACCTGGCACATTTATTTTTCAACATAGTCCCCTCCTACATTTACACACTTAGTCCAGCGGTCATGGAGCATACGGATCTTGGACCTCCAGAAAGTGCCCACAGCAGTGGTGATTGAAAAGTTTGTGGCCTAAGGTAGAAGGAGATGAGTTATACAGCTCTCAGTACATGCACGTGCAGTTGAACTCTTTGAGTGATTATGCAGAAAGTTTGAAGTTAATAACTCATCTCATTCTACCTTAGTCCACGAACTTATCAATCACCCTTGATGAGTTTTCCACTGTACTATAATTTGAAGTTTCAATATTAACTTTAATATAGCTAGCAATATTTTAAAACCCAACTTTGACATTATTTCTGACTTTTTCATACTTGCTGATGCAACAAATTCTTAATCAAAGGATGAAAACTAGCAACAGTCTCAACATTAGCTAGAGTAGGTTGCTCTAGAACAGGGGTTCCCAATCTTTTTTTATGGCATGGACCCTGAGGGACCTGTGTTGGAAACCCCTGTTCTAGAACATGGAATAATATCGCACTACATTATTCTGACGCTACATGGATGTTTTGTAAAGATTTCAGATTTGGCCTCATCTCAGATCTGTATCTAGTTCTGGTCACAATACCTTAGGAAAGATGTCAAGGTCTTAGAGAGGCTGCAGGGAAGCTTGAGGAGAAGCTTAAAATAGAAAATCTCCATTGTGAATATCTGCTGTCTAAAAAACATTCAAAATCTGAACTTCACGAAACCGATCTGTGTAAGTGGAAAGGGGGTTAGAGTACAGGATAGGAAGGGTTAAATGATGTATGTGACCTGGAAAATATAGCAGGGGCGGGAACTAGACAACAGAACTGGGAACGGTTAGGATGTGGCAAACGCATGCTCATTTCTTAGAATAGAGGTGCTTACTGACCTATACATCTGCACGTGAAGCTATTGTGACCATGACAAAATTGCTAACCACAAACCGTCACAAGCATGGACAGGGGAAGCAGGTGCTAACTGAAACCATTTTTCTGGATATACATGTAACCTTGTACTCGTGCTAGGCAGAGTTGATTGCCAGACGCTGTAGATGCGTACGGTGGTTACCTCTCCTCGGATCAAATTAAATAAAGAATTGATCAAGCGAAAACGTGGCCGCTGAGTGTTTTCTCCGACTGAATAACGAATCGGTAAGGACAGATCCAACAAGTAAAATATTTTGTTTAAGTTCTATATAAATCCACTACATTCGTTCGCTTGCAAAACATGAGGTGGCACGTTACATAGTGCCAGTGATCAGAAGTTTGGGGTTCAATTCCCACAGCTGTCTGAAGGAGTTTGTATGTTCTCCCCATGACCTCATAGGTTTCCTCCAGGTGCTCTGGGTTCCTCCCACATTCGAAACATATTTGAGTTAGGATTAGTAAATTATGGGCATGCTATGTTGGGGTAGGATGCATGGTGCTTGCCCCAGCCCCCAGCACATCCTCGGACTACGTTGGTCATTAACACAAACTACGCATTTCATTGTATGTTTCAATCGCACATGACAAATAAACCTTTTTTTTAATAGTATACAAATAACACTTAAAAATTCACTCTGCTCTCCAATCAGATTCATTTTTCTCTAACACTTTTCCGTTTCTATCACATCCTATCTTACTTCAACCCGCCCTTTCCCCCCTTATCTGGCTTCACCTATCACCTTCCAGCTTATGCTCCTTCCTCTCTGCCCAGCTTCTTATTCTGGCTTCTTCCCCCTTCCTTTCCAGTCCCGAAGAAGGGTCTCAGACCAAAACGTTGACTGTTCATTCATTTCTACAGATGCAGTCTGACTTGCTGAGTTCCTCCAGCATTTTTTGTGTGTGTTATTTAAAAATTACCTTGGGTTCCCAAAAACACAACAGATCTACAAACCAAGTGTAAGAATTTATCCATAATCTAAGTACTGCTTCATTCCAAGATATTCAGACTGGGCATCTTCCACTCTACTAAGGGCAGAGAACGTCATTTAAGAAGACAGACCAAAACAAACAAGAGTACACTCATTGGGTATAGGTCATTGGATATATTTAAGTCATATTGAAGTCCAAGTCAAAGGTTTAAAGCTTCATTTTATTGTCAAAGTATGTGTGAACAATACAACTCTGATAATCACCTTCTCTAGAAAGCCATGAAATACAGAAAAACCATGGGAGTTGTTGGAAGAAAAGGCATGAACCGCACCCCCCGCACAAAAAAGAAAAAGAAACAAAACTCATAAATCCCAAACCCCCCACCTCCTTCCTCGCACAAAAAACTAATAGATCACCCACAAAGAAAATGGCAGCTGGAACTTCAAACCCTAAACCCTCAAACCCCTCCCTCGCACAAAAACTTTTAAGTAGGGGTTGATAGGTTCTTGATTAGAAAGGACAGCAAAGGTTACGGAGAGAAGGCAAGGGAATGGGGTTGAGAGGAATAATAAATCAGCCATGATGGAATGGTGGACAAACTCAATGGGTCAAATGGCCTAATTCTGCTCCTCTGTCTTAAGGTCTTAGGCTACGTTCACACTAGACCAGATAATCTTGAAAACGCCTGTTTTGTGTAAAAAACAGGTGTTTTTGAAAATACCTCTGTTCAATAAAAGCGGGTATTTGGGCGAATCTCCTCCTACTGGGCATGCGCAGGACACATCTACAGAAAACAAGCGAAGAGGATCTCGTTTGGTTCTCGTTTGTCCAGTTACAGACTAGAAAAACATAAAAGGAAGTTGCCAGACGACGGACAGCTGTTGGCTCTCGCGCAGGAGGACTTAAAACTGAAACAACAAATACTGGAGTGTATGGAGGCAACCGACAGGGAGTTCACAGACAGTATGACCCGGATGACGACGAACACTGAAAAACTGACTAACTCTGTTGCAGAGGGATTTGCAATGATGAGGAATATGATGGCTCCCCCTCAGTACTTTTCACCACCACAATACCAGCCTCACAGCCACTACAATAGCTACACATACGGACACACAAACCCCCGGGTGGCCCCACCAACATCTTCCCCACCCCCACAGAGGGGTCACCCTGGAAACATTTCCTACAGCCATAGTCTCTTCACCGATGAAAGGAACAACAGGTTTTCTAAAACCTCCGGTTACCCCGTACACGCTACGACGCCCAACTGGCGTTTTCAGATTTAAACACTCTGGAGAGCGTTTTAGAAAAGCTCCGTTTTCGGGGGAGGAAAACGCCGTTTCAGTGTGGACGGAGGGTCAAAACAAGGAGAAAAAGCTTCGATTACAGATTTATCCGGTCTAGTGTGAACGTAGCCTTAGGGTCTAATTGGGAGTACTCTCCTTAGAAGGTTAACAGAGGTGCTAAAACTTCTGTAATCTTTTAGCAGCAAGAGGAAATAAAGAGAAAACAACTGACAAAATGATGAATAACCTGAGGTCACAGATTTAAATGAATTGGCAAAAGAACCGTAGAAGAGATGAGGAGACCATTTACATAACAAGTTATTTCGGATCTGCAATGCACTGCTCGAAGAGACGTTCAAAATAGATTCAACACCAAAAGAGATTTGTCTGAATACCTGAAAGGGGGAAAATTTAACAGATTATGGAGAAATAGAATCGAACTAGGTGAGTGGGTCTCCACAGAGTCAGTTGAGGCATAATAGGCCAAACAGTGCTCTTAGATTCAATGAACAGGGCAATGGCTTAATGTTGAAATCCATAACACTCAAAAGCAATACAATCTTGGAGCACTAAAGTGCTCAACAATGAAACAGCTTTTCTATGACCTTACCAGTCCCTCCTGACTTGGTCAGTTGGAGGATCACATTGCAAAGAAGTACTTTATAAATCTCAATAAAGTATTCCCCACTGCTAACGCCAAGACCACGTAACATTGAAAATGAACAGCTTTGGAAATCGAACGTTCTTAAAGAGAGGTGCCGTTGCCCAAAAATAAGCATTTGAAATGGAGGAGGGAGCAAGCAGGGTAGGGTGGGAGTTGGTGTGCTTGTGCCTGTATCAATTCTGCATGTCAGAGGAAGCATTTAGTCAGACCGAACAACTGCATTAGTTCAACGTATTTATTGGATATGTAAGGGAGATAGCAATAATTTCCTGCACTATCGAAATTCCCATAGGATTTTGTACGTATTCAGTAACATCATTCCACAAGGAGGGATTTCAAAAAAGGATTCAGCCCCCCTAAGTGAAATTTCTTTAAGATTCAGCATATCAATACATGTGACTCAAAAAAAACAGGTTTCTCCTTCTAATAAAGACTTGGCTTAATAATGTCAGTGTGCAAAAAGGCTGCCAACACACCAACTCCTGATGAAATCTGTCAGAAGAAAAGTTACACACAGTACAATATCGAAAAAATCTACAATTATTTAATCAAACCAGTGGATCCTTTTGAAGATTAGTGTTGACATCAGCAGGAGGGAAGGGCTGTTTCATGAACTGATAGTGCGATCAACATGTTTGCAGTTTGGAACAGTTCACTTTTCCTGTACATCTCAAACTAAAGTGTTTGATCTGAAATCTGTCAGGATTCTGCACAAGGCTATGATGTAGATGAATACTACTACATGGACTTGGACATCCCAAGCACTGCTGGCTTAATAAGCATTCTCACTCCCAGGTCATTGAGGTCTAATTCGATAAATGGTCCCACAACTTTGTCAGACGTTGCATTATAAAGAACGAGAAGTTAAATTAACGGTGACAAGGAGAATATTCCCGGCTGTGCCGGGTAATATTTATCCCTCCAATGGCCACTCCAAAAACTAAACTAATAATTGGTCATTCATCTTATTCATAGACCTTAACTGTGCATGGATTGTCTGCAGGATCTAATTACACTTCAAAAAAAAATCCATTGTCTGTGATGCACTCCGGGATGGACTGAAAATGTTAAGGGTACTACATAAAAGCAAGCCCTTTCACCAATAGGGCCGGATCAAAGGCACACAAAGCCTTGGCTCATTACGCAACTTCCCATTTATTTTGCATTAAAGTGCAATTGAGACCAAACCTATATAAAGTAGCAGTTGTTCGTAGGCCAGTGTGAAGTGGACTAGGCAATTAATTGATTGTTCCCACATGAACAACTACAATTAGCAGTCTATACAATAGCAGTAACAAAAAAACATCCGCAGACATGTCACAGGGAGATTCAAGACACACAATGTTGGAGGAGCTCAGCGTTTTTGAGTTCTGCCAGCATTTTGTGTGCGTTGCTTTGTGTTTCCAGCATATGCACATTTCCTCATGCTGAGAATCAGAATCAGGTTTAATATCACTGATATCACTAAAAATACACTTTCTGAGGTAAATTGTGTTGAATTATCACCACAAACAGCGAAGGGGCGAGTGGCAGTGAGG
The DNA here is from genome assembly GCF_963921235.1 of Mobula hypostoma. Lineage (NCBI taxonomy): Eukaryota > Metazoa > Chordata > Chondrichthyes > Myliobatiformes > Myliobatidae > Mobula > Mobula hypostoma. The sequence continues at coordinate 32,763,137 of NC_086120.1, forward strand.
TGATGAGCCGAGATGGTGTGATGCAGAAGGAGTTCCGATGCCCATACAAATTGCCCGGGTGCGAGGCTGGGCACTGAGGAGAGATCGGGGCCCAGGCAGCAGAGATTCAATGCCTGTACAACTGGCCCGCGTGCGAGATTGGATCATTCTGGGCACCAAGCTGACTTGAAGAGTTTGAGAGCAGCTTCGGGTGAAATCTATGCCCGGAGCAAGTCACTGGGCAGTATGGTCTAGGCCCCAAGTCCTTTGCAGTAGCCAGATCCTAGTGCGAGGTGCGATATGCTCTTTAGATAATTTAAACGCAGGCCCAGATCGAAGGTGAGAGCTAATTTCGCTCACCATGATGATCTCCTTTCTCTTCAGGGCACCAGAGCCTTTTGGTGTTTAAAATTAGATTAGATTCAACTTTATTGTCATTGTGCTGAGTACAGATACAAAGCTAATGAAATGCATTTAGCACCTGACCAGAATTGCAAAGAATAGTGTTATTTACAAAATAACTGTGAATAAAAAAAGTGCTACAGCACACGAATATAAAAGTACTGAGACAGGACAATACAGATGCAATACTGCTTAGCGCTGTGATGAGAGGTTCAGCAGTGTCACAGCCTCAGGGAAGGAGTTCTTCCTGTGCCTGCTGGTGCGGGAGCGGAGGCTCCTGTAGCGCTTACCAGATGGGAGAAGAGTAAAAAGTCCATGGTTAGGGTGACATGCATCCCTGATAATGCTTTTCGCCCTGCCCAGGCAGCGTTTATGGTAGATGTTCTCAATGGTGGGCAATTGGGTGCCGATAATCCGCTGGGCAGTTTTCACCACAGGCTGGAGTGCTTTGCGGTCTGATACGGGACAATTGACATACCACACTGAGATGCAGTTGGTGAGTATGCTCTCAATGGTACAGCGGTAGAAGTCCCTCAGTATTGTGGTAAACCATATATATGTTGTAACTGGGTTAACTGTCTGGACACGCCCCTCTGCTGACTGCCCCTGTGGCTCCTCCTACAGATTTCTGGATAAAGGTGATTTTGCCTTGCCCCTCCCCCTCAGTCCGGGGGCAGACACTCACCATGGAGGTCGTATTGTACAGCGAATAAAAGCTTTTCAGTATTTTACCCAACTTCAGTCTTTTGGAGTTATTGAAGGTGCTTCAAGTATCCTGGGACAGAGGTGAGCTTTTATCATGCTCCGCAGGAAATAAAGGTGCTGTTGCGCCTTTTTGATCAGGATGGAGGAGTTCAGGGACCAGGTGAGATCCTCAGACACCAAGGAATTTGAAGCTTGATACACGCTCCACTACAGTTCCATTGATGTAGATGGGGATGTGAGTGTGACTCCTCGCATGACTGAAGTCCACAATGATCTCCTTGGTCTTCTGGGTGTTAAGGGCCAGATTGTTGTCGGCACACCACGCAGCCAAGTGCTGGACCTCGTCCCTGTAGGCTGTCTCGCCATCCCCTCTGATCAGGCCAACCACCGTGGTGTCGTCTGCGAACTTGATTATGGAGTTAGAATCATGTACAGGAACGCAGTCATAGGTAAAAAGGGAGTACAGAAGAGGGCTCAGTATACAGCCTTGAGGCACGCCAGTGTTCAGGGTGAGAGTGGAGGAGGAGAGGTTGTCTAATTTAACGGATTGGGGTCTGTTAGTCAGAAAGTCCAAGGTCCAATTGCAGAGGAATACGCTGATACCAAGTTGGCGAAGTTTGGTGATCAGCTTGGAGGGGATCACAGTATTGAATGCCGAACTAAAGTCAATGAACAGCATTCTGATGTAAGATTTGGGGCTGTCCAGGTGGGTCAGGGCAGAGTGAAGTGCCGTGGAGATGGCACCTCACTCTGTTGTTTGGTCAATTTAAATGCCGACCCCGATAGACTGAAACGGCAGGGTGTAAGGATCCGAAGCGAGAGCTGGTTCGCTCATTTTCCGCAATAGTGACTCCTCTCTCCATGGCGCTGAGGCTATGAAGACTGTCCTGGCTGCTGTGCTCCGTGCCCACTAATACGATGAACTGAATAGCGAGGCTTTGGGCCTACTCTGAGCTGCTCCAGGGTTCAGATCTGAGGACACAATCTGGTTCAGAATGGCGTTGCTTGCTTTAATTGTTTGTGTGGTTTGTATTTTTTTCTCTCTTAGTAATTTTTTTAAATTGGATTCTTTCGGGTTTCTTGCTTTGTGAGCAAACAAATCTCAAAGTCGTACAATTTAGACATTCTTTGATAATAAATGCACTTTGAATCTTTGAATGTCAAGAAATTTGTGGTTTTGTGGTGGCAGTACAGTGCAATACATAAAAGTACTATAAATTACAAAAAGAAATATATAAGAGAAATATTAAGTCGTGCAAAAAGCGCTGATTATTAAAGGAGCAGTCTTAAGACAATGTTGAAATATATTTTAATGGAGTTAGGATGTTCAAGAGATGCAACAAATGGTGAACATAGGAATGTTACTCCATTATAAGGAACAGTGACATCTAAAATCTCCGCTAGTAATCAAGGGTCAGAGAGCGGATTAAGAAAGCTGTGCATTTCATAATGTGCCTTTCATGTATTAAAGACATTCCAAAGCAATTTTAAATCCAAGTGAATTTCTTTTGAGGGTCTTCTCTGCCCCGATCACTATTCAACAACCGCCTACTGCAGAGCTTACTGAGAACCTATCGAACCGTCTGCCAGCACAAACTCCTTCAGTGAAGCCATGGAAAAGAGCCATTTGTGCAAGTTAGGAAATAGCTGTTGGTGCAACAATACCTCAATTGTTGATCCCGTCAAATGGAAGTAAAATGCAAATTATTTATTCTAATCAATTACAATAAATATTAGTAGTTAAGTTCAATGTCTAGACATGATTTGATATTAGTCTTGAATTGATATTTTCTCTTTTAGCACTGATAGGCTTAATTATCCATAATGAATAAGAATGAGACCATTAAAACACTTTTAGCAAACAGGGTACAGGAAAATGCTTTCAGATACAGGCAGTTAAAGCATCCTGAATACTGAGGCTGGACACATGAACCAGCCATTATATTTAATAATAATATGAGACGATTCAAAAGAATTCCTCAGTGAATTTGCTCAATAGATTAAAGAAAGTTGTAAGTACAAAGAGTGCCCACAATGGCACTGCTTTTAACTGAGGAAAACGCCAAATAATTCCATCATCGGAACATTAAGGTAATTTTCCTTGTGAGAATTTTTCTGAAATAAATAACCTGACCACAGTTCCATTGGCTAAAAAGGGTATAGAGTTATTTAATGTCATTAATATTAAATAATGACTATAAAACCAGATACATTGGTTGCTTGAAACCTTAATCAGAAATCTGGTCATTCAGATTCAGATTCGGATGAGGTTATTGTTGTGTACACCAGGGTGCACTTAAATTCCTTGCTTGCATGAAGCACATAGATTAAACAGTGTACAGTACATGCTAATAATAAACACAATATAAAGTTTTTAATAAGACAAGGTGCGCACAGAAAGTCATCACTCTCTGACACCATTTTTTAATGGATTCAGAATCAGACCCAGGTTTATTATCACTAACTTATGCTGTGAAATTTGTGCAATGTAATACATAAAATATAGTATAATTACAATATAAAAAATATATAAACTATAAGCAGAACAAAAAGCAACCAGAATAGTTTGATGCCACGGTGTCTGCCAAGCAGTTGCCTGTGCACCGAGGGTATCACCTCGCCGCGCGATGAAACGTCTGCAAGCTAATTGCCAGGCTCGGCAAACGCCGTGACATTAAACACCTCAACCAAGTTACAAATATTCACCACCATTCAAAGCAAAATAGTGAGGGAGTGTTCATGGGTTCATGGACCATTCAACAATATGATGGTGGTGAAGAAGGATCTGTTTCGAAAACAATGGGTGTGTTCCTCAGGCTCCTGTACCGCCTCTCTGATGGTAGCAATGAGAAGAGGACATGTGCAGGGTGAGAGGGGTCCTCAGTGATGGTTGCCTCCTATTTAAAGGCATCATCTTTTGAAGACATCCTCAATGGTGACTTGTGTCCATGTTAGAACTGGCTGAGTTTACAACCCTCTGCAGCCTTGAATTTAACTACTTTTTAAAAATTATTATGCATTGGAACGAATACTTCCTACTTAATGTCCACATTTTACCAAGTGAGGTGGTCATCTCGTAGTTCTAACTGAATAATGCCAGCAGAAGAACTTATACAACTCAACCACTCAAAAACATGGTTAAATCTAATATTTTCCTTAATGTTGAACTTTGAAGAGGCTTCTGTTCAAAGTCATTTTCATATACCGCCCTCCCCGCCACACACCCACACATCTCCATCCCACAAATCCCATATTTATCCTCTGAATCTCAAAACAATTTCATGATCACAATCAACCCTAAACTATGATTCTTCCAATGACCTGTCTAGGGATCATCCTTCACAGATCAACCAAACAAGTGCACCAAAGAGAGCTTTTTCTCTTTGTTCTGACCCTCTGTCCACACTAAAATGTCGTTTTCATCCCCCGAAAACGGAGATTTTTCAGAAACGGTCTCCAAAGTGAATAAATCTGAAAACACCTAATATCCGTTGCAGTGTGTACGGGGTAACCGGAGCTTTTTGTAACCGCCGTCATGACGTGCTGGAACATATGGTGACAGTGCGGCATTTCATTGTTTTCTTATTATTATTCTTATTACTATTTTATTGTCGCCAAATAATTGATACTAGAGCATATAATCATCACAGCGATATTTGATTCTGCGCTTCGCAGAATCTAACAATTTCAGAACAGACAGCAACAAGACTGAAGCCAGAAGAGTTAGAAATGTACTCACCAAATACTTTGACCTATAGCTTACTGAATAAGTAAGTATTCTCACTTTGCCCTGTTTTCTGTCCTTGCTTGTATGAAGGTGGTTCACCTATTTATGCAAGTACTTCTCTGACAATAGATGTGTAATATCCTAATGTAACATTGTATGGAAATACAAGATAACACTGATGCAGACATATTTTTTAGATTTAACAAGATGCTTTATTAATGCAACAGAGTTAGTCAGTTTTTCAATGTTCGTCGTCAGCCGGGTCATACTGTCCGTGAACTCCCTGTCGGTTGCCTCCATACGCTCCAGTATTTGTTTTTTTTAGTCTTAAATCCTCCTGCGCGAGAGCCAAGAGCAATTCCTTTTAAGTTTTTCTAGTCTGTAACTGGACAAACACGCACTAAGTATACCGTTTCCTCTTCACTTGTTTTCTGTGTGTCCTGCGCAAGCCCAGTAGGAGGAGATTCACCCAAATATCCATCTAATGTGGACGGAGATATTTTGAAAAACGCTTAGTGGGTATGCCTGCCGTTTTTACTCGAAACCGGCGTTTTCAAAATTATCCGGCGTAGTGTGGACGTAGCCTTAGACTCAGTTCTACCCGTTGAATGAGGAGAAAATGTTGGCAATCTACAACAAGGGTAGACCAAACACTGGAGAAAAGAGTGGACACTCCTAAATGGACTGCACTCTAAGAACAAAATTAATTATTCGTATTATCAATATATTCCAATATGCTAACATACCAAACACAGTAGGTTCCAGTTTTAATTTGGAATCTCATCTATCCCATCACTGGATGGCAAGAACAACTGATTATCCTTAGAGCCTGGTACTTTAATGAGCAAAGTTTCCTGATCCGGTCAGCTCTCTGGTGGTTTTTGCTGGGGGAAAGTACTGTGTAATCACTCAAGTCAAGCATGATGTTCTCCTTTAATGGAGAACTCCTGTGTGTGACGTTGTTTAACGTGGGGATGCTGATGCCTGGGCAACCACCACACAGTCCTTGACAGACCAGGGCTAGGATAAAGTGGCACGAAATGCGAGACTACTGGGGATCCTTCACTACTGCAGTCTTCCTCCACCTTCACTGCTGTTGTGAGTGTCATCATCTTTCTTCATTGAGGTCTTGGTTGGAAAGTGGATGCACACTCACAGACCATTCTATCGGGTACCTTCTGTACCATATAATGTGGCCACTGAGTGTACTTTACTGCTGTAGCCCATCCACTGCAAAGTTTGATGCGTTATGCATTCAGAGATGCTCTTCTGCACACCGCTGTTTTACGTGTGGTTATTTGAGTTACTGTTGCCTTCCTGTCAGCTTGAACCAGTCTGGCCGTTCTCCTCTGACCTCCCTCATTAACAAGGCAATTTCCACCCATAGAATTGGCGTTAATAGGGTGTTTTTTGTTTCTCACACCATTTTCTGTAAACTCTAGAGACTGCTGTATATGAAAATCCCAAGGGATCAGCAGTTCGTGAGATAGTCAAACCGCCCCGTATGACACCAACAATCATTCCACGGTCAACGTCACTTGGATCATATTTCTTCCCCATTCTGATGTTTGGTCTGAACAACAACTGAAACTCTTGACCATGCCTGCATCCTTTCATGCACTGACTTGCTACCACATGATTGGATGATTAGATTGCATTAATGAGCAGGTGTATGGGTGTACCTAATAAAGTGGCCACTGACTGTACATGGGTACACTGAGAGAAAATAGGACTTAGCCCAGGCTAAGCACTCTCTCTGCCTCGACAAACACTGTCAAGTCACAAAGGGAGGGGATGGCCATTTAAGGTGCTGAGGGAGCAGCTGCCAGATATTTCTCTTTCATTCATTGCCTGTTCTTAACTGTACTTGTGCATCTTGCTGGGATATTCAAAGGGTGATTAAAAATCAGTTATATTGCAACGAGTCACATTGATACAGACTAGACCCTGAACATCCCTTTCCCTGAAGGACATCAGTATAACAACAAGATGTGAACCAGGAAAATGGTGCCTTATCATAACCACCACTCTTACCACTGCTGTCTCTTTACTCCAGATTATTCAATTAACTGAATTTAAATTCCCCAGTTGCTATGATGGAATTTGAACTCACATTTTTGGATCATTAGATGAGGCCTTTGGATTTCTGGTCTGGTAACTTCACCACTATGTTACAGATTGCCTTAGGGATACTGAACAAACCTGAATAAGAAATTTTAGTTTGCTGAGAAGAAAATTCTTGCATTTTCATAGCTCCTTTCACAACCTCAGGATTTTGCAGCAGACTGATTTTGGAGAGCAGTCACTGTTTGAATTAAGGAAATTTGGCAACACAAATAGGAAAAGAATAGCAAAGCCAGTGTTGTACCACAGAAACAGAGCGTGACGTGCTAATCAGTTTGCCCTGATTAAGGATCTTCTCAGATCTCTCCTCACGTTAATTAGGATGTCTATTGACTGCTTATATAAAGCACTCAATCAGAATCACAGGGTTTCTGTGGCAGTCAGCTTAATCATTCAAGCGGAATCTAAATTAAAACACGTTATTGTACAAAATATGATCCTGTCATAATTAGTGCATGAGAAATTATGAGACCCCACTAAATGACAGCATGCAGAGTAATGAAAACATGAATAATATCAGTGGATCAGGATTACATACTTTAAGTGCCACACTTAGATTAAGAACTCTATACAAAAGAACAGAGTAAGAAGCAATTCAAAACACTGGAATTCTACAAACAAAATCATTCTAGTTTCCTGTGATATCATTTTACTAACTCTTCAGAACAAACATATGTTCAAGCATCAATGCCAGCTGAATGGCCAATTTATTTCCCCACTCATTATTATATATTAAAGACATTTATGCAGGATATCACTGTTCAGCCTGAATGCTCGTTAACAATAGGACTCTACCTCAAGGGCAGACTGACAGACGTAACAGGAGACAAGCAGGCACAATGAAAACTGAGATGCTCTAAAACTCTAAAAGGAGTTATGTGTCTTAATTTGTTTGGGGGTGGGGAGAGTTTTGTGACCAAATTATCAATATTGTGAGTTAGTGTCAAACATGCAAATATTTTGAGTGCAAATTGAGAATATTGTCTCCGCCCTGTAAGAACCACACAACCTTTCACACACACCAACCTCTTATTCTTTTCAGGGGTTCTTTGTGTCATTAAATTAATATTTGTAGGGTTATACCTGGTCTTCTCCCAAGCCCTATCCAACACTTCAGATTTTGACTTCAGTTTAAACGGTGGATAGGAATAAAATGAGGAAAAGATTCCTCACTCAGAGGGCGGTGAATCGTTGGAGGTGCAGAAGCTCAGTGATTGTGTTCATTCAAAACAGAGATGGATAGATTTTGTGAGATTGTGAATTATTAAGGCTTAGGGGCATTTGGCTGGAAAATAGCACAGAGACAGAAGATCAGTAGTCTTGATCAGCAGCAGAACCAGATTGCTTACTGCTGCTCCTATTTCTCCTCCTACTTTATTGGAGGTTTGATTGAGAACAAAGGAGGGTCGTTGACCGCAATGGAGTTCTTTGACAGAACAAAAACAGACTGTAGAAGATGACAGAATGCAGCCATTTTAGTTCCTAAACAACACAGGCCATGGGCAAATGCAGTGGGCAATTGCTCACGCCTGACAATCCAACAGTTTTGGATGTTTTAGAAGGCAACCACTTTCAAATCAACTGCAGGTGCTCTCAACCTTAATTGGAAAGAAGCTTTTTTAACCAGCAGCATGTATAACCCTAAATAAAGTCATAAGATATAGGAGCAGAAGTAGGCCATTCGGCCCATCAAGTCTGCTCTGCCATTCAATCATGGGCTGATCCAATTCTTCCAGTCATCCCCACTCCCCTGCTTTCTCCACATACACTTTGAAGCCCTGGCTAAGAAAGAACCTATCTATCTCTGCCTTAAATATACCCAATGACTTGGCCTCCACAGCCACTTCTGGCAACAAATTTCACAGATTTACTATCCTCTGACTAAAGTAATTTCTCCACATCGCAGTTCTAAATGATCGTCCTTCAATCCTGAAGTTGTGCCCTCTTGACCTAGAATCCCCTACCATGGGAAATAACTTTGCCATATCCAATCTGTTCAGGCCTTTTAACATTCGAACGTTTCTATGAGATTCCCCCCTCATTCTCCTGAACTCCAGGGAACACAGCCCAAGAGCTGCCAGATGTTTCTCATACCATAACCCTTTCATTGCTGGAATCATTCTTGTGAATCTTCTCTGAACCCTCTCCAATGCCAGTCTATCCTTTCTAAAATAAGGAGCCCAAAACTGCACACAATACTCCAAGTGTGGTCTCACAAGTGCCTTATAGAGCCTCAGTATCACATCCCTGCTCTTACATTCTATGCCTCTAGAAATGAACGCCAACATTGCATTCACCTTCTTCACCACCGACTCAACCTGGAGGTTAACCTCTAGGGCATCCCAAGTCCCTCTGTATCTCTGCATTTTGAATTCTCTCCCCATCTAAATAATAGTCTGCCCATTTATTTCTTCCACCAAAGTGCATGACCGTACACTTTCCAACGTTGTACTTCATTTGCCACTTCTTTGCCCACTCCCCAAAACTATCTAAGTCTCTCTGCAGGCTCTCTGTTTCTTCAACACTACCCTCTCCTCAACTTATTGGCAAATGTAGCCACAAATCCATTAATACCGTAGTCTAAGTCATTGGCATACATTGTTAAAAGCAGCAGTTCCAACACCAATCCCTGTGGAGGTCCGCTGGTAACCGGCAACCAGCCAGAATAGGATCCCTTTATTCCCACTCTCTGTTTTCTGTCAACCCGTCAAAGCTCCAACAATGCTAGTAACTTCCCTGTAATTCCATGGGCTCATATCTTGCTAAGCAGCCTCGTGTGCAGCACCTTGTCAAAGGCCTTCTGAAAATCCAAGTACACCATGTCTACTGCATCTCCTTTGTCTACCCTGCTATATTTTCCTCAAAGAATTGCAGTAGGTTTGTCAGGCAGGATTTTCTTTTCAGGAAGCCATATTGGCTTTGGCCTATCTTGTCATATGCCTCCAGGTACTCAGTAATCTCATCCCTAACAATCGATTCCAACAATTTCCCAACCACTGATGTCAGGCTAACAGGTCTACAGTTTCCTTTCCGTTGCCTCCCACCCTTCTTAAATAGTGGAGTAACATTTGCAATTTTCCAGTCATCTGATACAATGCCAGAATCTATCGATTCTTAAATTTCATTGTTAATGCCTCCCCAATCTCTCCAGCTACTTCCTTCAGAACCCAAGGGTGCATTCCATCAAGTCCAAGAGATTTATTCACCCTCAAACCATTAAGCTTCCTGAGCACCTTCTCAGTCGTAATTTTTACTGCACAAACTTCACTCCCCTGACACTCTTGAATGTCCGGTATACTGCAGATGTCTTCCACTGTGAAGACTGATGCAAAATACGCATTCAGTTCCTCTGCCATCTTTGCATCTCTCATTACAATATCTCCAGCATCATTTTGCATTGGTCCTATATCTATCCTCGACTCTCTTTTACCCTTTACATACATGAAAAAGCTTTTAGTATCTTCTCTGCTATTAGTCGCCAACTGCCTTTCATAATTCATCTTTTCCTTCCTAGTGGCCTTCTCAGTTTCTTTCTGCAAGTTTTTAAAAGCTTCCCAATCTGCTCTCTTCCTACTAGTTCTGGTTTCCTTGTATGCCCTCTCTTTTGCTTTTACTTTGGCTCTGACTTCACTTGTCAGCGGAGACATCATTACTATTGACATCATAGCCTCTCCATCTGGCTATATCCCTCCGATTAGCATGGCAAGGAGGGGCACCAAGAAGATCAATATGTCAGACAACCAATAGCAATTAATCTGGAGTGCCTTATTCAGCTCCTCAAGTTTGTTCCACTGTTCAGTAAGATCACAGCTAACCTGTGTGGTCTAATTCTGTAATCCCACCTTCCTCATATCCCTCAATATTTAACTCTGACGAAGCATTAAATGTCACCTGTGAAAATATATCTTTAATGTATATTCTGAATGGAAAGGAGTACCCTAATTTCACACCTGAAAAGGCCTGGCTTAAATTTTGGGGTCTACCTTCATGGCCCCACATCCCAGAGCACACCTTACCCCCTCCCCTTTCAAACCAGCAGAAAGAGATCTTTCTCTAAATGTCCGAGCATTTCCTCTCAAGATCCAAAAAGATCCATTAGGTAACTTTTTAAACTTTACAATTTTAACCACTGAGGTCCTGATTTGCATGATTTATCAAAGGCAAACAACTCTTATGGTTCAGCTAATAGGGTGCTTCAAGGTCGTATAATGACCAACCAGGCAGAAGACTGTGATAGCTAAGGTTGCAGGTATCAAAGTTAAATCAGGTATCTCAAAAGCATCATCATCATTATGATGTGTCATGCCGTATAACGTGAGCCATAATAGTCTTTGACCATGATTGTTATTGGCAAATTTTTCGACACGTGGCTTCCCATTGCCTTCTTCTGGGCAGTGCCTTCACAAGACGGGTGCTCTCAAAATCAACATAGCTAAAATAAGACTTAATGACTGCAGTCGAAATAATTAGAGGGTAAAGTATTAATAATGCAAATCCCATAAAACTGAAATAAAAAGAACAGAACACAAAAGCATTTATCAGGTCAGGCAGCATTTGTGAAGAGGGAGACAGAGTTAATGTTTCAGGTCGAAGTCCTTACATCAGAAAATGATGCATGTGTTTGTGATTACATTTCATCAAAAAACAATAGTTCAATGTGTATAATAGTTCAATGTGTAAAACTGGGATGAGGCCTGGATTCCTTTCTTTTAACCTATCTGGGGTAGAAATTTATAATCAGACAGCTGTCACAACTGTCTTGGGCTCTTGGAGGATCAGAAGATCTCAGGATTAGATCTCTGCTGACCTCAGCCAGTCTAGAAGAACTGCCTTCATACTCTAACACTGAAGCTAGTTTGTTTTCTCAGCTCTTTGGGTGAATTAGCTAATGGATAGGTAACAGGATACTAAAATATGAGATTATTTTTAGAGTTGTTGTATATGCAGCACTGAACCTTGCCACGTCAAGTGCATATGCCATGGAGATTGAGACATAAAAGTTGCCAGTTTGGGACACGCACAATTTTATCTCCAGGAAAATTCATCCAGAAGAAACCAAATCTAATCCAAATCTTATCCGGTACCCTGGCCCCAAATCCTGCAATACACAGCCATCACCCAGAATGGTAATTAAAAGCTCACTCAAAAGGCAGGAAGGAGGTTGGGTACATTGGATCAGCCAATAGCAACAGGGCTATTAGGTAAGTTACTGTATTTAACAGCCAGAGTTCTAGACCAGCGGTGCCAGAATTCTGAATCCAACAGTGGCAAAGGAAGAATTTAAAATCAAGTAATTAAACATGGAACTTTAAAAATAATGCTTTCCTTACTGATGATGATATATTAACTCCCAGGTAAGTATAGCATTTCTTTGCAGTTCAAGGCAAGCATTCTACTATCTGTACCTGATATACTCTTTATATAATACCAGATCAGTGGTTCCCAATTTTTTTGGGTTTACCACCCCTTGGCTCACAGCCCACATCCACAATGCCCCCTCTCCCTTTCTAGCCATTATGTAAAATCTATAACGAATTTTGATTTGCAATGCACGGTGAAAGAAAATAGGAACTGCAAATTCAAAGCAGCGGCAAATAATTGCAAAAATTATTCAAATCTATTTAAAGCTAAAAGTAAAATTATTTCTTCATTTAATTACAGTAAAACAATTTTCATCAACAATTTTAGAGCGTACATTCACGGTGCACCTATTCACTACTTCATTGCTTTTTCATCTTTCAGTGAGATGGATGGGCTTGGTGCTGCGATATCAGCTTCTCATCATCAGGCTGAATGTCACTCAGAAGGTGTCTCAGATCCCCACATTCAGTAATTTACAGTCTGTTTCGTTGCTTTGAAAGAAGACGGGTGACTGCACTGAAATCGCGCTCCATTAAATATCATGTTGGAAAGGCAATAAAGAACATTTTGACCTTTTTCCACAGTGCAGGATAACGTTCAGAGATTTCTTTCTGCAACCAAAAGTCTAGATTTGATTTTTTTGAACCTTGGATTCAGCTCAAAGTCATTTTGTAGTGAGATCAGTTCTTCCTCCATCTTTCCAGTTAATTCCTCATTACAAGTCTTCAGGAACGGATTTAATACCCAGTCTGCAATTTGGATCAAGCAAAGATCTTGAAATCTCTCTGACATGTCATTATGTGGCTCACCCAAATGGCCACAGTATACATGAAGGTCACCATCTGGTTTTCTTTCTTCCAGCTCAGAAAAGGTTGCGATGGCCAATGCTGCACTTAAAAAGGGTTAACTTGGATAGAAATGTGGAGATGACTGATCTGTCTTTGATAACATTCACATCATTTCCTTGCAATTAAAGATTGATTTCATTAAACTTTGTGAATAATTCAGACAAATAAGTAATGTCATGCCTAATGTTCTTGAATTAATTTCTGAATGAAGCATTCGTATCTTCAAAGAATTTTATCACAGTTTCAAAAAGTGCATAAAAGAGTCTCAGGCAGTTTCCTTTTGAGGGCCATCTGACTTCTGTGTGCAAAAGTAAGCATTCAAACTGCTGACCATTCTCAATAGTCGAGAATTAAGAGCATTGGACTTGATTTTATTTACCTTTGTGATAACAGTATTTAATCATATGTGCAGCTGAACACTTGGGCTTTTTTTGTGACAAGATGTTGACTATGAATTACATAGTGAACGGTAAGTATGTCAGGTACAACATTTTCAAGCCAGTAATTACCCCTTGGTGGTGTCCTGTCATTGATGGTGCCCCATCTGTTACACAAGCAAGAACGTTGGTGAGCGGAATGTCCTTCTCTTTGAAAGGTTGCTCAACAACCTGAAATATTGATCCTCCCTTCATATCTGTTTCTAGTTCCTTTTCAAATAACATTTCTTGAACCGTGCTTTCATCTTTTATGAAGTGAATATAACCAAGAAGCAAAGATTCATTACCTGACAATGTTGACTCATCCAGCTGCAGAGAAAATAGTGCCTTCCACATTCTCAAACATTTCATCCATATGTCTTTGAACACAGTTGTTGCTGAGCAGAATCACTTTAATTATTTGATCTGATGACTGATGCAAAACCATACTTAGAACCTCCTTTACTGCTGGCAGAATCAGTTCTTCTCTAATTGTAAGGGCTTTTCACATTCAGCAATGAGTAATGAAATGCTGTATTGAATGAAGCACATCACTGTTTTGTTGCAAAGTGCTGGCAAACATATTTTGAAGACTTTTTCATTTCTGAAAGTTTTTACAAAGTGACTGAAAATAAGCCAAGTTCTTGTTTGTTTAATCATAGTGTATTCTCTTCAAATGTTCAAGGAGCCTGGAGACTTTCATTGCCTCATTTGAAAAAAAACTTTTTCACACAAGATTAACATTTGGCGCCCTTGGTTGTTTGGTGCTGGTATAAATCCATATTTCAGATATATGGATTATATCCATACTATACTGTCCATACTTCTTTATAGTCTGGTCTGCTTCTGCCATTTTCATTGTGGATTAACGACCACAGTCTATTGCCTATTGTTTAAGTGCAAGCTCAAGCACTGCGATCAATAGAAGAGAAATGTATGACATCATCACTCCATGTGCTTATCAAATATATATGTATCTGCCTGGTGCTTTCCCCTCCCTCCCCTCTCTCTTCCCCTTTTCACAAACATGATTCCCCTCTCCCTGGCCCTTTCCTATTCTCAGTCCACAACAGAGACCCATATCAGAATCAGGTTTATCATCACTCGTATATGTCATGAATTTTTTTTGCAGCATCACTACAGTGCAATACATAAAATTACTACAGTACTGTGCAAAATCTTAGACACTCTACTATATATACATATATACCTAAGACTTTCGCACAGTACTGTAGCTCTGCCTTAGAACTTTATGAAGATTCTACTTTCATAGCCCTTTGAGGAAGATACAGGTAAATTTCCACCTCATTCTTGTCTTAAATGGGTATCCCTTCATTTGAAATAGTAACATAATTTTACATCCTCACACTAGAGCAGGGGTTCCCAACCTATTTTATGCCATGGACCCCTACCATTAACCAAGGGGTCCATGCACCCCAGATATGGAACCTCTGCACTAGAGGATACACTTTATCTTCCAGCTCTCTGGAGAATCCTTCAGAACCATGTACTGTCATGAAATTCATTGTCTTTCCAGCAGCAGGACAATGCAATACATAACAATAGAGAAAAATAAACTGTGAATTACAATATATACATTTTTAAGGCATCCGTTAGTCTTGTGAGACCATGGATCTGCGCCTGGAAAGTCTTCACTCTCCAGGGGGTGCAGGCCTGGGCAAGGTTGTATGGAAGATCAGCAGTTGCCCATGCTGCAAGTCTCCCCTCTCCACGACACCAATGTTGTCCAAGGGAAGGGCATTACGACCCATACAGCTTGGCACCAGTGTCGTCGCTGGGCAATGTGTGATTAATGGCCTTGCTCAAGGGCACAACAGATGCCTCGGCTGGGTGTTAATAGGTTCAATGTCCATTTAGGAATCATATGGCGGAGGGGAAGAAGCTGTTCCTGAATCACTGAGTGTGCGCCTTCAGGCTCCATGATAGAGCTCACTTAGTTTACAACTTTCTGCAGCTATTTCAATCCTAGGCAATAGCCCCACCAGCCACCACCCACCACCCACCCCATACCAGATGGTGATGCAGCCAGTTAGAATGCTCTCCACGGTACATCTGCACAAGTTCCCAAGTGTCTTAGGTGACATACCAAATCTCCTCCTAATGAAACATAGCCTTCTTTGTAGCAGCATCAACATACTGAGCCCAGGACAGAACCTCAGAGATGTTGACACCCAGCAACTTGAAATTGCTCACTCTTTCTACTCACAGATTCCAAATGCTGACTCTTTCGACAGAATCTATCTGACTTGCTGAGATTACCCTGCAATTTTTGTTTTTGTTTCAGTTTTCCAGCATAAGCAGTTTTTCTTTTATTTATTTTCAATAGCTGGCACTGCCTGTGGCATCCACATCATTTAAATAAACAAAATTTTTGGTCTTTAAAGGCACTGCTGAAACCCAGCTGGGACTGATGAGGCAGAATTTTCCTTGATGCATTGACAAAGCAGTTCTTTCCTGGAGCAGGCCAAGGCCCACATTAGGAAAGCAGCATCAAGTTATAGGCATTTCACTTGAAACTGCGGTAACTGGTGAGCTTGTGTATACAAAAGGCCAATGAGGGCTTGTCCTTCCCCTCTCCTACAACAGAAACATCTGTATATATGGTCTCAGCTCAGGTGTAATTACAGATCAATACAACAATGCCAAGCACCAGTTAATTCCACAGTAAACACTTTTATCCACCCTCAGACTACCACCAGGTGGTAGAACTTTCAAATCATCTACTCTCAAGGCTTTTAAAAGGATGCTGACAATTTTTTAAAATATATAGATTAATTTTCAAAATGTGGGTGATACAAGAGGGGCAACATTAGTTGTTCATCTTCAAATGCCATTGGGAAGCTGGTGCAGAGCCACATTCTCAAACTACTTTAGCTTAAACAGAGACCAGACAGACTGGGACTTTTGTACATGGCACTGTGAACTCGGGTTGCCCACTTTCTCACTCCCAAATAAGGGGCAAAAGTAGCAGTCAAATATGGGACACTTATGTTTACCCCAAGAAAGACTACCATGACCAAGAAGCCTTGCGCGGCCACCTGCGTGTGCATGCGTGTACGTGCCGATTTTTTTCTACAGATTGGTTTTGGGTTAATCTTCCCGATTCTGATACACTGTACATATACATTATTTCTACTTTATATAGGCTGTGTATTTATCATATCATTCCTGCTTTTACTATACGCTAGTGTTATTTTAGGTGTTACGTGTTATTGGTATGATTTGGTAGGTTATTTTTTGGGTCTGGGACCGCTCAAAAATTTTCCCCATATAAATTAATGGTAATTGCTTCTGCGCTTTACGCCATTTCGGCTTGCGAACGGTTTCATAGGAACGCTCTACCTTCGGATAGCGGGGGAAATACGGGACAAGGGCGGTCCCGTATGGGACAAACCAATTTAGCCCAATATACGGGATGTTCCGGCTAATACGGGACAGTGGCCAACCCCACTGTGAACTATGACTCCCAAAACTGGCACATATAGGATTATAGCTCAGGACTCAGGAGGGAAATGGTTGAGTTTCAGTTGACTTATTTGAAACCAATCCTGGACGTGCATGGTCTCTGAGGTACTTCCTCTGCTTCTGTTTTGTTATCAGGTTCTTTACAAAAGGTACTGGATACCAAAAAGCACAGAGCTACTAGTTTTAATTTTGGTTTTTGCCTTAAATTTATAAGAGCATTGGAGAGCAATAATAGGGACAAAATTGGCTACACTGTTTCAGGACATTTGCCCTGCATTGTGTAATAAAATGGGAGAAATAAAAAAAGCAAATGACTTTGCAAGTGATCTCTCTCTCCTGTGATTAGATTGGATGAATCCGGCTGGTGTTCCGCATTTGGAGGATCACTTTTGGCATTTCATTTTTAAAAATCTATATAAAACTAACAGATTTTAGTGACAAAATTTAAATGACAAACGTTTAATTTCACTGCACTTGTGCACAGAATGAATTGGCATCTGCTGATACTTTGCTTGTTCGCGTCTTAAAAGAATTTTATAATTAAGAGCATGCAGATAATGTAAAGAAATGAAAATGGAAGTTCGTTAATAATGTAGATAAAAAGCCTATTGCCCCCAGAAGCCCAATTTGTTTTATAAGTAAGGCCTGTAGTCTGTATATTAAACTTCATTTTAAACATAATTATTGACATGATTGCTGTTTTAATCTTGGGTTAGAGACTGCGGAGAGAGTAAGGAGAAGTGGGAATTTGAGAGGAAATTGGACAGGTTTTATCGGTAACGTTGAATTTTGTTTTAAATCAGATAGAACAGAGTAATTCTCACTGTTAGGGAGCAGTGGTATGCGTAGGAAATTCTAATGGGGGAGTGCGGAGAGAATCTCTACAGGGAGGTGGGAGGAGGTGATTAACTCTGGAAGCCAAATATTAGAAAGCATATTGCTCATGGGTTTAAGGCAGACCACAAGAAGCAGATACTTCTAATAAAGTAGAAAGTTGAGAAAGATAAACTATTGAACTCTGGAAACAATGCAAGAATTACTCAAACCCTTGTCAATTTGTTTCAGGTCAATTCCAGCATCTTTTTTTATGTTCACACAGAAATCAAAAGCTCTAAATGTTTCCAAGTAAACGGCCTGAATAGATAAATACTGGTGTTAGACACAATTGAAGTTATAATGTATTGTGTTGTTTTACTGTCTCTAGACATGTGACTTGTACAATACCTTTACGGTCTCTTCAGGAGATGCTGCACCTATTCAAGGTTTGACTTCAAAATGACAAAAGCCAAATTATTGCTTAGGGTGCTGACTTCTGCTGATGTGCGGTTCTGTGGTTCCATACACACACTCCACTCAAGTGTCTACTCACAATTTAAGGTGCCCTTCGAGATATGGAATCTCTCGACCATCTATATTTAGCCAGTCAACATTCTGAAAGCTCCCAGTCTTGAAAGGTCTGAGCCCAGAACATGGGCTGTCTACACATCTCCATAAATGGTGCCTACCCTGCTGAGTTCCTCCAGCATTTTGTGTGTGTTGTTTCGGAGTTCCAGCATCTGCAGAATCTCGTGTCCCAAATCCCTTCCTGCCCATCACTACTCCAACTCATTCCCTCTCCAGTCATTGCCAAGGGGCTACTTGTTTCAACTTCAGCCCCAGGGAACCAGGGAGTTTCCCCCAGATATTCAATGGACACGTGAAGCTCACTGATAACATGTTAACATAGCCAGAGACCAGGAGAGTCTTGGCCCATTCTCTCTGGGCACATTCCAGGCACTGAAAATAGCCTAGCACAACTGAAACTACATGAAGATTCTTGATTTCAACACAATCAAGTTACAGCAAGGTTGACAAGATGGAAATATTTGAATCTTACTAGGAAACAAACTTATATTCACATGGCACTCTGGAATGCCCACATTTATTTCCCAAACTAATCTAATAACCGCTCTGACATAGCAACTGCCCCATCATCTATTTCTCAATCTATCGGTATACAGCACAATCCCACAAAAAAAGAAAATGAATGACTGACCTAGCAAGTGGTCTGATTGAGAGCAGAACGATAGTTGAGACAAGAACTTCTGCAACTTTATTTTCTGACCAACAGCAGGGTACTTTTCTCATGATCCCAAGCAGTAAGCTGATCCCGAATACAGCATTTCTTCTGAGGGCAACCAGTCCTTCTCTAGAATCACAGCTGACTCCTAAGAGCTTTCAACGTGCAGGCAGTTAAACCTCTACCTTCTTTATTATTTCCTCATCCACAGCACTCAGCTGAAGATAAACATTGATTTCTATTTTATTTTTTGCCTGAGATGGCCACATATTGGTGCTTTTAAGATCATTCATCACGTGATGGCTTCTTTTGACATCTATAATGGTAGAACATTATCTTTTCATCAAACGCATTAGTCAATTATTGCGAAGTACACAGACTAATGCCATTAAATGTTATAGGAACATACACTTAACAGGGTCCTGCATTAGAATCGCAAATTTGATATGCATTGATTGTATATTGTGGTGGTAACTGCTGTTATTGGAGCTTATATTAAATAAGAGATTTGATTCCCTGATGCTAGTGATAGAATTTCGGGTTTTTTAAACTGCAGGTATAAATACAGCTACAGCTTTATAGAGAATAGGCAGCCATCTTAAAATCAACCTGAAGGCCTACTGGGAAATGGTGGAAGATGTGAAGAATTGTGGAGACAGAAAAATTTGCTTTTGGTTACTAACAGAAACATTCAGAATCAGAATCAGTTTTAATATCAGTTTCTATATATATATATATATATAAAAAAACAGTGAAATTAAATAAGTAGTGCAACAATAGAAACAAAAAGTAGAGGAGTAGTGTTCATGGATTCAGTGTCCATTTAGAAATCGGATGACAGAGGGGAAGAAGTTGAGTGTGTGCCTTCAGATTTCTGAACCTCCTTCCCACCAGTAACAATGAGAAGACAGCATGCCAGGAGTAATGGTGGATGTACGCCACCTTCCTGAGGCGCCACTCCTTGAGGATATCTTGGATACTACATGGGCTAGTGCCCATGATGGAGCTGACCAAATTTACAAGTTTCTGCAACTTGCTTCGATCTCGTGCAGTAGCCCCCACTCCCCAGACCAGACGGTGGTGCAGCCAGTCAGAATGCTCTCCATAGTACATTTGTTTAAGTTCTCGGGTGTTTTAGTTGACAAACTTAATCTCTTCAAACTCCTAATGAAATATAGCCGCTGTCTTGCCTTCTGCACAGCTGCATTGATATGTTGCAACCAGGTTAGATCCTCAGAGATATTGATACCCAGGAACTTGAAATTGAAATTCATTTGCATTTCCTGTTGGTGATACCCACTCCCCAATATTTGCAGGAGAGCCTAGACATTCAGGAGATGAGCACAGTGGCTGAATCCTAGACACTTCCTCCTGTTAAACTTTCTTGCTTCATGCACTGTTTAACGCAGAAGCAACAAGAAATATTTTGAACACAAGTTACAATGTAACGCAGTGCTTGCTATGTTAGACACATGATAAGATTCTAAATTGGCAAATTATATTGGCAGATTGGCTTATTATTGTAACATGTAGCGAGGTACAGCGAAAATCTTTGTTTTGCATGCCATCCACAGAGATCCTTCCAGCACATTTAAGCATTGACAGTACAAGGGAAAAACAACCACTGAATGTAGAGCACAGTAGTGTAACAGTTAGTGTAACACTATTACAGCTTCAGCATCCTGGGTCTAATCCTGTCGTAGTCTGTAAAGCTATTTATACCTTCTCCCTGTGACTGTACCGGTTTCCTACAAGTGTTCCAGTTTACTCCCACATTCTAATTGGGGTTGTTATAGCCGGGGCTGGTATTGAGGATAAGCTCCCTCTACTTATTAAATGCTTCCAATGGCGTGCGTCTCAAATAGCCTCTGACAACCAAATCCAGCTCGTGGCCTTCACGTGGGGCTTAGCAACTAAGCCCCGCGTTACCGTTCCTCCAGACAGGAGGAAGGGCAGAGGCGGGTGACCGGCACCTTAAAACCAGTCGCTTCGGGCGGGTGGGGCTCTGGCAGCCCATCCCGGAGAAGGAAGACTCTGATCTCAAACCTCCGCTACCTTGAGGCTTTACCCGCTGATGCGGAAGGCTTCAGGAGTACACCCCGAGGGAAAAATCCGGAGCTGGAGTCCCTAAGGTGGTCCCGTGTCGAATTCAATGCTGACTAGCTACTCCTGTGACGCCACTGGGGTCGAACTGTTTTGGTCTGTGCCATTCCTTTGGATTCATGAGCAACAATGAGAGGAAGCCTGCTGCGTGGGCGACAGCTTGCTCTCCATATCGCACTGCAATGGCTCGCATGCTAGCTTGCGTAGCACATAGACAGCTGGGACACGATATACATGGTCCACCCTGACTAGCAGAGGACCTCGTGATGTATTTGGGTGGCAAAGGCTCACTGGCCCAGAAGAGCCCGTTATTTGCCATATCGCTGAATAAATAAAAGTATTACAGAGAAAGAAAAGTGTAGGCAATCAATAAGGAGCAAGGCGATGACAGGCCAGATGGCAAGGTTAACAATCCATCTATCATTCAAGAGGTCCGTTTGATAGCTTTAGGGTGCCACAGTAGCGGTTAGCTCAATGTTCTTACAGCTCGGGACATCGGAGTTCAATTCCAGAATCCCTCATAAGGAGTTTACGTTCTCCCCAAGACCGCGGGTACTGCAGCTCCCTCCCACATTCCGAAGATGTACCAGCTAGTAGGTTAATTGTTCATTGAAAATTGTCCCGTGGGGCCGGCTGGTGGCGCAACGACATCGGCGCCGGACCCGGGAGCGGAGGTTCCCGGGTTCGAAACCAGTCGGGTCCGCTCCCGAGCACGCTTTCCATCCGTGTCGGGTTGAGTGTCGAGATCACAACTTGATCTCGTAAAATAAAGGGGAAAAATACTGCCAAAATGTCTATGTGAGGCGTGGCACGCCACACAGTCTCTCTCTCTCTCGCTCCGCACCCTGTAAAAAAAGCCATAAAAGAAGACATCATCACGGACGCACACACGCACATGCACAGATGCGCCACGCACGCAGGCGCACACCAAAAAAAAAGGAAAGAAAATTATCGCGTGATCGGGCTGGAGTTAAATTTTTGGGGTAGAGGGCGATGCAGCTCTTTGGGCCTGAAAGGCCTGTATCTCCACATAAAAATGAAATTTTAAAAAAAAGCAAGATATGAAGCTGAGAAGTTGATCTTGAGCCTGGCAGTATGTGCTTTCAGGCTTTCGATTGCGGTTATGGTTATTATTTGACTTGGTTATTATTCTTTTCCCCCTCATCTCTTCCCTTTGAATACAACAGGTCCCAATAAGTTACTTACTTATGCACTCACAAGACATCAGTGGCAATTCCTACATTTATTATTTATTCCTAATTGCTTTCAAAATAGGGTGGTAGTTAAGAACCAGCAACTTTGGTAAGTCTGGATCAACGACTGCCCAAGGCCCAAAAGGACGTTAGTGAAACAGATTAGTTTTTAAGACTTTTCCCCCTCAGGTAAGGTGAGACTAGAATCAGAGGTCATGGGTGAAGGGTGAAATATTCAAGGGGAAGCTGAGGGGAAACTTCTTCACTCAGAGTGTGGAGCAGAAAGAAGTAGTATTGTAAAATTTTAAGAGGAGTTCGGATAGGTACGTGGATGAGAGGGTTTTGGAGGGACATGGTCTTGGTGTGGGTATACGGGAACAGGCAGAACTTAGGTTCACATAAATAAAGGGCCTGCTTCTCGGCTGTTCTACTCTATTACTCGAAGACAATCCAGCAGTTTCACATTATACTTTTCCTTTTAAAATTCCACATCTGTTAATTTACTTGAATTTAGATTCTTCAGCTGCCATAGAAGGATTCAAGGTCACTGCTCTGGATCAATGATCCCTGGTTGTTAGGTCAGTAGCTCAACCATCACACAGCAGTCGTGTACCGTGTGGTACAAGATTCGTGTGTTGTCCTCAATAATCGCCTGAGATTAAATCTAACCAAAACTGTCGGCAAAGAAGTAGGAAAGGCCCATGTGCCTCTTTATGCCTTCTCTACCAGCCAATCGTCCTGTATCTCATCTAAATACTGTTTGGAGGGCAGATATGGAACATGACCCTCTGCCGACTCTCCTGACCAATTTCCACATCCACCCGAGGAAAAATGGACTTTTCTTTTAATAAAGTGTGGAGGGCTGAAATGACCTGCAGGTCACTGTGAACAAGGCAAGTGGAACAAAATCAGTCAGACTTTCGTGGTCAGAAGAGATTCGGACAGGCACTTGAGGGGGGGATACTTTGAAGGGCTCTGGAGAAAGAGTATGAGGGTTGGATCAGCAGAAATGTTCTGAGGCTACGGACTGAGTGGCCTACTTCTGTGTAATAACAATTCCATGAATTTACCCTGCAAGTACAACCCAGCAGCATAGACACCCACCCCAACATGGTGAACCACAAGTGAAAGACTGTAGTGCAAGGCACAAGCAAAGTTGAAACAAAAGTTAAATGGTGCAAGGGAGGGGTATAGATGGAAGAGGCAGAGGTCAGGAAATTAAGGTTAAGCTAAAGTCAACACAATACATATTATTCCCAACTAAATACCTTTTAAATTTACATACCTATTCATAAAATATACAGTAATGCAATTGGGATTTGTTATCTCCTCCATTCTCTTTACCAAGCAATCATTAATTGCACAATTTCCTTAAACTTATCAGCGTCCACAATCAATGCAGAGGGCAGCTACCAGTAGATTGTTTGGAATAAGGCAAAGGCCACTCTGGGCAAGGACAACAGATTTCCTTCCCTCTAAACTGTCACTGATCCTATTGGGTTTTTACAATAATCTGGTAATTTGAAGGACATCATTACAAGAACAGACTCTTCGTTTCTTATTTATTTAATTAATTGAATATAATGCCCGTTATGACTGTGGAGGGATTGGAGCTCCTGTCTCCGGACTGGTCTTGGGTAGTTAGTCCAGTGATCTTAAATCACCGTGTTACTGCAATCACAATGTAAAGCATTGTAGCATCAAAGTCAAATTTTAAAGATGGTTAGAGAAAGGGAGATTGAGAAAAGTCAGGGGAAAATTAACAACCACAACTGCATAGTCCTTTTTAAGTAGGTTCTCAAGTGAGTACAACTTTGCTTTAAGTAAATGCAGGTTTAAACGTTTCAATGACTTGTGGGAACTGGTTAAATATATTTATAATTTTAAGAGGCCTTGTAGTTAATCCCATCCCGTGACCTATAGTAGGCATTGAAGATGAAGTATTCCATCTGAGGAATTTTGTCCCCTCCCCAACTTTTTTTTTATCATTCAAATGTCAAATCAGAGCAAAAACTGCATGCTGTCTCAAGGTGGAATGACACTAGTGTGACTCCCAGTTTTAGAAGCACTGTTCACGAGCTCAGAGGATTAGAAAGGGTACACACTTCAGTGACTGACATCTCCCATAACCCCCCACCTTGCAAGGCCCCCGAGTCCTTTCACACACCCTGACAGCAGTTTCCTTATCAATGAGGGATTATACCCATTCAAGATGGACCCTTCCCAGAGAACGCCAGAGAAACTTCCATTGTCTGCTCATGAAAGAGAAAGCAATAGAGTGAGCCACACTGGACGAACATAGTGGGAAATTACTGAAGGAAGGAAAAAAAAACCTACAAGAAAAAAGTGATGAATCCTGGTTTGCGGACATCATTTAGTCAGCTCGAAATCAGCAGATGAAACTGGGTATCCTGAGCTGAACAGTACCTGCACGTCCTGACTCCACCTCACCTTAAACCCCAGCCAATGCTTACAACCAGTATGTCAAGAACTGTGATGCTTGGATGGGGTGGAGTGAATGGGAGTGGAGCACTGGGCCTTTATACTCTGCTATCAGAGAATTTAGCTAGTTTGCCAGACTCTGAACTTCTGCGAGGAGAATTTCTGACGAGCTGAGACATTTCTCCCATCTCTCTAATGTACGGGGTGACCATGTGAGTGTGAATTAGCCAGAATCAAATATTCCGTATTGCTTCAGTTTGGAGCAGAAAAATTAGACAAATTAAGCAAAGAGGAATTCTTTATCTATAAAGTACTTCAAAAATAAAATAAACATTCTTTAGTATTATATAGTGCCTTTCACAATCTCAAGGACACCATATATTATTACAGTTAGTGACAGACCCACGTTGGCACCACAGAGAAGGGTGTACATGCAATAATTCAAAGGCCAAATCTTACATAGAAAAGGCTGGGTGCAGAGTGCAAAATGTATCACAACCAGAGAAGGCTGTGTTTATTGCACAGGCCAAGGCTCTTGAAGCAATGAGAAGCCCAACGGCAGAAAAGGCCAGTTTCCCTCACTTCATGGAACAGTGAGCAGACAGGGTTTCAGATTTCCATCTCCTGCACTTAAAAATTTCATTTTTTTTTTAAATGCAGATGCTGGAAACCTGAAACAAAAACAGAAAAGGCTGGAGTAACTCAGCAGGTTGGGCAACACTTACAGGAAGAGATATGGGGTGGGACGGTTAACATTTCAGGCCACAGATTCTTTGTCAGAGCAGGTACAGTAGCGTGCAGCTTTTGAAATGAGCCCTGCAGCCCCGAGATGAGCACGTCCACATCCTCCAGTGAAAGATTATAAATGCAGAATATTTACTAATTTAGGAACCAACAGTGGAAGCAAAGCAGTGAGAAAAAAAACACCTTCCAAATGTGCCTCAGAAATTCAAAATGATATTCTCAATCATTTCAGAGAAAGAAGCCTTCTGTACTCTACCCGTTTTAAGGGTCAGATTCAAGGTCATACCAGCAGTGCAGGACTTCATCCTTTAAAGCCTCTTCTTACCCCCACATCTCCTCCATCTCAACCATGTGTAGCAAATGACAGCATAAATTAAAAGTATTGTCCACATCCCAGGAACAATTTTAAGTAAAATGCTCGATTTCAAAGGTAAGCTCTTAAACTGTGTGCAGCCATATGACTCCACAGCAAGATGATTATAAACCACTGCAACCTGTACAGGGTTTGGCCTGGGTCTGGTAAATGGAGATGATAAGATGGTAGAAGAGGGATTAAGTCCAAATCAGGGGCATCGCGGAGTGACTGAGTGACTCTGGGAGGATGGTGAGATTTCAGGAGTGCTTAATTTTTTTTATTATGCAGTATTAGTAACCTGAAGTGATCTAATCCATCTTTAATTAGAGATTGAATGCATTTTTCCTGGAGAATATAAGTTACTTTGTCACAAGGTTGTCAGTAGTGGGGGCAGAGAGGGATAAAGAGATATCTACAGCACCTCTTCCCCATCTTCTCCCACTTCTAACATCTCGGATATGTGCAGCATTGTCTCTACATTGGGCAATCGCAGCGCATTTTAAAATTCACTATGTTTCCTGGTGTGGCCTAAGAATATATTTCACCTTTGGCAGGACATCTAATGCCCTTCCTTCTCCCCCATTCTCCCACACTCTGTTACCCATGACTCCATAAACAGTTTTCTCCACTGAAGTCAGAAGGTGATAGGTTTGAGTCAAAAACAGAGCACAAAATTCCTGCGACTTCTTGTGCCGTACTGAGGGAGAAATGCATTGATAGGAATATCACCTTCGAGACAGGAGCACCGAAGCTCGCTGCAGCCGATGCTAAGGCGCTGTGGGGAAGGACCACAGTATAGGTTCCTTCTACTACCACACGTGGAAGGCCAGGGGTTTGGTAGGGTAGCCTCTCAAACAAAAATAGGGATATCACCCCTGGGATGGCAATGGTGTTTTTTTCCCTCTTTCTTGAAGATTTACACTATATAATGTACTTAACAGGAATTTAGAGGTTTTCGTTTGCGCTGTTTTTTTCCTTCATGAATAAAGATAATATTAGAAACTTTAAAAAATTAAATACCTTCTCAAGCCACAGGAGTATGATGAAACCTACTTAATCTGTTGGTACTGATACACAGCAAAGAATATAATCACACAGGTCAACATGCTTAATTCGTTAATTTGGACCTACTGCAATCACCATCTCCTAATACTACAGTTAAACAGCTGAAAATGTTCTCTTCCAAATCAATCCCAAGATGGAAGGCAAAACTCATAGTTCTCTTGCTGAATATCCCTCATTTAGACATGAAAAGGAAAAAATACATATGCTACAATTTCAGACTATTGAAATCCCCACTGGAAAATAGATTGAAAGAAGAGGAATTGTTAATTCCTTGATTATCTGTAGGTGACCACAATTTGAAAAGGTATAAAAAGCTAACATTATGTTTAAATTATGCACTGTGGTTATAGTAAGCAACCTCTCACCTACTCTAGTGATAGCACCTCACAAGCTACCAATCTCTACTATCTAATAGGTCAAGATCAATAGATTTATGGGAACATCACCATCCAAATCACACACCATCTGACATGAAATGCCCCTTCATTGCCACTGTGTTAAATTCCTGGCACTACCTCCCCAAATGTACAGTGGACATCTGCAACAGGAGAACGAGAAAGGTTCAGGAGGATGGTTCACCAATACCTTCTCAAAAGGCACTTGGGGACGGACAATGAATACTGACTTCTCCTGGGAACGTGCAAAACAAAATCAAAATTTTGCTTATCCAGAAGTCCAGCAGTTTCTGGAACAATTAAAGTCATGCGAACAAATTCATTTGCTCTCGGGAGCCTCATAAGACATGTTCACTCTTAATCATCTCCTTCGTAAACACAGCCAGCTCCACCATGGACGCTAACCTCCCCACATTGAGGACTTCTCCAAAAGGAGATGTCTCAAAAAGGCGGTATTAATCATTAAGGATCCATGCCACCCAGGATATGCCCTCTTCCCATCAGAGATGAGCTACAGGAGCCTGAAGACACAGACTCAACATCTTAGGAACAGCTTCTTCCTCTCCACCACCAGACAATGAACCCATGAAACCTACCTCACTATTTCTTGCACTACTTTTTTTTTATATTTCTTATTATAGTTTAGAGTATGTTTTATGTATTTCACTGTACTGGTGCCACAAAACAACAAATTCCGTGACAAATGTCGGCAATAATAAATCTGACTCTGATACTGGGTCACGAGTAAATATTCTCGAACTACAAGATGGACCAATAGCACTGCTCACCCCCTACCCAGCCCCTGCTCCGTCCAGCTTTATTTTCCTCCTCCCAATGGAACAGTAAATGGTGCTAGCATTTTTCAGCTACGTGCTCCAAAGCAGGAGGTAAAAGAACAGGACACTCAGACAGATATGGATACAGACATTTGACAGTCTGTACCATAACTAAAAAGCTTCAGAATAAAACTGATTGATAACTGCAAAGTACGATATTGATCCAATACCCTACACCAGTGGAGTAAACTTTACCTGACAGCCAATGACAACTATATGTCCCAATCAGACAGATAGACAGCAGCAATAACCTGTAGGTTGGAGACCTTTGCATTCACAGTATATGATACACAGATGTCCCCCCTTTGTAATAGCCAGTCTATCTGTTATATCGCTGTAATGAAAGCTGGCATGGAGCAATAGAAACCAGGTGCCCTTCCACCTCATGTGCGCCCAGAAGAGAGGATTAACGATATTCAGGAGAGCTCCTTTGTATTCTGTGGAAGGTACAGCTGGCTTACTTTAAAAGTCAGAATGTCTAGAAAACCCTCTGCAGCCGTCTTACAGACTGGTGCTAATATACTACAGGAAAACTTGCTCCAAAACTGAGACTGCTTAATGAGTGATCCACTTAACCTGTTGTTGGAAACAGCTTCCGCACTCCTCCGCCCTGCCACTAACAGACAACAAACCAGGATTTGACCCCAAGAGCATGCAGCCCAGCGAAAGCTCTCTTATTGCAAGCAGTGATTTAGAGTGGAGGAGATCTTACTCACACACAAAAAAAGTTCTGGATTTATGCAAATGATCTCAAGGCCTCCAGGATGCAGTTTAATGTAGGAACAGGGCCATTTTCTTCACATAGGAGAGAGTGGGAAAGCCGAAACTATCACACACTTGCAGTGGTGGAGTGGGGCTGCACAGGTATACAGCTCAATATTGTTCACATTGATATTGCAGAGTCAATGGCAAAAACATGAAGTTAAGATACAGATGATCCAAATGACCAACAGAACAAGTTTGAAGGACAGCTCAGATCCTGCTGGGCTGTGCTGTCAAACGCAGTCCCGTCGCACAAATTATTACAGCCTGAAATTTATGAAATTGGCAATCACAACACCCTAACAAAACCCCAGAAAAGACAAAACAACAGACAGAGTGCTCCCATGAAAATTTCACACACCCACATTAATCTCTAATGCGCTGCAGAGCGCTGAAGTGCCTGCTAAAATCATCCAGGCCCCTAAAACTCGTTCTGCCGACTGTTTAAGTCATTAATTCATCTGTTCGCACTGAGCAGAACAATAACACATCAGCCCCTGCCTCTGCCGCTAATCGAGCATTTCCGCTAGATTCGTTCAAAACAAAAAAAAATTCACTAGAATGTTCAACAGAGCCTTGTAGTCCATATGGTTAATCGCCATTGGATCCAAGATGCCAACAGAGAAACTGTGTCTTTATGCTAATGATTTAAGACTTTTTAATTGGAGGGACCTGTCTTGTTCAAATCAAGATATGACTGTTAAACTTATAGAATTTTATACAGTTCAGAGGTTGAATGACAGATGAGAATTCTACGTTTGGATAAGGTATGCATTTACCTGTATTGAACAATTTGCTACTCATTGGAGGTACAGCATTACACTAACCGAGCTCATCAACTTCCATTTTGATTATATGGCACTGAAGGATATCTTTCCCCCCAGCAACTGAGGCAGGAAAATTCCACAATCCTGTTCTTTTCCTGCCCTTTCCTCCGCAAACCACAATTCGGAACATCTTTCCACTATACCCCAATGGGTTTCTATTCCGTAACGTTAAAACCACCGACCAGTCACAACCAAAAAGGCCAAATTACATGGGATATTGGCTGGTTCGCCGTAAATCTGGCTCGGTTCCACTCTCCAGTGAAAAGTGCAAACCAGGCAGGTGTGGTAAAAGCTGCAACAAGGTATTTTTTGCATCACTAGTTCACCGGCACTGACACGGTTACTTCACATCAGTACAATTAACAAAGACAAGTGTGAAAATTACACACACAGTCCCCCTCACGTGTTAAACTTCCTGCACAGAACACTGACACCGCTGAAGGTGCTGCTTCAATAAGCACACCACGCATCGACAGTCACAGAAAAGGTTCAGAAGCCCCTTCACAGCAGGAAGAGGGGATGGGGGGTGGGTTTAACCTTTTTCCAATTACTCCCAATATACATATTTTTATAAATTTTCATTTTAAAATAGTACCTGACCTATCTTATTGCTCAAATAATTTTAACAAATGTGCAATAAATCAGAATATCTCAATCACAGCAACCACTTATGTGCATGCAACATCCATAATGTGCTTTAATTGTTTCAAGGTGACTCACCGGAAGGTGGAAATAAAAATGACATTCACAGCAAAGGTGGGCAAAAGCATGATCAAAACATAAAAGAGCACAATCAAATTGCAATGTTTAAGGAGCATCTAAAATCAGTAGGGAAGATAAAGAGAAAAAGACAAAAAAGGTTTGGGGAGAATGTAGTCTCGAGTTGAAGGAACAATTATAATGGAGGAGCAAAACTATGCAGGGAAATACAAGAGGCCAGATCTAGTGGTGATCTCAGAGGATGATAGGTTTTGAGAAGGTTTGGGAGGTAAAATGAATGCTAGAAACGCAATGATGCAAATTTGAAACTGTTGGTTGACGAGAAATCAATGCAAATCAGTGCACACAAGGAAGAGCAGCACTTAACATGGGTCAGGACACGGGCAACAGAATCCTGAGTGACGGAGGGAGGCTGATGGGATGACCATTAGACAAGTGAGGAATTAGGTTGCACTGTGGTGGGACTGACATCACAGAGCAGATAGGCAGTCTGAGGGAAAGGGATTTAAATTTTGGCTCAGGGTAAGTCAAGTGAGTCACTGAGCTCATGAACAGTCTAGTTCAACCCAAGAGCGTCTAAGGAAGGCGAATGGAATCACTCGGTGGTATGTTGGTGAGATCTCATACAAAACAAAGGCACCATAAAATTACTCACAAAATATGGCCATGGTATTTGTGATTCACGAACCTTTCACACAAGTGAAGTCAACCTGGTAGAGCACAACGAATGGGTGCAATATCCTTCATTTCCTGAAACAATCATTGTAAAACCAAAAAGGAAATTCCCACTGAGGCACTCAAAATGTAGATAAGCAAGTCCCAGGGGAGCTCTGTGTGATTTGTTTATTTTGATTATACTCCAGATTTAAAAAGATATAGTGTTTGAAGGGGAGGGAACAAAATCTGAACCAACAAAAAGAAAACTAATTCTAATTGGGAACAGAAATTACTCGCAAAATCAAAGAAATTTGTACCAAGATGGGAGCCATCCTTTTCACTGGGTTTGCACCAGTCCTGTCCTACATCTTCCTGCTCTCACTTCCTAGTCGTGAAGTTTACAGCATTTCAAGCATGAATCTAGGTGCTTTTGGATCAATGAAGTGATGATACTACAATTTACTTCACTGACGGAAAAGTGCTTTGGTATGTTCAGATAGGGATGTGTAATGCACTATATAAATGCAAGTATTTCATTAAAATAAAATGGACGCTTTTCTCTCTGTAGCCTGTCAAGTGATGAATTACAACCTCTCAACACCTTCCAGAAGGAGATATATTATTTGTTCTTCAACTCTCCTCTAGTTAAGCTACTCTAAATCAAGACTATTGACCTCAATAAAGGAAACAGGTCCTTGCAAATTTCTCTATCTAAACCTCTCGTAATTCTAGGTGTCTTAATTAAATCTATATACAACCTTTATTGCAAAAAATGTGTCAGCAAGACTCTCAAATCCATTCTGCATTTGAAAGAATCATTAATGAACAAGCAAAGTCAGTGTTTTGTGGGCAACGTGAGTAATAATAATGGAACGCTTTAGCAATGCCCTCACTTCAGCAGTAAACTTTGTGATCCATATTTGTGATTGAAATCTGTTTCTGTTCAAACACAGGGAGCTGCGATTTTCAATGATTACAAGCTACAATTGGCAATGGAGTGCAGGATATACTAAGTAAGAAGCATCCACTCTTACTTGGTAAAAGGTGGTTAGTTCCTGAGAGATACTGACACCCAGGAACTTGAAATTGTTCACACTTTCCACTTCAGATCCCTCTGTGAGGACTGGTGCGTGTTAGCTCGCCTTACCCTTTCTGAAGTCCACAATCAGTAATTTGGTCTTACTGACGTTGAGTGCAAGGTCACACCTTGTTCT
This sequence comes from Mobula hypostoma, assembly GCF_963921235.1. NCBI lineage: Eukaryota > Metazoa > Chordata > Chondrichthyes > Myliobatiformes > Myliobatidae > Mobula > Mobula hypostoma. The sequence goes on from NC_086120.1 coordinate 32,795,557, forward strand.
CATTGCTTCCATCAGGAAGGAGGTACAGAAGTCTGAAGGTACACACTCCACGTTTCAGGTACAGCTTCTTCCCCTCTGCCGTCCCATTTCTAAATGGACATTGAATCCATGAACACTACCTCACTATTTTTTTATATCTATTTTTGCACTACTTATTTCACTTAACTAATATATATATCTACTGTAATTCCATTTTTTATTATTATGTATTGCATTGTGCTGCTGCTGCAAAGACAACAAATTTCACAGCATATGCTGGTGATATTAAACCTGATTCTGATTCTCTCTCTCTTTCCCCCTCTCCCTCTATCGCTCTCACACTCTCTCTCTGTCACACACACACACCCTCTTTCCCTTTCTCCCTTTCAGAGCAGGTGACACTAGGATTCTCAGTATACGCTCTGCCTCTAAAATTTTCAACTTGTCATTTTTCCCCTCTACTGATAACAGTAAAAAAACCTCAGCCTTACAAGGGATTTAGCTACAATCAGAAATATTAAACATTAATAACACTGTATTTGGCAAACAAAAGAATTCATATATTTGAGGCTGTGTCTCTTTTCACAGGGACTGAAAAGTAACCTCATAGCTGTTGCCTGCATCTCAACAAGAATATATTAGCCTTAAAAATGTGGATTCACCAATACAGAAATGGGTCTCAGAGAGTTAATTTATGAGAGCAGGTTACGGTAAATTTGCCATGTTCTCACAAGAAAACAGGAGATTAATGGGTGTTTAAGCAGGTTCAGTAGCAGAGATACAAGAAAATTATTTTCTTTGCTGGATAAACTCAGAAGAGAAGGGGATAATTGCAAAAGTAGAGCCATGTCATTCAGGAAAGAAATTGGAAATTTGTCTCTGCACAAAGACTTGAAGAAACCTACAACTCTTTCTGATAAAATAAATGTAACTGTTTTAAATGAAGCATTGGAAACTGGGAAGGAGAGTTCTTTTGACAATTTCGGATATCAAAAGAAAACCAAATTTGAGGTAAAGAACACATCAACCACTGAGATAAAGCAACCTCAAGATACAAGCCCTTTTCCTGAGCACCATTTTAAATGATTAACTATTGTACAAAATAAATGATAGGCAAAGGAGGCAAAAGTGTGTATAGGAACTCACAACGTGTTTTAAAACAATTGTTTACGGCATTATCAATAGCCCAAAGTTCCCTGTATATAACATAGAATTATCTAAACTCCCAGCACATGTAAGTTCCCAATTCAGTTACTTTAAGTGATTAGATCCTTCTTACCTTGTCTTGAGTATCAAGCTGATCTTATATGAGATCCCACTGTAACTCAGTTAAGTGAAGAGACCAGTACATGCTTATTATCATAATTAGGTTAAAACCAGTGTGCTTTTTGAGCTGTCCCACAATACATACGAGGTAGAATGTCTGAGATGCACTAACATATTTAAAAAGCAATGTTTTGCAGTCAGTTGAGTTTCTTGCTTGTCCGACAGCAGAAATGAAGAGATTTCTGACCCTCACTCACAAAATTTTGATAAAAATAAAACCGAGGAACCAATGTTCAAACATCTGCGACATAATCATGCGTCCATACCTGATGAATATATGACTTTCTCAATTTACCTGTTAAAGCCCCTCAGCACACGATTGACCATGACAAATAACATTTCAAAAGTACTTGCTAAGGGCCTCTGCAGGGTAATTTCCTCAGAGTGATGTTTAGTAGTCCAGACTCTTCCATGAAAAATTAGATGTTGTTTCATCTACCAGAACGCACCCTCCCCCAGCACTTTGCTATTTTTGTTAAAAGAAAGGACTGCAACAATGCTTGCAATAAAAGTCTGACTCAAAAGTCTTTACTGTCAGATTGCTTGGTACCAAGAGTGAAAGCAGAAAAGATAATAGCTTTTTAAAAAAATACATAAGATAATTTTGGAATTATAAATGATTCTAAAAAGAATTAATGAGAAGAAAGATAACAATCTGATTTTATTTTCACTTCACTGGGCTTAGATCTATGTAAATATGGATGGTGGTATACTTATCGAGGTTCACTGCCCCACTGCAGAAAGATGTGTGCCTGCATGATTTATAGCACATCGAACTCTTGTACACCCCAGTTCTATGTACAGTAAGAGTGAAAAACCCAAACAACTAAAGCATGAAACTCAGTTTTTATGTCAACGAACCTGTTGTTATGGTATTCATGTATAAATTAACCACGTATAGGCAGCTTCATTAAAAACTCCCATTACCACTGTCTGTGAGCAAGGCTATCAATTTTATAGGAACAATTTATTATAATGATGTGTATCACTATGCCGCATCTAGCTCAGTAATTTGCATTGTAAATTCAAATTAGTCCGTGTGAAACGGAGAGTTCTACCATTTACTGACTGCCCGACTATTATTAGTAAGACGTATTTGTAATTTGATATTAACATAAATTAGTAACATATTTATTGATTTTTTTAATTGCATCATCAGGAACACGGAGGTTGGATAAATCAGAATGGAGATAAGATAGCAGGCAAAGGGCACTTACAGACGGCGAATGCAATGTCGTATAAGCCCTGAAAATGTAACAGTGAGTGAGCAACACATAACTGTGAACGCTTCCTTCATTAACCCAGTGCCTGGGCAACGCTTGGCTTCTGTTTTACTTGTCCTTTACCCATCTTTTATAGGAAAAGTTCAATTTTTTTATCCAAGAAAATTTGCTGCGCAGTAAAATAAAAGAAAGTGAAAATACTCTGCATGGTGAATTCTGCCAAAGAATTACTTTACATCTGCCAAACAACTACTCTTGTAGGGAAAGGTCAAAAAAGTACAGACGTTGGTACGCATATTTCCTCTTTTAAGAGTTCAACTGATGGCCAGTAAATCTGCCCACGACTTGTTGAATGATCAGATGTAACCCGTTTCTACGCTGCTCACCCGAGCCGATTTTAAACCCGTCGATTTTGAATTACTGCGTGCTAACGAGAGGTCGTCCCACTACCCAAATATACTGCATACCGGCTGAAGAGAACTGCGCTGCTAAACTTAATCTAGTGCTTAGTTGATGTCGCAATGTTTAGATTTATTTTCCTTTGCTTTTTAAGGAGGTGATGGAATTGTGTATACGCTGACCGGCTGTGTGGGGAGAGAAACTGACAAACTCGAAGGAAACACGCACGCAAAAGTTTAGAGTGTAATACAGACGCGGAGACCCCTCAAACTTCCTGAAGACGAGTCAGGTGAGATTGGCTTCACTCCGAGTATTCGCCTTGTCGCTAAACTGAGGTGACAGACATAGAGGCAGAGAAACAGAGAAAACGATTATCTGTCTATTTCTCCCCTCGAAGTTCGGGATTCACACAGAAGTCCTGCTATTGCAGTGCATTTAAATGCTTGGCAGGTACCGAACACCGCCTATCCTGTTGTAACCCAGATCCCTTCGCCTGGAGTCTAAAACTAATTTCTATGGCTGACTGCCTTGGGCGCAAATTGCGAGTTTGTAATGAACTAAAAAAGATGCCAACTGAACTACTGGGCATGTTCTTTTGTGCAAAGTGTGAATTTGAATGCGGAAAGGAGCACGGTCCATTGTGAGCCCTTGTCCCCGAATTCCAAGAACTATTTCACAGGGAATTTTTCTTTTCTTTGCAGGTGTCGTTTCAGATAATGCGGTAAGATCGGACTCTATTCTGAGCAACAGGCTTGATTGCTGAGTTTAGAAATTCCTTGCCGTGTTTATCGACAGGTCCTGGGAAATTTATGGAAAATTTTGTTTTAAACACCGCACTTATACTGAACCTACACCACCGCTCTAGCACACGCTAAGACACTGGAACTCCGTCACACAAAAAAAGATACTCTTTATTCAGCCGTATCGTTCTACTTACAAAAATAAAACATCTTTCCACAATATTAACCTGTAAGGACTGCGCGATGGTTGGAAAAAAATCTCAGCGGCTAAACTGCAAACAAATAAAACAATGACTTTGAAAGATTGAGCACGCACGCGGTGGGTGTGTGGTTTATTCCCGTTCAACAGATGCAGGCGGACCATCCATATCCCGGCAGAATTACGGACGGCAGCAAACCGTACAGTACTGATATTAAGAAATTCGCATTAAAGATCAATTTACTAGGCGAATCTTGGTGGGGGGGGGCTGCTATATGGTCGGGGAGCTTCTGAGAAAACAGGTTATCAGATAGCACAGCAGTTTAGGCTGACTGATAACACTCACCACTCTACCCCAGCATAAGCTCCCAGGAACGAACGCGTGCTCCTGAAGCTTGTCATCTCCAACCACTGCCCCCCCCCCCCCACACACACACTCCCATTAAAGCAGGACCAATGGGAGTGGGGATGTGGCAAAAGGGATCGAGAAAGCGGAGAGCACTTAGTAACAAAAGTTTAAACGGAAGAGACAGCTACTCCTCCAGAATGAATGCCTTTCTGCTCCCCCCGCTCCCGCCCCCCCCCTCCACCTTCACAACCACCCCTAACTTCTCAGCTCAACTGCAAGGAAAAAGTTACAAATCTGAAGACAGAGCGATGATTTTCTATCTTAAAATCATCCATCAGAAGAATCGCCAGATTAGACGAGGAATAAAATTCGCCCTCGTACAGAGATCTTGTCACTGTAATCTCTGTCCAGATCAGCCGCGTTTCGCGTGTCAGTCTCCCCCTTGAGTGCAATATCTCCTTGCAAATGTGTCCTTAAAAATGCAACGCTTCCAGTGAACTGGCTTCATTCCGTGACCGCGCACCTCCAAATGACGGCGTTTTCACTCGCAAAGGTTACAATAAAGAGAGGACACGACGCAATGGCTATGCAGCGGGTACTCGCTGCCCCCCGTTTCCTAGGTGAGAGCAGAGCGATCCCTAAGTTTTGCGAGTGCCTATGTAGAAGCGAACGAAGGCACAGACCTTGAGCGGGACTTGCTTCCAAATCAGTTTCAGACATCTAAAATTAACAGGTCAATAAATCTGGGCGCGTGTGCATCAAGAACTATATGTATATATGTCTCCTTTTTAAAGCACGGAGCAATTTATCATTGCAAGGGCACTGCATAAATAAAGACAACTCGCTCTGAAAGATTTGGGAGGAGAATGCAAACAGTGCAAAATTACAATTCGATAGGAAACGGTGCTCAATTGATCTGTGAATCAGTGTACAAGAATCTAGAGGAATGGATGGTGCAGTTCTTTTTGAAGCATGCATACAGGAATACAAACGCTCCCCATTCCACCCCTCTGATGTGCAAATTGCCTTACCTGGGATTGGTGCTATTCCAGTACACGGCGTAGCGGTCAGCAACTACTTTCCCAGAATCTTCCGTCCAAACACAAACCCAAAGGGCCAGGAAGAGCAGCACAGCCACCTCCACGTTCATCATCGCCGTCCACCGAGCTCACACACACAACTCTTGCAAATCAAAGCCTCGAGCCGCCGCCTCCATACGGTGCCTGAACCACAACTTTCAACAGGAGCAGCTTTTTTTTTAAGAGTGAATCCAACCCCTACTACACTTGCGCAACCTACCCTGCTGACGAGAGGGGGCGGTGCAGGGCAAGCGAGGAGGGAAATTATGAATGAAGGCATCTTCAGCCAGTCGCCGGGCAGTTGCCTCCGGGGCCCCGCAGTCATATCCAATCAGTAATCGGAGAGGGCAGGGTCCAGCCCTGTTGGGGCCGGACCGCTCCATTGAGTGACAGCGGGCGAGGAAGTCGCGTGCCAATGGGAGAAGGACTTGGCCGATGATGTCACAATGGGAGCTGGTTCAATGGTATCAATAAAAGCGCTCGAGCCGCCAGTTGTTACATTACCTCCAACGTTGTAACATTCAGTACGCGGCTGTGAACATACTTTTAAGTATAATTTTGTAGTCTGTGATTATGATGTAGAGGCGATTAATAGAAATCGCAGATACTTTTTTTTAGAAAATTAAGCTGCAAACATATTAGTTTGCCTTTTTTTAAAATTCCAAAGACATTTCACCTTCCGAGCACTCGAAACAAATTAGTGCTTCATATTTAAATACTCATGACTTTATGTTAACTTGAAACCGGTTCCCTCTCCAAGTCAGCTGTTCGTGGGATTGTGTTTTCAGCTCTTTTTTTGGGGGGTCAGGATAATTGTGCACGAATTATTTTTCTACATGTTTCCGAAGCAGCGCCTCTCGAAGGGGAGAACACATAAATTTACAACAGCGCACAAGCGACAGTGGGGGAACCAACCATGGGATGGCTTTCTTCACACATGAATTGCCGAATAATGTGAAAGATGTCTTTAAAAAGGGATACGAGATGTGAATACATCTTAATTCATTTATTTCCAGTCATATTAAGAATACAATTTTGGAAATAAGACGGCGCTGTATTAAAAATAAAGAAGATAACCCTGTACTTTTTATTCTGTAGTGGCTAATTAACACTTTTTTTTACACACAAGCAGTTATGAAGCAGCTCAGAGCAAAAGTGAACGTAAAGCTTCGGCTGTCGACTACTCCATTGCTTATCCTGCCAGCTTCTCACCTTGCACCTGCCAATAGATTTTTTTTAAAAGCCCCCTCTGCTGCCGGTAGTTTACCTCACACTCCGACTCACTCATTATTCCTGTGCACGGCTTCCAGTCTGGCAGTGACTTTATTCGCATCTAAACAGCTCTCTCACCACCACCCCGAACACCTTTCGAAATTCCTCTTCTCCTTTAGTTCTGGCTACTTAAACCTGCCGGATTCTTTCACTCTACCATCGGGGGCAGGTATCAAGGACCTGCATTCCTAAATACCTTCCTTCCTTCTTCCTTAAACTTCTTTGAACGAACTTGTCCCTTTCTGATATTTTTATTTAAAATTATTCGTCGGTTGAGGGTGTCACTGACAAAGACAGCGTTTACTACCCATCCCTATTTGCCCTTGGAAACGTGGTAGGGTGAGCCATATCCTCAGACTGCTTCGCCTTCTGTGTTGTTTGGTAGGAAATTCCATAATTTGTATTTGGCCACTTCGAAGTGTTGATTTAATCTCAACTCAGGGGGGTTTTGACGTGGAGAGGAAGTATCGATGGCCCGCTTCTATATAATTGCCACTTCTGTCCTTCCAAATGAGAGAGGTTGCAGGTTGGGGAAATGTTATTGGAATAACTTAGACAAGGACTACACCATCTTCATTTTGAAGATGATGTAAAAAATATATTCTTATAAAGCTTGGTATCAAATTTTGCTAGTTTGAATCACCTTAGAAAGTTTGATAACTTTAAATGGTAGGATAGGTATAAAATGTCTTTTAACAAAAACATCAGCTCTTTCTTTCATATTGGATACTGCGTTGTCAAATCTGATGAGAATGTCTGCTTTTCTTTCAGCCTTTCAGCATCCTTCTTCTTTTCTTTTGCTTAGTATAGTTTTCCCCTATGAGTTCAAGCTCAGTATAGCACAAATAGCAGAGAAAATGGTAGAACTCAATAGTTAAGTAATCTCTGATAGCAAGAAAATGAAAATACCACATTAATGAAATTTTAAGCGGATTAATAATTTCCTAATATGGACCTTGGGTAGAACCAGGAGGCATTTTGTCTATTACATCATAATTGCCATTATTATATTACTAATTTATTCACGGGTCTCATAAATATAGAAAGGCCAAGTGGAGCAATATGCATTTTGTAGTAATTAAATGTACTAACCATTTTCTTTCATTTTTAGCAACGCATCATAGCATCTCAGTTATATCCCAATTTGCGGTCAGCACAGCACCATTTCCAGTGTTTGCTCTTTTAGGTGATTTATCTTTTATCAGCGGGTAGCAGGGTGCAGATACGTTTCTACCAAAGGAGGTGTAAGGTGCTCCTTCTCTCCGCTAGCCCAAATGTCACCCTTGGGCAAGGTGTAGCACTGGCTTAGCCTCCACTTCCACGCCCCCCCCCCAACCCTGCCCCAATCTGGGTCACAAGAAGCCATGGGAGCAGGTGGTGATGGTGGATGGTCCTCTAAGCAGCTGGTGCATTTCACAAATTCTGGTTATACGACCACTGATGTGAGGCAGACAATCTCTGAAGATTATGAAGATTATTGATTATGGCTGGGGTCACCCATCTTGTAAAGACACTGCCCAGAAGAAAGCAATGGCAAATCATTTCTGTAGAAAAATTTGCCAAGAACAATCATGGTTATTGAAAAACTATGATCGCCTACATCATATGACATGGAACATGATGATGATCTTTTATTAATATGTACATGATACAGCTAGCATTTACAGTCCAATTAATTCCTAATTCTACCTCAACAGACACAAAATGTAGAAGAGCCACAGCAGGTCAGGCAGCATCTATGGAGGGGAATGAACAGTCAATGTTTTGGACTGAGGCCTTTCATCAGAAATGGAAAAGAGGAGGGATGAAGCAACAGTAAGAAGATGGGGGAGGGGAAGGAGATCAAGTTGGCAGATGATAGGTGAAATCAGGTGACGGGGAAGGATTGGGTGGGTGGGGAGGGAGCGATGAAGTGAGAAGCTGGGCAGTGATAGGTGGGAAAAGGCAGAATAAGAAGGAATCTGATAGCAGTAGAAAGTAAACCATGGGAGAAATGGAAGGAGGAGGCTGATGTGGAGGTGAGGAGAAGAAGGGTAAGAGGGGAGCCAGATGGGGAATGGAAAAAGAAAAAAGGGGCGTTGGAGAAATTACCGGTTGTTAGAGAAATTGATGTTTATGCTGACAGGTTGGAGGCTACTAGACAGAATGTGAGCTGTTGCCCCTCCAACCTGAGCATGGCCTCATCGTGGCAGTAGAGAAGGCCATGGACTGACCATGTTAGAATGGGAATGGAAAGCAGAATTAAAACGGGTGGCCACTGGGAAATCTCATCTGTTGCAGCGGACAGAGCAAAGGTGCTCATGAAGGGGTCCCACGAACGTACTTGCTGATAAGCTGCCTCTTGGAACAATTGTAGTGAGGGATCTTCACAGTTCTGTTGGCTAGAGAGTTGCACATATTTAGACCCAGCAATGTTGAAGGAGCAGTGAGAATGGTGTGTGAGTTAGAGGGTTGCCTGGGGATGATAGTGCCCCATCCACTGCCACCTTGTCCTTCTTGATCATGGGCTTCCAAGGTGCAATTGAACTAGCCAAGGGTGAGTAATGGCAGTTACACCTCTGAAATGCTGGAGGATCAGGCAGCATCTATGGTGGGAAATAAACAGTTGATATTTTGGGCCAAGACCAGGAATGCCAGAAGCAGTCATTCACCTTACCTCATACTTGGTTTTACACTTGTCTTCTTTAGTGAACTAGACTAAACAGCTGCAGCAGAATGACATATGGAGTTTGGACTTTGTTAGAGAGGGGTAGCATGTACATAACAGATCATAAGAGGACTGGGTAGAGTTAACAATAATCTATGAAAAAGTTATCATGTTTGACAAATCTGTTAGAAATTTTTGAGATCAAAAATTAGGGAATAGGTAAGGAGGAAATGTAGCTGTGGTATATGAGATCTTCCAGAAGGCTTTTGATAAGAATGTTCAAAAATAGAGCACATCTGATTTTGGCTCATATATGGGCAAGGACTAAGTATTGGTTAAAAGGCAGAAAACGAAGATTAAGGAGGTTATAATTTGTCAATACTATAGGGACTGTCTCAGATAGTTCTAGATTCAGAAACACGAGCAAGTTTGCAGAAGCTGGGAACCCAAAGCAACACAAACAAGATACTGGAGGAGCTCAGCAGGTCAGGCAGCATCTATGAAAATGAATAGGCAGTCAGCGTTCCCTCTCCAAGGCTCCAGGTTCAGAATCATTTATTCATCACATGTACAATGGTCGCATACTGAGTTAGTACGATGCTATTACAACTTGGGGCATCAAAGTTTGGAGTTCAACACCGGCATCCACCATAAGAAGTTTGTACGCATTCCCCGTGAATCACACAGTCCAAAATCATGCTGGTTAACAGGTTAATTGGTCGTTGAAAATTGTCCTGTGATTAGGTAGGGTTAAAATAGGTGGGTTGCTGGGTCGTGCGGCTCGTTGAGCCAGAAAGGCCTATTTTATAACCAAATAAAATACAGTGAAATGTGTCATCCTAAGGATGTGCTGGGGGCAGGCCGCAAGTGTAACTACGCCATATAGTGACAAAACTTTATAAATCTCTGGTTTGAAGTTAGCTGGGATATTAAGTCCAGTTCTGGACTCACGACATTATTAAGATTAACAAGATATTGAAGGTGGTGGAGTTTTTTTTCAGCCTAGTATCAGGGATGGGGAACTACTTCAGAGCTGGTGTTATATTCTACAGAGAAAACACAACTGTGTGGAGATTTAGTAGAGGTTTCAAAATAACAGGACTTCGATAAAATAAATGACAAAATATCGAATTTCCGTATGACTGACAACATGTTATTTTCATATATATAGTACTGTGCTAAAGTCTTAGGTACCCTAGATTTTTTTTATGTATATGGTTTCAGATGGTATGGCCTCCACCGTGCCCTGATCTCAACATCATCAAGGCTGTCTGGGATTACCTGGAGAGACAGAGCAAGCGAGACAGCCAAAAGTCTGCAGAAGAACTGTGCAACACACACAAAATGCTGGTGAATGCAGCAGGCCAGGCAGCATGTATAGGAAGAGGTACAGTCGACTCTACCTCTTCCTATAGATGCTGCCTGGCCTGCTGCGTTCACCAGCATTTTTTGTGTGTGTTGCTTGAATTTCCAGCATCTGCAGATTTCCTCGTCTCTGCGAGAAGAACTGTGGCAAGTTCTCCAAGATGCTTGGAATGGCCTTCCAGCAGATTTTCTTATAAAACTGCGCAACAGTGTACCCAAGAGAAATGATGCAGTTTTAAAGGCAAAAGATAAAAGGTAAAACACAAAATATTGATTTGACTTAGTTTTATACTGTTTACTGCTCTTTATACTAAATTTTTAAAGTGCAATCCATAAAGAAAAAGGTAGGGATATAGGACTAAGGGTCCTATGCTGGGAAAGTTTCACAGATGTCAGAACTAAATTTCAATGGCTGTTTCTTTACATGAGCCTGGAGCTTTCAGTGTCACAGTGCACTCAAAATGGAAGAGAACTGGGAGGCCAGGATGTGGGTCTGGACCTCTAGTAGTGAGTAAACAGTAAAATGTTATGCAGCACAGGAGTAGGCCCCTCAGTCCATCAAGTTCATTCCAATGAAGATATCCCATCCAAACTGGTCCCATTTACCAGCACCTAGCCCATAAGCCTCCAAAGCTTTCTAATCCACGCACCCATCCAATTGTCCTTTAAAAGCTGTCACCACATCTCTCCCAACCTCTTCTTTTTGCAACCCATTCCACATAGATACTGGCCCTGTGTCAAAAGAGGCTGCCCTCAAATTTCCAACTAAATTCATCTCCTCTCACCCAACCAAATTCCCTCCAGTTCCCAACTCCCCAACCACAGGAATAAGACAGAAATCCACAGGAACCCTCATCACTTCTCTGCAAGGTCACCTCTCAATCTCCTGCACTCAACGAACAAAAGTCCTAACCTGTTCATACTTCTCTTCCCCTCCCCTCTCCACTCCACACCTTCCCCCCACTGCCCCCCGCAACAACCCTGTCCTTTAAGTCCCGGCAACAATCTTGTAATTTTTTCTGCATTCTTTCTAGTCCTATAATACAGTATCTTTCCCCGAAACTGAACACAATTCTTCAAGCTCGGCCCTGTGAGTGTCCCACACCACTGCACTTTGACCCTTAACTTTTATACTGAATGCTCTAACCCATGATAACCAGCCTACCAATAGCTCCCTTCTTCACTCTGCCCAATCATGACTCCACCTTCAGCAAACCAAGCACTTGACCTTTATTCTTCCTGCATCCCCGCCATTCTTCAATATTCCCTAGTGCCCTGCAAGGCACAGTGAAAGTCCTATCTGGGTTCGACATTGTAAAATGCAATGCTCTGCACTCATTCATACCAAAGACTATTTGCTCACTCACCCAACTGATTAAGATCCCCTTGCAATACCTGGCAACCATCTCCACTGTCCACCACACCTCCCACCACCGTGTCATCTACAAATTCACCAACCATGCCCTGCACATTCCTATCCAAATTATTGACACAGATGACAAACAGCAATATGCCCAGCACTGACCCTCGAGACACACCACCAGCCAGGGTCCTTCAGTCCTAGAAACAATCTTCCACAATCACTCTGTGCTTTCTCTGATCAAGCCAATTGTGTATCCAATTTGACAGCTCTCCCTTGATTCCTAGAATCCATGCTATTTAAGCTCTCCCTGAGTTCTATATGCTCTAAAGGGGACCTTGGCTTCATTCAATCACCACACTTTTTACACCAGGCCTCAGGAACCAGAATTCTGGTTAATTATTTTTCTGGGCACCTCTGAAACACCAGGCCAACTGGAATATTTGAAATTTTAAGCTATCCATGTGGTTTAATTATAATTCAAAGTTCAAAGTGAATTTATTGTCAGTGAGTGCATATGTCACAATATATGTTCCCCGAGATTCATTTTCTTGCAGGCATTTACAGTAGAACAAAGAAATAGGATAGAATTGATGAAAAACTGCACACAAAGACTGACAAACAACCTATATGCAAAAAAGACATACTCCACAAATGCAAAAATGCATAATTATATAATTAATACTGAGAGCATGAATTGTAGAGTCCTTGAAAGGTTGAGGAATCAGTTCAGAGTCGAGGTGAGTGAAGTTATCTACACTGGTTCAGGAGCTTGATGGTTGAAGAGTAATAACTGCTCCCAAACCCGGTGGTGTGGGACTGAAGGCTACCGTACCTCCTTCTCGATGGCAGCAGGAAGAAAAGAGCATGAGCATGAGAACATCTGCAGATGCTGGAAAACCAAGCAACACACACAAAATGCTGGAGGAACTCAGCAGGCCAGGCAGCGGCTATGGAAGGGAGTAAACAGTCAATGTCCTTCAGGACTGCATCAGGAGAGAGTATGGCCTGGATGGGTCCTTGATGACGGATACTGCTTTCTTGTGGCAGTGTTTCATATAAATTTGCTCTATTGCCTGTGATGGACTGGGCTGTATCCTGTGCTTTTTGTTGGCTTTTCTGTCCTAGGGTATTGTTGTTTCCATGCCAGGCTCTGATGCAACCAATCAGCATTCTCTCCACTGTGCATCTGTAGAAGTTTGTCAAAGTTTTAGATGATATTCCAAGTCTTTATAATCGTCCATTACTTGGTCCAGTGAGGAATAGGGGAGATGAACTCACTGAAGCCAATTTAAAGCAAAAACCTTGCACAAGGTTTGGTGGCACCTACTGTTGAGAACATTGGAGATACATCCAACGAGGGACAAGCTCCCTCCTCCCCTTTAACCAGTAAAATACACAGCATGAGGTTACGGACTCCCTAGCCTTTATTTACTCTATAATGTTACAGTCTTGCGCATGTGCCTCTTACCAAATGCCTGCACAATTAATTTCCTGTATACATTTCCTCTGTCTCACTGTAATTATTTCTGTTTTGTGGGAAAGTAATGAAGTTAAGTGATATAATAAGAACTGTTCATTATGTTCTGATAGTTAAATAATGATGATATTTCAATATTTGCAATGTCAATAAAGGAATTGTTAATTGTTGAGTATAATCTTACATCAGCACTGTCACATCCTATTTCAATTTGTGCGCAAGATCTTATATTTAATCAGATATTATGGGCACCTCTATTTGGTGCAATTAATTCCCCGCAATATATCACCAAAATACTCATTTAGACATCCTGAGGTCAGGGAAAGTTCTAAATAAATGTGGGGTCTTTAAGACAAGGAGAAGAATTTGGAGAATAATGCTTAGATCTGAGTGCTGTCAAGGTCTGGCAGCCATCAAAACAGTTGGAGCAAAACAATCCAAAATAGAAAGAAAGCACCATCATGTACTCTGCAGTGTATTCTTTGAAAAAAAGACATATGGGAAAGATTTCAAAACTCTAACCTCAGCTTCCATTTTCAAGGTGACCATTATAAACTGCTCCAATTTTATTCTTCAAAAACTGAACCCCGCCACATATCCCACAAGAGACTATTACCTTGCCAACAGGACTAGCTATCCATTATTATCCAAGTTTTGCTCTAATTTGTACTTCTAATACTCGGGATATGAGAAACACTGACAAGGCAGAATTTATTACTCCTCCCTAGCTAGTTTTCACCAAACAACACTGACTATACTTCCAAAAAAAATATTTAATTGGCTGTAAAGCACTTTGGGATATCCTGAGGTCATGAATAATGTGACATATATGCAGTCATTGGTATTTTCTTGAATTGTTTTCCCTGAGCATTGAGTCATTTGTAGCCTAGACCAGTCAGAAGTGATTGAGAATTGGCCCCCTACAAATATTGTGGTTTTATAACAACCGAGCTTCTATTTCAAATGGTCGTTGTTCCAAAATAGCTTGAAATAATAAATACAGTTTCCCAACACAGCAGAATCAGTTTGCGCATACCTTCTCTTTAAATGATAGTGTTGCATCTTCATCAGTGCCCAAGACTGGGAGCTTGCACTTGTAAAAATATGGCAAGTGAAGTTGTTGGAAAATATTGAAATTTCTTTATCAATCCATCTAGAAATGGAAGATTTTTCACAAGTTGAAGAGTATACAAGTCTGTAGCTACAGTTGGCCAATATAGCACAATAACAAACCCAACAGAAAGCATGGGACAAATCAGCATGGCATCGCACACACAAAATGCTGGGGGAACTCAGCAGGTCGGGCAGCATCTATGAAGAGGGAGAAACAGTCGATGTTTCAGACCGGGACATTTCATCAGGACAGTCCTGGTGAAGAATCTCAGCCCAAAACATCACTTGTTTGTTCCTTTCCATAGATGCTGTCTGACCTGCAGAGTTCCTCTAGCATTTTGTGTGTGTTGCTCTGGATTTCCAGCATCTGCAGAATCTATTGTGTTCAGCATTACATCACTGCTTTTTGTTGCTAGTCCTAACTTAACTTATCTGAAATCCTTATCCTGTATTCACTTGGCACAAGAATTCCTCCTAGAAATACACTTACAGTAAATCAATTATGTAATTCTCAGTAAGAAACAATCTTCTATTCTATCCCAGCCAGACTAGGAAGCCTTAGTCACAGTTGGAAAGTAAATATGTTATTGACTTTTACATATGTGGCATTTATAAAGTTCTGCCAACAGAGTGGTCTCACCATTTTAATAAATAACATCAAAACTGACCAATCATAATCATAGCCATGTTGTGATGTGATCATTGTCTACATTATTAAATAACTCACAGTTGTGAATTAAGCTGTTTCATTAAACTTTAGCTTCTCTTCTCCATGAAGTTGCTCAGCTTTGAACATTCTGTATCTGTGATATTAGTTTTGCCAGTTGGATGACGTTAGTCCTGGGATTTCACTTAACACACTGGCAACAAGAAGGTAATTATCTATTACTGTTTCTAGCTCTGTTACCCTTGCGTTATCAAGTTCAATGGTAACATTGAAAGGACTAAAGAATGGATTGAAAAAATAATCTAATCTATAACCCAACTGCATGGTTCTAAACTTGATCCAGATGTGATGTGGGTTCAACCATCACTTAATGAGGGGTCCCCTCTGCCTGTGAATGTGGTAACCTGGATCAAATAAAAAACTTTACCATCATATTCCTCTCTCAATACAAATGCCCAGTGCTTTCAATGGATTTTGGAGGTTATGTACCCCACGCATGATATATCATGCTAGTGGATGAATTACCATGACAGGAAAAAGATTGCACACATCACCTCCGTTAGGACAATTTTGTATGAATTTAGAATGTGTTTCCATAGTGAAAAGATTAGATTTTAGCCAATAGCATCTCTGGTTTCCAACTACCTTATCATTTGGCATCAAAACTTCTTCAGATGGGATCCTACTTGAGAGAATTCAAAACGTAACGTTGTTTGCAGGTAAGTGCACAACGTTCAAGGGACTGTATATATTCCCTCCTGTTTGCAGATACAAATCTGGTGAGAAATGACTAGTGGCTGATGTACTCAAAATTTGTTCCACCATCTGCCTATGTGCCAGTTAGCTGACATCTAAGTCTCATTTTACACAGTGGATGAACTTTCAATGAGTACAATTATTGTCAAATGAATAGAAACATTTTTGATTCTGATTAAGGACATAATAATTAAGGCAGGAGTGTCTGTACAGCCCCTCGAGACTGCTTAGTCATTCAGTAAAATCATGGCTGATCTGCATTTGGCTTTGGCTCCAATTTAGTGCCTGATTCCTATAATATTTTGATTCCCCTTGTAGTCCAAAAATTATGTCAGCCTTTAATATATTCAATAACTTCCAAATTTCTGTGAGGCAGAGAATTTGAATGATTTACAGCCTCAACTCCATCTTAAATGGGTGATCCTTTATTTAGGAACCATTCCCCCTTTGTTCTTGATTCACCAAGAGTGGAAACAATCTTTCAGCATCCTCCCATCCAAATGCAGGTCAGCATCTGTGGAAAGAGGAACAGAGTTAACATTTCAGGTTGAAGTCTCTTTGATCCGAGTCCAAACGGAGAGTTGCCAGACTGAAACATTAAGTCTGGTGACACTGGATGCTGGAATGTGGAGCAGCAAAGAAACTACTGGATGAACTCAGTGGGCCAGGCAGTATCTGTGGAGGGAAATAGACAGTCAACATTTCAGGCTATATCTAGATTAGTCTTGGTTTGAGTCCAGATTTTTGGGGTGTGAACTGAAGTTTTAAAGGTGCAGGATTGTTGCGGCATGGTAGGAACGGGCCGAATTGAGGTGGCGGAGGCCCGGCCCAAGAGTGGGGAATGAGCCAATGTTTGACCATTGCTGGAGTGGACTTGGAGGTGATTCGATCTGGTAGAACTGAGGCTAGGCAAGCAGAAGCGAGGTACGGTAGAGCCCAGGCCCGAGAGCGACGAATGATCTGCTGTTTGGCTGATTTAAGTGCTGGCCTGATTGGAAAGATCAGGTATGGGCCTTATCAAAATGGCGGAGCCCACGCCTGAGAGCATAGTAAAGTGGCGGGGCCTGGGCCCGAGAGTGTATCGAGGTGGCAGAATGGTTCCAAGAATGAGGAACAACCTGAACTCTGGCCAATTTAAGCACTGGGCGAGACTGGAAAGTTCAGGTGTGGGCTGAAATGATGTGATAGAGCCTGGGCCTGAGAGCAGCAGGGCCTGGGTCTGAGACCGAGGAACAATCTGAGATTTGGCTAATTTAAGTGCCGGGCCAGATTGAAAATGTCAGGGTCCCAGGGCTGTGCGGGCCAGTGTTCAGCTTGCTGCTCCACAAGATTTACTCATCTCTGCGCTGAACTGAGGCTGTGGCCTGCAACTAATGGGCTCCTGGATCTCTGCGTCATGACTGGCTTCGCGGCTGTGGATTCACTTTCGTGAACTTCAGTTCTGAATGTTATTTGCTTACTCTTATTGTGTGCACGTTGAGTGTTTGACAGACATCCCACCCTGCAAAAACTCATTTCAGGGACGTAGCATCCCCCGACCCCTGCAACCCCATATCCCCACCCCCACCTCCAGTAGACCCCCAAGGGTGTATGTAATATTTTGTTTAGTGATTGAATATATGCAGAAAATGTGACATTAAAATGTGTACTTATATTATATTATATTATCATGTTTATTCTATTACAACTTTAAGCAAGTCTACAGGGAGTTTGGCCTCATCACGTAGGACATCAATAGAGTAGCTCTTTAGCGGCTAGCCAGCTAGTTTAAATAACGTTAGCTATGCTAATGAACGAATGACACCTGTTAAACTCACCTCAACATGTCTTTTACATTTTAACCCACCATGGGCGATAGAAAAGTCACTGTTGCAAACAGTGCAGCGAGCAACGCTGTCATTATTTTTGAGGTCGACTGTAAAGCCAGCCTACTGAGAAAACTGATAGGTCTACTTAGCACAAAGAGAGACCAATCAGGATGCTCGCTCTCACTCTCGCTCTCCCTCTTCCTCTCAAAAGAATTGATTTCTGGGATACTGTATATAATTTCTGGGTGTCAGGGAGCCGCTATCAATATGCGGGAGACTCCCAGAACTTCCAGGAGAGGTGAGATGTCTGGTTTGACAGTCTCGTTTTATTAATGGGTTCTATTGGGGTTCATTGTTTTGGGGCTGCCTGTAAGGAGATGAATTTCAAGGTTGTATAATATATACATACTTTGATAATAAATGTACTTTGAACTTTGAGATAAAGGGTTATGACCTGAATCGTTGATTGTCCATTTCCCTCCACAGATACTGGCTGACCTGTTGAATTCCTTCGGCAATTTGCTTTTTTGTATATTAAGTCACTTTCTCCTTTAATTGATTGCTTCTCTCATTTTCTGTTATTATTTCAGATTTTCAGCTTTGGCCCTTGTTTTTGACAACCATTAAGTATTCCTGTAGTTACTTCAGTTAACTCCCAATCAGGTGAAAAATATTTTACGACAAATGATTACCAGAAGGTGGGGTGATGCATCTGGGTGAGCCTTAAGTATGTATAAAACTGTTTTGTTTGCATTAGCTTTGCAAACCTGTCACCAGATAATGTAAGGATATAACTCTATTTTGCACATTCAAACCTCCTGGGCTTAGCTATAGAGATACTTAAAACATTTTGTTTCAAAATGGTGCAATGGAAAAAAATTCCAAAATTAAAATTGCCCTTTAAAAGACTGAATAGAAATAAACTTATAGCCTGATTTAAAAAAAAACTCAGACACCATAACAAAACAGCCTTTAAAATTTATGGCTTGCTAAATACACAAAAATGATCCCTGTCTTGACCAAGATTGATGATTGAGATGAAGCTGACCTTGAATGAAAATAATTGGGGTCCATTGCTCCAGGGATTCTCAATGTAACTTGACATTTGCACTTTATGTACCTATAGAAATACTATCTCCCTAAATCTCAAATAAAGAGGTTACTGGGTCAATTGGGACTGTTTTTTTTTCCCCAAACTGAGGAGGCTCAGTAAAGGGTCAACACCAGCATTCAAGGCTGTAACAAACTTGAAATGAGCAGAAGAGAACTGAAGAGAAATCACTGCCAGATGCCAGTCTAGATAGTTACAGACTGTACAGACTATGGAATTAAATGAAGGGCTTCTCCAGTTATGGGAATTGACTTAGTATGATTACACTTAACCTCAGTTCTGTGCAGGTGTAGGCAAGGTGGAAGGGAATGTTTAGGGCTGAATTAGGGCAAGACCAAATTAGTTTGAAAATAATGACCATAGTGATATCGCCTTCAAAGCCAGTGAATTGAAAAGCTACAATAAATTCCAGAAAAGATTACAACATTACACTCAGTGGTCTCTTAATTAGGTACTCCCTGTACCTAATAATGTGACCACTGAGTGTATATTCATGGCTTTCTGCTGCTGTAGCCCATCCACTTCAAGGTTAGATACGTTGTGGGTTCAGAACTTCCCTCTGAACCCACTGCGCGTGATTATCTGAGTTACTGTTGCTTTCCTGTGGGCTCGAACCAGTGTGGATATTCTCCTCTGACCTCGCACATTAAGAAAGTTCAGAGTTCAAAGTAAATTTATTATCAAAGTACATATATGGCACCATACACCCAACCCTGACGTTCATCTTCTTTCAGGCATACTCAGTAAGTACAAGAGACACAATAGAATTAATGGAAGACTGCATTCAACGTCCAGTGTACAAAAGACACCAAACTATAAATACAAAAAGGAAATAAATAAATAAACAAACAAATAAATAAGCAATAAATATCGAGAACATGAGATGTAGAGTGCTTGAAAGTGAGTCCATAGGTAGTCGGAAGTGTTCAGTGACAGGATGAGTGAAGTTATCCCCATTGGTTCAAGAGCCTGATGACTGAGGGGTAATAACTGCTCCTGAACCTGGTGTTATGGGTCCTGGAGCTCCTGTACCTTTCTCCTGATGGCAGCAGCAAGAAGAGCACAGGCACTGCATGATGGGAGTCCTTGACAATGGATTCTGCTTTCCTGCGACAGCGCTCCATGTAGATGTGCTCATTGGTGGCGAGAACTTTACCCATGATAGACTGGGCTTTATCCACCATTGTTCGTATGATTTTCCATTCAAGGGCATTGGTATCTCCATAATAGGTCTTGATACACCCAGTCAATATACTCTGCACCATGTATCTATGGAAGTTTATCAATGATTTAGTTGGCATGCCGAATCCTCTCAAAAAAAACTAAGGAAGTAGAGGTACTACCGTGCTTTCTTCTTAATTGCACTTACATGCTGGGCCCAAGATAGACCTTCTGAAATGATAACACTGAGGAAGTAAGTTGCTGACCCTTTCCCCTGATGAGGACTGGCTCACGCACTTCTCGTTTTCTCCTCCTGAAGTCAATACTCAGCTCCTTAATCTTGCTGACATTGAGTGAGAGGTTGCTGTTGTGGCATCACTCAGCCAGATTTTCAATCTCCCTACACTTAACCTTTGATTCGGTCAATGACAATGGTGTCATCAGCAAACTTAAATATGGAACTGGAGCTGTGCTTAGCCTCACAGTCATAAGTATAAAGGAAGTCGATCGGGGGTTAAGCACACAGCCCTGCAGTGCCCCTGTGCTGATGGACAGTATGGAGGAGAAGTTGTTGCCAATCTGAACTTGCAGTCTGCAAGTGAGAAAATCAAGGATCCAATTGAACAAGGAGGTATTGAAACTAAGGCACTTCTGTCCAAAGAACTGCTGCTCACTGAATATTTTTTTTTCTGTTTTTCACACTATTCTCTATAAACTCTACAGGCTGATGTACGAAAAAACCCCAGAAGGTCAGCAGTTTTTGGGGTACTTAAATCTCCATGTCTGGAACCAACAATCATTCCACAATGAAAGTCAATTAGATCACATTTCCTCCCCATTCTGATGTTTCATTTGAAACAACTGAACCTCTTGACCATGTTCTGCTCCATGTAGATGTGCTCATTGGTGGTGAGGACTTTCTGTTAGGGAAAGAATTCAAAGTTCTGAGATGCAACGGGACTTGGGAGTCCTCGTACAGGATACCCTTAAAGTTAACCTCCAGGTTGAGTCAGTAGTGAAGAAGGCAAATGCAATGTTGGCGTTCATTTCTAGAGGAATAGAGTATAGGAGCAGGGATGTGATGTTGAGGCTCTATAAGTTGCTGATGAGACCTCACTTGGAGTACTGTGGGCAGTTTTGGTCTCCTTATTTAAGAAAGGATGTGCTGACATTGGAGAGGGTACAGAGAAGATTCACTGTAATGATTCCAGGAATGAGAGGGTTAACATATGAGGAATGTTTGTCCGCTCTTGGACTGTATTCCTTGGAGTTTAGAAGAATGAGGGGAGACCTCATAGAAACATTTCGAACGTTGAAAGGCATGGACAGAGTGGATGTGGCAAAGTTGTTTCCCATGATGGGGGAGTCTAGTACGAGAGGGCATGACTTAAGGATTGAAGGGCGCCCATTCAGAATAGAAATGTGAAGAAATTTTTTTAGTCAGAGGGTGGTGAATCTATGGAATTTGTTGCCACGGGCAGCAGTGGAGGCCAAGTCATTGGGTGTACTTAAGGCAGAGATTGATAGGTATCTGAGTAGCCAGGGCATCAAAGGTTATGGTGAGAAGGCAGGGGAGTGGGTCTAAATGGGAGAATGGATCAGCTCATGATAAAATGGCGGAGCAGACTCCATGGGCCGAATGGCCGACTTCTGCTCCTTTGTCTTATGGTCTTATGCTTTTTTACACTGAAATGCTGCCATATGATGGCCGATTAGATATTTTCATTAATGAGCTGGTGAACCTAATAAAGTGGCCACTGAGTGAATATGCTAGGCAAGTGGTACTCCTTGCAAGCTAAGAATATATGAATATGTTCTACAAGGGTGGTCATTGTGGTTGTATTCATCGTAATGTAATTATACATTCGACATGCAATAAATAAATTTCTGCATGATGCTTCTATTTTACAAATTGCTTATGTGTAGAAAGAATAGAGTAGATATCTACACACATGAACCAGGCAGTATCCTGGCAGAGGAGATCACATACACTTTGTGGAAATATTGAACAAGATCAAAATCACAACTGAGACGAAAGCTCGATGATAAGGACAAAAGTTTACACCAGTATGTTTACTCAAGTCATATCATGCTGATCACACCTTTTTATAGATGCAAACCAACCTTTAAGTAAAATTGACGTAACTGACTTCTGGCTTCCTCTAAGCTGTAACCGAACCAGCATAGTTCATTGACAGAGGAATGATTTTGATTTACCCAAATCTTTACTTACTGTCCTTGAAATGACGTCACAACATGTATACAGTGGCATCCATCCCAAGGGCACTTCTGTCCTTTACAAAATACCTTTGTGTTCTAACATAAGTACAATATTCAAAAGAAGTTGGTTGCCAGCAAGTACAGCTGCCTGCGATCCACAGGACCGCAAGCAACACAGAGATATAAGGGGAAAGTGTAATAATTTCGTATCAATTTTATTAATAAATGAATTGCATTAAAATTACAGTCAGATGGCAACAATAGATCTACGCTTGAAACGCAGATTTTAATTGAGGAGAGCAGCTTGATTGGGAGATGTGACCTATGTCTTCATCCTTCAATCAGGCTTGGCTGTCCTCAATTATAATCCCCACCACTACTCCTACACATCCATTATCACTTAAATATGCAATGGCACTCTATTCAAGTAAATTGCTTTAAAATTTAAGGTAATAGAATTTCAACTTGAGACTGGTCCTGAAACCTTCAGGGTAATCTGTTACTAACCCTACCTTTAACAGACTTCTCCCAGGGCACACAGGATAAGGAACTGTTTTGTCAACAATAAACAAAATCAAATTCTTTTCAGCAGGGCTACCGGGCAAACATGCAGTAATTTCAAATAATAAAACCTGAACAACGCTTTATTTTTATCCCATCTCTGCTGACATGCGTCTGCTAATATTATTTAGGAGGCTACACAGTGTGTCAAGAACTATTTAATCAAATACTTGTAACTGAGCTCATAAAAACTTCAGCTTCTGTAGCTGAAACAGTGAATTATGCAGGATAAATAGGGTTACCGTGCTCAATCCATGTGTTCAATTGAATGTTAATTCCCATCCTACCTCTCAAATTAATTAAGGAGGCAAAATCCCTTTTGAATTCACATATCTGTTGAGCGGTAAAGCTGTCAGAAGTACCCCAGACTAATATTTTCTTCTACATACTTTTTAAAACTGCTATTATTGTGCAGTGCTTTTAAACCCCTAAGTCAATGCTTACATACAATGGACTTCTTCCTATATTAAAGTCAAGGGTAAATTGTTAAGGCAGAGAAGAGAAAAAAGAGAGCCACGCTTCTTTCTCAACTCTGTTTCATTTTCAAAGCTCTTCTACTTTTGTAGGTCAAATTCATCAAAGCAACAGTGTAATATTTATAAATTGTTAATGAAATCAATAGTGCAGGACTGTTGAATTACTAAAGTGAAGGAATCTACTCTTTTGGGCTTTTTTTAACGTCCAAAGAAAAAATTATATCATCTAAGTAAAATTTCTGTGAAGTTCATTTCGAATTGCCAGACTCTCTGGATTGTTCAGGAGTCTCTCAGAAGTAAATAAGCAGAGCCGTTTGTGAGATAAACCTATCCATCAGTATATCTATTCAAGTCACAGACTGAAGCAGCTTAAATACACATTTGCAGGGGTTGAAACAGCCAGACTGACAAATGTGAGAGATTTGAACCCAGCTGTCCAATGGTTATTTCTGTCTCGTGGTACAGTTGTATACAATCTGCCCCTCCGCTGGCTTGGGTTGAGATGGGGCAGGGCAGAAATTGTAGATGTTCATAAACGAAGATAATGTCCAATTCAAATCAAAGACTGGATCGTGACTCTTCGCCAGCTTCATATGGTCTACTGTGTTCACCTGAAGTTGTTCCATTGTGTGATTTATACAATACCTTTCAGTGATGCTATTTACTGAAAGTGAGTCAGAATTAGCAACCACAAGTTCAACAGATATATATAACAAAACCATGCACATGGAGAATAAATCATTTCACTTTGCTTGCAGCACATGTGGTTTACTATAGCTTCTGTATCAGGAAAGGCAAATCAACTAAGATTATTTTCTGACAATTAGTTACTGAATTCATATTGGCATTTTTGTTTTTAACCTGGAAGGCTAGAGTCATTGTTGGAGCCAGTCTTTGTTTCTGTTAGCAACTCCATTTGGATTCACATATCATCAGAATTCCAATATCTCCCAATCCGACTTAAATTATAACTGAAATTTCACTGGTTCTTCTCCCAGTTTCTTGAAGATGGACTACAGATGGTGGATCCTCACCTTCAGCTCTCACTTAGTCTTGAATACAAAACCTGCAGATCAAAACAGTGCAAAGCATAATCAAATCCACCCTGTGGGTTTTAATTTACTCTGCGCATTTGAGCTAAAGTATGTATTTGTTGATCATTGTTAAGCAATTTGATATGTTGCCTTTAATGGAATACTTTCTTCTAAGTATCCTTCTGGGAGTTAAAATTTTTAATGTGTGTTAAAAATAAACTCATCATAAACCTTTTGCTTTCCTTGACAATTGTTAATCAACATCCAAAGTAGAAGTTAGCTTTGTTTTATATTATTCTCATATCATATGCATCTATCTCTTCAAGCCTGTTCTATCTTTTAATGAAATCACGACTGATTTGCAAACAAATTCAGTCTATCCATCTTGTTCTATATTTCTTAATATGTCAGAATCAGAATCAGGTTTATTATCACTGCCAAGTATCTTAAAATTTGCAATATAGTGAAATACATAAAATATACAATAAATTATAATAAGAATTGTGAACATATACATATAGTGGATTCCAGTTAATTGAGTCATTGGGTAATCACATCAGCCACTTATTTGGGACAACTCTTAAAGAACAAAAATGAATCAAGAAAATAGCCAGGATTTCCTGCATTTAATTGAGACATGATGCCACTTAATAGGGACAACAGACTGTTGCCGAACGGTTTCTAAAAAGCGTCAGCTGAATGCACTTATTGTGGACTTAGGTGCTACTTTGCTTAGAGCAAACAGCATTGAAATAGCTTCAATTCTGTGTGTTTGTGTTTAAAAAGCAGTAATTTTTGTCACTGATAGTTGCTGAGAAATAAGCAGTAAGACAATTCAGAACTCTTTTGCACACTGCGGTTTCAGACATTCAGGCTTGGAAATGCATAAAATGGTTGGGAGTGAAAATGAAACGATTTCACTACTTCAGCAAGTTAGGAACTACAAAGAATTTGAAGGTATTGGCAATCATTTTGAATGTTACAATGAAAATGAAGATTGCAACATTGAAGACTGTCAGAGAATGCAACAGTTTCTAATCAGCTTCAGCCATATGCACTTGTGTGGCTGTTCGATGCTACACCGCGCTTAGGGAAAGCAGTTTTTAAATCGCTTCAGTTGCATACACTTGTGTTATGTTATCCATTTGGGCGGACTGATGTCCAATTAAAAAGCAGTGATTTTTGCCACTGCTTCATGCAGGAAGGCAATGAAGGCAGTGCATTATCTGTGCTAGCTGTCTGCACTGATTTTGTTAAATTACAGTCAATCAAAACAACATGGCAATGTACACTGTATGAATTCCTCCATCAATAACAATTAGGAACTAATACAGTTTTATATTACTGCAGTAATATTGATGGTGTTCTAATTTGCTCTATGTTTCATTTAAATACATGATTTTTTTACTCAGTTTAGTGGTAGTTTATCTTTTTTAAACTAGTTCCATGAAACTTTGGCGGATTGGCACAGCTGCTTAATTGGGCCAAAATGTACTGGACCCGATGTGTCCAACGTAACTGGAAGTGCAAGAAGGGCGTAACAATAGTGAGATAGTCTTCACTGGTTCACTGCCATTGAGTATGCATCTTCAGGCTCCTGTACCTCCTCTCTGATGGTAGCAATGAGAAGAGGGCATATCCTGAGTGGTGGGGGTCCTTAAAGATGGATGCTGTATCACTTTTTGAGGTATCACTTTTTCCGATCCTGCGCAGTGGCCTGTCCATACCAGAGGGTGATGCAACCAGTTAGAACGCTCTCCACAGTACATCTGTGGAAATTTGCTGGAGTCTGTGGTGACATACTTAATCTCATCAAACACCTAATGAAATACAACTGCTGACTTGCCCTCTCTGTAATTGCATCAATAAATTGAGCCCTGGATAGGTCGTCAGAGATGTTGACACCAAGGAACTTGTAACTGCTCACTCTTTCAACTGCTGACTTCTTGATAAGGACTGGTTGGCAGGAACCCATCTATCTGAATAGTAAACTTTATTAACTGAGTAAGTGTGCACTACTTTTAGTCGTAGAAAGTTCCATAGTTCTGCATACTTTGTGTGAGAAAGCAATTACTACTTTTTCTCTGGAATGGACTTGGTTCATTTTAAAGTTATACCTACAATATTATCCTAGATGCCCCCACCAGCAGAAAATATTTCTTTCCATCTATCTTAAGATGACAATTATCTTCCTGAGAAATTTATTTTTAAAGGAGCTGGCAGTTAAGGCCCTAGACCAGGGGTCCCCAAACTTTTTTGCACCATGGACCAATTTAATTTTGACAATATTCAATCTTGCGGACTGACCGACAGTGGGGGGGGGGGGGGAGGTGGGTGTTCAAGGTCAACAATGCGTGACAGGGAATGAGGAGAGGTGCAGCTGACTCATATAATTTCATATGGCCAAATCATATTGTTTCCTCGCGCCCGGGTAGCACATGCTTTGTAGCCTGGTACCAGTCTGTGGCCCTAGACATTGGTATTCTACTGTCATGATGAGGCCACACTCAGTTTGGAAGAACAACATCTTACATTCTGTTTGGTGGCATGAACATCAATTTCTCGAACTTCCAGTAATGCCCCCTCCCCCTTCACTATTTCTCATTCCCATTTCCCTCTCTCACCTTATCTCCTTATCTGCCCATCACCTTCCTCTGGTGCTCTTTCCCCTTTTCTTTCTTCCATGGCCTTCTGTCCTCTCCTATCAGATTCCTCTTTCCCCAGCTCTGCATCTCTTTCACCAATCAACTTCCCAGCTCTTTACTTCATCCCTCCTCCTCACTCCCAGTTTCACCCATCACCTTGTGGTTCTTTCTCCCCTCCCCACTCTTTCTTACTCTGATTCCTAATCTTTTTTTCCAGTCCAGTTCACTATTATGCCAGAGAAAATTGCTATACTGTAGTAGAAATTGAAATAGTTCCCGATTCCCACCTCCTGCAAAACACTCCTCCTCAACCATCCATACCACCAATCTTGCCTTATATTTTAATCAGGTGTAAGCAGAGGATAATGCTAAGTACCACCTATGATTGAAAAACAATTTGCAGAATCTTATGACATCCAAGAATCGGCCAGTACTGACTTTCTATTATTATGTACCAAAACTTCAGAACAGTGGTTCCCAAATATATTTGAATTACCACCCCCTTGGCTCCAATACCATATCCGCAGTGCCCCCTCTCCCTTTCTGGTCATTACATAAAAACTATAAAGAATATTGATTTACGATGCACAATGAAAGAAAATAGGAACTGCAAATTCAAAGCAATGACAAATAGTTGCAAAGATCATTTAAATCTATTCAAAGCTACAAATAAAATCATTTATTTATTTAATTACACAAAAACAATTTCCATTAATGATTTTAGAGTGTACATTAGCAGTCTAACTATTCACTACTTCATTGCTTTTCATCTTTCAATGAGATGGATGGACTTGGTACAGCGATATCTGCTTCTCATCATCAGGCTGAATGTCATTCCGAAAGAGTCTCAGATTCCTACATTCAGTAATTTGCAATCTGTTTCATTGCTTTGAAAGAAGTTGGGTGACTGCACTGAAACTGTGCTCCAGTATATATGATGTTGGAAAGGCAATAAAGAACACCTTGACTTTTTTCCAAAGTGCAGGATAGTGTTCAGAGATTTCTTTCTGCAACCAAAAGTTTAGATTTGATTTTTTTTTTGACATCAACTTCAGCTCAACGTCATTTTGTATTGAGATCAGTTCTTTCTCCATCCTTTCTGTTAATTCCTCATTACAAATTTTCTGAAATAGATTTATTACCCAATCTGGAAGAAGATCCTGAAATCTCTCTGTCATCTCTTTGTGCAGCTCACCTAGGTGGGCACAGTACACCTGAAGATCATCATCTGGTATTCTTTCTTTCTCTTTCAACTCAGAGAGGCTTGGAAATTGAAAAAAGGGTCTGATAGCCAATGATGTACTTAAATTGAATTAACTTGGATAGAAATGTGGAGATGACTGATTTGATGTTGATAAGATTCACATCATTTCCTTGCAATTGACGATTGATTTAATTAAACTTTGTGAATAATTCTGTCAAATAAATTTCTTGAGTTGAGTCCAGAATGAAGCATTTAAGTCTTCAAAAAATTTTATCACAGTTTCAAAATTTATATAAAAACCATCTGACTTCTATGTGCAACAGCATGTATTCAAGATGTTCATCATTCTTAATACAAAGCTCTTGAAACCGGGGAATTATAGACCGGTTAGCCTAACGTCGGTGGTGGGGAAACTGCTGGAGTCAGTTATCAAGGATGTGATAACAGCACATTTGGAAAGCAGTGAAATGATCGGACAAAGTCAGCATGGATTTGTGAAAGGAAAATCATGTCTGACGAATCTCATAGAATTTTTTGAGGATGTAACTAGTAGAGTGGATAGGGGAGAACCAGTGGATGTGGTATATTTGGATTTTCAAAAGGCTTTGACAAGGTCCCACACAGGGGATTAGTGTGCAAACTTAAAGCACATGGTATTGGGGGTAAGGTATTGGTGTGGGTGGAGAATTGGTTAGCAGACAGGAAGCAAAGAGTGGGAATAAACGGGACCTTTTCAGAATGGCAGGCGGTGACTAGTGGGGTACCGCAAGGCTCAGTGCTGGGACCCCAGTTGTTTACAATATATATTAATGACTTGGATGAGGGAATTAAATGCAGCATCTCCAAGTTTGCGGATGACACGAAGCTGGGTGGCAGTGTTAGCAGTGAGGAGGATGCTAAGAGGATGCAGGGTGACTTGGATAGGTTGGGTGAGTGGGCAAACTCATGGCAGATGCAATTTAATGTGGATAAATGTGAAGTTATCCACTTTGGTGGCAAAAATAGGAAAACAGATTATTATCTGAATGGTGGCCGATTAGGAAAAGGGGAGATGCAACGAGACCTGGGTGTCATTATACACCAGTCATTGAAAGTGGGCATGCAGGTACAGCAGGCGGTGAAAAAGGCAAATGGTATGCTGGCATTTATAGCGAGAGGATTCGAGTACAGGAGCAGGGAGATACTACTGCAGTTGTACAAGGCCTTGGTGAGACCACACCTGGAGTATTGTGTGCAGTTTTGGTCCCCTAATCTGAGGAAAGACATCTTTGCCATAGAGGGAGTACAAAGAAGGTTCACCAGATTGATTCCTGGGTTGGCAGGACTTTCATATGAAGAAAGACTGGATGAACTGGGCTTGTACTCGTTGGAATTTAGAAGATTGAGGGGGGATCTGATTGAAACGTATAAGATCCTAAAGGGATTGGACAGGCTAGATGCAGGAAGATTGTTCCCGATGTTAGGGAAGTCCAGAACGAGGGGTCACAGTTTGAGGATAGAGGGGAAGCCTTTTAGGACCGAGATGAGGAAAAACTTCTTCACACAGAGAGTGGTGAATCTGTGGAATTCTCTGCCACAGGAAACTGTTGAGGCCAGTTCATTGGCTATGTTTAAGAGGGAGTTAGATATGGCCCTTGTGGCTACAGGGGTCAGGGGGTATGGAGGGAAGGCTGGGGCGGGGTTCTGAGTTGGATGATCAGCCATGATCATAATAAATGGCGGTGCAGGCTCGAAGGGCCGAATGGCCTACTCCTGCACCTATTTTCTATGTTTCTATGAAATAGTCAAGAATTAAGAGCATTGGACTTGATTTTATTTACCATTGTGATACAGGACTTAATGATTTGTCCAGTCAATCACTTAGGTTTTTTTTTGTGACAAGATGTTGTCTGTGAATCACACAGTGAATGGTGAATATGCTTGGTACAACTCTTTTCCGGAAGGTAATTACCCCATGATAGCAACCAGCTATTGATGGTGTCCCATCTGTTGCACAAGCAAGAACATTGGTGAGCAGAATGTCCTTCTCTTTGAAAAATTGCTCATCAATCTGAAATATTGACTCCCACTTCATATCGATTTCTCGTCCCCTTTCAAATATTAACTGTTGAACAATGCTTTCATCTTTTATGAAATGAACGTAACCAAGAATCAAAGATTTGTTGCCTGACAAAGTTGACTCATCCAACTGAAGAGCAAGTGCTGTTGACCTAATTATGTTGCACGATGTTTTTCCACATTCTCAGACATTTCATCTATTCATCTTTGTACACAGTTACTGCTGAGTGGAATTGCTTACATTATTTGGTCTGCTGACTTATGTGAAGCCATACTCAGAACTTTCCTTACTGCTGGCAGAATCAGTTCTTCTGCAATTGTGTGGGGCTTTCCACTTCAGCAATGAGCAATGAAATGTTGTATGAAGCACGCAAAAATCACTGTTTTGTTATGAAGTGCTAGTAAACATGTTTTGAAGTGTTTTTCATTTCTGAAATTTTTCACAAAGTGACTGAAAATAAGCCAAGTTCTTGTTTGCTTTATCAGAGTGTATTCCCTTCAAATGTTCAAGGTGCTTTTAAAAGCAGCCAAGACCATTCAAAAGGACAGATTCTGAGCTTTACCCCATTGAGCGCCATACCCTTATTTACAGGAACTATTGTGTCACTGCATGATTAGAGTGTGAAAATTGTATTCGTTAACACTGTAGGTAACAGCAATAATGCACAGGCTACAAATAATACCATTCCCTCAGTTCAGATTTCTCATGATATGCCATATATAGAAATGTCACAATGCTTTTCAACAACTATAAAGCACATTGAGCAAAAAAGAACGGTGGGTTAACAAGGCCTTATGACCATAAGACACGGGAGCAGAATTAGGCCATTTGGCCCATCAAGTTTGCTCTGCCATTCCATCATGGCCGATTTATTATCTCTCTCAACCTTATTCCCCTGCCTTCTCTTCATAACCTTTGATGTCCTGACTAATCAAGAACCTCTCAAACTCCGCTTTAAATATACCCAATGACTTGACCTCCACTGCCGTCTATGGTAACAAATTCCACAGATTCACTATCTTCTGGCTAAAGAAATTCCTTCTCATCTCTGTTCTAAATGGTCTAACTCCAGCTAGTACAGGCCCAGCAATTATATGCTCCTCATATGTTAATCCTTTCATTCCTGGAATCATTTTTGTCAACCTCCTCTGGATCTCCTTCAATGCCAACACATGTTTTCTTAGATAAGGGGTCCAAAACTGCTCGTGATACCCAAGTGTGATCTGACCAATGCCTTCTAAACCCTCAGCTTTACAGACTTGCTCTTATATTCTAGTCCTCTCGAATTGAACACTAACTTTTCATTTGCCTTTCTTATCACTGGCTCAACCTGCAAGTTGACCTTTAGGGAATATTGCAAAAGGGCTCCTTGCACATCTGATTCTTGAATTTTCTCCCCATTTAGAAAATAGATTATATTTATATTCCTTCTACCAAAGTGCATCACCATGCACTTTCCTACACTGTTTTCAATCTGCCATCACTTTGCCCATTCTCCCAATTATCTAAGTCCTTCTGCAGACTACCTCCTCACACTACCTGCCCCACCAACTGTTTTTGCATCATTTGCAAATTTAGCCACAAAACCATCAATTCTTTCATCCTAATAAATGATTGATATGTGAATAGAAGCAGCCCAATACCGAACCCTGTGGAACACCTTTAGTCACCGGCAGCCAGCTAACAAAGACCCCCTTCTTTTCCACTCTTTGCCTCCTTCCAATCTGTTAATCTTCTATCCACGCAGTCCTCTTTTATTGTCAATTAGAAATGCATACATGCATTAAGAAATGATACAATGTTTCTCTGGAGTGATATCACAGAAAACAAGACAAACCAAAGACTAACACTGACAAAACCACATAATTATTACATATAGTTACAGCAGTGCAAAGCAATACCACAATTTGATGAAGAACAGTCCATAGGCACAGTAAAAAAAATAGTCACAAAGTCCCGAGTCGGTCGTCTCCTGAGTCTCCGAAAGCAGCAGCAAAAGGGAGAAACTCCTTGTCATAAACCTCCAGGCACCGTCAACTTGCCGATACCTTGGAAGCAGCCGACCACAGCCGACCCTGAGTCCATCCATCTGAAAACTCCGAGCTTCCGAGCAGCCTCTCTGATACAGCCTCCCGAGTGCCATCCTCTGCCGAGCGCCTTCGACCTCTCCCCAGCCGCTGAAACACGCAAAGCCAAGGATTTTGAGGCCCTCAGCTCCAGAGATTCCAGTTGCCTCACAGTAGCAGCGGTAGCAAAGCAGACATTTCAGAAGTTTTCCGGATGTTCTGCTATACACTCACGTCTGTCTCCATCAAATCAGGATTGTGCACGGTCCCCTACTTGGCAGATAACAGATATTCATCACCGGAGAGGCCACGCGCGCAGTCGTCGCACCGCCATCTTTCCTGTAATACTATGGGCTCTTATCTTGTTAAGCAGCCTCACGTGCATCACCTGGTCAAAGGCCTTTTGAAAATCCAAATAAACAACATCCACTGGCTCTTCTTTGTCTATCCTGCTTATTATTTCCTAAAAGAATTCCAACATATTTCTCAGGCGCGGTGAGGGGAGGGTGATATCACCCACTTTGGGAGCCATTGCTTTAGAGTATAAGTTTATTAAGAGAAGAGAAAGGAACCTGAGAACTAATCCTCAGATCAATGGTGTTAGTCATGCAATATCGTAGAAATATGGTAAAGAAAAAAATAAGGATGAGCTTTATTTGTCACATTCATCATTTGATTCGAAGACCAGGTCTGGGGATTTGCTGGGGGCAGCCCTCAAGTGTTTGCCATGTGTACGGTTCCATTGTAGCATGCCCGCAACTTACCCACCCTAACCTAAATGCCTTTGGAATGCGTAGCACCCAGAGGAAACCCACACGGTCACGGAGAGAACATACAAATTCCTTACAGACAGACATTGGAATTGAACCCCAATTGCTGATCTCCGGTGCTGTAAAGCTATTAAGCATTATGCTAATCACTACCTTACCTTGCCGTGAATTTAATGAAACCGAATTTCAGGAGCAGAGTGGAATATAATGCTCAGATGTTCCCAAGTTGATCATTTAGCACTGTTGCCCCAAGGACAGATGTCTCCTCAGAAAGGTCAGTCGTCCTTTGATGCTTTTGTTTACATTGATAACTTGGCCTGCACAAGAGCTGCAGAATTGTCAGCAGCTGTTAAAGAGGCCTTTTAAATACAACTAGCTTGCCCAAAATTGGTTAAGCATGCCCAGGAAAAATAACTGCAATCATAACCAGAAAGAGGTAAGCAATGCTTGAGCTACACATAGATTTTACAACTTCAAAGTATGCCAAGATCATTTAGCTAATTTGATAATTCCAAATCACTACTGTAGAAAATGTCTGCACAGTAAGATTCCAGAAAGAACAATGTAGTGGTGACGAGAGTAATGTTTTCCTGTCAGTGGGTGATAGATAACTCTTGGCTAGGACATCAGGAAAATTAGTACAATTCTTCCTTGGAATAGTGCCATGGACCTCTGTTTAACATCTCAATTGGTGAATGGCACCTCTGAGTACAGCAAGGCAGAAATTATTTTTGTATTTAGTTTACATTAAGGCACTGCTGCCTTCTAAAGAGGTAGTTTAAATGTAGCTCCTGAGCAGTGGTTCCAGACCCATAACTACTAGAGAACCTTATAGCCTAGCAATTCTTTATTCAGGGAAAGGTATGTTAAATTAGTAGTGGAGTGGGCCAAGGAAAGTTTATTTTGATATTTTACCACTGCAAATTTCCATCATGTGCAGGATTTGTTAGGGAATAAGGTTTACACAATCAACATTGCAATGGTCCACTTTCGCACACTCCGTCATTGCGTAGAGTGGAAAAGCAAACAACAAAACCATGGATTCTGGGAGTGGTTGGAGGGTAAGAATCCTGAGAGGAGTGAGGCCAAACAGCCTATATTCCCAAAAATGAGCCAAGATTTTTTTATATGTCACTGTATTAGACTGAACATGCCCATGCAGTCAGTTACAATAGGAAATGTCAATGTAAACAAGTCTTGGTAACACTGTAATTGCAAACTACGGTCAATAGATGGCATTATAACTCTATTGTGAGCTCCACCACAGTTTTCACAGATACATAATGATTAATACCATAAACAATCTTCTCACATTTAGTTTTAATGCTTCTGCTATCCTGTCTTTCACTATCTAATTTTTGCACTGCAATAAATTTGAGCTGTCATTTGGACATTACATTGAATTGCTGGCATAGGCATTGTACAATTACCAGGGTGCGAGCAACATGAATGAAAGAAATGCGCTGGCTTCTAATGTCACACTGTGCTGCCTTTTGTGCTGTTGCTGGTCTGTGTGTACTCTGACCCTTAAAAATATCTATGACTGAAATATGGATCAAAACCTACATGATGAAAGGCATAACCCACCATGCCATGATCAGTCAATGCCTCACAGTGTAAAACTAAAATGCTCTATTATTCTTCAGCATGTAATATTACTGTAAGTGGGTCTCTTCATGGCTTCATTCATGATGCTGGAATATGTACAGTTGTCAAAATAACCACAATTATATTTTATTGCATTCTCATCTTACTGAGGGAGCATTAATTTGGGATAAGTAATGAATGAATAAAGGAATAAATACATTTAAAAATCACTGCTTCAAACAACAAGAGCATGTAGATTATAAATGAACATGTGTAAGATAAGTTAATACTTTTTGTCAGCTATTCCCCCCTCCTCTTTGTCCCCTGTCCGGGTTTGTTTTCTTTCTTGGATAGACTTACCTTCAGCAGTAGTCTCCTCTAAGCTTCTCTCTGAACCTCAAAGATTTTTGCTCTTCACACTTTATGTCAAAGCAAAATCTCAGACTCCTTCCTCCTGTTCAACTCGTTCTCTCCCCTCACCCCACAGCTCGGTAAAAACACGATTCCCCTGAAGTCTCCGTCAGACAATTTACAAGCTATTAAAGCTTGGATTTTCGAAGGAAGCTGACTCGATGAGGAACAGGCCAGCAAGGGAGATAAAGAGCTTCACAGTGCTAAGGTCCTGGGAAATGAACTAGTCAGGTACCACAGAGCACATCAGTTTTTTTATAGACAGTCAGATTAACGCATTACCAGGAAGCTCATACGTTACACTATCTCATCATCACTGGCTGTGGCAAGGAAATGATATAGATGCCATCTTGTCATTGGCAATGAATAAGTTAAATCCCTGGAATTTACTTTAAAAAGAATCTATTAGGAAATTTGGCTCTAGGGTTATGATGTGGCTGGCATTGACATGAACCTTTGTGATTGAATATGTAGTAATTGACTAGAGGTTAAATATTTAATCCTGATGCTGAGATTGGGAGAAAATTGGGGTCACCGTCTCTGGACCTTAAGCAGTAAGATAAAACATGGGATTCAATGTGCTTGCATTCAAGTAGTTTGTACTCAAACAGCATTCAAATTTTGGCAATGGAGTCTAGCCCCATCCAGCAAGTCTCCTAAAAATAGTTAAACCCTACCCAATGTGCAGTGACTCTTAAAACATCTCAGTACATAAAGGTGAATGTAACTGCATAGTGCCGATAAACAAATTCCAAAATTGTCGGATTATTCTCTTTCCTCTGCTATCATGCCCTTTTCCCCATAAATGCAATGAAAGTATACGGATCCCGTACCAATTGCTGGTTTGATAATTGTGAAATAGGGGCATCAGGCGAAGTTTCCCCCCTGTGTCCCATTCCAAATGCCTTCTCTATAAAAATATCTGCTACAATACTTAAATGTTAACATGGATTACATCTCTGCTGGAGACGTTAAACAGTCAGCTTTTGAAAACTGTTACAGTTAAATCTCTTTAGATTTTCTTCAACATCCACGAAAGTGTTCTGGCATTTAGTGATAAAAAGATAGGCCTTGTTCCAACAGCCATATAAAAATAAAGCCAGAATCTTCACAGATCTTGAGTTAACTGATCTTGGGCGGTTTCTGTGTGTCCTTCCTGTGGAATGCCTGGGTTTTTCTCAGTGCTCCAATTTCCTCACGCAGTCCAAAGACATACTGGGTAGGTTAATTGGCTATTGTAACCTGTCCTGTGATTAGGTTAGGGTTCATTGGGTCTGTCGGTCGTTGCTGAAGGGATGGGGGCTCGAAGGGCCGGAAGAGACTACTCCATGCAGTATCACTAAGATAAAATAAAAATGAAGATTGTAAGTTGGGTTTAGTGTAGCAATAGTGGGGTTGATGCCAGAAATCCAGTTAATAGTCTGCACATGATCACACAGAATTCTGAAGGAACTTGCGGGTCAGGCAGCATCTGTGGAAATGAATGAACAGTCGACGTTTCAGGCCAAGGCCCTTCTTCGTTGTCTCGTGAATATAGTGTTTTTCACAGATGCACATAGAAAGCATCCTCTCCGGATGCATCACGGCTTGGTATGACAACTGCTCCGCCCAAAGCTGCACGAAATTACGGAGCAATACAAACGCAGCCCAGTCCAGCACACAAGTCAGCCTCCCCTCACTTGTCTTTGTCTACAATTCCTGCTGCCTCAGGAAGGCAACCCATATAATCAGGGAATCTACCCACCCCAGTCATAGTCTTCTCACCTCACTCAGAAGGTACAAAAGCTTAGGAACATGTACCACCGGGCTCAAGGATAGCTTCTACCCTGCTGCTGTGAATCCTATTGAAAGAACCCTCAATACAATAAAAGAAGAGCTCTTGATTTCTCAGTTTATCACAGGTTTACCTTATTGTCTACCTGCACCACACTTTCTCGGTAACTATAACACTATAACACTATGCTCTGTTATTTTCTTACTGTACTTACCTTGACATACTTACAAATGGAATGATCTCTGTCTGTGGGCATACAAACAAGATTTTTTTCACAGCACGTGAAAAAACAATAAATCAATTACTAAAGACCAAAATTAGGAGGAAAGTACATCTAGCTTCTTTTGTTATAAAGCCTCCCCAAGACCGTCTCTGCACCCAGACTGTCACCAATTTACCCGCTAACAGTCACAAGTAAAACTCATCCATGATACTTGCAAATGGGGAACTGTTTCCACTGGATCTGTAAATCTACCTTTCAATTATCTCCCCAAAACAACTGTGGGAGTACCTCCACCAGAAGGATTTCAGCAGTTCAAGGAGATAGCTCACCACCACCTTCTTGTGGGCTGCTGGACATCAGCCATAAAGGTTAGTCCTGTGATGATACCTCAATCCAATAGTTGAGTAAATTTAAACATGTATAGAATGCATCTCCTTAAAAAGAAAAATAGTCTCTGATATACCGTGCCTCAAAAAGTTCAGGACAAGAAAAGAAAACGTACGGGAAAGTAGCAGTCTTGACCCAAGGGAGCAACTGTCTTTGTCACTACTTTCTAATGTTGGAACTAAGTGACATCCATCCTTTTAACTGTACGTCAAATAGCAATCAATCCAGGCTTCGTCTGTGCATCTTTTGAATTTGGTGAAGCCTCCGATACTAACAGTATTAGATTCGATTATGAGGACACTCAGTCCTCGTTTATTGTCATTTAGAAATGCATGCATTAAGAAATGATACAATGTTCCTCTAGAATGATATCACAGAAACACAGGACCAAGACTAAAACTGACAAAAAAACACATAATTATAACATATAGTTACAACAGTGCAAAGCAATACCGTAATTTGATAAAGAGCAGACCATGGGCATGGTAAAAAAAGTCTCAAAGTCCTGATAGCCCATCATCTCACGCAGACGGTAGAAGGGAGAAACTCTCCCTGCCATGAACCTCCAGCGTCGCAAACTTGCCGATGCAGCACCCTGGAAGCACCCGACCACAGCCGACTCTGAGTCCGTCCGAAAACTTCGAGCCTCCGACCAGCCTTCCGACACCGAGCACCGAGCACCATCTCTGCTGAGCGCTTTGACCCCGCCCCGGCCGCCGAGCAACAAGCAAAGCCGAGGACTCGGGGCCTTCCCCTCCGAGATTCTGGACCACACAGCAGCAGCAGCGAAGCAGGCATTTCAGAAGTTTCACCAGATGTTCCTCCGTGCTCTCACCTCCGTCTCCATCAAATCAGGATTGTGCACGGCATCCTACTTGACAGATAACAGATATTCATCACCGGAGTGGCTGCTGCGCGCTGCATCGCGCCGCTATTTTCTCCTCTCCTCACTTTACTTTTACTTTATTAAAGTAAAATACCAATCTAAAATAGTATTGTGTCAACCCCAATGACAATAATTTGATTATGCATGCTTTGTGGTTTCAAAGGAAGACAGCTGTGCATCAATTTAGCAAAGGTAAAGCAAATAATAACCTTTATTAAAAATCTTTTGTTTTGGAATTTGTATTCCAATACTTGGCAATCATTTCTAGCCCATGGTTGCATTGGACACTTATTTAGACTTTGATAAAACTCGTATTAAATG
The DNA here is from genome assembly GCF_963921235.1 of Mobula hypostoma. Classification (NCBI taxonomy): domain Eukaryota; kingdom Metazoa; phylum Chordata; class Chondrichthyes; order Myliobatiformes; family Myliobatidae; genus Mobula; species Mobula hypostoma. Next base: position 32,834,215 of record NC_086120.1, read on the forward strand.
ACATAATCCTGTCTGCTTAAGTGTAAACATTTGGGCCTATTAATTTTCAGCAAGTGTAGAAGAGACTACTGTGCCAGAGGGGAAGATCTGAACACACCAGGAAACGTCATCATAGACACATCCACCAAATCGTCATCCTTTCGAAAGAAGGCTGCCAACAATATTTTGAAGTGTAGCTCTTGCATATGAGGAATTAAGTGCAACAGCTGCTTTAAGGCTGCTCCAAGAACAACAATATCCTTGGTTAACTATGGTAATCTTGAATGTACCATGCTTCAGATTAAGTTGGGAGATGATCCTTGTTTCCTCAGTGCTTCTGTTCCAGGAGTTTCATAAAACTTAGAACATAGAATAGTACAGCACATTACAGGCCCTTTGGCCCACAATGTTGTGCCAACCCTCAAACCCTGCCTCCCATATAACCCCCCACCTTAAATTCCTCCATATACCTGTCTAGTAGTCTCTTAAACTTCGCTAGAGTATCTGCCTCCAGCACTGACTCAGGCAGTGCACTCCACACACCAACCACTCTCTGAGTTAAAAACCTTCCTCTAATATCCCCCTTGAGCTTCCCACCCCTTACCTTAAAGCCATGTCCTCTTGTATTGAGCAGCGGTGCCCTGGGGAAGAGGCACTGGCTATCCACTCGATCTATTCCTCTTAATATCTTGTACACCTCTATCATGTCTCCTCTCATCCTTCTTCTCTCCAAAGAGTAAAGCCCTAGCTTCCTTAATCTCTGATCATAATGCATACTCTCTAAACCAGGCAGCATCCTGGTAAATCTCCTCTGTACCCTTTCTTACTTCAGCAGAAGAACCCAATACACTGCAAAGTAATCAAGCTGAAATATTTATTTTGCTGCTTTGTCTGACCTGCTAAACGTTTAAAGCATTTCAGATCATAAGACCATAAAACATACAAGCAGAATTAGAACATCCGGCCCATTGAGTTTGCTCTGCTATTTTCATGATGGCTGATTTATTATCCCTCTCTACTCCTTTCTCTTGCCTTCTCCCTTTAACCTTTGACACCCTTACTAATTAAGAACCTTTTCAGCGTTTATTTCTGCATGTCTATAGATATTTAGCATAAGGAACTGTTCCAAGACCAGTACATTACTAAATAGTAGCTTGGAACCTGAGGGGAAATGTCAGCTATTGGGTTGACATTCACCAATATTATTCCTTGTAACTGACATTTTCAAGATTATGTGTAAAAATGGATATAGAAGCTGCTGTCAGTGATTCACTGTTGGACAACAGATTGTACTCCAATGCTTAGCTCCTTGAGTTCAGCCAGAGAGCAAGAACACAGACAAAAACAGCCCAATTTCAGACTTGTCAAAGAATCTTGCACCAGGGCATGGGTGAGCGTAGCCAGTCCTTTCCCCTGGATTCAAATGGAATGGCTGTGCAAGTTCTCAAGTAAGTGCTTGCAACTTTCAGAACTTTTAAACAGGATTTTAGTATTTTAAATCCTTCCTACAAATGATCTTTCCAAGCAAATTTGAAAATACTTAAAAGGATATAATTTGCAGGAGTATGAGCAAAAGTCGGAGGAGTGGGTCTTTCTGGTTTGTACTTGCTGCCATGAGCTGAGTGATCCAAGTGGCCTTTTTCATGCTGTCAACTTTCCAGGATTCTGATTGGCAACTTAATCCATTTAATAGGGTTTTTAAATATTTAGATATTTTTAAGTGCTGTAAGTTCTTTTTAAATCTTGTTCAGGTTCTTTGATTTTCTTTATGTTTTAATTTTTAAAAAAACTTTTTAAATGTTTCTGCATGCTTTTGAATGTCTCAGAAACATTCTGGAAAGCTTAGACTGTTATAACTGTCCTTAAACTGAAGTCATAATATTGGCTCTCAATTTTGTTTCTTGTTTTTTTTTGTATAATGTTCAGGAGCAATTATTACCCTTTAAAGACCAGGCTCCTAAATCTGCATGGATAACCTCACTCACTTTAGCAAGTTAAGGACTCACTTTCATAGACTCCACAAGTCATGTCCTCAGTTTTATCTATCTATCTACTTCTGTATTTCTTTATTTATACCATTTGTCCTCTTGCACACTGGTTGTTTGTCAGTCTTTGTATGTAGTTTTACTTTGATTTTTTTTGTTCTACTGTGAATGCCTGCAGGGCAATAAACCTCAGGGTAGGATATGGTGATAGATACGTACTTCAATATTAAAATTACTTTAAACTTTGACATTTGAAATTGGGCCTGTTTTAAGCTGCTGCACATGATGCTGCTTGCATAATGAATTAGCTTTCCCATCAAAAAATCCTCTCAGGGGTTTCTGGAAATTTTTACTGGAAGGTTCTTGAAAATTATCTTAACCAGGTGTCTGTGGTTAGTCAGGAATACTCAAAGTTGATTGAAAATTCTCAGCCAAAATTGGAGACCATATTAGGACAGGAGTTGAATAGCCTAATCACTTACTTAAGTACAGTGCCTTCAAAAAATATTCAGCCCCCACAACTACTTTCACACATTACTGCCTGGTTTTCTAAATTTAAGATATATTGAAGTAGGATTTTTTGAGTTAATCTATAAAACTGTGTATCATGTCAAAACAAACGAAAATTTACTAAACCTCTCCACAATTTACTAAAAATTAAAAACCAAAATTGTGAGGCTGAAGAAGTATTCATCTCCTTGGTAATAACTACACTAACTTTCATCATGTGCAATACTGTATATTACCTTAGCAACGCACTCAATTTGTTGATGTACAAATTTGGAGGATCACATATTTTCAATGAATTCATAAGGATCAATACCCCCTTTCTCTGTAAGATCCAACAGACTGGTAGATTTCCAACAAACCAAACCAAATGAAGACAAAAGAGGATTTAAGACAGTCAGAGAAGTGATAATGAAGAAGCACAAGTAAGGGGAAGAGTGCAAGACCATCTCAAAGGCACTGAACATACCTGAACTGAACTGCTCAGTGCAGTCCATTGTGAAAAAGTGGAAAAAATATGAAACCACAGCCATAATGCCAAGGGCAAGGGCAGCCCCTCGAAACTTAGTCACCAGAAAGGAATGGCACTTGAAAGAAAGGCTACAGTCACTCTGAATGAGCTGCAGAAGTTGGTGGCTGCAACTGGAAATGTAGTTCATGGAACCACAATCTCTAAGGCCTTGCACAAAAGGGGTATTTGTGGAAAGGTGGCAAGGAAGAAGACCCGGCTGACTTGGCAAAGCATAATTTAGAAAATACTGTAAACATGTGGAAGAAGGTCTTCTGGTTGGATGAGAATAAAGTGGAATATTTTGGCCTTAACTCTAAGTGGTATATATGGCATAAATCCAATATTGTGCAGCAACCTGGTAAGATCATCCCTACTGTAAAGTATGGTGGTGGTAGCATCATGCAATGGGGACGCTTTACATTTCAAGAGCTGGAAATCTGGTCAGGATTGATGGAGGGATGAATGTTGCTAGATATAGACATATCCTGGATAAAAAACCTGCTAGCCTCTGTCGGAAAGCTTAAACTGGGGAGGAAATTCGTCTTTCAGCAGGACAACAACCCAAAGCACACTGCCAGAACAACCACAGTGTGGGTTCAACTGAAGAAAATCGATGCCCTTGAGTGGCCCAGTCAAAGACCTGACCTTAACCCGATCAAATATCTCTGGCAAAACCTTAAGATTGCTGTTCACCACTGCTCCCTAATTAAACAGTACAGCTTGAGCAGTGCAGTGAGGAGGAATAGGAAAATCTTGCTCCATCGCATTATGCAAAGCTAATAGGGACTTATCCAAAAAGACTACTGGCTGTAACATCTGTGAGAGGTGGTTCAGCTAAATACTGAGCAAAGGGGGGGGGGGTAAATACTTTCGAACTGCTGACATTTCAATTCTTGAATTTTTTAGTTATTCATGTTTTACAATTTTCCCTGTTTTGGGGCTCTACTGTGGAGCATTGGATTCACAAATAATAATTCTCAGTTAAATTGATCAGAATCCCTGGATGTGATATTCATTTATGTAAACAAAGGGTTGGGGGCTGAATACTTTTTCAAGGCACTGTACATATAATTATGAAAGGGAGAAGGATAGATGAAAGGGTTTTGCAAGCTATTCCACACCAATTTGACTGGGTGACAGAAGACATGGCTTTTTACATTGGAACAGTAGAGGTTCGGAAAGTGCAAAGCACTAGAATTGGAAGAGACCCAAGATCTCAGAGAACTAGAGGTTTGTAGAGGTGACAAAATAGAGAGGTCAAGGTCATAGTGTGGAATGAGCTGCCAGTGGAAGTAGTGGATGTGGGTTTGATTTCAACATTTGAGAGGTTTGGATAGGTACACGAATGGGAGGGGTATGGAGAGCTATGGTCCAGGTCCAGGTCGATGAGACCAGGCAGAATAATGTGTCTGCGCTGTAATGGTCTATGACTCTATGAGTCTATAAAGTGAGAAATGTAAAATGTGAGGTATTGATAAATCAGTGAACTCTGAGACAATGATGAATGGGTTTTGAGGCTGATTTGGAAATCAACCTTAAGATCCTGGATGAGTTCACGGAGATTACATGGTAGGAGGACAGATGGAGAAGATTTGAACAATCGAGTCCAGAGATACAAAGTCATAGACATGGGTTTTAGTAGCAGTTGTGCTGAGACAGGACTGCATGTGAGTGGTTGAGATAGTAGATATGGGAATGGAAGTATCCGAAATCAGCTCCATGATAGTAAATATTGTAGGGAATGTTAATCTGGTAGAAGTGTAACTGATATTTAATTGCTTGAATTCAGAGCTTTGAATGGGTGCTGAACTGAGTCTATAACATGTTAAAAACAATTCACTGTGGCTAAAGGCAGTTGGGATGCACAGTGGCATTGCGGTTAGAGAAAATCTGTTACAGTACCAGCAACCCATGTTAACTTCCCACCACTGTCTGTAAGCAGTTTGTATACTCTCCCCATGACCACGTGGGTGTCCTCTGGGTGCTTAGTTTCCTCCCAAATTTCAAAGATGTATGAGTTAATAGGTTTATGGGTCACACGGGTGTAACTGGGCAGTGTGGGCTCACTGGGCCAGAAGAGACTTATTACAATGCGGTATCTCCAAATAAGTTCAAAATTCAAAGCAAATTTATTATCAAAGTACATATATGTCACCATATACAACCCTGACATTCACCTTCTTGCGGGCATACTCAGTAAGTCTATTGATTAATAGCCATAACATAATCAATGAAAGACCACACCAATTTTGGCATTCAGGCAGTGAGCAAAAGTTAACAAACATTGCAAATACAAAAATGAAGAAATAATAATAATAATAATGAATAAATAAGCAAAAAATGTCAAGAACGTAAGATGAGGAGTCCTTGAAATTGAGTTCATTTGTTGTGGGAACATATCAATTATCGGGCAAGTGAAGTTGAGTGAAGTTATAAATAAATAAAAGGAAGATATTCACTCTGATGAAGAATACAAGTGAAGGGCGTGCTTGTAAAACTGGAATTAAAATGTGAACTAACATTTTCACACAGAAGGGAAGGAAGGTGAAGAAATGCTTGCAAATTTTGTTCCCTTTCCAACCTCACTCCTTCCGAACACTCTGCTCTCCACTCCCTCCACACCAATTCTAACCTTACTATAAAACCCGCCGATAAGGGGGGTGCTGTTGTAGTCTGGCGTACTGACCTCTACCTTGCCGAGGCACAGCGACAACTCGTGGATACCTCCTCTTATTAACTCCTCGATCATGACCCCACTAAGGAGCACCAGGCCATTGTCTCGCACACCATCACCGACTTTATCTGCTCAGGGAATCTCCCATCCACTGCTACCAACCTTATAGTTCCCACACTCCACACTTCCTGTTTCTACCTCCTACCCAAGATCCACAAACCTGCCTGTTCAGGTAGACCCATTGTCTCAGCTTGCTCCTGCCCCACCAAACTCATTTCTGCATACCTCAACACTGTTTTATCCCCCCTTGTTCAATCCCTTCCCACCTATGTTCGTGACACTTCTCACGCTCTGAAACTTTTCAGTGATTTTAAGTTCCCTGGCCCCCACCACTTTATTTTCACCATGGATGTCCAGTCCCTATATATCTCCATCCCCCATCAGGAAGGTCTCAAAGCTCTACGCTTCTTTTTGGATTCCAGACCTAACCAGTTCCCCTTCACCACCACTCTGCTCCGTCTAGCGGAATTAGTCCTTACGCTTAATAATTTCTCCTTTGGCTCCTCCCACTTCCTCCAAACTAAAGGTGTAGCCATGGGCACCCGTATGGGTCCCAACTATGCCCGCCTTTTTGTCGGCTTTGTGGAACAATCTATGTTCCAAACCTATTCTTGTATCTGTTCCCCACTTTTCCTTCGCTACATCAACGACTGCATTGGCATTGCTTCCTGCACGCATGCTGAGCTCGTTGACTTCATTAACTTTGCCTCCAACTTTCACCCTGCCCTCAAGTTTACCTGGTCCATTTCCGACACCTCCCTCCCCTTTCTAGATCTTTCTGTCTCTATCTCTGGAGACAGTTTATCTATTGATGTCTACTATAAGTCTACTGACTCTCACAGCTATCTGGACTATTCCTCTTCTCACCCTGTCTCTTGCAAAAATACCATCCCCTTCTCGCAATTCCTCCGTCTCTGCCACATCTGCTCTCAGGATGAGGCTTTTCATTCCAGGATGAAGGAGATTAGATTAGATTATGAGGACACGCAGTCCTCCTTTATTGTCATTTAGTAATGCATGCATTAAGAAATGATACAATATTCCTCAGGTGTGATATCACAGAAACACAGGACAGACCAAGACTGAAAAACTAACAAAAACCACATAATTATAACATATAGTTGCAACAGTGCAACAATACCATAACTTGATGAAGAACAGGCCATGGCACAGTAAAAAAGTTCAAAGTCTCTCGAAAGTCCCACATCTCATGCAGACGGGAGAAGGAAGAAAACTCTCCCTGCCATGCCTGACCACAGACCGACTCTGAAATCTTCAAGCTCTGAAGATTTCAAGCTTTGAAAACTTCGAAAACTTCAAGCTCTGATTAGCCCTCCGACACCGAGTACCGAGCACCATCTCTATCCGAATGCTTTGACCTCTGCCTCGTTCACCAGCAGCAGGCAAAGCCGGGGATTTTGGGGCCTTCCCTCCGAAGATTCTCGATCGCACAGTGTTCTCCTTTTTTAAAGAAAGGGGCTTCCCTTCCTCCACCAACAACTCTGCTCTCAAATGCATCTCCCCCATTTCATGCACATCTGCTTTCACTCCATCCTCCCACCACCCCATGAGGAATAGGGTTCCCCTTGTCCTCACCTACCACCCCACCAGGCTCCAGGTCCAACATATAATTCTCCGTAACTTCTGCCACCTCCAACGGGATCCCACCACTAAGCACATCTTTCCCTCCCCCCCTCTCTCTGCTTTCCACAGGGATCGCTCCCTACGCGACTCCCTTGACCATTCGTCCCCTCCATCCCTCCCCACTGATCTCCCTCCTGGCACTTATCCTTGTAAGCGGAACAAGTGCTACACATGCCCTTACACTTCCTCCCTCACTACCATTCAGGGCCCCAGACAGTCCTTCCAGGTGAGGCATCACTTCACCTGTGAGTTGGCTGGGGTGATATACTGCATCTGGTGCTCCCGATGCAGCCTTCTATATACTGGCGAGACCCGGCGCAGACTGGGAGATCGTTTCACTGAACACCTACGCTCTGTCCACTAGAGAAAGCAGGATCTCCCAGTGGCCACACATCTTAATTCCACGTCCCATTCCCATTCTGATATGTCTATCCACGGCCTCCTCTACTGTAAAGATGAAGCCACACTCAGGTTGGAGGAACAGCACTTCATATTCCGTCTGGGTAGCCTCCAACCTGATGGCATGAACATTGACTTCTCTAACTTTCGCTAATGCCCCACCTCCCCCTCGTACCCCATCCATTATTTATATAAACACATTCTTTCTCTCTCTCCTTTTTCTCCCTCTGTTCCTCTGACTATACCCCTTGCCCATCCTCTGGGCTTCCCCCCTCCCCCTTTCTTTCTCCCTAGGCCTCCTGTCCCATGATCCTCTCATTTCCCTTTTGCCAATCAACTGTCCAGCTCTTAGCTTCTTCCCTCCCCCTCCTGTCTTCTCCTATCATTTCGGATCTCCCCCTCCCCCTCCCACTTTCAACTCTCTTACTAACTCTTCCTTCAGTTAGTCCTGACGAAGGGTCTCGGCCCGAAACGTCGACTGTACCTCTTCCTAGAGGTGCTGCCTGGCCTGCAGCGTTCACCAGCAACTTTTATGTGTGTTGCTTGAAATTCCTGCATCTGCAGATTTCCTCGTGTTTGAAATTTTGTGGTTGTTGGGGCTTCGTTGAAAATTTGAAGATTTGAATAGATAGGTTTTTCTTTGGCAATGTATGAGGGATTTGTCTGAAACAGTAGTAAATGAAGATCTGAACAATCAATGGTAGAACAGGGTTCACCTGGTCCTGCTCCAAGCTCTCCATTGAATTATAATCCAGCCAGATTCAGAAAAGAATCAGTGAAGAGAAATTGGAGAAAAAATGATAAACTATTCAGTATAAATGACAAACAGCCAATCCTTACATTACTTGTTATTCAATCTCAGGGTTCCGCTGATATTCATAAAATGGTCAAACTTTGCTGCTTGATGACACTTTAATAACCATTTAATGAAAGTAAAGCATAGTCAGTCCTTGCCAATTGTCCATTACTATCCACATAATGCAATGCCTGCACATTAGCTCTGCAGGCTTTAACCAGGATTGTAAAAAAAAATAAACTTTGGTTTTTATTTCTACCTTTTGCACATTTAAACTTTGCTTTTGAAAATACACAAAAAGTCTCCCAATGGGTTTAAGTGGCAATTTGTTTATCCATCCAGTGACCAACCCCACTTTAGTCTTTCTTAGAATGTAGATATTTCTGACATGATCAAAATTTAGTACCTTTTCCTATTTGCCCTCAAGATATAGGTCAGACCACTTCTTGAACTGCTGTGGTCTGTGTGCATCACCTAACCTCTTTGTCATTCTTTTGGTGGGAGCTGCTGTACTTCTGACAAAGGCTTTGCAGTTTGCAGCAATGTAGATGGCACAAAACGCTACTACCTTGCACAGTCAGGTAGTAAGTAGGTTGTTAACAAGTGGGCTGCTTCATGGAGAGTGTCCTGTTTCTTGAATGTTGGAATCACACTCATTTAAGCAAGTGGCAAAGGTGACTTATACAGAACTGTGCAAAAGTCTTGGGCACATATGTATGCAAAGGTAAAGGCATCCGTTAGTCTTGCGAGACCATGGATCTGCGCCTGGAAAGTCTTCACTCTCCAGGGCGCAGGCCTGGGTGAGGTTGTATGGAAGACCAGCAGTTGCCCATGCTGCAAGTCTCCCCTGTCCACGACACCGATGTTGTCCAAGGGAAGGGCATTAGGACCCACACAGCTTGGCACCAGTGTCGTCGCAGAGCACTGTGTGATTAAGTGCCTTGCTCAAGGACACAACACGTTTCCTTGGCTGGGGCTCGAACTCACGAACTTCAGGTAGCTAGTCCAATGCCTTAACCACTTGGCTACGTGCCCACACATATGTATACAGCTAGTGTGCTTAATACTTTTGCACAGTGCTTTATCTATGAACATGGAGCAGAGGTCAAGTTTGTAAATCTGCCAGGAGCAAAGGATGTTGGGAATGACAAGGGTGGAGCACCATCGGAGGGGTGTGGAACAGATGGAAAAGAAGGAGTGCCGGGGCAGGTGTCGGCACAGGTGTAGGCACACCCAGCCCTGAGACACCAGGCAAGATCATTTGATTCCAAACAATTGGTTTATTCATCATTACAGAATGTCTCCCCAGGGCTTCCCACTCCCTTCCCCTTTTCCCAACCATGATTCCCCTCTCCCTGCCCCCTTCCCACTCTCAGTCCACAATAAAGACCCATATCAAATTCAGGTTTATCATCACTCACATATGACATGAAATTTGTTTATTTTTGGCAACAGTATAGTGCAATACCTGAAGTTACTACAGTGCTCGGCAAAAGTTTTGCACAGGACTGTACCTCCTGAATAAATGGTGAAGAGATTTTGGACCTATGTAAGTTTAGATGAGTGCAGTTGTTCTCTGCTAAGGCACAAGAGATTACCTCAGAACTTCAGGATATGGATGCTGGAGTAATCAACCAAGGTTTTCGTTCAAATTCTCACAGAAGAGACAGGAATTGGATGAGTGTGTTTGCCTTTTGCAGTAAAACAGCTTTGGGCAGACACATATTCAGCCTCTCAGATAAAGGTGACAACTCAGCGAGGATGGAGCTCACCTCCTTTTGCCCTGTGCCTCAGCAGGCGTGCGGGAATGGCAAAAGTAATGACTACACACATTGGTGTCAATAACTAATGGGACGGTTATTTTAATTCTTCTGCCTCTATCCTAAGCTTCTTTGCCACATAAAAGAGTACCGTAAATAGAAACAAAATAAGTAGAATTAAAATACTTGTCAACTTCACATCAGTTTAATAAATGAAAAGCTTTTATCTGTCTGACTCAGTTTTATGTTGCATTTTACAGTGAGTGAACTGGAGGCATGGACATATCATCTATACTAAGAGCTGTTCATGACGGAGACGGATTATCCATCCCCAGGGAGTGCACATTAACCCTCTCTATCCATTATAGTATACATTTCTACCAATAAATTAATTGCTGCTAATGTATTTTATGCATTTCAGATGCTAATAGCATTGCAAAAACAACCGTTTTTTCTTTTAATATAGATGCTGTCATGATCAATTAGACTTAACACTGTAATACCCTAAACTCTTGAAATGATAAAAAGGATGAGCAATTACTGAATGCAGAACAAGATTCAGCAATAGTTCCAGAAGGTAGTGATAAGGGAAGTGACCAAAGGCAAGACAACTTCAAATCTCAATATGATAATGTGTAAGATTGAGTTTACAAATTTTGGGAGAAATTAGTGAGGTGATTCTTCAAGAGATGGTACCTCAGGAAGGCAGCATCCATTATTGAGGACCCTCACTCTCTGGGATATGCTCTCTTCTCATTACTATCTTCTCAGAGGAGGCACAGGAGCATGAGGACCCATACTCAGTGATTCTGAAACAGCCGAGAGTTATGGAGTCGTAGGAAGGTACAGCACTGAAACAGGCCCTTTGGCCTACCTAGTCCATGCCGAACCATTTAAACAACCTACTCCCATCGACCTGTTCCAGGACAATAGTCCTCCATTCTCCTACCATCCATATACCAATCCAAATTTCTCCTAAACATTGAAACCAAGCTCACATGAATCACTTATGCTGGCACTCGTTCTACACTCTCATGATCCTCCGATTGAAGAAGTCTCCCCTCAGGTTCCCCTTAAACTTTCACCCTTAACCCATGACCTCTGGTTGTAGTCCCACCCAACCTCCACTGAAAAAGCCTGCTTGCATTCACCCTATCAATATCCCTCATAATTTTGCATACCTCTATAAATCTCCTCTCAATCTTCTACGTTCCAAGGAATAAAATCCTGATCTATTTAATCTTTCCTTATAACTCAGGTCTTTCAGGTCTTTCAGACCTGGCAACATCCTTTTAAATTTTCTCTGTACTCTTTCAAGCTTCTTCCTGTTGACCATCAGATATTTGAACAGTCTATGAACACATGAACACTACCTTGTTGATCTTTTTTTCGCACTATTTATTTAGGTTAGCAATTGATTGTAATTTTATGTCTTTGCACTGCACTGCTTTTGCAAAACAACACATTTGTATCATTTAAGTCAGCGATAATAAATCTGATTCTGAGAATAAATGACCATCAAATTGCTCAGTATATTTTCCAAGGGAGAATGGTGTGTATCGGAAGGCAATCCGCTACTTTTCTTTTCCCTGGTCATACTGATTGTGGGGTAGACAGGTGCTGTCAGAATAGCTCTGGGGAATGACTGAATTTGTAATTGAGTTGTAAGTGGTATGCATGGTAACCACTTTTCACCACTGGTGACAGGAATGGACGTTTAAGGTGATGGACGGAATAAGGTGCTCTATCCTGAATCAACTAGTCCAAAGTTGAAAGTGATTTTTTTTTAAATCAAAGTACATATACAGTATGTCTGCATGTACAACCCTGAGATTCATTTTCTTGATGGCATCCTCAACAAATCTATGGAACAGTAACTCTAACTGAATCGATGAAAGACCACCCAACTAGGGTGCTCAACCAGAGTGCAGAAGACAACAAACTGTTCAAATGCAGACATAAATAAATGGCAAGAACATGAGATGAAGAGTCCTTGAAAATGAGTGTATTGGCTGTGGGAACATTTCATTGATGGTGTAAGTGAATTTATCCTCTTTTGTTCAAAAGTCTAATGGTTGAGGGGTAGTAACTGTTCTTGAAGTTGGTCATGTGAGTCCTGAGTCTCTTGTACCTTCTTCCTGATGGCAGCAGCGAGAAGAAAGCATGACTTGGGTGGTGGGGAGCCCTGATGGTGGACACTGTTTTCCTACCACAGAGTTTCATATAGATGTGTTCAATGCTTGGGAGGGCTTTACTTGAGAGTGGTCTATGCTGAATCCACAACTTTTTGTAAGAATTTTTGTGCAAGGGCATTAGTGTTTCCATTATAAAGTGAGAATGAAATCCAGCCACAATGCCTCTGTGCTGCTGTATCCCTGGTGGGAGTTCAGCAATGACTAAATGGTGGTCCAGAAGTTTTCACTTGCTAGGATACCACTTCAGTAGAGTTCAATCAAATATTGTCAAGCATTTACCCTGCCACAATTGTCACCTGATTCATAAATGGATGATCTGGAGAGGTGGCGGATGAAAGGGAATGATGGCTATAGGTTGCTGGTAAATATATTGGAGGAAATTGCCCAGGTATCTCTTATGGACTTAAATAACCACAGGCAACAATTTCTTTGCTGCATCACAGATAAACTTCTAAGCTCAGGATTTCCCTCTCTGAGTCTTTCTGTTGCTCTCACTTCCTTATTAAAATAATTGTTCTTTAATTGCTCCCATGAAGAGCCTGTGACATATTATTCCATTAAGTAGCCATATAAATGCATGGGACATAAAGGATGACACCAATATGGAGCAACAAACAAGATGTTAGAGGAACTCTGCATGTAAACAGGATCTTTGGAAGGAAATTAACAGTTGATATTTCAGGTTGAGAACCTTCACCTGAACCTTTACGCTTCACCTGTCCAGATGAACGGTCTCAACCTGAGACATCGACTGTCCATTTTGCTTCACTGATGTTGCCTGACCCATTGATTTAGTCTGCCATTTTATTTGTTGTGCGTAAATACAAGTTACTGTTTGCAGTGCAAGGAATTCCTTCTGTTTGCCGTTGGTTGCTATTCCTGCATTACTGACAGCATGCACGTTGGCTGGAAAGCCATGATTTCTCCTCTAAGAGCAATAGAGAGGCAAAGTTTTGCTCTAATTTAGAGGAAAATGCAACAATGTATACGTCCCTATTTTTCTCCATTATGCATTAATGGTATGTGCGTGTCATTGGCCAAACCTAAATGCCTTTGTAAAGGGTATGATGAGGCACTTTCCTGAACCACTGTAGCCCGCCAGATGTTAGAAAGGCATTCAGGATCTATGCAGCTACGATGAAGCAATCAGAATCAGGTTTAGTATCACTGGCATATGTTGTGAAATTTGATATTTTTCAGCAGCAGTGCATTGCAATACATAGTGATGAAACCTATACATTACAATAAAAAGTATACATAAAAATAAATTTAATAGTTAGTGCAAAAAGAGATGAAAAATCCCAAGGTAGAGTTCATGGGTTCATTGTCCATTCAGAAATCTGATGGCAGAGAGGAAGAAACTGATCCTGAAATGTTGAGTGTGTATTTTTAGTCTCCTGTAGCTTCTTCTTGATGGTAGCAATGAGAACAGGGCATTTCCTGGGTGATGGAGGTCCTTAATGATGGATGCTGCTTTTTAGATGCATTGCCTTTTGAAGTTGTTCTGGATGCTGAGGAGGCTAGTTCCTATGATGGAGCTGACTGAGTTTACAACTTTCTGCAGCTTATTCCCATCCTGTGCAGTGGCCCCTCCATACCAGATGTTGATGCAACCAGTTAGAATGCTCTCCACTGTACATCTGTAGAAAGTTGTGAGCATCTTTGGTGACATGCCAATTCTCCTCAAAGTCCTGATGAAATATAGACACTGTCATGCCTTCTTTGTAATTGCATCAATATGTTGGGCCCAGGATAGATCTTCAGAGATGTTGACACCCAGAAACTTGAAACTGCTCACTCTTTCTAATTCTGATCCTTCAATGAAACCTGACGCATGTTTGCTCGTCCTACCCTTCCTAAAGTCCACTATCAATTCCTTCGTCTTACTGCGGTTGAGTGCAATGTTGTTGCTGCGACTCCACTCCACCAGCTGATCTATTTCGCTCCTGTACGCCTCCTCCTCATCATCTGAAATTAACAACAGTTGTGTCATTGGCAAATTTAAAGATGGCACTTGAGCTGTGCCTAGCCACCCAGTCATGGGTGTAGAGAGAGTAGAGTAGTAGAGCACACACCCTTGAGGTGCGCCAGTGATGGTTGTCAGCGAGGAGGAGATTTTATTTCTGATCCACGACTGTGGTCTCCCGGTGAGGAAGACAAGAATCCAGTTGCAGAGGGTGGTACAGAGGCCCAGGTATTGGAGCTTTTGATTGGAACTGAGGGTGTGATTGTGTTGAACACTGAGCTATAGTCAATAAACAACAGTCTGGCGTGGGTATTGCTGTTGTCCAGATGCTCGAAGGCTGAGTGGAGAACGGGTGAGATTCCATCCGTTGTGGACCTATTGTGACAATAAGCAAATTGCAATGGGTCCAGGTCCTTGCATAAGCAGGAGTTGATTCCAGCCATATCAACCTCTCAAAGCACTTCATCACAGTAGATGTGAATGCACTGTATGACAGTACTTGGGGCAGCTCACCCTGCTCTTCTTGGGCACCGGTATGATTGTCACCCTTTTGAAGTATCCCCTACTGTAGCAGTGAGAGACTGAAGATGTCCTTGAACACTCCCATCAGTTGGCACAGGTTTTCAGAACTCTACTAGGTACACCATCAGGGCCTGATGTCTTGTGAGGATTCACCCTCTTGAAAGATGTTCTGACATCAGCCAGAACACTATGTCCAACACACACAAAATGCTGGATCAGCAAGTCAGGCAGCATCTACGAAGGGCAATAAACAGTCAGCATTTTGGGCCAAGACCCTACATCAGGACTGGAAAGGAAGGGGACAGAAGCCAGAATAAGAAGGAGGAGGGAAGGGAAGGTGTACAAGCTATCTAGTTGTAGCTGAGCAACTGATGAAAGATGCTGGAGGAACTCAGCAAGTCATAGGCATTAATGGAGGGGAATGAACAGTAAACATTCTGGGCTGAGAACCTCCTCGAAATTTCAACTGTTTATTCCCCTCCATAGATGCTACCTGAGTTGCTGATTTCTTCCAACATTTTGTGTGTGTTGTTCACAATTACCACCATTTGACGGTTCTCTTGTATTTAGGTGATAGGTGACACTAAGTGAGGGGGAGAGTGGATGGGTGAGGGAGGGGGTATGAAGTTAGAAGCAGGGAGGTGAAAGGTCAAGATGGCTTGTGACTCAGAGGGAAGCTGCAGACAATGTTGTTTCTATTTGACTGTTTTATCACCATTTTGGTGAGATGCTGATGGACAATGCACACTGTAGACACTCCCTGAAAAATGAGACTCAAGATGAAATTCATGGTTAAGACATTAGAAGGACATAATTACCTTCTTTAATTTTGGAATGGATGAGGCATCTAGTACTGGATTTCTTCCACAGTTAAAAAAAAACATGGATATTTGAGTACATGTAAAATCTTTTAAAAAAATTAGTCTGCTTGAAGACCAAGAGTGGTGATGCTTGATCATTATGCCATTGTAGGAGTCAAAATAGAAGCATTCGTCTATAATTGGATTGTCTCCTGTTCTTTTGAACTTACAATAATATCATAGAAATAGTAACTATTTATAAATGGAATGAATGAAATGGGCAGCATAAGCTTTACAAAGTCGAACCTAAATGATGACATATTGAATAATTACCTTCTTTTAATGGAGGTAAAATTTGGGACACTTGAATTATAAACCTCCCCCGCAATGCCAAAAATGCTCCTTACTAAAATAAAGTGTAATGAAATAAACAGGATGGGACGAAGTTAACTGGTTGAAAACAATTAATTAGCTGAAAAATTATTTGAGGCACTTAGAAGGCAGGGATTTGATAATAGTCACAGACACTATGCAGGATCTAAAGCTGCAGTTACTTTTCAGTTACTTTGTAAAGCTAAGGAAATTATTATTGGGAGGGGAACCAATTCCCTGATGCGTCCCACACCCGAATTTCTTTCCAGTGATACTTCCTACAAGAGCGTTACATGACTCAAACTTAAAATGTTTCCTGGGTTAATTTAATATAAACTGGAATTTATTCTTTATTCCTTTTAGCTAAATTTAATTACAATTACACTGTAGTAATTTTATTCCATTTTTATTTTCAGTGAAATATCAAATAATCTACCAATCCTGAAGTCAAAATAGAAATATCCATTGCATAACTGTGTACGGTAGAATACTGGTTAAGTCATAAATATCATTGAACTGGAGATATGAACTCAAATTCCATTATTGCCGTTTGTGAACTTACAGTAAGTTCAGGCAAGTAAATATATGCGGATTTTTCAAAATAATTGATAATGATAATTATAACCATGTTAAAATATTCGAGCTTACTTATGTCCATCGCAGAAGGAAATCCACCCCCTGTAGCCAATCTAGTAAAATGTGACTCCAGGTCAACAACTGTCTGGTTTGCTTGGAACTACCGAAATGGCGTGCAATGTTTGTATGCACAATACTAGAAACTGACAGCCTATTCTGACCTCAAAAAAATCACCAGATGGAGAGATCTTTATTTGAAGATTTTCTCATTTTTTCTTTGATGGAATGTAACATCCTCACCAACCCATGGGAATACCTTACCCATGACTAGTGAGTCCTGGGGTCATTACCAAAGATCAAAGCCCGAAGTTCAATTGGGAAGTCTAAAGTCGAGACCTACTGGCCAAAGCCCTGTTTATGTGAGTCTGCGAGTCTACTGGGGAAGTCAGAGGTCTGATGCCAGAGAGTCCACGAGTCCGCTGGAGGTGCCTGTCCTGGAGTTGGAGGTCTATATGTGTATGTGAGTGAGTGGGTGGGAGGAAGGGGGCTTGTGTGGCTATTGCTTGTGTTGTTCTGCTGAACACTGTGGACATGCTATGTTGGCGCCACAATGTGTGGTGACACTTGCAGGCTACCCCTAGCATATTCTGAAGTTGCGTTGGTTGTTAACACAAATGATACCTTTCACTATATGTTTCGATGTAGATGTGATAAATAAATTAATCTGAATCTAAGCAGTCAAGCTGGAGAAGGAGCTTTTGGGACATCTGCGAGAACTTTGACCTCCAAAATGATCCACTCAGCCACCCTGACAGTCGCCTCCTGCCTCTCCTGTGGCAACATCTGTGGTGCTAACATTGGCCTCATCAGTCAACTCAAAACCTATAGAACTGGAGTGGAGGAAAGATACCCTTGATCCTAAGGGATTGCTTCAGAATAAGATCAATAACCTTCGGCATAGTGCAATGTGATGTTTCCTGATATGATTCATCCCATTCCAGGAGCTGAGTATGACAATGAGATCTCTATTGTTAGTCTCTGGGGAGTGTAAAAACCCAGCATCCATTATAGGAGATTGAGAATGTCCTTGCTGAAGAATTTCTGCCACCAGCTGGAAATTTCTTGTAGTGATGAAACCCAGAATAAGATGCTTGTTTCAAGATTCTGGTGTTGACATTAGACAATGCAGCCTGCCCTCCAGAGCTGGGAACCGGCAATACAGTGACTTAATTACTATTTATTCATTCATAGATTGTAGATGTACATGGCATCAATGGCAATTATTGCCAGATTCTAATTGTTCCAGAATTGAGGAGGCAGTTAAGAGTCAATCATAATGGAGAGGATCTGGAGTTATTTATAGGCAAGGCTCAGAATGTTTTAATGTTTCCTGAAGAACATTAGCAAACATTAGATGAGTGGTTTTATAACTACTATCTTTATCTCTAACTTTATTTGGATACTTGGTTAAATTCCTCAGCTGTATGAGTTTCTGAGTCACATTCTGCATCAGTTGTCCAGAACGCTGCAGCTCATACAGCCACTTGATGATTGCAATACTGTACAATAGCACTGGCCTGTGTTGGAGTTTTTTAAGGTAAAACTTGAAATAAATTTATTATCAAAGTAGTCACCATATACTACCTTGAGATTCATGTTCTTGCAGGCATTGACAGGAAAATAAAGAAATACTATGGAGTTTATAAAATACTATACATGAACAAAGACTGATAAATAACGAATGTGCAGAAAAAGACAAATTCTGCAACTAAACAAGTAATATTGTACTGAGAATCTGGGTTGTGGAGTCCTTGAAAGTGAGTCTATAAGTTTTAGAGTAAATTCAGAGTTGAAGTGAGTGAAGTTGCCCATGCTAGTTCAGGAGCCTGATTGTTGTTGGGTAATAACTATACCTGAACCCGGTGGTGTGGGACCTATGGCTTCTGTACCTCCTGCCCGATGGCAGTAGCAAGAAGAGAGCATGGCCTGGATGGTGGGGGTCCTTGATGACAGACGTTTGTTTCTTGTGGCAGCGTTTCTTGTAAATGTACTCAACGGCTGGGAGGGTTTAGCCCATGAAAGACGGGGCATCACAGTCCAAGAGTTCAGGAAATCCTTGAACCCGTGTTATGCCGTTCAGTGTTCCCACAGGGAAGTGACTGCATGCTGGCCCTGGGGAGGATTGGCTCTTGCACTGATCAGATAGCCGAACAGCACCAGGTGCCTTCGATCCTAATTTCTGAGCCGCAAATTCCCGAGCGGAACTCCGGAGGTCAACCCAATAATATATGGGTTGCATTTGGAGTCTCATGGTTTGTAATCAAAACATGCCGGTGTGTGTATCCTCTTGATAATCTCTCTCTTGCCATCACTTGAGCTGAGTATGATGTTTTCCGGAGGGGCTGTTTAACGGTGTGGTCCTCAAGTGGCTGTACAGGCTGATCTGGGATCCACATATTCCAAGATGTTAGGGTGGATTCCTTTCATGGAGAATGCCTGTGCATGATTTTGTTTGACGTAGGGAGGCTGATGCATGGGCAGCCACCACCTGATCCTTGACAGTTTGGGCTCAGAGTGCAGCGGCGTGCAATGCAAGGCGACGGAGGTCCCTTCACTGCTGCTGCCTTCCTCCACCGTCACAACTGTTTGATACGTCATAATCTTTTGCCAGCTCTACACCTGAGCTCCTGATTCGATCACTCTTTGACTGGAACCATCCCCTTGACCTTACACTAGGAGCTAAGTGCCAGATGGCTCAATTCCAGCGACCATCGCTCTTGGCATCTCAGGAACTCATGAGCCTCTCCACCATGAAAGGATGATGCTGGTACCCCAGTGACTGCTGGATCTGGCAGGGGAGTGGGGTGGTGGGAAGAGATCTATCACACATGCTATTGCTCTGGTAGTCAGCTCAACCATACCGCCAGTAACTCAGCTACAGCACAATCACCAGTGTTCCTTTAAAAAGAGTTCAGAAAGCTATGGCAGCTATCACTAAGTGACATTACACATATGTGAGTTATCACCTTCGATCTCCATCGGGTGGTAAAATAAATTACCGATCACAAACCACAGAATAAAGAGAATAGGATTAGGCAGCTGTAATCTCATTGAGAGCTTTGTATTATGTCATAAATTACAAGAGCTAAGCACAAGTGATTTATCACTTGTCATGCAAACCCTGAAATTAATATACAGCCTACAAATCATTCTTTGTTGGAACCTAAGTGCTTACTGGTTGCAGTAAATGGTGATGGGTGCATCTCCACTGGGTCAATGCCTACATTATTAAATTATGTCCAAGATACGACTAGAAGACCAAGACTGCAAACATAAATTTCCTCCACATTTTTCCAGTCTTTAAACAAAGCATCTGACACAGTCTCTGGACATACAGCATAAACTGTAACCAATTATGCACTGTTTTGATTGGCTGTTCTTCTAATGTGAGAAGCACAGCAGTCAATCTGTGCACAGTAAGCTCCCACAAACAGAGAGCTCATTTTGAGGAGCAAATAGATAATTTATTTTAATGATGCTGGTCGAGAGATTACTTCGAGATAAATTCACAGGCAAATCCCCAGCTCTTCCTCAAAGTCATCCCAGGGAATCTTTTTTGTCCAGCTGAGAGGACCAGCAGCGTCGCTGTTTCGAGTCAGAGTCGTAGAACACTACAGTACAGAAACAGGCCCTTCACTCCTCCCCTGCCCATTTAGTCCATGTTAAACTATTATCCTGCCTAGTCCCATCAATCTGCGCCTGGCCCATAGACCTCTATGCCCCTCCATCCATGTACCTAAACAAACTTCTCTTAAATGTTGAAATGGAACCCATATCCACCACTTCCTCTGTCGGCTTGTTCCACCCACTAAGAGGAGTTTCCCCTCATGTTCCCCTTAATCATTTCATCTTTCAACCTTAAACTACGACCTCTAGTTCTAACCTCACCCAACCTCAGCAGAAAAAAACAACTTGCATTAGCCCTGTCTACACCCCACGTAACTTCATAATGTCATATTGTCATTTTTATATTTATTAAGACCATAAGATATAGGAACTGGATTCAGCCATTTGTCCCATTGAGCCTTCTCTGCCATTTCATCATGGCTGATCTATTTTTCCTCTCAGCCCCGACCTCCTGCTTTGCCCCTGTTTCTCTTCATGCCCTGACCAATCAAGAATAGATCAACCTCTGCCTTAAATATACATAAAGACTTGGCCTCCACAGCTGCCCGTGGCAACAAATTCCACAGATTCACCACTCTCTGGCTAAGGGAAATCCTCTTCATCTCCGTTCTAAAAGGGAACCCCCCCCCCCATTCTGTGGCTGTGTCCTCTGGTCTTAGACTCTCCTACCATAGGAAACATCCTCTCCACAACCACTCTATCAAGGCCTTTCACCATTTGATAGGTCACATTAATGTCACATTGTAAAGGACGACACCTCCTACAATACTGCACTCCCTCAGTACTCACTCCTGTGGCCGCAGAGGGTTTGTCTTCATTTCCTTGCAGTAGGAATTGGGCCCACAAAGTGCTGACTCAAGGGAAAAAGTGCAGCTGAAGCACCCAAGCGATTTTGTTGTCTCGTAGGGCCAGTCTCATGCTCTTGCACTCCACTCAAACGGAGATTCTTCCTCAGTGCCGATGAATATGAACAACTGTGTAAGGTGTGATGGCAAGTTTTGATCCTGTCCTTAATCAATCACCCATACTCCAGGCAGAGTCACCAGTCTGGGATGGTGATCAGGGCAGGATTATTCCTCTCCCCCCACTATTCTGAGGCCTCTTGTGACTCCTCCATCAGCAGCCAAAACTTCACCAGCTAAGACAAAGCAATTAATTTATCAGGGAAATGTGCAATAGATTACTGGGTAAGTGTCTGGCCAGTACACATACTAAACAGGATATGTCAAGGCTAGGAGATAAATCGGTGCGGAGTGTAGATCAGGTAACTCACAGGCAGCGAAACTGCTCATGAGTTATGGTCAGTCTCACAAGTGAAGATATTTATCACATTTTACTGGCACCCAGGGTCTTATACCGCTCATTGAAAATATATTTTAAAAACAAATTTGTAACTTCATGTGCATGAATGCATCAAAACTTTGTGTCAAGCAGGGCTGAAAAGAGGAGGGGATGAAAGGAAGATTGCCATGCCTTGACACCAGACATAACTAAATCATGAATCTATTTATAGGTTAAAAACAAACCAGATTTTGTAATGCTTCATGTCAAAGGAATCACCATTACCCATTCCTCCATCCCTGGATGTTAGTGAACTGATCCCTGGTTGTTGAGAACAGCATTTGCAAAAGGGCTATTTGGCCAATTGTCCTATCCTTCCTATCAATGTCCAGCTCCCTCTTTATTTCAAGAGTAGAATCGGAATCAGGTTTATTATCACTGGCAAATGTTGTGATGTACGTTGTTTTGTGGTAGTATTACAGTGCGACACATAAAATATACTATATATTATTGTACTTTATAGTATATTTAAATATACACACACACACACACACACACACACATATACTGTACAGTAATGTGCAAATGTCTTTGGCACATAGAAATGAGAAATGTCTTTGTCACAAAAAAGAACAAATTTCATGACATATGTGAGTGATGATAAACCTGATTCTGATATAGTTCTCTATTGTGACTGCGAGTGGGAAGATAGATAGATACTTTATTGATCCCAAAGGAAATTACAGTGTCACAGTAGCATTACAAGCGCAGATATACAAATATATGAATGTTAGACGAGAACTAAGAAAGAATAAAAAATATTACCTCAAACAGTCTAACAGGAGGGGTCCTCACTCCCTCAGCTATAGGATAACTCATAATTGAGCATGACGGCCGAGGGTAAAGATGACCTTGTGTAACACTCTTTGAAGCAGCGCAGTTGTCTTAGTCTATTACTAAAAGTGCTCCTCTGTTGAGCCAATGTGGCATGCAGAGGGTGAGAAACATTGTCCAGAACTGTCCAGATTTTCTGTAGGGACCTTTGTTCTACCACAGCCTCTAGTGTGTCCATTTAGACTCCTATAACAGAGACAGCCTTTCTAATCAGTTTATTGAGCCTGTTGACATCACCCGTGTTGATGCCATTGCCCCAGCTCACCACCACATAGAAGATTGTACTGGTGACAACAGACTGGTAGAACATGTGAAGAAGGGGGCAGGGAGAGGGGAATAATGGTTGGGAAAAGAGGAAGGGAGAGTGGAGGTAGTAGGAAGCACCAGAGAGACATTCTGTAATGATCAATAAACCAGTTGTTTGGAATCAAATAACCATGCCTGGTGTCTCAGGGCTGGTTGTGCCTGCACCTGTGCCATCCCCTGCCCCTAGCACTCCATCTCTGCCACCTGTCCTATACCCCTCCCATGGCACTCCACCCTCACCATTCCCAACATCCTTTGCTCCCACCAGATTTCCAAACTCATTCTCTACTCTACATTGCACAGTACTGTATTCAACAGGTTCAATTTAATGTCAGAACAATGTATACAATATACATCCTGAAATTCTCTTTCTTCGCAAACATCCACAAAAACGGAGGAGTGCCCCAAGGAATGAATGACAATTAAAGGTTAGAACCCCAAAGCACCCCCCAGCTCCCCCCATCCCACACATAAGCAGCACCAAAGCAACGACCCCCCCACCCCCACCAGCAAAAAAGCGTCTGCACCCTCCACCGAGTACTCAAACGTGCAGCAAAGCACCAATAAAGACACAGACTTGCAGTACCCCAAAGACTACTCGTTCACCCGGTAATTTGACATACCACAGGCTCTCTCTCTCTCCCTAATAAGGGAAAAAGAGGTGTCTCTGTTTCACAGCTAGAAGGGAGGCATAACAAAACAACCTGCTGATCTATGACGTGAAAAGTCTGTTGCGTCACTTTTTCCGAGCTCTGTGCCCAAAGATCTCAGGTCTCTGGGCACACAGCCAGCAGCCAGCTCACTGCTTTCGATCTTCCGTGTACTCCCACGATACATCAGTTTTCTGCAGTGGCACCGGCCTCAAATCCACCCACCTCCAGAGCCACAGAAAACTGACACCCTGAAGGTGCACTAGTCTTCTAGGCCGCGTCCTTGACATATCGAAAAACGATCAGTCGTGAGGCCCTAAGAGCGGGTCCCATTCCCACAAAGAACCGAAGTCAGCGTGCAACTCAAGTTCAGGGTCTTCAAAAGAACCCTGAAAAGGGGAAAAAAAGAGATATTAAAGATAGAAATACAGCTGTTTCCAAAGATGCCAGCAAAGGAATTGCTGTTAGATGCCATCATCCTACGCTCCAATCTCTGTATAACACATATACGTGTATACAAATATATTATATACTCTATCTATCTACATATATACAATCACATACATCTATATCTAAATATATATATATACACACAAACACATTAACGCAATATAGGCACACACTCAGTGGCCACTTTATTAGGTACCGGAGTGGAACCTGGTGTGGTTTTCTGGTACTGTAGCCCCTCCACTTCAAGGTTCAAAGTGTTTTGCATTCAGAGATACTCTTCTGAACACCATTGTTGTAACACATGCTTATTTTAGTTACTATTGCCTTCCTGTCAGCTTGTGCCAGTCTGATCATTCCCTTCTGACCTCTCTCATTAACAAGGCATTTTTGCCCACAGAACTGCTGCTCACTGGCTGTTTTTTCTATGTTTTCCGCACTATCTCTGTAAGTTCTAGAGACTGTTGTGCGTGAAAATCCCAGGAGATCAGCAGTTTCTGAGATACTCAAGCCACCCTGTCCAGCACCAACAACCATTCCATGGTCATAGTGACTTTGATCCCATTTCTTCTCCATTCTGATGTTCAGTCTGAACAACAACTGAGTCTCTTGACCATGTCTGCATGCTTTTATGCATTGAGTTGCTGGCACCTGATTGGCTTATAAGGTGTTTGCATTAATGTCCAGGTGTCCTGGTGTGCCTAATAAAGAGCAACTGATTGTACGTATACATACATGTAGCCCCCCTGGCCACCCTCAGGGTCACTCAGCTCGCTGTCGTCCAGGGAAACAGCCCTCGGCCCCGACAAACTGGGTAATAGTTTGTGTGGATGCTGTGTGATGTACCCCAACCCGCCCAAATAACAGACAATACACCAGATACAATTAAATGATTTACAGTTTATAGATATTACTGGAACTATATAATTAATAGTGAATAAAATATAAAAGGAAAATAAAAGGCGCCACACTTATCAAAGTTCAATCTCTTCGTGCACAAAAAAGTTGGAGCTCAGGACCCTCCTTCTTCACCCTGCGACCCTTCAGACCGCCTCGACCGGCCGCCTGGGACCAACAACGGTGGTCGACCAGACGCTCCACACGAGTCCGTCTCCGTCTCCCCTCCTCGCTGAAGGCCCCACATCACAGCACCTGGTTCATCCTCTGTCCCTCTCTCCCGCCTTCTGCCCCAAAACCAACAGCTACACCAAAAACATAACAACTATCACAATTGGTTCATAACATCTTCTTATCAGTAATGTGATTCAACAAACTGCTAGCGGGAAGGGTTTTCTCAGCGTTTAACATAACAAGGAAGCATTCCCGAGTATAACATAACAAAGAAGCCATTTTAATTAGTCTACCCAGTAACGTAAGGGACGAAACTCCCTTACATACAGGTATAGTGCAAAAAAGAGAATCAGAATAGTGGTTCAATGATATTCTGCTGTTCGCACTCACTGCATCAAAGTCTTTATTTGCCACCTTCCCATTGTCAGTGAAACCTAGTAGAGATTTGCCTCTTCACTCTGATAACCTTCAAAAATACTGCATGTTTTAAGTTTTGGGGTCCACAGAAGAATATTAAACTTGGCGTTAGCCTGCTTTAAAGATGAGATATGCTCTGCCATGCTCTTCAGCAAACTGGGACCCAAGTGGTTCACTCCCAACCAGCACTGCACAGTTTCCTCTGAGGCATCATCGCACTTCCCTATTAATTCACATGGAAAATATTGGTATAATGTCACCAAAAGGGTAACATCTTTAACTACTCTTAAACTAATAACTGTCAGGACACTTAAGATTCAACCACATTGTTTTGCGGCCGAGTCACGTGTAAGCCAAACCGAGTAAGGATGACAGATTTCCTTCCCCAAGGGATATTTAATGAAACAAGTATTCCAGTATTTTCAGTCTCAGCATTACTCCTTTAATGCTGTAAAAACTCTGCAATTCCATGAATCTATGAAAAGAAAACACAAACTGTAAGTTTCAGCAACAGCTTGAAAGTTCGTCTACTTTTTAGTTGGTTGCATTGACAGCTCCGACAGAAATCTGAAGAAGATTGTGAAAGGGTCTGCAGCTGTTGAAGACCCATTATGGAAAATACAGTCCCACGTGATATAATTCAAAATTTCACTGATAATTTATGACTGGAGTGCGACACCAGTCCCTGAAGGATGAGGGAAAATCTCTCTTGGCACAATTTCATCCTTCCCTCACATGAATAAACAGTCTCCTTTTAATCTATTCCTTGTCAAATCAAAGTTACAAGTACCTTGTTGCCATGAATTCTCATTTCTTCCCCTTGATCCTCATTTTATTTTGTATTTCGAAAACAAATCTCAAGCATTTTCAAAAGATCCTTGTACACTTTCTCCTTTTAATGCAATACTGTTTAGAGATAGGTGCATTTTAAGATAAGGTAACCTTCCCTATATTTTTCAGTCTTTGTGTATAGTTTTTCATTGATTCTATTGTATATCTTTGTTCTACTGTGAATGCCAGCAAGAAATGAATCCCAAGCTAGTAAATGGTGACAAATACAGAATATACTATGATAGTAAACTTACTTTGAACTTTGAACTTTGAAACTGGCCATTTCCTCTTTTCCTTTCCTCTGCAAACCTTGGCTGTTTAACATTGCAGAGTAATTACCCATGGTCCTTCATTACCCATGGTCCTTTGTGTTGTCACACTGAAACCTGTTGGATTGATGAACTGAAGCCATCCTTTGGTTTCCTCATGCTCTTCCCTTCTGCCTCGATTACAGGGACATTTCGTAGGTGACAAACATTTGAAACATGCTGGTTAAAGCTCAGGATGTGGACGAAGCAGCATTACGGGTGGGGGTTGTGTTTGCTCCATCCATGTGACCGATTTTCATTGCAGAGGGCTCAAGGTCTAAGCCAGATTTGGGTCGCAAGTTTTAATTTGTTTTGCAAATAGAGTTTGTTGATCAAACTCGCTGACACAGCTTAACATGCACAGGTAGATGTGGATAACCAACATTCTGAGGCAGAATATGACACCCGTTCAGAGAAGGGAGTGGTCTCAGGCTGATGCCGGGGAGAAGGATGATGCACCCTCATGACCTCTATTACTGCAGTGATCACATGTTTCCATGTTGAGGACACTAGTAAATGTAATTCTTATAATTGAAAAGTTTCAAAACAAAAACAAAAAAAATTTATGTTATTTCAGATTCTGTCTTCATTACTTGTGATGCGTTCCAACCTTTTTGTTAACAACTTTAGTAAAACCTTAATTAATAATGGTGTATTATCCTTCCTGATTTGCTTTCTTTGAGAATAAACTAGTGTGATTAACTTGAAGATCTCAGAGATGCTGGGTGCTGGGGATCCAACTGAAGTGACATCCATGGTAACAAACACTGGAAAAGGGCAAGTCTTTGCCTTAGAAGTCACGACATCATTGTGAGTTTTCATTGAGGTCAACACTCCTGGTTCATCATTGACCAAAAATTTCAGGCCAATATTCTACTATTTAACAGTGTATTCACATCTCACCAACTGGCACTGAATTCCACCTACCACTATCTTTGGCCTTTGCAACAGCCTGCCACATCTATTGACTGATTGCTTTGGATTCTCAATCGGATTCTATAACTTTGTGATGCATGTGGAAAGATGGTTGAGATCAGGAAGAGGAAGTACATTTTGCAAAGAAAAACTCATTTCAATATCAGTGCTGAGGAACAAATTTAAATTCTGCCATCTCTACTCTTTGGCAGAGAAGGCAGATCTGGCGTTCCCATGAACCAGACAGCAGTTCCTATTTAGAGCCTGATTCATCAGAGAATTGTAGAATAATGCAATACCAACCGAGGCCATTTGTTCCATGGCTTAAAACTTAAAAAGGGTGGCACAATAGCTTAGAGGTTCAATTCCCTCCGCTGCCTGTAAGGAGATTGTACGTTCTCTTCATGACCTCTTCGTGACTTGTGAATCCTTCAGATACTCCAGTTTCCTCCCACATTCCAAAGACATATGATCAGAGTTAATCAGTTTCGGGTGTGCAGTGTTGACGCTGGAAGCCTGGCAGCACTTAAAGGCTGCCCAATCTTCGCAGATTTGGCACAAACGACACATTTCACTGTACGTTTCGATGTACCTGTGCCAAATAAAGTTAAATTTTAAAGATCTTTAATCTTTAACTAACTCTCCATTAGATTTGCCTTCCCTTGCTGTTTACCCAAAAGTCTAGACAATTCTCTCCTTTGCATTATATGTGAACGAGAGGTGATGATGCGTTCTATTTTGTTTCTTGATTTGGCATCAGCCTTAAAGTGTGAAAGGGTAAGTCCAGCAGTAATGGAGAGCAGCCTTTTAATCATATTGCTTTCCCTCAATATTCTAGTGACTATGCTTATTTTTAATACGGCTGCACTCTCTCTAATACAACCATCCAGCAATTACCCACCTTGGAAAATAGATTTAAATATTAATAATAAATAAACTCATTGGATAACTAATGGCTTAAATGCCAAAGTGTATGACATCATTAATATTAAACAGACGAGGATTACTTCATAATTTGTTCATAATTGCATAGTTTGCCATTGGAGGCCCAGCACTAGTTTTGACAGTTAGGAAAAGATATTCATATCAAATTTTTATGAAAAGTGACAAAAACTTATTAAAGTAAAAAAAAATAAGGGAGGAGGGACACACCCTATGGGAGCAAAGGCCTCATGAAATGAGCTGGTTATAAACATGTGATTCCTTCACTGACTGGAATTAAAGTGGGAAAGTTGGGCAATGATAGAGATGAAGGAAATTACATAGACATGGAAAATGAATAGCTATAACAGAATGAACATTGGCTTTACCATAGCCACAGATGTGTAATATACACATTCCTTATAGTGCTTCCTTTGTATAACATGGGCAAACAAAGGCAGAGCACGGTGCAGTTTACATTAGTTGTATATTTTGATTGGATCGTCTGTCACTGACAACGGAAATACCTTATTACTTCCAACTGAGACATACCAGTCCTGGAGTTTTCAATAAGCTGACATTCCTCATTTCATTTGCGTTCTAGTGTTCCCCATGTATCCAAAGACACTTCTGAATCTCTGTAACCTCTTGCAGGATCTCTGGTTAACACTAACACAGCCCCACAGGATACAAAGTTGAAAGATTGACTTGATTTGTCACAAGTACACCGAAGCAGACAGTGAAATGCATCTTTTGCGTCGACGACCCACGCGGCCCAAGGATGTGCTGGGGAATCCTGCAGATGTCGGCATGGTTCCGATGCCAACGTAGCATGCCCACAAGTCATGAACCCGGACTTTGGAATGTGAGAGGAAACGGGAGCACCCAGAGGAAACCCACGTGGTCACAGAGAGAATGTACCAACTCCTTACAGAGTGGCAGGAATTGAACGCAGATCATCAGATCGCTGACCTTCTACAGAGTTATGCTACAATGCCACTCTAACCTTTACAGTTAAGGATACCTTGACCGTAAATATTAATTTGCATTAGCAAATGGAAGTTCCTTTTTCTTGAAATGTACCAGCAACTATGTTTAAGGCTCGCAAGGTGGAATTGATTCATAGAGACATACAAGTCTTTTGCCCTCTGAGTCCATGTCAACCATCAGTGCAGATAATCATGTTGCCCTCCGCTAGGTTTCTGATGCTACTGGTGACCAATCGAGCACCCCCTTCTCAGGCAGCTAAAAGCTTTCAACCTGCTTTGCTTCCCCAAGTTT
Organism: Mobula hypostoma; assembly: GCF_963921235.1. Taxonomy (NCBI): domain Eukaryota; kingdom Metazoa; phylum Chordata; class Chondrichthyes; order Myliobatiformes; family Myliobatidae; genus Mobula; species Mobula hypostoma. The sequence continues at coordinate 32,863,970 of NC_086120.1, forward strand.
CTGGCCCAGGTCTGAGACACAGCAGAAGCAACATCCTCTCAAAGAGGGAACTCGTCTCATACTGAGGAGAGGTGGGTACTGGATCTTGTGGCCCCTGCTCCTGCTGCAATTGCAACCAGCTCTTTGCGTCAATCCTTCCCCAAGCCTCTTTGGCTCCAAAACCTGGATGTTATTGGACAAGTTGATGGTATTAGTAGGAGACTTCTGCCCTCATTTTCTGAAATTCAGCTCTACTGACTCCAACAGAACTAAGTCTTGGAAGTGGAACGCAAACAACCTCTGCTACTGTATCACACACTTAGCAGATCCAAGCAAGGATGAATTGCCACCCCACTGATTTTATAGTTCATAATTTTATTTATTTCAATCAATCATTAGGCTTTCTAATTACAATCTGGATCTTCTGTGGGGACTAGTGAAGCAGTTTATGGTGTGGTATCGGAGTTGGTTATAATGAGGTTTCACTGCTTATATTAAATAAACTACAGCAAGACCTGGAGAAGAAGCTATTTAAGATTTGTTCAGATGGATTGACTTCACAACCTGACTGAAGCACTCTTCTTCAGCATGTTGTATAAATCAAATGGAAGAACAAGTCTTTTCTTTATATTCTGAAGGCTTAAAAGCAGAAAATATATTTACATGTCTGAATTACGGCATTTAAAAGAAAATAACTCTTTATTATTGAGCAGTTATCAGTGCAAGAGTCCACGGGGATTGTAAGAGAGAGCTCTGACTTTCATTAGATATGTGCACTTGAAGGGGAAGGAGAGTCTAGGGAGCACTTTTTGACTATATCGCTGCTTCAGTGTTTATATAAAAACATATTAATTTAAGTATATATTCCTTAGCACTTAAAAAAAACAAAATTTCCTATTTTCCCCCCATTCTTCAAATATTGGCTAGGGATAATTATCTTGAGCACTATGAGTTCAAATCCCACTAAGACAGCTTAAGAATTTAAGGCGGTTTATAAAACTCTGGTAGTTGTAAAAATGACTCTGAACATGTTAGCTTGCAGTAAAATAATAAATGCTTTAATTAAATCCTTAAGGAGTGGCACCTTACTGTTTTTGCCTATTCTGGGCTTCAATGTGATTCTTTGTGCACTAGTCCAATTGACTCTGAATTGACCCGGGGAACCAATACCCTTGAACAGAAAATCTTACAAAAAGTATTGGATTCGACCCAGTCCATCACAGGTAAAACCATCTCAACCACTAAGCATATCTACATGAAACAATGTTGTAGGAAAGCAGCATCCATCATCACCACCCAGAACATTTTCGGTTCTCGCTGCTGCCATCAGGAAGAAACCACAAGTGCCTCAAGGCTTACACATCCAGGATCAGGAACAGTTACTACCCCTGAACAATCAGGCTCTTGAAGCAAAGAGGCAACTTCATTTGCCCCATCATTGAAATGCTCCTATTACCCATGGACTCACATTCAAGGACTCTATATCTCATGTCCTCGTTATTCATTGGTATTTACTTATGTTTGCATTTGCACTGTTTGTTGTCTTCTGCACTCTAGCTGAACACCCTAGTGGAGTAGTCTTCCGTTGATTCTACCATTGCTACTATTCTATAGATTAGTTGAGAACGTTCGCAAGAATATGAATCTCAGAGTTGTATATGGTGACATACCGTCTATGTATTCCGATAATAAAATTCACTTTGAACTTTGAACCAGCTCATCACACATCAAATCTCTATGAGCAAGGATATGAAAAACTGGCAACAGAAGCTGGCTATGTGAGTGAAGTAATGTCCTGTGAAGAAGTAAGAACTTAAGTAATAGAAGCGGGAAGTAATATAGTTCCTGGTGCCTTGTCTGCCATTCAATACGATTGTAATCTTTTACCTCAGCACCACTTTCTTGCATACTGTATTTCTTGATTCTTTTAATACTCAAAAATCAGATATTTCTCTTTTTTCACCCCTAAGTGGCTTATCACTAAATTTTGGACTGTGATCCCATGATTTGAGCTGTTAGACAGGGAAGATTCATCCCTGCATTTACCCAGTCAAGAAACACAAGAATTTTAGGTCTTTCAGTTAGATCACCTCTTAATTCTAAGCTCTAGAGCATATTGTCCCAGTCGATTTAATCTTCCTTTCATAAAACAATTCCCTCATCCCAAAAATCAATCTGGCAAATCTCTAAGGTTTCCACTGTTGCAAGGACACCTTTCTTTACAAAGGGAGAGAGATCAGACCTACACAAGTGTTAGTAGGGCCATTTCTCATGGGTATTTCCTGACTCCTTAAACCGTTAACAAACATTAACCAATCATGTCAGTTCACCTCTGAACCTTACCCTATGATTATTTGGAACAATGAAAAGATGCTTCAAGAATACAAAAACTGCACAAACCAGTTAATATTTGTCGTTGTGCCCTTACTAAGCTGCCAACTATAGCATCCTAGGCAATCAGCTCCCAGAACAAGAAGGCAAAGCAGCGCCTCCACTTCCTAAGGAGATCAAGGAAAGTGAGGAACCACATCCCCCGCCCCCCCCCCCATCTTAAATACATTTTGAGCATCCTGACAAGTTGCATTTCCATCTGGCAGTCTAGCATCAGACCGGAAGTCCCTATGAAGGACTGTAAGAATGGCTGAGAGGATCATGGAGATCTCCCTATCATCCATCGGGAGCATTTATCTGCAGTGCTGCGTACGCAGGGCCCTTAGTATCATTAAGGATCCCACCCATCCACCCAGTATCCTCTTTGACTTTCTACCAGCAGGCAGGAGACTCCAATGCATGAAAACAAGAATGGTCAAGATGGGAAACAGTTTCTTCCCTCTGACTATTAGGCTTCTGAACTCCCTGCTGTATTGCATTCGAAGTGTCACTGATTAATCTGTTCTGCACCTTATAATATTTAATTTATGCACTTTAGTCTGTTTGTTTATGTGCAATCCATCTGTAGATTTCATCCTTACTTTCATAAGTTATTATGTGTTATGTATACTACAATGATTTTCACCCTGGTTCAGAAAAATGTTGTCTCGTTTGACAGTATGCATGTATATAGTTAAATGACAATAAACTTGATTTGACTTGACTTGACTAATACCAACTAACACTTTGGAAATCAAACCAAGGCGTTCTCAATTTAAGCTGGTAAGACAACCACTTTTCATTGATTTGAAAGAAATAAGCTGATAGAATCACAGACAACAGGAATTCTGCAGATGCTGGAAATTCAAGCAACACACATCAAAGTTGCTGGTGAACGCAGCAGGCCAGGCAGCATCTGTAGGAAGAGGTGCAGTCGACGTTTCAGGCCGAGACCCTTCGTCAGGACTAACTGAAGGAAGAGTGAGTAAGGGATTTGAAAGTTGGAGGGGGAGGGGGAGATGCAAGATGATAGGAGAAGACAGGAGGGGGAGGGATAGAGCCAAGAGCTGGACAGGTGATAGGCAAAAGGGGATACGAGAGGATCATGGGACAGGAGGTCCGGGAAGAAAGACAGGGGGGGGGACCCAGAGGATGGGCAAGAGGTATATTCAGAGGGACAGAGGGAGAAAAAGGAGAGTGAGAGAAAGAATGTGTGCATAAAAATAAGTAACAGATGGGGTACGAGGGGGAGGTGGGGCCTTAGCGGAAGTTAGAGAAGTCGATGTTCATGCCATCAGGTTGGAGGCTACCCAGATGGAATATAAGGTGTTGTTCCTCCAACCTGAGTGTGGCTTCATCTTTACAGTAGAGGAGGCCGTGGATAGACATGTCAGAATGGGAATGGGATGTGGAATTAAAATGTGTGGCCACTGGGAGATCCTGCTTTCTCTGGCGGACAGAGCGTAGATGTTCAGCAAAGCGGTCTCCCAGTCTGCGTCGGGTCTCGCCAATATATAAAAGGCCACATCGGGAGCGCCGGGCGCAGTATATCACCCAAGTCGACTCACAGGTGAAGTGTTGCCTCACCTGGAAGGACTGTTTGGGGCCCTGAATGGTGGTAAGGGAGGAAGTGTAAGGGCATGTGTAGCACTTGCTCCGCTTACATGGATAAGTGCCAGGAGGGAGATCAGTGGGGAGGGATGGGGGGATCGAATGGACAAGGGAGTTGCGTAGGGAGCAATCCCTGCGGAATGCAAGGGGGGGGAGGAGGGAAAGATGTGCTTAGTGGTGGGATCCCGTTGGAGGTGGCGGAAGTTATGGAGAATAATATGTTGGACCCGGAGGCTGGTGGGGTGGTAGGTGAGGACCAGGGGAACCCTATTCCTAGTGGGGTGGCGGGAGGATGGAGTGAGAGCAGATGTATGTGAAATGGGGGAGATGCGTTTAAGAGCAGAGTTGATAGTGGAGGAAGGGAAGCCCCTTTCTTTAAAAAAGGAAGACATCTCCCTCGTCCTAGAATGAAAAGCCTCATCCTGAGAGCAGATGCGGTGGAGACAGAGGAATTGCAAGAAGGGGATGGCGTTTTTGCAAGAGACCGGGTGAGAAGAGGAATAGTCCAGATAGCTGTGAGAGTCAGTAGGCTTATAGTAGACATCAGTGGATAAGCTGTCTCCAGAGACAGAGACAGAAAAATCTAGAAAGGGGAGGGAGGTCTCGGAAATGGACCAAGTAAACTTGAGGGCAGGGTGAAAGTTGGAGGCAAAGTTAATAAAGTCAACGAGTTCTGCATGCGTGCAGGAAGCAACGCCAATGCAGTCGTCGATGTAGCGAAGGAAAAGTGGGGGACAGGTACCAGAATAGGCACAGAACATAGATTGTTCCACAAACCCAACAAAAAGGCAGGCATAACTAGGACCCATACGGGTGCCCATAGCTACACCTTTAGTTTGGAGGAAGTGGGAGGAGCCAAAAGAGAAATTATTAAGAGTAAGGACTAATTCCGCTGGACGGAGCAGAGTGGTGGTAGAGGGGAACTGATTAGGTCTGGAATCCAAAAAGAAGCGTAGAGCTTTGAGACCTTCCTGATGGGGGATGGAGATATATAGGGACTGGACGTCCATGGTGAAAATAAAGCGGTGGGAGCCAGGGAACTTAAAATCATCGAAAAGTTTAAGAGCGTGAGAAGTGTCACGAACATAGGTGGGAAGGGATTGAACAAGGGGTGATAAAACCGTGTCGAGGACCTTCCTGATGGGGGATGGAAGTATATAGGGACTGGACGTCCATGGTGAAAATAAAGCTCTTAAACTTTTCGATGATTTTAAGTTCCCTGGCGACACTTCTCACGCTCTTAAACTTTTCGATGATTTTAAATTCCCTGGCCCTATGTTCGTGACGCTTCTCACGCTCTTAAACTTTTCGATGATTTTAAGTTCCCTGGCTCCCACCGCTTTATTTTCACTATGGACGTCCAGTCCCTATATACTTCCATCCCCCATCAGGAAGGTCTCAAAGCTCTACGCTTCTTTTTGGATTCCAGACCTAATCAGTTCCCCTCTACCACCACTCTGCTCCGTCCAGCGGAATTAGTCCTTACTCTTAATAATTTCTCCTTTGGCTCCTCCCACTTCCTCCAAACTAAAGGTGTAGCTATGGGCACCCGTATGGGTCCTAGCTATGCCTGCCTTTTTGTTGGGTTTGTGGAACAATCTATGTTCTGTGCCTATTCTGGTACCTGTCCCCCACTTTTCCTTCGCTACATCGACGACTGCATTGGCGTTGCTTCCTGCACGCATGCAGAACTCGTTGACTTTATTAACTTTGCCTCCAACTTTCACCCTGCCCTCAAGTTTACCTGGTCCATTTCCGACACCTCCCTCCCCTTTCTAGATCTTTCTGTCTCTGTCTCTGGAGACAGCTTATCCACTGATGTCTACTATAAGCCTACTGACTCTCACAGCTATCTGGACTATTCCTCTTCTCACCCTGTCTCTTGCAAAAACGTCATCCCCTTCTCGCAATTCCTCCGTCTCTGCCGCATCTGCTCTCAGGATGAGGCTTTTCATTCTAGGACGAGGGAGATGTCTTCCTTTTTTAAAGAAAGGGGCTTCCCTTCCTCCACTATCAACTCTGCTCTTAAACGCATCTCCCCCATTTCACATACATCTGCTCTCACTCCATCCTCCCGCCACCCCACTAGGAATAGGGTTCCCCTGGTCCTCACCTACCACCCCACCAGCCTCCGGGTCCAACATATTATTCTCCATAACTTCCGCCACCTCCAACGGGATCCCACCACTAAGCACATCTTTCCCTCCCCCCCTCTCTGCATTCCGCAGGGATCGCTCCCTACGCAACTCCCTTGTCCATTCATCCCCCCCATCCCTCCCCACTGATCTCCCTCTTGGCACTTATCCATGTAAGCGGAACAAGTGCTACACATGCCCTTACACTTCCTCCCTTACCACCATTCAGGGCCTTCCAGGTGAGGCAACACTTCACCTGTGAGTCGACTGGGGTGATATACTGCGTCCGGTGCTCCCGATGTGGCCTTTTATATATTGGCGAGACCCGACGCAGACTGGGAGACCGCTCTGCTGAACATCTATGCTCTGTCCGCCAGAGAAAGCAGGATCTCCCAGTGGCCACACATTTTAATTCCACATCCCATTCCCATTCTGACATGTCTATCCACGGCCTCCTCTACTGTAAAGATGAAGCCACACTCAGGTTGGAGGAACAACACCTTATATTCCGTCTGGGTAGCCTCCAACCTGATGGCATGAACATCGACTTCTCTAACTTCCGCTAAGGCCCCACCTCCCCCTCGTACCCCATCTGTTACTTATTTTTATGCACACATTCTTTCTCTCACTCTCCTTTTTCTCCCTCTGTCCCTCTGAATATACCCCTTGCCCATCCTCTGGGTCCCCCCCCCACCTTGTCTTTCTCCCCGGACCTCCTGTCCCATGATCCTCTCGTATCCCCTTTTGCCTATCACCTGTCCAGCTCTTGGCTCTATCCCTCCCCCTCCTGTCTTCTCCTATCATTTTGGATCTCCCCTCCCCCTCCAACTTTCAAATCTCTTACTCACTCTTCCTCCAGTTAGTCCTGACGAAGGGTCTCAGCCTGAAACGTCGACTGCACCTCTTCCTAGAGATGCTGCCTGGCCTGCTGCGTTCACCAGCAACTTTGATGTGTGTTGATAGAATCACAGAATAGTTATAGTATGGAGGGCGAATATTTGCCTCAACAGCTCATTACAACTGCACACAATCCTAAAAATTCCTATTAGAAAGCTAAGTCAATGGTCATTAGTAGTGTTTAGCACAGTTGCTCTAAACAGTGCCAGTGTTTACTGATTAGGCAATACACACACAAATGCTGGAGGAACTCAATAGGCCAGGCAGCACCTATGGAAAAGAGTACAGTTGATATTTCGGGTCGAGATCCTTCATCTTACTTTGACTCCTCATTTTTTTTTCTCCAGTCCTGATGAAGGGTCTCGGCCCGAAACGTCGACTGTACTCTTTTCCATACATGCTACCCAACCTGCTAAGTTCCTCCAGCATTTTGTGAGTGTTGCTTAGATTTACAGTGTCTGCAGATTTCCTCTTGTTTGTGATTGCTGATCGGGATTCGATTCGCACTGCGGTCTGTAAGGAGTTTGTGTGTTCTCCCTGTGACCACTTGAGTTTCCTTTGGGTGCTCCAGTTTCCTCTCACTTTCCAAAGGCGTATGATTAGGGTTGGTAAGTTGTGGGCATGCTATGTTGGTGCTGGAAGTGTGGGCTGCCCCCAGAGCAATTCTCAGTCTGTGGTAGTCATTGATGCAAAACTGTAATAGTAATTTTATTTCTCACAACACTTCTACAGAGAGCTGCTGTATGCAGCATTGTATATCTAGAGCCCTTGGAATCAGTAATCAACCAATCCAGCATTAATCTCTACAGAAATGGCAGCTTGGTTTGGGTCAGTATTTGGATGGGCGACCAGTTGGAAACACCAAGCAGGGGGGCACTGCCTGGGCAAACAAATGATCGTACCAGAAGATGGACTAAAGATCCCAGTTACGCTACGTTGTTCTGTACCAGGGGTTTCCAACCTTTTTGATACCATGGACCAACACCATTAAGCAAGAGGTCCATGGACCCCAGGTTATATTCTAAACAAATAAGGGAAGGTAAATATTCTAGTTAGGCATGAAGTGGGTTCTGCAAAAGGAAATACAGAACTCAGTCCTATGTGGCAGGCTGAGTAATCAAAGACGTTTTCCATTTCTACTGAGCCTCAATATGGATTCCTATGTATGACATTATACAGGATTTCTTTGATTTTGCATGTGGCAAGTGAAAGTCAAGTACGTTCTTCAAATGATGTTGAATGAGAGGGCAAATATTGATGCAATTGGGCATGCAATGTAACTCTATCTACTTCAAAGTCATATATTCTCTTACATAATACAGCAACAAATCTTACAGCCATTTGACGAACAAAGAAAGACAGACCTTCATTTCATTTGAGCCTTTTAGCTCCTTTTCAGAACAGCCCAAAGTGTTTTAAAATTAGTTAAATAGATTTGTAGATGTTGCAATGTAGAAGTTGTAGAAACCAATCTGTGCACTGAAAACTCCCAGACCACTCCCATAAACAGCAAATCAATAAGCTGGTAGCCAATTATAGAGATATTATTTTGGAGAGAACTGTAGGCCAAGACTTCTGCTCTGCAAAATGGCTCATTTGTCCCAAAAGAGCAGATGTGGCCTTGTTTTAAAGGCTCATCCAAAATATGGAGACTCCCTCAACACTGGCCTAGTAAATCAGGCTGGATTTTTTTGAGGTAAGGTGATTTGGAGTGCAGAATTTACGCTGGACGACAGGCCGAGAGACTTGAGCTAGACCTCTATGCCACTACAAAAGGAGGTCTACAGTGTGGCCTCGAAGGTTCCATGTGGTCAAAGGCATTTAGAATGGTAAAAGAGAGTGCACAGAGATCTTGTTTTTAATGCAAGAAAAACAGAACAAATAACAGCTGTCAGGTGAGATCAAGGTTGTAATCTGATTTTGGATTCAAGTGACATTTTTATCAACTCAATTTATTCTTTTGGTTTACAGCATGTTGTAAAGCCATGAATCACTGCACTTACTCAAACTTGCTTTTAACCATGTCTCAGGGAAGTGGCTTCCCTCGGGCTTCCCAGTCCCCCCACTTCAGACGCTCCTGAAATTCAAGCTCTCATGACCACAGAGTAATATACAATCAGCAGAGCATTTCTGAGTTACATTCCTCAGGTGCAATTATTCTAACTGGGTTATTTTATCCCAAATGAATTTAAAACTAAGCAGCTACAAACATGATAAAAGACCGTAAGACCCAGTGAGCCTGCTCTGCCATTCAGTCATGGCTGATTTATTATTCCACCCCAACCCCGTTCTCCTGCCTTCTTCTGTAACCTTTGACACCGTTACTAATCAAGGCCCCATCTGTTATGTTTTGTAACGTCAAAGCATTAAACTAATTCAAAGGAAGGTACAGGAATCCAAAATTTGAGTCTAGCTTTGTGTTTTACTTTAAGCGAGGTGTGCACATATCACATGGTAGTGTGGTGATGTACGCAATTCATGTATTTATACATATAACCCATAATGAATTATTTAAATGAACAAAAATGCATAATCAACCAATATATGTACAAAATTACTCAAATATTGTTGAAATATTAAATACACAACACTATCAACCTCCACTTTAAATATACCCAATGACTTGGCCTCCACAGTCTGTGGCAATGAATTTCATAGATTCACCACATCTGGATAAAGAAATTCTTCTTCATCTCTGTTCTAAAGGGGTACACTTTAATTCTGAAGCTTGTCCTAGACAGTCCTAGTAAACATCTTCTCCACATCAACTCTAACTAGGCCTTTCAATATTCATTAGGTTTCAACGAGATCTCCCCGTATTCTTTTAAACTTCAGCAAGTACAGGCCCAAAGCCACCAAATACTCCTGAACTGTTAACCCTTTCATCCCCCAGGATCATTCTCCTTAACCTCTTCTCGACCTTCCAACACCAACACATCTTTCCTTAGGTGTGAGGCCCAAAACTCTTTATAATACTCCAACTGTGGCCTGACCAATGCCTAATAAAGCCTCAGCAGTACATTCACGTGCTTATAAAATGAGCAGGGCTTTGCCATTCAGCCATAAAAGGTTCACCCCGCCAAGGTGTCTCAGCCCAAAACTTCAACTGTACTCTTTTCCATGGATGCTGCCTGGCCTGCTGAGTTCCTCCAGCATTTTGTGTGTGTTGAAAGGTTTACCCCTTGTCCAGAGACCATAACTTGTAGATCAAAACTTCAGCTGGGCTAAAAAAATTTGTAGCATCTTTCCTGTCAAGCCCTCTTTATACCTTACAGTGAAATCACCTTGTTCTTATAAACTTCAGAGATATACATTCAGAGACCCAGGGAACTACATCCGCGTGAAGTGCATCCAGCTGCAGCTCCTTGAAGATTGCATTAGGGATCTGGAGCAGCAGCTGGACGACCTTCGGCTTGTATGGGAGAGTGAGGAGATCATCGATTGGAGTCACAGGGAAGTAGTCACCCTTCGGTTGCAGGAGGCAGGTAGCTGGGTGACTATCAGGGGGAGGAACGGGAAAGTGAATAGGCAGTTAGTGTAGAGCACCCCTGTGGACATTCTCCTCAATAACAAGCACACCATTTTGGATAATGTTGTGGTGGTTGACCTCCCAGGGGAGTGCCACGGAGACCAGGTTTCCAGCACTGAGCATGGGTCTGTGGTGCAGAAGGGTAAGAGGGAGGTAAAGGGAGCGGTAGTGATAGGAGACTCAGTAGTCAGGTGAACAAACAGGAAATTACGTGGATGTGAACAGGATAGTATGTTGCCTCCCAGGTGCAGGGTCAGGGATGTCTTGGATGGCATCCACAGCATTTTGGAGGGAGAGAGAGAATAGCCAGATGTCTAGGTACATACTGGTATGAATGACATAGGAAAAGCAAAGATGTCCTGAAGAGAGAATTTAGAGAGCTGGGCAGAAAGCTGAGAAGCAGGAGTCCAGGTTAGTAATTTCTGGATTGCTACCCATGCCTTGCGTCAGTGAAGGTAGAAACAGGGTGATTTGGCAGATAAATGTGTGACTGAGAAGCAGGTGCAGAGGGCAGGGCTTCAGGGCCTTGGATATTTAGGACTTCTTCCAGGGGAGGTATGACCTGTACAAAAGGGATGGGCTTCACCTCCACCTGAAGGGGATCAATATTCTCATGGGCAGGTTTGAAAAAACTGTTAGGGAGGGTTTGGCAGGGGGATGGGAACCAGAGTGAAGGGATTCAGGATAGAACGGATGTTAAAAAAGCAAAGATAGCATGCAGTCAGACTGTCAGGAAGGGCAGGCAGATGAAAGGACAAAATTGCAGCCATTAGGGATGCAGAATCAAAAAGGTTTGTAAATACAGAACTCAAAGTGTTATATCTCAATGCACAAAGTATAAGAAATAAGGTGGATTATCTTCTTGCACTATTACGGATTGTCGAGTGTGATGTTGTGGCCATTACTGAATCGTGGCTGAAGGATAGTTGTAGTTGGGAGCTGAATATCCAAAATTACACATCAGAACAGAGGGATAGGCATGTAGGCAGACGGGGTGTCATGGCTCTGCTGGTAAAGAATGGCATCAAATCATTGGAAAGATGTGACATAGGATTGGAAGATGTTGAATCCTTGTGGGTTGAGATAAGAAAACTGTAAGAGTAAAAGGACCCTGATAGCAGTTATATACATGCCTCCAAAAAGTAGCTGGGACGTGGTCTACAGATTACAATGGGAAATAGAAAAGGCGTATCTAAAGGGCATTGCTATGATGGTCTTGGGAGATTTTAACAAGCAGGTAGTTTGGGAAAATCAGGTTGGTAATGGATCTCAAGGGAGTGAATTTGTTGAATGCCTATGAGATGGCCTTTTAAGCAGTTTGTTGGTGAGCATACTAGGGGATCAGCTATACTGGATTGGGTGTTATGTAATAAATGGGAGGCAATTGATTGAATGGTGGTGCCAGATCAATGGGCCTAATTCTGCTCCCATGTTTTATAATCTTATGGTCTTTAGTAGGTGCCTCCTGTACCTAAATAAGTAGCCACTGGGTATACGTTCATGGTCTTCTGCTTCTGTAACCCATCCAATTCAATGTGATGTGATGAATGTTCAGAGACGTTCTTCAACACACCACTGTTGTAATGCATGGTTATTTGAGTTACTGTCACTTTTCTGTCAGCTTGAACCAGTCTGGCCATTCTCCTCTGGCCTCTGTCATTAACAAGGCACTTTTGTCCATGGAACTGCCACTCACTGGATCTTTATTTTTGGTTCTTTTCACCATTCATTGCAAACTTTAGAGCAGGCGTTCCCAACCTATTTTATGCCATGGACCAATACCATTAAATTGTGGGGGGTTGGTGTTCTATGGACCTCAGGTTGAGAAACCCTGCTCTAGAGATTGTCATGTGTGACGATCCCAGGAGATCAGCAGTTTCTGAGATGCTCAAACCACCCCGTCTGGCACCAACAACCATTCTACAGTCAAAGTATTTAGGTCACTTTTATTCCCCATTTTTATGTTTGCTCTGAACAACAAATGAATCTCTTGATGATGTCTGCATGCTTTTATGCATTGACTTGCTGCCTCATAATTGGTTCATTAGATATTTACATTAACAAGCAGGTGTACAGGTGTACCTGATAAAGTAGCCACTGAATATAAGTCCAATTTACTCAGTCTTGCAAGTTCTTCTTGAAAATGCTACTCCCAGACTCCTGCCTCCCCCTCGACCCCTTACCCCCCCCAGCAAAAAAAAAAAAAGAAAATGCTACTCCCTTCTAAAGCAAGTATATTCCTTGGGAACAGACACTGTACAAAAACTCTACTCTCACCAAAGTCTGATATTAATACGTAGGGCACTATGTCTGCACCATTCATCATGCCAAATTAAACTAATCCCTTCTGCCTGTACATGATCTATATCCCACTGTTCATGTGCCTGTCTGAATGCCTTGCTATTTCTTCTACCACCTGCCTTAGCAGCACATTCTCTGTGCCTATCACCTTCTCTATAATAAAAAATATGCCTTACACATCTCCTGTAAATGTTCTCCCCATCACCTTAAATTTATGGCCTATAATATTTTGATGGGGTGGCGGGGTGATACTTCTCTACCAAAGGAGGTGTAAGGTGCTCCTTCTCTCCACCAGCCTGTAGGTCACCCTTGGACAAGGTGTAGCACCCGCTTAACCACGCCCCCCCCCATCCCCACAACCAGGGTCACGTGAAGCCAAGGAAGCAGGTGGTGGATGGTCATATGAGTAGCTGGTGCATACCACAAGTCCTAGTTATGTGACCACTGATGCCAGGCAGGCAATCTCTGAAGAGTACTGATAATGGCTGAGGTCACCCGTCTTGTAAAGCAGGGGTCCCCAATCTTTTTCGCACTGCGGACCGGTTTCATATTGTCAATATTGTTGCGGACCGGCTGACCAGGGGGGCGGGCGGGGTAAGGGTTGTCAAACGGACAAGAGTAGCAGTCAAGTACGTTGGGTTTCCCCGAGAGACTACAATGACCACGAAGCCTTGTGCGGGCACCAGTGAGCATGCGTAACTTGTGCATGCGTGTATGATTTTTTCTTCAAATTGTTTTTGGCGATTCTGTTCGGGGGTGGGGGGATGTTAATCACAACCGGAATATAGATGATAATTAGCTAATACACTCAATTTCATTTCTAAAAGGGTTTATCTTACGAATTTAATATTAAACACACAGCGCATATTTTCCTCGCATGAATATAGTGATAAGTCAATTATCACGGGAGGACAGGGGGGCTTGAAGTAAATGTTGAATGCACTTCTAGTGGAAGTGGTAGAGACAGGTTCGATATTATCATTTAAAGAAAAATTGGATAGGTAGATGGACAGGAAAGGAATGGAGGGTTATGGGCTGAGTGCAGATTGGTGGGACTAGGTGACAGTAGCGTTCAGCACGAACTAGAAGGGCAGAGATGGCCTGTTTCCGTGCTGTAATTGTTATATAGTTATATAAGTCAATAGCATCATAACATTTTAAGTATCATTTGGATATTAAACACGCAGCACATATTTTCCCTGTATGAACATATAAAATCATTGCAACACACCAATATCGCTGAATCAGTGGGAGCCCTGGGCTTGTTTTCCTGCAACAAGATGGTCCTATCGAAGGGTGACGAGAGACAGCGATACTCCAACGGGGTTCCTAATGTCCAGTCTATTCTGCAATTTGGTTTTCGTTGCATTCATTGCAGAGATATGTTGGAAATGGAAGCAACGTTTTCAGTGCTTTCGTGGCTATCTCAGGATATTTAGCCTTGACTTTGATCCAGAATGCTGGCAGAGATGTTATGTCAAACATACTCTTCAGCCCGCCGTCATTTGCAAGCTCGAGGAGTTGATCTTCTTCCCGCGCTGACATGGATGACGCGCTGTTAATGACCTCGCGTACGTTCAAGCTCATCAGTGGGCGTGACAGGGAATGAGGAAAGGTGCAGCTGACTCATATCGCCAAATCATATCGTTTCCTCACGGCCCGGTAGCGCATGCTCTGCGGCCCGGTACCGGTCCGCGGCCCGGTGGTTGGGGACCGCTGTTGTAAAGCTACTGACCAGAAGAAGGCAATGGGAAACCACTTCTGCAGGAAAATTTGCCAAGAACAGTCATGATCATTGCCTATGTCATAGGACATGACACATAATGATGATGATGTGTATTTGATATTTCCACTCTGGAAAATAGGCTCTGGATATCTACAACGTGAATCGTGTTATTATCTATCCTTCAGTCAGGTGACTCCTCAGCCAAACGCTCTCAGGAAAACAATTCATATTTCTCCACCTCTCCAATCCAGGCAACATCCTGATGAACATCTCCTGCATATTTCTCCACCTCTCCAATCCAGGCAACATCCTGATGAACATCTCCTGCATATTTCTCCACCTCTCCAATCCAGGCAACATCCTGATGAACATCTCCTGCATATTTCTCCACCTCTCCAATCCAGGCAACATCCTGATGAACATCTTCTGCATATTTCTCCACCTCTCCAATCCAGGCAACATCCTGATGAACATCTCCTGCATCCCCTTCAAAGACTCCAGTAAATACCCCTAATGTGTCCTAACCAAAGCTTTATGAAACTGCAATATAACATGTCAACTTTTATAAACAGTACCCTATCTAATGAAGGCAACTATTGGGAAGAAGGTACAGGAGCCTCAGCTCTTGCACCACCAGGTTCAGGAACATTTATTACCCTTCAACCATCAGTCTCTTGAACCAAAGAGAACAACTTCACTCAACTTTACTTGCCCCATCATTGAAATCTTCCCACAACCTATGGACTCACTTTCAAGGTCTCTTCATTTCATGTTCTCAATATTTATTGCTGATTTATTTATTATTATTATTATTTCTTTCTTTTTGTATTTGCACAGTTTGTTGTCTCAACACTGGCTGAATGGCCAAATTGGTGCGGTCATTCATTGATTCTGTTATGGTTATTGTTCTGTTATGGATCTGTTGAGAATGCCTGCAAGAAGATGAATCTCAGGGTTGTATATGCTGACATATTATTAATTTATTTATTGAGCTACAGCATGGAATAGGCCCTCCAATCCACGCTGCCCAGCAATCCTACGATTTAATCTGAGCCTACTCATGGGACAATGTATAATGAACAATTAACCTACCAACCGGTATGGCTTTGGACAGTGGGAGGAAACCCACACGGTAATGACGAGAACATACAAACTACTTTAGGCGGTGGCAGGAATTGAACCCAGGTTGCCTGTACAATAAAGCGCTGTGCTAACCACTTACACTACCGTGCTGTCCTATATACGCACTTTGTATTTTGATAATCAACTTACTTTGAACTTTTAACATGTTGTATGCTTTTTCTTACACCCCATTCACCTCTGTGGACACTTTCAGTGAGCCATAGATTAACACCTGAAGATCCTTTTGTATGTCAGTGCTCCTAAGGGACCTGTCATTTACTGTATACTTTAATCATGCATTTGCTCTCCTTAAATGCATCTTCTGACACTTGTCTGGATTACTATCCACCTACTATTTCCCATTGATCTATATTCTGCTGTATCCCTTGGCAATCTTCACTATCCACAAGTCCACCAATTTTCATGTCATCCTCAAACATTAACCAGATCACTTAACTTTTCACCCTGTTTATTAATGTATATTACAAACAACAGAGGTCCCACTATAGGTAGATGCTCACGGAGCACTATTGATCACAGGCCTCCAATCTGAAAAACACCACCCCTTCTCATCTACGACCAAGCCAACTTTGGATCCAATTTACCAACTCACCTTGAATCTAATGTGACAATCTTCTAGACCAGCCTATTGTAAGGGATCTTCTCAAATGTTTTACTAATGTCCATGTTGACAACTTCTACTATCCTATCCTCATCAATTATCTCTATCATTTCCTTAAAAACCTCAGTCAAATTTGTAAGATGGGAATTCCCTCCCCACACAAAGCCACACTGATTATCCTAATAAATCCATGATTTTCCAAATGTGAGTAAACCTGGTCCCTAAGAATATTCACCAATACTTTTCCTAACACAAATCTAAGACTCACAAGCCTATAATTTCCTGGTTTGTTCCCATTGCCTTCTTAAAAAAGGGGCTACAATGGCTTTTCTCTAGTCCTCTGACAGTTTGCCCATAGCTAGAGCATACACAAGCCCCAGCAATCTCCTCCATTGCTTCCCTCGTTACACCAGGATAAACCTCGACAAGTTCAGGGATTTATTCACTTTCTGAAGATGCAACACCACCTCCTTCTTAATATTGACACGCCCTACAATACTAACATGCCATTCCCTGATCTCACTGTCATGCATAACATACTCAATGTGTAATGTACTCAATAACCTCACCAACTTCCTCTGGCTCCATGCATAAATCCTCTCATTTTTCCTGGAGCAGACCTAACATTTCCTTACTACCCTTTTGCTCCTAATATATGTATAAAGTGCCTTGGGATTATCTTTAATCCTACTTGCTACAAATATTTCAAGGCCTCTTTTAGCCCTTCTAATTTTTCATTTACGTTCTTTCCTGCTTCCGTTATATTCCTTAAGGGCCTTGTCTGATTTCAACTTCCTAGACCTTACGTGTGCTTCTTTTCTTTACTGATATTAAAATATTGCTTATTATCCAAGGTTCCCAAACCTTGCTACTCTTTTACTTCATCGTCACAGAACTTGCTGTTCTTGAACTCTAATCAATTGGCCTTGAAAAGAGTCCTGCCGAAGGGTTTCAGTCTGAAACGTTGACTGTACCTTTTTCCATAGATGCTGCTTGCCCTGCTGAGTTCCTCCAGCATTTTGTGTGTGTTGCTCAGATTTCCAGCATCTGCAGATTTTCTCTTGTTTTGCCACATTTCAGATGTGGGTTTACTTTCAAACAGATGCTTTCAATCTATTTTCTCATGTTCCTGTCCAGTCCTGGGGTGAAGAGCCTTCACCTGGTTTAGCATTTTCACCTTCACCTGGTTTAGCACTTTCATCTGAGCACTATGAACACAAGATGTAGGAACAGACAGATATTAACATTTGCTTCAGACATTCTGTTCCAAAAACTTCAAAGAAAATTAATTTCTGCAGCAGATTTGTTGAGTATACAGTACCACGTCACATGTTCATTGCTTAGAACAGAGAAGAAATATCTTCTCTGCCTTGTACGAAATTTATTTAAGGAAACTCAATACAGCTCCTTCTATATGCCATCCTAGACCAACTATCTCCAGATTGACAGAGAGAGCAGGAGCTTCCGAACTCAGTGGGGCAAGAGGTGTTCTCTTATTTCCCCAATTTCTCTGGTCCTGAACCACAAACCTTCCTGTAATTGGAAAGTTTCACTGAGAGAAGCTGCAGGGAGACTGAAATGGGAAGTGTGTTAAACTGGAGAAAAGGGGACACCCCTGAGACCTTCCAGTCTTTGTTAGTTTTCATCTTGAATGATCCTTTTGGCCATTCTTCCTCATTCTATGTTCTGTAAACCTGAGATCATCCAAAATTCTACTCTTCATGTCCTTATTCTCACTGTTCTATTCACGAGTTACCTCTGTGAATATTGCCCCCAGATTTAAGCCTGTTTTAATTTTAAAACTCTCATTCTTATTTTCAAATCCTTCATTGTCTCAGCCCTTATTGTAGTCACCTCGGTCTCTCTAAATCTCCAAGGGATGGCAGGGTAGCATAGTGACAAGCACAGTCTGACTGGGGTTTCAATCCCACCACTGTCCATAAGGAGTTTGTAGATTCTCCCTGTGACATGTGGATTTCCTTCAAATGGTCTGGTTTCTTCACACAGTCCAAAGTACACAGACCCAGTTCGCACTAGGGGTAATTAGTTGAGGGCATTCTATGTTGGTGCCGGATGTCTGGCGAAACTTGTGGGCTGTACCCAGCACAATGCTCGGACTGTGTAGATCGACACATTTCACTGTATGTTTCAACGCACATCTTAAAAGAAAGCTGAACTTCTCAGATTCTGGCCTCTTGATCACGTCCAAATTTATATATCTAATTTAGTTTATTTTATTTAAAGATAGCGTGGAACAGACCCTTCCAGCCCAACAAGCCACACCACACAGCAATCCACCTATTTAACCCCAGCCTAATCACAGGACAATTTACTATGACCAATTTGCCTACTAACCAGTACATCTTTGGACTGTGGGAGGAAACTGGAGCACCTTGAGGAAACTCATGCGGTTCACGGGGAGAACGTACTAACTCCTTACAGAAGGTGCCGGAATTCCGAACTCTGGGATGCTGAATTTACCATTATGTGACTATTTAATAGCTTCTGCTGCCTAGGTCTTACGTTCCGGAATTGCCTCCACGGATGTCTCTCTTTTCTTCTTCAGATGCTCTAAATGTTCTTTAATCTTCTTTAAGCTATTTTCTCCTCTTATGGCTCTGCGTCATTCCTGTTTGATTACACTCCTGAGTAGCAACTTGAAAGGTTTTTGCCAGCTTGACAGAATGCATGAGTAGAAGTTGTTCTTGTTGCGAGTGGTTGGGGAACATGTCAAGGGAATGCAAAGTGGGAACTGTTCCACACCTCTGCACGATCAGACCCTGAATGTTCGCACACACGGAAACTAGAATCCTGGAAAATGACCTGCTTGGAAAATTTGGAAGGTGAACATGCTCCAATATTTTCTTGTGGAAAAAGTTGATGTTCAACACAGAATTGACTATTTGCCTCTCTTAGTAGTAAAATTATTGGCAGTAGTAATATTATGGCTTTCTATGACGTGTGGCCTTGGGGCATTACAGACAGTGAATTTCCTCCATCACTGCTCTAATGTCAGAAGCATAGCTTTCAATTTTCGGGCAGCAAGGTCACATAAACAACAGCATTACAATGAGAAGTAAATTTGTCTTTTTATTAATGTTGAATTAAGGATAAGTATTACTAGAAAACTGGAGGGGAAAGTTTTCTTCCTTCTTTATAATAGTTTTCTCTTCCTCAAGGCATGGCTGGGTTTCTTGCAGTGACTGATGCATTGCCTGACATCATAAAGCCCTTCCGTCATCTATAAGGTAAAAGTCAGGAGTCTGATTTGTTTTTAACAAGCAGAGTTAAAGAGAATCCCAAGACATGTCATACTTACATTAAGGCAAGGGGATAACAAGGAAGAGGGTAGGACAAAATAGGTAAAACAAATTCTTTAAAAAAATTATTGAAAGAGGACAGAGAAAATTTACAAAAATGTTGCTAGAACTCGAGAACCTGAGATACAGGCAAAGGCTGAATAGGTTAGGACTTTTTTCCCTGACGCGTAGGAGAATGAGGGGAGATTTGGTAGACGCACAGTTTATAAAATTATGAGGGGCATAGACAGGGTTAAATGCAATCCAGCTTTTTCTGCTGAGGCTGGGTGAGGCTTGAACTAGAGGTCATAGGTTATGGGTGAATGGTGAAATACTCAAGGAGAATCTTATAGGGAGCTACTTCACTCAGAGCGTGGTGTGAGTGTTGAATGAGCTGCACGAGGAAGTGATGGAAGTGGGTTCATAGGCACATTTAAGAGAAGTTTGGATAAATACATGGATGGGGGATGGGTATGGAGGGATATGGTCCAGGCGTGGGTTGATGGGAATAGGCAGAATAAAAGTTCGGCACAGACTAGATGGGCCAAAGGGTCTGTTCCTCATTGGCTCTATGATGGAATAAGCTCCTCTTATGTGGATCAGTGCAAATGCAACGTTACTGAGGAAACTCAGTGACAGGGAGTGGCTCTATTTAGACAGCCTCGTGAACAGACGGGGAATGGAGGGATATAGACAATATGCAGTAAAGTCATGGTCAGGACAGATATTGTGGCCTGAGGGACCTGTCCCTGTGCTAACGTATACAGCAGCTCACGAAAAGGGCACCCCATTTAAATAGAGTTTTTAAATAGTGGAAATGCCACGGCACTAGGGCAGTTCCCCTCTCTCGACCTCAGAACTCCGGGTCCAGTGGTACAAACTGGGGTCTTACTTGGTTTCAGTGGATGATCATGAGGTCTTCTGTGCCTTGTAATGCCTTTCACTTTCCACGAAGTGCTGCAGGACCGCCTTCCTGGCCATTGGATTTCACGCCAGGTCTTATCCGCCCAGTCTGCCAGAGCTGACTTCACATGGTAACAGGGTATTTGGCCACTGGCTACCCTCACCTGGTTTAGCCCTCCTGTCAAAGCCGTGTACCGAGGTGTGGTTGCTGTCACATGCACACTTGGAGCTACTTGGAGCCGCAGGTGAGAGCTGAGCGTCCAGTGGGGGCCACAGGTGAGTGAGCTGCCCCAGAATGTGCTCCCCCTCCTTGGACACCCCATAAAAAGGAGCTCACAAACAAGACAAGAATATACTTCAGTGACACAGTTCAGATGCAACCACATTTTGGGGTCTGAAGTCACACATAGCCAATTTCCCCCGGGATCAATAAAGTATGACTATGACTGGTTAAGGAGAACAGGTTTTCTTTAATGAACCATTTTTTAACATAGTCAAATAGTTAACGGTTATTCTTACTGATTGTAGAACTTTTTAAAATTCCAAGTTTTATTAAATTACTTGAGTCTAAACTCCCCCAGTGGGATTCAGGCTCAGATACTAATTATTTTTCAAAGCTTTTCAAAGTTCGAAAGTGCACAGTTCAAATAAATTTATTATCAAAGTACATATATGTCACCATATACATGATGAGATTTGTTTTCTTGCAGCCAAACACAGTAAATCAAAGGAAAATATTAGAATTAATGAAAGTCTGCACCCAACAGGAGGGACAAACAACCAATGTGCAAAATACAACAAACCGTACAAATACAACATTAAAAAAAAGTAATAATAAATAAATAAATAAATAGATAACAAACATCAAGAACATGAGATGAAGTGTGTTTGAAATTGAGTGGGGACAATTCAGTGATGGGGTGAGTGAAGTTATACCTACTGGTTCAAGAGCCTAATGGTTAAGGGATAATAACTGTTTCTGAACCTGGTGGGGTGTTCCCAATGCTTCTGTACTTTGTTTCTGATGGAGGAGTGAGAAGAGAGCATGGCCTCAGTAGATACGGTCCTCGGTGATAGATGCAGCTCTCCTGTGACAGTGCTCAGTGTAGATGCGCTCAATGTTTGGGAGGGCTTTACCCATGATGGACTGGACCGTATCCACTACTTTTTGTAGGATTTTCTTTTCAAGTGCATTGGTGTTTCCATACCAGGCTGTGATGCAGCCAAGTCAATATACTCTCCACCACACAGCTATAGAAGTTTGTCAAAATTTACATGTCATGACAAGTCTTTGCAAACTTCTGAGAAAGTGGAGGTGCTGCCCTGCTTTCTTTGTTTTTGCACTTTTGTGCTGGACCCAGTACAGATCCTCTGAATTTGAATTTTATGTTTCCTCCAAAAGAGTAGTGAGGATGTCAGTTTAACACCTCACCAAAAAGACAGCGTCTCTAACATGAGGATGTAAAAGTGTCTGAGATGGCAGTTTCAAGGGTGCTCTGTGTGTAACTTGTGCTGTTCCACCTCTGGGAGGGGTGCCATTCCCAGTGCACCCTGGCCCCTCCACAAAATACTAAGAATGCAAGCATATGTTTTTGCACTTCAGTCCCTTGAATTCTTGAACCCCAATTTTCTGACAGGGCGACAAGAGGCTCTGCTCTGATAATTTTCAACTACTTCCTCCTCCCTCTCCCTCCCTCCTCCCCTCACTCTCTCTCTCTTCTCTCTCTCCCTCTCCTCATTCCCATTGTTATTTCCTTCTTTCTTTCCTTTCTTGTTATTTCTTTCTTTCCCACCTTCCTTCCTTGTTATTTCCTCTCCTCCTTCCTTGTTATTTCCCTCCTGTTTCGGAAGTCTGAATTCCACTTGCTGGTTTACAGTTCTAGTTGAAACCACTTCCAAACGCACATTGTCTCCTCCAATTTCAGTACAAGACTTCGCCTAGTGGTCACCAGGTGAAGTGCAGCACATAAACAGCATCTGTCCTTGATTCCACACCCGCTCTTGTTTAAAGTTCTCTGCGTGGTTTTAAAGTTAAAAGAAGCTGTTTGCATCCAAATTTAAAAATTTAAATAAATGGACATTATAGTAAAGCTATTAAATAGATTATATTGAAAATGAACATCAAACAGAGCAAGAGAAATTCAGCTTAAGCTGGTTGGAAACATAAAATATTGTAAATCACCCAATTCCTCTTAAAATCACCATTTAGACTCTGCGTGTGCTCTGGACATTGAAAATTCTGTCTTACAAACAATTTCTGAATTATATTTTTGTCTATGCTTATTATTTTGCACAAATTTTCCATTGCAAAACTGGTTTGCCCATTTATGCTTCTATAAAATGATCTTATTGATTTTCAAGGCAAAACGCTTTCTAATGAGAAATAAAAAGGATTCTAATCTATTAACGTGCAATCCTCACAGTGCCAGAGGAAAGATTTCCTTTGCACACCATGCTTAGCAAGGTTACATTTAAAAGTAGCCTGCTTTTCGAATTCCATCATGTATATTCCCAGAGAGAAAATATTCCCACTAATTTCCCTTCCAACATCCCTGGAAAAGCAGAGCTTTAACAACAACCAACAAGCTCTACATCATCCAGGATAAAACATCTGCCATCTTGAAGACTTACTCCCTTCATCACCATCCCGCAATTAGTTACCCAACAAAATTGCGCGTGGCCTCTCCGGTGAATGATATCTGTAATCTGTCAAGTTGGGGACCGTGCACGGTTCTGATTTGATGGAGGAACATCTGGAGAAACTTCTGAAATGCCCACTTCGCTGCTGCTGCTACTGTGTGGTAACCGGAATCTCCGGAGGAGAAGGCCCCGAATCCTCAGCTTTGCTTACTTCAGCGGCCGGGGCTAGGTCGAAGATTATTTCGGCAGAGGATGGCGCTCGGGAGGCTGTATCGGAGGGGCTGGTCGGAGGCTCGAAGTTTTCGGATGGATGGACTCGGTGTCGGCTGTGGTCGGCTGCTTCCAAGGCATCAGCAGTTGTCGGTGCCTTGGAGGTTTATGGCAGGGAGTTTCTCCCTTTTGCCGCCTGCTATCAGGTACTTGGGAGTCAATCGGGACTTGAGACTTTTTTTTTACTGTGCCCATGGTCTGTTCTTTATCAAATTATGGTATTGTTTTGCACTGCTGTAACTATATGTTATAATTATGTGGTTCTGTCAGTGTTGGTCTTTGGTTTGTCCTGTTTTTCTGTGATATCACTTTGGAGGAACATTGTATCATTTCTTAATGCATGTATGCATTTTTAAATGACAATAAAAGAGGACTGAGTGTTTTCATAATCTAATCTAATCTAATCACAAACCCATAGGCTTCCCTACCTAATGAATGAAGGCAACAAACTCAAGGGAACACACATACACTTGTCCAATTCTCATTCGATCTTGACTTAGACACTTTCCCAGTAAGGATAGTGAGCGGCTTCAAGAGCAAATCCTAGCTAGTGGTGTTCCCAGCATCAAGGACATCTTCAAAAGGCGATGCCTCAAAAAGGCAGCATCCATCATTAAGGACCCCCATCACCCAGAACATGCTCTCTTCTTATTACTACAATCAAAGAGGACGTACAGGAGTCCGAAGACATACACTGAATTTTTAGGAACAGTTTCTCCTGCTCCGCCATCAGATCCTTGAATGGACAGTGAAACAACCCATGAGCATTAACTCACTATTTTTGCTCTTTTTTGCGCTGCTTATTAAACTAATTTTTTTATAGTTTATTGTATTTTTATGTGTTGCACTGTACTGCTGCTGCAAAACAACAAATTTCATGACATATGTCAGTGATGTTAAAGCTGATTCTGATTCTGACGCTTTTGCTGTGCAGTCCCTTTAGCTGGTAGAGTCTGTTGATTCGGAAGGTAGTATTTAAGGAGTCTATATGAATCAAATTCAACTTCCCAAGCTGTTAAGTAATGGTTTATACACAGAAATCCACTGGGTTACTAGGTAGTACCTGTAGATTACATGTCAAGTAACATAACAATATGACAAGCAAGGAAAATCAGGTGACCCTGTTGATAACTTCTTCAGTCTTCTCTGTCCCACTCTAGCCATGAAGACATCTGGTCTCTCTAAAGACCCTGATGATTACAACCACAAAGATCCAGAGAAATGATCATTCAGACACAGTGAAGGTGAAATTGTGTCCTAGCTAGTTATAGCATACACTCAGAGGCCACTTTATTATGTATCTCTAGTACCTAGTATGTTCATGGTTCTGCTTCTAAAGCCCACCTACTTTAATATTTGACGTGTTGTGCATTCAGGGATGCTTTTCTGCAGACCGGTGTTGTAACACATGCTTATCTGAGTTACTGTTGCCTTCCTGTTAGCTTGAACCAGTCTAGCATTTCCTCTGACCTCTCTCATTGAAAAGGAATTTTCACCTACAGAACAGCCGCTCACTGGATTTTTTTTTTGTTCTTCGTTCCATTCTCTGTAAACTCTAGAGATTTATGAGCATGAAATTCCCAGAAGATCAACAGTTTCTGAGATACTCAAACTATTGCTTCTGGCTCTGACAATCATTCCATAGTTAAAGCCACTTAGATCTTCAAGCATGAGCATAATGGTTGAAGTGCAGATTTTTTTTTAGCTAGCACTTGATTATTGGACTCTCATGGGTCATGATGCAGTGGAAATAGTGTAGAAGGGGGATAAAAAATGCACACTTTTCATAACAGGGGTAACAAACCAGAATCTAATCAACAGATTCAATTGTGTTGAAAGTTTTGAGAAATTATACTTCTTGTTTTTGAAGCAAGAAAAATTTAATGGAGTTGTTCAAATTAAAGGAGTAGAGATCTTTTTTAGAGGAATTAGGAAGAAACCATTTTTTTTTCCTCCATGAAGAATTGGCCACCAAGAGGCAAAGTTTAGTAGTGGCTATCTATTGTTCTTCTTGCTACTTACAGACACACTCAGTTGACATCTGATAACTTGACTGAGCATCTCAAGAGCTTATTGCAAACTGCTCAATTACTGTCCAACTCCTGGTTAAACTAAAGGAGAATGATTTTACTAGTACCTAGTTGCTGAGAGGCTTGTTCAATGAGTGCCTCATTGATGGCACCACTGACAACAACTAATTGGTGTCTGATTGACAACACCACTGTGATCTCTCCTTGCGTTCCCCTGTACTTTAGTGACTACATTGGACAACAAAGGTTTTGCTTCCTGAATACTTTTGGGTGTGTCTTATGGATTTTGGGCTGCTGATCATGAAAGTCACCACAAAATTTCCCTGTCACACACCATTTTTTGAAATCACCTATAATTGTTATTTCAATTCATAATTCAAGCCAGAATAACTGCCAAGATTAAGGAAGGGATTTTTGTTGGTCCACAAATCAAACATGTCATCAATGGCAGGCAATTCGAAGAACTTCTAGTGGCACCAGAGAAGATTGCATGGAAAGCATTCAAGGATGTTGCTGAAAATTTTCCTAGCAACTGCAGAGCACCAAACTACGTGCAGCTGATTGACAACATGCTGCAAGCAAAACCATGAAGTGGAACATGTCACTGAAGATTAATTTCCTGCATTTCCCTTCAGACTTCTTTGCAAATCGGCACTGTCAGTGATGAACATGGTGAGAGGTTTGACCAGGATATCGCGGTCACGGAGAAATGGTATCAGCGCAACTGGAATTATTGATTATTGTTGGACACTTAAGCGAGAAGCTTCAGACTCTGAGTACAAATGAAACTAATCAACAAAGCAGCTTTAGCTTAGATGAACTATTACAAAGCGTCAACACCATTGTGCAATTAAACACATTATATTCAATGACAATTAATTTTTTGTTTCTCGAAATTCCTACATGATACAAGAAGTCTGAAATTATATTTGTGTTCAGCTTCAAGAGGTCTATCATAAACAAAAATAAACTATGAGAAGGCAACACCTGAGAAAATTAGTTGTCCAGTGGTATTAGCCTAACTTACCCAAAGTTAGTCCTGCCATCCCAGGAACTAGTCGAGTCTTTTGTTGCACCCCCTCTTTGGCAAGAACATCCTCCCACGGGGAAAGGCACCAAAAGTGTACGCAGCTCCTGATGGGGTCTCATCAAGGCCACGCACACCTGTAGCGAGACATCCCGGTTCCTCTAGTTGTTTAGATTAAAGATTAGCCTTATTCATTAATGTACATCAAGACATACAGTGAAATGTCTAATTTACATCAATGACCAACACAATCCAAGGATTGTGCTGGGAGTAGCCCACAAGTGCTGCACACTTCCGGCACCTCCAAAGCATGCCCACAACTCACTGACCCTAAACCGATTTTAATTCCACTTCCCATTTCCATTCTGACATGTTAGTCCATGGCTTCCTCTACTGTCATGATGAGGCCACACTCAGGTTGCAGGAGCAACACCTCATGTTCTGTCTGGGTAGCCTCCAACCCGATGGCATGAACATTGATTTCCTGAACTTCCGGTAATGGCCCCCACCTGCCTCACCATTCACCATTCCTAATTCCCTCTGTCACCTTATCGCCTTACCTGTCCATTACATCCCTCTGGTGCCCCTCCGGCTTTCCTTTCTTCCATGCCCTTCTGCCTTGTCCTATCAAATCCCCCCTTCTCCAGCCCTGTATCTCTTTCACCAATCAACTTCCCAGCTCGTTACTTCGCCCCTCTCCCCTCCCTGTTTCACCTATCACCTTGTGTTTCCTCCTCTCCCCCCTGCCCACCTTCTTGCTCTGACTCCTCATCTTTTTTTTCTCCAGTCCTGATGAAGGGTCTCAGCCCAAAACATCGACTGTACTCTACAGACGCTGCCTGGCCCGCAAAGTTTCTCCAGCATTTTGTGCGTGTTGCCTGAATTCCCAGCATCTGCAGATTTTCTCTTGTGTGTGATTGGACTAAACCTAACCGTACTTCTTTGAAATGTGGGAGGACACTGGAGCACCAGGAGAAAACCCACATGGTCACCGGGAGCACGTACGAACTCCTTACAGACAGCAGCGGGAACTGAACCTCAATTGGTGATCAGTGGCGCTGTAAAGCAAAGTGCTAACTAGTATGCTACTGTGCCGCAAATCCTCTGTCAATTATTCATTGCAAATCCTCTTGTAATGAAGGAAAATGCATTAACGTTGATGCAGTACATCTTCATGGCCTGGCCAACATCCTCAAACTCTGTGGGGGGCTAGAGAGAAAACTGCAGAGATATTTCCTTCAAATTAGCTGCTGGTGAAGTTCCTGAAAACTGGGAGATGGCTAACGTTCCGTTATTTAAGAAGGGCAGCAAGGACAAGCCAGGAAATTACAAGTGGGTCAGCTTGATATCAGCAGTAAGTAAGTTACTGAGGTAATTCTGAGGAACAGCATCTACGAGTATTTGGATAGACAGCCTGATTAAGAGGAGTCTGCATGGTTTTTATACATGGAAGATCACGTCTGATGAAACTTTTAGGGTTTTTGAAGAAGTAACCAGAAATGTAGACGAGGATATGGCAGTGGATGGTGTCTATTTGGACTTTAGCAAGGCCTTCAACAAGGTTCTGCATGGTAGGCTGCCCTGAAAGGTTCGGTAAGAGCTAGTTAGGTGGATTCAAAATCAGCTCGGAAGCAGAGGGTGATGGTCGAAGGCTATTTCTCTGAATGGAGGTCACTGACTCATAATGTTTTGCAGGGTTCAGTGTTGGGACTCTTGCTATTTGTTACTTAATGTAAATGATTTGGATGTGAATGCTCAAGACTTGATCAGTAAGTTTGCAGATGACACAAAACTAGAAGGTATTGTTAATAGCGAAGAAAGTTATCGCAGATTACGAGATCAGTTAAGGAAATGATCCAAGGAGCGGCAAATGGATTTCAATACAGATAAATGTGATGTAATGCTTTTTGTAAAGTCAAATCAGCATAGGACTTATACTGTGAATAATACGGTATGTCACTAAGGTGTGTAATGGAATAATATAGTTTTGGGAAAAGTATGGTCATGCACTTTGGTAGAAGAAATTAAAGCAGATTTTCTAAACTGCGAGAAAATTCAAAAATCTGAGGTGCAAAGAGACTTGGAAGTCCTCGTGCAGGATTTCCTAAGGGATAATTTGCAGGTTGAGTCAGTGGTGAGGAAGGCAAATGCAATGTTAACATTCATTTTGAGAGGACTGGAATATAAAAGCAGGGATGTGATGCTGAGGCTTTATAAGGCACTGGTGATACCTCACTTGGAGTATTGTGAGCAGTTTTGGGCCCCTTATTTAAGAAAGGATATACTGACATTGGAAAGGGTTCAGAGGAGGTTCACGAGAATGATTCTGGGAATGAAAGACTTATTGTATGAGGAGCGATTGATGACTCAGGGCATTTACTTGCTGGAATTTAGAAGAATAAGAGGGGCTCTCATTGAAACCTATCAAATGTTGAAAGGCCTAGGTAGAGCGGATTTTTCTGATGGTGAAGGAGTCTAGGACCAGAGGGCACAGCTTTAGGATAGGGGAACATCCAATTAGAATGGTGATGAGGAGGAATTCCTTTAGCCAGAGGGTATTAAACCTGTGAATAGGTTGCCATAAGCAGCCGTGAAGGCCAGGTCATTGGGTGTATTTAAGGCAGAGGTTGATAGGTTCTTGATTGGTCAGATCATGAAAGGTTACTGGGAGAAAACAGGAGATTGGGGTTGAGAGGGAAATGGATCAGCCATGATGAAATGGCAGAGCAAACTCGATGGGCTGAATGGCCTAATTCTGCTCTTATTATTGACCTCCCAAGCTGCCTTTAGCAACTGGTGTGCGAGAACACCCAGGTCCCATAGCACCTGCCCTTTCCGCAATATATCACCATCCAGATAAACGCCCCTCTTTCTCGTTTTGGAATCGGGAAGAAGATGGCACCAGTGAACAACGTGACCAAGGATGACGTCCTTCTGCCGGTTCTCGAAACTACTTCCATCACTTCTTTTATGTCCTTTTCTTCCTTCAAATGTTAGAGCCCGTGATCTACATTTTGGTGCTGTGTTTTTGGCAGTCTCTGAGAGGGTTTCGTGAGGCTTTAAATGAAGCGTGCAACCTTGAGGCTAAGAAGCCTGGAGATGGGGGTGCAGGCCCATCATCGACTCCATTTCTTGATTAAAGTGCCGTGGAAGATTGAAGTCGTCAGAACGAGTGCGGAAGGTGAAGGGGTGTTCAGCGCCCATGACCAGCCTCTCGCTCATTGCTTGCAGAGGAAGATGTCTATGTGTGATGGTCTCTCTCTCTCTCCCTCGATGCTGTCAGAGGACGGCACCAGTTTTCGGTCTCAGGCAAAGTTTAATCGAAGTGGTTTGTAGTTCGTGTTATTGTATATTTCTGGTCACTCTTTTTTTGGTGCTATTTTGCACATATTTTTATGAGTTGTTGCAGACTGCAGATAATGAAAACTGAACTGAACTGAAAATGCTTGGACACTTTTTATGTTTTATATTCTATGTTTTTTACTCTTATTGCTATTTGCCTGTTTTTTTTTGCGTGTGGGGGAGGATTTGGTGTTTTCTTTGAATGGGTTCCATGGTTTTTCTTTGTTTCATGGCTGTCTGTGGGAAGACAAATCTCTGGGTTGTATACTACATAAGTACATACTTTGATAATAAATATACTTTGAATCTTTTTTGAATCACTGGATAATCTCACATTTATTTTTGTTAGATAGAATCTGCCATGCGTTTGTCCACTCATCAGTAATTGTGGTAATAATGGGTTCAATGGGTGAATCTCCTCCCTAATGACTGAAGTGATCCATTATAAATGTTTGTAGTGGTAGTCAGGTCACCCTGACTAACCTTGTGCTGGAACCAGTAGGGATTCTCATGCCTAGAGAAGACAGCTGCTGACATATTCTGCCAGACAACTTATTTATTTCAGAGATATTGCACGGTACAGGCCCTTCTGGAAAAACAAGGCCACACCAACCAATTGCACTGATGTGATCAATTACCTATCAACTGATACATGCTGGGCTGTGGGAGGAAACCTGAGCATTCGGAGAAAACCTGAGCACCCGGAGGAAACCTGAGCACCCGGAGGAAACCTGAGCATCTAGAGGAAACCTGAGCACCCGGAGGAAACCTGAGCATCTGGAGGAAACCTGAGCACCCGGAGGAAACTTGAACACCCGGAGGAAACCATGTGGTCATGGGGAGAATGTATAAACCCATTAGAGACAGTTATTTCTACAGTGGTTTAAGTTGGTCTTCTAGCAACCTTCTTCCTGCAAACAGAGCCTCCTGTTTTACCGATGAGAATGCCTAGGTCTCGTTCTCTAAACCTAAGGGCTCTCTCCCTCTCCCCTGCAGTGTTTTCCTCCCTCCTAACATACTGTTCATATTTATTTACTGATACAGTGCAGCGTAGGCCATTCTGGCCCTTCAACCCATGTTGCCCCGGCAACCCCATAACCCCAGTTAATCTAAATCTAATCACGGGACAACGTACAATGACCAATTAACCTCCCCTATGGTACATCTTCGGACTGTGGGAGGAAACCATAGCACCCAGGGAAAACCCACTCATTCCACGGGGACGACGTACAGAGACTCCTTACAGACGGCGCCAGAATTGAACTCCAAACTCTCACACGCCCCGAGCTGTAATAACGTCGTGCTAACCACTACACCACCGTGGCACCCGTAGTGTATGCTGCTGCCGTAGAGAGTGGCCACCCTTCTTTAGTGGTACACTGCTGAATTAGTTGAATGTCGCCCACGGAAACAGCACAGTTCTCATCTGAGCATGCATCAGTGGGAGTAAATCACCCTAATGCTGTTTCAGATGACGTTTGGCAGGGAGAAACAGAATACTGCTAGTGCTTTATGCAGCAGCAGGTTAGCACAAGGGTTAAATCCAGTCTCCAGGCGGCTTAGTGTTTGCACTCCTCTATCCCCATTCTCACTGTTGTCCACATTTCCCAGCTTTATAGCACCTCCCTCCAATTGTAGACGGAAGGGTCCTTCCTGGTCACTCCTGACTGCATATTGGCAACCAAGCACCGTCTTTTGGAAGAATGATGTTCCTTTTCTCACAATAAAGAAATATCGACTGATAATATTAAAATAGAATTAAATTTATTAAAGTGATACTTACATCGAATGTGCTTCTGGGCTTGTTTCTTTTTGTGCATTCTGAAATGACGAGGCACACGTGCAAATGCACAGAGGTTTCACGTCCATTCCTCAGACTGGAACATGCAATCCAAGTTGACACTAAAGTACTTCTGGAGTGCCATTCTGTTAGAGGTGTCATCTTTCAAATGAGATTTTAAACCAAGTGCCTGCCCATCATCTTAGATGGATGTAAAATAATCCATATCACTCTTTTTAAGAAGTGTAAGAAAGAAAGGCTGCTCCAATACTCTGGACAAATTTTCATCCCGCAAACAACATTGCGGAGGTAGCTTTATAGATATTTTATTGATC
Source organism: Mobula hypostoma (assembly GCF_963921235.1). Lineage (NCBI taxonomy): Eukaryota > Metazoa > Chordata > Chondrichthyes > Myliobatiformes > Myliobatidae > Mobula > Mobula hypostoma. The sequence continues at coordinate 32,895,888 of NC_086120.1, forward strand.
CCAAAGGAAATTACGGTGTCACAGTAGCAGTGCAAATGTACAGATATACAAATGTTAGAAGAGGAGTAAGAAAGAATAAAAAATAAGTTACCACGAACAGTCTAACAGGAGGGGGTCATCACTCCCCCAGCTATCGGTTGACTCATTATAGAGCCTAATGGCCGAGGGTAAGAATGACCTCATAGAGCTCTCCTTGGAACAGTGCTGTTGTCTTAGTCTATTACTGAAATATTCTATTACTAAATAGACACTTAATCCTATTGATGTCAGTAGGATATGGCTGCAGGAATTAACTGCGGCACCCTCTAATTTATTACAATGACTATTCTAAAAATAAGCACTTAATTGCCTGTGAGTTGCCTGTGTTTTGTGACAGTGGACAGAGGTGGTGGCTGATGGCAGCGTTGACTGTGTAGTGGATACAGTTTACACAAATGTGAGTTAATCTACATCAGTTCAAGTTCAAGTTGATTGTCATTCAACAGTTTACATGTATACCGCCAAATGAAACAATTTTCTGCAGACCAAGGTGCACAATACCGTATATATAACCCATACACTCAACACATAAAGTAATATTATCACAAATAAATTAGCAAATAATTAAATATATTCCTGTAATGTTTACCTGTATAGAATTTTTTACTCGTTTATACCAATCAGATACTGTTCTGCTACTCTCTGTCCCCCATTGCTAGAAATCGTTGCCACTCATGGCTCGCTGTGCACACTACAAATGGAACTACGAGTATATAATTCCTATGATACAATAATTACACAGAAGAAGGCTGTGAGTCTACACTGACTATAATAAAACTACTTCCTTCAATTCCTTTCCCTGCAATTGTTTCTCATAGCCCTGCATCTAAAAAAAAGTTTACAGCATTATTGTGCATTTATTTTGTTGCCAGGGTATTACCCTTGATATTAAAACAAAAAAATATCTCAATCCATTTTTGATAAAGTAAGACTTTCAACCTTTTTGTTCCTGGCTGGGCCATTAATGGGGCAGTCAATCCTGTGATATGTTCTCTCCACATTAAGTAATGGGGATGTCAGCGTAGTTTATGCTCATTACCTAGCCAGTAATGGGACAGTCAGTGCTGTGATATGTTCCGTAGACAGTCAGTAATGGAGTAGCAGCGGTCCCTGTGAAATACTCCTTATAGAGTTTAATGTGACAGTCACAGTCTTGCTATACACTCTTCACACAATCACCAATGTGACAGACGCCATGCATTACATTCTCTGCCCAGCCAGTTAAAGAACAGCCTTGGCTTTGTTATATACTCTTTACACAGTTTAATGGGACAATCTGTCTGGTTATATACTCCTCACATCATCATTTATGGCAGGGTCACAGTCCTTGTTACACAGCAGTTTGATCTATTGCACAAAACAGGGTTCTTTCACAGATCATGAACCTTGAAACACAGGCCACGCTACTTTGACTGCATCATCTGTTTATCTAACAGTGTGTCAACCGAAGGAGTTAATGGTGCAAGTACCCTCTTTTGAGCAGGATTTTGCAAACATTATATGGTTCATCTGTTTTAAAGATGCTACCAGTTGATGGAACCAAATACAAAAAATGGTATTAGGTTTGATGGTTTATCACGGTAACCTGGAACAGTGCTTACAATGAGTTCATCCAGCAGCTTGGTATTTGCATGGTTGTGGTGTATGTGTGTTGTGCCTTGTTAAAGCGTCAGAGAAAAAGACAGTGGGTAGGATATTTTGTGCCTGGTGAGCTGTCACTTACACACAGTGATCACCTTATTTACCTCCTGTATCTAATAAAGTGGCCACTGAATGTACGTTAATGGCCTTCTGCTGTGTGGTGTGTTGTGCATTCAGAGATGCTCCTCTGCACGCCGCTGTTCTTGTGCGTGGTTATTTGAGTTACTGTCGCCTTCCTGTCAGCTCGAACCAGTCCGGCCATTCTCTTCTGACCTCACCCATAAACAAAATGTTTGAGGAACTCAGCAGCTAATCTTTAGGTTTCTAGCATCTGCAGGTTTTCTTGTTTGCTCATTAACAATACACTTTTGCCCACATAACTGTTGCTCACGGGACTTTTTTTGTTTTCTCACACTGTTCTCTGTAAACCCTAAAGACTGCTGTGTGTGAAACTCCCAGGAGATTAGCAGTTTGTCAGATACTCAAACTATCCCATCTGACACCAACATTCATTCCATGGTTAAAAATCACTTAGATCATATTTCTTCCCCATTCCGATGTCTGGTCTGAACAACAGCTGAACCTCTTGATCATGTTTCCATACTTTTATGCATTGAGTAGCTGCCACACGACTGGCTAATTAGATATTTGCATTAACGAGCAGGTGTACAGGTGTACCAAATAAAGTGGCCAGAAACTGTATACTCTGGTGCTGATTAGGCCCAATTTGTTGTCTATTGGAACAAGGGTTCTGATGCAGGGTCTTCAAGTTGAGGCATTAACTCTATTTCTTTCCCCATAGATGCAGCCTAACCTACTGAGTATTTCCAGCATTGTCTGGCTTTATTTAACATTTCCTGCATCTACAGCTGTTTTGATTTTCATTTAGGAATAAAGAAAATCTCTGGTGCAATTTTCTTTCCTTAAAATATTCATTTTTTTTTTCTCAAAGCCTGGCGTTACTTGAAGTATGCTCATGGGAGCAAATTTCCGATGAGAAGACATCCTAGTTTGATTGAAAGACCCAAAAAAACCCACAGCCTCACCAAATCTAAATGACAGAGAGCTTTGAGAGGATGTTAAATCCCTTTCACAGACTTATTGGAGGTCAAAATTGCCCATAAGACCATAAGACATAGGAGTAAAATTCGGCCATTCAGTCCTTCGAGTTTGCTGACTTCTCCCCATAACTTTTGACACCCTTACTAATCAACCTCTGCTTTAAATACTGCATACCCAAAGAGTCGGCCTCTACAGCCGTCTCTGGCAATGAATTCCACAGGTTCACCACCCTGTCAAGGGAACTGAATGTGCTTGGATGTCTCTGAATTCAAGCGTACTCAAAAACTATTATAAATTGAAAATACTATTAAAACAATTAAGTTTTTTAAAATAATTTTAAGAACTTAAGGAATTATTTAAAGCAATTAAATACATTTTAATCAACTTAATTACATCATTATCTAAAGAACTGGGCATTCTACAGACACTTATGCTTTCCTCATGATAGCCTTCAGGAATATCGCAGTGGAATGCAGGAAAACTGAAAAAAAAAACAGAAAATGCTGGAAATTCTCAGCAGATCAGGCCGCAGCCTTGATAAAAAAGAAATATCCTCCAGTAGAATTAACATTTCAGGTCAAAGACCCTGAGTCAGAAGTGCTGAGCTAATGAACAACAAATTTATATGTATTCTAATATATTAAAATGTCCCATGATGTTTCACAGGAACAATTTCTTTTACACAAGTTGTGGTGAGTATATTAAATGAGCTGCCAGAAGTGGCTGAGACAGATACAAGTGTATCATTTAACGAGCACTGGACAAATAAAAGGAGGAGCAGGGCTTAGAAGGATATTGGTTGAACTCAGGAAATTGGGACCAGCTGGGTGGCCACCATAGTCAACATGGACTGGTTGGGCAGTAGGGCCTGTATCCATTCTGAATTCCTCTATGACTCTGAATTAGCAAACAAAGTTTGACACAGGACCACATGAAAAGACTTCAGTACTGATAACAAATGTGTTTGTAAGGCTTTCCAATGTTATACTGTCCGAAAGAAGGATAGTGGAACTTCCTGCTGGCCTAACATTTGAATTCCGATTTCTGTTCCCGTTTCGACCTGTTGGCCCATGGCCTCCTCTTGTGCCACAATGAGGCCATCCCCAGGATGGAGGAGTAACACCTTAAATTCCATTTGGGTAGCCTCCAACCTGATGGCATGAATATCGATTTCTCCTTCTGGTTAAAAAGAAGTCCCGCCCCCCTCTCCTCTTCTTCTATTCCCCAGTCTGGAGACTTACCTCCTCTCACCTGCCTACTACTTCCCCCCCCCGGATCCCCTCTTCCTTCCCTGTCTCCTACTTCTCCAGCCCTTTACCTTTCCTGCCCAGCTGGCTTCACCTAACACCTTCTAGCACTCTTCTCCCCCTCCCCCACATTTTTTATTCTGGCATCTTTCCCCTTCCTTTCCAGTCCTGACGAAGGGTCTCAGCTTGAAACATCGACTGTTTATTCACTTCCATAGATGCTGCCAGACTTGCTGAGTTCCTTCAGCATTTTGTGTGCGTTGCTTTGGATTTCTAGCATCTGCAGAATTTCTTGTGTTGGAGATAATCACATAGTTCATTACTAAGGCACAGTGACAGTCGTGAAAATTTGAGAATATGCAGGAGGCAAAAATTGGAAGAGTGTAGAAATCTCTCAGTAATGGCTGCCTCCTTGACTTGGTTCACTCATCTGCTTTGCTCATTCATTCAGGAAGTAAATTGCCCAGTCTGTGAGTAAGTTTAAATCTCATATTTCTGAAGTTGCTTTGTGCTTAATAGATTCTCTCAGTAGTTGTTGCATTAGGTTTTGGTTTAGGGAGTGAGGGCGAGTGAAGGTTGCCAGGATACTTGGCAGCAGGAAGCTTTACAGTTGAATCCAACCTGTCTTTATTCAGTGATTGTGCAGGCCTTACCCAAAACAATCACTTGTTAGGAATTTTCTCTCTTCTTAAGTTTGAGCAGAATGGACCAAGACAATCTGCAGTTTAGGAGAATGAGATTTCAAGGTGCTTAACAGAGCGGAAGCTGTGGAAATGATCCCACTAATCGGGAGGCCCGGAAATTGGGATATAATTTCAGGGTTAGAAATAGATCATATAAAAGTGAGATGAAAAGGAATTTCATTTTACAGATTTCTGTGGGTTTTGTCTTGTAATTCTTTAAATCAGAGAGCCATGGATTGTGAATTATTAATTTTGAAAGTAGAGATGTGTTTTTTGAGGGTTTTAGGGAATCAAGGGTTATGGGTATCAGAGGTTGGAGAATAGAGTTAAGGCCAATAATCCTATCAGCTTTAATAGTATTAAGTGATGGAATAGGTTTAAAGAGGTCAAATGGGCACTCCCACACCTATGTTGAAACACTAAGGTTAGTCATGGCAAGGCAATCTAAATAGATTTGAACCAGCATTCTTGCTGATTTTCACAGTTTGAACTCTCACTGGACAAACTACCCCAACCAACCATTTGAAGGACTGGTTTCTCTCTTTAATACCTAGTTGTAAGACCTTAAAACCCATCTTATCTGTAAATATCTTTATGGCAACCATCAACCTTCTGTGTCCTCCTGGATGCTCCTTTCGATGATTTTGTATCCACACCGATAATCACTAATACACCCACCCCGACCCCCTATCCATCCCTTCACCACTAGCTGAAAGTACCTCAGATAAACTGTCATTGTCTAGAGAGCATTTCCACAGCGCTCACTTGTTATATGCCATGTCGTATGCGTATGACATGGCCGATCGTGGTCTTACCATGACCCTGATTGTTCTTGGCAAATGTTTCTATAGAAGTGGTTTCTTCTGGGCAGTATCTTTACTAGATGGGTGACCCCCAGCCATTATCAATACTCTCCATAGATTGTCTGCCTGGCTTCAGTGGTCACATAACAAGGGGTTCTGATATATACCAGCTGCTCATACGACCACCCATCATCTGCTCCCATGGCTTCAAGGTGCTACACCTTGCCCAAGGGTGACCTGCAGGCCAGCGGAGGGAAGGAGCACCCTACAGCCCCATTGGTAGTGAAGTATCTCCAACCCGCCACCCGGATTCACAATGATCCTGTTAATATTCCCTCCTTGAAACTCATGTATCTGACCAAGCTATGGGTTTGCTTTCCTAATCATTGTTTTTTTTTTGGTTTGCTGTATTTTTTATTATCATTCCACGGAGCAACCTGGGACAATTTTCTGAGTTAAAGGAGCTATATAAATGCAAATTGCTGTTGCTGTTGGGAGACCTCATTTCACTTTGATAACATCGCCCATTAAGGCCGGCAATTTTATTCATGTAAACAGAATGATGAGCTTTAGTTGATTTAGTGAATAATGACTTGGAAATGACAATAGTCGCCAGTGGTAATCGCGTGATTAGGCACGTGAGAAGGATGAAGAAAGTAACTGCCTTCTGATAACATTAATCACAAAAGAATTTTGGAATTCCTAGAGGAAATAAAAAAGCATCCATTTTTCTATTTTTCTGTCCTAGTAGTCCTTAATAGAGTTGTTGCCTAATCACAGGACAAGTTGAAGGTAATTTGTAAACTTGTCTGTTTATATTTCCAACCAGTTCATCAATGTGTTGAGTAATAATGCTCTTTTGAATGCTGTCTGTTAGATTTAGAGATGTGGTTCCAGATATTTTTTCATGCCCAAGGCAACACACACAAAATGCTGGAGGAACTCAGCAGGTCAGGCAGCATCTATGGAAAGGAATTAACAGTCAATGTTTCAGGCCAAAACTCTTAATTGGAACTGGAAAAAAAGATGAGAAGTCGGAGTATAAAGGTGGGGGGAATTCTCATCTTTTTTTTCCAGTCCTGATGAAGGGTCTCAGCCAAAAATGTCGACTGTTTATTTCTTTCCATTGATGCTGCCTGACCTGCTGAGTTCCTCCAGCATTTTGTGTGTTTTGCCTTGGATTTAGATAGATTGATAGGTATTTTATTGATCCCAAAGGAAATTACAGAGTCACAGCACTGCAAGTGCACAGATATAAATACTAGAAGGGAAGTAGAAAGAATAAAAAACAAGTTATCGCAAACAGTCTAACAGGAGTGGTGGTCATCACTTCCCTGGCTATAGGTTGACTTGTTATAGAGCCTAATGGCCGAGGGTAAGAATGATCTCACAGAGCGCTCTTTGGAGCAGTGCTGTTGCCTTAGTCTATTACTATTAGTGTTCGTCTGTTCAGCCAAGGTGGCATGCAGAGGGTGAGAAACGTTGTCCAGAATTGCCAGGATTTTCTGTAGGGTCCTTTGTTCTACCACAGCCTCCAGTTTGACTCCTATAACAGAGCCAGCCTTTCTAATCAGTTTATTGACCCTGTTGGCATCACCCATGTTGATGCCATTGCCTCAGCACACCACCACATAAAAGATAGAACTGCCGACAACAAACTGGTAGAACGTGTGAAGAAGAGGCCTGTATACTCCAAAGGACCTCAGTCTCCTCAGGAATTCGGGGCAACTCTGGTCCTTCTTGTATCCAGCCTCTGTATTTGTGCTCCACTCTAGTGTGTCATCCAGGTGCAACCCCAAGTACTTGAAGGTCCTCACCACATCCACATCCTCACCATCAGCAGTAACAGGGAGCAGTGCAGGCTTAGTCTTTCTAAAGTCCATCACCATCTCCTTTGTCCTACTAATGTTGAGCAGGAGATGATTCAGCTTGCACCATTTGACAAAATCCTCCACCAGGGCCCTGTATTCATCCTCCCATCCTCCATTTATACACCCAACTATTGCTAAGTCATCAGAGAATTTCTGTAGATGACATGACTCAGTGTTGTATCTACAGTCTGAGGTATACAGGGTAAACAGGAAGGGAGCTAATACAGTCCCCTTTGGGGCTCCAGTGCTGCTTACAGCCATGTCTGACACACAGCTCTGAAGCTGCACAAACTGTAGTCTGCCAGTCAGGTAGTCCATTATCCAGGATACAGTGGAAGTGCCAACCTGCATGGAACGGAGCTTTTCCCCCCAGCAATGAGGGCTGTATGGTTTGGAGGCACTTGAGAAATCAGAAACATGATCCTCACAGTGCTGCCCTGCTTATCCAAATGGGAGCATTTCCAGCAAATGCAGATTTTCTCCCGTTTGTGGTTCTTTCATGCCCACACAGGGCTGTTAAAGTGTCACTCCAGAGGTGGGAGGGAGGAGAGGGGAAGATGGAGTAGGTGGACAACCATTTACTACTAGACAGGTATATGGAGAAATTTAAGGTGGGGGGTTATATGGGAGGCAGGGTTTGAGGGTCGGCACAACATTGTGGGCCGAAGGGCCTGTAATGTGCTGTACTATTCCATGTTCTAGAAACAAATGGACCACACATGAAAAAGGAATTTACTGAGATTCGTCTCTTTATCTTTTCCCTGTGACCATGGATCTCAGCTCATAAGTTAGCAGGTGCTTAGTTATTCTCTCTTATTCTCAGATCGATAGTAATATTCAGGATGCAAAACAAGATAAGACCATAACACACAAAGTTGGAGCAGAATTAGGTCATTTGGCTCATCGAATCTGCTCTGCCATTTGATCACGTCTGATTTGTTATCCCTCTCAGCCCCATGTTCCTGCCTTCTCCCCCTAACCTTTGAAGCCTTACTAACCAAGAACCTATCAACCTCCTTTTTAAATATATTCAATGACTGGGCCTCCACCACCATTTGTGGCAAAGAATTCCACAGATTCACCACCCGCTGGCTAAAGAAAGTGTTCCTCATCTCTGTTCTAAAGGGAAGTTGTTCTATTCTGAGGTTGTGCCCTCTGGGCCTAGACTCACCACTGTAGGGAACGTCCTCTCCACAACCACTCTGTCTCGGCCTTTCAATAAATAATGACAATCCATTCTCCATCAGTGGCGAAGCTGATGGGACCACTAGCTGCTAAAGATTCCACTTCCAGTTATGCACCATCCTGACTTTGAAATATACTGCTGGTTTTTCCCTGTCACTGTGTCTGGATCCAAGGGCTCCCCACCAGCACAGTGGGGATCCCTTCACCAGAAGGTGGCATTCTCCCATCTTCTCAAGGGTAATTAAGAATGGGCCATTCTGCTGGTACTGCTAGCAATGTCCAGATCCCTAGAAGTGAATAAACCATTAAAATGTAAAGAAAATAAAAGAGAAAAATTACCGTTCTTTAGTTGTCAAAGTGCTTTGCTTCGATCAGTTCACCATGCACCATTAATCAGTTTTTCGAGTGACTTTGCACAGAATAAACGCAAGGTCCACCCTGACTTTGTACCTCCACTCTAAACTCAAGAGCTTCACCTATTGCAATAGTACTTTATTTTGTATTCCCACCCCTGCTAACCTAATACCCTTTTTGAATGATATTGTCTAATTAATGTCAATTAGTGGTGAACTATGGAGAGCCCCAGGCTGTGGACGTGCCCACTGGGAACTAAATTGAAACTGCCCAATCTCATTTCACTTATGATCTTTCATTAATAGCTGTCAGAGAGAGGAGACTTTCACTGCACTTGTCTAGACTTTATCTGTGCCTACGTCCCCGAGGTGAAAGGGTAGTAATCCACTCAGACTCAATTCATTTAGGGCTTTTGTCATGCTTTTTGTTCCTGAGATTTAGGAGTGTTCAGGTCTGTAGTATCAACGTATTGCAAAGTCCCACTCCTTCCAGGAATCTTCTACGGTGTTGTAGTTTTATGCTTGGAAATTACTCTTCTTACATCTGTGTCTTCCTACCTTTTCCATTCACCATAATGCAGCCAAGGGTGCCTTTGCCAGAGAGTTAAGGTCAATAGCTGCATCTCGAGGGGAATGCTGTTCCTTTCAGTGATGGGAAGGTCAACTCTGCCTCCTGTCTTGCTAATGGCAGCTCTAAGACCAGCCCATCCTGAGTATATGGATGAAGGGCAGGAAGAGGTAAGCCTCAGGATTGTTCGCCTAATTAGATCCAGTAGCCTCTGCTCCTGATTGTCATGGTAACCTCTCACTCCAGAGCTTATCTCCCTCTAGCTTAAAATTTTTCACTTCCCTTTGAGGAAAGGAGTCACAAAAATTCACGAGCCTCTGAAGCAAATTGTTGCCTCGTTTCATTTTAAAACTCATTATAAAATGTTGGCTTCTGTTTCTAGAATTTGACACAACTTCTCTGCATCTTTCCTATCAAGTATCCTTATATGTATCAAGCAATTCCCATCTCACCTCTCTGACTTCCAGCAGAGATAAATCCCCTCTTTCTGGTTTTCCTTCTGAAGACAACCCACCCGTTCCAGGTATTAGCCCAATTAACCTTCCCTCAATTATTCCATTTACTTCCTTCCTTATACAAAAGGATCAAAAGAATACTCCCACATGTCACGTTCCTTTCTCAGAAGTTTGTATAGATTCGGCATGTCATCTAAAACTTTAACAAACTTCTATAGATGTGCAGTGGAGAGTATCCTGACTAGTTGCATGACAGCCTGGTGTGCAAATGCAAACACCAATGCCCAGGACAGAAAAGCCTACAAAAAGTTATAGATACAGCCCAGTCCATCACAAGAAAAGTTGTCCCCACCATTGAGCACATCTACAAGAAGCACTGACGCAAGAAATTATCATCCAGGACCCCACCACCCAGGCCATGCTCTCTTCTCACTGTTGCCAGCAGGAAGGAGGTACAGGAGCCCTATGTCCTCATGACCAAGTTCAGGGACACTTATTAACCATCAGACTCCTGAACCAGCATTGATAAATTCTCTCACCTCAACACTGATTTGATTCCACAACCTATGGACTTACGTTCAAGGGCTCTACAACTCATATATTCTCAGTTTTATCTATTTATTATTATTATGATGATGATGATTAGAATTTTTTGTATTTGCACATTGTGTTCTTTTGTACTTTGTCTGTTTGTCCATCTTTGTGCAGAGATTTTCCTATTGTATTGTATTTCTTTGTTCTACTGTGAATGCCTGCAAGAGAATGAATCACAGGATAGTACGTATAAGATGATAGGTAGTTTGAAAATAAACTTACTTTGAACCTTATGGTCAATGGCGTATAACTCAAGCGAAACATCTTCCAATGTTTGCATTCACTTCTTTGAGTTACAGACAGTAACTCTGGTTAATGCTCTTAAATACTTGATGTAGCTACACATCAGGCATTTTCAAATCATATTCTGGAAGATAGGGAGTGTGCTGACCTGTGAGGTGCTAAACAAGGAGACCAGTGCAAGGAAGAAAACAGCTTAGAGCATCGGAGTTTGGAGTTCAATTCTGACATCATCTGTAAGGGGCCTATGCACCCGCCCCCTGTGGAATGGGTCCTCTGCTTTCCTCCTACTGTCAAAAGTTGCATTAGTTAGTGGATTAATTAGTCATTGTAAGTTGTCCCGTGATTAGGCTAGAGTTAAATCGGAGGTTGCTGGGTCGTACGGCTCAAAGAACCAGAGGTATTTTATTTATAAATAAATAAAATGCTTTATTTAATAGTGTGAGATCAACTATTTCCTAAATGTCAGTGCCTTATCAAGACCAATACCTCTACTGACTCACCCACACAGAAATACAGAGTTCAAAGTGGCTCGTAAGAACAATCTAGTTCAAAATCATTCCACTACCTTTTCCCCATTGCCCTGCAAATACTTTTCTTTACTTATTCTTCTCCCTTTGGAATGATATAATTGAATCTGCCACTACAACTGAATCTCACAATCTATGGACAGCTCTGAAGTGAAAATGAACTGAAAGAATGGAAGATGTGGCCATCTTTGCACAGATGTACACTTAAATCAAATCCCAATTTCACATGAAGCAGCAAGCGTTCACTGAGGACCTCATGGCCAGTGTGAGCGCTCTTTGAAACTTTCTAGGGTGTCAGCAGAATACACGTGACCACACTCAGTAACACAACCTGACTCCAAAACCTGGGAATCAGTATATATCTTTAATCATCACCATATGGCACAAAGAAGCTTTGACGTACTCAGTATGAACCTTACTTCAAAGAAAACTCTGAATCTATAATCATGTCTTCCTTGTTATCAGACCAGTGCAAGTTACTTTAAAATAAGCTAAGTGTTTTTAGAGTGTAATCATTTCAATAATCTGAGAAACTCAGCAGCCAATTTTCGTGTAGTAAATTCACAAAATAGCACCATGACTACCACCTACTTTAGTGATATTGATTGATGGATATGTATACAGACCAGTACAGCTGGGATAACCCTCTTAGCATTTGCAATAGCCCCATGGGATCTTTTACTGGCACACAGGAAAAATGATAAGAGCTCACTAAAAGGCATCATTTTCAAAACCATAGTGTGCCCCCGATACTGCAGGGAAGTTTCAGGCTTAGATTTACACTCAGTGAATATTTTATTAGGGTACCTCCTGTACCTACTAAAGTGGTCACTGAGTGTATGTTCATGGTCTTCAGCTGCTGTAGCCCATCCACTTCAAGGTTTGACATGTTGTGTGTTTCGAGATGTTCTACTACACCCCACTGTTGTAATGTGAGGTTATTTAAGGTATTTTCATCTTCCTGCAGCTTGAACGAGTCTGGCCATTCTCCTCTGACCTCTCTCATTAACAAGGCATTTTTGCCCAGAGATCTGCCAATCACTGGAAGTTTCTTTTTGTTTCTTGCACCATTTTCTGTAAACTCCAGATATTGTTGTCTGTGAAAATCCCAGGAGATCAACAGTTCCTAAGATACTCAAACCACCTCATCCGGTACCAACAATCATTCCACAGTCAAAGTCATTTAGATCACAATTCTTCCCCATTCTGACGTTTCTTCTGAACAACAACTGAACCTCTTGACCATGTCTGCATGCTTTTATGCATTGAGTTGCTGCCCCAGGATTGGCTGATTAGATATTTGCTTTATCAAGCAGGTGTACATCAGAATCAAAAACAGGTTTAATATCACTGGCATATGTTGTAAAATGTGTTGTCTTCATGGCAGCGGTACAATGCAACATATAGTAATAGAGAAAACACTGAATTTTTGTAAGTATACACAGTATAGATAGTAAATAGTTAGATTAAATAAGTAGTGCCAAAGTATAATTAAAAAATAGTGAAGTGATGCTTATGAAAACGCAAACATGAGAAAATCTGCAGATGCTGGAAATTCAAGCAACACACACAAAATGCTGGTGGAACGCAGCAGGCCAGGCAGCATCTATAGGAAGAAGTACAGTCGACATTTCGGGCTGAGACCCTTCGTCAGGACTAACTGAAAGAAGAGATAGTAAGAGATGTGAAAGTGGGAGGGGTAGGGTGAGATTTGAAATGATAGGAGAAGACAAGAGGGGGAAGGATGAAGCTAAGAGCTAGAAAGTTGATTGGCAAAAGGGATACAGAGCTGGATATGTCCCATTCTGATATGTCAATTCATGGCCTCCTCTACCGTCAAGATGAAGCCACACTCAGATTAGAGGAACAACACCTTATATTCCGTCTGGGTAGCCTCCAACCTGATGGCATGAACATTGACTTCTCTAACTTCTGTTAATGCCCCACCTCCCCCTCGTACCCCCTCCCTTATTTATTTATTTATTATTCCTCCTCCTTTTCTTCTCTCTCTTTTTTCTCTCTCTGTCCCTCTCACAATCACTCCCTGCCTGCTCTCCATCTTCCTCTGGCCTCCCCTTCCCCTTTCTTTCTCCCTAGGCCTCCTGTCCCATGATCCTCTCCCTTCTCCAGCCTTGTATCCCTTTTGCCAATCAACTTTCTAGTTCTTGGCTCCATCCCTCCCCGTCCTGTCTTCTCCTATCATTTTGGATCTCTCCCTCCCCCTCCCACTTTCAAATCTCTTACTATCTCTTCTTTCAGTTAGTCCTGACGAAGGGTCTTGGCCTGAAACATCGACTGTACTTCTTCCTAGAGATGTTGCCTGGCCTGCTGTGTTCCACCAGCAATTTATGTGTGTTGCGTGAAGTGGTGTTCATGGGTTCAACGTCCATTCAGAAGTCAGATGGCAGAAGGGATGAATATTTGCTGAATCATTGAGTGTGTGCCTTCAGACTCTTGTACCTCCTTCCTGATGGTAGCAAAGACAACAGGGCATGTCCTGAGTGATGGGGGTCTTTAATGATGGATGCTGCCTTTTTGGGTCATCACTCTCTGAAGATGTCCTGGATACCTTGGCCCTGAAGAGCTGATGAGGATTACAGCTCTCTGCAGCTTCTTCCGATCATATGTCGGAGCACATCCCCCCCGCCTCACCATCCCGCCCTGTACCATATGGTGATCCAGATGGTTAGAATGTTCTCCATGGTACATCTGTAGAAACTTGCGGTGTCTTTGGTAGCATACCAAATCTCCTCAAATTCCTAATGAAATATAGCTGCTCTCGAGCCTTCTTTGTAGCATTGTTAGGTACATGTGTACCTAATAAAGTGGCCACTGCAATGTTAATATTCAGGCCCTTGGTTTGGTCTTGGAATCAGAGCCTCTTGAAGAGGTTCAGATCAACTCCACACAGCCGACAGTCTGCAGTGTTTTCCAGTTCTGGTTCACATACCCAGCTGCTGCTTTTGTTCTCTTCATATTTATTCAGGTTTTGATTTTATTACAACCTTATTTGAAAAGTTCATCTAGGAATGCTTGCTGCTTATCATTTTGATCCTCAAGAGTTAATTTCATTTTGGCGTGTACCCAGAGTTCTGTTCATAGCAGGGTGATTGGATTTGTTCCTTTTTTTTCCATGTTGCGTGATGCGCATTAGCCCAGCTCATCGGAATGAGAGACAATGTATTATTAAAACATTGAATTAGTTGGTTTCACCCAGCTCCTGCGCTGCACAAGATGTGCCAGAACTGACAAAACCTACCCTGAATGATGTGCATCATTGTCAGTGAAATCAAATTCTTGTAGGCAATGAATCTTCATGAAAGGTACAGTCCATTAGCCTCCTGAGAGCAGGGTGACTTAATCCTCTGACATCAGCAAATGAAGGCCCTAGTGCAGAAAAATAAGCATAACTAGGCTGCTTTTCTAACACCAGACTCTGGGCATTGATCTATCTGCCCCATTACATCTGTCTCTTTATCTTCTCTAACATACCTCGTCCAGTCATGAAAGTGACAGTGGGGAAGAGTTGGCAAACTTTCAATTTGCATTTCATCACCTGAAATTCAGAGCATTCAAAGCAGATGTCAGAACACTCAAAAGATGACTGCACTGTAACCAGTCCTTCATCCACATCCAGCCAGGACCAAAATTTGAATTTCTGTGGAAAACTTTTGAACCGGTCCATAATGATTGACATGTAGTGTATTGTCCAGGGTAATTTATCAGCATATATTAGATTTAGACAGCAAATGTAAAACTGGACACCAGCAAGCAATTAGTCAATCCTTATTAAGTAATTCCATCTTTGAGCATTTGATAGCTCTGGGCCTGTACTTGCTGGAGTTTAGAAGAATGAGGGGGAATCTCATCGAAACCTATCAACTATTGAAAAGTCCTAGATAGAATGCATGTGGAAAGGATGTTTCCTATAGTGGAGGAGTGCAGGGCCAGAGGGCACAGCCTCAGAATAGAATGACGTCCCTTTAGAACAGAGATGAGGAGGAATTTCTTTAGCCTGAGGGTGGTGATTCTGAGGAATTCATTGCCACAGACAGCTGTGGAGGCTGTTCCTTAAAGCTGAGGTTGATAGGTTTTTGATTAGTAAGGGCATCAAAAGTTATGGAGAGAAGGCCGAAGAATGGGGTTGAGGGGGATAATAAATCAGCCTTGCTTGAACGGCAGACCTGACTCCATAGGCTGAATGGCCTATTTCTGCTCCTATGTCTAATAGTCACATGGTTTTATCTTCACAACTTTCTTGCTGGTTTATACTCAGATGGCGCAGAGCGATCCTCAGAAGGTCACAACATTGTCCAAAGGAACTTACAGCTATGGAGTATCAAAATAGCCCAGCAAGCAGGGCTGCTGCCTCGCAGATCCAGTGACTGGAAATGGATCCCAAATTTTGATGCTGTCTGCCCATTTTCCGGGTGACTGTGTAGGGTAACCCAGGGTGCCACTGTTTCCATCCACATCTTAAAGACGTGGGGTTAATTGGCTACTGAAAATTGCCATTCATACGTGGGGAGGATAAAATGGATACTTGGTAGACAGATTCAACTCAATGGGCCAAAAAGCCTCTTGTCATGCTGTATGACTTTAATACCACGCCAAAAATTAATGAATCTGAATGAACATAGTTTCCTATATACATTGCAATGTCACAGTATGCCTACACGGGATGAAGGATTGTGTCAGCTGTAGTTCATCAGGTAATTCTCTTGCTTCTGAGAAAGCTGTAGTTTCATATCCCGCTACAGAGACTTGAGCACAGAAATCAATACTGACACTGCAGTCTGGTACTGAGAGAGTGCTGCACTGTCAAATACCCTGTCTTTCAGATTAGCTGTGAGACTGAAACCCTGTCTATTTTGTCAGGTGGACACTGGCAATCCCGTGGGTCTATTTTGAAGAAGAGATGGCAATTTCTCTTGTGTGTCCAGACCAATATTTATTCCTCACTCAATATTACAAAAACAAACTATCTGTTCTTTATTTGACAGATGAAAATCTGAGTCTTCTACTCACAAATTGATTGCTATTACAAGGCAGGAATTAAACTTCTGAATTTCTCATTATGTTGTTAAACCCCCTCTTTGGAGCTTTGTTCAAAAGTTATGTAAAAGGCACCACACATATGGAAACCTCTTCAAAATTAGATCTGAATGTATGTATCTGAGTAATTATCCACCTCACATCTTAACTACTGTTATAGGATCAAGGAGCAATGATCAACTTAATTTGCCACGTATATTTTCAAGTATTAGAAATTTGCTGTGGTTTGTTGGTCAGGGTGAAACATGCAATGAAAATAATATATAATACAGTATATAAAACAACAAATAAAAGTACACTCAGTGGCCACTTTATTAGGTATACCTGTACACCAGCTCATTAATGCAAATATCTGATCTCCTGGGGTTTTCACACACAACGCTCTCTAGTGTTTACAGAGAATGGTGGAAAAACTTCCAGTGAGCAGTAGTTCTGTGGGCAAGAACTGACTTGTTAATGGGAGAGGTTAGAGGAGAATGGTCGGACTAGTTCCAGCTGACAGGAAAGTGACAGTAACTTGAATGACCATGTGTTACAACAGTGGTGAGTTGAAGAGCGTCTTGGAACATGTCAAAGCTTGAAGTGGATGGGCTACAGCAGCAGAAGACCACAAACATACACTCAGTGACCAACTTACTAAATACAGGAAGTACCTAATAAAGTGACCACTGAGTATAGTATTTAATGTAAACATAGCCATGTTTTTCTTTTAATTCTCCTTTTTGCTTCAAACTTGTATGCACAGTTGGCTCACGGGCCGAGTCAGAAACCAGTCATTGTGAAGGTGCAAATAGCATTTCAGCTGTAGCAAAAATTCACGAACATAAATTTGACCATTTCCCCAAATGATTTACAATCTTGTTCGTATGCAGGAACACCTCCTGCAATGTTTCCAATGTGATTAATGTATTGTAAACTAGACGAAACCTACTTCTGAACTGAGTAACAGCAGCATGAAGTGAACTTGCTTTTAGATAATTCTTATTAGGTGAAAAGGTCCTAGTTAAGATTTAATGTTTGTGAAAAATAATAAGCATTAGACTCCAAATATTAATTATTATGTCATATGAGGACATTTGGCCCACTAACTTCTATATCAGCTGCTCAGTCCCATATCTCTCTTCCTCTGTTTACTCTTTCTCACTCCCTCCTTTGAACTCTCTCTCCTGGTCTCTTGTCTTTGTTAGTTTTAGAAATCAGGTATTCTGTAATTCAAATTTGCTCTATATTCATAGAAGCATTTTAGTGTTTTGTTCTAGGTTTGGACATAATTGAAGAATACTTTTCTTTTTCCCCAGATCTGGGTTTTGTGTTGAATTATTGGTCCTATAGCCATGTTGATCATTTCACTTCTTCGTGAAGTTCTCAGCAAATAGCACTCTAGCCAAACCAAGACTCCCTCTGCTGGAAGTCTGCATAATTACATATTTATGTTATCTCTCACCCTAATCCTGGCCATTTGGCCCAACTGATCCAAACCAGCATTTATCTTCCTCCCTTTCTTCTTCACTCCTCCCCATCTTTCTATACATCCCTCCCTCATTTGTTCATCTGGCTTCTGGTATGTAATTTTTCATGAATCATACTGAACAGAAGATTATTAAATCATAAAAATGCATGGGACAGAAGGAGATAGTTTGATCCACTGTGGCCATGAAGCCTGAAAAGAGCCATTAATTATCCCACTTCCCACGGTCTTGTCTTATCAAATGTTCACTCAGGGTGTTTGGCTTCATCACCCTTTCAATGAATTAGTTTCAGATGCCTACAATTTTCTAGGTGGAAAAAATATTTTCTCACTCCTCTTCAATCCTTCTGCTCAATATCTTTAAGTCAATGATCCCTAGCTTTTGGTCATTCCACTATGGGAAATATATCCTTCCTTTTCAATGCACACAGATATTTCAGAGTTGTAAACTCCTAAATTGAATTTTACTCTGTTCCAGCTAAAATGTCCCAAATAAACTCTTGGTGGTGTATTTGTAAATTACCTCTGTACCCCTTTTGGTGCCATCATGGCTCTTAAATATTGTGTTGATCCAGAACTGAATGCAGTATTGATAGTGTTTTGTTAAATTCCATTTTAACCTTCCTGCTCTTTTATTTTTTGTCTCATTGATTAAAGTAAAATATTGCATCTATCATCTACCTGCTCTGATTCTTTCAAGGATCAGTGGAAGCACTCTGAAATCCATCCTAACACAAATGAGGACAGGAAAAAATGTTAAAAGCTGATACTGTCAAGTCTTTGAAATGCATTCAAGAAAGCTATTTTAATTAGTATGTAGCAAGCCAAACAGCATAAGTGTGTAAATAAATTATTTCTTCCACTAAAACAGTGATCACCGTTCAAAATAGATCACTAGACCTGAAGGGCTGTCCTGCGATTGTGAAAGGTGATCACACAAATTGCAAGTCTCTTTTAAATACATCAGTGCTACTTTCCTCAACAATTCTTGTGGTGGGGTGTTTCCCTACCCTCTTCTCTGAGGATCATTATCTTGCTGTGGATCATTATCTTGAGTTCCTGAGTTCCTGAGTGATGTAATCTGGAGTTCAGCTCTTGGTCGGTATCGGCACAGGGGGAGGATCCAGACAAAGAGCGATCCAACCAAGACCTCAGCAGTGGAACTGGCGGAAGATGATGACACCTCACAACGCCAGTGAAAGCGGAGGACTGCTGCAGCAGTGAGGGGTCTTCAGTCATTTTGCACTCTGTGCCATTGGTCCTGGACCCGAACTGCCAAGGACCGTGCACCAGTTTCCCCACCTTAAACAAAGTCATGCATAGGCATTCTCCAATAAGGGCAGAAAATGTGGATCCTGGATCGGTCTGTACAGTCACCTGAGGATGTACCAATAGACAACCACTTAGGAGAACATTATACTCAACTCGAGTAATTGCACTATTAATACTCTTACCACAGTCATCTCTCAAAAAGTCAGCCAGTGGAAGATGATGTTGGCTGCAAAGCTGACATGGTTAAATATTACATTCTCCAACAATTGGACTGAGTAGTACCATTGTCTTTCAAAAAAAAAAGATGATGCATGTATAAGACTTGACCATTACAGAAATAATCTTTAACTTTAGTCTGACTTGGCCAACATTGTATTACTGATATATGAACACGAAAATGCAATGCAGCCTCATGTCTACACTGGAAAACAAAGGAAACTGCAGGTGCAGGAATCAGAATCAG
This sequence comes from Mobula hypostoma, assembly GCF_963921235.1. Classification (NCBI taxonomy): domain Eukaryota; kingdom Metazoa; phylum Chordata; class Chondrichthyes; order Myliobatiformes; family Myliobatidae; genus Mobula; species Mobula hypostoma. Next base: position 32,915,417 of record NC_086120.1, read on the forward strand.
AATCAGGTTTAATATCGCCAGTATATCTCAGGAAATTTGTTGTCTTTGCAGCAGCAGCACAATGCAATACATAATAATAGAGAAAAGAAACTGTGAATTATAATAAATATAACCATATAACAATTACAGCACGAAACAGGCCATCTCCGCCCTACTAGTCCGTGCCGAACGCTTACTCTCACCTAGTCCCATCTACCTGCACTCAGCCCATAACCCTCCATTCCTTTCCTGTCGATATACCTATCCAATTTTTTTTTAAATGACATGATCGAACCTGCCTCTACCACTTCTACTGGAAGCTCGTTCCACACAGCTACCACTCTCTGAGTAAAGAAGTTTCCCCTCGTGTTACCCCTAAAGTTTTGCCCCTTAACTCTCAACTCCTGTCCTCTTGTTTGAATCTCCTCCATTCTCAATGGAAAAAGCCTATCCACGTCAACTCTATCTATCCCCCTCATAATTTTAAATACCTCTATCAAGTCCCCCCTCAACCTTCTACGTTCCAAAGAATAAAGACCTAACTTGTTCGACCTTTCTCTGTAACTTAGGTGCTGAAACCCAGGCAACATTCTAGTAAATCTCCTCTGTACTCTCTCTATTTTGTTGACATCTTTCCTATAATTCGGTGACCAGAACTGTACACAATACTCCAAATTTGGCCTCACCAATGCCTTGTACAATTTTAACATTACATCCCAACTCCTTTACTCAATGCTCTGATTTATAAGGCCAGCATACCAAAAGCTTTCTTCACCACCCTATCCACATGTGATTCCACCTTCAGGGAACTATGAACCATTATTCCTAGATCACTCTGCTCTACTGCATTCCTCAGTGCCCTACCATTTACCATGTATGTCCTATTTTGATTTGTCCTACCAAAATGTAGCACCTCACACTTATCAGCATTAAACTCCATCTGCAATCTTTTAGCCCACTCTTCTAACTGGCCCAAATCTCTCTGCTAGCTTTGAAAACCTACTTCATTATCCACGAAGCCACCTATCTTAGTATCATCTGCATACTTACTAATCCAATTTACCACCCCATCATCCAGATCATTAATGTATATGATAAACAACTATACCTATATCTATATATATAGATGCTGAGGATGTTCTACGAGTCTGTGGTGGCCAGTGCTATCATGTTTGCTGTTGTGTGCTGGGGCAGCAGGCTGAGGGTGGCAGACACCAACAGAATCAACAAACTCATTCGTAAGGCCAGTGATGTTGTGGGGAAGGAACTGGACTCTCTCACGGTGGTGTCTGAAAAGAGGATGCTGTCTAAGTTGCATGCCATCTTGGACAATGTCTCCCATCCACTACATAATGTACTGGGTGGACACAGGAGTACATTCAGTCAGAGACTCATTCCACCGAGATGCAACACAGAGCGTCATAGGAAGTCATTCCTGCCTGTGGCCATCAAACTTTACAACTCCTCCCTTGGAGGGTCAGACACCCTGAGCCAATAGGCTGGTCCTGGAATTACTTCCTGGCATAATTTACATATTACTATTTAATTATTTATGGTTTTATTACTATTTAATTATTTATGGTGCAACTGTAACGAAAACCAATTTCCCCTGGGATCAATAAAGTGTGACCATGGTTAACTTAAATAAGTAGTGCAAAAATAGAAATACTAAAAAGGTAGTGAGGTTGTGTTCATGGGTTTAATGTCCATTCAGAAATCAGGTGGCAGAGGGGAAGAGGCTGTTTCTGAATCATCGAGTGTGTACCTTTATGTTTCTGTACCTCTTTCCTGATGGTAGGAATGAGGAGAGGGCATGACCTGGGTGATTAGCGTCCTTAATGATGGACGTTGCCTCTTTGAGGCATTGCTCCTTCAAGATGTCCTGGATACTACAGAGGCTAGTGCCCATGATGGCGCGGACTAATTTAACAAGTTTCTGCAGTTTACTTCGATCCTGTGCAGTAGCAACCACCCCCTCCCACATCATACCAGACAGTGATGCAGCCAATTCGAGAGCTCTCTATGATACACCTGCAGAAATTTGTGAGTTGGAGACGTACTAAATCCTCTCAAACTCCTAAGGAAATATAGCTACTGCCATACCTTCTTTGTAGCTGCATCGATGCGAAAGCAGAAAAGCTGGAAAGAACTCTGACAGTCAAGCAACCTCTGAGGAAAGAAAAATCAGTTAATATTTCAGCTCAAAGACCTTTCATCAGAACTGTCACATATCTCTATAATGCAACTTTAACATCTTTGCCTTCTGTCTCATTTTATATAATGGTTTTACTTAAAATCGCTTAATTAAAATAAGAATGTGTAATTACTTAAAGAGCACATCTATTCAGCTTGTCCTTCTAAATTGAAATAGGAAGAGAAAGGAGGTTTAGTTTCCCAATTAAGCCTCGACTTCAGTACAATCTGATGATGAACTGTCCTTTGGTCAGAAAGGTTTATCTGTTCAGTGAAGTCAAGATTAATAGTGACAGGAGGAACCTGCAGCCCTAATCACTGGTGGATAATCAGCATTCCCAAGAGGGTGTGAAAAATAAATGTCATGTTGCATTGCAAATTGATTTTCTTCTAAATTTTCATGTTAATACAAACACTGCACAATACGTCATGCTTTAAAAAAATATGTATATGCATGCCAATTTTAACCCTGCCACCAATCAAAGTCTGGATAGGCAGTTAAAATACCAGTGGGACATCTCTGCCAATTTAACCTCTTTATGTAAACTACAATTTTAATCTACCCCTCAGAGCAGAGAAGGTGTCCAAAATAAACCTGTGGAGTTAATGTGTGCAATAATATGATGTCATGGAGCACACCTGTTATTTTTGTCATTCCCCCCCACCATTATTTTTTGGCTGATTATGCTAATAGTGAAGGAGCTGGAAAAATTAGAGGCAAGTTAAATCTGCTTTTATGATAAATTTTCCTTCTGAGACAAACACAAGCGAGTGTTTTAGCAATACTGATGCAATAAATAACATTTTATGGGGAGTAGTTATATTGAAGTGTCCATCAAAAATTATCCCATGACATGCGATAGAACAGTGATTGGTTGATGTGTCAAGTTTTCAGTTTATCAAGGACCAGCTCTGTTCGCCATATGAATTTACAGGTATTAGGAATTTGCTGTGGTGTGTTGGCGTGACATGCAACAATAAACACCAACATTCAACATAAATAAAGAGTGGAATAAAGTATTATATAAAAATAAAGTTAGAGGTTAAAGTACAGATATAGAATAAAATGTACATAAGTATATAAATACCAACATCTATTTACAATGTAAACAACATTTTAAAGGGGTTACAATGGGATGCAGCGACTGGGCTAATACATAGAGGAGGATGGGCAGAGGCTAAATAGAATGCTTGATCAGATTAACTGGGGAAGAAACAAAGAGGAGTGTTGGGGGGGGCCTAAATAGATTAGTTGATCAGATTAACTTCCTAGCAGAAGGAACATTTAAGATGTCATCAAGTATTTGTTTTAATAGCCTTATGGTGCTTTCCAGAATGAAACTTTTAAGAAAAGATTGTTTGCAGAATTGATAGTGTCCGCAATTATTTTTCCTGCCCTCTCTTTTGTCTTGGATACGTACAAGTCCTGTAGTGACGGAAGTGATGGAAGTGGGAAGTTTATAACCTCGTCAAAAAAAGGAAAGGAACAATTCTCAATGTATTTATTAAATCAATTGTCATATTGAGGTGTCCAAGAGAAGGGGTAGCTCACTCCCTGGTTGTGGGCTCAAGACTGGTTCTGAACCTTAGGGACAGAATTGAGTGCTGTGGAGAGGGAGTGCAGCTCTGTCTGCGGAGAACTTTTTCCCCAGATACAGCAGTTTAAATTGGTTAGACAGTTTATTATTGTCACAGACACAAAGATACAGTGAAAAACTTCTCTTGCATACCATCCATACAGAACAATTCATTGCAACAGTGCATTGAGGTTGTACAAAGGGAAAAGCAATGACAAAATTCAGAATATAATGTTACAGTTGCCAAGGAAGTCCAGTGCAGGTAGAAGATGAGATGCAAGTCCATGGTGAGGTAAGTTGTGAGGTCAAAGGTCAATCTTATTGTGCAAGGAGAGGTCAGTAATCTTACAGCTAGAAGACAGAAACTGGTTTGGGACTGGTGCTACATGTGTTCAGGCATCGTATCATTTGCAGACTGGGGGGGCATAGAAGAGCGAATGTCTGAGGTGGGTGAGAGTCTTTGGTTATTTTGGCTCCTTTACTGAGGCGGTGAGAGGTGTTGACAGAGTTCATGGAGGGGAGGCTGGTTTCTCTGATGTGCTCAGCAGCAGTTGTGTTGGATTAACGCTTGGGCTAATAAATATCAGACGCTTGTAGGGTTTTAATCAAAACACCATTTGATTGGGCATTGGGGCTGAGATTATAGGGAATCTTTCAACTGACCCTGTTGCCAATAATGATCAGCATGATTATGATGAGACTGACTACCTTGCCGTTTGCAAAACTGTTCACTTCAGCACAGTTCCGTCCTCTGGATCAATTCCTTCAAATCCAGTACTACTTCACTTCAGCATTTAAGATTCAAAGCCCTGTCCCCCACCACACTACAGCCATAACAACATTGATCAAGCTACAGTAAATCAATTTACATTAATTTTAAAAGTGGTATTTATTTTGCTAATGTTTGGGTTAATGGAGGTGTTAAATAATTAATACAGAATCATCAACAATCTAGTTAGTCACTGATTGATTTTCTTTTCGTTTTCAGTGATTTTATAAGTGCTCTCTAGTATAATTTCACTGAAGGAAGTAATAAATATCATGCGGTGGAACAATATTTTCAATAAAAACCAAATGCATTTTAACCCCTGAACTGCACAAACATTTGCTGACATGTTCCCCAGTGCAACCAAACAGTTGACTTGCAGATCTGTTTTCCTTCAGAACTCTGGTATTTTTACTCATTATCACAGCCGAAGTTTTTTTTGGCTTTAGAACAATTCACACTGTGTTTTAAATTTTGCTTCATTTACAAAGAGTTGGCTTGGCACTGACCGAAGACTGCCTTCAGATTTGTCTGGTCCTGTGGCTGCCCACCCAGGGATATCTCCAGCCCTGCTCCTCGTAAAATGTGGCACATGGCCAATATTCCATTCCAGGTGTCACAAGCTCTCATTTCACTGTGCAGCGGTAATTATTTTCTCCCACTGGGATTTGAAACGACTCCTTTTGTTTTCTCCCCTGATTGTCTATTAAAGAAGATAATGAGCAGGGAAACATGGGTCCAACTTCACAAGGCAAGTGATTACGCGATTTGCTTTATATGGATGATAACTGGTTCCATTGGCAGGGTGCTTCACAACCAGAAGAATACATTTGTAATTGGCGGAAGAGACAGGGACCGTTTTGGTTAAGACAGTAAAGAATTGCAATCTACAAAGCACGAACTAAAAGAGGATATTTTGATAAAGGTACATAAAATTATGTGGAGGTATAAGTAGGATAAGTGCCAGCAGGATTTTCCCCTACTGAGGTTGGATAAGGTTAGAACTAGATAGTTATAGATAAAGGCAGAAAGGTGAAATATTTAAGAGAAGATGGGTGGGGGGGGGGTGACTGCTTCACTGAGAGGGTGGTGTGGGTGTGGAACAAGTTGTTAGCAGAAATGGTGGATGTGGGTTCCATTTCAATATCTGAGAGACATTTGGATAAGTACATGGTTGGGAGGGGTATGGAGGGCGGTCTAGTCCAGACCTATCTAGTCCAGGTGCAGGCCCATGAGACTAGGTGGAATGACATTACAGCATGGACTAGATAGGCTGAAGGGCCTGTTCCTGTGCTGTAATGCTCTATGACTCTAATGTTAGACAGAGACATGGATAGAAGATTGGCCACCTACCTGGAGGCAGAAAGTAGGTACAACTAAGTCAGCTTCTGGCAGGAATTATGTAACAAGTGGTGTGGCACAAGGATCGGTCTTGGGGCCACAACTTCCACACATCCCCCCAGGCACACACTTTACCCAAGTGACGTAGATTGAGGCACTGAAAGTTCAGTTGCAAAGCCTGCTGAGGGCAAGTTCTGAAGAGCAGTTAAAAAGAAAGCAAAGGGACATAGATAGGTGGGCAAAGTTCAAAGTAAATTTATTATCAAAGTACATATATGTCACCATATACTATCCTGACATTCATTTACTTGCAGGCATTCACTGCAGAACAAAGAAGTACAATAGAATCAATGAAAAGCTAGGCACAAATACTGACAAACAACTGATGTGCAAAAGAAGACAAGGTGTGTATGTAAATATATAAATAAACAAACAAACAAATAACCTAATAATGCTGAGAACATGAGTTGTACAGTCCGTAGGTTCGGTGTTGAGGTGAGTGAGTTTATCCACGATGGCTCAGGAGCCTGATGGTTAAAGGGCTTCTTCAACCTAGAATTTCTGTTCCTGAAATTGGTGTTGTGGGATCTAAGGTTCCCGTACCTTCTTCCTATCACAAACAAGAGGAAATCTGCAGATGCTGGAAATCCAAGCCACACACACAAAATGCTGAAGGGCTTCAGCCTGAAACATAGACTCGTTTCCATAGATGCTGCCTGGCCTGCTGAGTTCCTCCAACATTTTGTGTGTGTTGCTTATACCTTCTTCCTGCTGTGTAAAGCCCTGAAAACGCAATACAAATGAAGGAAACTGTAAAAAATGTAAAATTTGACAGGGAAAATATAAAGTAGTGAGAGATTGCAGAGTTCTGAGATGTAGAGGGAGCTGGAAGAGCAAGTGCATGATTCACAGAAGAATGCAGGGAAAACGACTAATTAGGAAAGCTAACAGAATATTATCATGTTCCTATGGGAATTAAATAAAATAGGGACATATGGAGCATTGTGTACAATATTGGTTTCCTTAATAAAGGGAAGCTGTGTGCACTGGAAGCAATTCAAAATGTTCACCAGACTGATCTCCGGAAAGGGTGACATTCTTAAAGGTTGGACAGCCTAGCCTTGTATCAGCTGGGGTTTAGAAGAGTGAGACAGAATTGCAAGAGCTCTTGACCCATCCCAGAATATCATGAAAACCAAGCTCCCCTTCACTGGTTCTGTCTACACTTCCCACTGCCTTCAGAAAGCAGCCAACATAGTCAGAGACCCCCTCCCACTCCAGTCATTCTTTCTTCTCCCCCTTTCCATTGGGTGGAAGATACAAAATCTTGAAAACTTGCACCACCAGGTTCAAGGACACCTTCTGTCCTGCTCTTGTAAAACACTTGAATGGTCCTCTTGTACAATGAAGATCAACTCTTGATCTCACAGTCTACCTCGTTGTGGATCTTGCACCTCATTTGTCTACCTGCATTGCACTTTCTTTGTAACTTTAATACTTTATTCTGCATTCTGTTATTGCCTTTCTCTTTGTGCTACCTTGTTGTCCTTACGTTTGGAATAATCTATATGGATGGCAACAACATCCCGGTACATGTGACAACAATAAACCAGTTATTTCATTGAAGCATGTATCTGACAAGTCTTAACAGGTTACATGTGGAGAGGATGCATCCATTTTTAGAAGAGTCCAGAGAATCCAGAATCGGAATCAGGTTTATTATCATTGGTATCTGTCATGAAATCTGTTAACTTAGTAGCAGCAGTTCAATGCAATACATAATATAGAAGGAACAAATAAATCAATCAGTCAATCGATCAATTACTATATATATACTGAATAAATAAAAGATTGTGAAAAGCAGAAATAATATATATTTAAAAAGTGAAGTAGTGTTCAGGGGTTTAATATCCATTTAAGAATTAAATGGCAGAGGGGAAGAAGCTGTTCCTGAATCACTGAGTGTGTGCCTTCAGGCTTATGTACCTCCTACCTGATGGTAACAGGGAGAAAAGGGCATGACCTGGGTGCTGGGGCTACTTAATAATAGACGCTGCCTTTCTGAGACACTGCTCCTTGAAGATGTCCTGGGTACTTTGTACGCTATTACCTAAGATGGAGCCGACTAAATTTATGATCCTCTGTAGCTTGTTTCGGTCCTGTGCAGTAGCCCTTCTCCATACCAGACAGTGATGCAGCCTGTCAGAATGCTCTCCACGGAACATCTATAGAAGTTTTTGAGTGTTTTTGTTGGCATACCAAATCTCTTCAAACTCCTAATGAAGTATAGTCACTGTCTTCCAGCAGGAATTTGGGTTTTCTCCGGATGCACTGGGGTTTCCTCCCGCAGTCCAAAGACGTACTGGATGGTAGGTTAATTGGTCATTGTAAATTGTCCAGTGATTAGTCCACAGTTAAATCGGGGGTTGCTGGGCAGTGCAGCTTGAAGGACCAGAAGGGCCTACTCCATGCTGCATCTCAATAATAATTTTTTTTAAATGACCTGTCAGCCAATCAGCAAAGCAAATGAAAAATCATTTTACCATAGCCAAGGGAAGCCACTGCTGTTCCAGACAGCCTAAACCAATCCTGCTTCTCCAAGTTTTATAGCCATCACCTCCAACATCACCTCTGGCAGATACCTGGACACCTAATATATGATCACATGATCAATCGTACACAAGGCTGCTTCTTGCAGACTTCATTGTGTTCTGTAATTGACGGACAGCTCACCGGTCCCATTTAAAAGGATTGATGAGCTGTCTTTTGCCCCAAAAGATAGGTTTCCTGCAACTTTTTCACTAGATGGGCCATGAGTAATAATGGAGGGAGAAGATGGCGGCGCGATGCAGCGCACGCAGCCGTTCCAAATGAATATCAGTATGTGTAACTAGGGGTGCCGTGCACAATCCAGATTCGATGGGGACAGCCGTGAAGCGCAGAGGAACATCTGGAGAAACTTATGAAATGCCTGCTTCGCTACTGCAGTACTGTGCGGTCAAGAATCTCCGGAGAGGAAGGCCCCAAATCCTCGGCTTTGCGTATTGCCTGTTGCCTGGGCCGTGGTCGAAACGTTCGGCAGAGATGGTGTTTGGTTCTCGGTGTCGAATAGGTGGTCGGAGGCTCGGAGTTTTTCGGACGGACTTGGAGTCGGACTGTGGTCGGATGCTTCTGGGATGCTGCATCGGCAAGTTGGCGCCGCTGGAGGTTTACCGTCTGCGTGAGATGATGGGAGTTTCGAGAGACTTTGAAACTTTTACTGTGCCATGGTCTGTTCTTATCAAATTATACGGTATTGCTTTGCACTGTTGTAACTGTATGTTATAATTATGTGGTTTTTGTTAGTTTTTAAGTTGGTTTGTCATGTGTTTTTCGTGATATCATTCTGGAAAAACACTTTTTATCATTTCTTAATGCATGCATTACTAAATGACAATAAAAGGGGACTGCGTGTCCTCATAATCATAATCCCCTTAATAATTTTATCAATCTCGAGAAACTTATCACTTGGAAACATACTGTCCAGAAGACGTCACTGGAATGGATACCTTAGTGTAACTTACATTTTTCCCCATCTGAGGCCAAATTAAAGCACAAAGTTCAAAGTAAATTTATTGCTAATGTATGTATATGTCACCATATACAACCCTGAGATTCATTTTTTCATTCAGAGTAGAACAAAGAAATAGAATATAATCCATGAAAAACCACACAAATGAAAGACTGACAAACAGCCAATGTGCAAAAGAAGACGAACTGTGCAAATGCAAAGATAAGTAAATAAATAAGACCAAACACATAAATGAATAAATAAATAATACAGATGTAGCCCCCTGGCAAACCTCAGGGTCGCTCAGCTCGCTGTCGTCCAAGGAAACAGCCCTCGGCCCCGCCAAACTGGGTAATAGTTTGTGTGGATGCTGTGTGATGTACCCCAACCCGCCAAAATAACAGACAATACACCAGATACGATTAAATGATTTACATTTTAAAGATATTACTGGAACTATATAATTAACAGAGAATAAAATATAAAAGGAAAATAAAAGGCGACACACTTATCAAAGTTCAATCTCTTCGTGCACAACAGTTGGAGCTCAGAACCTTCCTTCTTCACCCCGCGTCTCCCCTCTGACCACCTCGACCTGCCACCTGGGACCAACAACGGTGGTTGACCAGACGCTCCACACTTGTCTGTCTCCGTCTCCCCTCCTCGCCGAACACCCTGGACCTCGGACTCCTGATCAGGGTCTGACCCCGTTAGTGGACTCACAGCACCTTGTCCATCCTCTGTCTCTCTCTCTCCCGCCTTCTGCAAAAAAAACCCGCGCATCACACTAACTTACAGACACACAGAAAGAATAACATCTATCCCAATTGCTTTGTTCACCCTCTTATCAGTAACATAATCCAAACAAACTGCTAGCGGGAGGACTTTCTCAGCAGTTAACATAACAAAGAAGCCATTTCAATTAGACTGCGCAGTAACATAAAAGAAGAAATCCCTTACACAGAGAACATAAGTTATAGCACCCTTGAAAGTGTGTCCATAGGCTGTGGAACCAGTTCAATGTTAAGGTTATTCACTTGGGTTTAGGAGCAAGAAGAGAGCATGGCCTGGATTGGTAGCTGCAGGAAAAAGGCATGGCCTGGATGGTGGATACTGCTTCCTTGTGACAGTGCTCCTTCTAGATGTGCTCAAAGGTAGGGAGGATTTTTTTTCCTCTGGCATTCTATCCTCTTGAGTGAGAGGGACTAAGGGCATAGAGCAGACAAGGACTCTAGTGCTCAGGGAGGGCTGCACTGCTGGACAAGATATTTATTCAGAGCAGACAAACTGATTTGCTGATAGAAGCTCTTTACTATGAAAAAACTAACTCAAGTTTTCTTTCAGTAATGGTAACGGCTGAGTTTCTCTCACATTTTCTGTTTTAGTTTATGATTTCCAGATCTGCAGTTTGATTCCCATTAAATTGAAGCTTCTATTTGACATTTCAGGGAGAATTTTAAAAAAGACCATATGGTATAAAATGGGGAAGAGCCACGTTGTGTTGGGTGTTCTGACCAATAATATTCTACGCATTGGCAGTAGTAAAATAGAATGCTTTGATAATATTAAGTTACTGTTTGTACCAATTGTTGTGTATTTAACATTTCAGTAACCTTTGAGTAATCCTGTATATATATTGCTCGATTAACTATTCTTGTTCATTTAAATAATTAACTACATGTTATATGTAAAAATACATTAATTTCAGACACCATCACACTGCCATGTGATATGCTCACCTCACCTAAAGTAAAGACTTTCTTTACTTTAGTTTAATGTTTTGAAGTTACAAAACATAACACCAATCAAGTATCAACTTTTTTAAAAAAACAGTGACTGCATTTCAAAGAAGTATTTCATAGGCAGCGAAACATTTTGGAACAGGCTGAAGTTGCCAAAAGCGCAGTCAGAATACACACTCAGAAATATAAGGAAGAGTTCAGATGCTGGCGATCTGGAGCAACACACAGTCCCGTGTATCCTGGAGCCGTGCTGAGGAGGAGTCAGTCTCGACCTGAAATGCTGAATATCCACATTCCCTCAAAAAAGGTTGCCTGATCTGCCAAGTTCCTCCAGTATTTTGAGAGTTGCTCTGACTACAAGCTCTTCCTTTCCTCACTTCAGTGAGAGGAAACACATTCGACTTAGGACCCTACTGGTCAGCAGGTACCTTATTAAACATCAGTGCTTTTTTTAATTGAGTTGTCACATGACAGATTATTGGTACAACAGCTACTGGAGTTCGGATTCACTGGGCGCATATCAGATTTCAGTCAGATGCAGATGACATGCAATGTATTTATTTTGTAGCTGTGACAGTATGATGAATGATTTCCATTGCTGTGCATTAGGTGGATTTTACAGTGACTAAGTACTGATGCCAATCTGACAACCGATACACTTTAGTGACTGGATCAAACCCTCCGCATACTTGCCATTTTCACTTATCTTCCCTACTCATTCATTCTTAAATGTACTATCGCAAATATGCAGAATTACGTTGCTTCAAGGGCCATTATCAGCGTGTCACCATTACAAAGGTTACATAGAACATAGAAGAGTACAGTACAGGAACAGTACAAATGTTGTGCCGAACAAGCTAAGAAGCAAATCGAAAATGCCCAAACACAAATCCCCATACCTACACCATGTCCATCTTCCTTATATCTGTGTGCCTATCCAAACGTCACACTAGAGGCAGGAAACATGTTCCCGATGTTGGGGGAGTCCAGAACCAGAGGCCACAGTTTAAGAATAAGGGGTAGACAATTTAGAACCGAGTTGAGGAAAAACTTTTTCACACAGAGGGTTGTGGTCCTGTGGAATGCTCTGCCTCAGAAGGCAGTGGAGGCCAATTCTCTGGATTCTTTCAAAAAGAGTTAGATAGAGCTCTTAAAGATAGCGGAGTGAAGGGATATGGGGGGAAGGCAGGAAAAGGGTACTGACTGTGGATGATCAGCCATGATCACAGTGAAGGGGCTGAATGGTCTGCTCTTGCACCTATTGTCTATTGTCTCTTAAAAGCCTCCAATGTATTTGCCTCTACCACTATACCAGGCATCCATGACACTCTAAGTAAAAAACTTAACCTTCACATCCCCCTTGAATCAACCCCCTTTCACCTTCAATGCTGGCCCTTTGGTATTAGACATTTCACCCCTGGGAAATAGATACTCTCTGTCCACTCTCATAATCTGGTAAACCTCTATCAGATCTTCCCTTGATATTGATGAAGCAATGACCTTGTCACAGGACCAAGCCATAGAACACAGTCATCAAAAGTGTTCGGGGTGATTAGCTCATGATACTTAATCCTCTTTCAGTTCAACTAGTCATGACAGCTTTTCCTCCTTGCTTCTTTTGTTCCCTCTTCGTCTGCAGACCCTCTATCTAATATCTATGGAGTCATGAAGATCCTCACACATTCTGTCCATGCAAGTCAAGACTGATCTCTCCATCCTAGATTTTGGTTCATTGTCCTATCAATCATGTAGTCATTAAGTGCTCAGCTATAAAATTGCAGGAGGCTTTTGCTTTTGTTTCTTCAAGGCAGTGAGTTCTGGAACCACCATCAATCCTGATTGAACTTATTCCATCCAAAAGGGTAGATCCCAAAAAGAATAAAGCAGGACACATTGAAGTTGTAGAACAGGACAGGGGAACAACACCCCAGAGGACTAGTCCTGGGCTCACCATATTGATGCAGTCATAATGAAGGCACGCCAGCAACTATACTTCATTAGGAACTTGAGGAGATTTGGTATGTCACCAATGACTGCAGCAAATTTCTACAGCTGTACCATGGAGAGCATTTTGACTAATTGCATCACTGACTCAAACGCAGAGGTTTGAAAGAGGCTGCAGACGGTTGTACACTCAGCCAGCTCCACCACAGCCAAGGCCTCCCCATCAGCATGGGCATCTGTAAAATACAGTGCCTCAAGAAGGTGGACCCTGAAGACCCAACTCTAAACATTTTAGGAATAGCTTCTGCCCCTCTGTCAACAAATTCCTGAACAGTCCATCATCCCATCAACACTAGCTCACTATTCCTTTCTGCACTGTTAATTTTTTCATTGTAACCTATAGTGATTTTTAAAAATATCCTGCACTGTACATAAAACAAATTTCACGACACATGACAGTGACAATAAACCTGATTCTGATTCGGTCAGAAACTGAAATAGATTTACTCTACGGGTATTCCATTGGCTGATGAAAATTTGTTGGGATCCTGAAGAAACCCAGAAGTAGCATCCGTACTCCCACCACTCACCTTTTCTTGTTGAGGGCAATGTTTGTAGGTGGGGCTTGTAGATGGAGCTTCTACTGGTCAAGGGACTATGGGTAGAGATGGTTCTGAGCTGACTATGGGGGTGGAACCTACAGGGATCAAGGTTTGTAAGTGGAAGGCCAATCTGAGCAAGCACTCCAATGGACATTTTCAAAGAATTACAAGTGATGAAGTTTATAGCTTTTAGCTTGTCTACACTTTGCCCCCTTAGATTTGGATTTAATTTGTTTATTATTTCTCAATGTTTTATGGCTCTGTCAGGTATCACATTCTAAAACTTACATGTTTTAAAAATTCTTTCTGGACATTAACATTGACTAGTCTCCTTCACTTGTATGTTTTTCTCACCAATGAACTGCCTGCACGTTGTCCTCAAGTAGATCTGAAACCTCCCTCAGGAATTATCACCTCAACCCTCTCTTCCACACATTCCTATTCAATTTTCCAAGTACTGTCCTCTTCTGATATAAAATATGATTACATTTATATAGCCACAAGAAATCTGGAGCAAAAAGAAAAGAAGATGCTAAAGGAACTGAGGCAGCATCTATGCAGTTTAATGGACGGTCAACATTTCAGGACAAGGACCCTCATCTGAAATCCAGCTGCTTGCTTGTTATTTTTTTACCCTATATCAATGCATCTCCTTGTAACATCTCAAAACATGCCAAAGTCCTTTAAAGGCATTTACTTGAAGTGTAGTCAATATAGTAGCTATTTTTGCACGCAGCAAACACCAATAACACGATCAAGACCTAAATACATTTTTTTCAAATAAAGGTGTTGGTTGAAAGGCAATTATTGAGCAGAAAACCAGTGATAATTTCCTTGTTGTTCTTTGAAATACTAAATGGTTTTCCTTTATATCCCGCTGCTACCTGTAAGGAGTTTGTACGTTCTCCCCGTGACTGCATGCATTTCCTCCGGGTGCTCCAGTTTCTTCCCACAGTCCAAAGATGTACCGTCTTGGTAGATTAATTGGTCATTGTAAATTGTCCTGTGATTAGGCTGGGATTAAATAAAAGGTTGTTGGGAGGTGTGGCTCGAAGGGCCAGAAGCGCCTATTCCCAATTGTATCTCAATAAATAAATAATATAAATATCCACAATAGGAATAAAAGGCTTTCTGTAAAAGGCACCAAGATGCGTTATTTTAGCAGGGAGGGAGAGTCACATTGAATCACTTCTGAAGGCCACTTGGGCAAACACGAACACCCCAAACCTCCTGAGAAATTCTCACCATGCAAGGTTGAACTTCCTCCTGGAGCCGAGAAGTGACGCACCATTTTCCTCCAATTTTCCAGCAGTTTCCCAGGGAATTCTGCCTGCTGAACCTGAATCCAGTTAGACCCAAGAGAAGCTCAGAGGTTCCATTAATTTCAATGCGATGAACAGCTCGAACAACGATAGGTTACATTTCAGATAATTTACATGCTTTCAATTAATTGAGTTAATTTAAATGTAGTTAATTGTTAACCTAAAATATTTAACTATTTCTATTGTTTCTTAACATTTTAAAACATTTCAATTTTTAAAAAGAAATTATTTAAAAAAATGTTTAATAAAGTTTTAATTTTTTAATAGCATGGTTAATTTTTAATAGGTTTTGAAGATTTTTCAGTGTTTGTTAATGTCAGGGATGTGCCTAGACTTTTGGCAGTTTTGACAGCAGTTATGCCTGGGAATATTGATTAACTGGCTGACCAAGCATTTCTGGTGACTGGGCTTTCCATTGACAATGGGAAATCCCTTCACTAATCAAGAAATGTCTTTGGGGTCCAAGTCATCTCTGCATCAGAGGAGAGTGGTAAGTTTGAACGAATTGCTATTTAAGAGATTGATGGTGTGAAAACATGTCAATACATCTCTGACAGTGCAGGACTCTTGCGGAGCAGTGCTTGTGGCAAAGTCTTCGATAGCAAAGTTACCTATTAAGTCACAAGCAACAACAGAAGTTACTTTTGCACGCACTTGACCTGTTACTCCTCCAATCTCTAATGTGATTTGACTCATATGATGTACTTGGCATGGTGGAAATGCAATGCTCAAGTCAATGAAAGATGTTCAGTCTGATGTGACAGCTCATTCCGCTGGTCAAAGAGAATGATAGAAAAATATGGCACAGAATGAGAATGTTTGACCCATTCTGTCTGTGCCAATTCTTAGTAAGACCCATCCCATTAAACTATTCCCCACCCATTTCCCCATGGACCTACAAAATGTTTTTTTTTTCCTTTGAGCCTTTACAATTCATAAATTAATGGAAATGAACGGGAGAAATCTTCCATCAAAGATCTGCCAGTGCACATGACCGTTAACTGGGTAATTCCCAACTGGATACCATAATGTAGCACTCCGTTCAGCAGCATGCTCTCAACAGACATCTCCAGGAGTCCAAAGGGACAGCACAAACCCGTGTGGATTTTCTAGTTTTTCAGGCTATGAAAGCCACACATTGAAGCTGCATCCAGGGCAGGTAAAATTAGCCCATTGTAAACACAAAATAATCTGCAGATGCTGGGGTCAAAGCAACACTCACAACACGCTGGAGGAACTCAGCAGGTCGGGCAGCATTGGTGGAAACGTCGACTCATCATTTCCACGGATGCTGCCCGACCTGCTGAGTTCCTCCAGCGTGTTGTGAAAATTAGCCCATTGTAATCATCTAGAGAAGTTGGTTGCAGGGAGAAACAGACGTTTATTTTCACTTTATGTAGTATAAATGTTCTTAATTACTTCCGTGCTTGTTACTGCTTCCTTGTGTTTTAATTTCTTTTGCTTTATTAATTTTTAATTATCTCCAGGTTGTAGGCTATGCAGGCAGAATATAAGGTGCTATTTGGAGATGGTAAACAACAGGAATTCTGCAGATGCTGGAAATTCAAGCAACATACATCAAAGTTGCTGGTGAACGCAGCAGGCCAAGCAGCATCTATAGGAAGAGGTGCAGTCGACGTTTCAGGCCGAGACCCTTCATCAGGACTAACTGAAGGAAGAGTGAGTAAGGGATTTGAAAGCTGGAGGGGGAGGGGGAGATGCAAAATGATAGGAGAAGACAGGAGGGGGAGGGATAGAGCCGAGAGCTGGACAGGTGATAGGCAAAAGGGGATACGAGAGGATCATGGGACAGGAGATCCGGGAAGAAAGACGGGGGGGGGTGACCCAGAGGATGGGCAAGAGGTATATTCAGAGGGATAGAGGGAGAAAAAGGAGAGTGAGAGAAAGAATGTGTGCATAAAAATGAGTAACAGATGGGGTACGAGGGGGAGGTGGGGCCTTAGCGGAAGTTAGAGAAGTCGATGTTCATGCCATCAGGTTGGAGGCTACCCAGACGGAATATAAGGTGTTGTTCCTCCAACCTGAGTGTGGCTTCATCTTTAAAGTAGAGGAGGCCGTGGATAGACATGTCAGAATGGGAATGGGATGTGGAATTAAAATGTGTGGCCACTGGGAGATCCTGCTTTCTCTGGCGGACAGAGCGTAGATGTTCAGCAAAGCGGTCTCCCAGTCTGCGTCAGGTCTCACCAATATATAAAAGGCCACATCGGGAGCACCGGACGTAGTATATCACCCCAGTCGACTCACAGGTGAAGTGATGCCTCACCCGGAAGGACTGTTTGGGGCCCTGAATGGTGGTAAGGGAGGAAGTGTAAGGGCATGTGTAGCACTTGTTCCGCTTACACGGATAAGTGCCAGGAGGGAGATCAGTGGGGAGGGATGGGGGGACAAATGGACAAGGGAGTTGTGTAGGGAGTGATCCCTGCGGAATGCAGAGAGAGGTGGGGAGGGAAAGATGTGCTTAGTGGTGGGATCCCGTTGGAGGTGGCGGAAGTTACGGAGAATAATATGTTGGACCCGGAGGCTGGTGGGGTGGTAGGTGAGGACCAGGGGAACCCTATTCCTAGTGGGGTGGTGGGAGGATGGAGTGAGAGCAGATGTACGTGAAATGGGGGAGATGCGTTTAAGAGCAGAGTTGATAGTGGAGGAAGGGAAGCCCCTTTCTTTAAAAAATGAAGACATCTCCCTCGTCCTAGAATGAAAAGCCTCATCCTGAGAGCAGATGCGGCAGAGACGGAGGAATTGCGAGAAGGGGATGGCATTTTTGCAAGAGACCGGGTGAGAAGAGGAATAGTCCAGATAGCTGTGAGAGTCAGTAGGCTTATAGTAGACATCAGTGGATAAGCTGTCTCCAGAGACAGAGACAGAAAGATCTAGAAAGGGGAGGGAGGTGTCGGAAATGGACCAGGTAAACTTGAGGGCAGGGTGAAAGTTGGAGGCAAGGTTAATAAAGTCAACGAGTTCTGCATGCGTGCAGGAAGCAGCGCCAATGCAGTCGTCGATGTAGCGAAGGAAAAGTGGGGGACAGATACCAGAATAGGCACGGAACATAGATTGTTCCACAAACCCAACAAAAAGGCAGGCATAGCTAGGACCCATACGGGTGCCCATAGCTACACCTTTAGTTTGGAGGAAATGGGAGGAGCAAAAGGAGAAATTATTAAGAGTAAGGACTAATTCCGTTAGACGGAGCAGAGTGGTGGTAGAGGGGAACTGATTAGGTCTGGAATCCAAAAAGAAGCGTAGAGCTTTGAGACCTTCCTGATGGGGGATGGAAATATATAAGGACTGGACATCCATGGTGAAAATAAAGCGGTGGGGGCCAGGCCCTAAACTCAAAAGAAGATTTTAAGCCCAATCTGATATATGTACCAATGGGTAACCTCACTATAGGGAGGTTATATTGTATCCACCTACCCTTCTAGCCTTTGCAGTGAGGTCTACCTGCTAATGCCCAGAGCTTGAGTGGTGGGTCAAGCTTCCTACCAAGGAGGAGATGCTTTGTGCTAACAAAGTAGTTTAAACACAGTTTACGTTATTTTTCATTGTGCACATTTAAATTCAGACAAATAGTTCTCAACACACATTTAATACTGACAGAGGATTTCTGATTTGTAAAAGATTTCTGAATTCCAAAAGATTTATAAACCACAGAGGAATTCCAAGCACAGGTACAATTTTGTGGTTGCCTGTAAGCAGACAAAACTCAAGGTGTATAATTAATGCATATTTTTATAATAAATGTGCTTTAAACTTTGAATTCTTACAAAGTAAAAGAACCTGCAAACGAGTTGTACATCACAGAAGCCAGATGTTTGAAGAATGAATTCTAGTTCTTCTTTCTGTCATTCTCCTTCTCATTCCTAACAATCCCCAATGCTTTCTTCATACTGTTTTGCTATTAGTTGACATTATTTGCATGTGATATTTCTCAGATGCCTTTACATTGACAGAATAATTCATACAGATGAAAGCTAAAGCTTTACAGAGGCTAAAAGCTTCTGATGACAGAGATCCCAGACACCTAAAATTAATGCTGTGAGGGCTGACTCTCTGAGTACACAAATATCCCAACTACTGAGTTTTCACACTTGTGGCAATGTTTGTTGTGTTATGTGATATAACCCCATTGTCTTGCATTTGGTTAATGAAGACAAAGGAGTCTCTTGGTCATTTCATGCTGCAAACCATTTTGCTTGAGCAGTCTGACTCTGCTGTAGGCCAGCAGTTGTAGTCTGTAAACAATGCTGTTTGCAAAGCTGTGCTTGTAACTTGAAACTGGTTGCTGCTTGCAATTTACATGAACAATTGAAGACGAGTTTTCGTTTACAAGATGCTAAGCAAGGCATGTTAGAAGTTTAACTTTGTCACTCAACCATCAGGCTCTTGAACCAAAGGGGATGACTTCACTCAGCTTCACTTGCCTATCATTGAAATGTTCCCACAACTAATGGACTCAATTTCAAGGACTGTTCATCTCATGTTCTTGATATTTATTGCTTATTTATTTATTATTATTATATCTTTTTTTTGTATTTGCACACTTGGAGTAGGCCCTTCCGGCCCTTAGACTCGCACCGCCCAGCAATATATCCTAATCACGGGACAACTGTTACGCCTTTGGAATGTAGGAGGAAACTAGAGCACCCAGAGGAACCCCACACGGTTACAGGGAGTACAAATTCCTTCCAGGAAGCAATGAGAATTGAATCCGTATCACTGGTACTCTGAAGCATTGTGCTAACCAATGCCACTGCACATATGTACAATGTACTTTCATAATAAATTTACTTCAAACTTTGTTGTCTTCATGCAGTCTTTCAGTGATTCTGTTATGGTTATTATTTTATAGATCTATTGAGTATGCCTGCAAGAAAATGAATCTCAGCGTTATACTGTAAGTGGTGGCATATATGTACTTTGATAATAAATTTACTTTGAACTTTGGGCAAACAACTCTGACCCTTTGGAAAGGTTGTGCTGCTGTGCTAGAAAGCTGAGGTTGGCAATAAGCTTTTTGCGTGCAGGAAAGTGAATATCTGTCACAATTCTTCTAATTTGCATTTAGCCTCAATGTAGCTGTGGAGGAGACAGCAGACATACACATCAGTGTGAGAATGAGGAGGAGAAATAAAGTGACTGGTAGCCAGGAGATCCAGATAGCTATGGCAGACAGAATGAATGTCCTCAGTGAAGCAGTCGCCCAATTTGCATCTGAGGAGACCGTTACCACGTCCAAGAAAAGGATATAAATGTTGGATAAGTTCTGATAGTTGCAAGGATAATCTCAAATGGTATTGGATGAACTTAGGACTGAAGGCCAAGGGTAGTCTTCATCTCAGGTAGGGGAGGTAATTGGTCCAGAGGGTATATTCACATTTCAGTCCCTTTGCTAGCCAGAGGGTTTTATACAGGCAGGCAATCTTTACACAAATAGTCTTCACTACAGATGTAAGTACTTACAATAGGAGAAGGTGACAAGAAGAGCATGCAAGAGCAAGGATTTGTAACGTACCTTTTAGAGGTTAATACTGTGAAGCCAACACTCTGATTGTCAATCCATTTGGAAACCTTCAGATATGTTTAATTGTATAAAGTTAATCTTTTGATAAAGGATGTTTACTCAGTAAAGAATTATAACCATATAACAATTACAGCATGGAAGTAGGCCATCTCGGCCCTTCTAGTCCGTGCCAAACTCTTACTCTCACCTAGTCCCACCGACCTGCACTCAGCCCATAACCCTCCATTCCTTTCCTGTCCATATAGCTATCCAATTTTACTTTAAATTACAATATCGAGCCTGCCTCTACCACTTCTGCTAGAAGCTCGTTCCACACAGCTACCACTCTCTGAGTAAAGAAGTTCCCCCTCGTATTACCCCTAAACTCTCAACTCATGTCCTCTTGTTTGAATCTCCCCTACTCTCAATGGTAAAAGCCTATCCACATCAACTCTATCTATCGCCCTCATAATTTTAAATATCTCTATCAAGTCCCCCCTCAACCTTCTACACGCCAAAGAAAAAAGACCCAACTTGTTCAACCTTTCTTTGTAACTTAGGTGCTGAAACCCAGGTAACATTCTAGTAAATCTTTTCTGTACTCTCTCTATTTTGTTGACATCTTTCCTATAATTCGGTGACCAGAACTGTACACAATACTCTAAATTTGGCCTTACCGATGCCTTGTACAATTTTAACATTACATCCCAACTCCTTTATTCAATGCTCTGATTTATAAAGGCCAGCATATCAAAAGCTTTCTTCACCACCCTATCCACATGAGATTCCACCTTCAGGGAATTACGCACCATTATTCCTAGATCCCTCTGTTCTACTGCATTCTTCAATGCCCTACCATTTACCATGTATGTCCTATTTTGATTAGTCCTACCAAAATGTAGCACCTCACACTTATCAGCATTAAATTATGGGGATAAAAATGAAAGATTATAATTTCCAGTTCAAGTTTATTGCTATCTGACTGTACATATATAGAACTAATTGAAACAGCCTTTCTCCGGACCATGGTGCTCCCACAAAACCTACATCACACGCAGCACATAACCAAATCATATTTTATTCATCATTAAAGATCTTCACCAGGACATGCTCTCTTCTCATTACTGCCATCAGGGAGGAGGTACAGGAACCTGAAGGCCCACACTCATTATTTTAGGAGGAGGGAGGAGAAGATGGCGGCGCGACACAGCTCGCAGCGGCCACTCCGGTGTGGATGTCTGTTATTTGTCAAGTAGGGTGCCGTGCACAATCCTGATTTGATGGAGACGGATGTGAGAGCACGGAGGAACATCTGGTGAATCTTCTGAAATGCCTTTTTCGCTGCTGCTGCTACTGTGTGGTCCAGAATCTCCGGAGGGGAAGGCCCCGAGTTCTCGGCTTTGCTTGTTGCTCAGCGGCCGGGGCGGGGTCGATGCGCTCGGAGAGCTATGTCGGAGGGGCTGGTTGGAGGCTTGAAGTTTTCAGATGGACTCAGAGTTCGCTGCGGTCGGGTACTTCCAATGGTGCTGCATCGGCAAGTTTGTGGTGCTTGGAGGTTCATGGCAGGGCGAGTTTCTCCCTTCTACCATCTGTGAGATGATGAGGCTATCAGGACTTTGAGACTGTTTTTTTAACCGTGCCCATGGTCTGCTCTTTATCAAATTATGGAATTGCTTTGCACTGTTGTAACTATATGTTATAATTATGTGGTTTTGTAAGTTATAGTCTTGGTTTGTCCTGTGTTTTCTTGTGATATCATTCTGGAGGAACGTTGTATCATTTTTTAATGCATGCATTTCTAAATGACAATACATGAGGACTAAGTGTCCTCATAATCTAAAACTTCTTCCACTCCACCATCAGATTTCCAAATGGTCCATGAATGATACATTGTCATCACTTTTTTTGCATTTTTTTTTACTGTAACTTATAGTAATTTTGCCTTGCACTGCACTGCTACCACAGAACAACAAATTTCACAAAGTATATCTTTGATAATAAACCAGATTTTGAAAATCGAAATTTGCCCTGTCACCTGAAATAGAAACGTTTCATCACAGGAGTCCATTCAGCCTACTGAGTCTATACCATCCTTTATCATTCCTTCAGAAAGGAGCCTGGAATCAGTCACATTGCTGTGGATCTTGACTGACAAAGAAGCTGAAACCAGAATATGAATGGCAGATCAACGTCCCTGAAGGACTTTGAGGAATCAAATAGTTTCATGACCACCGTCACTAATATTGACTCTTTAATTCCCAATTTATTTAATTAAATTAACTTAAATTCCCAAATGCCTGTTGGGATTTAAACTCACATCTCCAAATCAATGGTTCTAACAATGACTACTAGTTTAGCAATCTAATCAAACCACTATGATAATCTACTTGCTCAATATTGTCATTAAAGGGTGATTAGAGAGGGAATATGCCCATTGGACATCATCACAGAGCCTATAACAAACAAGAGAAAATCTGCAGATGCTGGAAATCCAAGCAACACACACAAAATGCTGGAGGAACTCAGCAGGCCAGGCAGCATCTATGGAAAAGAGTACAGTCGACATTTCAGGCCAAGACCCTTCAGCAGGTCTTGCTGAGGGGTCTCGGCCCGAAACGTCGACTGTACTCTTTTCCGTAAATGCTGCCTGGCCTGCTGAGTTCCTCCAGCAGTTTTGTGTGTGTTGCTTTGGTCACTAACCTACATATATCTTGTGACAGACTTGGCTCAGTGGTTAGACTGTCATGTCTGAAGTGAAAGTTTGTAAGTTCAGGTCTCGCACCGGAGACTTTAACATACCATTTAGGCCAACATTTCAAAGCAGTGCTAAGAGAGCAGCTGATGGTTGAGTCATCAGATCATGCCTTCATTTTAGACATCTGTTTGATGAAAAGTCAGGGTTATTTTCCCAAGTCCTGACTTAATTGTTACCCCTTCCTCCCCACCAACATGATCATTAAAAGGGAATAGCAGCAATACCAAAAGAAACAAGAGCAAAGGTGAATCCCAGCTGGCTGTGCCTATTCTAATTGCCCAATTTAAACCATAAATGATCACAGTCATCTTAAAAGTCGTGCAAAACTATTTTTATGTGCATTTAAATCAATGGTTCCAGTTCCAGGTAAATGTGTTTTCATTTAGCTCAAATGCCTTTCAGTAAAGTAGAAAAATATTATTACTAAAGCTTTTCAATACTTTTCCCAGCTAGACGCTAACTATGAATCATTCAGAGTTTCAAGTTTCAAAGTACGCTTATTATCAAAAAGAATGCATAAATTATACAGCCTTGAGATTTGTTTGCTTACAGGTAGCCACAGAGCAAGAATCCCAAAGGAGCCCAATTTAAAAAAAGACCAATACCCGATGCTCAAGAAAAAGCAACAAATCATGCAAACAATAGAAGCAAACTACCATTCCGAACCAAATTGAGTCCTTAGATCTGAACTACTGAACACCCCAGAGTGGGCCCAAAGCCTCAGTATCAGCTCAGCGTATTAGCAGGAAATTTCTCAAGGTTCTTTTATGTTTCACCCAGGTTCTGCCTCTCATTAGAGCCAATGTTGCTCTTTTGCATTTATTTGAGTGATCCCATGTATGCATGTTCCCAGTGCTGGGACAGTTATCTCTTCAGTAGAGTGTAGGACTGCCAATGCACGGATGCCAGGGTCTAACAACAAGGCGACTCTCATGCAATGTGACAATGTTATTTTTTAACCCCGGCATGGGCGCATTGATTTGGATCGGTGTGCGTCAGAATCCACAGGTTTGTAATCAAAGAGAAAAGAACCAGAAGGGAGAGGAGGATGTTATTGAATGTAGTTAGTTCCAGTACTCTGAAAGACAGTCAGAATCATATCGCATGTAAACAGGCCTTCTGACCCAACTTGTCCATGCCAATTATGTTCCTTAACTGAGTTAGTCCTATAGTTTGCATTTGGCCCACACCTCTCTAACCCTTCCCTATCCATTTAACTGTTCAAATTCCCTTTTAAGTGTTGTAATTATACCCACTACCACCCACTCCTCTGACAAATTGTTCCATGTACTCTCTACTCCTTGTGTGAAGAAATTGCCCCTCAGGTATCTTTAAAACTCCCCTTTCACTCTAAATTCAAACCCTTCAGTTTTGGACTCCCTACCCTTGGGAAAATGTCGTGGCTATTTGCTTTATCAATGTACCTCATGATTTCATAAACCTGCATAAAATTAGCCTTCAGACTCCTAGACAGCAAGGAAATAAGTCTTAGACTATTGAACCTCTCCTCACAACCAACGCCCTCCAAGCCCAGTAACAACATCAAATCTTCTCTGAACCTGTACCAGTTTAATGACATCTTTCAGATTCAAATGTACTTATCACAAATACTTCAAAACGTGCAGTGAAATGCAGTGAAATTCTCTAGCAGGGTGACCAGAAGTGGATACAATACTCCAGATATGGCCTTACCAACACTCTGTAAATCTGTAACATGACGTCTTGACCGTTGTACTCCAAAGGTGGGTGTGGTGGGGGGGGGGTGGTGGGAACTAGCACGTTTCAGAGTAAATTCAAAAAGGAATTAGGTGAATAGCTGGTGTGAAATTTTTTCTGGGACATGTCAAAAGAGCAGAGAAGTGGTTGGATAACTTCTCCCTGCCCCCCAAAAAAACTACCCAGACACATATGGGCGAAGTGGCCTCCTTCTATACAATTCTTGAAGTCCTTGTAGTTCAGAATCCTGATAGGAGACAGTTTGTTGTCTTTTGCACACTGGTTGAATGCTCAAGTTGCCTGGTCTTTCATCAATTTTGTTATGGTTATTATTCTATAGATTTATTGAGCATGCCCACAAGAAAATGAATCTCAGAGTTGTATATGGTGACATATATGTACTTTTGTAATAAATTTACTATTGCAAGTGATCACGGAAAGGCTGGTAACTTTAAACTAGCTGGTTTGACTGATTCCACAGCTGCTCTGTAGCACTTGTTAACACATTGTAGCAATCAAAAAAATAGTTCCAGAAAATTATAATGGAGCCAGCTGCAGTGGGGAGCCCACTTTACACCACCCCAGTTGGTCCATGCTCTAAAGAGGATGAAAAAGAATTGAAATTATTCAGGACTTTTCACATCCTTTTCAGGATATCCTAAAGTGCATTATAATCAATGAAGTGGCTTTAAAGCACTGTCTCTATTTCAATGTAAGGCATATAGATGACAAATGGTGCACAGCCAGCTTCCACGATCAACAATGTGATAATGACTAAGTAAGTTGTGGTTGAAAGATATATATTAAGCGCCATATTACAAAGTATTCCTATTCACTTTGTCAAAATGGGAATAGTTTTGAAGTTCAAAGTTCAAATATATCTATTATCAAAGCATGTGTACTGTATACAACACTGAGATTCAATTTCCTGCTAGCACCGACAGGAAAACAAAGAAATATAATAGAATACTCAAACAAATAAAGACCAACAAACGTCCAATGTGAAAAAGAGGACAAATTGTGCAAATAATTTTTAAAAAGTGAACAAATAGTATTGAGAACATGAGCTGCAGCGTCCCAGAAGTGCAATCGCAGACTGAAGAATCAGTTCGGTGCTGGGGGCGTGGGGGTGATCGAGAGTCCTGCACATCCTCCCCTGATGGTAGTAGTGAGATGAGTCAAACTCATGTGAGCTCAGGTGGGGGAACCTTGGCTGGCATGAAGTTGTGGGGCTGAACGCCAGTTTGCTTTCCACTCTCAGGCCTTGATGCTTTAATCTGGCTTGAAGTGCACCCTGCCACCTATCTGTAAAATAACATCCAGGAAAAGGGGAAGCATGGTCGTGTAGTGGTTAGCACAACGCTTTAGAGTACGGGAGACCCAGGTTCAATTCCCGCTGCTGCCTGTAAGGAGTTTGTACGTTCTCCCTGAGACCACGTGTGTTTTCTCCAGGGGCTCCAGTTTCCTCCAACAGTCCAAACACGTACCAGTTGGTAGGTTAATTGGTCATTGTAAATTGTTCCATGATTAGGCTAGGATTAATTTAAGGGGTTGCTGGGCAGCGCAGCTCAAGGGCCAGAAGGGCCTATTCTGTGCTGTATCTCAATAAAATAAAAAATAAAGAGCAGCATTCCCTCAGCAAGGGACACAGTGTTATACACCCAAGTCTCTTGAGTAGAATTTGAATCCACAAGCAGCCCCCCTATTTTTTAAAATTGTTTTATGATCCAACCCTCCTTATGTCAATGGAACAGAATTTCCCAACTAAGGGTCAATTTTTGTTTTCGTTTATTCAACTATGATACATTAATCATTTCACCTTCTCAACCAGATGGGGAGAAGCTGATCCTATCAACATTGACTTGTTTAAATCCAAAACCCATGGTAATGAATCACCCAGCAATATTCCATACTGTCCCAGTCATTACCCAGATTCCTCGCTACGACATAACCCTGTATCCCATGTTCAAAATAACAATATTAGAAAGGAAGATTGATTGTTTCAGAAGAAAGTAAATAGCCAAATCATATTTTGACACCTTTAATGGTGTGATTGGAATGTGTAATTGCAATTCCCTTCTGTTGTCTGCTCTAATTTCTCCTTATGAAGTCTGCTTGAACTGAACAGCAGGTGTCAAAATCACACTCCGTTCAAAAAATATTTTTCCTTCATGTGAACTTTGTAAAGCGGAGAGCTGCCAACTTTTGGGGAATGAAATATTTTCCCAGTTTGCAAACTCAGCTGCAGCATCAGGCACTCCCCGGTTACAGGAAGCTGTGAGGGTGAAGTTTACTCTTCTCCTTTCATTGCAATTCTTTCGCACTCTGTCCATTTGCAGGGAAAGGCACGCGGTGCTTGTAGGCAAGTGGCTAAATCTGGCTTTTAGAAAGATCTAAGAGCTCCCCACACTGCACTGCATTGTAAACACTTTAAACTGCTTTTGATAAAGCTGAACACATTCTAAGTGAATTCTGGCATTTATGTATATATGCACATTTTATTGCATATGTGTACTTTAACTGCTAACCCTTCTTATATAATTCTTTATTCTATATAACTATTGAATGATGTTGTTTTTTGTTGCACGTTGTTCCCTGACCAACACACCACAGCAAATTCTTAATACTTGTGAATATCTATGGTGAATAAAGTTGATGCTTGAATTTATAGAGGACAAATAACTAGTGCCCAACTCTCTTGCGCACATCCTTTCCCAGCAACTGAAGTCTAATTTCTCCCCGACTGTTTTGGTTCCCTAGAGAGACAGTGTCAACTGAAGTGAGTGTAAGAGAGTGCTTTTCTAACCGTGAAACTAAATCAAAGTGTCTCAGGTTACTGATACAGCAGATTTAAAATCATACCAATGAAATCAATAGGTAACGAGAGCCTTTTTGGCGAGGTATTACTGGTGCAATTTCTTTTGGCATATTAAACTGTCTTTGAGTGGGTAACTGTATGTGACTGAAAGGCCTTATACACATGTTTGCAACCAGGAGCAAATCAGTTCCATATACTGTAGAGGGGTGGGTGGAGTGTGTGGCTGAGATAGGACCATGGTTGGGAGAGACCTGGAATTAAAGTTAAGGTATGGGGTACCAGATTCAGATTTATTTATGTTGAAGCATATGACAAAATGTGTAGTTTATGTTACAAACCAGCACACCTGAGGATGTGCTCGAGGCAGCTGGCAAGGGAGAAGAAATTGAGAGCAACACACATAAAAGTTGCTGGTGAACGCAGCAGGCCAGGCAGCATCTATAGGAAGAGGAAGAAATTGAGAGTTGGATTAGTGATCAGGTGGCTGGATGTCAGAGGGCAGAAACCCCCTTTCAATCCTGATCTCACTTCCAGTCTGTTTGGAGATTGCAGGTTCTCACAGTGGCCATGATGGTTTCTTCTAGGTATTCTGGCTTCCTTCCACATCCCAAAAAGACACAAGTTGCCAGATTAAATGGTCAATGTAAGATACCTTTAGTGTGTAGGCGAGTGACAGGATGTGGGAGAATAAGACTGATGTAGAATTAGTGTTGGTGGGGGTGGGGTGCAGACTCAGGCCAAGAGACTGTTTCCATGCTGACTCTTTCTATGACTCCAAGCCGGATCCAGAGAGGGATGGCTGGGCTTGAATGTACAGCTTCTTCATCAGCAAGGGAGCAGTCAAAGGTGGTGAGGGGTGGGCATCACAGGGACTCTTGTGGAAGCCTTACTCTACAGAAGATCTAAGTCTCAAACTGCTGGACTATGGAGCAGTTCCCTGTGGATTGTCACCTTGTCATGGTGGAGAAGCTTGTGTGGTCCTGTGATCCCGAGAGCGATGCTGTCTGGAGCTATGCTCCTGGTAGGGTCACCCATGGTGGTAAGGTTGAGGGTGAGGTCCCTGACAAAGAACAATCCAACCAAGACCTCAACGGTGGAACAGGCGGACAAAGTTACTTTGAACTCAACAGCTGTGAAGGCGGATGAAGGTTGCAACAAATCCATCAGCTCCAATCGTTATGGTTTCCATGCCATTGGAATCAGTTGGTTGATTTGTGAAGTATCGTGCACTTCTCGGAGTGCAACATCAAGTACACGTTAAACAAATACATGCACAGGCGTCTTCGCTCTGTGGGCCACTTCTTCAGAACGAAGACCATCATCCTCGACCTCGAGGGATAGTCACGACGACGACTATGGAACAAGTACAGAGAAGTCCCTTTATCTAATGTAGAAACTTTTCTCTACTCCCCCAGTTAAGACCTACTACTCTCTGAGTGACACATATCCTTCATGAACTCAGATGTGAAAACGAATTTTGAATAAATTGCACAGACTTCTTTATGTATTCACGTCATAAACACAGAGAATTCGGAAAACCAAGTGATCACATTTAGTGATTAGATGTTAGAGTAAGTGCCTTTGAACAGCACAATAGCGATTGTGCTATTGAAGGAATTTGTGCTGTTATTTGAAAAATACATATTTAGTGAATATTTGGATACACAAAGACAAATGAATCACTCTATGATGGAAGCTCTGTTCACTTACATTTTTGTCCCAACCAATATGAAAGAAAATATATTGCTGAGGTAATTGAGAGGCATGCCTCAAAAAGGTGGTATCTATCATTAAGGAACCTCACCATCTGGGACATGCCCTCTTTTCAGTACTACTGTCAGGGAGGGGGTACAGGAGCCTGAAGACCCACACAATGATTTACCGGCAGCTTCTTCCCTCCAACATCAAATTTCTGAATGGCAGGAGTCCGTATGGGGTCCACAAGTTTTCAAATTATATGTTAATGAATTGCATAACAGATTTGATGGTCTAGTGGCCAGATTAGCAGATGATACAAAGATAGTTGGAAGGGCAGGCAGTATTGAGAAAGCAGGGACTCCGCAGGACTTAGACAGATTAGGAGAATGGCTAAAGAAGTGGTTGGCAGAAACAGTGAATGGTCATACACACAGGTAAAAGAAATAAAAGTGTTGATTATTTTCTAAATAGGGAACAAATTCAGAAATCAGAGGTGCAAAGGGACTTGGGAGTTCTAGTACAGGATTCCCTAATGGGTAATTTGCAGGTTGAGTCAGTAGTAAGGAAGGCAATTGCAATGTTTGTGCTCATTTCCAGAGGATTAGAATATAAAAGCAATAGTGTAATGCTGAGGCTTTATAAGGCACTTGCTGGATCATATTTGGAGTACAGCAATCAGTTTTATGCCCCGTATCTGAGAAAGGATGTGTTGGCATTGGAGAGGCTCAGAGGAGGTTTAGTAGGATGATCCTGGAAATGAAAGGGTTAATGTATGAGGAGCATTTGATGGCTTTGGGCCTGTACTTGCTGGAATTTATAAGAACGAAGGTGATACCATTGAAACCTACTGAATAATGAAAAGCTTGGACAGAGTGGGCATGGTTTCCATTAGTGGGAGAGTCTAGGACCAGAGGGAACAGCCTCAGAATGGAAGGATATTCCTTTAGAACAATGATAATGAGGGATTTATTCTGTCAGAGGATGGGGAATCTGTGGAATTCATCGTCTCAGAGGGCTGTGAAGGCCAAGTCATTGGGTATATATAATACATTTTTGATCAGTAAGGGGGCATCAAAGGTTAAGAGAGAAAGGGTTGAGAGGGAAAGTAACTGGGCCATGATCAAATGGCAGAGCAGACTCAATGGGCCCAATGGCTTAATTCTGCTCCTTTGTCGTATGGTCCCACTAATTCCTCTTCTTTGTACTATTTATTTATTTTGTAGTTTATAAGAATTTTTTTTTATGTCTTTGTACTGTATGGCTGCTGCAAACAACAAATTTCACACTATGCATGTCAGTGATAATAAAGTCAATTCTGATTTTGATTCTGTTATATCATCCTTTATTGCTGAGATGACAAAGACCATATTAAGCCTGATAAACAGGCAGCATTGGGCGACTTTCCAGATCAAACAGATCAACTAAGGATAAAGGCAGACGCAGAATTAAGGTCTGAAAATAAAGAGTTAGTAGTTGATGAAGCTTAATATCAGCAAAATCAGAACGAGGCAAGTATTTTTAATTCATCCAAATTCAGACATTTTTGCTTACTTTATTTCTTTAAGAAACCAAAACACTGATAAGGATAGAGGAACCAGACTTCCTGTGCTGTCAACTAATGTCATAAATCACGTAATTACAGTCAAGTCTTGTTAAAACTTATAAGCAGCATATTTGTACCCCTTGACCTGAAGCCTGTAACAGGACTCCATTGTAATGTAGCTAATCTAAGACGCTACTAAATGTCTGACCTTGTGACATTTCCTACTTAACCTGAACTTAATACAATAATATATCAAACCCATTTCGCCTGCTCAAATTGTAAATCAGATCAATTAGCTCGATAGATCATCAGCATGTGGACCATTTGAAACTACAATTAATTTTTAGTCCCCATCCATTTGAAATTGAAATTCTTTTTATCAATTTGTATTTGCCATCACTTAGACTTTAGCTAGCTGATGAGATCTTAATTTTTCATGTGATATGGGGTTCCCTTGCGATTAATAGTATTGCCCAAGCTTAATTTTTATACATCAAAATAAACTTTATTCATACTAAAAATATAGGAACAAACCATGCAATGCCTTTTCATTCTTTACATTCACTGTCAATGTTTGAACACTGTTCTTATTACATTCCTACACCTCGCTAGTGCCTCAGGCACTCATGAGGCCTCCTGAGATCGTAAAATGCTACAATAACTGAGGGCATTCAATAATAAGACCATAAGATATTGGAACAGAATTAGGCCATTTGGCCCATCGAGTCTTCTCTGTCATTTCATCATGGATAATCCATTTTCCTCTCAACCCTATTTTCCTGCCTTCTCCTTGTAACCTTTCACGCCCTGACTCACCAACCTCCACTTCAAATACCCCCAATGACCAGGCTTCCACAGCCACCTGTGGCAACAAATTCCACAGATTCACCACCCTCTGGCTAAAGAAATTTCTCCTCATCTCCATTCTAAATAGGAGGCCCTCTATTCTGAGGCTGTGCCCTTGGGTCAGAGACTCCTCCGCCACAGGAAACATCCTCTTCACATCTACTCTATCTAGGCCTTTCAATGTTTAATATGTTTCAATAAGATTTTCTCCCCATTCTTCTAAATTCCAGTGAGTAAGCGCCCAGAGCCATCAATCAGTCCTTCCTCATACGATAATTGAGTGCATCCTAACTGGCTACACCACTGCATAGGATCAGAAAAAGCTGCGGAAAGTTGGAAACTCAGCTAGCTCCATCATGGGCACTAACCTGACTCTGATTCCTCACGCAGCCCGACCTCTCTTTCTCCATTAGTGGAAGAACCCTACACTGTGGTCCTTCCAGTAAGCCATTTCCCATCTCTAAATGCCCTTGAGGTAAATGTCATACTCGGCCATTTTAGAAGGCAATACGAACTTATCAGGCTGCTATGTCACATATAGGTTTGACCTATTTAACACTCATCTAACCACAGGACAATTTACAATGACCAATTAACCTGCAAACTGGTATGTCTTTGGACATTGGAGTATCCAGAGGAAACCCACGCAGTTCACAGGGAGAACTTACAACCTCCTCACAGATGGAACTCCAAAATGCCCCGAGCTGTAATAGCGTCATGCTAACTGGTGCCCAGGTGTGATAACCAACCTCCACTTCAGTTTGGATTATTTTTATCTGTTTGCAGAAGATAGACAACACTAGTAATATCAGCATTTTCCAGCCTAAGTACACCTCATCTTTGAAGGTAGTTGTGGATCTCACATGTAGACCTGGTGAGATAGATTTCCTTGGCGCCAGAGGATGACTTCTCTCTGCTCGTCAACGAGACAGTTAGATTCTTCCTCTTCTGAAGTCTCTATTTTCCTTTTCAAGATGGCCGGGGCCCTGTCAGAGTGTGATCTACAGTGGCACTCAAACTGCGGTTCTGCACGGCAGAGTGTTCCCACTCTTGGGAGCTCACTGATTGGCTGCATTTTCAACATGTCCAGGTGTGGCTTGAAGCCGGGCGTCTTCGGGGTTTGTCCTTGCGTGGCCCTGTGGACGCAAATTCTCACCAGCGTTGCGAACCGAAGCGTCACGTCGGGACAACGAGAGAGGCTGTCCCAGGCCTCTGCACTTAGGTGACTGCCCTCTCTCTTCCTCTCGATGGTGAGTGAGAGTTTGCTGCCAATTCTCGAGTCACGGAAAGTTGAAGTAAAAAGCAACGCTTCAGACTGACATCAAAACTTGCCGTGGAAGGAGCGATATCTGTCTCTCCCTTGTCTGTGAGAGAGAGAGCCTGAGGGATGTCAAATTGCTGGAACAAACGGTTAGTTTTTGAAGTACTGTAGCTCATGGTCTCACTCGGGGGGCCTTGCTGTTGCTTGTATGATGGGTGGTGGGAATGCTAAGAGTAAGTGTGAGGAGGAGGTGGGGGGAGGGTTGACACTTCTTGTGTGTGGGAGGGGGACAGGGGGCTTTGGGGTTCCTACGTTTTTCTGTCATTCATTCCTTGGGGCCTTTTTTTTTGTTTCGAGGATGTCTGTGAAGAGTAAGAATTTCAGGTTGTATGTTGTATACATTCTCTGATATTAAATGGAACTATTAAACCATTGAACCAAGCAGGTTCTTAAACAACAATCCTAGAGTTTCAGCATTACTGATAACTTTGGATTTATTATTTGAACTTAAATTCCCAGTCACCATTCAAACCCACATCCTTTAGTCAACAGTCAAGAACTCCGGCAGCCAGTGTGCTAACTTAAATTAAAGGCATCCGTTAGTCTTGCGAGACCATGGATCTGCGCCTGGAAAGTCTTCACTCTCCAGGGCGCAGGCCTGGGCAAGGTTGTATGAAAGACCAGCAGTTGCCTATGCTGCAAGTCTCCCCTCTCCACGACTCCAATGTTGTCCAAAGGAAGGGCATTAGGACCCATACAGCTTGGCACCAGTGTCGTCGCAGAGCAATGTGTGATTAAGTGCCTTGCTCAAGGACACAACATGTTCCCTCGGCTGGGGCTCAAACTCACGACCTTCAAGTAGCTAGTCCAATGCCTTAACCACTTGGCCACGTGCTCACGCCTGCTAACTTAACCTACAGTATTTTCTAGTGAATCTTTAAATAACAGAATTTAAAATTCCCCAGCTGCTGCAGTGAGACTTGAACCTGTGTTTTCAGAATGATAGTTCAGGACTTCAGATTACTAAACCAATATGGCAAAGTACCCCAAATTATATCATCAGCAGACTGAGGAAGTTGGAATAAATATGCATGAAGTTAAGGAGATGGAATTTTGGAGCAATTTTAACCCCCTTACCACCCTGCCCACCCCACTGCCATGGCTTTGAACTGTTGCCTCTGAAAGCTCTTCAGACATTTTTATTTTCTTTGGTTTTATAAAGTTACACTTCTCAAGTTTTTCTCCTCCCTCTTGAAGGCACAGAATATTACTCACCATCATCATTAAGTGCCACGCCATGTGATGTTGGCGATCATGGTCTCATGATCATGATTGCCCTTGGCAAAAGAATATTACTGGATTCCACAGAAGGCATCCAGCATCTGATGCTCAGAATGCATTCAGGAGTAGATTGTGGAAAGACGATCAAACTCAAGTCAAGCTTTCTCCACCCAGAGGGACCAGATGGAAGTCAGAAATTATTTTCCCCCTCTGTATTCTGGGATGCTGGAGCTAATTATGGACTTTCTATCAGTTTACACTGAGACCAGTTAATACCTCACGGACAGGACCCATAATCTGGGCTTTTCAAACATCACTGATCTCAAACACAGACTGGACTTCCATCACCTTAAGGACCAGTAGGGAATTTAGAATCATCCACCTTAAAGCTTTTAATGTTCCGCAGAGTAGAACATACAACATAGTACAGCATAGATTCTTCAACCAACAATATTGTTCCTACTTTTTAAACTACTCCAAGATCAATCTAATGCTTCCCTTCTACATAGATCTCCATTTATTTTCATCCTTATGCTTATCTTAAGAGTCCCTTAAATGTTCCTCAAACAACAGGAATTCTGCAGA
The DNA here is from genome assembly GCF_963921235.1 of Mobula hypostoma. NCBI lineage: Eukaryota > Metazoa > Chordata > Chondrichthyes > Myliobatiformes > Myliobatidae > Mobula > Mobula hypostoma. The sequence goes on from NC_086120.1 coordinate 32,950,460, forward strand.
TACTGGAAATACAAGCAATTCAGTCCTGATGAAGGGTCTCGACCTGAAACGTCGACTGTACCTCTTCCTACAGATGCTGCCTGGCCTGCTGTGTTCACCAGCAACTTTGATGTGTGTTCCTTAAATGTTCCTACTGTATCTTCCCCCTCCACTACTCCTGGTGGCATATTCCATGCACCAACCACTCTCTGTGTAAAAAAAAAAACTCCCCCTGATAATTCCCATAAAATTTCCTTCAATTGCTTAAAATTACGTCCTCTTGTATTAGACATTTCCACCTGGGAAAAAGGCACTGGATGTCCACTATCAAAGTCCCTTGTTACCTTATGCATCTCTGTTAATTCACCACTCATCATCCTTCATTCCAAAGAGAAGTGCCCTAGCTCGCACAATCTAACCTCATAAGACATGCCCTCTAATGCAGGCAGCATCCTGATAAATTTTCTCTGTACCCTCTCCACAACTTCCACATCCTTCCTCTAATGAGGTGACCGGAACTAAATACAATACCCAAAGTGTATTACTAACCCTAACCCTAAACAGAGTTTTATAGAGCTGCTCACGGCTCTGGAATTCAGTTTCCCAACTAATGAAGGCCATCGTACCACGTACCTTCTTAACTACCCCATCAATTTGCATGGCTACTTTGAGGGATCTATTGACATGGACCCCAACATTCCTCTGTTCCTCCACACTGCTGAGAATCCTGCCATCAACCCTGTACTCTGCCATTAAGTTTGACCTTTCAAAGTGCATCATTTCACGTTTTACCATATTGAAGTCTATCTGGCACTTCTCAAACCAGCTCTGCATCTAATCAATGTCCCACTGTAACCTATGACAAAATTCCATGCCATCCACTACACTACCAAGCCTTGTGTCATCTACATGTATGTGGATAAATGTTATTATGAGTGCCATTTACTGCCAGCACTTTCTACCATTTGTAAGCTTCACATGTTACATTAGATCACCTCTTATCAGAGTCTGTTTAGCATCAACCAAATGGCTGGTGAATTACGTGTGATAGCCACATTATATGACTGTTAACCCTGGCATTTGTTTTTCCTCAGAACATGCTTGGGACTATTATAAGTCATTAGAACAACAATAACCAGGAGAAGTACAAACATAAAACTAATCCATTACCCTAAAGAATACATTTGTAAAACAGATTGCTGATGCTTTTTAATATTGCAATGATGCATGCCAGAGGAATATAGTTCAAAACATTAATACCATCACAAATAGTAACAGATTTGCAATTTCTCTAATTAGATAATGGACTAAATGCTAATGTTCCAAGATAGCTACCCAAACCTTTCTTGACGAAGGGTCTCGGCCCGAAACTTCGAGTGTGCTTCTTCTTGTGGATGCTGTCTGGCCTGCTGCATCCCACCTGCATTTTGTGTGTGTTACTCAAACATTTTGTTTACTTTGCCCAGTTTTACTCGTCTCCCTGCATCTAGCTCTGGCCTAAATACTCCACTCCTCCACTTTTGGTAAATCCTTCATCTGCTTGTTCTAGAATTGTCTCACAAACTTAAATTTACTTACATTTCAAACTACATTTTCTAATTACATTTGCTCTGTCACAGGATACATTGTTGTAGCTTTCAAAGATGAGCTCAAAGGAATATTAGATTAGTAGTTAATAGACTAGCAATTGGTCACCTTGGTTCCGGAGGTGGTAATAGGGACAACCTCCCACTACCTATTAAATACTCCCAATGCTGTACTCCTCAAATAGCCTCTGACAACCAAGTCCAGCTCCTGGCCTTCACGTGTGGCTTAGCTACCAAGCCTGGTGGAACGGTTTCTACTGACAGGAGAAGGGGCAAAACTAGTAGCGTCAGGCAGATGCAGCTCATCAGCTGTGGCTGGCAGCTCATCCCGGAGAAGGAAACCTCTGATCCCAAACCTCCGCTGCCTCATGGCTACACCCACTCATGGGGATGGCTTCGGGAGTAAACCCCGAGGGAAAAATCTGGAGCTGCAGTCCCTAAGGCAGTCCTCCACTGAGTTCAACACTGACTGGCAACTCCTGTAAAACTGCATCGATCTCTGCCATCCCTTTGGGTTCATCAGATGCACAGAAAAGAGGAGCTTGCTACGTGGGCAACAGCTTGCTCTCCATATTGTACTGCCCTGGCCTGCGTATCGAGGTAGCTCAGACACAACATCCATGGTCAACTCTGACTGACAGAGGCCTCAAACTCAAACTCAATTAGTCACCTTAATTGATAAACCAGAATCATGTGTTCACATTTTACCATTGCCAGTGGGATAGTTAAGATAAGTACATCTTAGAATTTAAAATATGGTGACAAATCTACAGTAAACAAAAAGGCATTTAACTCACTTTGTCCTTCAGGGAAAGAAATCTATTGTCTTGACTTGGCCTGACCTATATCTGGAACTAGACCCAGATTAATATGGTTTAATCTGACTTGACTTTCATATAGGCTTAATAACCCATTCAGTCTAGGGGAAGTTATGGATGGGCAGTTGGTGTTATTCACATCCAGAGAAACAGTTAAAGAAACAATGATGGTTAAATAACTTTGAGTTCAAGTTTATTGTCAATTAACTAGACACATGTATACAGCCAAACAAAACATCATTGCTCCAGGGTCAAGGTGTGAAACACAGTACATACAGTCACATACAGCATATATAGTTATGATCCATTTCATACAGTCACAAAATAATATTAGCACAAGTCCCGGAGTGGCAAGGCCTGAAGATTGATGGTGCATGGGATGTTGTCCTGGAACTATGTTTCTGCAAGGAGTTCTTAAAGAAATAACTCCTGCAAGTAATTTCCTCTGACGATGCTTAGTCCTGTTGAAGAAGGTACAGCTGGGTGTATAACAGCATACCATTGCATAATTTTCTATTGTGCCTCTCTCTGGTCCTGAAGGTAAAATGTATATATGCAGTGTGTTATCACTTCAAGTGAGATTTAAGTATCCTATAGTCTGGTTTGTGACTTTGCACTGATATGCACACTTACAGGTGAATACTGTTCACTTTGGAAATGTAATGACAGCCAGCCAGCTACATTGCAAATGACCCTACCACACCTCACAAAAGGAATTGAGAAAAGCTGAGTGAATTAACAAAGATTATCGTGGAGCTCAAATCAAAAAGTTACACTGATCTCAACTAACACCACAGAACTCAGAGAGAAAATACAATTATCATGTTGACTTGTCTCCTGCTGTGAACCAGTTACTTATTCCAGAAAGAACATTTGTGCCTAGATACTGTGACCATGACTTAAAGTGTTTGTGACTCTAATCTTATCCTTGCACAGTAGGTTATCACACCAGCTTCACAAAGCCGTTGTTTTTTGCTCTTCACTCCAAACACCTGCCGTACAATTTCCTGTAAGTGATTATAGCATAGGAACACGTTCTAAACTCTGAGTGGACCGTACCTGGGGTTAAACTCCACTCTTTTACATTCCCACCTTCTTTACAAAGTCCAAGGTACATATATGTCACCATATTCAACCCTGAGATTCATTTTCTTTGGGGCTTACTCAATAAATCCAAAATAGAATAATAACCAAAATAGAATCAATAAAAGACCCACACCAATCTGGGCGTTCAACCTGTGTATAAAAGACACCAAACTGTGCGAATTTTCCATTCTGCAACATCTGCTTAAATGCGTCCACCTCCTTTTCCGCAACTACTCCTGGCTGTGGCAAATCCCCATTCCAACCACTCTCTTGATGAGTTTCTCCTGAATTCCCTTTTTGGATTCATTACCGATGGTCTTATTTAAAAGAAATTCTTCCTTTTCTCAGTATTAAATGAAAAAAAGCAAACTTGTCCTGAATTTTAAAAATGCAAACAACAGGAATTCTGCAGATGCTGCAAATTCAAGCAACACACATCAAAGTTGCTGGTGAACGCAGCAGGCCAGGCAGCATCTCTAGGAAGAGGCACAGTCGACGTTTCGGGCCGAGACCCTTCGTCAGGACTAACTGAAGGAAGAGTTAGTAAGAGATTTGAAAGTGGGAGGGGGAAGGGGAGATCGAAAATGATAGGAGAAGACAGGAGGCGGAGGGATGGAGCCAAGAGCTGGACAGGCTGGATAGCTGGTCTTTCTCCCCGGACCTCCTGTCCCATGATCCTCTCATATCCCCTTTGCCAGTCACCTGTCCAGCTCTTGGCTCCATCCCTCCCCCTCCTGTCTTCTCCTATCATTTTCGATCTCCCCCTCCCCCTCCCACTTTCAAATCTCTTACTAACTCTTCCTTCAGTTAGTCCTGACGAAGGATCTCGGCCTGAAACGTCGACTGTGCCTCTTCCTAGAGATGCTGCCTGGCCTGCTGCGTTCACCAGCAACTTTGATGTGTGAAACTTGTCCTGAAGCCTGATTGTGTATGTTTGGAGTGCCGTTCATTCAGATAACCAATAACCATTATTTCAGAACCTATGTGAAAAAGAATACCATTCCTTCCTGGTGGGCAAAACCTCTCAGCTCAAGCATCATTCTGATAAACCATTTTTGTGCCTTTTTATCGTATGGAGACAATAATTATTCAATGTACTGCAAATATGATCTAACCCTGGTGCTTTCCAAATACTTTCCCTGGTACTTCCTTACTTTCAATTTTATCTCTCTAGATATTGCCAGAGTTTTGTTTACTTACGTTGGCGGCTCATTAACCTGTGTCAATTGAAATTTGTATCCCAGGATCCCTCTGTTTCACTGCCTCAGAGCAGACCCATCTTGATAAAGGATCTTGACCCAAAACTTTGACCCTTTATTCCTCTCCATGGATGTTTCCTGAACTAACGAGTTGCAATCACAAACAAGAGAAAATCTACAGATGCTGGAAATCCAAGCAGCACACACGAAGTGCCGGAAAAACTCAGCAGGCCAGGTAGCATCTATGGAGGAAAGTAAACAGTCGACATTTCAGGCCGAGACCCTTCATCAGGACTGAGGAGTTCCTCCAGCAACTTGTATGTGTAACTCCAAAATCCATGCTTATTTTCCAGGGAGTGGGTAGACTTTTTATTCTTCCAACTGAAATGGACTGTTTTACACTAATCAATAATGAATTCATTTTTCAATTTTCTTACCGATTTAACCTCAGGTGTAAGAGCATGCCCATCCAATGAGAGAAAGCTCCTGCATGCTGCAAGGATATATTGCGATTAAAAACCCTGAGCCAGCTAAAATATCGAGGAAGTAAGGCAGAGTTGAACTGTGCATGCAAAGCAAATCTCACCTTCCCCAAGCTTTATATTTCAATGAAATGGAGTAAGACATTGTGGTTATATTTGCACTGGCTCAGGAGACTTCAGTTTGTTCCAGTAGATGTTATACTCACACAGAATGAACACTTATTACTTGCTCAGCTGCTAAATCCTGCCTTGCGTTTTCACAATGGACACAAGTAAAGAAAATCTGTGCAATCAACTTTCAGTCACATTTCACTCACTGTGTACAAATTCAGAATCCGCTGCTGCATACAAAGAGCAATTGAATATTCGAAGCATCACTGGAGTATGGTTGTTTGTTCAACTAAAAGAAATCCCTTTGTGCTGCCCAGATCATTATCCACTGTTGAGCTTTGAACTTGTTGGATAGGTTTATAGAAGAGATACTTTCTATAATATTGAATCACAAAGATACTTTGGAAAGAAATGAAGTTTTAGATAAAACTATACCACATTCTCAGAATGCCCTCTGGCTTTACACAAACAATAGATTATGTTCAACATGCAATCATTTGTAATGTAGGCATATGTCGCAGAGTGCAGTTTATAGTGTGGAATCAAGGAATTGTTATGAACAAAAGGCAACTATTTTGGCTCAGCTTTAGAGCCATATTTTCAATTCCATTCATTCATTCTTTCCCAGGAATAATGCTAATTATTTGCCTGAAATAATCCCCTTTCAATTGCCTATCCAAATTCCTGCTGAAAATTTTGATTCACTGAGTGAGCCTCTAATTTACCTTTAGATACTCGGTGGACTTAACTGGAACTCAAAGTTCAAAGTCGATTTATTATCGATGTATGTATACTGAATGTTACCATGTACTTCCTTGACATTTATTTTCTTGCAAGCATTTACAGGATAAAAAGAAATGCAATAGAATTTTTAATAAAAAACAATACGTGAACAGGTAAAGACTGAAATAAAAGTACAAAAAAGACAAACTGTATGAATAAAAATAATACTGTACTGAGACTATGAGTTGTAAAGAGCTCTTGAAAGTGAGATTGTAGGATGTCAAATCAGTTCTGGGTAATGGTGATTGAAGTTTTCCACAATGGTTTGGGAGCCAAATGGCTGTAGTGTAATAACTCTTCCAGAACAGGACAGTTTGAGACCTAAAGCTTTTGCACCTTCTGCCCTATGGTAGTAGCAAGAAGACATAATGGTGTGGATGGTGCGAGCCTTTGATGATAGATTCTGCTGTCTTGTGCCAGTGCTCCATGCAGATGTTCTCAGTGGTGTGGAGGGTTTTGCCGGTGATGAACTGGGCTGTATCCATCACTTTCTTTAGCCTTTGCCATTCTAAGGAAGTAGAGGCACGCTGGTGCATTCTTTGCGATGGCACCTAAATGCTGGTCACAGGACAGCTCCTCTGATATTTTAACACCAAAGAATTTAAACCTACTGACCCCCTTCACCTCCATTCCCCTAATGAGGACTGGCTTATGGACGTCTGGCTTCTTCCTCCTGTTATCGACAATCAGCTCATTGGTTTTGTTGACATAGCTGAATGAGCTGCAGGCTGGCTTTTATAATAGTGGAGACCATAACAGGAGGACAAGATCCTGGGCATTTCCAGCTAACATCAGCAAAGGAGTGGATAGGCTAGAGACAGTTTTTCCTCATGAAGCGTGTAGGAGCAAAAGACAGGAATGAAGAATAAGGGGTAAGCCACTTAAGACTCAGTATCAGAAAATGTCTTCACTCAGAGTGGTGACTTCTCTGCACTGTAGGCCAATGGAAGCTTAGTCATTAAATTCATTCAAGGTGATCAAGGGAATCAACTTTTCTTGCCATATACATTTACATGTATTAGGAAATTGCTGGGGTGTGTTACCGTTACATACAACAAAACAGTGGCGTTCAACAATTATACAGAATAAAGAATTATATAAATAAACACAGAAGCACAGACATGGAATAAAATATGCATAAATACATAAATACCAGCACATATTTGTAGCCCTCAGGCTCGGCCAGCACGTGTTCTCTAGGGGAAAACAACTTCTGGCGCCGCCAAACTGAGAAATCTCGTTTGTGTTGATGCTGCATCATTTGTTGCCTGGTTACAAATCCGCACCGCAAAATATCAAACAGTACACAATCTGCGATTAAACGATTGATCTTTATAGTTCTTAATTTGACTATATGGTTAGTAAAGAAACAAAAAAAATGAAAAGGACTCATTCAATATTCTGTTTATTGTGCATCGTTGGAGCTCACTGTTCGTTCATTTGTTCCCGTCGACTTCCAAGCGTAGCCGGCCCTCGGACACTCGCTCCTCAGTCCACTCTGTCCGGTGGTCTTCCGACTCTCTTCATTCGCGTCCTCTCTCTCCATCGCTCCCCGATGAAAGACCGCAAAAAACCCGACTCCCAAACACAAAAGAAAGAACATTTCCTCATTGGCTAACTCCTGCATTCCAAAGCCCCGTTATCTCTAGTCATAACCCAAACATTGCTGCCACAGAGAAACCATTACCTTAGCAGCGGAACATTACATAGAAGCCATTACATTAGCCTCTGCAGTGAAACCTTACAGCATGTTACACTCTTCCCCCCACCAAATTTAGTCATGTCCTCATGACGTTGAGATAATTTGCCAACCCTTCCTGCAAAACACAAAGTCCAATCCAAGTGTAAAAGACAGTGACATAGCTCCTAAAACGGTAGGGGTCACACTTTGCTCCCTTGGGGCTACGTTAAAAGTTAAAGTCTGTCCCGAGCCTTGTGGCCCATCAGGCCGGTGCTTATGCCAGTACCTGTGGCGTGAAGCCACTGAGAGTATGAGACTCCCCCCCCAGATAGGACGCCAGTATTAACCCCCAGCGTTTGCCGGTACCCATTTTCAGCTAGGTGGACTGGAGCAGTGTGTGGTTAAGTGTCTTGCTCAAAGACTCAATATGCTGCCTTGGCCGAGACTCGAACCCACGACCTTCAGATCGTGAGCCCACCGCCCTAACCACTTGGCCACGCGCCACCTGGGGCTACGTAGGCCAGCCTATCTGGGGGTCTCCTAATTCTCTGAGACCTCCGCACCCCCTCATCTAACTCAATGGGAGAAGGGCTGGGAGTCTCTTCCTCAATCAATGGGGAGTTAGCGAAAGGCAGCATATACCATAGAACCCTAAGAATGAGCGCAGAACGCTCACAGTCTGGGGTCTTGGCCAAGTGGTAACCGGCTCTATCTTCACTGTCAACTTTTCCCCTTTTTCCAATAGTTTCTCCCCGGCTTGTCTCACAGGGAACATTACCGTCACTGGGAACAAATGCGCCAGGGGCATCCCCCGCTTGAAGGTGACCTCCCTCTTTGTAGTGTTCCTGACAATCACTTCCATCCTGCTCACCTGTACCACCGAGGGCTTCTGCAATGCAGGCCTCACCGGTACCCCAGCACGAAATCCCGATTCCCCCCGTGGTCTTCTGGAGTGCCCACTAAGAGGGTCTTGCCCTCAGACACTCCAGGAAATTTGGGGGTCCCCATCACTCTTGCTACTTCCCTGGTCCGTACCACCATTGGCTTCGACTGGGTGATCCACACAGTCCCTCGTCTAAACTTGGTATCTGACCCAAAGTAGCCATGCACTTCCTCAAAAGCAGCTCAAAACACCGGGTGCACGGACAATGTTCCCAGAAAGCTCTCGCCAGCCTTTTCCTTGCAGGCCCCCATGAGCCTCCTCAAAGGGGGGTGTCGGTCCCCACCATGAGCTCCATGGGGCTTCCTGTTGGGCCAAAAGCATTGTCCAGTGCTTGCAGATAATTGATAGCTGTCGCTACAGGATACTGCAACCTGATGGTTCTCACAACATCAGCAGCCCGCCCGTTCAAACTTTCAACCAGTCTCTGTCGCTTTACATCATCGGAGCACTCCCACTCATCGAACAACTGAGAGGTCTGCTCCGCCGTTTTATCAAAACTTCACGCTACAGTTTCAACTTTGCCAATAGCTTTAACCATACTCAAAAATCAAACTAACAATTCATCCAGGGTATGAATATACACCCCACTCAACATGCATGCATTAGTTACTGGTAACCCCACAGAGGTGCACTACCGCTCGACCCCAGCATCACCCATACCAGCACAGTTTTAAACACCCCACCCACTGGTTCAATGCTCAGGGCAATCACGCAGCATCCAATGGAATCAATCCCGGATGAGCCCCCACAATTGTAACCCTCAGGCTCGGCCAGCACGTGTTCGTCTAGGGGAAAACAGCTTCTGGCCCTGCCAAACTGAGAAACCTCATTTGTGTGGATGCTGCATCATGTGTTGCCCGGTTACAAATCCGCACCGCAAAATATCAAACAGTACACAATATGCGATTAAGCGATTGATCTTTATAATTCTTAATTTGACTATATGGTTTGTAAAGAAACAAAAAAAAGAAAAGGACCCATTCTCATGAAACAGTCGTTGGAGCTCACTGTTCGTTCATTTGTTCCCATCGACTTCCAAGCGTAGCCTGCCCTCGGACCCTGGCTCCTCAGTCCATTCCATCCGGTGTTCTTCCAGCTCTCTCCATTCGCGTCCTCTCTCTCCATCACTCCCCGATGAAAGACTGTGAAAAACCCGGCTCCCAGACACATAAGAAAGAACAACATTTCTCCCCTTGGATAGCCCCTGCATTTCAAAGCCCCGTTATCTCTAGTCATAACCCAAACATTGCTGCTACAGAGAAACCATTACCTTAGTAGTAGAACATTACAGAGAGGCCAATACATTAGCCTTAGCAGTGAAACCTTGCAGCGTGTTACATATTTACAATGTAAACAACATTCTAAAGAGTGGTTTAAAGTGTTTACAATGCAGTACATTGACTGAAGTAATAGATAGAGGAGTGTTGGGGGGGGGGGCTAACTAGAATGATTAATTAAATTAACTGCCTGAGGGAAGGAACTTTTAAGATGGCTTGACATTTTTGTTTTAATAGCCTATTGTGCTTTCCAGAAGGGAGCTTTTGGAAAAGGCAGTTTGCTGGATAGGTAATGTCTGCAAAAAATTTTCCTGCCTGCTTCTTTGTGGTGGGCACATACAAGTACTACAGTAATGGTAGACTGCAGCCAATAACCTTTTCTGCTGTCTTGCGAGTTTTCTGTAGGCCTTGTATATTGTGAGAGGATGTTGCGCCAAACCTGAGAGTAATGGCTGATGTGAGGATGCTGTCTATGATAAACAGATATGTTAAATTCCTGGATATTTGGGGAAGGAATATGGTAATGGTGCTGAAAAAGAAGATCATTTAGAATCTTAATGATTGATGGAGCGGGCAAGAAGGGCCAGATGGACAACTCCTTCTCTTGCTTGCAATTCTTATCTTCAAACACTTTAACCTTTTCCTTGTTGCTGGTTGTTTTGAGCAGGGAATGTTTATACCATCCTAAAATGCACTCAGTCATTTTCCAAGAACTTTCATGTCCAAGACCGCTTGCTCCTAAAAGAACAAGTGCAGAAAGCAAGTGAGAATGATATTATCTTCAAGTACCTATCCAAGTACACACTACCCTTGCTGAGAAATACTGTATGTCACGGTCTCTTGATCATCTAAATCCTGACAATACTGTGGCTATACGTTGGCCAAAACAGCATTTCACAGTTCAAGAAAGAAGCTCAGTAATGGCATGTCTAGGGTTTTAATGTTGGGCAATGATGGACCTCAGAGCTCGATTCTAAGCATGAAGATTAGATTAGCTTTACTTGTCACTTGTACTTTGACGCATGCAGAGAAATGTGTCATTTGCAACAAATCAAATCAGTGAGGATTGTGCTGGGTAGCACACCTCTGGCACCAACATAGTATGCCCACAAATCACTAACCCTAGCCGTATGTTTTTGGAATGGGGAAGGAAGTCGTAGCACCTGCAGGAAACCCAGGTGGTCATGGGGAAAATGTACAAACGCCTGATGGACAGTGGTGGTAATTGAACCCCAATCTTATAGTTGGCACTGTAAAGAATTGTGTTACCGCGCCATATTGATGTGCGGTAATCCAAATGAAACATGCTTATCCATATGACCAATACTTTCATAACTCTTGGACAGGAGCTGTCTTCTGGAGTTCAGTGATGGATTAATCTTGCAAAGGGAGTATGACATCAACGACGCAAACACGAGGAATTCTGCAGATGCTGGAAATTCAAGCAACACACATCAAAGGTGAATGCAGCAGGCCAGGCAGCATCTCTAGGAAGAGGTACAGTCGATGTTTCAGGCCGAGACCCTTCGTCAGGACTAACTGAAGAAAGAGCTAGTAAGAGATTTAAAAGTGGGAGGGAGAGGGGGAGATCCAAAATGATAGGAGAAGACATCTTGGCGAGACCCAACGCAGACTGGGAGATCGTTTTGCTAAACACCTACACTCTGTCCGCCAGAGAAAGCAGGATCGCCCAGTGGCCACACATTTTAATTCCACATCCCATTCCCATTCTGACATGTCTATCCACGGCCTCCTCTACTGTAAAGATGAAGCCACACCCAGGTTGGAGGAACAACATCTTATATTCCGTCTGGGTAGCCTCCAATCTGATGGCATGAACATTGACTTCTCTAACTTCCGCTAATGCCCCACCTCCCCCTCGTACCCCATCCGTTATTTATATACACACATTCTTTCTCTCTCTCTCTCCTTTTTCTCCCTCTGTCCCTCTGACTATACTCCTTGCCCATCCTCTGGGCTTTTTCCCCCCCTCCCCCTTTTCCTTCTCCCTGGGCCTCCTGTCCCATGATCCTCTCATATCCCTTTTGCCAATCACCTGTCCAGCTCTTGGCTCCATCCCTCCCCCTCCTGTCTTCTCCTATCATTTTGGATCTCCCCCTCCCCCTCCCACTTTTAAATCTCTTACTAGCTCTTTCTTCAGTTAGTCCTGATGAAGGGTCTTGGCCTGGAACATCGACCGTACCTCTTCCTAGAGATGCTGCCTGGCCTGCTGCGTTCACCAGCAACTTTGATGTGTGTTGCATGACATCAACAATATTGGACTCTTCCTCAGATCATTGTTGAAGTGGAACCTAGATTGTGGGTGGGAGCAGACCTAACAGAAATAAATTATGTTCATGATTTCTGCATCAGTGTTGCTTACATTCACAATTCTGTAGTAACAAGCAGTTAGAAATAATAGGTCAAATGTAGTCCCCAAACAATGTTTTTGAACAGCTAATTAGACAAGCAGATGCAGGTAAAATTGAGGGTAGTTACACTCACTGGAATGGAGAATTGGAACAACAGACTTGCTCTCATTCTCTTCCTTCTGGACCAGGGATCTGTTGGGATTACAGATATTCCTAAATTTACTTGGATTTTTTTCAGAAGAAAGTTTGCAAAGTTCCTCAGTGCTGTGCTGTTAGTGAAGCTTAAGGCTCATGGAACTGGTTATTGATTACTGAAGATAAATTTCATTTCAGGATCCAAAGACTGGAAAGAAGTGGAAAATGATTTATCCGGGAGTCAGTGGTTATTCCACAGAGATATGACTTGGGCCTGCCATTTGTGAGCTATGTATATACCAGTGAGGTAATGTTGAAAAACATGCTGAACGCACAAAGCCGGGAGAGTAGTAAAGCACAAAATAGGGGCAAGCACTACATTACTTGAAACAATTAAGTTATATACTGAGAAGTGAACTTGTCAATACACATATAGTTAGTGGCTATATATTTAAGAAGCAAGAGGGTCTATGAAGGATTATGAGTGTGTCAGGTATGGAATAGTAGACACATACATTCTTACTATGATGAGGTTAATATTTGCATGCATGACTACAATTTTATATTACACATTTCTTTTTTTGGATGATTATTATAAAGTATACATATACTCCTACATATAAAGTATACGTATATCCTTCATAAACCCTCTTGCTTCTTAAATATACCCCTGTCTGCCACAGACCTACCTCTTTCCTAACCTCACATCTCTCCCCTTCCTACTCCACCACCGCCACCTCATAACATGCTCTTGGGAAGCAGGTAACTCACGTGTGACATGGAGGAATAGTTGTTTAGGTCACCAGGGAGGCAGGTTGCAGTGCAACATATGCAGTTTTGGTCGCTCTAACTCCAAAATTATATAGATGCATTGAGATTAGGCTCTACACTGTGGAGAAGACATGGGAAATAATATAGTTTGCAGAATAATGAAAAACATAGATAAGTCAGTGGGCAATTAAATTCGAATAGTGAACACGCAGAGGAACAATAAAAAAGATGAAATACAAGTGCCTTAGTACCAGATAATGAAAAAATACCAAACATACTGTTCAATGCTGCATTCAAACACACCTTTATAAGGGAAGTGGATTACATTTTGATAAAGAGGATTAGTAGATAATAGGCACTATTATTTACATAATAAAGCAGCCTGTTTTAAATATTGGACGGCTAAGAAATAGGCACTGCAAATTAGCTCCATGGGCCAAACCCTGTGGAGATTGTGCACAGGATACCCCACAGCTTAGACAGACACATGCGCAGTTCCAGTTGCCCAGAACTAGGAAGGATGCCATTAAGCTGGAAGAGTACAGAAAGGATTCAGGGGGATAATACCAGAGCTGAAGGGCTTCTATTATAAGGAGAGGCAGATAGTCTGGGACCTATTTCTTTGGATTGTAGGAGGCTGAGGGGTCAAATCATGAGGGGCATGAATAAAGTGAAGAATCACAGTCTTTTTCCCGGGGTAGGGGAATCTAAAGCTTGGCTTAAGGTGAGACGAGAAAGATTGAAAAGGGACCCGAAGCGGGAGCTTTTTCACTCAGAGCTTGGTGAATGTATGAACAGGCTGCTAGAAGAAGATGTAGAGGTAGGTACCACATTTAAACCACCTAGGACATGCTATTTTCTCACTGCTGCCATCAGGAAGAAGGACCCTGGAAACCGGGTTTAGGAACAGTTGCTACCCCTCAACCATCAGGTTTTTGAACTAAAGGGGATAATGTCACTCAACTCCACTTGCCCCATCACTGAAATATTCCCGCAACCAATGGACTCACTTTCAAGGACTCTTCATCTCATGGTTTCAATATTTATGGTTTATTTATTTATAGTATTATTTCTTCTTTTTGCATTTGCACAGCTTGTTGTCTATTCTGGCTGCAAGCCATAGTTTTGGCAGTCATTCCTTGATTCTGTTATAGTTACTATCCTATAGATTTGTTGAGTATGTCCACAAGAAAATGAATATCAGGGTTGCATATGGTGACATGTATGTTCTTTGGCACCATTTTGGAAGACTGCTGGACAATAACCTCTCAACAGATCTTACCCGTACCTCCTAACTAATGGATTCACACCGTACCTGATCTCAGTGCAGACCAGTATTAAGCAACACCGCATTATTGCCCTAACAGTTCCGTAGTCTTTCTTACCACGATGCCTCACTTCATGTTCAACAAGCTTCCCAATAGAGTGGAACAAATCTATCTAATTTAACACATAGCAGAGCCAAGAACCTCAGCTTCAGTAGTCCAACTATGTCCTGAGGTTATGTTCCAGGATTTTGTCACTTTTTTTTTCTTTTCGTATTTGCACAGTTTGTTGTCTCTTGCGCATTGTTGATCAGCCAAGTTGGTGTGGTCTTTCATTGATTCTGTTATGGTTATTATTCTACGGACTTATTGAGTATGCCTGCAAGAAAATGAATCTCAGGGTTGTATAGAGGAGCACTTTTAGTAATAGATTAAGACAACAGCACTGCTCCAAAGCGTGTTATATAAGGTCATTCTTACCCTCGGCCATTAGGCTCTATAATGAGTCAACCATTAGTGAGGCAAGTGACCCCCTCCTGTTAGTCTGTTTGAAGTAAGTTATTTTTTATTCTTTCTTACTTCTCTTCTAATATTTGTATATTTGTACACTTGTAATGCTACTGTGACACTGTAATTTCCTCTGAGATTAATAAAGTATCTATCTATATGGTGACATATATGTACTTTGATAATAAATTTACATTGAAATTTGGGGCTTACATTCATAAACCAAAACAAAACCTTTTACCAATATGCTCTAACCACATTGACAATAAAGGTCAATGCAAGGAAGTGTGGAATGGTGAACCACCTCTCAGCAAAGACAGGCACTTCAGTTCACGGTCCAGTCCATTGACCTTGTTCCAGGTTTTCCTGTTTACCCATTTCTGTTGAGCAGTCTAATTGAGCCACATGATTCTAGTTTGGGCAGACTCATAAATACCTCCAGAGACCAGAGCTTGGTTGCTGGATTGTTCCTATCTGAATCTCTTCCCTTCCTTCTGGCATTTTGCCTTGCCTGTGCTCCTCACTTGCACCTTGTCAGTCTCGCCTTGGAGCAATCCACCGGTGGAAGGTTAGTGCAGTCTTTGTGATATGGATTTGGCTGTTCTGTAGCCTGCGGAGGTTACTGGCTGCCTGGAGTCTTGGAGCCACCCCGGACCCAGCTCCCTTCCTGTCCCTTGCCTCTGTTGGGTAAGCCAGGCTGTTTGCCATTACCCTGCGGTTGGTTCTGTCCCTCCTTGTCCCTTGCCTCTGTTGGGTAAGTCAGGCTGTTTGCCGTTACCCTGCTGTTGGTTCTGTCCCTCCCTGTCCCTCGCCTCTGTTGGGTTATGTCCTGCGTCCTGCCCAGGAGTCGCCTCAAAATACCCTTGCCCCGTCATGTCCTCGTCTGGCCTTCAAGCCTCAAGACTGAGACCCCAGCCACATCCTGTCCTGTAGTCATGTCATGTCCTTGCCTGGTTCTGGGGCCTGAGCCTGGGGCAAGACATAGGTTCTGGGTCCTTGTCCAGTCTCTGGCTAGGAGACCAAGCCCAGGCTCCTAGTGCATAGTTCCCTGTCCGGGTTCCCTATCTTGTCCATGCCCTAGCCCAAGTCTGTGTTCTTGTCTCTGCTCCTGGTCTGAATCCTGTCACGTCCCTACTCTAGTCAAGTCCTGTTCCTTGTACTTCAGTGTCTGTGTCTTGCATTTGGGTCTGTTCCCAACACCCCCTTTGTGACAGGCACAGATGATGAACTTCACCCCTCTTAGTGTTGCAGTACAGATTTTAGCCAATTGAGGAGCATTTTGGGTGTGTTCTTATAATAACCCTCCATCAATTCTTTTGGGCAAGCCATCTACACTGTTGCGTATCTACACTAAACACTTTTTCTTTTCTGATAGTGGAGAGAGGGATTGCAAAATCTCCTTGATAATAGTGCAACATGCCAAACTGATTTGGGGAATCCTCCACCTTCAGATTTCTGAATGGACCATGAAACAATGAACACTCCCTCGTGTTTTGCTCACTTTTTGCACTACCTACTTATTTGTTTTTATTTCTTATTGTAATTTGCATAATCTTTTTGTCTTGCACAGTACAGCTGCAAAACAACAAATATCACGGCACGCATCTCTGCCACTCCCCTCCACAGCCCAACCACTCCCTTTGTCCCCCTATGCACTGCCACTTTACATTAACACTCCACACCTCATATCTACACTGACACAGTCACAGTCCTACTGTGTTTTCATATGTTCTGGCAAGAGTTCCTCTTGCCAAGAGTCGCTTTGCTCTTCTATCGTTTCTTGTCAATCACCTTAGTCAGATACTCCTGCACCTAGTGTCATTTAATATACATACAATCATTCAAGGTGTATAATCTTATGCATATACAGACTCACTCAACAGTTACCTGTAAATTGTGTTTTATAAGATTGTTTTTATATTTGTATTTATTGTGTTTTTTATGCTGCATTCAAATCCAGAGTAACAATCATTTTGTTGTCTTTGCACTCAGGTACTGAAGAATGATAATAGGCAATCCTGAAATTTGTATATGTCAATGATAATGAATTTGCTTCTGAATCCCTGGTCCCTGACGACTCCGACTGGAGGAGTGGCATCCAGGATGGTGCTGAGGAACTTTGGTCCATGTGTTGAGAGATCAGATGCATTGAGAGACATCTTCAAGGAACCATGCCTTGGGAAGGTGGCGTCCCTCATTAAGGACCCATACTACCAGGACATGCTGTCTTCTCATTGTCACAAAGAGGAAGGGGGTACTGAAGCCTGAAGGTACACACTCAGCAATTCAGGAACAGATTCTACCCCTCTGCCATCCAATTTCTAAATGGACACTGAACTCATGAACACTACCTCACTACTTTTTTTAATGTCTTTTTTTTTGCACAACTTAACTATTTATAGACATATATATTGTATACTTTAATGTAGTCAAGTCACTTTTTATTGTCATTTTGACCATAACTGCTGGTACAGTACACAGTAAAAATGAGATGATGTTTTTCAGGACCATGGTGCTACGTGAACAATACAAAAACTACACTGAACTACGTAAAACAACGCAAAACTACACTAGAATACAGACCTACCTAGGACTGCATAAAGTGCACAAAACAGTGCAGGCATTACAATAAATAATAAACAAGACAATATGCACAGTACAGGCAGAGGGCAATGTAACTTTTTTCTCTATATTTATCATACATTGATTTGTACTGCTACCACAAAGTTAACAAATTTCATGCCATATGCCAGTGTTACAATCCTGATTCTGAGAAACATATCACCTCCCAAGCTGCCAGCTCTACCCATTGTACCCCATTTCTGACAAATTCTACAGATAACCACATTGACCTCCTTGCCCACCTCAACCCACAGAACATGTCCTTCATCCTAAGGACACAAGAATGATCCTTTAAAGAAACAAGTAGCTCTAAATAACACTGTGTGTGTGAAAGACTTGATACAAAGGCAAATCCCTTACTACTTTCTCGTATGATCAGTATGAGCAAACTCGGTTCTTGTAGAGTTTATATAAGTGGCTGGCAACAAAGAGAAAATCTTAGACTAACACAGAACTTGTAACTTTGGGCTTTGCTGAAAAAAAAGATCATTAATTATTGTACTTCCAGCAGAGACTAGAATTCAGCCTTCTCCATATAATAAAAGTTTTTATTAGTACCTTCGCAAGTTTAGTTCAATATTTGCGTAACCTAAACAGATTTTTAATAAGAGATGGGGGACTCTATGGAGAAAAACCTGAGGGTGATTACAAGGCAGAAATACGATTACAATGTTCCAATGAAGTCATAAACTGAGAGATCAAAATTTGAGCACTTTGTCACTGTCATCTGATCCTGGAGATTAGATTTTAACCTTGCTGTTATTCCCTGGTACCTTAATTATAACATCCACTGCTTTAAGTTGATGTGGATTTTTTTATTTGAAATTCTGTTCCAGAAGGTCTCAGCATTAGGAGGGGCTCTTTAAGCTGATACAATTCTCAGTGTGCTCCACCTGACAAGCCATGGTGACATTCATGGACTGAGACTTCATTTGTGCAAGTGGTTGCTTTACAGCGTGTAGTCATTGATCACCACTTCATATCTGTCAAATGTGCGTCATCCTCTTCTGCATACAATTCCGGCTAATGCTTCAGGACAGAGGCATTGCTAGATCACTGGAAGTGTCATCATTTGGGTGATCCTTATGACCACCCTCTTCGATAGATGTAAATTATTCCATACCACTTGGAGTGGGAGGATAGCGTAGCGATGAGCGTAGTGCTGTTACAGCGCCAGCAACCTAAGTTTGATTTCTGCCACAGTCTATAAGGAGTTTGCACATTCTCCCCGTAACCAGATGGGTTTCCTTCGGGTGCTCTGGCTTCCTCCCACATTCCAAAGGTGTATGGGTAAGTAGGTTAATTGGTCACATGTGTGTAGTTGGGCAGTGCAGGCTTGCTGGGCTTGAAGGGCCTGTTACCATGCTGTATCTCCAAATAAAGAGCCGCTGCTTCAAAGAAGAGCATTATACAACTTCATAAAGCATTGGCTAAGCCACAGCCAGAGTAATTTGTACAGTTCAACTTGCCACACTGTAGAATACTTGTGATTACTCTGGAGAGTGTGCAGAGCAGGTTCACCACGATGTTCCCTGGGGCAGAGTGTTTCTGTTGAGAAGAGACTGGATAGGCTGGGTTTGTCTTCTTTTCAGTAAAGGATTAGATTAGATTATGAGGACACGCTGTCCTCTTTTATTGTCATTTAGTAATGCATGCATTAAGAAATGATACAATTTGTTCCTCCAGAAAGATATCACAGAAACACAAGACAAACCAAGATTTTAAAAAAACCACATAATTATAAGATATAGTTACAACAGTGCAAAACAATACTGTAATTTGATGAAGAACAGACCATGGGCACGGTAAAAAAGAAGAGTCTCAAAGTCTCTCGAAAGTCCCATCATCTCACGCAGATGGTTGAAGGGAGAAACTCTCCCTGCCATGAGCTTCCAGCGCCGCAAACTTGCCGATGCAGCATCCTGGAAGCACCCGACCACAGTTCGACTCTGAGTCCGTCCGAAAACTTTGAGCCTCCGACACCGAGCACCGAGCATCATCTCTGCCGAGCGCTTTGACCCCAGCCCCGGCAACAGGGTATAGGCAAAACCGAAGATTTGGGGCCTTCCCCTCCGGAGATTCTCGATCTCACAGTAGCACCAGCAGCGAAGCAGACATTTCAGAAGTTTCTCCAGATGTTCCTCTGTGCTTCTCACGTCCGTCTCCATCAAATCAGAATTGTGCAGGGCCCCTATTTAACAGATACGATATCAATTCAGAGCAGCCACGCGCACTGCGTTGCGCCACCATCTTCTCCTCCCCTCCGAATGTTGGTGAGGGGGCTGCCCCCTTAGAATTTTGCCAACATAGAGAAGGTAGGCATTAGCAAATTTTTCAGGATTTTCCAGGATAATTAGAGAGCATGTCTTATGAGGAAAGGGTGAGCGAACTAGGTCTTTTCCCTTTGGGGTGAAGGAGGACAAGAGATGATAGAGGTATACCGGATGATAAGAGGCATATATTGATTGGACTGAAAAATACCTTTTACAGGCTAATATGAGGGGGCAATATCTTAAGGCGCTTAGAGGAAAGTACAAAGGGAATGTCAGAGGTAAGTGTGTTTTTTTACAGAGAGAGTGGTGGGTGCATGAAATGCCTTGCCAGGGGTGTTGGTAGAGGCAGATACATTAGGAACATTGAAGAGACTCTTAGATAAGCACATGAATGAAAGAAAAAAATGGAGCATTATGTAGGAGGAAAGGGTTAGGTTGATCTTAGAGTAGGTTAAAATGTCAACGCAACATTGTGGGCTGAAAGACTTGTACTGTGCTCTAATGTTCCATGTTTTATGTTTTCAAAGTTGTAGAGGACTAAAAAAAGGGTGGTGAGGTCTCTACCAAATGAGGTGTAAGGTACTCCTTCCCTCCACTAGCCTGCTGGTCACTCTTGGGCAAGGTGAGGTTCCTACTTAGTCCCCTGATCAGGGTCATGTGAAGCCATGTGGTGGATGGTCACATGAGCAGCTGGTGCATATCACAATTTCTGATTATGCAAGTACTGACACCAAGCAGACAATCTTTGAAGAGTATTGATAATGGCTGGGGTCACCCATCTTGTAAAGACACTGTCCAGAGGAATGCAATGGCAAACCACTTCTGTAGAAAAATTTGACAAGAGCAATCATGATCATCGGAAGACCATAATCACCCATAGCACATAATGCTGATTTTGATGAGAGAACTAAAACTAGAGGGGTAAGGGATAAAAGTTTTAGCAGGGAACCAAGAAGGATTTTTTTTTACGCAAAGGGGAGTTGGAATGTGGAACACAGTACTTCAATGAGCAGCAGAGATAGGGTCTCTGTAACATTTAAGATCTAGATGATCATTTGCATCACCAAGGCAGAGGAGGCAACGGACTAAATGGGATTAGTATAAGTGGTCAGCATGCACATGGCAGGACAAGGGACAAGTTTCTGTGCTGTATGACTCTGAAACTAATTCTCCCTGGTATTATGAGCAATATTTATCAGAGTACAGTGTACAGCATAGAAACATAGAAATCTACAGCACATTACAAGCCCTTCAGCCCACAATGTTGTGCCAACCATGTAGCCTACTCTAGAAACAGCCTAGAATTTCCCTACCATATAGCCATCTACTTTTCTAAGCTCTTTATACCTATCTAAGTTTCTCTTAAAATACCCTGTTGTATCCACCTCTACCACCTTCACTGGCAGTGCATTCCACACACCCACCACTCTCTGTGTGAAACACTTACCCCTGACATCCCCTTTGTACCTACTTCCAAGCACCTTAAAACTGTGCCCTCTCATGCTAGCCATTTCAGCCCTGGGAAGAAAGCCTCTGACTCTCCACATGATCAATGCCTCTCATCATCCTATACACCTCTATCAGGTCACCTCTCATCCTCTGTTGCTCCAAGGAGAAAAGGCCAAGTTCACTCAACCTGCTCACACAAGGCATACTCTCCAATCCAGGCAACATCCTCGGAAATCTCCTCTGCACTCTCTCTATAGTATCCACATCCTTCCTGTAATGAGGTGACCAGAAATGAACACAAGTGGGGTCCAACTAAGGTCTTAGTTAAACTGGCGTCCAGTTGGCCAATCAATTTGATGCCAGCTCTACGCAAGAGCAATCTAGTGATATCTCTTCTTCACTCTCTCCCCTAGTCCTGTAAATTGTTTCTTTGCTTTTAGATATTTAATTCCCCTTTGTAATCTGCCTCCTCTAGCACCAGCCCCAGAACCCTCTTTTAGAGCATTCCTGATTCTAAGCACTCAGTACATGAAAATAGTTTCTCCACATGTCACTTTTAGGCACTTTACTGTAACAAGAGATCTATGGATGTTGGTGAACATCCAACATCCATAGATCCGTCTATTCTAGACCTTACAGAGTAAGACTAGAATAGACTTAGACAGACTCAGACTCTAAATAAAGGAGATGACGCAAACCTAATCCAAAGGCAAAATCACAAACCATAACACTAGAAATGGAACTCTTACAACTGAGCACTGAGTACTCAGCACAAGGGCCTTAAGTACAGACTTTCCATGAAGGAATGCAGTTGGCAATAATTGGCAGTCTTAAAGGGAAAGTGACAGCTCACCATACTCTGGGGAATTGGTGTGCCAGAATTTGGATGCCCTCTGCAGTTCAGTCAGAGCCATGAAACTTTTGCAATCTCTTCCATTCTCTGAATTCTAGTTCTTAATGCTTCCACTATTGGGAACATTGTCTCTGCTTTCTCTAAGTGGACCCTTCATGACTTGAAATTTCTCTGTCAGATTCACTCTTAATCTCCATTCTAACAAAACAACTGTAGCTTATCCAGTTTATACACATAATTGAAATTCCTCATCCCTGAAATCGAATGAAACATGTAAATCCATCAATCTGACCCATCAGATTCCTGAATAAATGTTAATGAAACAGATTATCTGTTTATTATCTCATTGCCCAGAGTAAGTTCTTGTGGTGTGCCAAAATGGCTGTCATTACAACAGTGATTACAACATGTGATTATAACAATCTCCATTACAGTATTGATTATACTTCAAAAGTGATTCATTGAAGTGTTTGGACATCCAGAGATCCTGTAGGACACTGTGAAACCAGGTATGAAGTCATACAGTGGAGAAACAGCCCATATCATCTGCACCAATCATATCACCCATCCACACTCAGTCCTTCTTTCCTCTTGCATAATCATCAATTTTCCCTGAGATTTCTGGTCATCTACCTACACTGGGGGCAATTTTGAGTAATCAATGAACCTACGTTGGCAAGTTGTAAACTGGAGCATGGGAGGAAAGCGCATGAGGTCACAGGGAGGAACAAACTCCACACAGACAGGTCCGATTTGAATTCAGATAGACAGCAGAAATAGCTTTCTGCCTTTCCCTAGCTGAAAACCTCTGAGAACATCTAATGCCTTAAGTATCAAGTGTCCTTTGACACTCTATCCAAGTGTCTGTCCTGTAGTTAGAAAACTGATCTGACACAGACAGCATCATAAGCAGCCTACACTTTGCAAACAGCTGGAATTGCTGGACTGAAGTGGTTCAATACTCCGCTGACCATAGCAATTAACGCCCAAAGGAGGAGAATGCAGATGACAAATGGACAAGTTTGCATCTTCACTAACCACTGGTAAAATAATGGATGACTGGAAATTGCTCCCTTATTCAAGAAGGGCAGTGGGGTTAAACCAGATAATTACAAGTCAATGATTCAAACATCATTGGAAGAAGACTATTGCAAAAAGTACTAAGGGATGGAAGTTACTGTATCTTCAATTGGAATGGCAGTTATTGATTAGAGATAGTTAGCCTGGCTTTGTATATAGGAAATCCAGCCTCACAAATTTGGTTTAATTCCTTGAGTAGGTGACTAAGAATATCGAAGAGAGCAGTGCGGTAGATGTTGTCAATGTGGATTTCAGTAAGGTCCTGCATGGTTGGCTGGTCCACAAGTTTAGAGCCTGGGTGACCCAAGACAAATTGGTAAATTGGTTAAGGGTGGTAGTGGAGGAGTGCTTTCATTACTGGTGATCCTAGTGTGCCATAATGATTCATACTGGGATCTTTAATATTTGCGATATACACCAATGGCTTGGATATGAATTTACAAGGCATGACAAGAATGGCTGCAAATGATATGGAAATTTGTGGTGCTGCAGAAAGTGAAGAAAGTTATTTAAGATGTAAGTCAGGTGGAACGATGAGCAGAACAATGCCAAGTGGAATTTAATCCAGACAAATTTGAGGAGATGCATTTTGGGAGCAGGTTATGTTCAAAAGACCATAGGTGCTAAGAACAAAAGCAGTAAACAAGGGTAAGGTAGACACAGTAATTGGTAAGTTCTCAGAAGAGTGTTAACAGTGTAAGTCACACAACCCTGGAACATCTGGACAGCAAAGATGCACACATCAGGATGCTCCGCATTTAACGCCATCATCCCCTCAAAACTAATCATGTAAACTCTGTAAACATCTGTAAAAATCAGTAAATGTCTGTGGGCTCCACAACGTTTATTCCACTCTGTGCTGAACTGAGGCTGAGGCAGCAAACCTCTTCTGGCTGACCTGGGCTTCGTGTCTGAGGACTCACTTTCGTTTTATATGCTATTTGCTTTCTGTTATTGTTTGCACGGCCTGTTTTTCTTCTCTCTCTCTCTCACTCACTCACTCACTCACTCACTCACACACACACACACACACACACACACACTCTCACATAAATGCACACGCAGGCAAACCTGTACAAATGAATGTGCACACTTGTTCACATCCACATTCTCAAACACACACTTGCGTGATCGCACTCCGGTGTAGAGCCACACATACACTTACAAATACGTGTACCCATGCACTCCCCCACACACACACACACACACACTGTACATCCTCACACTCTCTTTCGAGTAGTATTCCACATACATCCTCCTGTCTAAAAGCACTGTCAGACACTGCCCTCCGTAGGTACATAATAATTCATCCCACCAACTATTCCCTCGCATTTATACGTCTGTTGTTATAGTGTATAATAAGAGAGAGTGGAGAGAAGCACAGCTCATAACACAGATAAATCATCACAGCCCCTGTTCCATTGCATAGTCTAAGCTCACACCGGAATGCTTCTAATGAGTTCCCAAGACTCGCTGTACTATTTTACTTAGGAGCGGATGAAAAAGAAGACTGGTGTAGATTTGATGGCAGGGTGAGTATGCTTCCTCTTAATACACAGTTATTCTCAAGAGAATAAAAACAATCAATTTTTGAGCTTTGGAGGCTGATGTGTTTGGCTCAATATGATGCTGAGTACAATTGGACCAGCAAATTTGTACATTTTTCAGTGTTTAAAGCCAAGACACTAGCTGACATAAACTCCCTGATTTTCATCCATCAATTTGAGTGGCTTCAAATGGAAAATTCACTACGCTGCTTAGAAAAATGCATGATGTGTCATGTTTGACACAAGGCGCTTCATTATTACAAGTGGGCTGAATCGAAAAACTGAAGGCACAGAGGTAATGTTATCTATAGCATAACGTAAATAATGTCACTTTTAAATGATCTGCTCTGTAGTTTCTGGAGATGGGATAAGGGCAAGAGTGGGAGGGAAGATTACATAAAATTGATGATCTGTAGCATTTTGACATTATAATTGAGTATTGGGGGGCAAGGTCTTTGCCAGAGGTTCTATGCACTTGAGATTCTGGTAACAACTTCTGTTATTTTCATTTCTATTTGGTCTGCAATGGTGTGTGCATGTGCGTGTGTGTGTGTGTGTGTGTGTGTGTGTGAATATTTTTGGGGGGTGCACGGAAAGTGGAACAAGATAGCCAAGAAGGAAGTAGATAATGATAAATTCATGACTAGTAAATCAGAAAACTATTTTTATTAATTTCTTTCAGGCTTTTTTATCCTCACTGAAGTTTGCTAGGACATACTATGTCTCATAGAAAATAGAACTGGGAACCATACATCTGACTTTGGTTCTTTGCGGGAATGGGACCTGCTCTCAGGGCCTCATGATGGGTCACTTTTGATATCCCAAGGACGCGGCCTGGAAGACTAGCACGCCTTCAGGGTGCCGGATTTTCGTGGCTCTGGAGACGGGCTGATTCTAGGCCAGTGCCCCTGACTGAGGCTTCGCGGGAGAACACGGAACATTGGGAGCAGCAGGTTAGCTTCCATGGGCTGTGTGTCCAGAGACTTCAGCTCTCTGGGTGCAGGGCTCGGAAAAAGTGATGCAACAGACTTTTAACATCATAAGTCAGCAAATTGTTTGTTATGTCTACCCTCTCGTTGTGAAATGGGGACATCTCTTTTTCCATTATTAGGGAGAGAGAGAGCCTGTGGTATGTCGAATTACTGGGTACAGCAAGTCTGTATCTTTATTGATGCTTTGGTGCACGCTTGACTGCTTGGTGGGGGCGCTGATGCTTTTTTTGCTGGGGGGGGTCATTGCCTTCGTGCTGCTTGTGCATAGGAGGGAGGAGCTGGGGGGCAGGCATTGGGGTTCTAACGTTCAACTGCCATTCATTCTTTGGGGCACTCCTCTGTTTTTGTGGATGTTTGCAAGGAAAAAGAATTTCAGGATGTAAATTACATACATTTCTCTACCTATTGAAAGCTATTGAAAGTTCAGAATTTTCATATAGAAGCTTACTATTTTAAAAAAATGTGATCATTTCAAGGAGTATAGGGAGAGGTAAGAGAAATACCTTCAAAATTAATGGTTTCAAAGTTCAAAAGTTCAAAGTACATTGATTATGAAAGTATGTACTCGTCTCCTTACAGGCAGTCACAAAACAAGAAACCAAAGACGAACCCATTAAAGAAAACAACAAATACCCAATGCAGAGAGGGAAGAAAAAAACAAATTGTGCAAATAATAAAAGCAATCAACAGCACTCAGAATGAAAGTGAGTCCGTAGACATGAAGTCCACAGCAGCAAGAATAAGCCCACAGCCTCAGTTCACCACACAGCAGAGAAAAATGTCATGGAGATTTCTGAGAACTGAATCACATACAATGGACAGAATGGCCTCAATTTTAAAAACAACATTCTCTGGAGAAGGCCAAATTGATAGGTTGTTCCCAGTTGATATCGTAAAGGCTCTTTATTAGGTATACCTGTACATATGCTCATTAATGCAAATATCTAATCAGCCAATTATGTGGCTGCACCTTGCTGCATAGTGAAGCAGTTCTGTTGTTGTTCTGATCAAACATTAGGATGGGGAAGGAATTTGGTCTGAGTGACTTTGACTGTGGAATGATTGTTGGTGCCAGATAGGGTGACTTGAGTATCTCAGATGCTGCTGATCTCCTGGGATTTTCATGCACAGCAGTCTCTAGAGTTTACAGAGGGTGGCGCAAAAAAACAAATAAACAATCATCCACATAGCGGTAGTTTTGAGGGGGAAAACGCTTTCTTAATGAGAGAGGTCAGAGAAGAATGGCCAGACTGGTTCAGGCTGACAGAAAGGTGACAGTGGCTCCAATAAGTAACTGTTACAACTGTGGTGTGCAGAAGATCATACACATCTCTGAATGCACAACACATCGAACCCTAAAATGGATGAGCCACAACAGCAGAAGACCACAAAACTATAGTCAGTGCCCAACTTATGAGGTACAAGAGGTACCTAATAAATTGGCCACTGAGTGTATGCCTTGATGTACAAATAGATGAAATGAGTAGGGTGGCTGGTTTCCTCCCCTACATGACATTGCTTAAACAGGTGGGTTTTTACATCAGTCTAGTAGACATCAGTACTGAGGTGAGCTATTGTTTTCCAAATTTATTTAACTGCTTGAATTTAAACCCCTCAGCTGTTATGACAGGATTTTCACTCATGTCTCCAGATCAATAGAACAGTTAGTTGAATAACAGGCCTGTAACAACCAAATGGCAATATATCTCAACTGCCTCTTACACAGGAGAATTTACTTACAAATGTTCTCTTGTTCTATTGTGGACAAGAGTTGCTGAGCTAACACAGGTAGAAGTTACGTCCTGGAAGCTACAATAGTTTGGCCATTTTATGGTAAGGCTAAAGATGATCACTGTTATTTTTCCATGGTTAGCAATTTCAAATTACTGTTGAAGAAACTGATGTCTGATCTGTGCCATTGCACCTTTAGCTCATTGGAAAATACTTCTCACTCCCAGCCTCAAGTGAATAACATGTAATTGCTGCACTTATGAATTAATTTGACAATGGAAAGTTATATCTGAGATCTCCACTAATGATTTAAAAAGTGAGGTGGGCTGAATACATTGCAGGGAAAATTTATCGGGGCAATAACGTTAGTAACTGGCAATTGGTAATAGGTCTATTATTATCATATATACTGAGATACAGTTAAAAAAACAACATGCACAAAATGCTAGAGGAACCCAGCAGGCCAGGCAGCATCTATGGAAAAGAGTAAACAGTCATCGTTTCAACCGAAGAACTTTCATTAGGTTTTTGTTTGCATACTATTATTCTATATGTTGCTTTGATATATCATAAGGAAATATATTAGTAAGCTAAGTGTTAATTCCTCTCAATCAACCATCTGTTTGATTGTGTTAATTCCTGTCAATCAACCATCAAGATGAAAGATTCAGTATTTCAAGTGAGGAACTTTATTCCTTTCGGTACTCATTATAGGTGATTGTAAACATTAACAAAATAAGTTCTTTAACATAGACAAGGGAAAATCTGCAGATGCTGGAAACCCAAAGCAACACACACAAAATGCCGGAGGAACTCAGCAGGTCAGACAGCATCTATGGAAATTAATAAACAGTCAATGTTTTGGGCCAAGACCCGTCTTCAGGACTCAGTCTCGGCCCGAAATATTGACTGTTCATTCACAAAGATGCTGCCTGACCTGCTGAGTTCCTCCAGCATTTACTTTATACTTTATTGTCGCCAAACAATTGATACTAGAACGTACGATCATAACAGCGATATTTGATTCTGCACTTCCCGCTCCCTGGAGTACAATCGATAGTAAATATTAAAAATTTAAATTATAAATCATAAATAGAAAATAGAAAATGGAACGTAAGGTTTTGTGTGTGTTGCTTTAAAATAAGTTCTTTCTTTTTTCCCCATTTAATCCAATCTTTTCATTCCTCACTTTAAATAACTTCAAACTGATGTGACATTGAATTTACCCAATCTAATTAACACTTATTTATCAGTCCTCGTGCTGTTTATTCCCTGATCTTTCAATGTGATTTGTTAAATATTTAACCCATTGAATTCCCTGCTAACTCATATCCCAGATGTCTTGTTTTCCTTAATACAACCAAATCAGTCTACCATGTGAAAAAAGGCGAGTGAAGCCTATGCTGAATTGTGACCTACCCTCTTTCAATGCACAATGTGACTCCTTGCTGGAAGCACACTTAAGCTGACATTTATTGAGAAGGGAACCGAATGTTAAACAGCAGAGAGTCGAGCACAAAATGTTTGCATAAGGAAAAAATAATGTTGTGCATGCCGTCTGGAAAAATTATCTGCAAATTCACAGGAAACATTGGTGTTAGTCACTGGAGACAGACCTAAAATAGCTTGGTAGCAAGTTTTTACATCTGTTGGGGCTCGTGATTTGGGGAGGATGAGAGGGAGGAGGCAGATGTGGGAGGGAAATGTCGCACATAAGATATTCAAGACTGAGAAATGCAACGGAATGAGCAGAAAAGAAGGAGGTGTTTGTTTTTCTTTGACTAGGGCCTCACAATATAAACAATACGATATAAGTGGGTCTGAGAGCAGAGACATGGGATGTTGAACAAGGGAATTTCTTTCTCTGTGCAAGCCTGTAATTTGACAAGCTTTGCTTGCATTTTTATTTATTTCGTTCCAATAATAAATGAAGGTGTCGTCACAAGAGACCTTTAATTGGATGTGGGCACTGATGCCAAGATGTGCACACATTGACTATTTCTGATTACCCTTGGGAAGATGATTCTACCATCTTCTTGGGCTGCTGTGATTTGTCCATTAATGGTATTCCCACTGTGCTGTTGTATCAAAATGGTTGCTATGATGTGAATAGTGTGGCAGTATAGTGGGTAGTGCTTGTCGCTCCCACTTTCAGCTTCCGCAGCTGGCTAGCCATCTCGCAAAAATTAGAGCTGAATGCTTATGTCTCTCCCCGGCAGTACATACCCACTCGAATTGCAAGCCTCATGTAGTGCCTCTTTGCTGGCGACACACGAAAACTGAACACCCTTTGGACTCAGGCTGAAGTACAGAGGACAGGGAAGAGTTCTGGCCCCTGAACATGTAGCACGCAGGCCCACTGGCTTGCGGACACGTCCTGGTGCTCGTGAACCAGATCCCCAGCTACAGATAAAATAGCCCCTCTGCCTTGTGGGCAGCTTCGGGAGATGCAAAGGCTGTGAGAGTGAACCCAGACAGAAAATCCGGAGTGGAGCCCCGAAAGCTGCTGGACGTCACTGAACATCTTTCCGGCAGCTTCTCTAGCCAAGCTGGTGCCTAATGTATTGCTTTGCTTTCCATTGGACTACACTGGTAAGGCTGAGAGAGGGATCTTGACCACTGGGCATCCCAAGGTCTCTACACTTTCCGCCCAGGTTTGACTTCCATTGTTCTTCAAGGCAGATGGATGCCATCATCATCATCACCATGTTGTGTAGAAATCCTGAGATTCTGACACAGCATGAGCTAAGAACTGGTTATATCCACATCAGGATAGTGTGAAACGTGAGTAACAAACTGTTGAGCAATCTCAGAGGATTGGGCAGCATCAGCTGAGAGAAATGGACAGTTGACATTTTGGATTGGGAACCTTCATCTACACTGACAAATGGCCTCGACCCAAATCCATTTCCCTCCACAGATCATAAACATAAAGTCTGAAGTTCCTGGAAATACAAAGCAACACACACAAAATTCTGGAGGAACTCAGCAAGTCAGGCAGCATCTTTGGAAATTAACAAACAGTCGACTTTTTGGGCCGAGACTCTTCTTCAGGACTGTCGACCCTCCACAGATGCTGCCTGACCCATGGAGTTCCTCTATCGGTTCATTTGTTCCTCCGCATTCCAGCAATCTGCAGTCTCTTATGTCTCCTAGTGTGAAAACCAGAAAGGACGTGGCAAGTGTTGGCTTTTCTATGCATCTTCTTGTGGGTAGAGGTTGTGAGTCTGGGAGCAGCATAGAGGGCTGCTGTGGTTCATTTCCTAATTAGCGATCTCTTCAGTGATGGGGCCAGAGAATATTTCAAGTGGTGGATTGGATAAAGGCCTGCTTTTTCTTGGTAGGTATTGAATTTCTTGAGGATTAGAATCGAGCACAGTTGGAGACTGCTCCAATATGTTAGGGTGCCACGGGGGTATAGAGGTCAGCGCGACGCTATTACAGCTTGGGGCATTCCAGAGTTTGGAGTTCAATTCCAGCACCATCTGCAAGGTGTTTGTACGTTCCTCCCTGTAAATGCATGGGTTTCCTCCAGGTGCTCCAATTTCCTCCCATAGTCCAAAGACATATTGGTTACTAGGTCATTGTAAATTGCCCTGTGATTAGGCTAGTGCTAAATAGGTCGGTTTGCTGGATGGTGCAGCTCGTTGGGCCAGAAAAGCTTGTTTCATGCTGTATCTGTAAATAAATACATACAGTGCTGTGCAAATGTCTTAGCCACATATACGTATGTAGGTAGGGTGCCTAAGACTTTTGCACAGTACTGTAATGATTTTATGTATTGCACTGTACTGCCGCTGCAAAAATGAACAGATTTCCTGACGTATGTGAGTGATGATAAACCTGATTCTGATAAGGGTCTCTATCGACGACAGAGAGTGAGAAGGGGGCAGGGATGGCGAATCATGGTTGGGAAAAGGAGAAGGGAGATGGGTATCGTGGTTGCGTAAAGGGGAGGAGAGAGGGGAGGGAGCGGGAAGTAACAGGGAAACATTCTGAAATGACAAATAAAGCAATTGTTTGGAACCAAATGAGCTTGCCTGGTGTCTCAGGGCTGTGTCTGTCTGCATGTGTGCCACCCCTTGTCCCTGGCACTCCTTCGCTGCCACCTGTCCAACACCTCTCCCACAGCACTCTGCCCTCGCCATTCCCAACATCCTTTGCTCCCGCCAGATTTACAAACTCGCTCTTCACTCACCATTGACAAATACAGTCTGTACAAAATCCTTAGTGCTCTAGTATATATGTTCCTAAGACTTTTGCACATGACTGTATATTCCTGACTTGTGCCTTGTAGACCGGTCTGGGTATTCTTTGACTTCCCAAAGAATATCGATGACACAATTTACAGTCTCCCATCCTGTCATGGAAATGTTTTATTGCCCTTCAGTGTCACTGTTGCTGTAACCACAGTTCTATCTGCAGCTGGTCCAGTTAAGTCTTGGTTAACTGTTGCTATAACCAGTGTAAACACAGTACTTTCTATGGCTAGTCCAGTTACGTTCTTATTCAATAGGTATATTTAATGTCAGAGAAATGGATACAATATCCATCCTGAAATTCTACTGAAAAACAAAGAAAAATTGAAGTGCTGGAATACAATAAAACAAAAGAATTTCTGAAATTCCCAGCAGGTTAGTCAGCATCTGATGAGCAATCACTGACCTATATCTTTAACTCGGGATCCCTCTATCTCTATTGTTGAGTGGCCTGCTTATTATATCTAGCACAGACTGTTTCTATTTTATTTCTGCACTATCGTTCTTTTAAAATCTATTTTCTATTTTCTATTTTTCTTTGTGTTCTTTCTTACTTCTCTTCTAATATTTGTATATCTGTGCACTTGCAATGCTACTATGACACTGTAATTTCCCTTGGGATCAATGAAGTATCTATCCATCTATCTATCGAAACATCTTTGCCAACATTTATTTTTGAGAGCCACAATTCCAATCAGAATCTTACTTGGTTACAAAACAGTGTTAAGCTTCTGCTGAGTGGGAGCGAGATGGGAGGATGGTGGTGGTGGGGGTGTGGGGTGGTGTGGAATATGCAGAAGTGGATTTGTATGTGTGTGTTAACCATAAAAAGAGGTCTTGATAATCATGGACAGAATTTTGGGAGATGCTGAAGGATATTAGACCAGTGAATGCAAGGCTGAGTATTTGTCTTTCTGTATGCACAAGAACATGTATGGAAAAACATGTATGTTGTCATGGAAAAACTTGCTTGGAGCAGCATCACATAAATATAGCAGCAGGTACGCTGCATTCACAAAGAAAACATGAAATAAGTATGAATTACACACAATGTTTACAACAAAGAACACAATTAGAACAAAAAACAGACAATACCCATTGAAGTGCAAAATAGTCAAACTGGTCATAGTGTTGCTATACTGGGATAGTGATTCAGGATAGTTGGTTTATTCTCAAAGAGAATGAGTGAAGGGAAGGAGCTGTTCTTGAACCTGATGGTGCGGGATTCTTCTCGATAGTAGCCACGAGAAGAAGGCGTTGACCTGTTGGTGGGGATCTTTGATACTGACATTGATTTCTTGGGCCAGCACTTCATGCAGATGTACAACTGATGGTGGGAAGTAATGTGCCCATGATGTAGAAGGGGAGTAAGGTCTCTTACTCCCCTTCTATGTTGGCACTCAATGTGTAAGGTCCTACAGGATCTTGTCAGTGTAGATGTTGGCTGTTTTCCCTCTTGCGGAAGTCTGGAACAAGCGGGCATAAACTCAGAATAAGACGGAAATGAGGAGGAATTCTCCTCTCACAGAGTCTTTCCAGTCCAGTCCACTGCCTGTTATGCCGCTGATGTTTAGGGCAGCAGTGAAGGTCCTCTATCTCTGGCGGCGTTCAGGGCTTCCTTCATCATGTCAGTAGTTTCCTCTCAGTTTTCACCACTGTCAGTCAAGCAAGTCCCAGGTGGAGACTCAGGAATACAGTAGCACTCAGATGTAGAAAGATTTTCCATTGCTGTTTCTGTAACAATTTTGTTTTACCAGCCAGGGTTGTTAACCCCGATCTGAACCCCGAACCTAGAGGTACAGTGAACCACTCTTAGTCTGCCCTCTACCCTTTGACCTGTTTGGGGTGGGTGTCCCTACCAGGAGCCAAACCATAAAGCCCTGACTCCAGCCAACATAGCTCTCCCGGTCACTGAGGCATACAAGCCTCCAAACCACAGCAAGGTTGTGGTCCTCTTGGAGGCTCATGGAGTCTTATTTCTTTGAAATTTTGAACCCTGGAGACTAGAAAAGACTGGTTTATTAAACACATTTTTTGACAGAGAGATTTTTGGACAATAGGCAAATTTTGCAGAACAGGCAGGGAAGTGGATTTGAGGTCAAGATCAGGGCAGCGGCGGTTTAATTAAATGTTGAAGCCAGCTCAAGAGATTCCTGCTCCTATTTCTTGTATTTTATGTTCAAAAATGTTAAATCTTGGAATGATTGGTCCTGGGTCTCTGCTCCTGACTTCCCTGTGGTCACTTGCCAAGTGGAGGCCCAGTTCTTCCCTGCAGGAGTTAAAGATTACATCAAATTTTAAAGCACAGATATAAATCATTTGACCCAAGAGCTATGTACTGATATAGTACTATGCCTGCTGCGTTCACCAGCAACTTTTATGTGTGTTACTAATATCAGTGGTATCTTTCTACATTATCTCTATTTTCACATTTCCTCCTATTCCTCTCTTCCTCATGTATTTATCTTAGCTCTTTAAAGGCAAGTACACTTTGCCTCAATCACTCAATGTGAAAAACAAGATAGAAAGAAACGACTGGGCCAAATGATATTTCCTCAGCCTTCTTAATCACTTTGTGAAATTGAGGATAATTGCTTTACAACTCCATCTCCTAACCTCACAGGACAGCAAGAAAAGAAGGAACAGTGAAAAGAGCATAAACACGAGAGATTCTGCAGATGCTGGAAATCCAAAGCAACACACACACAAAATGCTGGAGGGATCCAGCAGGTCAGGCACATAAGCTATCATCTCATGCCTGGGCAGTCAGTGAATGGAGGCTTACAGATGATGAAGTGTAGTAGGTAAGCTATGGGGCAACAGATGAGATGGAGGAAACCTCAAATGACCTGAAGTCATTTTGTTGCAATGCTTGTCATGTGCAACAGAAACTTTAATTATAAAGCACATTTCACATAGCTCAAGAAAACCTGCAGATGCCGGAAATCCAAGCAACACACACAAAATACTGGAGGATCTCAACAGGCCGGAGAGCGTCTATGGAAAAGAGTAAACAGTTGACGTTTTGGGCCATGACCCCTCATCAGGACTGTAAAAAAAGATAAGTCAGAGGAAGAATGTGGAGGAGGGGAGGAAGAAGTACAACGTGGTAGGTGATTTGACTTAGCACTTTGTTGGAGTGTATTGGAAACAAATTTATTTATTGAGACACAGCGCGGAATAGGCCCTTCTGGCCCTTCTTGCTGTGCTGCCTAGCAACCCCAATTTAACCCTAGACTAATCATATAACAATTTACAATAACAAATTAACGTATCAACCGGTTCATCTTTGGACTGTAGGAGGAAACTGGAGCACCTGGAGGAAACCCACATGGTCACAGGGAGAATGTACAAACTCCTTACGGACAGTGGTGGGAATTGAACCGGGGGGCAGAGGGGGAGTGGTGCTGGTATTGTAAAACATTGAGCTAACGTGCCGCCCTGTTGGAGCCTATTCCAGTAACAGGGCAGATAATCAATAGCTTGGCCAAAGATCGGAAGTTTCATAAAGGAGTAAACATTCGTAGAAAAATTCAGAAGGGAATTCCAGAGTTTCCATAGTTGAAGGCCTGGATGCCAGCTGGGGAATGACTAGATCCAGGGACAGTCAGGAGAACAGAACTGTGGGTGGGGAGAAGTCTCAAAAGGCAAAGGTGTTGGGGAGGGACAAGAACACTAAGAACATTGAAGGATGAGAATTTAAAAAAGCAGGATTGAATTTGGGCAATAGTCTGTAATAGATGAAAAAGCTCCGTCTTTTAAAGGTAAATCATCTCCATTATGCTGTCCCAATTTTGAAAATATTCTTCTCAGCTTTATTCCTTTTTCTTCTATAAACTGCAGATGTTTGTCACATCTGTATGTTACCAGCAGGCGAAGAATTTTACTTTTGAAATGGTTAATGCTAAATGTACACCACACATACGTTAAATCTCCCTAACGCATATGTTTTGAGGAATGGAACCAATTATTTTAATTGAAAATGCATGTCTTTCACAGTTTATGCACACAGGACAGCTCATTATTTACTGTTAAGATCAAAATCAATTATGTATAAAACATTAAACCCACAAAGGGAAGGCTGGTATAAATAAATGCCAATGGGTTGAGTTATAGCCTTCTGTCTTTTAGGTTAGACAAATATGCCAAGAAATGCTTATCTTACTAATATTTGCATTCCCTCACTGATGCAAACATTAAACCAACGTGCAATATGTAATGCACATGAAATGTGACTACTTTTGGTTTAGAAGTCAAACAGAAAACAAAACCTGAAGCCCTTCTCCCCCAGCAGATCAAAGATCAAGTGCCTCAGCGTGTAACAGAGCTACAGAAACTCAACCTATGCTGAGATTGCTTATCTCAGCTCGGGCAGCGACACTTGCCTCAGTACCCTGAGGAGGGAGAGGAGCAATGAGGTACAGCTCCCACTGCTGATCACAATCCAGTATTTCTGCCCGTAAGATGATTTGATATGGACCTCAGCCAAGGACAGAAACAGGCTTACCAGTGAGGTTGGAATATTGGTCCTTGCAGTCTGAACTTAGACAAGTGGCTAAGTACCAGGCGGTGGTTCAGACCTTTAAAAGAGGTTTTGCTGCTCCAGAGTAAAACGTCATTCCATTTAATTCCAGATATTCGGGGCGCCACAGTAGTGTAGCAGTTAGTGCGACATTATTACAGCTTGGGGCGTCGAAGTCCATAGTTTAATTCTGGCACCGTCTGTAAGGAGTTTGTACGTCCTTCCTATGAATGCATGGATTTCCTCCAGGTGTTCCGGTGTCCTCCCACAGTCCAAAGACATACTTGTTGGTAGATTAATTGGTCATTGTAAATTGTCCAGTGATTAGGCTAGGGTTAAGTTGTTGGGTTGTTGGATAATGAGGCTCGTTGGGCCAGCAGGGCCTGTTTTGCATTATATCTCCAAATGAATAAAAATTTGCACGTATGGATATGCAAAACAACGCTTAAGTTTTGACGAAGTGTCTCGGCCTGAAACGTCGACTGCGCCTCCTCCTATAGATGCTGCTTGGCCTGCTGCATTCACCAGCAACTTTGATGTATGTTGCTTAAGTTTTGATTTTGTTTAAGGATAGAGTTCATTTTCGGTTGGTATTGCAGGATGTGAAAATCCTGGTCATGACACTGGAATGACTGGTGAGGATGTCACCACATACAAAGATAATTACAGTGCACTCTGAAATTTGATACAGAAAAGAGGATCAAATATGAATTGTAACACATAATCCAAACCTTCAAGAAATGGACAATTCAGTGTTTGCCAGCAACATCCTCCGATCTGTATTGATTGATCAATCTGTTTGATCTTTTGAATGTTTAACACATCTGCAGGGAACAATGTGCTGATTTATGATCTTCTCCTTAAGGATGCAATTATTTTTCTACAATAGACATAAACTTTTATAAGGGGCATGACCCATTAATTCATTCAGTGTGCATGTAGTAATTTTACCTGAAGAATTTAAGGCAAGCATACAAAGGGTTGGTTTTGAAGTGGACGGAATGAAACAAAGGGACAAATTTTGAAGGACTTACTGTAGAACTGAAGTGATTATGAAATAATCCAGTTTAAAATGGCACTACTGAAGTCAGGTGACAGCTTCCTGATAGTTCAAAAGGCAAGAAGTATGATTAAATACTTTATTACTAGTACTTTTTCCTGTGGTAAATTGTGGTAAACTATCACTGCAAACAATGCAGAGGCGAGCAAAGGTGAAGCTGACTCGAGGGTCGAGCCATGCGGGTGCAAGGATAGAGTGTGGCATGGTCAAGGAGAAGCGAGGTCAAGACAATGTCGGAGTCAGAGATGGAGCTGGAGTGAATGAATCAAAGAGGAGTCAATGCAGAGCAGTTTCGGAGTCTGTACATGTAAACCGGGAATGAGATAGGATTGATCTAAGTGTTGAGGTGATTTGGAAAGGTTGAAAAAGGCCTTGGGCTGGGTGCTAAGGTCTAGGCCCAAAACGTATTGCTGTGGCAAGGCCCAGGTCCTGGTGTGTGGCAGAATCCAATATTTGGATAATTTAAATGCCAGCCTAGATAGACTGAAAAGGCAGGGTGTCGGGGTGATTCTCTTCACTCTTCCATGAGGTTTCCTCCTCTCTTTGAGGCACTGTGGCTGTGAGACTGTGTCAGATGCTACACACTTCATGTCTTCTAGGTTCACGGCAATTTGCCGTACTGAGTGATGAACTGAGACTGAGGCTTCAGGCCTACTCAGGTGTTCCAGGCTCCAGGTCTATGGACTCAATTTGGTTGGAAATGCTGTTGTTTGCTTTTATTGTTGGCATGATATGTGTTTTATATCCTCTCTCTGCTAGTTGGGTGTTGGTCTTTTGGGCTTCTTGCTTTGTTACTACCTGTAAGCAGATAAATCTCAAGGGTGCATAATTTATGCATTCTTTGGTAATAAATGTACCTTGAACTCTTTGAATAATTCTCTGTGCAATGTTAATAGTAAATGCCCAGTCTTTGTATTACATAGTGGAATTTTATTTGGAATCATACTTTCCTAACTGACCGAGATCCCCTTGTAATCTATTATATCTTTCTTCAAAATCAACAACATCTCCTAATTTCATGTCATCTGCAAACTTACTGATCAAGCCTTGAACATATGCATCCAGATCATGTAAATAAATAAACAAATAAAAGTGATCCCAACCCTTCATGACACTGGAATGGCTGGTGAGGATGTCACCGCATACAAAGATAATTACAGTGCACCCTGAAATTTGATACAGGAAAGAGGATTAAATATGAATTGTAACACATAATCCAAACCTTCAAGAAATTGCATTGAACTGCTACTGCTAAGTTAACAAATTTCACGTCACATGCTGGTGATAATAAACCCGATTCTGATTTTGATTCTCAAATGGACAATTCAATATTTGCCAGCACCTTCCTCCAATCTATATTAATCGATCAATCTACTTGATTTTTTTAATGTTTAACACATCTGCAGGGGACAATGTGCTAATTTAAGATCTTCTCTTTAAGGATCTTATTGAAGACCTTGCTAAAATCTAAATAAACATCCATTGCCCTATCCTCTATCTTTTTGATTACCTCTTTTAAAAATCACTTCTAAAATGTTTGTTAAGCATAACTTCCCACACATAAAGCAATGCTCACTCTCCCAAATCAGACTCTGTTTGTCCAAATGCTGGTCGATCTTGTCCCTCAGAATTACCTTCAGTAACTTCTCCACTAGTGATACCAGGTTGACCAGCCCTGTAGTCCCCTGGCTTGTCCTTGCCACCTTTGCCTAACCATGTCTTCACAAGGGTCTCTGTAGTTTTCTCTCTAGCCTCCCGCAAATTTCAAAGCTGCATTAAGCCAGCCTTGGGCATTTATCCATCTTCATTGCAAAAGGATTTGAATGCTTCTATGACTGGATTTTGTCAAGAACATTTTCTTTTCCAAATATTTTTCTTTTATTTAGAGATACAGCACAGTAATAGGTCCTTCCAGGCCAATGAGCTTACGCTACTCAATTACACTTGTGTGACCAATTAACCTACAAACTCGTATGTCTTTGCGACGTGGGAGGGAACTGGAGCACCCAGAGTAAATCCATGTCATCACTGGGAGAACATACAAACTCCTTCCGGACAGTGGGGGTATTGAACTTGCATCACCGGCACTGTCATGGCGTTACTTTATACTTTAAACTTTATTGTCGCCAAACAATTGATTCTAGAGCGTATAATCATCACAGCGATATTTGATTCTGCGCTTCGCGCTCCCTGGAGTACAATTCGATAGTAAATATTAAAAATTTAAATTATAAATCATAAAT
This sequence comes from Mobula hypostoma, assembly GCF_963921235.1. NCBI lineage: Eukaryota > Metazoa > Chordata > Chondrichthyes > Myliobatiformes > Myliobatidae > Mobula > Mobula hypostoma. The sequence goes on from NC_086120.1 coordinate 32,990,086, forward strand.
AGAAAATAGAAAAGTGAAAGTAAGGTATTGCAAAAAAAAAGAGAGGCAGGTCCAGATATTTGGAGGGTACGGCCCAGATCCGGGTCAGGATCCATTCAGCAGTCTTATCACAGTTGGAAAGAAGCTGTTCCAAAATCTGGCCGTACGAGTTTTCAAGCTCCTGAGTCTTCTCCCGGAGGGAAGAGGGACGAAAAGTGTGTTGGCTGGGTGGATCGTGTCCTTGATTATCCTGGCAGCACTGCTCCGACAGCATATGGTGTAAAATGAGTCCACGGACGGAAGATTGGTTTGTGTGATGTGCTGGGCTGTGTTCACGATCTTCTGCAGCTTCTTCCAGTCTTGGACAGGACAACTTCCATACCAGGTTGTGATGCTCTAAATACTCTAAATACTTTGCTCCCAATTTAATTTAATATGTGGAACTGGAACTTCCCACACAATGCATGATTGTGTTTGCATCTTGCTCACTCTGGCTTTCTCTCCCACAGCTCTTTGCCTTTAGCTAACTTGTAAACACCCGTTCTTTGCAGTGGAGAGTATCTGGACAGCCTGGTACAGAAACACCACTGCCCAAGAATGGAAACGCCTACAAAAAGTAGTGGACACAGCTCAGCCCATCACAGAAAAAGCCCTCCCCACCACTGACCACATCTACAAGGAGCACTGCCACAAAACAGCAGCATCCATCCTCAAGGACCCACACTATCCCTGATATAGATGTCCTGATATAGTGAAAGGAGCAATATCAATCTAAATTCCTTTCTTTCTAACTTTAAAGATATGACACTGTGGCACGTTATTCCAGATTCCTAACACTGCATTTTCCCAGAATGTCTCAGTATGCTGAAATCTCTGCTCAGATTTACAGGTTCAATGTGCAACTCATCATCTAAACACAAGAAAATAAAATACAAAATTCTAGCAATTGCTGATAGTGCTGGAAAATGAAATGCAAGCAGAAAATACTGGAAGTACTCAGAAAGCTGCGCAACATCTGGAGAGAGAGAGAGAGTTACTGTTTCATGTTGTGTTCTGTTCATTAGGTCTGGCATGAGGTTAATAGTTTGTGTTCAACCCATAGTAATTTCCTTTTTCTACTTATTTAGAAATATAGCACTGTAACAGGCCCTTCTAGGTCCAATGAATCCGTGCCACCCAGTTAGAACCAATTAACCTACTAAACCATGCATCTTTGGAACATGGAATGAAACCAGGGCACCTGGAGGAAGCTCACAAGGTCATGGGGAGAATATCTTACAAACTCCTTACAGACATCAGGCAGGAATTGAACCTGGGTCATTGGCACTGTGATGCTGTTACACCTTTAAGATAACAATTCTGCTCCTCCCATTGTACACTTCCTTTATTATTTTTGTTTTCTTGTCCATCTTATCGTCAGTTCTGGTTACTTCATCGCACCGTCCTTCCACTCTCTTCAGACCTTTCCTGTATGCCTCCCTTCTCCTTCCCTCCTCTCTCTGCAACTTCAAGTTGTTTATCTCTAACCTTTTCCATTTCTGATGACTGGCTATTGAATAAAACGTTCACCCCGTTTCTCTCCACGCAGACACTGCTTGAGCTGCTGAACATTTCCTGCATTTTCCGATTTTATCATCCGATCAAATGCACCAGGTTAGCGTATTAATTACAGAGGATGAGCATCATAGCTGGAGGTGTCACCTTCAGCAGCAATGCTAAGTCCAGCCTCATCGTGAACCTGAAAAACCCAGATATCTCCTGATGTTCTGACCAATATTTCCCATCAGCTAACAGGAGGCTAGTAGCAACAAAACAAAAGGCATTCAGAATCATTGGCAACTTCATCAGAAGAATCCAAATAGGGGATCATTTTCATTGATCTCCATAGACTTTTGCTAAGAATCTCATTAGGAGAGGATGAAGATTGTGTCACCTCATAAATAATTAAAACAGAGATGAGGAGGAATTTCTTCAGCCAGAAATCTATGGAATTCATTGCCACACATGGCTGTGGGGGCTAAGTCATTGGTATATTTAATGTAAAGATAGCTAAGTTCTTGATTAGTAAGGGTGTCAAAGGTTATGGGGAAAAGGCAGGAAATTGGAATTGAGAAGAAAAATAAATGAGCCATTATCAAATGGTAGATGCTCTGAAAGGCCTATTTCTGCTCCTATGTCTTAAGCCTTTATGGTACCAGAAATAGATTTTACCAGCTAAAAGCTCTCACTTCAGCAAAATAAATATCCAGAAAGCCTTCCAAGAAGTAATGGGGCAGATCTTCCAGGGGCATGAGCCAGTCCTCATCGGAGAATCAGAGGTGGAGAAGGTTAGCAACTTTAACTTCCTAGGTGTCATTATTTCAGAGGACCTGTCCTAGTCCCAGCACATAATGCAATTAACAAAGAAAACATGGTAGCGTCTTGACTTCCTTAGGTGTTTGTGTAGATTCGGCATGACATCTAAGACTTTGACAAACTTCTATAGGTGTGTAGTGAGGAGCATGTTGACTGGCTGCATCACAGCCTGGTATGGAAACACCTAAGCCCTTAAGCAGAAAGTCCAACGACAGGTAAAGGATACAGCCCAGACCATTACGCGCAAAACTGTTCTAACTATTGAGCACATCTACTTGAAATGCTTTAGCAGGAAAGCAGCATACATCATCAAGGACCTCCATCACCCAGGACATGCTCTCTTCTCACTGCTGCCATCAGGAAGACGGTGCAGGGGCTTCAGGACTCACACCGCCAGATTCAGGAACAGTTATTACTGCTCAATCATCATGCTCTTGAACCAAAGCGGGTGGCTTCACTCAACTTCACTTGCCCCATCACTGAAATGTTCCCACAACCTATGGACTCATTTTCAAGGATTCTTTATCTCATGTTCTCGATACTTATGTCTTATTTATTTATTACTATTATTTCTCCTTTTGTATTTACAGTTTGTTGTCTTCTGCGCTCTGGTTGAACGCCCTAGTTGGGTGGTCTTTCATTGATTCTGTCATGGTTATTATTCTGTAGATTTACTGAGTATGCCCACAAGAAAATGAATCTCAGGGTGGTATCTGGTGGCATATCTGTACTTAGATAATAAATTTACTTTGGTCTTTGAAATTTTGAGATCTCAAGATGGCCCGTCAACTACTCTTTCACCAAATTGTTCTTCCCAAAATGTTCCCTCTCTGGGTGACCAACTGCCTCTCAGGATGGTTTTGACAGCTGGTGAAGCCCTGCCTCTAGGCACACGGGCTGTCAAAGTTATCACCGAAATTGAATGTTTCTGAACGTCTTCACTTTCAAGAACATCTGGGAAGTATTAATAAATGGAAAAACAATATTAAAAATTAAAACTAATAATGATTCTTTTATATAACCTAAAACACTATAAAGCAGTCACTCACTCCTGGAAATAATTAAGTAGATTCAAAATAAGAAAATGAAGTCAAATAAAAAGGTCTACTTATGGTTCCCTAATGCTTTCTTCCCATTTATTTCAAAAGCCTGATTCCTTCCACCACGTCTAACACAAAGCATATTTTCCATGTTGAGAATGGGGAATTCTGAGAAAGTCTGAGCTGACTTGCAGGCCTCCACAAAACATCCCCAGTGCAGCACAGATGTCCTGATGCAGAGTGTAATTTTGGCAAATGGCTGCACGTCAGCGTGGGCGCCAGAGTTCCTGTTCACTCACAAACCTAACAGCTGGCTGATCTGCCTGGACCTGTCGGCCTATATCTTACCACGTTTATAACAGACATTAAAGCCAAAATTCTTGGCTATGTGAATTGTGCATAAATGCCTACCAGATAGCCTTTTAAACCCAACTATAACTGTGCCTTAAGGCAGCGGAAAATAGCGGAAACATTCAACCAGCCTTTCTGTGGAAAGGGAAACAGAGTTAAAATTTTAACATTTTACGTCAATGATTCTTTGGTCAGAACTTTCCTTTATTGGGCTGAAGCAAAGTGGGCAATATGCCTCCCATTATAGAATGGGTACGTTAGCAGAGTGGTTAAGTTACTGGTTTAGCATCTAGGGCAAAGGTTCCCAACACTTTTTTTATGCTGTGAACCAATACCATTAAACAAGGGCTCCATGGACCCCAGGTTGAGATGACCTGATAGAGGGTCTGTTAACCCAGTAACACTCGTAGAAGCTCTACAAGGGCAACTGGGGAAATTCAGTTAATTAACAATGTAATTCTGTTATTAAAGAGATAATGTCAACAATGGGAACCGTGGAACTACCAAAGATTTGTTGGAAGGAAATGCACCCCTCTTTCCTGGTTTGACTTAGAAGTGACTCCAGGCCTGTAAATGTATTTAACTCTTACCTAGCTTCACACTTCAGACAGTAAGGAACAATCACTAATTGGGGAACGTACGCACATTTATGAATAGTAATAACTTTCAAGTAGTAATAATTAACAATATAATAATGTCAATATGGTCTTCAGTGAAATGAAATGAAACCAGTGCGATATCCAACCTCTAAGACCCACTGGGAAGCAAGTTATGAACAATAAATTGGTAGAAGCTTGTAAGAACAGAAGACAGATTACCAAAGGAAAGGAGCAAGACTAGCATTGTTAAAGCAGACCCACTATATTGTAGAAAAATTGATTTAGCTGACTCCACGGACGATAGAGTGTTAACTACGAAGAAACACTTAAATGTATGGCTTTGGAGCAGACCATTCAGCCCATCTTGTCCATGCCAATCAAAAGAGTGAGCTTTGTAGCTTAATTCTTCATCCCAGCTGGAGACATGAGAGACAGCAGATGCTGGAAGCTGGAGCAACAAGCGATCTGCTGGAGGAACTCAGTGGGTCAAGCAACTGCTGGGTCCTGGTGCAGGGCTTCAACCCAAAATGTTGACAATTTCCTTCCTCCCACCCGCCCTGCTCCATCTGCTGAGTTCCTCCAACAGATTGCATGCTGCCCTGCTGCCGAGCTCTTGGGCTGCAGGTTAGAAAACCTCCGGTGCATTTTAAACATGATGTGAGGAATTTGCAATGGTTTACTTCTGATTATTTGTTAAGCACACAGATTGGCAGACCTATTCTAGGTGTTGAAATGATCTTCACTCTTCAAGTGCCTCCTAAAGCAAGAAACAAACTTGACAGGTGAGCCTTCAAATTCAATAGAAAATGCTTGAGATGGAATCCTCTTGAGATGAGAAAGAATTCACATTAGTTCACTTCAAATTAAAGTCACAGATATGAGTAAGGATAAGGGATGTGAAAAAGTAGGTCACTGTGAAGAGCAATAAATAACCTTTGAATAAAGCAGTGCAAAAATATGTCAAGCTTCTGCAACAACAATCTGCAGGAGGAAATCAGCAGGTCAGACAGCAACTGTAGGAGGAATGGAATTGTCAGTGTTTCAGATCGAGACTCTATATCAAGGTTAAAGCTGTTGCTGCTCTATGTCATTATACCACACCAGTGGATCTGCCCTCACAGCTACAGCGGGAGAAATCAGGATTACAATGGGGTCATACAGTGGGCGAAATCAGGATTACAATGGGGTCATATAGTGGGGGAAATCAGGATTACAATGGGGCCATACAGTGGGGGAAATCAGGATTACAATGGGGTCATATAGTGGGGGAAATCAGGATTACAATGGGTCATACAGTGGGGGAAATCAGGATTATAATGGGGCCAAGTCTTGCTGGATGGACTGACTCCCCGCCACGGTACGCCCACATGCACCTTGTTCAGATGTAGCTGGCCAATTTTCTCAATGCAGCACAATCTCTTACATTTTATAACTTCAGAGACTAATCAAAAGAAAAACACAGGAACTGGAAAAATATGTCTACTTAGTTTTTTCTTTTAGTGAGGTGCTCACCTATAATGTAGTGGCATAATTACATCTGCCATTCATGCACTGTTTACATATAACCCAAAATGAACAATGCTTAATCAATCAATATGTCTACAATATTACTCAAATATTACTGAAACAGTAAATATATTACACTCCTCCCTGCTTGGCCATAAACTCAATATCGAAAGTATCTCAACCCAAATATGTAACATATTGCTCTCTGGTCATCTAGACATCTTATATACAGTATATACTGTATATTATACCACTATTAGGGAGGTCATTCTGCTTGGTAGGTGAGACTTGTGGCTGTGAAACAATCTCAGATCCTGGGGCCTCCACCGAGGTGGCTGTAGGAGTTGACTCTGGGACTGCAGGAAGCGGTTCTGACAGCTCTGGACACCTTTCTTCTCTAACAACTGACATTGCTCTCCTCGCCTGATCCAGGTGACATCAGACGTAATTTCCACTATGTATGAGAGTGGTCCAGGTCTGTCCGTAATCCTTCCACGCACCCACCTTTGATCACCTCCGTAGTCCCTCGCCAGGAGTGCTTGTCCAGGAGTGAAATATCGAACCCCCTTGTTTGAGCAGCCCTCAATTAATCTCAGCTGTATGTTCGTCCTGCACATTCCTTCTGAGATTAGGTTTGTGCAGGTCCAAGCATGAGTATTGGGACCACCCAGGAACAGCATAGTTGGAGAGTTGTTGGTTGTGGAGTGTGCTGCACTGCGATATGAAAGGAGGAAATTGGTGAGCTTTTGATTCAGTGTTCGTGTAGTGTGTTCTGCTGACATTGCTCACAGGGCATTATTTGGACCGTGGACAAACCTTTCCACCAAGCCATTAGTAGCTGGGTGGTATAGTGCAGACATAATATGCCTTATTCCATTCATTTTCAGGAATGACTGAAACTATTCCACAAAAAAACTGTGGTCCATTACCACTGACTAAGTGTTCTGGAAACCAGACCTTGAGAAGAGGCTTCTCAATACATCAGCAGTGTGTGAGGCTGTGGAGCTTATTGGGAGCACTTCTAACCATGTTGTAGCTGCTCCAAATGCTACAAAGAAATTTTGCCAATGAATAGTCCAGCAAAATCCACATAAATCCTCTGCCAGAACAGGGATATTCCCAGGGAGAGAGAGGCATAGCTCCTGGCATCCCAAACAGTTCTTGACAACCTGCATGATCTGCTGATCTATCCCAGGCCACCAGACACAGTTTCAAGCCAACACTTTCACTTTGACCACGACTATATGAGCAGCATGTAGCTTCTCCAATACTTCCACTTTCAGCTTGGATGGTACAAGAACTATCAATCCCCTCAAAAGACAACCCCCATCAAGGGCAAGTTCATTCCGGCACTGGTAAAAATGGGAAACTGGAAATTTTGCTGCACATTCTATCTATTTTGGTTGCCACATAGATCTGAGACAGAGTAGAGTCTTTTCTGCTTTCCCTTTGTATCATCTCTGCCATAATAGATTTAGTTTTTATGTTTAGATTTAGGTTCCTCTAATATCAGAGAATGTATACAGTACACAACCTGAAATTCATACTCTTCACAGACATCCACGAAACAAGAGGCCCCATAGACTAATGCTAGAACATCAAAGCAGTAACAAAAGCATCAACCCACCTCCCTCCACTCATGCCAGTAAATGCACTAACACCCCCACCCCCACCATGCAAACGACAGCAATAGCTCCCAAAAAGACCTTGATCCAGATCCAGAATCCATAACCCAGCACTTTGATAGTTCAGTCAGGCTCTCTCTCTCCTGAAGAATTTCAAGATTCAAAAAACTTTATTGTCATTCTAACCGTACGTCAGCTCTGCAGGGCAGAATGAGACAGCGATTCTCAGGAGCAGTGCAATCATAACATAACAAATGCAACACTAAATAATAAACATAACAATAAATAGTAAAACACAACAGCCACATGTCAAGTTAAAACCAAGTTATAAGTGTCCAGTGCAAGTTAAAAGTGTCCAAAGCAGAGTCAGGTAGAGCAGAGTCAATTTGCATTAGGGGGAATATATCTTTGTAAATTTTTCAGGTATTTCCTTTTCCAACAGTAAACCAGACAATTCATCAGCATTTTCATGTTTAGTCGTCCCTCTTGAAATTGATCTTGTGATTGTGTCCTCCGAGAAACAGCCTTTCATGCTGCTGCTATCAGCATATTCTGTATATTGAAAATGGACACTAGTGTTTGATGCAACACACATAAAAGTTCAGTAATGAGGGTACTGGTTGAAATGTTTTACACCCCAAACCAAACTCAAGACTTCTTTAACAACAGGAATTCTGCAGATGCTGGAAATTCAAGCAGCACACATCAAAGTTGCTGGTGAATGCAGCAGGCCAAGCAGCATCTCTAGGAAGAGGTACAGTCGACGTTTCAGGCCGAGACCCTTCGTCAGGACTTCTTTGTCAATTTGTGTGCAATTTTTCTCTGCAGCAGTTAAGAAATGTAGTGCAAAGGCTGTGGGGAATTCACTTCCATCACTTGTAACATGTGACATGACTGCACCTACACCACAGAGCGAGGCATCACAGGCCTCACTCTTATCATTGGATGATAATGCATGAGTACAGTGTCCAACATCACCATTTTCTTTGTCTTTTTGAAAGCTATCTCACATTGCTTTGTCCATTGCTATTTCATCTCAATCTGCAGTCATGAAGGTAGAGCAGTGAACGTAGTGTACATGGATTTCGGTAAGGCATTTGGTGAGGTTCCCCATGCGAGGCTCATTCAGAAAGTAATGAGGCATGGGATCCAAGGAGATCTTCCTTCGTGGATCCAGGATTGGCTTGACCACAGAGGGCAAAGGGTGGTTGTATTCTGCATGGAGGTCGGTGACCAGCGTTGTTCTGCAGGGAGCTGTTCTGGGACTCCTCCTCTTAGTGATTTTCACAAATGACCTGGATGAGGAAGTAGAAGGGTGGGTTAGTAAGTTTGTTGATGATACAAAAGTTGGGGGTGTTGTGGATAGTGTGGAGGGCTGTCAGAGGTTACAGCGGGGCATCGATAGGATGCAGAAATGGGCTGAGAAGTGGCAGATGGACTTCAACCCAGATAAGTGTGAAGTGGTTCATTTTGGTAGGTCAAATTTGAAGACAGAATATAATATTAATGGTAAGACTCTTCGCAGTGTGGAGGATCGGCGAGATCTTGGGGTCCGTGTCCATAGGACAGTCAAAGCTGCTGCACAGGTTGACAGTGTTGTTAAAAAGGCATATGGTGTGTTGGCCTTCAAAACCGTGGGATTGAATTCAAGAGCCGTGAGATAATGTTACAGCTATATAAGACCATAGTTAGACCCCACTTGGAGTACTGTGTTCAGTTCTGGTCACCTCATTACAGGAAGGATGTGAATGCTATAGAGAGAGTGCAGAGGAGATTCACAAGGATGTTGCCTGGATTGGAGAGCATGCCTTATGTGAATAGATCACAAGATCACAAGACAAAGGAGCAGAAGTAGGCCATTCAGCCCATCGAGTCTGCTCCGCAGCTCCCCCATGAGCTAAACTATTCACCCGTGAATAGGTTGAGTGAACTTGGCCTTTTCTCCTTGGAGTGACCGAGGATGAGACAGTAGGCCTGCAATAGCTAACACGAGGAGAGATAGTTTTAAAGTGCTTGGAAGTAAGTGCAAAGGGATGTCAGAGGTAAGTTTTTCACACGGAGAGTCGTGGGTGCGTGGAATGCACTGTTAGTGAAGGTAGTAAAGGCGGATATAACAGGGTTTTTGTAAGAGACTCTTAAATAGGTACATGGAGTTTAGAAAAATGAAGGGCTATGCAGCAGGGAGATTCTAGGCAGTTGCTAGGGTAGGTTACTTGGTCGGCACAACATTGTGGGCCGCTGGGCCTGTAATTTGCTGTAGATTTTCTGTGTTCTATGTTCACCATTAACATTGATGTCATCTAGATAACACTGAGCTGCCTTGCAGCACCTGGCCCACAACTTCCTGCCAGACTGCAGGTGCAGATGCCACTCCTTTGTGAGTGTTTATGGCGAGAAAAACTTTGAACCCTTCTTCCATCTCCATCTGTGTGTGGGCCTCATTTAAGTTCATTTTGCTGAAGTGTTACCCTCCAGAAAGGTTTTTAAAGATATCCTCTATCCTGCGCAGAGGGTATTGATCTACTTTCAGTACTGGATTGATAGTGAACTTAAACTCGCCAAGAATCCTGACAGACCAATTCCTTTTGGCTACTGGGACCACCGGAGTTGCCATGGACTCCACTCAACCTTGGAAAGAATTATTACAGCCTCCATGCGATCTACCTCACTGGTTACTTTATCACGGATGGCATAAGGAACCTGACGAGCTTTGTATGGCATTCTCATTTAACACTATTTTACCCGTGATATGTTTGAGTTTTCCAAGCCATCCTTGAATGCTGCTATGGCATCATCCTGTACCTTTCTTAATACACTTTCAGTTGACTCTTTTGGGATGTGACATGCAAATTGTAGATGGATTTCCAATTAAGTTGGAGTTGTCTCATCCAATCATGGACCCACAAAGCTTGCCTTCTTGTTTTTACCACATACAAGTCCAGTGTGGTTTATTGGCTGTTGTACTTCGCTGTTATGAATGTCATTCCCACAGGTGTTATTTCTCCAGTATAAGTTCTTAGTTATCTGCAGGCTTCAATTCAATGTACATGAAATGCCATTCAAACTCATTTTGTGGAATGATTGAAATAGCTGAGCTCATGTCCAATTATATTTTAATTAATTTGCTGTTCACTTCTGGTGTAAGCTATATTGTTTGTCTAATGTTAGTTTTCACATATAAATCTCAAGGCCACTCAGTCCTGTGTCGCTCTCATTATTATCAGATTTTTCATCAACAGCATGCAGATTAGTACTGTTTTTAAAACTGCAACTTGACCTTTTGTTTTTTCCCATTCCCTGTGCAGTCCATTTAGTTCTGTCTGCCAACATGCTCTTTGGGTGTATCCTACTTTGTTGCATTTTCTGCAAGTTCCGCCTTTAAACATGGCCTGCTATGTGCGAGCCCCTTCCACAATGATGACACAATTTGTCTGGCCAGGCAACTTTCTGTTTAGATGTTGCAATTTTGTTCACATTCATTTTCAGTCCTAACTGCGACTCAGTTGTGTCTCTGACTACTGTGTCCCTTGATACATTAATTTCAACTGCTCTTTTAAATGCAAGTTGTGCTTCAGAGCCATTTTTGAATGCTTTCTTGTAAGATCCTACAAACAAAAACAGTCATTAAGCCCATCACTGAACTGACAATGTTCAGGCAATCTCTTCAATTCAGCCACGTAAGCTGAAGTGGACTCCCCCCTGGTTTTCAATTCCTCTTATAAAACCTGTAGTGTTCTGGTTTCAACTGGTTTTGGTCTAAACATTCCGACATTACGGTCACAATATCAACAAAGCTCATTTTGGCTGGTTTGGTTGGAGCAGTTAAACTTCTCAGCAGACTGTACGCTTTCTCAGCAACACTAGCACTCATTTTTCATTGGCCATTTCATTTGCTTCAAAATTCTGCTCAAGTCATTCAGCATACATCATCCAGTTGTATGTGGCTATCTTTCCGACGTAGCCAGCCATTTCTGCTTTATTTTACTTATCATTATTATTATCACTCAGTACTCACTGTTTGTGAACCCACGGCCATACTGGCTGCTGGTTAATTTAATCCGTTTTCTTGCCGTTTTTAAAACTTGAACATCTCTCTCTCCCTTTAAGAAGAAAAACGTGCTGCGTTTTTTTTTTAACTCAAACTTCTCTCTCCCCTTCTGAAGAAAAGTGTCTGCACTTCAACAGACGGGGAGTCATCTTGGGTTTGTTTTAAAACTTCTTTGTCACCAGTGTTATGATTTGTAACTCCAGAAACCAATCAAAAGAAAAACACAGGAGCTGGGAAAGTGTGTCTACTTAGTTTTTCTTTAGCAAGACGCTCACATATAACATGGTGGCATAATGATGTATGCCGTTCCTGTACTTCTCACATATAACCCATAGCCAGCTATGCAAATAACAAAGAGTGCTTAATCAAACAATACGCCTACAATACTACTCAAAAATTACTGGAATATTAAATACACTATGCAATCTCCTCTAAGTACATTATCTTACTTTCCTTGAGTTCATAATAGAATCAGAATCAGGTTTAATATCACTGACATATGTTCTGAAATTAGTTGTTTTGCAGCAGCAGTACAATGCAATACATAATAATAAAAACTATAAATTACAGTAAGAAATATACTTTAAAATTTAAATTAAATTAATAGTGCAAAATGGGGAAAATAAATTGATTTAGTGCACATTGGATCATCGTCCTTTGAGAAATCTCATGGTGGAGGGGGAGAAGCTGTTTCTAAAGTGTTCAGTGTTTGTCTTCAGGCTCTTGTACCTCCTCCTTGATGGTAGCAATAAGAAGAGGGCATGTCCTGGGTGATGGGGGTCCTTAATGATGGATGCCGCCTTTTTGAGGCATCAGTCTTTGAAGACGTCCTTGATGCTGGGAAAGCCGGTGCCCATGATGGAGCTGGCCGAGGTTGAAGCTTTCTGCAGTTTGTTCCAATCCTGCCCCAAGCCAGCTCCAGCAATGGCCACCATGGCCTTGTTTGCATTCTCAAGAGTCCAGTTTGCTAAATTTTTCAGGATACCGCAAAATCTGGGTTGTACAGTCAGTTCAAAAGCATGGCTCCCAGAGGGAAATTACAGCCTGCCGATTGCAGTGACCATGGTCAAGAAAAAGTATAATTTCTTGAATAATCAGTTGTTCTGTTTGCTGCTTGCAGAACGTCTTCGTATGTCACCAGCGGCATCTTGTCTAATTTAAGTTTGCTTCACCATTCCATCATGGCTGATTTATTTTCCCTCTCAACCCCTGCTTTCTCCCTGTAACCTTTGACACCCTTGCTAATCAAGAACTTATCAACACCCACTTTAAATATACCCAATGGCTTGGCCTCCACGGTGGTCTATAGCAATGAATTCCACAGATTCACCATCATCTGGCTAAAGAAATTCTTCCTCACCTCTGCTTAAAATGGACAATTTTTTATTCTGAGTCTGAGCCCTCTGGTTCAAGACATTCCCACTAATGGCCTTTCAGTATTCAATAGGTTTCAATAAGGTCTCCACCACCCCCTATTCTTCTAAACTCCACCAAGTACAGGTCCAGAGCCATCAAAGGCATCTCCTATGTTAACCTTTTCATTCCTGGGATCTCATAAACCTCCTCTGGATCCTCTCCAATGCAGCCCATTCTTTAGGTATAGGGCCCAAAACTGCTCACAATACTCCAATGGGGACTGACAGATGTTTTATAAAGCCTCAGCATTACATCCTTAATTTTATATTCTAATCATCTCCAAAATAGCGCTAATACTGCAAATTTCAACAAGTCAACATTTCAACATGATTAACATCACTTCTCCCATCACCTTCACAACTTTGGCCTCTCGCCTCAAAATGGTAATTAAAATTTCTCAAGTTTCTCATGAAAAGGAAACAGAAATTCCTGTATTTTTCTATCATGTCTTTGTTATTCCAGTAAATGTCAATGCTAGACCTTGGTAGATTATTATCAACTGCCTCACTTTGAATGTAAATCATATTCAATCACCACAGTGAATGGGTTGTATCACACTTCAGACACGTGCTTTGAAGTCATTTAATTCCATAATGCTATTCTTTATCAAAAGTCTGAGAACTCTCAGAAGTTCTCAAGCTATTTTTTGATGACTTTTCAAGAAACGTGTAGAAAGTTACAGGTTAGGGCTTTTGTGCACAAACATCGATTCTCACATCACCAAAATGCCCATTAAAGTACCTCACTGGCTATTAAGCACTAGAATGTTTTGAAAATATGATAGATATTTAATAATCCTATACCTTTCACAGGGAATTTCCCTCCCAGTAAATGCTATGGACTCGTAAATCTTTCTTTTCAGCATATCAAATGTTTTTGATTCTGTCTATAATGTCGGCTCATCATGGGATGACCAGCAAGCCTTCAGCATTTTACACAAATTTCTGGGCGGGTTTGCTACAAACTTGGAAACACTAACTGTGGGAACACAATAACTGTTCTGAAAAAATATGACCCACCCATCCGAGAGTTCAGATTTCAGCCTTAAAAACTCTCCGCTTTCTACTTCCCTTTCGTCCAACCTGCTAATTAAAGCTATCATTTTAAGTGCCTTTGGCCATCAGTACTAATATCTCCAGAGGCTTGTTTGTAAGGCTCTTCACTGAGACTGGGGGTTAGGTCACAATCATTCCGTCACCCCTTTGAGTCTCAGTTGCACACTGGTGATGTCATCTCAACTGGTGACGAAACATTTGCAACCTGACCTCCAGGCTTGGCAAACAACCCTACGAACAAGCAGCTAACCCAAGCTACCAAGATTCTCTTTCATTTGAAATCTCCAGAGGCTGCTTGGCACCAGATTCCTTCAGTTGATACACTCCTGTAAGCAATTTGTGAGGATTCTCCTTTGCTTAAAGTGCGATGTAATGCTTTCATTGCTCTGGAGATGACTTAAAGATCCTATAAGTGATAACAGTCCTCTTTTTGATAGAAATAGTGAGGGAAAATACACCAATCTTGTCATCATCATACTATCAGAATTAGATTCATTATTCACTGACTTACTGTACAGGCAAAATCTGAAAATGGTGAAGCCCAGGAATAAAGCTGCAAAAATATAAGTCTGATAAAGCCACTAAGATGCTACGAGAATGTTTTGATTCCACTGACTGGAGCATTTTTAAAGCTAGTACGGACAGCGTTGATGAGAACTTTGACACAGTTATCGCTGATATCAGCTGATGCCTGCAGCCCCACTAAAACAATCACCAGCTTCAGCAGCAAAAAATCCTGCTGCGTCTGTAGAATGAGGAAGGCTGCAGGAGGGAAGATAAAGGGAGTTCAAAAAGGCCAAGTACAATTTCAATAAGAACTGGTGTGTGTACGCCTCGGTAGCAGTGGCCCTCTGCTCACAGCAGATAGATTTTTTAATGGTGAGGTTCAGGCCTTCTACCTGCTGAGGGATTTCACTGCCATTGGAATTACTGCTGCTTACAACCTCCCCGTGCTGGGGCTGGGGAAGCGTTGCAGGATCTCCACAGTGCAATCAGCAACCTCAAAGCCACTCACCCCGATGGTGTCTTCATTGTCGCTGAAGACTGGAATCACGCCAACTTTAAAACAGACCCGTGAAAATGGGGGACACCTCCCTCTCCCTTGCCAGGGAGAGAGAGAGAACCTGTGGGTTGTCGAGTTCAGATGAAATGCGAAGCTTTTGGGGTAACTGCAAGGTCTGTGTCTTTGTTATTGCTTAGCACATGCTTGGTCTCGGTGAGAGTACCGATGCGCGTTTATTTTTTCAGGTGGGGGAGGGGGATCGTTGCTCGCTGCTGCTTACGCGCGGAGGGGAGCTGGGAGGACTTTAGGGTTCTCACGTTTAACTGTTGTTCATTCTTTAGGGCACTTATTTGTTTTCATGGATGTTTTTCGAAGTGTGTACATTTCTCTGACATTAAACTTGACCTTTGAACTTTTGAACCTTTGAACCTTTGAACCAATGTTCTACCAGCATGTCAACTTTGCAACCGGGGGAAAGAATATATTAGACCTGATTTATATTAACATTCATGGAGCCTACAAGGCTATTCTTACTTGGTATACTCGGGCCACGTATCCATGGTGCTAATCCCTGCATACAGACCACCAGTTAAACGAGTCAAACCATTTCACAGGGAGATCAGGACCTGGCCAGAAAGTGCAACATCAGTGCTGCAAGACTGTTTTGAAAGCATGGATTGCAGCACATTTAGGGTGGCGGTTAGCTACAGTGATCACAACAACATTGATGAACATGCAGGATCGATGACTGGCTACATAGGAAAATGCATTGAGGACATTACCGTGATTAAGCACAACACTGCCAGGGCAAAGCAGGAACCGTGGCCGACTGCAGCCGTTCGTGCACTCATAGGGATTCACACGCTGACTTCGGGGGGGGCGGGGGGAACTGGACAACTCTAAAGGCTGATTTATATTTATGCTTCAAATGTATGCCATAGGTACGGCGTAGCCGCGTACCCTACGCTGTACTCTACGCGAACCCTATGCCGTAGCCTAACGCGCACCTCTCCTAAAATGTAACTACGCGTTGCGGCAAAGCAGACCAAAACAACTGTGATTGGTCCGCTTGGTAGCATCACACTTCCTCCTACGCTGCAATAGCTTCCCATTGGGCGACTGAAGGGCATGGATGAGGACCCATTTTACTGTTAATAAAAGCCTTCCAGTATTTACTCTACTTTCAGTCTTTTGCAGTAATTGATAGTGCGTCACAGGCTGAATGCTTTCTATGCACCAATTGAATGATGTGACATCGAGGAAAGCCCCCTCTCTTCCTGAGGAAGAGGCCCCCTGTCTGGCGGCAACCAAGGTGAGAAGGACCCTTGCAAGGATAAACCCACGCAAAGTGCCGGGCTGGTCAACGTACCTGGTCAGGGATGAGGGACTGTGCGGCCCAGCTAACAGAGGTCTTAATAGACATCTTTATTATCGCTTTGAAACAGACTAAGGCTTTGAGGCAACCACCAGCATTCCAGTGCCCAAGAGAGCAATGGTAACAGGCCTAAATGAATACTAACCGGTGGCACTGACTTCAACAATCTTGAAGTGCTTTGAGCAGCTGGTAATGGATTGTATAAAATCCCACCTTCCAACTACATAGCCTTCTCCCTCCACTGTGTCCTGTCCCACCTAGCAAATGATGCCACATATGCCAGGTTATTGTTCATTGACTTTAGCTCAACATTTAACACAATCATCCCTCAGAGGCTGGTGGGTAAACTGTCCTTGGTGGGGCTCAATACCACTCTCTGTAACTGGGTCTTGGACCTTTTGACAGAAAGAGTCAATCCAAGTTGGCAGAAACCTCTCAAGCTCCATCATGCTGAGGGCTGGTACCCCCCAGGGTTGTGTGTTCAGCCTGCTCCACAGCTACGCTGCCAGATTCACCTCAAACTGTATCAGTAAGTTCACTGATGATACAACAGTGGTTGGCCTCATCAGCAACACTGATGATTCGGCATACAGAGAGGGGGTAGAGAAGCTTGTCAAAAGGTGCGAGAACAATAGCCTGAGACGCAACATGAACAAGACAAAATAGATGATTGTGAACTTCAGGAAGGCACAGGTTATCTACTCCCTATTGCACATCAGTGGCTCTGCCATGGAGAGAGTGAAGAGTACAAAGTTCCTTGGTGTGCACATAATGGACGATCTAGCCTGGACACACAACACCTCCTCACTCGTCAAGGAGGCACAGCAGCAGCTACACAGGATTGAGGTGTGCAAGGCTCCCTGCCATCATTCTAACAATTTTCTACAGGAGTACCATCAAAAGTGTCCTGTCTGGTGGAACCATTGTGTGGGATGGAAGCTGCAAGGCATCGGACTGCCAGACCCTACAGAGGACAGTAAAAACCGTCAAGAGAGTCATCAGGATCTCCCTCCCCCTATTTGTGACACTTCCTGAAAGCGTTGCAGATGAAGGGCCCAGAGCATTGTTTAGTTAAGGATCACTATCTCAGAGGACCTGGCCTGGACCCATCATATAAATATAATTGCAAAGAAAACGCCATAGCATCTCTTCTTCCGCAGTAGTCTGCGGAAACTCAGCATGTCATCAAAAACCTTGGCAAACCTCTATAAGTGTGTGGTGGAAAGTGCGCTGACTGGCTGCATTATGGCCTGGTACGGGAACACCAAAGCCTTTGACTGAAAAATTCTACAAAGGGTGGTGGATTTGTCCCAGTGCATCATGGGTAAAGCCCTCTGAACCATTGAGCACATCTACATAAAACGTTGCTGTAAAAAAGCAGCATCCATCATCAAGGATCCTCACCACCCAAACCATGCTTTTTTTTCTCACCCCTGCCATCAGGTAGAAGGTACAGGAGCCTCAGAACTCGCACCACCAGGTTCAAGTGCAGTTACTGCATCTCAACCATTAGGCTCTTGAACTACAGGGGATGACTTCTGGTCTTCCAAAAACCAATAGTCTCACTTTAAGGACTCTTCTATCTTGTTATTTCATGCTCCTTACTTATTTCTATTTATTTATGTCTGCAGTTGCACAGTTTGTTGTTCATTGATCCCGTTTACAGTTACTGTTCTATAGATTTGCTAAGTATGCCTGCAGAAAAATAATCTCAGGGTTGGGGTGATGTCTATGTACTCTGATAATAAATTTTACTTTGAACTTTGTATCACCCATCCCACAATCTCTTTGACCCACTACTGTCAGGAAGGTGGTACAGGGACATCAGGACTAGGATTACCAGATTGGGTAACAGTGCTTTCCTCATGCTGTGAGTCTAATGAATACCCTGCCTCAATTTCCCTGAGCTGTGCTTTGCAATGTGCATTTTGAATTATATTTTCTTAACTTATTTATAACATAACATTCTGGTTTATGTGCTGTGTGTGATATATGTTGTATGGGTGCACCATGGTCCAGAGGAATGCTGTTTTGTTTGGATGTAGATATGTACAGTCAGATGACAATCAATGTGAACTTGAACCTGTACAATCTGGAGAAGGAGATCAGAGCTGCCAAACACCAATATTCAAACAGGAAAACCAGTTTTCTGCAATTGACCGTGCTTCTGTATGGATTATCCTTCAGTCCATTACCAATTATAAACAGAAGACACCCGATGAACCCTTTTTCCAAAATCCCTTAAGCAAGTTCTACTCAGATTTGACTCACGGATTATACTTCAAAGTCCACTCCCCCCCCCCCCGGTGCCCATTCAGCCAGATCATCACCAAAGCTACACACCCTTTGTTGTCAAGGAGAGGGAGGTGTTGTTGAGTGCTGAATATTGTTTCTTGTTGCGTGGCATGCCAACACCACCACTTCAAATTCCCAGTACAGGTTGACCACCAACTTTCCGGAAGCTGGTGGTTCGGCATCGTTTTAAATTATGAGGCCAAGTATTGCTCACTTTTTATGAAACATCCATTGGATGAAATGAATGCTGGCAATTCTGTACAGACTTTTATTAAGGAATTTAACATGAAGGACATCCTTTGGTTCACTGCTCGAGGGTTGGCGAGGGTAGAACCTAAGGAATAGCTGGCATAAGTTGTGGCCTGCCTTGATGTTTGATAATGTGCCTGAAGAAAAGCTTAACGGTGATTTTACAGGATCTTGTGCACCAAAAGGGAAAGTAGTTGTTCAGAATTTGTTTGTGTATGCAAGAAGTATTACAGGACCTGCTTTCAAAGATGTAGCAGGTAGTCTTAATGAAGAAAACCTATGTGAGTGGATGATTGTCAACGATGAAACATTTGTTGTGCATCATCTTACAGACTCGGAAATTATAGACAGTGTTCTGAAAGCTGATAAAAACACTGCAGGTGATGAAGATGGCAGTGATAATGATGAAAAGGAAGAAACCGAAAGATTTAATATTGACAAGTGAATTGAGTTGGGTGTTTTAATCAAAAGGTTAGAGAAACGTACTTCATGACGGAACAAGAGCTAATGAATTTTTATTTGATGCAAGAAAAATTACACATGGAGAGATCAAAACGCATGAAACAATTTCACTTGGATGAGATGTTTAAAAAGATAACCGAGAAGAAACATTCTTTGTAAGCACAGTAATTAATAAATTTCCATTTAATTTGTGTTTGATTAATAATCCTTTTTAAGTTTCTACAGTAGATTTTTGCCGTTATTATTGCGTAACCTCGTTTAATTCAGCAAAAAGGTTAATCCAGCAGGGCTCAGGAACCGAAGGTGTTGGAAAATTGGTGGTCAACTTGTATATGTAAATATATGTAGGGAATAAAGTTGAGTTTTGATCCTTGACATGAAATTTGTTGTTTTGCAGAAGCATTGAAGTGCAAAGACATAAAATTACCAGGAATTATATAATATAAAAGTAAGATCATATAATATAGTGGAAAAAGAAGGAATAATAAGGTCGTGTTTATGGGTTCATAGATGAAAATCCAAAGTAAGTTTTATTATCGAAATACATGTATGTCACTATATACAATCCTGAGGTTCATATTCTTGTGGGCATACTTAACAAGTCAACAGAATAATTACTGTAACAGAATCAAAGAATGACTGCCACTTCTGATCTGATAGCAGAGGAGAAGCAGCTATTTCTAAATCATCGAGTGTGTGTTTTCTGGCTCCTGTACCTTGCCACAAAGGTAGTAACGAGAAGAGGACATGCCCTGGATAAGATCATGTGGTGATGAGGTAAGACATTGAGGGGTGAAGATGTTGGTGGGGAGAAGGAGATTAGAAACATCCGTTCTGGATTAATCTATACTGGAAAGAAATACCAGGACATTATCAAAGCCAGCTGGGCTCTTTCAACTCACTTCCACGAAATTTGAATTATTGAAGCAATAAACAATAACATCAATTTTGATCCTAAAATCTATAAAACAGAAACAATGTAGAATAATGGGCCTCAGAGGGACTTCTTTCTTCAGGTTGTGCATTTCTTTATAAAATGTGGTACTATTTAAATTTATTAGCATTTGTAGGAGGTATGTATTCTAGATTTGAGCCTAATTAACACTATAAATCTCAGAGTTACACAAGATTTGGTATGTTCGAATTACACAACTGATTGGCAAAAACATATAATAAGTTAACCCCACAAATTCTGATGTATGAAGATTAACCTGTGTAGGAAAGGCTTATTACAGCCGGAATAAGGGAAAATGTTGATTGCTTAGTATGTTTCATTGTGAAGGTCAAGAATGGATATTCTATTCCCCACTCTCAACTGGTGACTGATGACATGCCCGGCAGCCCTACGACAACTACAGCACCTGAGGCAAAGGCATTCATTAAACAGCTAAAATGTGGCAAATTAGCAAGTTGGGACCTTGAAAGATTGCAGAGGTTTTATTAAGCTATATATCAGACATGCCAGCACTTGGTTGAGATAGCACAGTGCCAGGTAAAAGCCAAAGATCTTGGTCTCCTGCCAGGGAAGGTGATTCTTCATCTCATGGTGAGTGGCAGAGGAAGTCAATTGACACAATATATTTACAGTGGAATTCTTCTGTAAGGGATTACACCTTTTGGTGACCTCATGCAAAACAGGAAACAGACATCTCCAGACAAAGAAGGAAGCTGGATGGCCATTCCATGTGTGAAGGATCTCATTGGAGTGTACAGAATATTGAAAGGCCTAGATAGGATGAACTGGCCCGCTGGTGGCGTAGTGGCATCAGCACTGGACTTCGGAGCAAAGGCTCCTGAGTTCGAATCCAGCCAGCTCCCTTACATGCATTCTATCCATGCGGGGTTGAGCGTCGAGCTAGCAACTCGGCCTTGTAAAAATAAGAAAGCCTGCTAAAAAAAGCGCCATCATGACAGCGTCCCGATGACTCCACTCAGAGTTAAGGGCTTTCTTCTTCTTCTTCTCGATAGGGTGAATGTGGAGAGGATCTTTCCATTAGTGGAAGAGTTGAGGACCAGGGGACACAGACTCAAACTAGAAAGACATTCCTTTAAAACAGCAATGAGGAGAAATGTCTTTATCAGAGGATGGTCGAATCTGTGGAATTCATTACTACAGATAGTTGTGAAAACCAAGTCTTTGGGTATATTTAAAGTGTCTGCCAGAGAGAGCAAGATCTCCCAGTGCCACACATTTTAATTCCACATCTCATTCCCATTCTGATATGTCTATCCACGGCCTCCTCTACTGTCAAGATGAAGCTACACTCAGGTTGGAGGAACAACACCGTATATTCCACCTGAGTAGCCTCCAACCTGATGGCGAACATTGACTTGTCTAACTTCCGTTAATGCCTCACCTCCCCTTTGTACCCCCTGTTGTTTATCTATCTATCTATCTATCCATCTATCTATTAATTAATTAATTAATTAATTATATATAATATTTTTCTCTCTCCTTTTTCTCCCTCTGTCCCTCTCACTGTACTCCTTGCCCATCCTCTGGGCTTCCTCCCCCCCTTTCTTTCTCCATAGGCCTCCCATCTTATGATCCTCTCAAATTCCTTTTGCCAATCAACTTTCCAGCTCTTGGCTCCATCCCTCCCCCTCCAGTCTTCTCCTATCATTTCGGATCTCCCCCTCACCCTCCCACTTCCAAATCTCTTACTATCTCTTCTTTCAGTTAGTCCTGACGAAGGGTCTCGGCCCAAAACGTCGACTGTACCTCTTCCTAGAGATGCTGCCTGGCCTGCTGCATTCACTAGCAACTTTTATGTGTGTTGCTTGAAATTCCAGTATCTGCAGATTTCCTCCTGTTTTCACAGATAGGTTCTTGATTAGTTAGGGCATCAAAAGTTATAGGGAGAAGGCAGGAAAATGGGGTTGAGGGGATAATAAATTAGCCATGATCGAATGATGGAGCAGCCTTAATGGACTGAATGGCCTAAAAATGCTCTTATGTTTTATGGACTTACGGATTCACCAAGGAAATAAGTGCTAGTATAGTGGAGTATAAAGTAGCTGTCAATTGATTCTACACACAAGGAATAAACATAGAACATAGAAATCTACAGCACACAGGCCCTTCAGCCCACAATGTTGTACCGACCATGTAACCTACTCTAGAAACCGCCTAGAATTTCCCTAGCACATAGCCCTCTATTTTACTAAGCTCCATATACCTATCTAAGAGGCTCTTCAAAGATCCTATTGTATTCACTTCCACCACCATTGCCGGCAGTGCATTCCACGCACCCACCACTCTCTGTGTGAAAGACCCCTGACATCCCCTCGGTACCTATTTCCAAGCACCTTAAAACTACGCCCTCTCATTTTAGCCATTTCAGCCCTGGGAAACAGCCTCTGGCTATCTACACGATCAATGCCCCTCATCGTCTTATACATGGAGCCTCTGAAAGTAAATAAACAACAAACTTAACAAAATAATGCTTGAATATATCCAAAATGTGACATATTTAAAGGTTTATTCCTTTGTTCTACAGCCCTTCAAAAACTAGAAATTCTTCAATGCAAAAAATATACTCATGGAGCAGAACTGTGTGGGCCTCACAAAAAAATGTTGGCAACATGGGGGAAGGTTATTCTGTCCATATTGGCTCTACATAAGAGCAGTCCAGCTGGTCCCTCTCTCCTGATCTCCATTTTTACATTTCTTTCCAGCATATATTCAGCTCCTCTTTGACTGCTACACTTGAATCTGCCTCCACTATTATACCTAGGAGAGTTCCAGACCATAATAACTTGCTGTGTAAAAAGCTTATTCCCCTGCAGTTTGGATCAAGGTTACCAGAAGTTATATTTAAGCATGTATGATGTATGGTATGCCTGAGTAATCTTGGACCATGTGCACATACAGTAATCTCGCAGAAAGCACTTTTGGGGGCCAAAAGTTCCACAGAGGACTAGATTAATCTCTGTGGTCCCCTGACATAGATTTAGCCCCTCAAAATCTCATCTCCTAAACCAGAGGAGCTGTCTGTGGGCAGATTTTCTCATCAAGGCATGTGAGGAAGGCACCTCCAACAGCGACGAGACACTGGAAAAGGTCACCAGGGTGGGTTGTTAACAGAAGGAGTCATCCCGGAGCCCTTGTCACAGAATATAGAACATCAAACATTACAGCTCAGAACCGGTTCCTTGCTGAACCAATTAAATCAATAATTCCTAATTAATCTAATCCCTCTTCTCTGCATGTTGACCATATTTCTCTCTTCTATATACACTCATGTGCCTATCTAAAAGTGTCTGAAACTCTCCTAGGGAATCTGCCTCTACCAACACCCCTAGCCGTGCATTTCAAGCTCCCATCACTTGCCCCTCACATCCCCTTGGTGCTTTCCCCTCTCACTTTAGGTACAGTACTGCGTAAAAGTCTAAGGCAGATATATATCTCTAGGGTGCCCAGGACTCTTGCACAGTACTGTAGTAATTTTTTTGTATTGCACTGTACTGCTGCAAACAAAAAACAAATTTCATGACATATGTGAGTGATGATAAACCTGTTTCTGATGTGGGTCTCTATTTTGGACTGAGAGTGGGAAGAGGGCAGGGAGAGGGGAATCATGATTGGGAAAAGAGGAAGGGAGTGGGGAGGGAGCAGGAAGCACCAGAGAGACATTCCGTAATGATCAATAAACCATTTGTTTGGAATCAAATGACCTTGTGTGATGTCTGAGGGCTGGGCCTGCACCACTCCCCGCCCCTGGCACTCTTTCTCTGCCACTCATCACAAACCCTTCCCGCATGGTCCACCTTGCCATTCCCAACATCCTTTGCTCCCGCCAGATTTACAAACTCGTTCTTCACTCCACGCTGAGAAATACAGTAATGTGTAAAAGTTTTAGACACCCTAAATATATATATATATCTAAGCCTTATGCACAATAAGCCTTATCAAGGATGCATCTCACCCTAACCATGGACTTTTTACTCTCCTCCCATCCGGTAGGCGCTACAGGAGCCTCCGCTCCTGCACCAGCAGGCACAGGAAGAGCTTCTTCCCTGAGGCTTCGACCCTGCTGAACCTCACATCACAGCGCTAAGCAGTATTGCACCCATATTGTACTGTCTCAGTACTTTTATATTTGTGTGCTGTAGCACTTACATTTTATTCGCAGTTATTTTGTAAATAACACTATTCTTTGCATTTCTGGTTAGCTACTAACTGCATTTCATTGGCTTTGTATCTGTACTCGGCACAATGACAATAAAGTTAAATCTAATCTAATCTAATATGTACTTCTCCTCTAGTACCAGAAAATATCATGCCGAGATACACAAGAGTTTCCTTGGAAAAAGGTGGTTTCAGACCCATCCTGAATAATAGATGTTTAAGAGGTACAGCACCACTGTGGTTAAGTTACTAGACTGATATTCAGCATATTGGGCCATTACTCAATGGATAGGAGTTTCAAACCCACTATAATACTTGAAGAATTTAAAATGTAAGGGAGTTTCGACTTTTATGTTACTGCAGAGGCTAATTAAAATGGCGTCTTTGTTATGTTAATCTGGGGAATGCGGCTTTGTTGTGTTAAACGCTGAGAAAGTTTGCGCTAGCAGCTTGTTTTTGCTTTAGAGTGTGATAAGAGAGTGCTATTAACCAATTGGGATAGTTGTCATGGTTTTGGTGTATTTGAAGATACTGTATGCGCGGGGTTTTGGGGCAGAAGGCGGGAGAGCGAGAGAGAGGATGGACCAGGTGCTGTGAGTCCGCTAACGGGTTCGGACCCCAATCTGGACGTTTGGCGAGGAGACGGAGACGGAGACGGACTCGTGTGGTGCATCTGGTCGACCACCGTTGTTGGTCCCAGGCGGCCAGTCGAGGTGGTCCGAGGGGGTCGCAGGGTGAAGAAGAAGGTCCTTGAGCTCCAACGGTTTTTGTGCACGAAGAGATTGAACTTTGATAAGTGTGGCGCCTTTTTATTTTCCTTTTATATTTTATTCTCTTTTAATTATATAGTTCCGGTAATATCTATAAACTGTAAATCATTTAATTGCATCTAGTGTATTGTCTGTTATTTGGGCGGGGTGGGGTACCTCACACAGCATCCACACAAACGAATTACCCAGTTTGCCGGGGCCGAGGTTGTTTCCCTAGACAACAGCGAGCCGAGCGACCCTGAGGGTGGCCAATGGGGGCTACAAAAATAATAGTGAAATAAATCTAGCCTATATTGCTAAATTATAAAATATTGCTCCAACTACTGTTCCTTCAAGTTAATGAGTGGGCTTGTCAGCAACAGAGTTTGATAGTTTATAGTATTCTCTGGAAATTGTTAAGATCAAGCTTTGGGTTGAGCAGTGCATGATCTGGAACTCTACATAAAACCCTCTCCCTCCCCACCTTGTGTGTGAAATAGCCCACAGCCAATTTTCTTCTGTGGCTTCGTGGGATCTTTTGACTTGGAGGCCTGGATGTTGCAAACATCCTACAGGATGGAGAAAGCTACAAACTGAGACTCCTCCACCGTGAATCTTGAGGCTTTGCCCTTGGCCACTCTGACAACCCACCACTGTCAATGGTCTGCTTAAATGCATTTATGAACCTTTTATAGCCAGGCAACCATTCATACTTGATAATAAATTTGAACTTTGAACTTTGAACCATAAAAGGGATTCAAATGCATTTATGCAGTAAGTTTAAAAAATTATTTAAGAAAACCAACAACAGTTACTTTTAAGTATCTTAAATGACTAGAAATTAATTACTAACAAAAGTAAAATAGAAAATAACTCCCTACTTCCTGCACTTATTTCTTTAATCGAGGTTATGGTCTCTTTACAAGTAAATTTGACCAAGTCCTTGACACCAGCCTAACATAATGTATCTGGCATCTCCACATCAGCATCAGATCCTCAGATTTTTGACGGACATGGAAGTCAGAGAACATCTGACCCATGAGGAGAAGCAGCCAACAGTTCTCAATGGAACTGTGGGCCAGATATAAATTCACTTTGCCCCACTGGGTCTTGAAACCTCTGACCTTTGGGACTTCACAGTTTCAAATTTTTTATTGTTGGGACTTGATATTTCCAAACATTTGGCTTCTCCTTCTGGCTCTCAAGGGTCTCATGAGAAGCAGCTGACAGATCTCAATGGAACTGTGATGTGGGATGAAAGTATGTCTTGGACATTGGCATTAAATAGGCACAAGAGCATGGGGCACCAGTTGTTCCCACCTCCTGTGCACTCTGTTCCATTTCTTTCACGCATCGGTGATCAAAGATGAATCTCTCCTTCAATATAGTAATTATTGATGTGCTGAGCAACAAAATCACAAAGGGCCCAAAAGCACTTCCTCAATTTGTTTGAAGAGATAGAAACAATCATGATACCCATGCCTTGTAATTGAAGAGTAACACTGGATGGTGAGATTATTACAAAAGTCAATGACCCAGTCATATCTGAAAATATGGCAAGGGGTCAGAAATCTCTATCTTAGGATCAAGAGCATCTGGATTTTAAGCTCCATTCAACCTGATCTGAAAGTTAATAGATGAAAGGCTTCAGCCAGTCAATTTTATGCATCGAGCTAACAGATTTGCTCACCCACAGAGGCTCGAAACCTGGTTAAACAGCTGCATTACTAGCTTTTACCAGATTATGTTTCAGATCAGAAGACTGACCCGCACAACTAGCAAAAGTATGTATAATGAACAGGAGCCATATTCCTGTCCTTATCTATCAGCAGCAGATACAGTGAGTCAGGCAGCTATGAATGATCAGAGAATCAAAGGAGAGGAGCATTCACGCTGTTACACCCAAGGGACATTGCAGGGTGATCAGCACCAGTGATAACATCAGGTTAACGTTTGAAATGCCACCCTTTCTAGAGGCAGAGGCAAGCTGTGACCACCTATAGCAGATCAATGATTCGTTTAATTCCATTTGAGTCCTTATTCCCAAACATTTTCTCTCCATCTGTCATGGGCTGGGTTGATCAGGGCCCAAAAGGCACGAACTATTTGAGCGTCCAGGAGGTGTGGTAACCAGTGTACAAGGACAACAAAGTAACTTAAGCATAATTTTTTTTATCATAAAAGACTAAGCACAAATGAACCACACTAAATACGGCGTGGTAAGTTACAACATTTTCCACGAAGATTTCAGGGCTCACGATTCTTAATCTCCACTTGATTGTTGCCGTCGTCGGGGGACATGATTGCTGCTACTGCTGGAGGAAGTCTGAATTCTGACTCATGAAATCACTCTGGGTCTGTCCTAGGCACCGATCAATCGCAATTCCTCAGTCCCAGTGAAAGGTCGTCAACAGGTCCACAAGCATTGAGAAACAAGCAGAGACAGATAAACACTTTGGTCTTTTGTCTCATGCCACTGGTGTCTTGGGGCCAGAAAAGAATCCAGCTGCTATTAGTAAACATTTAGCAAACCTACAGCGTTTAACTTGTAAAGACACCTTACATGCTGCATGCTCATAAAGAGTTAAAGTGTGACTCGGAATTGCTCAGATCTTCATCTAATATTTTCACAAAATTTAATACACCACAACACACCATCCTTTTTGTAAAGAATTAGAACTCTGAAATTCCAGAAATTTCTCCTGCTCTTGATGATTTTAAAAGTAAATCCTGAACTTTTTGACAATTTCTAACTACCATAACCAGGGCCGCGTGGCAGTATAACGCTTTTACAGCATCAATGACCCAGCTTCAACTCCTCCGGGTGCTCCGGTTTCCTCCCACATTCCAAAGATGTACAGGTTAGTAGATCAGCTGGTCGCATGGACGTAATTGAGCTTGTCAGCCCAGAAGGGCCGATTACTGTGCTGTTTCTCTAAATAAGGTAAAATTTAACAAACATCTTCCATCCATTCTTATGCCGCACAATTGATAAATTAAGCTTTCAGTATTTTATCCGCATCCATGCTGAGACTGAAGCTAATCACTATGCAAGTTGCTATTCCAAAATCCTCTTCTCTTTAACCAGTGCAGTAAAAGTATTGAATTCTTAAACTCCCTTAGTCTCCCTTTCCTTCTGTATCCTTTGAGTTTCTGGCATGACGTCAAGTAGTTACCACTTGTTTTAATATAGTGCTATAGAGGCAGAATCTTAATGTTACTAGAGTGGAGATCGAGAGGAAATTCAAAGTCCAAACAAAATGTATTATCCAAGTATGAACAGTATACACTACCCTGAGATTCACTTTCTTGTGGGCATTCTCAGTCGATACAGAGAAACACTATAGAATCAATGAAAAACTGCACACAAACAAAAACAGACAATCAATGTGCAAAAGACAAATTGTGCAATGACAAACAAAAACAAATAATAGTAATAATAATAAATGTAACTCAATCTGATTATGTACATAGCATAATTAAGTGACAAACATAGCAACATAGAAAACCTACAGCACAATACAGGCCCTTCGGCCCACAAAGTTGTGCCGAACATGTCCCTACCTTAGAAATTACTAGGCTTACCCATAGCCCTCTATTTTTCTAAGCTCCATGTACCTACATAGAACATAGAATAGTACAGCACAGTACAGGCCCTTCGGCCCACAATGTTGTGCCGACCTCAAACCCTGCCTCCCATATAAGCCCCACCTTAAATTCCTCCATATACCTGTCTAGTAGTCTCTTAAACTTCACTACCTATCCAAAAGTCTCTTAAAAGACCCCATCGTATCCGCCTCCACCATCGTTGTCAGCAGCCCATTCCACACACTCACCACTCTCTGTGTAAAAACTTACCCCTGATATCTCCTCTGTACCTACTCCCCAGCACCTTAAACCTGTGTCCTCTTCTGGAAACCATTTCAGCCCTTGGAAAAGCCTCTGACTATCTACACAATCAATGCCTCTCTTCATCTTATACAGTACACCTCTGTCAGGTCACCTCTCATCCTCCGTCACTCCAAGGAGAAAAGGCCAAGTTCACTCAACCTATGCTCATAA
Source organism: Mobula hypostoma (assembly GCF_963921235.1). Lineage (NCBI taxonomy): Eukaryota > Metazoa > Chordata > Chondrichthyes > Myliobatiformes > Myliobatidae > Mobula > Mobula hypostoma. The sequence goes on from NC_086120.1 coordinate 33,019,386, forward strand.
CGCAAGCTCCCCAATCCAGGCAACATCCTTGTAAATCTCCTTTGCACACTTTCTGTGGTTTCCACATCCTTCCTGTATGAGGCGACCAGAACTGAGCACAGTACTCCAAGTGGGGTCTGACCACGGTCCTATATAGCTTCAACATTACCTCTCAGCTCCTAAATTCAATTCCACGATCAACGAAGGCCAATGCACTGTATGCTTTCTTAACCATAGAGTCAACCTGCACGGCTGCTTTGAGCATCCTATGGACTCGGACCCCAAGATCCTTCTGATCCTCCACACTGCCAAGAGTCTTACCATTAATACTATATTCTGCCATCATATTTGACCTACCAAAATAAACCACTTCACGCTTATCTGGGTTGAACCCCATCTTCCACTTCTCAGCCAGGTTTTGCATCCTATCAATGTCCTGCTGTAACCTGTGACAGACCTCCACACTATCCACAACACCTCCAACATTTGTGTCATCAGCAAACTTACTAACCCATCCCTCCACTTCCTCATCCAGGTCATTTATAAAAATTACGAAGAGTAAGGGTCCCAGAACAGATCCCTGAGGCACTCCACTGGTGGCCGACCTCCATGCAGAATATGACCCGTCTACAACTGCTCTTTGCCTTCTGTGGGCAAGCCAGTTCTGGATCCACAAAGCAATGTCCCCTTGGATCCCATGCCTCCTTAATTTCTCAATAAGGCTTGTATGGGGTTCCTCATCAAATGCTTTGCTGAAATCCATTTACACTCCATCTCCTGCTCATCCTTCATCAATGTGTTTAGTCACATCCTCAAACAATTCAATCAGGCTCGTAAGGCACGACTTGCCCTTGACAAAGCAATGCTGACTATTTCTAATCATATTATACCCCTCCAAATGTTCATAAATCCTGCCTCTCAGGATCTTCTCCATCAACTTACCAACCACTGAAGTAAGACTCAGTGGTCTTTAATTTCCTGGGCTATCTCTACTCCATTTCTTGAATAAAGGAACAACATCCGCAACCCTCCAATCCTCCGGAACCTCTCCCGTCCCCATTGAAGATGCAAAGATCATCGCCAGAGGCTCAGCAATATCCTCCCTTGCCTCCCACAGTAGCCTCGGGTACATCTCATCCGGTCCCGGCGACTTATTCAACTTGATGCTTTCCAAAAGCTCCAGCACACCTCCTCCTTAATATCTACATGCTCAAGCTTTTCAGTCCACTGCAAGTCATCACTACAATCACCAAGATCCTTTTCCATAATGAATACTGAAGTAAAGTATTCATTAAGTACCTCTGCTATTTCCTCCGGTTCCATACAAACTTCCCACTGTCACACTTGATAGGTCCTATTCTTTTATGTCTTATCCTCTTGCTCTTCACATACCTGTAAAATGCTTTGGGGTTTTCCTTAATCCTGCCCGTCAAGGCCTTCTCATGGCCACTTCTTGCTCTCCTAATTTCCTTCTTAAGCTCCTTCATGTTAGCCTTATAATCTTCTGGATCTCTAACATTACCTAGCTCTCTGAACCTTTTCTAAGCTTTTCTTTTCTTCCTGACTAGATTTATTACAGCCTTTGTACACCACGGTTCCTGTACTCTACCAAAACCTCCCTGTCTCATTGGAACATACCTATGCAGAACTCCACACAAATATCCCCTGAACATTTGCCACATTTCTTCCGTACTTTTCCCTGAGAACATCAGTTCCCAACTTAAGCTTCCAATTTCCTGCCTGATTGCCTCATAATTCCCCTTACTCCAACTAAATGCTTTTCTAACTTGTCTGTTCCTACCTCTCTCCAATGCTATTGTAAAGGAGATAGAATTATGATCACTATCTCCAAAATGCTCTCCCACTGAGAGATCTGACACCTGACCAGGTTCTTTTCTCAATACCAAATCAAATATAGTCTCTCCTCGTAGGCTTATGTACATATTGTGTCAAGAAACCTTCCTGAACACACCTAACAAACTCCACCCCATCTAAACCCCTTGCTCTAGGGAGATGCCAATCGATATTTGGGAAATTAAAATCTCCCATCATGACAACTGTTACAATTACACCTTTCCAGGATCTGTTTCCCTATCTGCTCCTCAATATCCCTGTTACTATTGGGCGGCCTATAAATAACGCCCAGTAGAGTTATTGACCCCTTCCTGTTCCTAACCTCCATCCACAGAGACTCCGCAGGCAACTCCTCTATGACGTCAATCTTTTCTGCAGCCATGACACTATCTCTGATCAACAGTGCCATACCCCCACCTCTTTTGCCTCCCTCCCTGTCCTTTCTGAAACATCTAAAACCTGGCACTTGAAGTAACCATTCCTGTCCCTAAGCCATCCAAGTCTCTGTAATGGCCACCACATCATATCTCCAAGTACTGATTCTCACTCTAAGCTCATCCGCTTTGTTCACAATACTCCTTGCGTTAAAATAGACAAATGTCAAACCGTCCATCTGAGCGCGTCCCTTCTCTATCGCCTGCCTATCCTCCCTCACACACTGTCTCCAAGCTTTCTCTATTTGTGAGCCAACCGCCTCTTCCCCAGTCTCTTCGGTTTGGATCCCACCCCGCAACAATTCTAGTTTAAACTCTCCCCAGTAGCCTTAGCAAACCTCCCTGCCAGGATATTGGTCCCCCTGGGATTCAAGTGCAACCCATCCTTTTTGTACAGCTCACACCTGCCTCAAAAGGGTCCCAATGATCCAGAAATCTGAATCCCTGCCCGCTGCTCCAATTCCTCAGCCGCGCATTTATCCTCCACCTCATTCTATTCCTATACTCACTGTCGCGTGGCACAGGCAGTAATCCCGAGATTACTACCTTTGTGGTCCTGCTTCTCAACTTCCTTCCTAACTCCCTGTAGTCTGTTTTCAGAACCTCTTCTCTTTTCCTACCTATGTCATTGGTACCAATATGTACCACAACCTCTGGCTGTTCTCCCTCCCGCAGCAGGATATCTTGGACGCAATCTGTAACATCCTGGACCCTGGCACCTGGGTGGCAAACTACCATCTGAGTTTCTTTTCTCCGTCCACAGAATCGCCTGTGTGGCCCCCTAACTATAGAGTCCCCTATCACTATTGCCTTTCTCTTCCTTTCCCTACCCTTCTGAGCCACAGGGCCGAACTCTGCGCCAGAGGCACGGCCACTGTGGCTTCCACCAGGTAGGCTGTCCACCTAACCCCCACCAACAGTACTCAAACAGGAGCACTTATTGTTCAGGGGGACAGCCACAGGGGTACTCCCTAGTACCTGACTCTTGCCCTTCCCTCTCCTGACTGTTACCCACTTGTCTGTCTCCCGTGGCCATGGTGTGACCACCTGCCTATAACTGCTTTCTATCACCTCCTCACTCTCCCTGACCAGACGAAGGTCATTGAGCTGCATCTCCAGTTCCCTAACACAGTCCCTTAGGAGCTGCAGCTCGACACACCGGGTGCAGATATGTCCATTCACCAAAATCTTGCTTTACAATATAAACTCATACAAGACACCATACCTTACTATAAATATAAGCCTGATCAAGTTTTAAAGTCAGAGTTGTACAAATTATATTATAACCTATCCATTATTGCAGATAGGATAATCCACAATAACCATCCAGATATAATATCATTGGATAAACACTCAAGAACAACTTGCTTAGTAGATATAGCTATTCCAAATACACAAAACTTACAGCAATCAATAAGTGAAAATCACCAGAAATTAAAAGAGGAAATTGAAAGACTACAGAGCATGAACAAGGTATACATTGTCCTAATAGGAACAACAACAACTGGTGTCTTCCCAAATGTACTACGTAAAGCATTAAACAATTAGTAATACTAATGTCAATCTTCACCAATACTTATGAACCCGGAGAAGTGTGAGGTGGTACACTATGGAAGGACAAACTCCAAGGCAGAGTACAAAGTAAATGGCAGGATACTTGGTAGTGTGGAGGAGCAGAGGGATCTGGGGGTATATGTCCACAGATCCCTGAAAGTTGCCTCACAGGTAGATAGGGTATTTAAGAAAGCTTATGGGGTGTTAGCTTTCATAAGTCAAGGGATAGAGTTTAAGAGTCGCGATGTAATAATGCAGCTCTATAAAACTCTGGTTAGGCCACACTTGGAGTACTGTGTCCACTTCTGGTCGCCTCACTATAGGAAGGATGTGGAAGCATTGGAAAGGGTACAGAGGAGATTTACCAGATTGCTGCCTGGTTTAGAGAGTATGCATTATGATCAGAGATTAAGGGAGCTAGGGCTTTACTCTTTGGAGAGAAGGAGGATGAGAGGAGACATGATAGAGGTGTACAAGATAATAAGAGGAATAGATAGAGTGGATAGCCAGGGCCTCTTCCCCAGGGCACCACTGCTCAATACAAGAGGACATGGCTTTAAGGTAAGGGGTAGGAAGTTCAAGGGGGATATTAGAGGAAGGGTTGGTGCGTGGAATGCACTGCCTGAGTCAGTGGTGGAGGCAGGTACACTCATGAAGTTTAAGAGACTACTAGACAGGTATATGGAGGAATTTAAGGTGGGGGGTGTTATTTGGGAGGCAGGGTTTGAGGGTCGGCACGATATTGTGGGCCGAAGGGCCTGTAATGTGCTGTACTATTCTATTCTATGTTCTATTATGTAAATCTTCAGAAAGCCACAATACTAAGCACCACTAGAATAGTCATAAAGTTCCTAGCAATTGAGAAATGAGTGTGCTTGGCTATGCCTGTATCTCAGGTTTCACCAGCTTGAGCCGAGGAAAAATAAAAATAATAATAATAAACAAGTAATAAATAATATTAAGAGCATGAATTGTAGAGTCCTTGAAAGTGAGTCCATAGGTTATACAATCAGTTCAGTGTTGAGGTGAATGAAGTTAGACGCGCTGGTTCAGGAGCCTGATGACTGAAGGGTAATAATTGTCCCTGAACCTGGTGGTGTACCTCTTTCCTGATGGCAACAGTGAAAAGAAAGCATAATCTCAATGGTGGGGATCTTTCATGCTGCTTTCTTGTGGCAGTGTGTTCTTTCATAATAATGAAGGCCAGCCTGAAGTTAGAGGAGTGAAGTTACAGGCTGGAATCAGCAACTGCAATATTTTATTCATATGGTGGAATTCTCAAAAGAACAAGGACAAGAAAGTTGAGTTTAGTATTCCAGGAGGATGATAACCTTGTTGTGGTTTGGAGGCTTGCCTCAGTGACGTGGAAAGCTATGTTGGTAGGAGTCAGGGCCTTGTGCTTTGGCTCTTGGTAGGGTCACCCATGCCAAACAGGTCAAACGGTAGAGACCAGACTGACAGTGGTCCACAAGACCTCCAGGTTCAGGGGTTCAGCTCAGGGCTAACAACCCTAACTGGTCATAAAAAAATTGTTACCAAAACAGCAATGACGAATCCTGGTATGGACAGACAGAGATGGAGGACCTTCATTGCTGCCCTAAATGCCAACGGCGTAATGGGCAGTAATTAATTAAAGCTTCATTTAAAGGTATTGATTAGAAGCACCCTACTTAAAGCCTCCTTCCTGTTGCAAGCCATTGAAATGCGACCAGCTTTCGAGAATTTTTGAAGTTTCTTTTGTGTCTGCAAAAATACATGTATGCATGGGTCTAATAAAGCACTTACAGCAGATTCACAGGTACATTGCATTAGAAGCAACATTAAAACTAAATTATACAACAATATGTGGTGCAAGTACAGTTCGGGCATTGGAGTTCAGAGTTCTATTCCGGCATCCTGTGCGTGCGTGGATTTCCTGCGGGTGCTCCAGTTTCCTCAGACTGTCCACAGACGTGCCGGTTAGCACCAGTTAGTAATTGGTCATTGTAAATTGCCCTGTGATTAGGCTAGGATTAAATAGGTGGGCTGTTGAGCCAGAAGGGCCTGTTCTGTGCTGTATCTCTAAATAAATAAACAACGAATAAATAAATATGGAAGAAATTACACAATCAGAATTTAAAGAGAGAAAAAACAAAAGAAAATGTGCAAACAAAAGGTTACACCAAGTCAAATAAAACAGCTAGATTTTAAAATCTTCATGACTGATTGGCACAATAAAGTAAGTTGGACAGAATGAAATAAAGTATGACTTGGACATTGAGAAATATAATCAGTCCACAGTCAATTGGTTCTTTGACATCAAGTAAACAGAATATTGACAGATGCAAATGCATGTTACATTGCCTATATTGAATTTGTTAACACGTATTAGAGATCAGCAATTCAATAAACCTATCACAGATCTGCGACCTTTGATAAACTGTGAACATTAATTATATGAACAATGTGCTATACTAACAGCTTGAGCTCAGGAGCTCATTGGAAACCGGTTCAAAAATCTGTAGGTGATTGTAGAGGATCTCTGGACTCTCGAGGTAGGATGCTGAATGGATTTCTTCATCCAGATGTACTTTATGATCCTTCCGCTGAGAGTTGCATTTGGAAAGAGTGGAATGATTGAACTGGTGCTGTCAGGGACACAGGGAAAACTGGTGGACAGTCAGATGAGTAAACCCCAAGCAGCACAGTTCAGTAAACACACAGATATACTGTAACATACTAATACATACACACACAGGCGAGACACACAGACATGTGCACCTGCATGCACATACACATTCCTGCACAAACTGGAACATTATATATGCACTTGGACACACACATGTAGGTCATGAGCAAAGATACACACATCCCATGCACATGGGAAAAATACATAAATACACAGACGTCATGCATGCATGCATGTGTGCGCCTACTATCCTGAGTTTCATTTTTTCACAGGCATTCACAGTAGAACAAAGAAATATTGTAGAATCAATAAAAATCTACTCACAAAGTCTGACAAACAGCCAATGTGTAAAAGAAGACAAACTACAAATTAAAATAACTAATAATGTAATAACAAAATAAGTGAATAAATAATACTGAAAACATGAGTTGTACAGTCCTTGAATGTGAGTCCATAGGTCATGGACTCAAATGGGTTCATACATAAACATGCAGATATCATGCACAAATATCATGTGTATAAAAACACACGTGCAAGCAAATATTATGCCCACACGCAGACATATGAGATGCACAGACAAGCTGTGGTAAACCATGTATATATGTTGTAACTCAGTTGCCTGTCTGGACACACCCCTCTGCTGACTGTCTCTGTGGCTCCTCCCACAGAGTCCTGTATAAAGGTGTTCGCCTTGCCCCTCCCCCTCAGTCCGGGGGCAGACACTCACTGTGGAGGTCGTATTGTACAGCGAATAAAAGCCTTTCAGTATTTTACCAAACCTCAGTCTTTTGGAGTAATTGAAGGTGCTTCACATACACATGCAGAAATGCCAAGAAACTTACCCTTACAAGCAGCAAAACTTTTATTAAAAAATTGCAAATATTGCTTTCTGTTAACTACTTGATAACTAGTCATTAAGCATTTGTTTGGTTATAAAGAACGCCAAGCAGTCCAGAAATTGCTTTCACTGAAGAAACATAAAAGTAATATTGTCGACTGAGAGCATGCAAAGGTTCACAGCCAGCTATTAAATAGCAAGAGCTCCTGTTTACAAGCCCAGATGGGGTTGTTACATTTTAGTGATGCAAATTATAGAGAGTGAGATTGAGAGTCTCAAATGCCCACACACAAATTAAGAAAAACCTTATGTAGGATCAAACATTCAGTGTTTCATTTTAGCTAGAATACTCCCATCTAAGAACACAGTTAACTTTTCACACTTCTTTTAAGCCACAGAGCATAACAATTTAAACTCCTATTGGGACCCTTGCACTGATTTATATCAGCCAGGAGGCATTGTGTACTGATTTACACATACATATAGAGGAGGTTTATGGTCGTGAAGAGTTTTCACAAAGTCTTCAATTTTCTTTCAGTCTCTGCTCCGTTATAAATATTCATTGTGGAATTGTTTTCTTTTCCACTCTTCAGTTCATTGTGTTTCTTCTAGTGGCCTGAAGCAATGATTTCACACTGCCTTGGGTGAGTGTTTCTGACAGGAGCCAGATGTGTACGGAATTAAAATCTGTGTGTATTCAATTTATGCAAGTACAGAATCCCCCCAGCACAGCCTATGGCATTCCCTCCAATAAAATGTTTAAACTCTTGAATTAAACCCCATAAAGTATATTGAACGCTGTCTATAAATAAGTTCCCACCCATAAAATTATCAACCCTTAAATCTTCCACTGTGGTTTTTTTCTGCTAATTGCTGAGTAACTGTTTCCTTGTGGAAAATCCTAATGGCAACAATAAGGTTCAATAGGCATAAACTATACATAATTTGGAAAACCAGATTCTCAAGTGTTCATATTTAAGGAACTAATTTCAGGAGGAACCCAGCAGGTCAAGCAGCATCTGTGGAGGCAAAGGGATGATCGATGTTTCGTGCTGATACTCTGCATCAGCTTACGCCTCCCATATCATAACAAATCATGCAAATTTACAATAAGGAGATTTCCACAGAGTACCGTGAAGAGCATTACGAAGAAGACACGTCAGTGGCTCTATTTCATTAGGAGTTTGGAGAGATTTGGTATACCGCCAATGTCTCTAGCAAATTTCTACAGGAGTACCATGGAGAGCATTCTAACTGGTTGCGTCATCGTCTGGTACGGAAGGACCACTGGACAGGATGGGAAAAAGCTGCAGAGGGGTGGAAACTCAGTCAGCTCCATAATGGGAAATGGCCTCCCGAGCGTGGATGACGTGTTCGAAAGCTGATGCCTCAAAAAGGCGGCATCCATCATTAAGGATTCCCCCCTACCCAGGGCACGCTGTCTTCTCATTACTACCATTAGAGAGGAGGTAATGGAGCCTGAAGAAACACATTCAATATTTCAGGAACAACCTTCTCCCCTATGCCATCAGATTTATGAACAGACAATGAGTCCATGTTTGTTCACTAGTTTGCTCTCTTTTCACACTACTTTTCGTATTTAATTTCTTATATATTTTTTGTAATTTATAGTATTTATGCATTGCACTGTACTACAATCACAAAATAATTAATTTAATGACATATGTCAGTGATAATAAACCTGATTCTGATAAGAAAAAAAGGCCATTCAACCCACTGTATCCATGCTAACTAAGAGTTAAATTCATCTTAATTCTACTTCTTGGTTCTCAGTCTATGGGACAGGTAGTTTTTGTTCTTCAAGTGTTCATCCTTGCACGTTTTAACAGCAATTTCTGCCTCCAGCATCAATTGAGGCAGTGAGTTCTCAGCCCCCTTGAGAAGTAAAATAACTTCTCAACTTTATCCTAATTTTTTAGCCATTTAATTTGAATTTATGCACCTCTAGTTCTTGGCCTCTCAGCTAAGCACTGCTGAGCTGAATGGCTGGACACTTTTGATTTTGTGATTTATATACTGTGTCTTTCATTTTTTTTTTGCTGCCATTTGTGTGAGTTTTTCTGTGCTTGGGGTAGGGGTTGGTTGAACGGGTTCCAGGGTTTTCTTTGTTTTGTAGCTTCCTGTGGGGAAGGCAAATCTCAGGGTTGTACACTGCATACATACCTTGATAATAAATGTACTTTTGAATCTTTGAGGAGATAGAATTAGTTTGTTCAAAGATTAAAGAGCTTTATTTATCACATGTACATTGAAACATGCAGTGAAATGTGTTATTTGCATCAAACCAAATCAGCAAAGAACGTGCTGGGGGCAGCCTGTAGATACAACTACACCCTGGCACTAACATAGTTTACAAACACTAATCCTAACCATATATCCTTGGAATGTGGGATGAAATTGGAGTGCCTGGAGGAAGCCCATGTGGTCATGGGAAGAATTTACAGACTCCTTATAGACAGCAATGGCAATCGAACCCTCCAATCAGAGATAACTGGTGCTGTTTAGTTATTGCACTAACCACTCATACCACCCATACCAAGCCTCTCATGATTGAAACATCTCATTTAAATCTGCCCCTGTCCCATCCTCCTCAGAAACAAAGTACATGGTGTTGTAGCGTGGATGAAATTACCGGAGAGACAGAGTCACTGGAAAATACAAAGCAGCTTCTTTATTCGACACAACAAGGTACAGCAGGCATCATACGGACAGAGACGCTTTCGGTAGAGAGGTCTGCTAGCCCAATGTGGGCTCGATATTTATATGCTAAACACAAAGGCAATCGCTACTTAAAAAGTTATAGACAATGCTTCCTTTTGAAGCTACATACAAACATCACACCTTCTGAATTCATCCTCTTCCTTCTGATGCCAACATGTCTGGAATGCAAGTTAAATCCACAATACATTTATTTGGCATTTTACGTGCTAACATAGAAGACAATTAATTTTATAATGTATAGATAATATTGTCTTCAAAACTACAGCATCAGGTCAAACTACGGCGTCAGAAGCATCTGGTATTCACACCTTTTTAGAAAGCGCATTGTTGTGGACTCAATCCATGGTACTTTGTCAAATAGTCAAATAGAAGTCTGGTGGCCCAAGTCATTTAAGTGTAAACAAATCATCTAGCCCAAAAAATTCACTCTAACAGTACATAGCTCACAGATCACAGCTATGTTGATAGGAAATGTTAAATATTGAAGGAAGGATGGTCCTCATTGGCTAGTAGAATAAACAGGGAAATTGAAATAAGGTCGATAATTGGTAAGGGCATTGCGATTGTGAGGTCTCCATCAGGTGCAACCTTCTGAGAAGGCCAGCTCACAGATCAGTGGACTGCCTTTCTGACTACAAGTGACCAACCCTTCCCTGTGAAGGGTCCATTCGGCTGGTGATTCCCCCACATTCAGCTTCAGTAGCCTTGATGAGTTACACACAAAGGCACCGGAGGAACACAGCAGGTTTAGCAGCACCAATGGAAGGAAATGGAACGTCAATGTTTTGGGTCAAGACCCTTCATCTAGTCCAGATAAAGGGTCTCAACCCAAAACAATGACTGTTCATTTCCCTCCATAGATGCTGTCTGGCCTGCTGAGGTCCTCCAGCTCCTTCATGTGTTGCTCCAAATGCCCAGCATCTGCAGTCTGTTATGTCTCCTGCCTTGATGAGCTTCTGTTTTTTTGAATTAGCAAGATGTCCACACCAAAGCAGGGATCTCCCCCCAATACTGACACCTTCCTTCCCTCTTGATAAATATCAGGACTTTAAGTGTAATTAAATCAGTTCTAGCTATGATTGTTAGCCTCAGGCTAGGTTGCTGGTGCAGCAGCAGGCGTCGAGAAATCCTCAGGCCTCTCTTGTCCATAAAGTGAGTACAAGCCAGCTGCTAATAAGAATCGATGCTTAAAAGTAGAATTAAATCCCTAGCAAACCAGAGCATCTTTTTGCTACAAACTTGTGACGGTCTTTTGAAGCTGTATAATGTGCAGGGGGTGAAGTATATAAATATTACACCGGTCCTGTGTGCCAATACAGCTAGGGATTGGCAGGACCATCCCTGGAAGATATCAGTTACTGACATCGAAATGGAGAGAGTCAGGAAGAATAAAGAGAGATTAGCATTGCAGTGAACGTGGAATAGGTGGCGTTATCATATCAGAGGATCTGTCCGGGGACCAATGCGTAAGTGCCATCACAAAGATGGCATGACAGTGACTCTATTTTCTTAGAGGTTTACGCAGATTATATATGTCGACGAGAACTTTGACAGACTTCTATAGATGCGCAGTGGAGAGTATCCTGACTGGTTGCATCACAGCCTGGTATGGAAACACCATGCCCAAGAACAGAAAAGCCTACAAAAAATGGTGGATACAGCCCAGGCAGATCCCCCAGCATCTTTGAGCACAACTACAAGGAGTGCTGCCACAAGAAAGCAACGCCCACCTTCGAGCAACCCCATCATCCAAACCATGATCTCTTCTTGCTGTCGTCATCTGAGGTACAGAAGACTTAGGTCCCACACCACCAGGATGAGGAAAATTTATTAACAACTATCAGACTCCTGAACCAGTGTGGATAACTTCACTCATCTCAACTCTGAACTGATTCCACAACCTATGGACTAATTTTCAAGGACATTATTTATTTATTCTTTTATTTGCGTTGTTTGTCTTCTTTTGCACACTGATTATTTGTCTGTGTTTGTGTGTAGTTTTTCAATGACTCTATTGTATTTCTTCATTCTGCTGTGCATGACTGTAACAAAATGAACATCAAGGTAGCATATAGTGACCTATATGTACTTTATAGGTTGTATAAAGGTTATATAGGTTATAGATTGAAGTGCCACTGAGGGATTAATGGGAAGCAGCTTTGAAGACAGGCAAAAAGATGCCTATCCTCTGATTAGAAAAGAGGATGTAACTGTCACTGGGTCATTGGAAGATTTGCCAAGATATCTCTGGAGGGGATGCTCGATGCGGTGACTTAAATGACCTTCTACTGAAAAACTACAGAGGGAGCAAATGAATTAAGGAGCACAAATTCAGATCTTAAGACTAAATTTCATGGAGGCAATGGAGACTTGAAAGCTGACTCTAGAAACATGTTTATTCAACAGAACATTAGCACTAAAATATGCAAAAATCTACTGAATGTTGAATGGCCTAGACAGAGTGGAAGTGGGGAGGATGTTTCCAATAGTGGAACAGTCTAGGACCAGAGGGCACATCCTCAAAATACAAGGACATCTCTTTAGAACAGAGATGAGGAGGAAATTCTTTAGCCGGACAATGGTGAATCTGTGGAATTCATTGCCCCAGATGGGCATGGAGACTAAGTTATTGGGTATATTTAAATTGAAGGTTAATATGCTCTTGATTAGTAAGGGCCTCAATGATTACGGGAGAAGCAGGAGAATGGAGTTAAGCAGGGAGAGAAAAAATCAGCCATGTTCAAATGGCATAGCAGGCTTGATGGGCCAAATGGTCCAAGTCTGTTCCTAGGTCTCATGATCTTATGGTCTGAATGTGGTAAGTCCTTGAGGCATGTACATTCCCATTGACATAGTTATGTTGACTGAGTTTATCAGCAAATAAGGCAAAAGCAAAAACAAATATAATTTTCACTGAAAAGAAACAAAACTGCAGATAGTGCAATTCTGAAATAAAACAGAAAATGCCAGCCTCCTTAGCAGGTCAGGCAGCATCTGTGGAAAGAGAAACAGAATTAATGTTTCAGATCAAGGGCTTTTCATCAGATCCTCCAAAGGCCAATCAAACACATTCATCCTGACCTCCAGACACTGGATCTGGACTTGATACAGGATGCCTCATTTCTCTTTGTGCTCTCCACAGTAGACAAAGAAACACGTACAATGCCAGGCTGTAATAGCACCCAAAAACACCATGATATAATGACACATTTAAAAAAAATTATCAAAATAAATTTCATTCATAAAAAAATTCAAGAATAAACCATCCAACGCCTTTTCATTCTTACATTTAGAGACAATGTGTCGTGTGGAGTTTAATTACTTTTCTTATAACTAAAAGCAGTCATATGCTCCCCTGCCTAGGGTGGTACACCACTAAAATAATTGAAGGGCTTCCTCACCCAGCCTGGCCCCTCCCTGACCAGTAGTGGAGAACCCTATACTGTAGTTCCACCTCCCTCCGCCCTGCCACCCACTGATCCTTCCGGTGGCTGCACTAAACTTCAGTGCATCCCACATCACACTCTCCTGCAGCCTGCAATGTGTCAGTTGGCAGCATTCCTCTCTAGACACCTCAAGGAGCTTGGAGATCAACACATTATAGGAAGACTACTGGCAATGTTCCACCATGTTAATTATTTTCCAGCAGCACTTGATGCCTGTCTCTACGTGTGTCCCTGGGAACAGTCCGTAGATAAGAGAGTCCTCTGTCACACAGCGACTTGGGATGAACTGTGACACAGGCCCTTGCATCTTTCTCCACACTCTCTTCATGAACCCGCGACGAGCAAAAGAGGCGAGTGACCGTCATGTCCCTTCTTGGGGATACTGGCGGTAGTAGTAACACGCACAAAATGCTGGAGGAACTTGGGAGAGCCGGGCATCATCAATGGAGAGGAATACGTAGCTGATGTTTTTGGCCTGAGACCTTCATCAGGATTGGAAAGAAAGCGAGAAGAAGCCTGATTAAGAAAGTAGTGGGTGGGGAAGGAGTTCAATCTGGCAGGTGAAAGGTGAGGTCAGGTGAGAGGGAAGTTAGGTGGGTGAGGAGAGGAGATGAAGTGAGAAGCTGGGAAGTGATAGGTAGAAAAGGTAAATGGTTGAAAAAGAAAGAAAATGATAGGGTAGAAGAGAGTGGACCATGGAAGTAAAGAAAGAAGGAAGGTGATAGGCAGGTGAGGATAAGAAGGGAGCCAGAATGTGGAATGGACAAAGAGAAATGGGGAAGTGGAGAGAAATCTCCAGAGGTTAGAGAAATCAACGTTCATGCCACCGTTGGAAGCTACCCAGACAGAATATGAGCTGTTGCTTCTCCAACCTGAGAATGGCCTCATTAAATCATAAGACCATAAGGTATAGGAGCAGAATTTGGACATCTGGCCCACTGAGTCTGCTCCATCATTTCATCATGGCTGATCCAATTTTCTTCTAAGCCCCAATCTCTTGCCTTCTCCCTGTATTCCTTCATGCCCTGATCAATCAAGAATCTATCAGCCTCTACCTTAAATATACAAGAATTCCACAGATTCACCACTGTCTGGCTGAAGAAATTCCTCCTCATCTCCATTCTAAAAGGACGTCCCTCTATTCTGAGGCTGTGTCCTCTGGTTTTAGACTCACCCACCATAGGAAACATCCACTCCACATCGACTTTATCAAGGCCTTTTACCATTCGATGGGTTTCAATGATGTCACCCCTCATTCTTCTGATTTCGAGTGAACACAGGCTCAAGCCATCAGACGCTCTTCATATGACAAGCTGTTCAAACCTGGAATCCTTTTCATGAACCTCCTTTGCAGCCTCTCCAGTTTTAGCACATCCTTTCTAGGATAAAGGACTCAAACCTGCTCACAATACTCCAAATGAGGCTTCACCAGTGCATAATAAGGTTTCAACATTACTTCCTTGCTTCTATATTCTAGACCTCTTGAAATGAATGCTAGCATTGCATTTTCCTTTCTCACCACAGACTCAACCTGCCAATTAATCTTTAGGGAATCCTGCTCAAGGACTCCCAAGTTGTTTGTGTCTTAGTTTTTGTATTTTCTCTCATTTAGAAAATAATCAACCCTTTCATTTCTTCTACCAAATTGCATTTCCATACACTTCCCAACACTGTATTCCATCTGCCATTTCTTTGCCCATTCTCCTAATTTGTCTAAGTCCTTCTGTAGCCTTTCTACTTCCTCAAAACTATCTGCCCTTCCATCTATCTTCATATCGACCGCAAACCTCAAATAAGCCATCAATTCCATCATTCAAATCGTTGACAGATAATATAAAAAGAATTGATCCCAACACAGACCCCTGTGGAACACTACTCACTGGCAGCCAACCAGAAAAATCTCCCTTCATTCCCACTCCTTGCCTCCTGCCAATCAGCCACTGCTGTATTCATGCTAGAGTCTTTCCTGTAATACCATGGGCTCATAGCTTGTTAAGCAGCCTCATGTGCGGCACTTGTCAAAGGCCTTCTGAAAATCCAAGTACACAACATCAACCAATTCTCCTTTGTCTATCCTGCTTGTTATTTCTTCAAAGAATTCCAACAGATTTATCACACAAGATTTTCCCTTGAGGAAACCATGCTGACTATGGCCTATTTTATCATGTGTCTCCAAGTACCCTGAGAACTCATCCTTAGTAATAGATTCCAACATCTTCCTAACCCAGGTCAGACTAACTGGCCTATAGTTTCCTTTTTCCTGCCTCTCTCCCTTCATGAAGAGTGGAATGACATTTGCAGTTTTCCAGTCTTCCAAAACCATTCTAGAATCTCATGATTCTTGAAAGATCATTACTAATGCCTCCACAAGCTCTTCAGCTACATCTTTCAGAACTCTGGGATGTACACCATTTGGTCCAGGTGACTTATCTACCTTTAAACATTTCTGTTTACCAAGAACCTTCTCTCCAGTTATGATAACTTCACACACTTCATGCCCCTGACACCTGGAACTTCCACCATACTGCTGGTGTTTTCCACAGTGAAGAATGATGCAAATATTTATTCTGTGCATCTGCTATTTCATTGCCCCCATTACTACCTCTCCAGCATTATTTTCCAGTGGTCCGATATCCACTCTGATCTCTCTTTTACACTTTATGTATCTGAAGAAACTTTTGTTATCCTCATTGTGGCAGTAGAGGAAGCCATGGATGAACATGTTAGAATGCGAATGGGATGCGGAATTAAAGTAGTTGGCCTCGAGAAAATCTTGCATGTTGTGGACAGAGCAAAGGTACTCAACAAAGCAGTCACCCAGCCTATGTCAGGTCTCATTGATCACCCTGACAGACTCAACTGGAAGGACTGTTTGGGGCCGTGAGTGGTGGTGAAGGAGAAAGTAAGTGGGCAGTTGTAGCTCTTGGGCCATTTGCAGGAATGCATGCCAGGAAGGAGATTAGTGGGGAGGGACAAATGCACAAGGGATAGATAGATAGATATAGAGAGAGAGAGAGAGATAGACAGAAAGAGAGAGAGATAAAGATAGAGATACAGATAGAGATGATAGAGATAGAGATAGAGAGAGAGAGAGAGAGAGAGAGAGAGAGAGAGAGAGAGAGAGAGAGAGAGAGAGAGAGAGAGAAATCCCTGCAGTAAGTGGGGGAATTTGGTGCGGAAGGTAAAGGTGTATTTAATGTTAGTATCCCATAGAAGATGGTGGAATTTGTAGAGAAAAAGTTACAGAGCAGTTGAAGTGATGTTCCAGGCATCCAGGAAGGATTTGACTGGGCGGGCCCCTGTCACTGCCTGCCAAGAAATGTCTTGGTGCTGTTGGTGATGAGGCATTCTACCAGATTATCTGAAAAGACTGCTGAGGGATCCGCCCCACTATGTCCATCGATGTCCTTCCCTTGCAGTGTCTGCAGGACCTTCCGTGGTCAAAGCCATTGGTCTGTAAGAATTTTTCCATGAGGGAGAGGTAGTGCAGTAACATCCCGCTGACTGAGATGTTGTGCGGCAATGGGTCCAGACCCATCCTTCGCAACTGCAGGAACCGATGGAACCTCTGCAGGTAGTGGTACCTTGTGTTCATGTTCTACACACAGCCTAATGCAGCCACATCCGAATGTGGTCATCAAGGTGAGGGCCACATTGGGTATGCACTTTCCCCTATTGTCCAGGGACTTGTGCATTGTGATTCATCTGACCCACTCTATCTTGGATCACCAGATGTACCTGAAGACCTTGGAAATCTTGGAAATTGGAGGAGTGGCTAACAGGCCACAACTGCACCAAGTACAGCAGCCCTGAGGGCATCTCACACCTGATGACAAGCTTCTTCCCTGTAATTGATAGGGATCATGCTCCCCACAATCCCAGTTTCTCTTTTACCTTCCCAGTCTGCTCCAGCTAGTTCTTATTATACATCTCGGAAACACACTTTAAGCTTGGGTGATTTGCAACACAGGTGTTCTGATAAATGTCTATTTTTTAAGCTGTTGTGCAGATCTTTCAATTAGATTCAAATGATATACTCTAAACAAATCATATCAAGTGTGAATCATGAGGCATAAATGTCTGTATGCAATAAAATGAAAATCAGAAACAGTGTTAAGTAAAAAAGGAGGCAAAACAATTGAATTTCCATGAATTTTTATTGAAAAATTCCTTTAGCCTGCAAGGTATTCCTAAGAATTGTAAAAAAAAGCTATTGCCTAAATTAAGAAGCAATACTTGTAACAAAATAAACAATGATAAATCCTTCACTGATAGTTAAAATTGTCCATACAATTTTGTTAACCTTCTTTAATGTAAGCAACACACATCAAAGTTGCTGGTGAACGCAGCAGGCCAGGCAGCATCTCTAGGAAGAGGCACAGTCGACGATTCAGGCCGAGACCCTTCGTCAGGACTCAGGTAATGTAAGTGTTGTAGCTCAGACACCTGTGCCTATATATGAAGACACGCCCTCGTAATTGGACTCCAACATCACTCCTCTACTTACAGTACTACTTCAAAGGTTACAGGGTAAAGGCAGGAGAATGGGGTCGAGAGAGATAATAAATCAGCCATGATGGAATGCACTCTTGATGGGCCGAAAGGCACAATTATGCTCCTATGTCTTCTGGTCATGGTCTCAACCCTACCTTTCCTTAGCTATCCAAGAGCTTCCTTTCACTTCCACTTTTCCACATTGAAAACCAAACATTTTAGAGTCAGGGGTAGAGATGGTATTGGGTGTCAGATTCATGTACACAACAGTGGGCTATGTAAACTTAATGGCTTTAGTCATAGAGATCAAATCCCGCCATGGCTTAACAATATCCAACAGATAAAGAATGTTGTCATCATTCTCTGGTCTGATCTATTTGACTGGAAGATCATGTGGAGCACTGAAAGATGGAATCTAATCCATACAAATGTGAGGTGATAGACTTTGAGGGTTGTCTAATACGGGCAGGGTATACACAATGAAAAGAAGGGATCCCAGAAGCATTGATGTACTGAAGTGCTAAGCGACTCCAGCCATTTTTTTCCCCCTTTGGTCATAACCCATGATCTAACAGCACGCTTAGCTTCTGGACTGATTTGCAGTTTTGCAGCTCTCGAGGTGATGACATTCATTTTGATCTTTGAACAAAAAAACATCTCCAGAGAACAGAGTGCACAACGTTTACCTCTAATCTTAATACTTACTGGGATTGAAACAGTTGGTTGACGTTTTCCAATTTTGAGCTAACTTAATCTTTAAATTTATTGGCATTGAGTTACTAGAAATTAATCACATCATGCGAGAAACTGCCTCCAAATTTATGTCTAAGGTTCTCAAAACATAGAAAACAAAACTCAAGAGCTTAGTATAATTTAGCTTTGTCTTGAGTTAATAATTATGCTTGGCATTGTTTGGTATCCCAAGCATCATACCTGAAAGTTAATGGGCATTCTGATAATGAGAATGTTCATTTGAGGAGAACATTTACTTAAGTACCAATTAATTCCCCATACATTTCATAGCATTAGCTTAATAAGAATAAATGTGTAAAGCGAATGTTTGCTCACCATGGGGGTGTTACTATTAATGAATTTCTGCTGAGCAATTCATTCCCTATACCATGATAGAAATGCTCTGATGCAGATTGATAGTGGTCTTCCTCACAGACTCAGTCACTTTGGCATCTGGTTTTGACAGAAGTAAAGAGAACTGTGACCTTGAGATCTTGCAAGGTCCAGTCCTGTGCTTCTTGGGATTTCCACAGAGACTACAGTGTCAAACAGAACAACTCCCTGTTTGGCAGCTCTTACCCCGATGCAGAAATTGCATTGGGATCAGGTTTGCAAATTGACTGGGTTACTCTTCAACCAAATTCCCACTGAGGATGCGGCCTGTGTCAATTTGCATTAAGGCTGTACACTAGTGTATTTTGCTCTTGTTCATTATGAGCAAGAGCCTAATTAAACATGTGTGACATATATTAAAAAAAACAAGGAAGGGGTCCTTGTTTGTTCCCCTGTTGATAGCCTGGGTGGTTTTCTTCCCAGTGGCACTCTTGCAGCCTCCGAGAAAGCAAGGGAGTTTATGTTCATTTGTGATAATGGCAGGAAAAGGTCATCCTCAGTCAAGTGCCTCACAAGACATCAATGGAGAGGAAAAATTGCCCATCTCTGTCGTGAGTTTCAAACCCTTAAGGCAATCGAATGCTGCAGCAGTATGTGCAAAGCCACACCAAGTTTTTTAAAATCCCAATCTAAAGGGATTTTTTTTAATGCCTGTTACATCACTGGTGTTTAGGGCAACAAAGAAGGGCCTCCATCTCTGTCTGACCTTGGCCTCTCAAATATAGAAGAATTCTTCATTGCTGTTTCCTTAGCAATTTCATTTTACCAGTCAGGGTTGCTAGCCCTGAGCTGAACCCCCAAACTTGGAGGAGCAGGGGACCACTCTTAGTTTGGCCTCTACCCTTTGACTTTTTTGGCATGGGTGACCCTACCAAAAGCCAAAGCGTAAAGCCCTGACTCCAGCCAACACAGCCCTCCAGGTCATGGAGGCACACAAGCCTCCAACCTACAAGATTATGGTCCTCTTGGAGGAATTTGAAGGGATTGAATGAAAATTATTTAACTCTTTCCAAATCTTCACAGTCGGGTTTAATATCACTAGTAAGTGTAATGAAATTTGTTGTTTTGCAGCAATACATAATAATAAAAAATAAATTACAATAAGATGTATATACAAAAAAGTAAAATAAATTAAACAGGTAGTGCAAAAAGAGAGGGGAAAATACTAAGAAAGTGTTCATGGATCTAATGCCCATTCAGAAGTCTGACGACGGAGGGGGAGAAGCTGCTCCTGAAACACTAGATGTTAGCAATGAGAAGGGGGCATGTCATGGATGATGGGGTTCCTTAATGATGGATGCCACCTTTTTGGGGCATCGCTGTCTGAAGGTGTCCTGCATACTGGTGAGGCTGCTGCCCGTGATGGAGCTTCCTGAGTTTACAACTTTCTGCAAGTTTTTTTCAATCCTCTGAAGCGCGCATCCCCCCCCATACCAGACGGTGATGCAACCCGTTAGAATGCTCTCCACAGTATATCTGTAGAAATTTGCAAGTGTCTTTGGTGACGTCCCAATTCTGTCTGATGTTCAGTGCATTACTGTCTAAAAATGTCTCTTCTTTGTACTTTGCAAACAACACTTCAAATAAGCACTTAATAATTCATATGTTTTGTAGCTCTGGTGTGTATTAATGTCAGATTTTCTTTCTATATAGTAAAGCCAAAATTTTCTATTACTTTTTAGATCAAACTATAATACGAATATTTCTATGAAAAGAAAGCAACTGAAGCCTTCTTACCAATGACATGTAAGTTCTTTCTAGCTTCTGTGCAGTAGAGAAGGAATTGTTTAGGGTCTTTGGCAGTAGAACATTCTTCCTATGACAGGCTATGGCATCTAAACTGAATGCTGAACCAAATGTTGTACCCTTTGGCAAGTCGTCATTACCTTACTGCAGGGGCACACTTGAAAGCACATTTGAAAACATTCTAATCACAGTGCTACATTTTCCACATGTCAGAAAGTGAAAGTAAGCGTGACATGGATAACAGCAGGTACCACAGCTGGATTTTCACCTGCCACGATTTCGCTCAGCACGTCTGCAAGGCTAGGTATCGCTATCTGACAATGACTGTGAAGAGCTGCCTCCAGCGCGTCCCACCTTCTGCACGGAAGCCAGCAGCAATCTGCTCTGCGAGGTTGGCACTGTCTCGGGTGAACAAGGTCACTGGCATGCACAACTTATTTTCTGCTTCGTTGCCTTCTGAATGAGTGTTGGCACCATCGGCACTCTCAGCCAGCGTACAGCCCAGTGATGACTGCAGCCCAAACAGATAGATCAGTCAGTATATTATAACTATTTCATCTCCTTTCCTGGTTGCAAGGAAATTGGGCATTTGCCCAATGTCATCGCAAAACTCAATTTCTGAGAAAAGCATGTCCTTGCTGATAACAACCGTAGGATTTGTTCTCCAGCATTAATTCCTCTTCCATGTGCCGTTGCTTCAGTTGTCCGCTGCATTGTTCATAGATGTAAAGACTCAGTGAAGAATATTAGAACCTCCCTTGTCCTTAGCGGCTCTCAATATTTGCAGTGATTTTCTTAACATCTATTATATCAGAAACGACTATTATATATTGCCATATTAATGAAAGAATAGATGCCTCCTTCAGAATCAGAATCAAGTTTACCACTGCTATATGTTGTGAAACTTAAACAGGAGGAATTCTGCAGATGCTGGAAATTCAAGCAACACACATCAAAGCTGCTGGTGAACGCAGCAGGCCAGGCAGCATCTCTAGCAAGAGGTACAGTCTAAGTTTCAGGCCGAGACCCTTCGTCAGGACTAACTGAAAAACGAAGGGTCTCGGCCTGAAACGTCGACTGTAGAGTCCTGACGAAGGGTCTCGGCCTGAAACGTCGACTGTACCTCTTCCTAGAGATGCTGCCTGACCTGCTGCGTCCACCAGCAACTTTGATGCGTGTTGTGAAACTTATTGGTTTGCAACAGCAATACAGAGCGATACATAAAAATACTATAAGCTACAATAAGAAATATATGTTGAAAAAATAAGTGTTGAAAAAAGAGAGCAAAAATAACGAGGGTTGGCTGATTGTCTGTTCAGAAATCTGACGATGGAGGAAAAGAAGCTGTTCCTAAAACATTAAGTGTGTGTCTTTAGGCCTCAGTACTCCTGTCTGGTGATAGAAATAAGAAGAGAACATGTCCTGGGTGATAGGATTTCTTAATCCTACATTGTGTACAGTTCTGGTCACTGAATTATAGGAAAGATGTCAATAAAATTGAGAGAGTTTTACTAAAATGTTGCCTGGGTTTCATCTCCTAAGTTACAGAGAAAGGTTGAACAAGTTAGGTCTTTATTCTTTGGTGCGTAGAAGGTTAAGGGGGGACTTGATAGAGGTGTTTAAAATTATGAGGGGGATTGATATAGTTGACGTGGATAGGCTTTTTCCATTGAGAGTGGGGGAGATTCAAACAAGAGGACATGAGTTGAGAGATAAAGGGCAAAAGTTTAGGGGTAACATGAGGGGGAACTTCTTTACTCAGAGAGTGGTAGCTGTGTGGAATGAGCTTCCAGCAGAAGTGGTTGAGGCAGGTTCGATGTTGTCGTTTAAAGTTAAATTGGATAGATATATGGACAGGAAAGGAATGGAGGTTTATGGACCGAGTGCAGAGCGGTGGGACTAGGTGAGATTAAGAGTTTGGCACGGACTAGGAGGGCAGAGATGGCCTGTTTCCGCGCTGTAATTATTACATGGTTACATGTTATATGGTTAATGCCAACTTCTGAGGCATTTATTAACTCCTTCATTAACTACTTATCAAATATTTGGTATAATAGGCAGAATGATCGATATTATTCTCCCTATTATACCAGAAAGATTGATAAGCTGTTAATTAACTAATTTATTTTGAGATACAGTGGGGAACAGGTTCTTCTGGCCCAACGAGCCGCTCCGCTCAGCAACTCATTTATTCAACCCTACCCTAATTACAGGACAATTTGCAACGACCAATTAACTTACTAAGCAGTATGCCTTTGGAACGTGGAAGGAAACCAGAGCACCCGGAAGAAACTCATGTGTTCACGGGGAGGAATGTACAAACTTGTTACAGATGCCATCAATACTGAGCTGCAAGCGCTGATGCATCGAGTTGGAATAGCATCATGCTAACTGCAAAGGAGACATGATGATAGAAGCCCAAAAACATGCTCAAAAGTGGGGGTTTTAATGGGAATCGTAATGGAGGAGAAAGAAAGAGAAAGACAGAGAGATTTAGAGAGGGGGATTCCAATGGTTATGAGCAAAACAGCTGAAGCCAAGGCAAGCTCACATAAAATACTGGAGGAACTCGGCAGGTCAAGCAGCAGCTGTGGAAATGAATAATCTATCGACGTTTCGGGCCGAGGCAAGTGGTGGGGAAGAGAGGGTGCAGGGGTGGGGCTGAATGTGTAGCCAAGATTGGAGTTGAAAACTTGCAGGGTTTTTGGGAGGTTTTAGGGCTTGAGCAGATTGTATGAATTTCAGAATCAGAGTCAGATTATCACATATGAGGTGAAATTTGCTGTTTTGCGCCAGCAGTGCAATGCAAAGACATAAAAAATATAAATTACAAACATAAGTAAATAGTGAGAAAGAAAAGAACAAGAAGCTAGCATTCACCTGTTCATAGACCAGCAGAAATCTGATGGCAGACGGGAAGAAGCTATTTCTAAATTGTTAAGCGCCAGTCTTCAGGCTCTTTCCCCCAATGGTATTAACAACAGGAGTGTACGCCTCTACTGGTGAGGGTCCTTAGTGTTGGAAGCCACCTTCTTGGTGGTGGGGAGCATGGTGCCTGTGGTGGAGCTGGCTGAAGCTACAACACTCTTGTGATCTTGTGCATCAGAGACACCACACCAGGCAGCAATGTAACAGATCAGAATGCTCTCTGCCACAGAAATTTGTAAGAGTCTCTGTTGATATACCAAATCTACTTCAACAGCAATCAAAGCAGAACTGCTGGCTTCTATTTAGTCACACAACAGTTCTATTACAGTAATCCATCCACCCTTTACCAAACTACTTCTACATAAGTAACATTGTTAAGTTTAACTGAGGAAAATTAGAGGATACCAATGTTTATATTCTCACATTAGAACGGATTCATTAATATTCAAGTAACATCCAGTTGATAAAAGCATACGTTTACATTTCCCTGCATGAAAGTAGTCATTAAACACAGCCTTCTTTGTATCATTTACTTCAACATATGGTGCAAACAGAACATGTTATGATGAACTCCAAGATATAATTTCTATTCTACTGTGTCCTCATGGGGGTGGCATTTCTCTGTTAATGATTCAGCACTAACTGGTATCCAGTCAGTACAACTCACTTACACCAAGAAATGTACAAATTGACTTATTCAGGGAGAGCAATTTGCAGTTTTAATATAATTGCACTGTACGCCACCCTGGGATTAAAAGTCGTCATCGTGGCTCTCCCTCGAGGTCGAGGATGATGGTCTTCATTCTGTTGATCTACTTATGGGCTCTCAAGTGGCTTATGAGTCCAATCTTGGCTTTGAAAGTTCTTCCGCATTCAGGACAGGTAGTTCCAGATGGCTGATCGGGATTTGGTTGTTGCTGCCTCTCTTTCCATTTTCTTCTCTTTTCTTCTAATTCTGCACATCTGTTGGCTTCGAAAGTTGCTGTTCCTTCTCGGATGATGGCTTGCCAAGAGTTTTCTGTCCTTGGCATTGGTTTCCCAATTGTTGATGTTAATGTTACATTTCTTCATGTTGACTTTTAAGACGTCTTTGAATCTTTTCTGTTGTCTGCCTCTTTTACGTTTGCCCTCTTTAAGCTGGGAGTAGAAGATTTATTTCGGCAGACGTTCGTTTTTCATCTGAACAACATGATTAAAAGTAGATCAGATGGATTAATTCAATCTGCCTGACATTTTGGGACGTTGGTATTTCCATTATTGGAGACACAAGTGGCTGCAGATGCTTGGATCTGGAGCAACACACAAAAAACTGGAGCTGTTGGTCTCCCTCTCACTGTGGCAGGAGTGATACCTCACTCTCCCTCGTTAATGAGAGAGAACTTGTGGCATGTTGGGATGAACAGTGTCTTTTTTGTTGGACCCTAGATCTTGGTTTTTATGGGGGCTTTGATGTTGCTTGCATGGCAGCTGGTGGGGAGGGGGATGCTGATGCTTTTGCTGAGGCAGGTGGGGTGAGTGGGAGGGTTAATGCTTTGCTGCTACTTTTGTGTGGGAGCGGGTGGAGGGGTTTGGGGTTCTAACGTTTTTTCTGTCATTCATTCTTTGGGTGTTCTTCTTCTGCTTCATGGATGTCTGTGAAGAGTAAGAATTTCAGGTTCTATACTGTAAACATTCTCTGACATTAAATGGAACCATTGAACCATTGAACAGCAGGCCAGGCAATATCTGTGGACGGAAATGAACAGTCGATGTTTTGGGTTGAGACTATTCATCTAGACTAAAAAATAGAAGGGAGATAGTATAAAAAGGAAGGTGGAGGGAAGTTAGCCTTTTAAATACAAGCTACCTTCCCTCTACTTTTCAATCTAGATGCAGGGTCTTGATCTGAAATGTCGACTGTCCATTTCTCCCCCAACAGATGCTGCCTGACAGGCTGATTTCCACCAGATTTTTGGGTGTTACTTTAGGCTTCCTTTACTGCTCATTTGTTTTCCTAATAAGGTGGTGATAAGACTTGTTCTTTATGAACTGGTGACATCAGCATGATATATAAGGTAACCCCAAAGGGTTTCTAATACCAGAAGTGCATCCTTGCCTCTTGGGTTAAGTATCATTTCCAAAATTCAGCTCAATTTCCGATTATGGAGCAGTAATCTGGAAGCAGAGAACAGTTCACACCCAGCCACTACATCTGCTTTCTGCACAAGAGATGCAGGAGAAATTTCTAAATTTAAGTATCAATCATGCGTAGTTCAGGTGGAGCCACATCAAGATGAGAAGAGATAAGAGTCAGAAGTCCACTCCTTAATGAATTTCACAATCTGGCAGTACTCAGTCATTTGCTTCCAGAATCTCCAAATTGTATTGCAATATGTTTTGCCACAGTTAGTGAGTGGATCTTGTATGAAATTAATATAGAAAATAGTCTGCAGGGTGAAGTGGTGGCAGCGGAACATTAAGTCAATGTTTTCTTTCACTAATTGAAAGCAGTGGGGTGCCACTTACAAAAATTATTTTTCAATGCACAATATGCTATTTTGCTACCCTCCTGCTCACCTATAACTAACATATTTATGGGTCCAAACATGCCAATGTTTGCACGGTCCCTGTTTCAGCTGGTTTACATTTTCCACATTCAGGACGTTTGTCAGTACTATTGGATTAAACTGACAATGGCCAGGGAAACATAAAACTTGCATTCAGAAAACAGCGTTTTTTTTCCTAGATAATTTCTTTATGCTGCACTTAGAAATTCTCTATCCTGAGACAGAATGGAGAGGATTGCAGCGCCTGAACAATTATAAATGATTGATTTTCTGCATGTAATTTTTATTCAGCACAATTCTACTCAATGCATTCTTTCTGCCAAAATACTACACGAGGATGTTGCAGTTTAGTTTTGTTCCTATTGTTCTTTGTTTGACTTCGTTTGTTTAATAATCAACTTTTTTTTTACCCAGACAGACACCCACCCCAACTCCAATTCATGGTAATATCGAAACATTTTTCAGGTTAATTTATGGATATGGTGATGTCACTGCCAAAGTCAGTATTTATTGCCTATCTCTATTGCTTATGAATATGTGGTTGTGACCTCCTTATTGAATTGTGATAGTTCCCTTTCCACAAGACCCTAAACTCAAAGGAAGACTTTAAGCACTACTGATGTAGATATCTACGGATCAGCATCATTATCATCATCTTTACATGCCTTTTCATATCATGTGGACAATCATGGTCTATGATCATGATTGTTCTTGGCAAATTTTTCTACAGAATTGGCTTGCCATTCATTACCTTTTTCTGGGCAGTGATTTTAGAAGAGAGGCCATTAGCAATACTCTTCAGAGACTGGCTGCCTGGCGACAGTGATCACATAATCAGGGCATGTGATATGCATCAGCCAATCATACGACCATCCAC
This sequence comes from Mobula hypostoma, assembly GCF_963921235.1. Lineage (NCBI taxonomy): Eukaryota > Metazoa > Chordata > Chondrichthyes > Myliobatiformes > Myliobatidae > Mobula > Mobula hypostoma. The sequence goes on from NC_086120.1 coordinate 33,046,617, forward strand.
CACCTGCTCCCGTGGCTTCACGTGACCTTGATCGGGGCTAAGCAGGTGCCACACCTTGTCTAAAGGTGACCTACAAGCTAGTGGAAAGAAAGAGTACCTTACACCTCCTTTGGTAGAGACGTATTTCCACCCTGTCACCAGTGGGTAACCTCTTTATAGGGAGGTTATATAGTTTTCATCTACTCTTCAAAGCCAAACTTGCTTCACAGTCTAGCCTCTGCAGTGAGCTTCAGCTGCCAATGCCCCTGCTTCAGTGGTGGGTACCCCTCCCTTTCAAACAGGAGATATTTCCAGCTAACAGATCAGGTTAAACGTAATGATTTTATTTTCCATGATACACAGTTAAATTCAGACAAATAATTCCTAGCACACACTTAACACTTGCAGAGTATTCCTAATGTATAAAAGATTTCTGAATTACAAAAGATTTACAAACTGCAAAGGATTTTCCAACATAAGTACAATTCCTACAAAATGGAAGTATATACCAATGATTTATAGACGAACCATCGCAGAAACCAAAGCTTGAAGAATAAATTCTACTTCTATTTCTTCTTTCTGTTGTTCATTGCTAACAGTCCCCGAACTGTAATGGAATTTATGCTATTTTCTACTCAGTGACATAATCTGCATATGATATTTTCTGGATGCCCTTACCAGGCCAAAGTAACTCACAGTGATGGTCTTAAAAGTTTCTAGTGACAGAGTTCCCAAACATACACAATTAATACCGTGAGGGTTGAACCCTGAGTACACAAGCATCCCAACTTGTAACCATGCTTGACTTGCTAAGTTACATAACCCCATTATCTTGCATTTAGCTCATGGAGACTTTTCTCCTGGTCACATTTCTTTGCAAAGCTATGCCTCCAACTTCAAACTGCTTGCTGCTGACCACTTACATTAAGAACTTTGAACTGGTTCTTGTTCACAACAAAAGCTGTGCAAAGAATATTTGTTAAAAGTTTAACTTCATCACCAACAACTCTGATCCTTATGCAACTGTGCTAGAAAGCTGAGTTCAGCAATAAGCCTCTTGAGCCCTGGAAAGTGGCTATCCACCACAGAATCCTTGTAGACCTTGTAGCAAAGGCATTCCCAGAGTCCTGAAAGGTAATTTTGTGGCAATGATATTTCCAAGTTAGAATAATTGGAACTCAAAGGTGCAGTAATATGGTCTAATTGTGATTTTATAATTTACCAACTTTTGTTTCCATAGTAGCACGAGAGCATCCTTGGTAGTTGGGTTCTCTGCTCTGGACAGACCTTATCCAATATGACTGCATCCTGTGAACCTTTTGAATATCTGGTCATGGCAGAAGTTTCTGACGATATCTTTCATATTGATGTTATTAGTATGTTCTAAGGATAATTTATTTGAAGTTCATCCTGTAGGAATGATTATTCTATGAACTCATTTGAGACATTACTTGATTAGTCAAAAAATTATGTCTCTTGTTGTCAAAATGGTTTTACACACACAAACACACACACACACACACACACACACATACACACACACACACACACACACACACACACACACACACACACACACAAATTTAGATACTTTAATCAAATTGAGCTATGCTTTGAGAGTTTGCTTTTGGACGTTTGTCTTTCTGGTGAATTTACATGGCTGTGATTGGAATGTCATCACACCAAAAATTGCGATTACACAGTCCACATTTAAATTTTTGTTTTCACCTTCAGTGAACTCATTAATTAGTTTTTCAGTTAGCTATTTTGTGTCCGATAATGTTGGTTACTCTGCATGACTGGCCACTGTTACTGTAACTTTAACGGTTGGTAGGAGGGATTAGTGCTCAAGTGTTTTTGATTTGCTTTTCAGCTGGTTCAGCACAACACTGTGGGCCGAATGGCCTGTTCCTGGACTGTACTCTTCTGTGGTGCCATTCTATAAGAAGTCATGAATTTAATATCACCCAGTATTTTTCGTGGATTATGTCTTGAAACTAATGGAGTTCTTGGTAAAAGGAAAATGGCTGAGTTTGTTCCCATGTGTGTACCTATCCATTATGGAACTATTTATTATTGTGTCATACTGCATTTCAACTGGTTGATTGCTATTTGTTGCTGCTTTAACTTGTTACAGACCCCATTTCATGTTTTCTAGCTCGTAGGACTTCCTCACTGTAATGGGGCTGAACTGACCATCTTGTTCTGGTTGAGCACATCGGCTTGGATTTATAAGTCCTTTCCTCTGATACCTGCGCGACTTGTCACCTTAAAGCCACGACAGTGTGATGAATGGCTGCCATCGCACAGATCACAAGAATTTGCACAACTTTCCCCCATGAGAAGCAAACCTTTTCAGGGGTAATGAAGTTTTCACTTCAGCTTGTTGCCTTTATAAACTTGCAGTCTCACTGGTACATGGAAGAAGCTCCTGTGGATTTAAATAGATTGGTGGACCGCTTTGCTCTGTTTGCAACTGGAAGGATTTCCGGTGGACAACCATTTTAATTCCACTCCCCATTCCCATTCTGACACGTCAGTCCATGGCCTCCTCTGCTGCCACAATGAGGCCACTCTCAGGTTGAAGGAGCAACACCTCATATCTTGTTCGGACAGCCTGATGGCATGAGCATCAATTTCTCCAACTTCCAGTTATTTATCACTCTTCCCCCTTCTCTCCTTTTCCATTCCCCATTCTGGCTCACTCTTATCACTTCGCTTCTCCACACCTGCTTAACACCTCCTTCTGGTGCCTCTCCTCCTTCCCTTTCTCGCATGGTCCACTCTCCTCTCTTACCAGATTCTTTCTTCTTCAGCCTTTTACCTTTTTCACCTATAACCTTCATGTTTCTCACTTTATCCTCCCTACCTACCTTTTCCCTCACCTGCCAACACCCTTCACCATCCAGTCCCAAGGAGGGCTCTCGGCCTGAAATGTCAACTCTTTATTCCTCTCCATAGATACTGCCTGAGCTGCTGATTTCCTCCAGCAGTTTGTGCCTGTTACTTTGCATTTATATGCCTTTTCATTGAATTTGCGACTTTACAAGACATGATAAATGTAAGATTGCATGCTTAACATCTAAAGTCTCTGGGCCTGCACTCGCTGGAATTTAGAAGAATGAAGGGGGATCTCATTGAAACCTGTCAAACGTTGAAAGGCCTTGACAGAGAGGATGTGAAAAGAATGTTTCCTTTGGCAAGGGAGTCTCAGACCAGAGGGCACAACCTCAGAATAGAGGAGAACCCATTGAGAACAGAGATGAGAAGGAATTTCTTTAGCCAGAGTGTGGTGAATCTGTGGAATTCATTGCCAGGAGTCTCTCTCCAGGTTACAAGTGCTATGACCTGAAAATATATCTATAAGGCCATAAGGCATAGGAGCAGAATCAGGCCATTCGTCCCATCAAGTCCGCTGCGCCAATCGATGATGGCAGATTTATTTTCCTTCTCAGCTCCGCTGTCCTATTTTCTCCCCTTAAACTTTGACACCCTTACTAATCAAGAACCTATCAACCTCCGTGCAACATACACTCAATGACTGTCCTCCACGAACACGAGGAATTCTGCAGATGCTGGAAATTCAAGCAACACACACAAAAGTTGCTGGTGAACGCAGCAGGCCAGGCAGCATCTCTAGGAAGAGGTACAGTTGACGTTTCGGGCCAAGACCCTTCGTCAGGACTAACTGAAGGAAGAGCTAGTAAGAGATTTGAAAGTGGTGCGGGGAGGGGGAGATCCAAAATGATAGGAGAAGACAGGAGGGGGAGGGATGGAGTCAAGAGCTGGACAGTTGATTGGCAAAGGGGATATGAGAGGATCATGGGACAGGAGGCCCAGGGAGAAAGACAAAGGGCAGTGGGGAAGCCCAGAGGATGGGCAAGGGGTATAGACAGAGGGAGAAAAAGGAGAGAGAGAAAAAGAATGTGTGTATATAAGTAAATAATGGGTGGGGTACGAGGGGGAGGTGGGGCATTAGCAGAAGTTTGAGAAGTCAATGTTCATGCCATCAGGTTGGAGGCTACCCAGACAGAATATAAGGTGTTGTTCCTCCAACCTGAGTGTGGCTTCATCTTGACAGTAGAGGAGGCCGTGGATAGACCTATCAGAATGGCCTGATTCTGCTCCTATGCCTTATGGTCTTAGGGATATATTTTCAGGACATATCAGACACAGCAGTTTCTGGCGATGAATTCCACAGATTCATCACCCTCTGGCTGAAGAAATTCCTTCTCATCTCGGTTCTGAAGGGCCATCGTTCATTTTAAGGCTGTGCCCTCTGGTCCTAGGAAACATCTAAACTATAGGAAACACCCTCTCCATGTCCACTTTACCTTGGCTTTTCAATATTCATTAGGGTCCTTCCTTGTTCTTTTTTCATTGCACAAAAGCCTGAGTCTCCCTATGCCGGTAGGAACATGAACAGCAGAAGGATTGCAGCTATTTACGAGGACAGCTCACGGATACTTTGGGACGGATGACAATAGCAGAATTATCCAGCAATATCCTCATCTTTTGGAGAATTAGTAACAATTAGGATAGTGTGTGATTGGAGTGGATCTTACCTTTAAACAAATTAAAAGTTGATTAATTAATGAGCCGGACAGGGAAGATATGCCAATCTCACGCAGAACTTCTGCTTATAAATTGGCAGGTTCACTTGGATCTCTTGGTTTTTAGGCACTTAACAGAGTGAATGCATGGCTCTCCGGAGCCCAAGTTTAACACCAACTGTCCACTCCAATTAACAGCTGGCACTAGGATATTGGCACTGCACTGTGGACTTCCCATAGAGCTTAATGAGGCAGCACAGATTTCTTCAAATTTCCCAAACCTTAGTCTGGGAGGTCTGCCCATTGGGCCTATTCCAGTATAACCACCCCATAGAAATCAATGGGAAGGAATTGATTGGAGAATGACAAAGCTTTAGTACTTGACTCAATACAGTTAGTTTAAATGTATGAAATTGCTTTAATGTGAGTGTTTTCACTTTTTTAATGTTTTAATAATTTTCAGGTTGTTAACACTTCCAGGGTCTTTTTGAGCATGAGTATCAAAGATGATTACAAACATTCAATTTAGACGGCAGTTTTGATAACCAGTGAGCCTAGAAGGAGGGGCCTCATCAGCGGTCATTCACACTGGGACAGATCCTGTGCTGGAAAAACCAGCCAGGCTCAAGAGCAGGAACCAGCATTTTATAGGTGGGCTGATGATGTGCACCACTTTATCATTACCTCCTGCTTCCCACAAACCTACACACCTATTATTTATGGAACCTGTTCATTGGAGCCTATTGCACATCAGTGCATATCACTGTCTGTGTGAATGTGTGTGTTGTGCGGATAGGCTTCTGTTTACAACTACGGTCAGTGTGTGTTCCTTTGTTATTGTACACCTGTGTCACATTGTGCATTTGTGTGACCTTGGAATGAAACGTGTGTGTGTGTGTGTGTGTGTGTGTGTGTGTGTGTGTGGAGTATGTTATGAGTGTGTTTTCTCTATGGGCTTGTGTATGAGCATATTGCGTGTGCATATCTGTTGTGTTTGCATGCATTTGTGTGTATGTGTGCTCAGTTGTATTAAATAATGTACAGCCCACTCACTTTCTCTGGTTAGTTCATGATCTGTCTGTTGGGACTGTCATCTGAGATGTAGGCAAGTTATGTCTAGACATTCCTCTGAAAGCCATATTCGGCCCTGACTGTATAAACCATGATCACTCACGGTGCCAGGAGTAGATGAAAAAAAAAGTGTATTTAGTCTATGGACTATGATACGTGGGCTTGGTTTGTTATTCTTCCTTTTCAGAAGAAACTATTTGAAGTTCAATAAAGTAGCTAATGTTTGGTTATAGAAATCACCTCTTCTCCATGGATTGTCACCTTGTTGTGGTGGAGAAGCTTGTGTGGTCCTGTGATCCCGAGAGCAATGCCGTCTGGAGCTATGCTCCTGGTAGGGTCACCCATGACGGTAAGGTCGAGGGTGAGGTCCCTGACAAAGAACAATCCAACCAAGACCTCAACGGTGGAACAGGCAGACAAAGTTACTTCGTACTCAACAGCTGTGAAGTCGGATGAAGGCTGCAACAAATCCATCAGCTCCAATCGTCGTGGTTTCCATGCCATTGGAATCAGTTGGTTGATTTGTGAAGTATCGTGTGCTTCTTGGAGTGCAACATCAAGTACACGTTAAACAAATACACGCACAGGCTTCTTCACTCTGTGGGCCACTTCTTCAGAACCAAGACCATCATCCTCGACCTCGAGGGACAGCCACGACGATGACGATAGGAATCACCCTGGTATTAACTTGCCATCCATAAAATAAAGCGGGTATCCATGCTGTGAGGTTGGAAAAGGATGTGAAAGATATTATGGCACAAAATGCTGGAAGAACTCAGCAGGTTAGGCAGCATCTATGGAAATGAATAAACAGTCGATGTTTCAGGCTGAGATCCTTCTTCAGACTGAGGAGGAAGGAGGAAGATGCCGGAATATAGAAGTGAGGGGGGTGGGGAAGGCTAACTGGAGGGTGATAGGTGAAGCCAGGTGGGTGGGGAAGGTCAAGGGCTGGAGAAGGAGGAATCTGATAGGAGAAGAGAGTGGACCATAGGAGAAAGGGAAGGAAGAGGGGACCCAGGAGGAAGTTCCCCCTTCCTTCTCAGTCCTGAAGAAGGGTCGCAGCCTGAAAAGTTACTTGTTTATTCATTCCCATTGATGCTGCTTGACTTGCTGAGCTCCCCTAGCATTTTGTGTGTATTGCCCAGGATTTCCAGCATCTGCAGACTTTCTCAAGCTTGTGAAAGATATTATATCCAGTTTGGATCACAAGTTCCTTGCTGATATATCTTCTGGATTCTATTGTCCTATAATTCAATATTGGAATTACTTGTAATACTTCTGAATATAAGAAACATGGACTATTGATACTCTTATGTTCAAGACAAGCATAATCTATTATCATTATGTTATTATTAATATCAAATCTATTATCATTGACAGATGTGGTGAGATATGTTGCTTTGCAGCAGCAGTACAATGCAATAAATAAAAGATACAATAAAAAAAGTATAAAAAATAAAATAAATCTCAAAAAGAGAGCAAAATGGTAAGGTAGTACTCATGGGATCATGGACTCTTCAGAACTCTGATGACAGGGGGAAGAAGCTGTTCCTAAAATGTTGAGTGTGCGTCTTCAGGTTCCTGTACCGCCTCCCTGATGCCAGTAATTGGAAGGGGGCCTCTCCTGGTGGGTGAGAGTCCTTAACGATGGATCTGGGACAATGTTGCAAGGTACTTGGATTGAGTGTCTCTTCAGCTGTGGCCATCCCTGACTGACAGCTTTCCTAAGTGACAGCTGAAAGTTGGTTATTACCACATTTTCACAGACATATCAATGGTCTTACAATACTGAACCTTAATCCCAAAAAAACACTTTAAAGTTTGCATTAAAACTAAAATACTGCTTCGATTGGGATACTTTAATAGGAGTTTTGTCTCATGGCTGTAATTGGACTAGTCATCCCAAGGTCTGGATTGATCATTTGGAAGCAAGACATCTGCTGAGTTTAAATTCAGATACTTAAGTAAGTGTAGAATAAAACGTTAGTGTTATTAATAAAGACAAGGAAACAAATGGACTCTCAAATATCCTAGAGACAAAACCAAAGTAAATTTATTATTGAAATATGCATATGTTACCATGTGCAACCTTGAGATTCATTTTCTTGCAGGCATTTACAGGAAAATGAAGAAATGCAATAGAGTCTATGAAAAATTATACATAACAAAGACTGACAAACAACTCAGGTGCAAAAGAAGACAAATCTTGCAAATAACAAAAAAAGTAAATAAATAAAGCTGAGAACATGCACTGTGGAGTCCTTGAAAAGGAATTTATAAGTTGTGGGTGGGGTCAGTTCAACTTTGAGGTGAGTGAAGCCATCCACTTTTCCAAGATTCCAAGGAGGGATATCTGCTATCCTTTCCTTTTCCACCCTTCCACAATCTAGTCCTGGAGCATCTTAGCTGACACTTAACTGTCCTCTGAAATAGCCTGATGAGATATTCATTTCAAGGGTAATTATGGATGGACAATAAATGCCACCCTGGCTAATGATATCTATAATACATGAATCAATGCATCTACATCAATGCTTCTACAACACTTTAACTTGCATTAAGATAAACTGCATCCAAAGTAAAGGTTCATTTACCACAAGACAATCCAGAGGAGGTTTATGAGAATGATCCCAGGAATAATAGGGTTAACATATGAGGAGCATTTGATGGCTCTGTGCCTGTAGTTAGGCATCTGTTAGTCTTGCGAGACCATGGATCTGCGCCTGGAAAGTCTTCACTCTCCAGAGCACAGGCCTGGGTAAGGTTGTATGGAAGACCAGCAGTTGCCCATGCTGCAAGTCTATCCTCTCCACGACACCAATGTTGTCCAAGGGAAGGGCATTAGGACCCATACAGCTTGGCACTAGTGTCGTCGCAGAGCAATGTGTGATTAAGTGCCTTGCTCAAGGACACAACACGTTGCCTTGACTGGGGCTCGAACTCACGACCTTCAGGTCGCTAGTCCAATGCCTTAACCACTTGGCCACGTGCCCACACTAATGAGCATTTGATGGCTCTGGGCCTGTATTCACTGGAGTTTAGAAGAATGAGGGAGGACCTCATTGAAACCTATTGAATATTTGAAAGGCCTTGATTGAGTGGATGTCGAGAAGATGTTTCCTACAGTGGATGAATCTAGGACCAGGAGGTACAGACTCAGAATACAAGGATGTCCCTGTAGAACAGAGATGAGGAGGAGTTTAGCCAGAGGGTGGTGAATCTGTGGAAATAATTGCCACAGATATCAGTGGAGGCCAAGTCACTGGGTATATTTAAAGCAGAAATTGATAGGTTCTTGATAAGCAGTATTGCATCCGTATTGTACTGTCTCAGTACTTTTACATTTGTGTGCTGTAGCACTTTTTTTATTCGCAGTTATTTTGTAAATAACGCTACTCTTTGCATTTCTGGTCAGATGCTAAATGCATTTCATTGGCTTTGTACCTGTACTCGGCACAATGACAATAAAGTTGAATCTAATCTAATCTAAGTAAGGGCGTCAAAGGTTATGGAGAGAAGACAGGAGAATGGGGTGGAGGTGGAAAAGGTTACGGGGAGAAGGCAGGTGAACGGGGTTGAGAGGGAAAACAAATCAGCCATGATGGAATGATGGAGCAAACTCAATGGGCTAAATGGCCTAATTCTGCTTCTATGCCTTGTGGTCAAATGGTCTTATGAATCTTCAAGCTGCTGTTTGGGATCTGTACCAATGTACAGTAATCTACTAAAGCGTTAACAAAATGATTGGAGATATCTGCAATGGGAGACGGCTGGTATTAATAAGTATTTATATCAAAATGCCATCAAAAGAGCAGTCAATGAAACACTAACTTCTCATCCTTCAGTTAATGACTGAGATCTTCTATCTACTGACAAGCCGCCAGATTTACACCAAGATCATCACCAGGAACACAACATATTTTTAGAAATGAAATTTAGGATTGTGTAAAATTGGTTGGATTTGCTGTCATTTCCCATTAACTAATATTATGTGATATTCTGCGTGCTGCAGTTTGGTGGCTTGCTGCCAGTACTCTCACAGTAAATGTGATGGTTTCTTGGAGGCCAAGTTAAGGCGAGATAATTTATCATTTCTGCACCTGACAGCTTGTCGACAGTGGTTAGGCTCAGCTCTAAGTAACAGGTCTCTATCACTCTCATTGCACATTATTGCACACGTCTGTTCTGTGGTAACAAACCTGCTGTAAGGAAGAGTGTGTACGGCTGCATTACAAGATCAAGGAAAATGCCAACGTGCTAAGTAGTCCTTGAAAAAAATCAGAAGTGGAAGAGTTGGCAAGTTGGAGCTGTTTAACTTTTTAAGGAGAATTTATTTATTTCAGTTGATTCTTGAGGGATCCCTGTTGCACATTGCCAAGACATTGGCTCTTTGAAGGGAAAGGAAATAGTGTTTACAGAGCAACTTATAATGCTTCCAAGAACCCTCCCTCAGCAGTTCACCTATTGCTGACTTGATGTCACCATTGACCAGAACTTAACAGGCAAAGCCACTACTGCTGCCACATGGTGGATCAAAAACTGGGGGACCTGCACCTATGATTCCCCAAAGCTTTTCTACCATCTGCAAGGCTGATGTTAGGAATGTGATGGAATGTCCTCCATTTGCCTGGATTAATGAAGGTCCAACAATTGCTGATGCTTGACACAGTTCAGGATAGAGCAACCCTTTTGTTTGGCAGACCATCCATCATCCAAAATATCCATTCACTCCACTGCTGGAACAATTGTCAGAACCCACTAAGTCAGCAACAATTCAAAGCTGTGACCTCTGTACTCAGAAGGACAAGGGCAAGACCTGTAGGTTCCACTCCAAGCAATGCATCATGATTAAGAAACTTTAACACCACCATGCTTAAATTCTGAACATGCTGCTCATCAACACCATATGTTCACCCGATGGACTAAAGCAGCTTCTCATGTGTAAATAAAGATAGATGATAACTAATGGCCTTCAAGGTATTGTATCTTAACATACAAAATAGTGAGGGTGGGGTATCCCTTAATAACTTTATTTATTTTCATGCTGATAAGTGGATATACCCGCAGTTCTTACAGAGAGCAACCAAAATGACACCTGTCAAATATCAAAACAGAGACATAAAATAAGCCTCCAAAGTAGACTGACCCCTGCTGGCTTGGAGGAGAACACTTAACTGCTGGATAACTGGAGAAGTGCCTCGACCCGAAACGTCAACTGTTTATTCATTTCCACAGATGCTGCCTGGCCTGCTGAGTTCCTCCAGCATTTGTGTGTCTGTTGCTTTGGATACATTCAGTTATATATCATGTACAGTACATAATTTACTGGAGGCAAAACCACTATCAACAGTAAAAGAATAACTCAAAACAGTTATCCTTGCATAAATCTTCACACGAAGCATAACGACTATCCTTTCCAACATAGAAGTAGAGGGCAAAGAAAATATAAAAGGAACTGATGAAAAGTTATTTTGCCCAAAGAATATTGGGAAATCTAGAATTGGTTAAATATAGAATAAAATCTGGAATCATCACATCGATTCAGTGATTGGAACACTCATACCGGACGTTGAAATGTCCCATAAACATTATTCAGATGAAGGAGCAATAAACTTATTCGTGACTGTGTTTGCTTGAAGGAATAGTGTTGGCAGAAGAGAAGCATTTACTTTTCTTCAGTTGTTTCACAGAATCATTAATATACACTCAAGTTGACAGATGCTCCATCAATTTAACAACTCAAGAAAAGACATAAGGACCTCATCTTACTCACTAGTTTATCAACTGCCAGTGATACTCATCCTTGCAGATTTGTAGCATTATGGTCCACAAATCCCGCTCGTGTATCACGTACCTAAGTTGTCTATAACAGCCGAACAGCATGGGTGACAGAGATGAATTTTACACAGAATGCTGGAGGAACTCAGCAGGTCAGGCAACATCTATGGTGATGAAGGATTCTGATGAAGGCTCTCGGCCCGAAATAATGGCTCTTTATTCCTCTCCATAGATGCTGCCTGGTTTGAGTTCCTCCAGCATTTAGTTGCCCTGGATTTCCACCAGCTGCAGAATCTCTTGTAAGGTGAATTTCACAGCCCATGTATCTTCTTTCCAAACCAGACTGGCAGCTCAGTGGGGTGAAATGGACCTGGCAGATAATTCTTTGTGGATTTAACTTTAGTAAGACATTCTTCGAGAAGCTCAGATGCATATTTATTTAAAATGAATGTATATTTTCTCATTTCACATAAATGAAAGCTACGTATGTATTTCTATTATTTGTCTTCTTCTTTTTCAATGCCAAAGGATTGGTGAGTTAGGTGGACCTCCAGTACTCTCTTCAGGTATCAAGGTGGATGATACTAATTTATTTATTGATGCAGCCTGGAGAAGGCCCTTTCAGCCCTTCAAGCCATACTGCCCCAGCAACTCCACACCCCTGATTAACCCTAATCTAATCGTGTGACAATTTACAATGACCAATGCACCTACCCGGTACATCTTCGGACAATGGGAGGAAACTGGAGCACCTGCAGAAAACCCTCACATTCCACAGCGATGATGTACAGAGACTCCTTACAGAACAGCAATCAGAATCGGACTCCGAACTCCGAAGTGCGCTGAGCTGTAGTAGGGTTGCGCTAACCTCTACGCTACCGTGGTACCCAATTATTGCTTTCTAGGAAGCACCATAGGTTAACACAATCAGTACACCCAGCAATAAGTAGGAACATTGGGCTGGAATAACTTCCTTTTCCTAACCCCTGTGTATTCAGATCAATAGTAACAGCTATGAGGTCACAGTATTTTCTGATTTTCTTTTGGTTGGATAACTTGAGACCTCAGATACTTCCAAAATGGGCAGTTTTAAATTGTTCATATGGTGCATGTTTTTGTATAAAATTTAATTGAAAAGAATATTTAACAGGCTGTTCTTATCAGCTGGGGCTCATTTAGTTTCCCCCTCATTCCTGAGTCAGGATGTTGTGTGTTCGAGTGCAGGTACAGAGGCAGGAGCTGTAGCCTGATGCTGTTCAGTGCATCATTAAAAGAGAGTTGCAAATATCTCATTTGGTTAAAACCTAAAACAAAGGCAATACCTGGCCCATTAAGTGGATTTAAACAATCTCTCACTTTTGTGAGAAGAGCGGGGAAAATCTACTCAATATCTATCCCTGAGTCAACATCACAGATGATTTGGCCATTATTGTTTGTGGGAGCTTGCTCTGTACAAAGTGGCTGCTGTATTTCCTATATTATGATAGTCAGAATATTTCAGATGTTCCTCAATGGCTGTAATATAGTGTAAGACATCAGATAAACATCAATGTAACTTTCTTTTTAAAGCTCCATCTTCAGTCGCTGACTGGGTCAATTCAAAGCGCTCAAACTCTAATATGATCACCAGAATCAAAGACTCGTATAACACAAGAATGGGCCTTTCTGTCTATCCTGCCCAAGCTGACCATCTAGACTAATCCTATATATTGTACCAGCATGTGCTCCTCAGCCTACCATGCCTTGACAATTCTATTGCTCCAAAATTCTATTCAAAAGGTTCAAAGGAAAATCTAAAGAAGCCTGATGCATTTTGGAAACAAGTCCTGTGGACTGATGAAGTTAAAATAGAACTTTCTGGCAGCAATGAGCAAAGATATGTTTGGAGAAAAAAGGGTGCAGGATTTCATGAAAAGAACCCCTCTCCAACTATTAAGCACGGGGATGGATCGATCATGCTTTGGGCTTGTGTTGCAGCCAGTGGCACGGGGAACATTTCACTGGTAGAGGGAAGAATGAATTCAATTAAATACCAGCAAATTCTGGAAGCATCTGTAAAAAAACCAAAGATGAAAAGAGGATGGCTTCTATAGCAGGATAATGAACCTAAACACACCTCAAGATCTACAATGGACTACCTGAAGAGGTGCAAGCTGAAGGTTTTGCCATGGCCCTCACAGTCTCCTGACCTAAACATCATTGAGAGTCTGTGGATAGACCTCAAAAGAGCAGTACATGCAAGATGGCCCAAGAATCTCACAGAACTAGAAGCCTTTTGCAAGGAAGAATGGGCGAAAGTCCCCCAAACAAGAATTGAGAGACTCTTAGCTGGCTACAAAAAGCGTTTACAAGCTGTGATACTTGCCAAAGGGGGTGTTACTAAGTACTGCCATGCAAGGCGTCCAAACTTTTGCTTCGGGCCCTTTTCCTTTTTTGTTATTTTGGAACCGTAAAAGATGGAAATAAAAAAAGTTTCCTTGCTTAAAATATTAAAGAAATGTGTCATCTTTAACTTTATGCCTTTTGGAAATCAATTCATCTTTTACTCGCTTAGCTATTCACAGTAACAGAAATTTTGACCAGAGGTGCCCAAACTTTTGCATACCACTGTATGTCACCATATGCAACACAGAGATAAATTTTCTTGCAGATATTCACAATAAATAAATTAATAATAATAATAATAATAATAATAATAAATAAGCAATAATATCAAGAACATGAGATGAAGAGTCCCTGAAAGTGAGTCCATAGGTTGTGGGGACAGTTTAGTGTTGGGGTGAGTGAAGTTGAGTGAAGTTATACCCTCTGGTTCAAGACCCTGATGGTTGAGGGGTAATAACTGTACCTGAACCTCATGGTGTGCAACCTGAGGCTCCTGTATGTCTTACTGATTGACAGTAGTGAGAAGAGTTCATGGTCTGGTTGGTGAGGTCCTTGGTGGATGATGCTTTCCTGCGACAGTGCTTCATGGTGAAGACGGCTTTACCCTTGGTGGTCTGGGCCGTATCCACTACTTTCTGCAGGCATTTCCATTCAAGGATATTGGTGTTTCCATACCAGGCCGTGATGCAACCAGTAAATAGTCTCAACCACACGTCTATAAAGGTTTGTCAGAGTTTTAGATGACGTGCCTAATCTTTGCAAACTTCTAAGAAAATAGACATACTGCCGTGCTTTCTATGTAATAGCATTTGCGGATCGCATGACAGGTCCTCTGAAATGATATCACTGAAAAATTTAAAGCTGCTGAGCCTTTCCACCTCTGATCCTCTAATGAGTGCTCATGCACCTCCAGTTTCCTCCTCCTGTAGCCAAAAATCAGCTCCTTGGTCTTCCTGGTAATGAGTGAGATGTTGTTATTGCAGCACCATTCAACCAGGTTTTCAATCTCCCTCCTACATACTGATTCATCACCATCTTTGATTCGGCCGACTGCAGTGGAGTCTCACCCTCACCAAAACAATCATGCCCTGTCTATTTTGAGATGACCAAAACCACAAACAATATTCCAGATAAGGAATAACCAATGTTTTTAAAGCTGTAGCACAACATTATCAGAGTGGGAATGTTCTCTTTTCTCTGCTGCCATCAGGAAGGAGGTACAGGAGACTCAGAACTCACACCACAAGGTTCAGTAACAGTAATTACCCCTCGACCATCAGGGTCTTGAACCAAAGGGGATAACTTCACTCGTCTCTGAACACACAGTGTCAAACCTTGAGGTGGATGGGCTACAGCAGCAGGAGATCATGAACATCCACCCAGTGGCCACTTTATTAGGTACAGGAGGTACCTAACAATGTGATCACCGAGTGTATGTACCATCAGGCTCAGGAGCAGTTTCTATCCCACTGTTATCACCCTCATGAACTCGTGTTGATTAAAATCTCATAAGCTTTTCCTATTCTAGCTCAATGCACTGTGTAATGTTTTAGTCTGTATGAACAGAATACAAGAGAAACATTTCACTGTAGCTTGGTACATGTGACAATAATAAACCAATACAAATACCAACACTTCAGATATATTGTGAGAGACTTTGCTTCCACCGCTCTCTCAGGCAGTGTTTTCCGAACTTCAACCATCCATTGGGTGAAAAGATTCTTTCTTACATGTCCTCTAAATCTCTTACTCCTTACCTATGCCCCTTGGTTAAAGACAGCCCAGCTACGTTTAAGTTTATTACTGTCCACATTATATATTACCCTCATAATTTTTAAAAATTCCTGTCAGGTGACATCTCCCACTCAGCATCCTCTGCTCTAATAGAAACACGCCTTGTTTATCCAGTCTCTTCTCTTAACAACTCCATCCCAGAAGTTACCTCTTACCCTCACCAGAACAATCATACCCTGTCTATTTTGAGATGACCAAAACTGCAAATAATATTTCAGATATGAAATAACCGATATTTTTAAAGCTGTAGCACAAAATTCCTACTCTGATAATCTATGCCCCTGTTAATAAAGACTGGCATCCTGTATTCCTTTCTTGCCACCCTACCTACCACTGTTGCTGCCTTCAAAGATCTTTGGATTTGTACACCATTATACATCATTATATCAAGACACCACTAGGAGTTTGAGATTTGGTAGGTCAGCAAATTTCTTCTGATGAGTGGTGGAAAGCATTCTAACTGGCTACAGCAACACACATAAAAGTTGCTGGTGAACACAGCAGGCCAGGCAGCATCTCCAGGAAGAGGTACAGTCGACGTTTCGGGCCAAGACCCTTCATCAGGACTAACTGAAAGAAGAGCTAGTGAGAGATTTGAAAGTGGTAGGGGAAGGGGGAGATCCAAAATGATAGGAGAAGACAGGAGGGGGAGCAATGGAGCCAAGAGCTGGACAGTTGATTGGCAAAAGGGATATGAGAGGATCATGGGACAGGAGGCCTAGGAAGAAAGAAAAGGGGGAGGGGGGAACCAGAGGATGGGCAAGGGGTATAGTGAAAGGGACAGAGGGAGAAAAAGGAAAGAGAGAAAAAGAATGTGTGTATATAAATAAGTAACGGATGGGGTACGAGGGGGAGGTGCGGCATTAGCGGAAGTTTAGAAGTCAATGTTCATGCCATCAGATTGGAGGCTACCCAGACGGAATATAAGGTGTTGTTCCTCCAACCTGAGTGTGGCTTCATCTTTACTGTAGAGGAGGCCATGGATAGACATATCAGAATGGGAATGTGACGTGGAATTAAAATGTGTGGCCACTGGAAGATCCTGCTTTCTCTGGTAGACAGTGTGTAGGTGTTCAGCGAAACGATCTCCCAGTCTGCGTCGGGTCTCGCCAATATATAGAAGGCCACATCGGGAGCACCGGACTCAGTATATCACCCCAGCCGACTCACGGGTGAAGTGTCACCTCACCTGGAAGGACTGTCTGGGGCCCTGAATGGTAGAGAGGGAGGAAGTGTAAGGGCATGTGTAGCACTTGTTCCGCTTACACGGATAAGTGCCAGGAGGGAGATCAGTGGGGAGGGATGGGGCGGATGAATGGACAAGGGAGTCGCGTAGGGAGCGATCCCTGCGGAAAGCAGAGAGGTGGGGGGAGGGAAAGATGTGCTTAGTGGTGGGATCCCGTTGGAGGTGGCGGAAGTTACGGAGAATTATATGTTGAACCCGGACGCTGGTGGGATGGTAGGTGAGGACAAGGGGAACCCTATTCCTAGTGGGGTGGCGGGAGGATGGAGTGAGAGCAGATGTGCCTGAAATGGGGAAGATGCATTTGAGAGCAGAGTTGATGGTGGAGGAAGGGAAGCCCCTTTCTTTAAAAAAGGAGGACAATCTCCTTCATCCTGGAATGAAAAGCCTCATCCTGAGAGCGGATGCGGCGGAGACGGAGGAATTGCGAGAAGAGGATGGCATTTTTGCAAGAGACAGGGTGAGAAGAGGAATAGATCATTTCGCTGAACACCTGCGCTCTGTCCGCCAGAGAAAGCAGGATCTTCCAGTGGCCACACATTTTAATTCCACATCCCATTCCCATTCTGACATGTCTATCCACGGCCTCCTCTATTGTAAAGATGAAGCCACACTCAGGCTGGAGGAACAACACCTTATTTTCTGTTTGGGTAGCCTCCAACCTGGTGGCATGAACATCGACTTCTCTAACTTCCGCTAATGCCCCACCTCCCCCTCGTATCCCATCCGTTATTTATTTATACACACACATTCTTTTTCTCTCTCCCCTTTTTCTCCCTCTGTCCCTCTCACTATACCGCTTGCCCATCCTCTGGGCTCCCCCCCTCCCCCTTTGCTTTCTCCCTAGGCCTCCTGTCCCATGATCCTCTCATATCCCTTTGCCTATCACCTGTCCAGCTCTTGGCTCCATCCCTCCCCCTCCTGTCTTCTCCTATCATTTCGGATCTCCCACTCCCCCTCCCACTTTCAAATCTCTTACTAGCTCTTCCTTCAGTTAGTCCTGACGAAGGGTCTCGGCCCGAAACGTCGACTGTACCTCTTCCTAGAGATGCCACCTGGCCTGCTGCGTTACCCAGCAACTTTTATGCGTGTTGCTTGACATTCCAGCATCTGCAGATTTCCTTGTGTTTGCTAACTGGTTACATCACCATTTAGTACCAGGTGCCAATAGGTGCTCGATGCCAGTCCCCTAGGCCTGAGTCGACGTAGTGGTAGCCAATATAGGATCAGAAAAAGCTGCAGAGAGTTGTAAACTCAGCCAGCTCCATCATGGGCACTAATCCCCCCCTCCAGCGAGGCCACCTTCAAAAGGTGATGCCACAAGAAGCAGGCATCCATCAATAAGGACACCCCGTCCAGGGCATGCCCTCTTCTCATTACTACTGTCAAGGAGAAGGTACAGGAGCCTGAAAAAACCGAATCAATGTTTTAGGAACAGCTTCCTCCGCTCCGCCATCAGATTTCATCAGATTTCTGAATGGTCCATGAACCCATGAACACTACCTCAATACTTTGTACTTTTATATTTATAGATCTTGTTATAGCTGATAGTATTTTTATTACGTATTGTTCTATACTGCTGGCACAAAACAACAAATTTCATCACCTACACCAGTGATAATCAAGCTGATTCTGATGCCAACATGTCACATATCCTTGACACTCCATACCACTTATTGTGTATGTCTTACCCATATCTGACCTCTCAAAATGCATCACTTCACACAGATTAGGGTTAAATTCCATCTGATATTGCTCTGCTCTGTTACCTCAATGTATTTGCATCATCTGTTTGGATGGCACACTAAACAAAAGCTTTCCAGTGTATCTCAGTGGGACAAAAAGCTTTTGTTAATAATAAACCAATACCAATATCTTTCAGTAGCCTGAGATTATCTTCTTCAGTACCCGCTAATGTGCAAACTTACTAATACTATCTTTATTAATATCTGAGTTATTAATGGCTCAATTCCTATCCCTGTTGTACAACAAATTATAAACAGGGGAGATTCTGTAGATGATGATAATCCAAAGCAGATGCTGGAAACTCATCCAGACTAGTGAAGGGCCTTGATTTAAATCATTGACTGTTAATCCCCTTCCATAGATGCTGCGTATTGAGTTCCTCTAGCATTTTGTGTCTTGGTCCTCAGGAACACCACAAGTTACAGGTTTCACAAAAGCAACCCTCCACCTTCACCCTCTGTTTCCTATTACCAAGTTAACTTTAATCTAATTTGTCATTAACCCCATGCCTTCCAATCAATAACAAAACTGGGTGATACTGAGAAACAGGCACTTTTGAATTAGTCATCAACTTTAAGAAAATCCCATTTGAAGTTAATGGAAATTAAAACTGGGAACTGCTTATCACGAATGGGTGATCACCAATTCCACACCATCAAACCACATCAAAATTATTCCTAATTACTTTTGTTTACTTACTGCTGATTTTTATCTTTTGTTGACATGGTTTAGAAATTCCATACTTGTGATGTGCTTACTCCAAAAGTATTTATTCCATGTAAATAAGGCTTATGTAAATGCCCTCTGTGGAAGAAACTAATTTTTTTTTATTTACAATTGGCTGGTTTGACACGGACCCTGAGAAATGAGCTGTCTTCCTGATATTGATTTGTGTTCTGCAAGCTTTCAGCAGTGTTTCCAAGTAATACTAAAATCAGTTGTGGCTCCTGCTTTAAAAAAAATTCCATTCTAATATCTTTAGCGCGAGCTGGATTTCTGACACTAAGATACAAAAGGCTTATACTGTGCCAGCCTGTTGGAAAACTGATGAAGAATTAACTTTGATGCTGCGTCAAGTCCATCACAAACAGGTTTATTAGGCACTGTTGCTTCGACAGGTCTAGTAAATTATCTTGGCCGCGTGACAGAATTGTAAAGTAAAGAACGTCAATACTTCCATCACTGTTTCATGAAGCATCTTAGCATGAACACTTTGCAAAATTGAAACTCCGTCTTCCCATTCTATCTCTGAAATATTAGAAGTCCCTTGTTAGCAAAGACCTCTGGTGAGTTGCGTGTTCAATTCTTGTCAGGCTTCAGAAGTGACATGTCTTCTGACTGGCTGATTGGAATACCATGTAAAATCTGCTGAAACTGAAATTTGCTTTGTAAAATATCGGATGCAGCCTGGGGATCTATCACACTGATATTAAGGTGACCAATATCCAGAGCTGGAAACGTGAAGTTCAGCAATGTCTTTCTTGTAATTTTACCACACAAATAATCGCGCAAATGTATATTAATTTCCAATGTGTAAATGTAGCATGTGAGTCTGTGTGTACATAGGTGCTCGTATGAAACAATGGAATTCCTTTATTTCATGTCCATATCATCTCAGTGTCTCAACCAATTCAATGTGGCACAGAATGTTAAGAATAGAGTTGCATTTAAATAACCCCTTTCATTATGTTCCAAACTACCTAATAGCCAATGAACAAAACTGGAGTATAATGAGCACTGTATAGTAGCAACCAATCCCCAATTTGCCAGACTAATGCCTGGAATTGGTAAGTCATTCTACATGACAGGTTAGACAGGTTAGATTTATATCCAATGCAGTTGAATGTAACTTCATTGAAACAAACACAGTCCTGAAGGATTTTGACAGCGTGGATATGGAGAGGTTTTCCTTGTGAAAGAACTTGGAAAGTAAAAAGTTAGCTTTATTTGTCATATGTACATCAAAACATACAGTAAAAAGTGTCATTTTGCATCCATATCAAACACAGTCTGGGGGCAGCCCACAGGTGGTGCCGTGCTTCTGGTGCCAACATAGTATGCCCACGACTTACTAACCCTAATGCTGTACTTCTTTGCAATGTGGAGAACAAAGGTCCATGTTTAGGCTGATGTAGATAGATTAGTGATAAGCAGAAAGATGGAAAATGACTAGGCAGTAAGCAGATTGCAAATTTGAGGACATAGTCAGAGCACCCACGATCAGGTATAAATTTACTTTTCTTCAAAATTACTCCAGATTCTGTTACATGTCCACTGGAAAGAGCAGATTAATGTCATCCAAAAGGCAGCAGGGTCAATAACTCATTTCCTCAGTTCTGCATGGAAGACTACACTTTTACAGTGGTCAAAACCTAAAGTCTTGTGATTTTGTGTCAAAGGCATCACCAATTAAATCAGTGCCTGCCTTAACTTTACTCTTCCACATCTCTGAATGGCTTCATTCTTGTTTCAGTCTGACTGCCATGGTACAAATAAAACCAAGACCCATACAGATGGGGACTGAAGGAGAAGTCAACATGGCTGTGGTTTCAGAGACCAACTTCACTCTCAATTTGTCAAGAATCAGTAAACCGACTGCAGGAGTCAAAGGGCTAGTCAAGTAATTAATGCCAGCATAGATCATTATTTTGCAGTAAATACAGACTTAGACCCAGTTTAAAAATAGTATTGTGGTCTTGGGGTTAAATTACTGGACTAATATTTGAGGAAGAAGAGTCTCAGAGTTGTATACTGCATAAATACTTGGATAATAAATGAACCTTTGAACCACAGGAGAAACAGGTAAATTTAAACTGAATATTAAAAAGTCTGAAATGTGAAATCTGCCATCTTTACACAGCCAGCCCAATAATGACTCCAGCATCACCATAAGGTTGAATTGTGTTTGCTTCCTCAGTTCATGGGGAATATGGAATGGATAATGTATGCTGACCTTGCTAGTGGCAGCCACAGTCATAGTACAGTAACGAATTTTTGATCAAAAACATGAAGTGTAAATCTCAACAAAGCTGTTGGGTAATTCGAATTAGATTAATCACATAAATCTGGAATTAAGAAAAAAATCTAGCCTCAATAATCACTCCAATTAAACTAGCAATGTTGTATATACACACACACACACACACACAAAACGCTGGAAGAAATCAGCAGGTCAGACAGCATCAAGGAAGAGAAGTACACAGTTGATGCTTAGGGATGAGACTCTTCATCAGGACTAATGAATGATTTCAGCCAGAAACGTCCACTGGTTGTTCTCCATGGATCAGAATCAGATTCAGCTTTAATATCACTGACATATGTTGTGAAATTTGTTGTTTTGCCACAGTAGTAAAGTGCATTACATAATAAAAAACTGTAAATTACAATAAGCAATATATATGTAAAACTATAAATTAAATATGTAGTGCAAAACCTGAAATAGTGAGGCAACATTCATGGATTCGTTCATTATATTCAGAAATTCAGAAGTTCACTTAATTTCCTACAGTTTTTCAAGATTTCCTACAGAGAAGGGTATCTGCTGTGGTTACACCTGGTCTGGCCTATTTATGTCTCTAATTCTACCTGTGTGGTTGTTTCTTAATTCCCTCCTCAGTTCCGGCACAAACAATTAGGAACAGACAATAATGGCTGACATTTACTGGGTGGCATCAATGTTAAGTTACTGGATTGCTGACTGCAGCAGAAGCACCAGCAGCTGTGTATGGCCCGGGGAAGGAAAACTGCCGGGTTTCCCAAGCCTGCTCTATATATCAAACCAGACCCACCATTGAGGTTGACTCTTAAATGTCCTTTGTAATGGATTAGCTGTACTGACCCTAAGTGCTGACCTTACCAAATCCTGTAACAGTAATAAAGAAAAATGTTGCCAGTGACATCCATAAGTTGTGAATATATAAAATGTGGCTGTTATTAGTTCTATCACTCTCTGAGGTTTAGTACTTCTAATTACATTACTTTCTTCTTTGCTGAACAAAGATCTATTCATCTCAGTCTTGAGACTTTAGAGTGGACAGGGTAGCATACTGGTTAAGTTATAAACACAAAAGATTCAAGGCGGTGCCATTAAGTGGCGACTGTTTATATGTAGTTCCAATGGGAAACATCTAATATTCCCATTTAGGATTACTACAGCTGAAATCCACAACCACAGACAAGGGCACTTCAGTTAGCAGCATCATGTTAAAGCGTAAAAAAATCTATTGATACACAAAATCGATGACTCTTGGACAGTAGACTTGGGGCACGAGTGAATTTCCCCTTTTAGAAAGCAGAAGTAAAAACGCTGTGCCAGATTTCACATTTGACTAAAACACAAAAGCTTTAGACTTGCACTCCTGACTATTCTGCTGGTGAATGTACAGCATCTGGAAAATAAAAGAGCAAGATAGCTGTACCAGAGGGACATCAGGGACTGTGGTGTACTTTGCTTTATGGAACCGTGGCCTACACTCATCATTTCATAGCAGTGCAGTTCTATGGTTTCACCATTCTCTGCAAAGAGAGGACAGCTCAGTCTTTTCAACACAGAGAACGTGGACAATGCTTTTTGATTAATAAGTCGTGGTGCACAAATGTGGTGGTTACGTCTCAGTCCTGCTCACCTGACCTGGAAAGTCTACTGGTCAAATCACATCTATTTTATCTGTTGAGGGAGTTTTCTGCCATCATCCTGGTAGCAGAGCACTTTCCACCTCAGGCCAATGTCAGACAGGCTCTGATGGAGCTGAGCAGTATAATCAGCAGGCACAAAATTGACGCATCCTGTCGCTTTCCCTATCATTACCGGAGATTCCAATCAGACCAGCTTCAAGAAGTCTCTGAACAACTACCACCGACATATCACCTGTGGGATAAAGGAGCCAACATACTTTGCTATGCATTGTAACAAGACTCTAGAAACTAATTGAAAGGAAAACACATGACCCAGGATGAATGTGTCTACTTCATTTTTACTTCAGTGAGGCATGCACATAAGGCCATTAATATACTTTTACAAAAAACCCATAATTATTTATGTATACAAAGAATGCTTAACCAAACAATATATTTACAATATTACTCAAATATAATTGAAATATTAAATACACAACACTCCTCCCTGCATAGCTATAAACTCCAACTCAATATAGAAAGCATCTTAACTTATACACAATATAAACTGTATACCATATAATACAACTACCCTATTGACATTAATAGCATAGTAAATTTTAAATTGTCCCATTCAGGCCTAAAGATTTAAATGCTGTGGAGAATTTCTTACTGTTATGGGATAACATCTTTCCTGACAAGGAGGATCACTCTGCTTGACAGGAAAGATTTGTGGTTGTGAAACAATCTCAGTTTCTTGCATGTCCTCCACGGTGGTTGTAGGAGTTGACTCTGGGACTGCAGGAAGTGGTGCTGACAGTCTGGGACATCTTTCTTCTCCAACGATTTAGTGTGCTCACCTCAACTGATTGAAGTGTCATCTCCAGGTGACATCAGACGCAATCTCTACTGTGTAGGAGAGAAGTCCAGTTCTGCCCATAATCTTTCCAAGAACCCACTTTTGATCACCTCACCAGGACTGCTTGTCCAGGAGTGAAACTTCAAACCTCCTTGTTTGAGGAGCCCTCAATTTGTCTCAGCTCTATTAGAGCA
This sequence comes from Mobula hypostoma, assembly GCF_963921235.1. NCBI lineage: Eukaryota > Metazoa > Chordata > Chondrichthyes > Myliobatiformes > Myliobatidae > Mobula > Mobula hypostoma. The sequence continues at coordinate 33,070,833 of NC_086120.1, forward strand.
TATTCTGGACTTAGGGTGTAGAGCAAAGCATTAACTTCAGCCACCAATCTTCAGATCTGAATATGGGCTGAAGATTAATTTTAACATGCAGCTCTGGACAATAGAGCCATGAGCCACAATTAATTGGAAGACCAGACAATGCTGATTTAAAATTCATTTGGATGTCTGAAGTGTAGGCATGAAGAAGGAGGTGTGAAAGTTATATGTCATTCAAAGGAAAGCATTGTGGATACATTATAAATATAGAATTGTCCTCTGATCTTTAGCATATAAAATTTCATGTAATGTTGGGGCGAACAGGCCTCTTCCTCTGAAAGGGTCTCAATACCATACCTGCTGTGCTCATTTTCTCCCTTTGTTCACTGTCTTCACTTTCCTCTGCTTGGTGACTTTGTTCACGTGACACAAGCTGCTTGTTGTCCTGCATACTCCGAAGACTGGGTTTGAGCAGATCCAAGTGTAAGCACAAGGGATTACCCAGGAATAGCACAGCTAGTGAGTTGTTGCTTCTGGAGTGTGCTGCACTGCAATATGCAAGGAGGAAATTGGCAAGCTTCTGATCACTGATAGAGAAGAGTGTTCTGCTGACAGTTCATTTTAGACTCTGGACAAAACTTTCTGCCAAGCCATTTGTAATGGGATGGTACGGTGCAGATATAATAGCTTGTACTCTATTTATTTTCGGGAATGACTGAAACTGTTCTGTAGCAATCTGAGGTCTATTGTCACTGACTAAGTATTCTGGAACAGTAGTCCTTGAGAAGAGGCTTCTCAACACATCAACATCACGCGAGGCTGTCGTGGAGGCGACTGAGAAAATGTCTGGCCACTTTGTAGCTGCGTCCACGACTACCAAGAAATTTGTGCCCACGAATGGTCCGGCAAAATCCACATGAATCCTCTGCCAGGGCAATGCAGACCATTCCCAGGGATGGAGTAGTGCTGATCTTGGCACTTTCTGGACATGTTGGCATCACAAACTTGCCAAGTTCCTCTCTACAGATACTGCCCAACTTGCACAGGACTTTGTGAGTGTTGCTCAAAATTTCCAGAATCTGCAGAATCAGAATCAGTTTAATATCATGGCATACAGTATGTCATGAAATTTGTTGCTTTGCAGAAGCAGTGCATGGAAATACACAGTAATAAAACTAGAAATTATAATAAAAGTATATATACAAATTAAATTAAATAAGTATTGCAAAATGAGAGGGAAAAATACTGAGGAAGTGTTCATGGGTTCACTGTCTATTCAGAAATCTGACGGCAGAGGGAAAGAAGCTTTTCCGGAAATGTTGAGTGTTTGTCTTTGGGCTTCTTCATCTCCTTGATGACAGAAATGAGAGGAGGGATACTCTGGGTGATGGGGGTCCTTAGTGGATGCTATCTTTTTGAGGCATCACCTTTTGAAGGTGTTCTGGATGCTGGGGAGGCTGGTGCTCATGAGGGAGCTGACTGGCTTTGCAACTTCCTGCAGCTTTTTCCAATCCTGTGCAGTGGCCCCTCCGTACCAGATGGTGATGCAACCAGTCAGAATGCTCTCCATGGTGCACCTGTAGAAATTTGTGAGTGTCTTTGGTGACGCACTAATTCTCCTCAAACTCCTAATGAAATATAGCTGCTATCGTGCCTTCTTTGCAATTTTTAGATTAGATTACGAGAACACTCAGTCCTCGTTTATTGCCACTTAGAAATGCATACATGCATTAAGAAATGATACAATGTTCCTCCAGAGTGATATCACAGAAAAACAGGACAAATCAAAGACTAATACTGACAGAACCACATGATTATTACATATAGTCACAGGAGTGAAAAGCAATACCATAATTTGATAAAAAACAGACCATGGGCACGGTAAAATAAAGTCTCAAGCCCTGATCGACTCCCGAGTCCCCGATAGCAGGGGGCAAAAGGGAGAAACTCCTTGCCATTAACCTCCAGTCACCGACAACTGCCGATGCCTTGGAAGCAACCGACCACAGCCGACACCGAGTCCGTCCATCTGAAAACTTTGAGCCTCCGACTAGCCCCTCCAATACAGCCTCCTGAGCTCCATCCTCTGCCGAGCGCCTTCGACCACACCCCGGCCGCCGAAATAAGCAAAGCCGAGGATTTGGGGCCTTCTGCTCTGGTTCCGGACCACACAGTAGGAGCGGCAGCGAAGCAGGCATTTCAGAAGTTTCTCCAGATGTTCCTCCATACTCTCACGTCTGTCTCCATCAAATCAGAATTGTGCACAGTCCCCTACTTGACAGATTACAGATATCATTCACCGGAGAGGCTGCGTGCCCTGCGTCGCGCCGCCATCTTCTCCTCCTCTATCAGTATGTATCAATTATATCAATATATTGGACCCAGGATAGATCCTCAGAGATGCTGACACTCAGGAACTTGAAACTACTCACACTTACCATTTTTGATCCGTTGATGAGGACTGGTATGTGTTCCCTCACCTTCCACTTCCTGAAGTCAGCAGTCAGTTCCTTGGTTCTACTGATGTGGAGTGCAAGGTTATTGCTGCAACGCCATTCAGCCGGCTGATCCTCCTCATCACCATCTGAATTTTTGGCAACATTAGTTGCGTCTCTGGAAAAATTGTAGATGGCTTTTGAGCTGTGCTTAGCCACAAAGTGATGGGTGTAGAGAGGGTAGAGCAGTGGGCTAAGCACGCATCCTTGAGGGGCGCCAGTGTTGATTGTTAGTGAGGAGGATATGCTATTTCCAATCTGCACAGATTGCAATCTCACTGTAAGGAAGTTAAAGATCCAGCTGCAGAGGGAGGTACAGAGGTTCAGGTTTTGGACGTTTTTGATTAGAACTGAGGGTACGATTGTGTTGAACATTGAGCTATAGTCAATAAACTGCAGCCTGATGTAAGTATTATTACTGTCCAGGTGATCCAAAATCAAGTGGAGAGCTAGAGAGATTGCATCCACTGTAGACCTATTGTGGCGATAAGCAAAATACAACAGGTCTGGGTACTTGCTTCGGCAGGAGGTGATTCTGGTCGTGACCAACCTGTCAAAGCACTTCATCACAGTGGATCCGAGTGCCACTGGTCAATAGTCATTGAGGAAGCTCACGCTGCTCTTCTTGGGCATTGGTGTGATTGTCACGCTTTAGAAGTGGGTGGGAACCTCCAACTGCAGCAAGGAGAGACTGGAGATGTCTCTGAATGCTCCTGCCAGGCCATTGGCACAGGTTTTCAGAACCCTACCAGGTACACTGTCGGGGTCTGTCACCTTGTGAGGGTTCACCCACTTGACATCAGCCTTTGAGACAGAGATCACAGGGTCACCAGATGCAGCAGGAACTCACATAATGTAGTTTTATTTTACATTTCAAAGCATGTATATAAACCATTGAGCTCACCTAGGAGGGATGAATCACTTCCATTCATGATGCTAGGTTTCACTCTGTAGGAAGTAATCGCCTGCAAACCCTGCCAGAACATGCATGCATCTGATTGTCTCTGACCTCAATTGGAATAGTTTTTTTGCTTTTAAGATAGCCTGCCATACGTCGTACCTGGACTTCTTGTATAGATCTGGATCACTAGTCTTGAATGCCATAGATCTAGCCCTCAGCAGACTACTGACCTCCTGGTTCATACATGGCTTTGGATTTGGGTATGTTCCATATGTCCTCGAAGGCACACACTCATCCACACAGACTTGATGGAGTCGGGGACAACTGTAGTCTCAAAGGTGTATCCGTAAATATTGTCCAGTCCACTGACTCAAAACAGTCCTGTAAGCACACATCCACCTTGCTTGATCATTCCTTCTTGGCCCTCACCACTGTTGGTGCAGTCTTTAGGCTCTGCTTAAACACTGGGAGTAGAAGTACAGGCAAGTGATCAGACTTTTTGAAGTGTGGGCATGGGAAGGCACGGTAAGCATTCTTGACAGTGGTTAATGGTGGTCAAGAATGTTGTGTATTTAATATATCAGTAATATTTGAGTAATATTGTAAATATATTGTTTGATTAAGCATTCTTCATTGCTTACATAATTCATTATAGATTATATGTAAAAGTATGTGAATGGCATATGTCATTACTTCACCATGTCATACGTGCATGCCTCACTGAAGTAAAAATAAAGTAGACACACTCATCCCAGTTCCAGTGTTTTCCTTTCAATTAGTCTCTAGAGTTAAAATAAATCCGAGATGACTACCTACCTGTTGAAGAACAGTGAGTCACTCGAGTTTAAAAAATCGCAGCTTGTTTTTTCCCTTCAGAAGGGAAGAAAGAGATATTAGAATTTTTAAAAAGCACAGATCATTTTTATCTTTGGAAGGTGCGAGAAAATCAATTGAGTTAAAAAGAAAGACAGAAATCAGATGAAATTCATGGGTTCATAAACAGTGAGTACTGAGTGATAATAATGCATTTTTTTAAAATGCAGAAATGGCTGGCTACATGGGAAAGATAGGTGCATTCAATTGCACAACAAGTATCTGGCTGAATTATACTGAATGAGTTAAGCAGCATTTTAAAGCAAATACAACAACCAATGAGAAAAGAGTGCCAATTTTGCTGAGTGTAATTGGTGCAAGAGCATACAGTTTGCTTAGAGGTTTAACTGCTCCAACCAAACCAGCTGAAATGAGCTTTGATGATATTGTGAATGTAAGGCAGAAACACTTTAGAACCAAAACCATGGGTTATTGCAAAATGCTTTAGATTTCATTAGCGAATCAAAAGGAAGAGGAGACCATTTCAGTTTACTTGGCTGAACTGAATAAATTGTTTGAGAATTGTTAGTTCAGTGACGGGCTTAATGCTGCAGTGAGCATTTGTTTAGCTTGTGGAATCTTACAAGAAAGTATTCAAAAAAGGCTGCTGACTGAAGCACATTTAAAAGAGCCGTTGAAATCGCTGTATCGGTTGAAACAACAGAAACTCAATTGAGTTGCAGTCAAGAATGAAAGTGAATATGAACAGAATTGCAACATCTAGACAAAGGCCTGCCTGGCTGAACCAATTGTGTAACTGTTCTGACAGGAGCTCACATACACCAGACCAATGCAAGTTTAAAGGTGAAATTTGCAGAAAATGGAACAAAGTAGGACACATACAAAGAGCACGTTGGGCAGACAAAAATAAATGGACTACACAGGGAAGAGAAAAAGATAAAATGTCAAGCTGCAGTTTTAAAAAAGAGCACTAATCAGCATGCTGTTGATGAAAAATCTGATAATGATGAGAAAGACACAGTACTGGGTACCCTTAAGAATTCAATGTGAAAACTAACAATACACAAGCAATATGGCTTGAACTAGAACAGAACAGCAAATTAACTAAGCTGCAATTGAACACTGGCTTAGCTGTTTCAGTCATTCCACAAAATGAGTTTGAACGGCATTTGAAATGAATCCTAAAATGAAAAGATAGCTAAGGACTTATACTGGAGAAAATATAACTCCTGTGGGAATGACATTCATGACAGAGAAATGCAACAACCAACAAGCCACAATGGACTTGTATGTGGTAAAAACAGGAGGGCAGCATTGTTGATTTGTGATTAGCTGAGACAACTCCAACTTAATTGCTGTAGAGTCGATAGAAAGCGAATTAAAAAAAGGTACCAGATGATGCCACAACGTGTTCAAGGATGGCACTGCAAAACTCAAAACTCTAGATGACATCATTGCTACTGGTGAGGATGACAAGGAAATTTCTCAAAAATCTCAACACAGTGTTAAAAAGTTCAGAAAATTATGAGCTCAGAACATGTTGCGACAAGTGTAAATTCTTTAAACCAAGCCTCACTTACTGTGGTCACTCCATTGTTGTATAATAATTACACAAGTATTCTGAGAAAATTCAAGATGTGGTGGATGCCCTAAGGCTGAAGAATGTGTCACAGTTGTGGTCCTTTTTGGGATTTGTCAATTACTATAACAGGTTCCTGTCAAATCTGGCTACTGTGCTTCACCACTTGAACTCACTGCTACACGTCAGGAAGAAATGGCAATTGTCAAAGCAGTGTGAGGTGGCTTTCCAAAAGGCAGAGGAAATTGTGATGTCAGACACTCTACTCACACATTCTGATCCACTCATTCAGTGAAGCTTACCTATGGTGCCTCACATTAAGGTATCGGTGCGGTCATGTCACATGATGTGAGTGATGGAAGTGAACGACCCACAGTCTTGCCATTGCAGAGAAGAATTACATACAGATTGGCAGAGAGGCCTCTGGTCTGGAGTGTAAAACTTTTTAACCAATACCTGCATGGCAGAGAGATTAACCTTATTACTGATCATCAGCCACTAGTGTCCATTTTCAATCGACAGAAGGGCGTTTCACTAACAGCAGCAGCACAAATGCAGAGATGGGCGCTGTTTCTTAGTGGTCACAAATACAAAACTGAATTCAAAAGGACAACTAATCATGGAAGTTCCGATGGGAAAGGAGATACCTGTAAAATTTACAAAAGAGGACACTCCTTTTGAAGTATTCTCCCTAATGCTAATCAAATGTCTCCATAATACAACAGACATGATTCAAAGGGAAACCAGAAAAGACTCCACAATATCTCAGGTTTACACAGCAACCCAAAATGGCTGGAATGTGGAGCAGAAATTCCAGATCCCACATTCTTATCAGCACCAGCACGAACTTGCTCTTGATGGGGGTTGCCTTAGGTGGGGATTGAGAGATGTTTTACCATCCAAACTGAGAGCTAGAGTGTTGGAGGAGCTACATGCTGGTCATCTAGGTATGGTCAAAGTGAAAGCATTGGCTTAAGCTTCATCTGGTGGCCTGGGATAGATCAGCAGATCGAGCAGCTGACCATGCATTGTTTGGGATGCCAACACGTCCAGAAGACAGTGACTCAAATAACCATGTGTTACCATGCATGTGGTTTACAGCAGAGCATCTCTAAACCCCAACATGTTGAACCTTGAAATGATGGACTACAGCAGTGGAAGGCCATGAACATACAATCAGTGGCCACTTTATTACTTCCTGTGCCTAATAAAGTTGTCACTGATTGCATATATAGAACAAATCAGAACTCATTGGTGAAGAGAATTAGAGATTTTCACAGTCCTTAAAATCGTGTTCCTAATTCCACCCTCAATTATCCTTGCTCTGATTTCGGGATAGTGCCCCCTTGTATTTGTTTCCTCGTTGGAAGAAATCGTTTCTCTGTATCTACTCTATCGAATTCCTTTAATATTTTAAACACTGTGATTATATCAATCTTCCAAACCCATGGGAGTACAAACCACTGCCTGCAGCAATTTTATGCTGAATTGTTTCACTAAAACATAAATCAGATTTACATGAGATAAAAAAAGAAGTATAGCAAAGAAATGCATTTATGTAGTGTTTTTAAGAACATTCCAAAGAGCTTTACAGCCAATAAAGAACTTTTGAAGCAGTGTCACTTTCATAATGCATGAAATGTAGCAACTGTGGATTTAGACAGAGCAAGCTCTCACAAATAGCAATATGATAATGATCATATAATCTCTTATAGTGCCATTGATTTAGGCATAAATGTTGTCCCAAAAAATCTGAGATCAGTTTGTTGACTCCAATGGAGCCTAATGAAATCTTTTTTCATCAATATGACTGAATGTTTGATTTAGCATTGTTCCAGAAAGATGAACCTTCCAACAATGCAACATTCCTCACTGCAGTGTAAGAATAAAATCAGATGATTTTGTGCTCTAGTTTCTGTTTTTGAACCAGCAACATGCTAACACAGGAAGAAGACCATAAGAAACAGGAGCAGAATTAGGCCATTCAGCCCATCGAGTCTGCTCCAAAGTGTGCTACCTATCAGGCCATGGCAGCAAAGAATGATTCAGCAGCCTGAGCAGTGTAGATAAAAGCAATAAAATGAAATGAAGATAGTTTGTGCTAATGGGTAAAACTATGGCAAGCATATACTATATGTCAGCAAATGGGAGGTCATCCACTTTGGTTGTAAAAATGTTGGAAATCCAAAAATTGTTTGGATCTAAGTAGAATTGGAGATCCACCTGCAAAGATACAAGAAATAATCAGCCAGAATATTGGAGTATCTAAAGGACTTGAATTCATGTTGTAGAATGTTATAATAGGGCGGCGTGATAATGTAGCAGATACCACAACAGTTTACAATACCAATGAATTGGGTCCAATTCCTGGTGCTGCCTGTAAGGAGTCTGCATGTTCTCCCCATGTCCACATGGATTTCCTCCTGGTGATCTGGTTTCCTCCCATATTCCAAAGACATATGGGGTTAGGGTTAGTCAGTTGTGTTGCATGCATATGTTGGTGCTCCTCCAAGTGGACCACAACCTCAATGATCCAGAGAGCTGTACTGGCTGGATCCAAGGCTTTGTGCTTTGACTCTCGGTAGGGTCACTCATGCCAAACAGGTCAAAGGGTAGAGGCCAAACTAAGAGTGGTCCATAAGTCCTTAGGGTTCAGGGGTTCAGCTCAGGGTTAACAACCCTGACCAGTCAAACAAAACTGCTACTGATACAGCAATGAAGAATCCTTGTACATCTAAGTGTGGCGGTATTCCTGAGCCTCCACCCAGGACTTGCATGACAGCCAGTAAACCAAAAGTAAGCTACTGACATGATGAAGGAATCCCTAAACATCGCAAGAGATGGAGGACCTTCATTGCTGCTCTAAATACTAGCAGCATAATGGGCAAAAGAAGGATATGTTTGTGCTGGTTGCATGGGGACACTTGCAGGTTGCCCCCAGCACATCCGCAGACTGTGTTGGTCGTTGATGCAAACAATGTATTTCACTGTATGTTTCAACGTACATGCGACAAATAAAGCTAATCTTCAATCTTTGGGTGTAAATCGATGGGACTAGGCGGTATAACAGTTCGACATGGACTAGATGGGCTGAAGGGCCTGGTTCTGTGCTAGTGTTCTATGACTCCAAGACTCAATTGTAGCATTCCAGAAGAATTCTATACATGCTTTAGAAAAGATAGTTTAGCCCGTGGGGGAGAGTCACACAGGTTATGCAGATTGACAACCAGACTATCATACGGGGTGGCGGGGGGGGGGTGCACAGGGAGCGGGCCCAAATGCAAGACACAGATACTGAGGTACCAGGAACAGGACTAGGTGTGTCAAGCAAGCAAGGGAAGTGGAGAAGAAACGACGCTGGACAAAACACAGGCCCTGGACGAGGCTAGGATACAGGGCTTGGGCTAGGACTAGACTAGGAAAGCGGGACCTGGATGAGGAACTAGGAAGCTGGAACCTGGACAAGGACTCTGAGCCAGAGACTGGACAGGGACCCGGAACCTGGGTCTTGACTCGGGCTTGGAACCTGGATCTAGGAGAGGACAAGACATGGCTACAGGAAGGGAATTGGGACTCCTGGACAGATGAGGGAACTCCAGCACAGGACGAGGGAACCCCAGCACTGGGCTGTGCGAGGCACATGGACAGGATGAGAACACGAAGCCTTGACTTGGTTGAGGGAGACAGGAACGCAGAGCCTTGTTCGAGGGAGAACAGGAACATGGAACACAGAGCCAGGACCCCTCCTTGGGAACAGGACTTGGGGCTGGGGCTCTACACAGAGTCAGGATCCCTCCTAGGGAGCAAGACGTAGGGCCGGGACTCATAGACAGAACACAGAGACAGAACTCCACTCAAGGTAGCGGCAAACGGCCAGACCTACCCAGCGGAGATGAGGGCACAAAGAGACGGTTTCCCAACTCAAGGTAGCGGCAAATGGCCAGACCTACCTAGTGCAGGCATGGACACAGAGACAGATCTCAACTCAAGGTAGCGGCAAATGGCCAGACCTACCTAGTGAAGGCGTGGACACAGAGACAGTTCCCAACTCAAGGTAGCGGCAAACAGCCAGACATACCTAGTGGAGGCGTGGACACAAGCGAGGTTGCAGTCCAGGCTTCAGGCAAAGGTTTCAGGCGAGGCTTCAGGCGAAGGTAGCAGGCGAGCCTTCAGGCAAAGGTAGCAGACAAGGGCTACAGAAGGAAGGGGAAGGGAAGGGAACAGTCCTGCCAATGAAGTTGAACCCAGGAGCTATTTATGTAGCCAGCCCAAAATGAGAATCATGTGCCTCAATTAAGGCACACAACAGGACAAGGGAAAATTGGAAAACCTGGAATACGGATCAACGGACCAGACTGTGAATTGGAATGCAGACTTCACGGACCAGACCATGACACAGACTCTGAACATAAAAATGTAACTACAGGAAACTATTACACAAATGAGGATTGTATTCCTTGGATTTAGCATGTTGAAGATAATCATTTTTAAGTGAACATGACATCATGGAGAACTGATAAAGTAAACAGAGAGAAACAAATTCCTTACTTCCTCTGCTTGTGGTGTCTACAAGCAGACACACAATCTCAAAATGAAAGCCATATTTTTCAGAAGTTAGGAAAATTTTCTGCGCACATGCGATGGTATAAATCTGAAACGTTCTTCTGACAACGGTGATGATGCCAGATCATTTATTTATTTTGTATCTGAGACTGAGAGAACTTTGTCCTGAATGGATACAAGATAAATTGCTAAATAAAACTGGGTCACAGATCAGCCATGATCTTATTGCATGATAAAATAAGGCTGAGGTGCAGAATAGTCTTCGCCTGTTCCAAGGTTCTCTCAATAGATTATGTTAAACCAATGGCCTCATCATTGTATTTTGTGGGAGAATTCTCTCAAGTCTTATTCTTCGCATAATGCAAAGCAGGGCTTTAGAAGAATGAGGGGGGATCTCATTGAAACCAATTGACTACTGTAAGGCCTACAATGAGAGGATGTTTTCAATAGTGTGCGGTCAAGCACCAGATTGCACAGCTTCAGAATACAAGGACATTCTTTTAGAACAGAGATGAGAAGGAATTTATTTTACCAGAGGGTTGTGAATTTATGGATTTCATTGCCACAAATGGCTGTGGAGGCCAAGTCATTGGGTATTTTTAAAGTAGAAGTTGATAGGTTCTTGATTAGCAAGGGCTTCAAAGGTTACAGGCAGAAGGAAGGAGAATAGGGGTAAGAGGGAAAATAAATCAGCCTGATCAAATGGTGGAGCAGACTTGATGGGATGAATGCCTAATTCTGTTCATGTGTCTATAGTCTTATTATAGAATGGACAACCAAAGTAATTCATCACAAATTTTAGTTCCTGTTTCATCTTCATTTGAAAGAATTATCTCAGGACAGGCCAAGAATTTAGATCTTTTCAGGCATACCAGCTGCTTTTCCAACCAGAGAAGCCACGAAGGCCTTGAGAGATCACATCAGTCTCTCAGGCTACCCATAATTGCCATGGACGACACAGTCTGACAGCTACAAAAGTTGGTTAACAAGCCAAGAGAAGTTGATTGCCTTTACTGCTCAAGTTGATGCACTGCCCAATTTACCACACGACCATTTGAAATTGATAGTGAAAGCGTGATTTTCAATTTGTAAACAATTGTTTCCTCTTAACAAGTACCATCAGGGAACTCAGCATGATACGGCTATAAGGCAGGCCTTTCTACACAACTTGACAGGAATCATATTGATTCCCCCCTCCCATCTTACTTTAATGCAGACTTAGCCCTACTGCAGATTTATTGTGCTTGGCTTCTCTGAAGATCATCACCACTGTTCCCTCTAAGCTGTGCAGGTGTGTGGCAGTGCAGTAACTGAAATGTTCCCGCACACATAGCCTTTGTTGCCACGCAGCTGGAATTTTTAAAATATAATGTTAATATAGATTTGAAATCTCTGTTAATATAATTGTGAAATACACTGTAATTCATTATATGTTAATTAATATAATCCATAAATTTTCTAAATAATAATCATATCACAACCATTACTTTGGAACATTTTAGAACTTCAATGTATTTACATTGTCAGTGCTTCAAGTTACAACACTGCTATAAATTTTAACAATAAATACAGCATGGAAGTTGGTAGCTCATTGTTAACAAACTGCTGGCCTACTGCATGCTGGCACCATCTAGTCAAAACATTTTACTTTTGCAATTGTGCCTGTCTGTTGTTTTCATTGCCTAAAATTGTTTACTTTTATTGTGAGTTGTGGTTTGTGTTTATTTGATGAACATATTATAAAAAAAAGTTTAATGTGCCGCGCAATTTTCAGGCCGTGTAAAAATTTCCTGCTCGGAGTAATGGTTCGTCCACTAAAGGGAACATTGATTATCACCTTGTCATGGTAGAGAGCACTGTGAGTTTCTGAGATCCCGAGTGTGATGCCTTCTGGAGTTTAGCTCCTGGTAGGGTCATGCATGGTGGTAAGTTCAAGAGAGAGGTTCCAGACAGAGTGTAATCCAATCACAATGACAGTAACAACAGAGGAAGGCTACAGCAGTGAAGAGTCACTGTGCAGTGGCTGTCCCTGTACCAGTCTCCCCACATTAAACAAAGTCACGTACAGGAATTCTCCATTAAGGAAATCCACCCTACAACCCATTTGGAGAACATCATGCTCAATCCGGGTGATTGTGCTATTGCTGTGCTGTGCTGGGCTGGCCTGGCAGCATAGTGGCTAGCATAATCGCTTTGTAGCACCAGCGATCACTAGAAAGTGACTGTGGTAACCATTACGCTACCAGGCATAATTTGATTCGGGGATTTGATTGCTGCAGCTGTCTGTAAGGAATTTGTATGTTCTCCTTAAGATCATGTGGGTTTACTCCAGGTGCTCTAGTTTCCTCCACATACCAAAGATGTACAGTTAGGGTTAGTGAGTTGTGGCCATGCTACATTGGTGTTGGAAGCACGGTGACACTTGTGGGCTGCCCCCAGCTCGTTACAGAAAAATAATGCATTTCATTGTATGTTTCAATGTACATGTGACAAATAAAACAAATCTATCTATTTTTCTTTCTTTCTGTGATGAACCCCAAAAAACAAATAAAGTATCCACATGACTGGAATTTGCTCTCTGAAAGGGCAGTGGCCATAGAAACTCCCATTATACTGAAGAAGCACCTAGCTGTCAATTTGATTGGCTGGAGCCTACAGCACTAATGACTAATAAATAGGAAGTACAATCACCCATAAGTTCATGCTTGGCCAGTGTGCACACAATGAGCTGATGGGCCTTCTTCTGCTCTGTAAACTTGTCTGTCCAAACGATTCCCAGGAACAATCAAGTGAAGTGAAAAGCTCATGTCACTCTGCTCTGACATCATTTTACATGGAAATGCCTCATTGCATTTCTAAATTTGCCATGTTCTGTTAATTGGGTCAAAATTAGAAGACACTTAGCCCTTGACCATAAGGTGTTAGAGAGTGAAGCTTTCCAGAGCCAACTCACTTTAACAGGCCCTCATTAAGGCCAGAAGACAAAGCAAACCTTCATCCATGAGCCTGGGATGGATTTGAACCCGGAACGTAAAGGTCAGTATCCAACACACTGCATCATTCAGTTCTTCATCCACTTTGCATCCAATCAACTGAAGAAAGGAAGGCCATCATTCATTACAGCTTCATTAGCTCAGGAGGAGGCCATTTGGTCCATTATGCTCTTCCCTACTCCTAACCCATTACCTAATATATATTAACATTTACATTTTAATATATTCATGCAATAACTTTTTTTTACCAGTAGACGTCACCAATAATATTTGATTAAGAATCACAATTGTAATTTATATATTGCTCAAAAAATGTATCCCTCGTGTGCACCTTTTCAATATTACAATGTCAAACGTGCTGTGCATTAATATCTTATTTACTTTAAACGCATTAGCCTGCAGCTTCAGCCTTCTACTGGCAGGCGAGTGGTGTGTGCCTCAACAGAACAGCACAATGAAAGGTCATCATTTAATGTGAAAATAAAATCACACTTTGTAGACTAGCTCATTCAGAAAATGCCCTCGGCAAAGAGTGGCTCTTTACATTATAACAGTTCTTCTCTCTTTCCCCTTTGTAATCCAGCATTTGGCATTCCAATTGAGTACTATACTCAGAGACTCACATCTTCTGTGCTGAACTTCTGTGATAGTTTGCAGAACCTAGCCCTGTTTTTTATCACTCATTCTAACGAGGGCAATATCGATATAAATTCTAAATAATGAGAGAGATTTAACATATGCAGAATCTAAGCAGAATTATGGTTGATGTATCAACTAATTAAGAAAATCTCTTTGCTATTGTGCAAACTTTCTAGCGTGACACTGACATGCATAATCCTGATCTTGGCTTCATATTTTACACCAATTATGCATGTTCATACTGCTCGGTGTGCTGAATATTGTCAATCTATTATCTCCTTTGAGGCACCATGAAAGAATCCTCAGCTTTCTCTCTACAAATGGTTTTGTGCAGGGATAGAATTTCTGATTTCACACTCCTATCATGGAGCCTTGATCAACAGAAGATCTTGTTGACAGACCACAATTTTATGTCCATTAAAATTAAAGGACTGGGCTTGCTAGGCAGTGTGATGATTTCCTGATGTAACATGAATCTCCACCACATTAGGAAGGTGCAATGCAAACAGTCATCCTGCTGCAAGCTACGTACTTTTAAAAGAATTGCAAGTTTTCAAAAAGTGATGTTAATTTATTTTCAGGGTAACCTGCAAAGTGTGCAATGACAATATGTCAAGCAACTCCTCTACACAGCTGTTGGAATCCTGATTGAGCATTTCCAGAAACTTGTTAACAAATCTTCTGCTTTTCCTTTGCATTTTGTGGTGAGTTTCACAAGCCACTTGCAAACTTTAGCCTTTATGATTCTTGGAATTGGAATTGGCTTATTATCGTCACGTGTTGGGAGGTAAGCGAAAAGCTTTGTCTTGAATACTGTACATGCAGGTCAAATCATTACACAATGCATTGAGGTGGTACAAGGTAAAACACTATAAAAGTTCAAAAGTTCAAAGTAGATTTATTATCAATGTACATACTGTAAATGTCACTATATACAACCCTGAGATTCATCTTGTTGCGGGCATACACAGTAAATCCAAGAAACACAATAGAATCAATGAAAGACTGCACCCACTAGGATGGTAAAACAACCACTGTGCAAAAGACAACAAACTGTGCAAATACAGTCTAAAGCAAAAAAATATAGTGCAGGTTGAGTATCCCTTATCCCCAAAAATCCAAGATTTCAAAACCTTAGAAATCTAAAATTTTTTGAGTGCTGACATGCTGTCACAAATGGAAAATTCCACAAGGCACTGAGAAGGATCCTAAGCATCACGCAGGTCTCAACACTCCATAGACAGTTCTGAGAAGTAATCTCACATGTGTAATGGACAGAAGTTAATTAAAAATAGAAAAACACTGTATCAAGTGAAAAATGGAGATCTCGATTGTGTATTGAAAGAGTGGATTCATTAGTGCCAGAGTGAACAAATAGCAACTTAGCAGTATGCTGATCATGAAACAAGTCAAGATCTATGAACTGAAAATTGAAGATAATTGTTTATAGTCAGCAGTATGGTTGTAGAAACTTTTTTAAAAAAGCATGGCATTAAATTTTTAAAGACCTAGAGAAATTCATTGACGTATTTGCCAAGCATTTTTCACTGATGAAAATACAATAAGGAATGAGTCTATAATTCTGATTCTTTTTGTACCTTACTTAAAACCTAAAAAAAAGTAAACTACAAATACAGTGTACTGTGAACTTCTAATCAAATCACAGCATCATAGGTGGAGACTGAAATCCTGACGTTGTTTATTGTTTGTTCAAAAGTTGATTTAGGTATTCTCCCGATGCTGCTTTTGCTACCCTGCACACATTATATTTTCATTATATTAATGGTATGTAATAACTTTTACTGTTAAGTACATACATGTGATAAACAAGTGTAAGACAAAGACTGCTTACTGGCAGCACAGAAATTCAGAGCAGGAAATGATGGCGATCTCAAGGTACGTATCTCTTTATAAGGCCATAAGACGGTAAGACATAGAAGCAGAATTAGGCCATGTGGCCCATCAAGTCTGCTTCACCTTTTCATCGTGGCTGATCCCCAATCTCCTGCCTTCTCCCCATATCACTTCAGGCCCTGACCAATCAAGAATCCATTAGCTTCTTCCTTAAATGTTCATACAGACTTAGCCTCCACAGCTGCCTGTGGCAATGAATTCCAGAGATTCACCATTTCTGGCTAAAGAAATTCTTCCTCATCTTCATTCTAAAAGGATATTCGTCTATTCTGAGGTTGTGTCCTCTGGTCTTAGACTCTCCCACCATAGGAAACGTTCTCTTCACATCCACTCTATCAAGACCTTTCACTATTCAATAGGTTTCAATGAGGCAACCCTCATTGAATTCTTCTGAATTCTGGTGATACAGGCCCAAAGCCATTAAACGCTTTTCATATGACAAGCTGTTCAAACCTGGAATCTTTCTTGTGAACCTCCTTTGAACCCTCTCCAGTTTCAGCACATCCTTTCTAAGATAAGATTATATATTCCAAAATGTGAAGAAGATCCAAAATTTGAAACACTTCTAGCCCCAAGCATTTAGATGAGGGATACTCAATCTATAATAATAAATAAATAAGCAATAAATATTGAGAACGTGAGATGAAGAGTCCTTGAAAGTGAGACCATAGGTTGTGGGAACAGATCAGTGATGGGGCAAGTGAAGCTGTGTGAAGTTATCCCCTCGGGTTCAAAACCCTGTTTGTTGATGGTTAATAATTGTTCCTGAACTTGGTTGTATGGGTCCTGAGGCTTCTGTACCTTCTTCCTCATAGCAACAAATAGAAGAGAGTATGGCCTGGATAGTGAAGGTCCTCGGTGATGGATGATGCTCTCCTGCAACAGTACTCCGTGTACATGTGCTCAGTAGTGGGGAGGGCTTTACCCACGATGAACTGGGTTGAATCCACTACTTTTGTAGGATTTTCCATTCAAGTGCATTAGTGTTTCCATACCAGGCCATGATGCAACCAGTCAACATACTCTCCAAAAAAGTTTGTCAAAGTTTTAGATGTCATACCGTATCTTCACAAACTTCTAAGGAAGTAGAGGTGCTGCTGTGCTCTCTTCATAATGGCACCTATATGCTGGGCCCAGAACAGATCCTCTGAAATGATAACACCATTGAATTTAAAGTTGCTGACCCTCTTCCCCTCCGATCCCCTAAAAGGACTGGCTTGTGGACGACCAATTTCTTCCTCCTGAAGTCAATAATCGTCTCTTTGGTCTTGCTGACACTGAGTGAGAGATTTTTGTTATGGCATCACTCAACCAGATTTTTGAACTGCCTCCTGCCTATATGTTGATTCATCACCACCTTTGATTCAGCCTATGACAGTGATATCATGTGCAAACTTAAACATGGCATTGGAGTTGTGCTTAACCTCACAGTCATAAGTATAAAATGCATAGAGCAGTTGGCTATGCACACAACATTTTGGTACACTTGTGCTGATGGAAATTGTGGAGGAGATGTACTTGCTGGTGTTTGCAAGTGAGGAAATCAAGGATGCAACTGAACGAGAAGGTACTGTGGCCAAGATCTTGAAGCTTATTGAATAGTTTTGAGGGGAAGTTAGTTTTGAATGCCGAGCTGTAGTTCGATAAAGAACGTCCAGCTGTATGCATATTCACAGTCCAGATATTACCGGGTTGAATGGAGAGCCAATGAAATGGCTTCTGCTCGGGACCTGTTGTCTCAGCACACAAACTGAAGCAGATCCAAGTCACTTCTCTGCCATTTCTGACATCTTTCTCCCCTTTCTCAATCTATCCGTTTCCAAACCAGCTACCGACAGCTTTTATAAGCATACTGATTCCCAAGCCTATCTTCACTATACCCCATCCCACCCTGTCTCCTGTAAAAAATACTACTCCTGTCTCCACCTCAGCCTTTCCCAGGATATTTATTATTTATGAGTAGCAGCAGGGATAAAGCAGAGTGGATTGAAGAAGGCTACCTCCACCTGCAGAGAAGAACACAAGTTGCAAACATGACTATAAGGTAGTCACCGAAAACTTCAATAGGGAACTCAAAAGAAGCATCTTTGGATAAACTACAAGCCAGTGAGCCTTACTTCACTAGTAGGTAAATTAGTAGAGAAAATACAAAATGATGGGATTTCTGTACATCTGGAAAGTTAGGAGCTGATCAGGGATATTCATGGAGTTTATGTCTGTCTCACTAGTTTGATTGAGTGTTTCGAAGAGGTAGCTCAGAAGACTGACGAAGACAAGGCAGTTGATGCTATCTGTATTGGCTGTAGTGAAGAATTTGACAAGATCCTGTATAGTAGGCTGATCCAGAAGATTAAGGCACCTGGAATCCAAGCCAATCTGGCTAATAGGATCCAAAATTGGCTTGGTGATTGTGGTGAACCATATATATATGTTGTAACTGGGTTAACTGTCTGGACTCGCCCCTCTGCTGACTGCCCCTGTGGCTCCTCCCACAGAATCCTGTATAAAGGTGTTTCGCCTTTCCCCTCCCCCTCAGTCCGGGGGCAGACACTCACCGAGGAGGTCGTGGAGGTCGTATTGTACAGCGAATAAAAGCCTTTCAGTATTTTACCAGACATCAGTCTTTTGGAGTTATTGAAGGTGCTTCAGTGATAGGAGTCACAGAATGGTGGAATGACAGTTTACTGTTTGGACATTTATGATCAGTGCTGTGGGGCAGTTGTTACAGTGGGACCATTTTTGTCTGTGATTTGTAAACGACATGGACGTGAACTGATTTATTGAGCTACAGCATGGAACAGGCCCTTCTGCCACTTCGAGCCATGTTGCCCAGCAACCCCCAGTGTAACCCTGGCTAATTTACAATGACCAATCAACCTACTAACTGCAACAACCGGTGGGAGGAAACTGGAGCAGCTGGAGAAAACGCATGCATTCCGTCGGAAGGATGTACAGATTCTGTCATGCATTCTATGTACAGAATGTAGGAGGTGTGATTAGTATGTTTTTAGATTACACGGAAGTTGGTGCTATTCTGGGTAGCCAGGAAGATTCTCTTAGTCTATAGATCAGTGGAAAAGTTTTCCGGCTATAGACAGATGGAATTTTATCACAGCAAATATGAATCAATATACTTTGGTAAGTCAAATAGGAATAACATATATATAATAAATCATCGGACACTCAGGAAAATTGATGAACAGAAGAACTTTGTGTTTCATGTCCATTGTTTCCTGAAAATGACAATCAAGTTTGACAAGTTCTATCCCTACATTTAAAAGACATTTAGGCAGACACTAAGAGTTGCAATAATAAGCAATAAGAGCTGATTATAGACTACAGGAGGAAGAAACCAGAGGTCCATGAGCCATTCCTCATTTGGGGATCGGAGGTGGTGAGGAATAGTAACTTTAAATTCTTTTATTGTGTTTGCAGAGTTTGTCTCCTTTGCACAGTGATTGTTTATCAGTCTTTGTGTGCAACTTTTCATTGATTTCTTTGCCCTGCTGTGAATGCCTGCAAGAAAATGAAACTCAGGGTAGTATATGGTGACATGTACATACTTCGATAATAGATCTTTTGAACTTTGAACTTTGACACTCAAATAGGCCATGTGTAGAAGGATACAGGTCTAAAGTGGACAAATGGGATTGGTGTAGGTGGCTATCAGAGCATGGCAAGGATACAATAGCCTAAAGGCCCCATTCCTGTGCTTACAATGCCATGACTATATAGCATGGTCAGAATGAGTCAGTTTATCCAGCATCTTGTGTGCGTTGCTGCAATAAAATTCTCTTTCCTATAGCGATAGTGAAGATCCTGACCCATTCTGAGATGATACTCTATTCTAATAATGGACAAACAAGTTTCTACTCATAAGCTCAAGAGATTCTGCAGACGCTGGATATCCAGAGCAACACACACACACACACACACACAATGCTGGAGGAACTCAGCAAGTCGGGCAAGATCTATGCAAATGGATAAATAGTTGACATTTTGGACCAAGACCCTGCATCAGGACTGGAAAGGAAGGGGGAAGACACCAGAATAAAAAGGTGGGGGTGGAGTAAGAGGAAGGAGAACAAGCTAGAGGTGATAGGTGAAGCCAGGTGTGTGGGAAAGGTAAAGGACTGCAGAAGAAGGAATTTGGTAGGAGAGTGGATTATAGGAAAAAGGGAAGAAGGAGGGTTACTGGGAGAGATGATAGGCAGGTGAGGAGAAGAGGTAAGAGGCCAGAGTGAGGGATAGAAGAAGAGAGAAAGGGGAGGAAAAAAGAAAAAAACATTCCCAGGATGTTTTGAAGTTTCAATATACAAGTCACACAAGGCAAATAAAGCTAAATCCTTTCCAGTGTTCCTCTGCCCTAAGACCAGCATGACTCTTAAGATTGGATGCTTATTAAAAAATAAAAGCTGACGTAAATGATTCAGAAGGCAAGCATTAACTCTGACATTATCAATATCCATGCCTTAGAAAAAGAAGAAATTAAATTCTACTGATGACTAAAGGCACAGGGAGTGATCTCAACTCTGCAATGACAATATCATAAGCAGAGTAAAACTAACAACTGCAGGAACTCAGCAAGTAAAGCCACTAATGTGGAAGCAAGGGAATAGTTGACATTTTGGGTCATGACCCTGCAGTAGTTCTGGGAGTCTGGATAGCAGATAGCCAGTATAAAGTGATGAGAGGGAAGGTTGAGGTAAGTGATGGCATATGATTGGTGAAACCAGGTGAGGTGGGAGATGATGACACAAGATGCCAGGGGAGAAAGGTGAAGGGTGGAGTTAGGAGAAACAAGCTGATGAATGACAAGTACAGTAAGGAAAGAGGTTACTACAGATTCTAGCTTCTGTTGTCGCTTGCATCTCCAATGTTGTGAGCATGTTGTTATATGGCTCAAAGAACTAATAGTTTACAACAACAATACTTCACAAGCTGAAGATACTGGAAATCCAAAGCAGATGCTGGAAATCCAAAACAACACGTGCAAAATGCTGGAGGAACGCAGAGGTTTAAGCATCATCCATAGAGGGGAACAAAGAACCAAGATTTCAGGCTGAGACCCTAACATCAGGACTGGGGTGGCTCGATAAAGCAATGGTTAGAGTAACGCTATTGCAGCATTTCGGTTCTGCTGCGGTCTGTAAGGAGTGGGTGCATGAGTTTCCTCCCGGCGCTCCGTTTCCTCAAGCATTCCAAAGAGGTACAGGTTAATAGGTCAATTGGTCACATGGTAACTGAGTTTCAGAGGATCATCGGGCTGGAAGGGCCAGTTACTATAGTGTGTCCCTTAAATAAAAGTCGATGTAAGTGATTCAGGAGGCAAACATTAACTCTGACATTATCAATATCCATGCATTAGAGAAGAAATTAAGTTCTGTCGAAGATTAAAGACACAGAGAGTGATCTCAACTCCACAATGACAATATCCTACGCAAAATAAAACCAATGACTGGAGGAACTCAGCAAGATGAAGCTCAAAGAATTGCATCAAAAGACTAAACTTGCTGTGAATAGGAAGAGATAAAGAAGGCGCGTGTGTTAAACCTCACTAAATAAACAGCCCTGCTCCGTGCATCAGATGGGAAGTGTAAAAGGGGGTCATTTCAGGAAGGTGTTGGTGGAGCACATCAGAAAGAGTTGAGTGTGTTCTAATGTGGTGACAATTTAGGCGACAAACCAGCAGCCATGTGCTCGTTTGTGGAAGCCACATGTGCAATCTGAGACAGGAAGCAGGCTAAACAGTTTCCCAGGCCTGACTAATCAAAGATCCAGCTCTGAAACCACAGATCAGCACCGCTGTATGGCATTCGTCCTCTAAACCACCTTTAAAAGACATTTGCTTCATTGCTGCTGTTTTCTATTTATTTCAGATTCTGAAAATATGTAACTTCATGGGCACTAGCCTCCCCACCACTGAGGACATCTTCAAAATGATGTAAAAGGTGGCATTCATCATTAAGCACCACCACCCAGGACATGAACTCCTCTCATAACTGTCATCAGGGAGGAGGTACAGAAGCCTGAAGACACACACTCAACATTTTAGGAACAGCTTCTTCCCCTCCACCATCTGATTTCTGAACAGACAATGAACCCATGAAGACTATCTCAATATTTTTGTCGCTTTTTTTTGCACTGCTTTTTTTAATTTCTTAAATATATATTTTGCATTACAATTCATAGTATATACTTGCATTGCACTATTCTACTGACACAGTACAACAAATTTCACGACTTGCCAGTGATAATAAAGCTGATTCTTAATTGACTTGGCTCATAATTTAGAAAAATCAGATAAAATATGGTGGTATAGAGGACATGAGGTCTAACAGTAACTTTAGTATGCCTTGGCAAATAATTCAGTAACAGAAGATGAAGTCTCAACTTTGCAGCTAGGGAATTTAAACTCATTTAATCAATTAAATCCAGAGTGAAAAGCTAGCATCTAATGATGAGCATGAAAATGTTGGGCTGTCCTAAAAACCCATCTGGCTCATTAATAACATTGAGGGAATGAAATCTGCTGCCGTTACTTTTTATCTTACTCCAGCTCCATAACAATTTGGTTGACCTGCGGCAGCACATTAAAATGTCTACATAGATCAAGGGTTATTGGGTTTGCAAAGGGCATGCAACATAGAAACAGACCTTCTGGTCCAATTCAGAAACAGTAATTACCCTTCAACCACCATGCTCTTGAACTGGCATGGATAACTTTAATCACCTCAACTCTAAACTGATTCTAAACCAATGGACTCACTTAAAGGATGTACGACTCATGTTCTCAATATTATTTATTATCAATCTATTTTCTCAATTATCTCAATTATTAGCTATTAATTAGTTAATTGCCCAGTTTGTCTCTTTTTTATGCATTGGTTGCTTGTCAGTCTTTCTTTGTGCACAGTTTTTCATTGATTCTATTGTATTTTGGTGTTCTACTCTGAATGCCTAGAAAAAAATGAATCTTAAGATAGCATAGAGTTTGTACATTGTCTCTATGACCACGTGGGTTTCATCCAGGTGCTCCAGTTTCCTCCCATAGTCCGAAGATTTACAGGTTGGTAGGTTAATTGGTCATTGTTTATTGCCCTGTGATAAGGCTAGGATTAAATCAAGGGATTATTGGGCAGCGTGGCTCAATGGGCCAGAAGGGTCTATTCCGTGCTGTATCTCAATAAATAATCTGGTGACATGCAGTATACATACCACAATAATGAATTTACTTTGAACTTTGAATGAGTTCATGCTGTAGTTGTCCTCCACTGGACTCTATTCCTGTCAGAAACAGGTATCTTTATTTTAAAAAGTTTTTTTTGTCAGTTGGTTTATTTTTCTCGACGCCACCTCGTGCATATGCATTGTCCTTGGATTGTTTATCTTTTATGTCTAATTGCTTGTCTTTGAACTAGCTCTGGTTTTTCACTTTGTTTTGCAGGTGCCACATATGGGATCATGGGGACTGTTAAACTCTTTGTATTTATCACTCTTATTCAGTTTGGGATCATTTAATTAGCATGCTATTTTCAATGTCTGGAATTCCTAAGTGTTCCAGGGTGTATATGGTGGGGTGGGGGTGGGGGGTGTCATGTCAGCCTCTCTCTGTTGGGTCATTGTGATTCCTTGTCAGGTGAAACTCAAACCGAATTCCTCTGTGTATCAGGAGTGATTTCAGTTCGTCAAGATTCTCTGCAGTTTACCTGAGCTCTTGTTAGTTTTTTTCTTGTTAATTTCTGTAATAAATCTTTAGTTTTACTTTATTTGCGATTGTCTCTGTGATTTCTACACTTGAGTTTGCTAGTGACTGTCATACTTTGTTTTTCCTCATCTATGTTTCCCAACCTCCCCAGAAAGTACTCAGACTGTGGACTTCCATGAACTTTCGTTTTGAGCGTTATTTCTTTATTTTTTATTGTTTGCACGATTTGCTCTTTTTTTCACATTGGATGTTTGATTAATCTTTTTTTAAATGGGTTCTATTGGGTTTCTTTGTTTTTGTGGCTGCCCATTAGAAGACAAATTTCGAAGTTGTATATGGTATATATACTTTGGTAATAAATGTGCTTTGAACTTTGAACTTTTGAAATTTAATGCCAACCATTTCAACCACTTCCTATGGTAGTAAGTGAAGTGTGTTAGCAATAAAATGTCAACCTATCTAGGGCTGCCCATATCCGATGACTGAATAATAAAATAACTGGGTCTCCTTTCCGAATAAAAACCTGGCCGTGGTCCTCCAACTGTGTGAGAAAATGAATATCCCAGCTTTTAAACTGGGCCAATAACTCTGCCGTGGAAAGTATTTACTGCATTACACTATGAGGAGGCTCAATGAAATCTGTTCAAATATTTAGTGACATCTGAGGGACAATGTTCCCTCACCTAAGTATATTTCCCATCAATAAATCTGACATTCCTCATGCTGTCAGTAATAAAAAGCATATGGAAGCATTAAATCAAAAGCCAAACTATTAAACAACATTGACTTAAGAGCCACATATAGTGCTTTGTTCAAATAACCAATTAGATGTTTTGAATGCTGGAGCATTTTTCACCTTGTCACACATCTGTTGCAGATCTATGACAGAATGCTGTTTTATTGGCCCAGGCACTTCTGGGAGGAATTGTGTGTGTGCAGACTGCTGCCTATGTTTGTTTGCTTTGCGCTCTGGAACTTTCCAACTTTATGTCCTATTCTTTCCTGTTTCTCTGTTTATTAATGGGGTACCCCCATTAGTCCTGTCTTCTCCGAGGATCACTGCCTTGTCACGGAGGAGAGGCCTGTGAGTTCCTGAGATCCCAAGAGCGATGCCCCCTAGACCTTAGCTCCTGACAGGGTCACCCATGGCGGTAATGTCAAGGGGAAGGATCCGGACAAAGGGCGATCCAACTGAGAACACAGCGGTGGAGCTGGCAGAAGATGATGACGCATCGCAATGGCGGTGAAGGCGGAGGAAGGCTGCAGCAGTGAAGGGTCCCCAGTAGCCTTTCATTTTGTGCCACTGGACCCCGACCCCGATCTGTCAAGGACCATGTGGTGGCTGCCCATATATCAGCCTCGCCACGTTAAACAAAGTCATGCACGAATGTCCTCCATTAAGGGAGTAACCCTTTAGAAGAACATCATACTCAACTCAAGTGATCACTACTACTTCTGCTAGTCCTGTACTACTCTCTAGTTAACAATATACATTCATATGGTTGTAACTACTTCGGACTTTCTCTGTTCCAAATGCATTAGGCAACATAGTCCCCCTCCTCCTCCTCCCTACTGCTTTCTCGAATAATGATGGGCCAACAACCAAGTCCAGGCACTGCACAGAAGCAGTTTTATAAAAAAAAGCATTCTATCCAGGGTATTCCTCTAATTCGGCAACCACATGGCAAAATAACACAAACACTTAACACCTTCATCAGAAATTCCTTTCTCCACTAAAGAGCCTTCCCGGCACTTTAAATAAAACTGGGTGATGAATGCACTAAAGAGTGGAATGTTAAATTTCAGATAAACGTGTGAAGCAGTTGCTTGTGTAGTTTATCCTCTAGGTCTCCAAACTGGAAAATTATGGGGGTCTTTAACTATAAACCAACAGAATGTTTAAGAATATTTATAATTAATGTGGAAACCAAGGGAGTCAGGGAGAGAGAAAGCAAATAAAAATGTAAAAAGTCTGTTTTATCAAGCTCCATCATTTCAAGACACAGTGGTTTCACAGCTGTAATTATTATTTTCATTATCACCTGTTAATGGTGTAAAGACTAGGAGGTAACATCCTCACAAAGTTCCTCCAGAATCCCTTGTACCTCCGGAGACCACGCGAGATTTTGTCGAGTACCATTGACTTTATTCCTCCACGTGACTTCTCTTCATACTCCTTGGATTTACAAAAGGTGCATACCTTGCCAAGAAGCTAAGTGAAGGCAGAAGCTCACAAAAGTCAATAGCAAAGACAACTCCTTTTCCCTATTGCCTAGTATCACTAACTCCAGGAAAGGCAGAGCACGGCCAATTCCAGGAGAAAAACTTTGCAATTTGCAATGAACTGCATAAGTGAACCCCAATCAAATTTCAGGAGACCATGATATGTTCTCAGTAAGGATACATAACTCACAAGCATCTCAACTTACCAACATGTCCCATTTGGTAACAAAGGCCAACTCAGTCTGTTCCCTAAAGACCTCCGGTTAAAGTATTCAACAACTACATTCACTGCTTCCTTTTGTAGTGGGAGGATGCATTGAAGAAAAGACTAAAGGAGATAAGAAAATAATTTGTAAAATGGATGGGCAAAATTAAAATAATAAAATAAAAATGTTAGCTTCAATATTAACATTTATAAATCATTGAGACTATTTCATTGGTCAAAGTGCTCTGTTTCAAATCACAATAATCCTGCCAGCAGCCAAATAAAAATGATACGTTCTCCTGTGATGGGACTGCTAATAAATTGCTGAGGCTTTCCATGAATAATAATGTCTGAGAGTGGAGGAGAGAGAATCCTTTCTGGACCTGCTCCCAGTGGTATCTGACCTGATATCACAAGGCAATTTTACATTTTAAAGAAGCGCTGTGGCTCTTTTTTGCTCCCCTGCAGCTTGAGAATTCAGAATTGAGATTTAGGATGTTCATAGCAAACTCCCTTCTCCGATTGTTGTGCTTGTTCATAGTGAGAAGGCAGGCTCTGCCCCTCACTTGTCATACCTCCTGATAAATTGTAATTAGAAGGAGATGGGTAAATGTCAAATATTTGAAGAGTGGAAACCCTGCAAAACTCTCCTATCCTCTGCAGTCAAAATACACCACCCGTGAAACAACCTTCAATCTTTATTTTTCAGTTCATAGTTTAGGCCTCAACTCCGTGCTCGAAGACAGGCAACATGGATGTGTGACAAAGGACATCCCTGGATGTCAGGCTGGCCCAGGGCGGTGGCTCCATGGGATCAGGTGTCCATGCAAGAAAGGGGTGCAAGGGCCTGGAGTTCAAGGTCCTGTCATCAGCTAGTCCGGGAGTTAATACCAAAGATCAAAGCTCGAAGCGAGAAAAGGTGTGTCAAAAAGGCAATGTTATGTTAATCGTTGGGGATTTTAACATGAAAGTGGATTGGGAAAACTAGGTCAGTGCTGGACCTCAAGAGAGAAAATTTGTAGAACGTCTAAGGGATGGCTTTTTAGAACAGCTTGCTGTTGAGCCCACTAGGGGATCGGCTGTGCATTGGAAGGCTGGAAGGTTGGAAGGTTGAAAGTCAAAGCACAATGACTGAAGTCTGGAGCATGGAGGCTGAAGATTGGAGACTTGAGGCTTGAAGGCCTGGGGTTGGGAGGACCTTCCATGTGTTGTGATGATATTGGGTTCATTGTCTGCAAAGCCCTAAATTTAAAAGGAGATCTTAAGCAAATATGATATAGGTATTTACAGCTATGTGCACTAGGGAGATTATACTGTATCAGCCTACTCTTCAAGGACGAGCTTACTTCCCCGTTTACTCTCTGCAGTGAGGTCTAGCTGCCAGTACCCAGATGAGTTGTATGGACCACTTCTGCTTGTTGCTAATATTAAATTGCCTTGTTAATACATAGCTACAGGAATTAGTAGGAGGACAAGGTCATCTTAGCTCCTCAAGCCTGCTCTGACATGTAATAAGATCATGCAACACACACAAAATGCTGGTGGAACACAGCAGGCCAGGCAGCATCTATAAGAAGAAGTACAGTTGACGTTTTGGGTCGAGACCCTTCGTCAGGACTAATGGAAAAAAAAGCTAGTAAGAGATTTGAAAGTGGGAGGGGGAGGGGGAGACCCAAAATGATAGGAGAAGACAGGAGTGGGAGGGATGAAGCCAAGAGCTGGGAAGTTGATTGGTAAAAGGGATACAAGGCTGGAGAAGGCTGATGGCATGAACATTGATTTCTCTAACTTCCGTTAATGCCCCTCCTCCCCTTCTTACCCCCATCCTTATTTATTTATTTATTCTCTCTCTTTCCCTCTCATAATAACTCCTTGCCTGTTCTCCATCTTCCTCTGGTGCTCCCCTCCCCCTTTCTTTCTTCCAAGGCCTTCTGTCCCATGATACTTTCCCTTCTCCAGCCTTGTATCCCTTTTACCAATCAACTTCCCAGCCCTTAGCTCCATCCCTCCTCCTCCTGTCTTCTCCTATCATTTCAGGTCTCCCCCTCCCCCCTCCCACTTTCAAATCTCTTACCATCTCTTTTTTCGTTAGTCCTGACGAAGGGTCTCGACCCGAAATGTCGACTGTACCTCTTGCTATAGATGCTACCTGGCCTGCTGAGTTCCACCAGCATTTTGTGTGTGTGTTGCTTGAATTTCCAGCATCTGCAGATTTTCTCGTGTTTGTGTAGTAAGATCATAGCGGATTCTCACTGCAATGTTTTATGGGGCAAGTTTGTTAGACCGTTGCATAATACTATCATAAGCACAAGAGATTCTGCAGATGCTGGAAACTCAGGGTAACACACACAAGCTCATCAGGTCAGGCAGCATCTATAGAAAGGAACAAAGAGTAAAAGTTCCGGGCCGAGTCCTGATGAAGTCTTTATTCCTCACTACAGTTGCTGCCTGACCTGCTGAGTTTCTCCAGTATTTTGTGTGCATTACTCCACAATACAGCACTTGATAAACAATTGAGATAATGGTGATTGACAGAGGATATCTCATTCTTTTTATTATAGTTTCATATTTTGCCTGCACTGAATTTCCAGGTACAGATACCGAAAATATACATGTCCTGCCAAGTTTACAAACACCTGGCTTATGTACAGCCCAATTGTACAGTGGAGAGCTTGGGTGACTAGCAGAGTGGATTTGCTGGCTGCTGCAGGGTTGCAGGCATCTTTTCTGATATGTGGGAAGTTGGCTTTCAGGTGCATTTCTCACTTGCAAACTGTCTGGATTACAAACAGTTCACAGGAATTGTACCCTGGTATAACCTGGAGAGGACATGTAAATCAGTGTATCTTGGTATAATTTTGACGTGTGAGTTAAGATGACCCCACAATCTATAGACTCACCTTCAAGGATACTACAGTCATGTTTTCAGTATTATTTAGATTAGATTAGATTATGAGGACACTCAGTCCTCGTTTATTGTCATTTAGGAATGCATGCATTAAAAAATGATACAATGTTCCTCCGGTGTGATATCACAGAAACACAAGACAAACCAAGACTAAAACACACAAAAAACACATAATTATAACGTATAGTTACAACAGTGCAAAGCAATACCGTAATTTGATAAAGAGCAGACCATGGGCATGGTAAAAAAAAGTCTCAAAGTCCCGATAGCCCCAACATCTCACGCAGACGGTAGAAGGAAGAAACTCTCCCTGCCACGAGCTTCACCTTCAAGGATACTACAGTCATGTTTTCAGTATTATTTAGATTAGATTAGATTATGAGGACACTCAGTCCTCGTTTATTGTCATTTAGGAATGCATGCATTAAAAAATGATACAATGTTCCTCCGGTGTGATATCACAGAAACACAAGACAAACCAAGACTAAAACACACAAAAAACACATAATTATAACGTATAGTTACAACAGTGCAAAGCAATACCGTAATTTGATAAAGAGCAGACCATGGGCATGGTAAAAAAAAGTCTCAAAGTCCCGATAGCCCCAACATCTCACGCAGACGGTAGAAGGAAGAAACTCTCCCTGCCACGAGCTTCACCTTCAAGGATACTACAGTCATGTTTTCAGTATTATTTAGATTAGATTAGATTATGAGGACACTCAGTCCTCGTTTATTGTCATTTAGGAATGCATGCATTAAAAAATGATACAATGTTCCTCCGGTGTGATATCACAGAAACACAAGACAAACCAAGACTAAAACACACAAAAAACACATAATTATAACGTATAGTTACAACAGTGCAAAGCAATACCGTAATTTGATAAAGAGCAGACCATGGGCATGGTAAAAAAAAGTCTCAAAGTCCCGATAGCCCCAACATCTCACGCAGACGGTAGAAGGAAGAAACTCTCCCTGCCACGAGCTTCCAGCGCCCCAAACTTGCTGATGCAGCACCCTGGAAGCACCCGACCACAGTCCGACTCTGAGTCGGTCCGAAAACTTCGAGCCTCCGACCAGCTCTCCGACACTGAGCACCGAACACCATCTCTGCTGAGCGCTTCGACCCCGGCCCCGGCCGCCAGGCAACAGGCAAAGCTGAGGATTCGGGGCCTTCCCCTCCAGAGATTTTGGATCACACAGTAGGAGCGGCAGCGAAGCAGGCATTTCAGAAGTTTCACCAGATGTTCCTCCATGTTCTCACGTCTGCCTCCATCAGATCAGAATTGTGCACAGCCTCCTACTTGACAGATTACAGATATTTGTCACCAGAGAGGCTGCACGCACTACGTCGCGCCGCCATCTTCTCCTCCTCCCAACAGAAATAAATATTTCTGTATTTATTATTTACATGATTATGACCTATTCTGCATATTGGATGTTTGTCAGTCTTTGTAATGTATATTTTTTCATAAATTCTAATGTATTACTTAAGTTTCCTGTAAATGCCTGCAAGAGAGTGAATCTCAAGTTTGTAAACAATGACGTACTTTAATAATAATTTAGAGTGGCACAGTAGAGTAGTGGTTAGCACAACGCTTTACAGTACCAGTGACCCAGGTTCAATTCCCATCACTGTCTGTAAGGAGTTTGTATGTTCTCCCCGTGACCGCATGGGTTTCCTCCGGGTGCTCTGGTTTCCTCCCACATTCCAAAGACAGACCAGTTGATAGGTTAATTGGGCATTATAAACTGTCCCATGACTGGTTGCTGGGTGGTGCGGCTCGAAGGGCTGGAAGGGCCCATTCCCTGCTGTATCTCAATAAATAAATAAACTTACTTTGAACTTTGAAGATCAGACAAGGCAACTCTGTAGGGAAGGATAGAGTGAGAGTGTTATGTATTTGAATGGAGTGTTTTTTTTCCTTTCATGACAGTCAATTTTCATCACAGTTTGAGTATGTAAGTTAGAGACACTCCCTTAACTAGCCAGAATTTGGCAATGCATCAATGAAGTATAATCCAGAATCCCCTCACAGGGGAATGGAAGCAGGAGCTTTGTGAACAGAGGTTAAATTGTGCAACGCTGCTGTGTATAATTTTGTTTTAAATTTTAATAAAGCAGTTCCTTTAGCTCTCATACTTACAGTGTTGAGGTTGAATCAGCACCTACAAATTAGAATGGGAGAGAAAACCAAGGGAGAGGATAGAGAGGTATTGAAAAATAAAATTCTTCCTATCTCTTTGTGGCAAAGGTTGCTCTTGAAATGAATCTGAAAATGAAAACTTGTCAGTTTCTTTCTGTTAATCTAACAGTGCAGTGAATTTCATTAGCCTAGGTGCTACATTAAGGCTCATTGGATTCCTGTTATAACAGTGATAGTAACATAAAGGCAGATGGTCTGGGCCATTGGCTTATTAGTAAGTCCTTTCAGGATCCACCTGAAAAAAAAACCTTACAAGGTGTTTCTTTGCTGTTCTTTGTTGTTCTCTCTGTACAGTTGCACACCAATACATGTTAGATAGTTCACCTCCGCTTGCAGCGCTTAAGACTGAAATTAGTACTGTCATTGACAGAACATAATGCAGTCAATCCTGTCTAACTTGAAATGTCCTTGTAGGTCCATGATGGAACAGCCACATGTTCATAGAACTGACCTGACACACAGCAATTCTGAATCCAATTTGAAGTTGAATTCTCATGGGCATTAGTGGGTTCTTTCTTTGCTTTATCTTGAATTGGATGTAAAATACCAGGAACTTTTGGTTCATTTCTATATTAAGAAGATAGCAGATAGCTGAGTGCACATTCCACGTGTAAGGGGTTTCTTCTTTTATGTTACTGTGTAGGCTAATTAAAATGGCTTCTTTGTTATGTTAACTGCTGAGAAAGTTCTCCCGCTAGGAGCTTGTTTGGGTTATGTTATCGATAAGAGAGCGAACGAACCAATTGGGATAGACGTTATTCTTTCTGGTGTGTCTGTAAGTTATTCTGATGCGCGGGTTTTTGGGCAGAAGGCGCGATGGAGAGAAAGAGAATGGACAAGGTGCTATGAGCTGGCTAACAGGATCAGACCCCGAGCAGGAGTCCGAGGTCCAGGGTCTTTGGCGAGGAGAGGAGACTGAGACAGACTCGTGTGGAGTGTCTGGTCGACCACCGTGGTTGGTCCCAGGTGGCAGGTCGAGGTGGTCAGAGGGGATCGAATGGTGAAGAGAGGATCGTTACTAGAGCTCCAACTATTGTGCATGAAGAGATTGAACTTTGATAAGTGTGGTGCCTTTTATTTTCCTTTTATATTTTATCTCTATTAATTATACAGTTCCTGGAATACCTATAAGCTCTAATTCATTTAATTGTATATGGTATATTGTCTGTTATTTGTTGGGGTGGGGTACATCACACAGCATCCACACAAACTTAATTACCCAGTTTGGCGGTGCCAAGGGCTGTTTCCCTAGACAACAGCGAGCTGAGCAACCCTGAGGGTGGCCAGGGGGCTACACACGTCTTGTTGAATAATGGCTGTTACCTAAACTTCTAAGTAAATTTTATTTATCAAAGTAGATGCACATGACCATATACAGCCCTGAGATTCATTTTCTTGTGGGAATAGTTAAAAAATCTATATAATAATAATCTTAACAGAATCCATGAAAACCCACCCAACCTTGGCATTCAACCAGAGTGCAGAAGACAACAAAATGTGCAAATGCAAAAAGAAGAGACAATAATAATAAATAAATAAACAATAAATATCAGAAACATGAGATGAAGAGTCATTGAAAGTGAATCCGTTGATTATGGGAATAATTCATTGATGGGGCAATGGGAGTGAGGCTCTCAGTATAAGAGCCTGATGGCGAAGGGGTAGTGACTGTTGCTGAACCTGGTGGTGTGAGCCCTAAGGCTCTTGTACCTTCTTCCTGATGGCAGTAGCGAGAAGAGAGCATGCCCTCGGAGGTGGGGGTCCCTGATGATAGATGCTGCTTTCCTGCAATACCATTTCATGTAGATGTGCACAATGGCTGGAAGGGTTTTACTTGTGACGGACTGGGCTGTATCCACTACATTTTGTAAGATTTTCCATTCAAGAACATGCAGCCAGTCAATATAATCTCCACTACACATCTATAGAAGTTTGTCAAAGTTCTAGATGCCATGCCAAATTTCTGCAAACTCTGGAAATGGTGCATTTACAGCTTGAGAGGTCATGGTGACGAATATATCACAGTGCAGGCCATCCTGGAGACCTGAAAATCCTTGCTTGGGTCTGGTAAAAAAACAAAGCAACACCTATAGAAAAAACATTGAACGATCTAAATATTTTATCCTATCTGAAGTGTGACATTCCTGCTCTTTTGTTGTTTTTAAGTCCAACCCTCATAATACACTGAAGACTTACTGATTTCCAAATGGGAATAGGAGCTAGGGGAGCCATATGCTCCCTCATGTCCATTCTGCTATTCCATAAGAGTATGGCTAAGATCCTGTGCATCATTTCTATGTTCTAATTTATTTATCCCATGATTCCTTGTGTCTATTAATCTCAGTATTAAATATTCCCAATGATTGAACATCTTGAGGATAGAGAATTACATAAAAGATCTGCACACCCCAAAGCCACCTCTTTGCTTCAGAGCAGCTTTGGTCTCCTTCCAGTTCTGACAAAGGATCATCAACCTTTCTTTCTCTTCCCACAAATTCAGCCTGAGTACTTACAACTTTTTCTGTTTTTATCTGCTTGTTAGTACATGACTCTTTGCATGATTGATGTCTTGCACGCAGGCTTATTATAGCCAAAGATTTTTGTGTCTGGCAGCTGTCTGTCCCTCATCTCAGAACTCAACAATGGTGAAAGTTTAGTGAGGGTACACTAGTGGGATGATGCATGAAAAATGTCTGAGTTTATTAAGCATATCCCAGTTAAAGAAGAGCAGGGGATTTTTTTTTCTCTCTCCACTATCCTGCCCAAGATTTATCCCTCAATCAAAACCTCGAAAGAACAATATCCATTCATTACGTTATGATAATTCTGGGAACTTGCTCTATGCCGCATTACCAACATCATATAAAAAACTATATTTTAAAAATGATTCACGTATTGCCTGTAAAGCATTTTGAAGGAAGTGTGAAATGTGCTATGAGGGGTATGGCTAAGGTAAATATAAGCCAGCTTTTTCTGCTGAGATTGTGTGAGACTGGAACTGGAAGACATGGGTTAAGGGGGAAAGGTGAACTGCTTAAGGAGAACATGAGGGGGAACTTCATTTCTCAGAGGGTGGTGAGAGTGTGGAACGAGCTGCCAGCGGTGGATGAGTTCAAGTTCAACTCTTTAGAGAAATTTGGATAGGTACGTGGATGGGAGGGGGATGGAAGCCTGTGGTCTGGGTGCAGGTTGATGGGACTAGGCCGGGGTCCCAGCCTTTTTAATGCTGTGGACCAATACCATTATGCAAGGGGACCATGTTCCCCACTTTGGGGACACCTAGACTAAGCAGAATAATCTTTTGACATGGACTGGATGGCCCAAAAGGCCTGCTTCTATGCTGCAGTGTTCTATGGCTCTATGACTCTAAAATTTAAAAAACATATTTTTTTTCTAATCAAAAATTCCAGTGATGCAAAATGAGACATTATACTTTGTCATTGCAGAAATGAACATAAAGGATTCATCGTGCTGTGTAAAAATAACAGTTTCCCAGCCCCCCTCCTGGCAACCAAACAGACCCAAGATCGTATAAAAGCTGCCCATAAAGTTGATATTATTAAAAACCAGATACCCTGCAGTGACTTCAGTGCAATAACCTAACCTCAGATTTCATATGACAATTTAAAATGGATCATGTTTAGCTAGTGCACTTCATGATGACCTGCTCCAAATTCCACAACAAAATCAGTGCCTTGTAATCGTTTCCTGTTCGTCCAATGCATTGTAAAAACAACAATAATAAATGGAAGTATCCTAATCACTCCCAGTTACCAATGATTCTGCACATAAAATATTGGAATGTTGCAATTAGTTTGTTCACTATTCACCCACTGCCGGTGATT
The DNA here is from genome assembly GCF_963921235.1 of Mobula hypostoma. NCBI lineage: Eukaryota > Metazoa > Chordata > Chondrichthyes > Myliobatiformes > Myliobatidae > Mobula > Mobula hypostoma. Next base: position 33,105,826 of record NC_086120.1, read on the forward strand.
TATTGGTTTCCAGTCCAAACCTCAAACTGATGCATGGCTGTGAACTGACTCCTTGTGGTTTGTTCATCTTAATAAAAACAGAATTAATGTTTGATTTACAAAGCAACATCTGTCCCTCTACATTGCGAGAAGAAATTCAGTATCTGAACTGTGGATTTCCTGAAATCTCCATCTAGACTTTATTGCTGCGAGCTGTAATTCATTGGCTGTGTATTTTTAGATTCTGTGAAGTTTCAGAAATCAAGGATCTCCTGGAGTGGTTGGGTGTGTACAGTCAGCTCATTCTGAGAAGACCATTAATGTCACCATGAAACTTAAATGAAGCTGTGGCACTGCTCACTGTAAAAGCAATCCTGAACTAAATTAAAATTCTGATTCAACCTTAAATGTGAGGAAAGAATTGTGACTGTCCCTCGTCTCACTCTGTTCTTTCAGTCTTTCTGTTCTGCTTACACTGCAGCTTCAGCATCATTGTGAGGTAATTAAGGAGGATTCAGTGTCAGAACATGAAGCCAGGTGACATGCGAAGACAATAGGCCAAATCAAACAGATGGCTGCTCGCTGTTCAGCTGGCTTTGGGCTGCTGTGCGTGCACAATTGAACCCAGTGGTCAGAAGCTGGAACATCTGGCCTCCTGCCCTGTTGCTGGACTTACAATTGAGTTTAGTGGAGGAGACAGTACAGAAGGTCTTCACATCTGGACCTCAGTTTTATGCCACAGAGGCTTCACATATGGATAATGACATCATTAGGGTCAGCATTTCTCTGGAAGAAGGCAAATTCTTGAAATATTTCATTTTATTTTAATATTATTAATTGTTTTTAATTTTTAATGTAAAAATTGTTATATATACTTAATTTATTTAGGTCAATTTGAACTATTTATAAATGTCCCTGACAATTAGAGACATTTTAAAAGCTGTAATAGCAGGCTAGACCACACAGTGGTAAAAAGTGGCAGAGCTAGTGCCACACAGTGCCCGAAACACAAGTTCATTCCTGACCTTGGGTGATGTCCTTGCATTGCTCTATTCCCTCTATACCCATAACTGTGTGGCCAATTATAGCTCAAATGCCATCTGTAAATTTGCTGATGATACAACCATTGTTGGTAGAATCTCAGATGGAGATGAGAGGGTGTACAGGAGCGAGATATACAGCTAGCTGAGTGGTAGCTCAGCTACAAGCTGGCATCAATGTCAGTAAGATGAAAGAGCTAACTGTGGACTTCAGGAAGGGTAGGACACAGGAATGTGAACCAATCCTTATGGAAGGATCAGAAGTGGAGAGTGTGAGCAATTTCAAGTTCTTGGGTGTCAAGGTCTCAGGATCTAGCCTGGTCCCAACATATCAAAGCAGCTTTAAGGAAGGCAAGACAGCAGCTACGTTTCATTAGGAGTTTGAAGCGATATGGTTTGTCACCTAAAACTCTCGAAAATCTCTATAGATGTACCACAGAGAGCATTCTGACAGGCTGCATCACCTCATGGTTCTTCCTCCCCTTCCCCCACTTTCTTACTCTGACTCTTCATCTCTTTCTCCAGTCCTAATGAAGGGTCTCAGCCCAACAGATCAACTGTACTCTTTTCCATAGATGCTGCCTGGCCTGCAGAGTTCCTCCAGCATTTTGTGTGTGTTGCTTGGATTTTCAGCATCTGCAGGTTTTACCTTGTGTGTGTTTTGGTTGCATCACTGTCTGGTATGGGGCTGGGGAGGTGGTGGCTACTGCACAGGACTGAAAGAAGGTAAGGAAAGTTGTAAAATTAGTCATCTCCATTTTGGGCACTAGCCTCTGTAGTATCCAAGGGGTGGCGCCTCAGAAATCTGGCATCCATTATTAACGACTCCATTCACTCAGGACATGCCCTCTTCTCATTGTTACCATCAGGAAGGAGGTACAGGCGCCTGAAAGCACACACTCAGCAATTCAGGAACAGCTTCTTCCCCTCTGCCATCCAATTCCTAAATGGATATTGAACCCATGAACACCACCTCACTCGTTTTTTACATATATCAGAATCAAAATCAGAATCAGGTTTATTATCACCGACATGTGACGTGAAATTTGTTAACTTAGCAGCAGCAGTTCAATGCAATACATAATCTAGAAGGGAGAGAAAAAAAAATAAATAAAATAAAACATAATCATAATAAACAAGTAAATCAATTACATATATTGAATAGATTATTAAAAATGTGCAAAAACAGAAATACTGTATTTTAAAAAAGTGAGGTAGTGTCCAAAGCTTCAAAGTCCATTTAGGAATCGGATGGCAGAGGGGAAGAAGCTGTTCCTGAATCACTGAGTGTGTGCCTTCTGGCTTCTGTATCTTCTGCTTGATGGTAACGGTAAGAAAAGGGCATGCCCTGGATGCTGGAGGTCCTTAATAATGGATGCTGCCTTTCTGAGACACCGCTCCCTAAAGATGTCCTGGGTACTTTGTAGGCTAGTGCCCAAGATGGAACTGTCCAGTTTTACAACCTTCTGCAGCTTCTTTTGGTCCTGTGCAGTAGCCCCTCCATACCAGACAGTGACGCAGCCTGTCAGAATGCTCTCCACGGTACAACTATAGAAGTTTTTGAGTGTATTTGTTGACGTCCCAAATCGCTTCAAACTCCTAGTAAAGTATAACTGCTGTCTTGCCTTCTTTATGACTACATCAATGTGTTGGAACCAGGTTAGCTCTTCAGAGATCTTGACACCCAGGAACTTGAAGCTGCTCACTCTCTCCACTTCTGATCCCTCTATGAGGATTGGTATGTGTTCCTTCGTCTTACCCTTCCTGAAGTCCAGAATCAGCTCTTTCGTCTTACTGACGTTATTATTACTGATTTGCACTATTTTTAATCTAAGTATTTAATGTACATATATATATTTACTGTAATTGATTTACTTCGTTTTTTCTTTCTATATTGTCATGCATTGACCCGGCTGGTGGTGTAATGGCATCAGCGTCGGACTTCGGGACAAAAGGTCCTGAATTTGAATCCAGCCAGCTCCCCTGCTTGCTTTCCATCCGTGCTGGGTTATGAGCTGGTGACCTCTTTGGAAACTCACCCAGCAGAAGGCAATAGCAAAACACTGCTGTAACTTGCCTCATACGCGGTTCCCCACTACGTCAGAGAGACATGGAGGGAAATCGTCTGCTACCCGGAGAAACTCCAGATGTGACGTACCTTTCCTATTTTTTTATCATACATTGCATTGAATTGCTGCTGCTAAGTTAACAAATTTCACGACACATGCTGGTGATAATAACCTGATTCTGATTCTGATTCAGATTTTTTTCCCGCCATTTTACAATAGAGAACAGACAGAATACTGGGCAAGATTCCAGAGCAAAGCTTATCTTTCACCTTAAAGTGTTGATCTATTTCCAGTCACTACTGGAGTTGCCCACCAATTTATATTCACGTCCATCTTTCTGCGATACATTCTAGCCTGCGGTACCAATTATGACCCTGATTCTTGACTGGTCAGGGCATGAAGGGATATGGGGAGAAGGCAGGAGATCGGGACAGAGAGGGAAATTGGATCAGCCTTGATGAAATGGTGGAACAGATTGTTATAGGCCAAATGGTCCAATTCTGCTCCTATATCTTTAGGTCTTATGGTCTTATAGTCTCCCTGACTTCCTTACATAGGCAGTTTAAGGAGCCTTGGATCATTTTTATGCCCATACTTAAATATATGAGAGAATTAAATTTTTTCAAATGAGAAAAACATAGAACAAACAACTGGATGACATAAGTGATGAAGATCCAAATAGCTTCTAACGGTTGGGTCACAATTTGAATGCTTTTAATGTTAAAGTGCCTCCTTCTGTGTAAGTTAGTTTAAATCACCATGTCACAGGGAAACATCCATAGAGGTGATCACATTCGAATTTCTTTAATATAGGATGAGAGGCCAAATGAACACTTTGTTTAAAAATTAACATCAAGTGATCATCTCTTGATGACTTAATGCCATAATAGAGCATATTTACTCAATAAGGCATGTAGATCAGAAAGCTTGACTCAATGGTTAAAATTGTGCCAAATGAAAATTTTGTCCTTCCCAGTTCTTCCTCTCTCCTGAAAACAGTCATATAATTGGCATGTTCCCCACTGCATCTCCACACACCTCCACTCACCATCACTTCTGCCACAGGGCATTACTCATTGGTCTATTCCACACAACTAGTTGGTCGACGAACAGCAATAAGCTATTAGACTGAGAGAAATAAGCTTTGTGCTTGTTACAATTCCTCAATGCCTCTGTTTCTGGGTGGGTGGCCAGTGATGACTGGCTTTATGAACTTCAGTTCGGAATGTTGTTTGCTTACTTTTATTGTTTGCATAATTTATTTTTTCTCTCTTTCTCTGCACAATGGGTGTTTGATGGCCCCCTTTTGTTTTTAATGGGTTCTATTTGGTTTCTTTTTTTGTGTGGTGGCCTGTAAGGAGACGAATCTCAAGGTTGTATAAAGTATACATAGTTTGATAATAAATGTACTTTGAACTTTTGACTTTGGAACAGGGACCCCAGCCAACTTTCCTCACCCAAATGTAGCGGCCAATCATATTGGCCAGCTAATAACTGACTGCTTGTGGTAAACCTTGTATATAGGTTGTAACTGGGTTACCTGTCTGGACACGCCCCTCTGCTGACTGCTCCTGTGGCTCCTCCCACAGACCCCTGAATAAAGGCAATTGTGCCATTGCTCCTCCCTAAGTCCAGGACAGACACAGCATGGACGAAGACCCATTTCACTGTTAATAAAAGTCTTTCAGTACTTACCCTACTTCCAGTCTTTTGGAGTAATTGATAGTGCATCACTGCTCCAGATCGCCCTTTCGTAGCTCCGAAGTAAACTGCCAGCTGTCAACCATCTACAGCCCAACACGTCTCAGAATTGTTTATCCATTGAGGCCAGAAGTCCCAGATGCCCTGCCAGAGATGTGCTGAAGATCACAGACCTGCCAAAGATCTACTGCTGGCAGGGCAGGCAGCCTGCTCTCTCAGTGGACTTACCAGTAAGCACAGCAAAGGTTGAAAGTATGCTGAGTGGTTGTACTATGGTTTGGTATGGCAATTCAAATGCACAGGAACTGCAGAGGGTATTGAATTTTGCCCAATATACCACCAGCATATCCCTCACTACCATTAATACTATCAACAGGAGGCACTGCAGCAAAAAGGCAATATCTGTCATCACAATCCACAACTGGGGCCATATCATCTTTTCGCAGCTGCCATCAGGCAGGAAGTACAACAGCCTGAAGTCCCACAGCACTAGGTTCAAGAACAGCTACTTCCCTTCAAGCATTTATGTTTTTCTTGTGATTTTCTTGAGAATTTTATTTTCTTTATTTGATGTTATTTGCCTGTGACGCCATTGTAAGTCTCTCATTACATCTGTGCATACACATACTTGTCTACGTGACAACAAACTCAACTCTGGTGCTTTCTTTGAGGTTTGGAGGCCTGGAGATGGGGCGCCAGCCCATCATCAACTCCATTTCTTGGCGACCTCACCGGTTAAAGCATCGAGCAAGATTGAAATCAACAAGGATGAGAGGGGAAGGCAAGCAGATGTTCAGCATCCTCTGCCTGCGTCTGTTTGATCTCCTTCTCTACCCCCCTCAGGCTCGTTGGTCCCAGAGGAAGGTTCCTGCATTTGACCAGTCTCTCTCTCCCCCTCTCGCTTGATGCTGCTGGAGGGTGGTGCCGGAGTCTTAGGTCTTGGGTAAGGTTTAGTCGATGTAGCTTGTGGATTGGACCCTGCAGTTCATGTTATATATGATTCTGGTTTCTGGTTACTCCTTTTTTATTAATTGTTATCTTGTGCAATTTTGATCGGGCTGACTGGTTTTGGGGTCTGCAGTCAATGACTGACACAGTACTAAAGTGAACTGAGCTGAACTCAGCTGAACATTTCTAGATCATTTCAATGGCTCAGCTGGTTGATGTTTTATATTCTGTGTTTTCTCGCTCATTTTTTGCCATTTCCATTGACTTGTTCTTTTTAAATGCACATTGGGTGTCTGATGTTTTCTTTGAACAGATTCTTTGGTGTTTGTTTTTTTCGTAGTTGTCTGCGGGAAGACAAATCTCCGTTTTATATACTGCATACATACTTTGATTATGATTGTACTTTGAATCTTTGAATTTCAGTATTTCCTTCATTCAATCTCTATAATACTGGAATTAGCTAGTGATTTAAACAAACAATGAATAAGCTTTTTTCATGAAAGAGCTCATGAAGCCAGCCAGCATCTGCACAGTTGCTGTCTTCATTTGGCACTTTCTGTCCTGAAGACCCTAGAGCAATTGTACATTCCCTCGTGACTATGTAGGTTGCCTCTGGGTCCTCCTTTTTCTTCCCATATTCCAAAAGACGTATGGGTTAGTCAGTTAATTGGTTACATTGGCATAGGCCCTCTGGGCCAAAAGGGCCTGTTACTGTGCTCTATCATTAAAGAAAAATATGTATATAATAGTACTCAGTCGATAATCAACTGACAGGGTTCTTGTAGGGGGCAACAGAATTAAGGAAAAAATTATTTTCCATGAATTGCTATTAGAAATGTTACACACTTCCTAATCAGCCCTGATTTTAGAGAGGTGAAAGAGTCTTTGTGAAGAGTGCAGTTGAGTTTCAATGTTTTAATAATTTGTTGGCATCATTTAAATTTTATTTGATATTTAAAATGTGACGAGAATACACATAGATTAAGATGTTAGCTGTCCTGTGCTGGCACCAGTGGGATCAGCAGTTGGTCTGCCACCTGTCTTCAGGAGAGAGAGAGATAAGGAAAACAATGAAGCAGCATTTGGAGATGTTAATGAAGGGACGGGAGAGAGTAACGGAACGAGAGCTGTCAAGATCGGCTCCCCCTTTGAACCCTGAACTGTTTGAAGTGATGGACAGACGATACCCCAGCAGGGGGATAAAAAGGGACAGGTTCGCTAAGGCAAGACACACACAACACCTGAGTTAATGAGACCCTGGAAGCGGTGCGTCTCTCACAAGTCGGTGGGAAGTTTTGGAAGGCCGGTTGCGGGACCAGGCCATAGACGCACGGGGTGGAAAGGCACGATCGGTGGGAACCTGGTGTGTGTCCACCCTTTCCTGGGTGCCGGGTTCACCGCAGAGAAACGATCGTATCTGGAAACGGAGGGGTCACGGTCGGTGACCTCAGATGACATCACCAAGGGCTCGCACGAAAGCTGACTGCGAAGGTCTGTGTGTGGAAGCCATTTGAATATTCATTCGTTTTTGCTCTCTCTCTCCTTCCCCCCACTGTCCATCTCTCATGGCAGCGATTACTGCGAACTGAACTGAACTAAATTGAACTGAACTTTGCATCACTTTGAAACTGGTCGTTTACCCCTAGACAACGATAGAGCTTGATTAATCCTGTTATCTTAATTCTGTGTACATGTGTGTTTATCATTGCTGAACTGTTGCATTTATTATCCTTTTGATTGGAGTACTGTGTTGCTTGTTTCTTTAATAAAACTTTCTTAGTTCTAGTAATCCAGACTCCAACTGAGTGATCCATTTCTGCTGGTTTGGCAACCCAGTTACGGGGTACATAACATAGGTGGGGTTCTCGTCCGCGATTTTGAACGCTAAATTTGGGATGGAGTAAATTGATTGGGTCAAAATTCCCGAAAGAAAGAAAAGACAAACAGCAGAAATGGAGGCTGAGGAATTTATAAAGGCGCCGACCTTGGAGGCATTAGAGGATGCCAGGAAATCGGAATTGGTAGCTGTGGCCAAACGGTTGAATCTTGCTAAGGGGAAGTCGACAATGAGGAGAGAGGAGATACACAGAGCTATCGTAGAGCACTATATATCTAAAGGTGTGTTTCCCCAAGGCGAGCTGGAGGTGGTGTCTATTGAAAAACCTGCTGGAGACGCGGTACAGGTGCAGCTTGAAAAACTGAGACTCGAGCACGAGTTCCGGGTACGGCAGTTGGAGAGAGAAGAGAAAGAGAGGCAATGGGAGCGAGAAGAGAGAGAGAGGCAGAGGGAAAGGGAATTTGAGCTGGAGAAGTTAAAGATAAGGGCCGAGCAGGGGCCCATGCCGAACCAAGGTGGAGGGTTCCGGGCGACCCAGGAGGTTAGGCTGGTTCCCCCATTTGACGATACCGACGTGGATCGGTACTTTCTCCATTTCGAAAAAGTTGCTACAAGTCAGGACTGGCCGAGGGATAACTGGGCTGTTTTGCTTCAGAGTGTACTGAAAGGGAAAGACCAACAAGCTTACTCAGCTTTGTCCGCGGAAGATGCCCAGAAGTATGAGGTGGTGAAAGAGGCCATCCTCAGGATTTATGAGTTGGTCCCGGAGGCATACCGGCAGAGGTTCCGGAATGCGAGGAAGCAGTGGGACCGCACGTATTTAGAGTCTGCCCGTGAGATGCAGACATATTGTGAGCATTGGTGCGCCTCGAAGGGGGTAGAGGGGGATTATGACAGACTGCTACAGCTGATCCTGATTGAGCAGTTTAAAGGTTGTGTCCCTGAGGGTATGAGACCCTACCTAGATGAGAAAGAGGCAGCCACGTTAGCCGCAGCTGCTAAGTTAGCGGATGAGTATGTGTTGACGCATAAAATGAAGTTTGCCCCGAGTAAAGGCTACCAGAAGAGTAGTCAGGACGGCGGGGAGAGTCCGCCAGAAAAGTCAGAAAGTAAGCCGGGGACTAGTGAGAAGGATAAGGTAGACCGGGAGCAGTCTGGTAGGAAGTCTCCTGGGGTCGTCTGTTATAATTGCGGGAAAGTCGGACACTTTGCGCCCAGGTGCTTTGCCCCAAAGAAGGAGACGGGAAAAGGAAAAACGGCGATTTTGACTGGCTGTATCGAGCTGGTAAACGAACCGCTAGGACAAGACAGGTCTGCCAAAGTTCAGGAAGGGCGCGAGAGGTTTATCTCGGCCAGATTGGTGTCGGTGAAGGAGGGGTTAAAACCATTTCCAGTGCGGATCTGGAGAGACACGGGAGCGTGTCAGTCACTAATACTGAAGAGTGTGTTAGAGTTTATCTCAGAGACCCAGACTGGGGAGGTCAAGGTCAAAGGTATTGGAGAAGGGACAGAAGCCTTCCCTTTGCACCAGATACACTTACAAAGCAACCTGGTCTCTGGACTAGTCACGATCGGGGTGAGGTCCGAATTACCGGTGAAAGGCATGGAAGTCTTTCTCGGTAATGACCTCGCCGGGAGAATCATGTTCCCAGCAGTGAGATTGACAGGTCAGCCTGCCAGCATTGAGGCCCCGCCCATGGACTCATAGGTTCATCACGGGACTGCGGTAGAAAATTTAGCTGAGACGTTTCTGCCAGCCTTGTACGAGAAGGGGGTAGAAAGTGAAAAGAAGGAGTGTAGTGAAACAAGAGGTAGTGAGGGAGCTGAGACAGACTTAGCATTAGCTAGGAAAGAATTTGTGCAGGCGCAGGGACGAGACGAGGGGCTGATGGTTTTGGCAGAGACAGCTCTCTCGACACAGAATTAACAAGGGAACCAGTAGGCTATTGTGTGGAGGAGGAAGTGCTAAGGAAGAAAGGGAAACCAAGTACCGTACCTGCAGATGAGGAATGGGGGGTGGTGCAAAAGAGTTATGGGGATGAGATTTTTAACCTGGCCCACAAGGTACCCCCCGGTGGACATTTTGCGGTGCTGGAGGAAACAATTGGTGGAATCATGAAAGAGGTTTACCGGCTGCCCAGGAGGAAGGATGTTATTGATTATGACCGACGCGAACTGAGACGGTCACAGGTTTTTGATATGCTAACAAACCTAGTCGGTGTTAGCGCGGAAATCAATGAAGCTAGGGTCCCCTGTTAAGAGAAAAAAACCATTTTGAAAAGATGAGTATGGTATCGACCAGATGGGAGAAGGCTATTGTTGTGGCTCTGCTGATAAGGTCTCTCCCTTAATCCCCGAACAAAGTGACTCTTTAGGAGAAGTAATTAAACGACTCGCACACGTGTGTTTGATTGTCCCGAGGCGATGCAAAGAACTGGGACGTTGGGTGGTGTCTGTTTCACTAGGCTAGCCTAGCGAGCACCATCCTATAGAATGAGTAATTCAGTGACTAAAGGGCTGACGAACACAGAGGTGTGTATTGGCGATGTAATACGGCTGTCTGAAGCCAGCTTGATAGTGAACCTTGAAAAAAATGAGTTCGGCCACGCGAAGGTCACTTACCTGGGAATTGTGGTGACACAGGGGCAGCTGGCGGCGATGCAAGCTAAAGTGCGGGCTATCTCTGACATCCCAACCCCAACAGACAAGAGGGCCCTCAGAAGGCTCTTGGAGATGGTGAGATACTGTAGGAAGTTTTGCAATAACTCTGCGGTTACTACCCCTCCCCCTCCTACTAAGCCCTTGCGAGAGAAAACTAAGTCGGAATGGGACCACCCTTGTTATCGTGGTCAGGGACGAAACCCAATGAGAGGTTACATTGATCACAATTCATCAGCGTTTTTGGCCACTATGAAGTTTGCTAAGTTGGAGCCTGGTCTAAGGGATTATTAATAACGCATATAAAAGGAACAGAAAATGTGATGGCTGACTGTCTGTCAGGTGTTGACAACTTCAAATTCGCTGTATTAGCCAAAGAGCTGATAAAGATGTATATTTGTGTGTATCAAATAATGTATTCATGTTTGTAATTTTTACCCCTGTAAAAATCCTTAAAGGGGGGAAGTGTGACGAGAATACACATAGATTAAGATGTTAGCTGACCTGTGCTGGCACCAGTGGGATCAGCAGTTGGTCTGCCACCTGTCTTCAGGAGAGAGAGAGATAAGGAAAACAATGAAGCAGCATTTGGAGATGTTAATGAAGGGACGGGAGAGAGTAACGGAACGAGAGCTGTCAAGATCGGCTCCCCCTTTGAACCCTGAACTGTTTGAAGTGATGGACAGGCGATACCCCAGCAGGGGGATAAAAAGGGACAGGTTCGCTAAGGCAAGACACACACGACACCTGAGTTAACGAGACCCTGGAAGCGGTGCGTCTCTCACAAGTCGGTGGGAAGTTTTGGAAGGCCGGTTGCGGGACCAGGCCATAGACGCACAGGGTGGAAAGGCACGATCGGCGGGAACCTGGTGTGTGTCCACCCTTGCCTGGGTGCCGGGTTCACCGCAGAGAAACGATCGTATCTGGAAACGGAGGGGTCACGGTCGGTGACCTCAGATGATATCACAAAGGGCTCGCACGAAAGCTGACTGCGAAGGTCTGTGTGTGGAAGCCGTTTGAATATTCATTCGTTTTTGCTCTCTCTCTCCTTCCCCCCACTGTCCATCTCTCACGGCAGCGATTACTGCGAACTGAACTGAACTAAATTGAACTGAACTTTGCATCACTTTGAAACTGGTCGTTTACCCCTAGACAACGATAGAGCTTGATTAATCCTGTTATCTTAATTCTGTGTACATGTGTGTTTATCATTGCTGAACTGTTGCATTTATTATCCTTTTGATTGGAGTACTGTGTTGCTTGTTTCTTTAATAAAACTTCCTTAGTTCTAGTAATCCAGACTCCAACTGAGTGATCCATTTCTGCTGGTTTGGCAACCCAGTTACGGGGTACGTAACAAAAACTACTCAACTCATTGTAATGTCTGAGTGTTCTCAGGCCTGGTCTTAGGCTATGCTGCCTGAAGTCTTCTTGGCAATGGGAGTTTGGCCCACTTCCCACACAGTGCAGAAGGTCATCTCAATCACTCCTCTACCTCCAGGACCAGTAAGCATAGATGGTACGTCTGCGGTGGTACGGTGGTCTAGTGGTTGGCACAATACTTTACAATACAGCAGATCCAGGTCCAATTCCCACCACTGTCTGTAAGGAGTTTGTACATTCTCCCCCGACTGCTTGGGTTTCCTCTGGGTGCTCCAGTTTCCTCCCACAATCCAAAGACGTACTAGTTGGTAGGTTAATTGGTCACTGTAAGTTGTCCCATAATTAGGTGAGGGTTAAATCGGGGGTTGTTGGGCAGCACGGCTCGAAGGACTGGAAGGGTCTGTTCCCTGTTGTATCCTAATAAATAAATAAGTAAATAAGCAATTCTGACCAAAACAAACAGCTGGTCAATCAACTATAGACAATAGACAATAGACAATAGACAGTAGGTGCAGGAGTAGGCCATTTGGCCCTTCGAGCCAGAACTGCCATTCACTGTGATCATGACTGATCATCCACAATCAATATCCAGTTCCTGCCTTATCCCCATAACCTTTGATTCCGCTATCTTTAAGAGTTCTATCCATCTCTTTCTTGAAAGCATCCAGAGATTTGGCCTCCACAGCTTTCTGGGGCAGAGCATTCCATACATCCACCACTCTCTGGGTGAAAAAGTTTTTCCTCAACTCCGTTCTAAGTGGCCTACCCCTAATTCTTAAACTGTGGCCTCTGGTTCTGGACTCACCCATCAGCGGGAACGTGCTTCCTGCCTCCAGCGTGTCCAATCCCTTAATAATCTTATATGTTTCAATCAGATCCCCTCTCAGCCTTCTAAATTCCAGAGTATACAAGCCCAATCTTTCAATATATGACAGTCCCGCCATCCTGGGAATTAACCTTGTGAACCTACGCTGCACTCCCTCAATAGCAAGAATGTCCTTCCTCAAATTTGGAGACCAAAACTGCACACAGTACTCCAGGTGTGGTCTCACCGGGGCCCTGTTCAGCTGCAGAAGGACCTCTTTGCTCTTATACTCAATTTTTTTTGTTATGAAGGCCAGCATGCCATCAGCTTTCTTCACAGCCTGCTGTACTTGCATGCTTGCTTTCAGTGACTGATGCACAAGAACACCTAGATCTTGTTGTACTTCCTCTTTTCCTAACTTGACTCCATTTAGATAATAATCTGCCTTCCTGTTCTTACCACCAAAGTGGATAACCTCACATTTATCCACATTAAACTGCATCTGCCATGCATCTGCCCACTCACCCAGCCTGTCCAAGTCACCCTGCATTCTCATAACATCTTCCTCACATTTCACACTGCCACCCTGCTTTGTGTCATCAGCAAATTTGCTAAGACTACACACTTCCAGTATTCTGGGTTCAGTCATCAAGTAGGTACTGTTTGTGTGGGGTTTGCACGTTCTTCCCGAGACCTTGCAGATGCTTGGGTTCCCTCCCACATCCCAGAGACATGCTGCCACCGAACTAAAACTGCAACTTGCCCCAGTTTGGATGAATAGGGTGGTGTTGTAACAACAAGCTTACACTCAAATCGGTAAGACCTAGGAACTGATTGTGAACTTCAGGATGGGGAAGTCAAGAGAACACATACCTGTCCTCTCCAAGGGGTCAGTGGGGGACAGGGTGAGCAGCTTCAATCTTCTGGACGTTAACATCTCAGAAGATCTATCCTGTGCCCATACTGATGCAATCACCAAGAAGACATGTCAGCATCTATACTTCATTACGAGCTTGAGAAGATTCTCTACGTCACCAAACACTTCAGAAAATTTCTACAGATATACTGTGGGGGGCATTCTGACTGGTGGCATCACCACCTGGTATAGAGACTCCAAAGCGCCAGGATCGGAAAAAGCCTCAGAGGGGTGTAGATTCATCCAGTTCCATCATGGACACCAACCTCACCACCATCAAGGACACCTTCAGGAAGACGCCATCCATCATGAATGATCCTCACCATCACATGCCCTTTTCTCATTACAGCCACTAGGGAGGAGGCATAGGTATAGGAGACTGAAGATGTATACTCTGTGTTTTAGGAGCAGTTTCTTCCGCTCCACCATTAGATTTCTGAATGATCCATGAACCCATGTGTTGTTGCATGAATGAAATCACCGGACAGAGTTACTGGTAGATACAAAGCAGCTTCTTTATTCAACAAAACCAGGTACAGTAGGCATCATCATACCGAGACGCTTTCGGTGGAAAGGTCTGCTGGCCCAGTGTGGGGCTCAATATTTATTTGCTAAACACAAAAAGGGCAATTCATATTTACAAGGTATAGACAGTGCTTTCTTTTGAGGCTACATACAAACTTCACACCTTGTGATTACATCCATCCCACCGGCGCCAGCAGTGCCTGGACTGGTGTTCAAGGCTTTTAGGAAGTGCATTGTTACAAACTCAATCCACAGTACATTGTCGAGGAACAGAAGACTGGTGGCCAAAGCCATTTGCTAAGTGTAAATGACCTAAACCCAGAAGTTACTCTAACACCATGAACACCGATGTTCTTTTCTCTGCACTATTTGTTTATTTTATATTTCCTATTGTAACCTATAGTATTTTTTAATGTATTCTACTGTACTGCTGCCACGATATAACTGATTTCACCACACATGTCAGTGATAATAAACATGATTCTGTTTCTGGATGGCAGGAGGATCAGGGAAACTACAATAAGGTTACGGAGAAATAAATAGGAGAATAGAACGGATGGAATTGTTTTGAGAGGCAGCTCAGACCTGATGTGCCAATGATCTCCTTCTCTATCATAGGGAGAAAAAGAATGGGCCTATAACTAGCCAACTGTGTTTGATTGTTGAAGATACAGTTGAGGGGACATCCAGGAAGATTCACTGAGTGGGATATCAAACACAAGCTCACTCATCCACGGCTGATGATTATGGCCCAGCTATCAGTGCCGTCCACATCAGCTGATGACCATTTAACGCACTCGTAGCACGTTCCCTTCCTGACATATTGGAAGTGTCACCTCTCTTCAAATTGTCAGGATAATATCTGTCTGAAGACATCATTCAAAGAAAATTGAGCATTAAACGATTGCTCACTGGGTCTCTCGCTATTTAATGGCTGGACTGTCCTGGCCCCAGTAAACGGCCTGCATTCTCTGTCCGCAGTGCATGTGCACAGTTCACTTTTCGGGATGCAGAGGAGTCAAAAGGCTGACCCTCTACACCTGAGAAGTGTCCCAGGGCAGCGCGGGCTCTGATCAATGATTTGCCCTCTCACTGAAACCCCTCTCCCCATGCCAGAATACCCACTGGCCTTCCACAGCTCCCCAGCTTGTCAAACTCTTTTAAGATCATAAGATGTAGGAGTAGAATCAGGCCATTCAGCTGACTGAGTCTGTTCCGCCATTCAATCATAGCTGATTACTTTTTTAAGCGGTCCTCCTGCCTTTTCCAGATAACCCTTATCCCCCTTACTAGTTAAGAACCTGTCAATTTCTGCTTTAAAAACGTGGCTCCCCAGCTGTCAGTGGTAATGAATAGCACTGATCCGCTACCCTCTCTCTGAAGCAATTCCTCCTTCTCTCAGTTTTACGTTCTCATCTCAGGTCCACTCTGTCCGGGATTTTCAGAATTCAGTAGGTTCCAATTAGATTCCCCCCTCCCCCCCATCACATACAGGCCCAAAGCCATCAAACACTCCTCACATGTAAAGTTTTGCATTCTGGGGTTATTCTTGTATACCTGTATACTCTGGAATTTAGAAGGCTGAGAGGGGATCTGATTGAAACATATAAGATTATTAAGGGAATGGACATGCTGGAGGCAGGAAGCATGTTCCTGCTGATGGGTGAGTCCAGAACCAGAGGCCACAGTTTAAGAATTAGGGGTAGGCCATTTAGAACGGAGTTGAGGAAAAACTTTTTCACCCAGAGAGTGGTGCGTGTATGGAACGCTCTGCCCCAGAGGGCTGTGGAGGCCAAGTCTCTGGATGCTTTCAAAAAAGAGATGAGCTCTTAAAGATAGTGGAATCAAAGGTTATGGGGATAAGGGAGGAACTGGATACTGATAGTGGATGATCAGCCATGATCACAGTGAATGGTGGTGCTGGCTCGAAGGGCCGAATGGCCTACTCCTGCACCTATTGTCTATTGTCTATTGTCTATTGTGAACCTTCTCTGGTCTCTCTCCAGGGACATCACATTGTTACTCAGACACAGGGGCATATAATTGTTCCTAATATTTTAAGCTGTTGTTTGGTATCTCTGCTAATCAGAGAGATTTAAACTGGCAGATGGGTTCTAATAAAAAAGACTGAATCAAAAAGCAAAGCTTTGATAGTAAGTCAAGTGGGGCGGTATCAGAATTAAGATGAGTGAAGACTTCATTCTATCCGAGTCTTCCTTGGCCTCAAGCTGGTCTCTGCATGCAGCGCTTCCCAACTAACTCCTCAGCACTTCCCGCTCCATCGCCATGTTCCGTAGCAAGTCCTGCACCAGATTGGGAAGGATGGATGCATCTCCAATAGCTTCACTGCCCAGCTGCCTGTTAGCTGAACAGACTCCAGTCACAGTCAGATTCAACATGAGCTGACAACATGCAACATTCCTGCGCCTGCAGCATGCTACTACCCACACTGGACCCGCTACAATTCGCCCACAGGCACAACCAATCAACAGATGACGCAATAACCACAGCTCTAGGCACCATCCTCACACACCTGGAGAGGAGGAATGCTTATGTGAGAATGCTGTTCTGGGTCTACAGTTCAGCATTCAACACCATGATTCCCTCCAGGCTTGACAAACAGCTCAGAGACCTCAGCCTTCACCCTGCCTTGCGCAGCTGGATCCTGGACTTCCTGTCAGATTGCCAGCAGGTGGTAAGAATGGACTCTCTCACCTCTGCCCCTCTGACCCTCCACACAGGAGCCCCTCAGGGATGTGTCCTAAGCCCCCTCCTTTACTCTCTGTATACCCATGACTGTGTGGCCACCCACAGCTCCAAGCTGCTAATTAAATTTGCTGACGACACTACGCTGATTGGCCTAATCGCAAATAATAATGAGAAGTCATTACCCTGACACAGTGGTGTCAAGAAAACAACCTCTCCCTCAATGTCGGAAAAACAAAGGAGCTGGTTGTGGACTGCAGGAGGAATGGAGACAGGCTAACCCCTGCAGACATCAATGGATCTGGGGTTGAGAGGGTGAACAGCTTTACGTTCCTTGGTATACACATCACCGAGGATTTCATGTGGTCTGTATGTACCGGCTGTGTGGAGAATAAAACACCAGAGCACCTCTTTCACTTCACGTGGTTGAAGAAGTTCAGCACGAGTCCCCATATCCTAAGGACTTTCTACAGGGGCACAATTGACAGCATCCTCTCTGGCTATATCACTGCCTGGTATGGGAACTGTACTTCCCTCAATCGCAGGACTCTGCAGAGAGTGGTAAGGACAGCCCAACGCATCTGCGGAAGTAAACTTCCCACTATTCAGGACACTTACAGCAGCAGGTGCGTAAGGAAGGATCATGGGGACCTGAGTCAACCCAACCACACACTGTTCCAGCTGCTACCATTGAGAAGATGGCACTGCAGCATAAAAGCCAGGACCAACAGGCTCCAGGACAGCTTCTTCCACCAGGCTATCAGACTGATTAAATCACGCTGATACAATTGTATTTCTAAGCTACATTGACCGTTCTGTTGTATAGCTTACTGTACATACTATCTATTACAAATTACTATAATTTGCACATTGAACATTCAGACAGAGACATAACGAAAAGATTTTTACTCCTCATGTATGCGAAGGATGTAAGAAATAAAGTCAATTCAATTCACAACTAGCATAATTGACTAGAAAGTCCGCCCTCATTATGAGTGCGAAATGTGCTATATAGTCACAATTTAGCTTTATACTTTACACCATTACCACCACCACTGTCTACATCCCTTCCTTGCCCTACACCTACCATTCACACCTCCATATACCAACTGCTATTGTCTCAATCTTCACCTCCCCCGACCTCCGCTTTCCATCAACTCCCTCAGGCATCTTCATTACTGAGCAGGTGAGAGTGGCTCTGGGAAAACTCAGACATGGCAAAGCATAGGACAGGATGGTGTGAACCCCAAGGTCCTAAAGGAGTGTGCTGAACAGTTGTGTGGAGTTCTCCAGCACATTTTTAATCAGAGTCTCAGTCTGGAAAGGGTCCTGACTGTGTGGAAATCATCACGGGTCCCAGTACCCAAGAAGGGCCAACCAAAAGTCTTGAATGACTACTGTCCTGTGGCCTTGACCTCATAAATCATGAAGACCCTAGAGAGACTGGTCCTGGCTCATCTCCGACCCATGGTCAGATCAGCCCTCGATCCCCTGCAATTTGCCTACCAGGAGCACATCGAAGTCGACAACACTGTCATCTACCTGCTGAACAAAACCTACTCCCATTTGGATAAACAGGGCAGCACTGTGGGGATTGTGTTTTTATTTTGATTTCTCAAGTGCCTTCAATACCATACAGCCCTCACTGCTGGGGGAAAAGCCCTGTGTAATGCAAATTGGCACTTCCATTGTATCCTGGATAATAGACTCCCTGACTGGCAGGCCACAGTATGTGCAGACATGGTTATAAGCAGCACTGGGGCCCCACAGGAGATTGCATTGGCTCCCTTCCTGTTTTCCCTGTATAGCTCGGACTTTAGATACAACACTGAGTCATGTCATCTGCTGAAGTTCTCTGATGACAATAGTTGGGTGTATAAAGGGAAGACGGAAGGATGAACACAGGGCCCTGTTGGAGGACTTTGTCAAATGGCGTCAGCTGAATCATCAGCAACTCAACATCAGTAAGACAAAGGAGATAGGTGATGGACATTAGGAAAACTAAGCCTGCACTGCCCCCCTGTTACTATTGATGGTGAGGACATGGATGTGGTGAGGACCTACAAGTACCTGGAGGTATACCTGGATGACAGACTTGAGTGGAACACTAGGACAGAGTTTGTGTACACGAAGGCCAGAGTTGCCTCTACTTCCTGAGGAGACTGAGGCCCTTTGGAGTATGCAGGCCTCTCCTTCACATGTTCTACCAATCTGTTGTCACCAGTACAATCTTCTATGTAATGGTGTGCTGGGGCAATGGCATCAACATGTGTGATGCCAACAGGCTCAATAAACTGATTAGAAAGGCTAGCTCTGTTATAGGAGTCACACTGAAGACACACAGGAGGCTGTGGTAGAACAAAGGACCCTATGGAAAATCCTGGCAACTCTGGACAATGTTCCTCACCCTCTGCATGCCACCTTGGCTAAACAGAGGAGCACTAATAGTAATAGACCAAGACAACTGTGCTGCTCCAAAGAGCGCTATATGAGGCCATTCTTATCCTCAGCTATTAAGGGGTCAACCTATATCTGGGGAAGTGATGACACACTCCTGTTAGACCATTTGTGGAAACTTATTTTTTATTCTTTCTACTTTCCTTCTAATATTAATATCTGTGCACTTGTAATGCACAGATGGTAACACTGTCATTTCCTCTGGGATCGAAAATATATCTGTCTATCTTACAGTAGGTGAACTTCAGAAGCAGCGGACTATAGAATGACATGGTAATATATCAGGTTTGTTTACTTATTTATTGAGATACAGCACAGAATAGGCCCTTCTGGCCCTTCAAGCCACACCGCCCAGGAACCCCCAATTTAATCCGAGCCTAATCACGGGGCATTCTACATGACCAATTAGCCTACCAACTAGTAAAATTTTGGACATGGGAGAAAACCAGACCACCAGGAGGAAGTCCACACAGTCACTGGGAGAACACACAAACTCCTTACAGGCCGGGGCGGGAATTGAACCCTGGTCACTGGAACTGCAAAGCATTGTGCTAACCACTACGTTACCATGTCGCCACTGATAGTTCATTGCGAGCAACTGATAAGTTCCAAGCAATATTCTTTGAACAAAAGAACAATTTAAATGTTAACAGAAAATAAAGAATGGTTCATAACTATCTGAGTTTTGAAAGTATTTCCCCAATTTAGTTTCATTTGTTTTAACAGTCCTTGCAACTGTGTTGAGATGAACAATTGAATGAAGTGTTGCCGGGTGTCCCAGAGTCCTGTATTATTCAACAGGTGGTGTCAATGGGTCCTGGGGCTTCTGCTTGCTTACCAAAGCCAGCTATTTCATAGC
This sequence comes from Mobula hypostoma, assembly GCF_963921235.1. Lineage (NCBI taxonomy): Eukaryota > Metazoa > Chordata > Chondrichthyes > Myliobatiformes > Myliobatidae > Mobula > Mobula hypostoma. Next base: position 33,125,709 of record NC_086120.1, read on the forward strand.
AATCCCAGTTGGCTTTTGTTTAAGGCTTTCACTGCTGCCTTATAAATTATCTGAATAAAAGCTAATAACACCTTTAAAGATTGTGAGCAGATAGGGTGACTTTGAAACATGGCATGAATGCATACAGAAAGCAAAAGGTTTAATTTAATTTTATATATAAAGGGAAACCAAGAAGGGAAGTTGTCAAAAACTATTTACTTCTCTGCATAAAACGATACCAAGAACCCCAGAGGATTGTCAGGACATCTCAGTTCTGCCAACGCACACGCTCATTACTGCAAAGCCTAAGGTTTCAGGCCCTTTGAGATCAGATCATCAGGGAACTAGAATACAGGTTCCTATGACGACTGCTGGGTGGATTATGTCACTGCCCTGAGCAGTGCTTTTGGAACTTAAAGATCAAACGGTAAGGGCAACTGCTGCTCCAAACACAGGCAGCTGTTTAGATGCCATTTCTAATGAGCTGGATTTATGTTAACAGGACCAAAAGCTGCATCAACGGCAGAGAAAATTGAAAGGCTGATTTTTTTTTGCCCTGTCAACTACTAATAAGTACTTTTTATAATCTCCATGTGTACATTGAAGCAGTCAGCACCCTAGAGTCCTAACCTCCGTGTTATCCACAGAAAATATTAATCACAGAAGGAAAGTCAATCTGATGGTATCTTAAGTGAGAAGAAAGATATTTGAGGAAAGTATCGAAAAGGATTCATTTTAACAAGGAACTCACTCTGTCAGATACATTCCTCAGAAGAAATGCACTGCACAAAAGTGCTTACTCTACAAAATCAACTTTGCAAATCCTTGACTGCTACTCAATGAATATAAGTGTCCATGGGCTATTTAAACAGGACTCTCTGTACTAGAGCACAAAACACGGTCTACGGTAATTCTTCAACATCTTCATGCCTCTGTGGAAACAAGTATGCTTGAAGAACCTTGAATTATTTAAAATGGCATTAATCAATCCATTTCCCAGTCTCTCTTAACAACTCACCGCTACAGCTGAAAATGAGGTCCAGCAAACTACTCTCACACAGTGGCTTGTGTTGTTCTGAATTTCCACCTGTGGGATGTGGCTGGTGCATATCTTTGATTTATCTTTGATCCTTCCTCCTTCCCATTCAATGTCCTTCTGTTCATCGTACTGTGAAATATAATGTTAGCTTCTCAGTAGACAATCACAGCTGTCATTTGTTGGGCAAAAGCTCTATCATGGGCACTAGTCTCCCCGCCATCAAGGACACCTCCAACATCCCTTCTTCTCATTACTACCATCAGAGAGGAGATACGGGAGCCTGAAGACATGCTCTTAATGTTTTAGGAACAGCTTCTTCCTCTCTGCTATCAGATTTCTGAGCAGACAATAAACCCATCTCTCTATCTCGCTGCTTCTGCTCTACCTACTTAATTTTTTCACATCTATTTCTTATTGTAAATTAAGGTATATTTTATATGTTGCACTGTAATGATGCCACAAAACAACAAAGATCAGAACATATTTCAGTGATAGCAAACCTGATAAAGCTGATTCTAACTACAACGAATGTACGGATGGAGTGAGTTGTGCCTGTTTTGTTCCACCTTACAGTAAGAGAGAATATGGTCTGAACGGAGAGACGTAAGATGAAAAAGCATAGAGCATGCCATAAAAGTTGGAAAATATCAATTTTGAACAGTTACTGGAATATGAGTAGAGAAAAAATAGGTCAATCCTTCCACAAAATTGTGTGTCTATTTCCCATTTTTTGTGTAGCCATTTTCTTCTTGACTACTCCAACATTAAAGCAGAAAATATACTGGAGGAATTCAGGAGGCCAAGCAGCATTCATGGAGAGGAATAAGCTATTCCAATAAAGAGTCTCAGCATGAAACATCAACTGTTTAGTCCCTTCTGCCTGACCTGCTAAGCTCCTCCGGCTTTTTGTGTGTGTTGCTCTGGATTTCCAGCACCTACAGAATCCCTTGTGCTTACGCCAATGTTAGCTCCCTCTGCTGGGGGCTTCAGCTGGATCGTCACACTTTTTTATAATTTTACATCAATCACAGAGGCACATTGGTGAAATTCATCCCAGAACGTCAAGAAATAAAATTGATGTCTCCGGATGTTTTCTCAATTTGCTCGCTCTCATTTGTGGTTCTCCTCAAAATCACACATCATCCAGAACTGGAAATATTCAGCAAGCTCTTTATCACTGAGACATATAGTACTGTGCAAAAGTCTTTGGCACATGTATATAGCAAGGGTACCAAAGACCTCTGCACAGAACTGCAGTAATTTTATGTATTGCACTGAATGGTTGCCGCAAAAAAAAATTCATGACATATGTGAGTAATGATAAACCTGATTCCGATACGGGTCTCTATTGTGGACTGAGGGTGAAAAGGGGGCAGAGAGAGGGGAATCATGGTTAGGAAAGGAGAAGGGAGAGGGGAGGGAGTAGGAAGCATTAGGTACTGGTCAATAAACCAATTGTTTGGAATCAAATGACCTTGCCTGGTGTCTCTTGGCTGGGTGTGTCTGCACCCCGCTACCCTCCCCCACCCCTGGCACTTCTTCTCTGTCATCCGACCCACACCCCTCCCGCAGCGCTCCACCCTCGCCATTCCTTTGCTCCTGTCAGATATGCAAACTCACTGTCCATTCCACGTTGACAAGTACAGCACTGCGCAGAAGTTTCTTCAGATACTCTTTTAAAGCACAAAAGGGAGGCAAGAACAGTTATCGGACTGCTGGAAAACAATGCCAGAGAAGTAGTAATGGGGGCCAATGAAATAGCGAACAAACTGAATAAGCATTTTGTATTAGTCTACCAGTATGATAAAAGTTCCAGGTGTCAGGGAGGATGAAGTATGTGAAGTTACCATAACTAGAGAGAAGGTTCTTGGGAAACTGAAAAATCTGAAGGTAGGTAAGTCACCTGGACCAGATGGTGTGCACCCCACAGTTCTGAAGGAGGCGGCTGAAGAGATTGTGGAGGCATTAGTCATGAGTCTCAAGAATCACTAGATTCTGGATTGGTTCTGGAAGAGTGGAAAATTGTATTTGTCACTCCACTCTTCAAGAAGGGAGAGAGGCAGAAGAAAGGAAACTATATTTGGTTAGTCTGACCTCAGTGGGACAGAAGATGTTGGAGTTGGTTATTAAGGATGAGGTCTCAGGGTACTTGGAGGCACATGATCAAATAGGGTGTAGTCAGCATAGTTTCCTCAAGGGAAAATCTTACCTGACAGATCTGTTGGAATTCTTTGAACAAGCAGAATCGGCTGGTGTTGTGCACTTGGATTTTCAGAAGGCCTTTGACAAGGTCTCACACATGAGGCTGCTTAACAAGGTCATGGTATTATAGGAAAGATGCTAGCATGGATAAAGCAGTAGCTGATTGGCAGGAGGCAAAGAATGGAAATAAAGGGAGGCTTTTCTGGTTGGCTACCAGTGACTAGTGACGTTCCACACGGGTCTGTGTTGGAACTGATTCTTTTTGCATTATTTGTTAATAATTTTGATGATGCAATTGATGGCTTTGTTGCAAAGTTTGCAGACGATATGAAGATGGGTGGAGGGGCATGTAGTTCTGAAGAAGTAGAGAGGCTACAGAAGGACAGACAGATTAGCAGAATGGGCAAAGAAGTGGCAGATGGAATACAGTGTCGGGAAGTGTATGGTCATGCACTTTGGTAGAAGAAGTGAAAGGGTTGACTGTTTTCTAAATGGAGAGAAAATACAAAAAAAGATACATTCCAAAATCTAGTGAATCTTGAAGAATCATGACTAATGCCACCACGATCTCTTCAGCACCTCCTTCAGAACTCTGGGATGTCCACCATCTGGCCTAGGCGACTTATCTACCTTCAAGTGCCAATGGACTTGGGAGTCCTTGAGCAGAATTTCCTAAAGGTTAACTTCCTAAAGGTTAATCTGTAGTGAGGAAGGTAAATGCAATGTTAGCATTCATTTCCAGAGGACTGGAATATAAAAGCCAGGATATAATGTTGAGACTTTATAAACACTGGTGAGGCCTCTCTTGGAGTATTCAGAGCAAGTTTGGTCCCCTTACCTCACAAAGGATGTGCTGAGAGTGGAGAAGGCTCAAAGGTGGTTCACAAAAAAGATTCCAGGATTGAACAGCTTGTCATATGAAGAGCGTTTGATGGCTCTGGGCCTGTACTCACTAGAATTCAGAAGAATGAGGGGTGACCTTATTGAAACCTATCGAACGGTAAAGATCTTGATATGGTGGAAGTGGAGAGAATGTTTCCTACGGTGGGAGTGCCTAGGATCAGAGGACACGGCCTCAGAATAGAGGGATGTCCTTTCAGAACGGGGACGAGGAGGAATTTCTTTAGCCAGAGAATGGTGAATCTGTGGAATTCTTTGTCACAGGCAGCTGGCAATTGTGAAGGTCAAGACCGTATGTATACGAGGGGTGATTGATTGGTGCGTGGCCTAAGGTAGAAGGAGATGAGTTATACAGCCCTCATTACATGCATGTGCAGTTCACCTCTTTGAGTGCTTATGCAGAAAGTTTGAAGTGAATAACTCATCTCCTTCTACTTTAGGCCACAAATTTATCAATTACCCCTCATATTTAAGGCAGAGGTTGATAGATTCTTGACTGGTCAGGCCATGAAGGAATACGGGGAGATGGAAGGAGATTGGGGCTGAGAGCAACATTGGATCAGCATTGATGAAATGGCAAAGCTTTTGCCCAGTAATGTAAGGGAATACCTATGCTGGTTTCAACCCAAGATGTTGACAATTCCTTGCCTTCCTGAAGATGCTGCTTGTCCCTAAGAGTTCTTCCAGCCCTTCATCAAGTCCATATATTGTATCTACTTACCTGACAATGTGAAAAGTCAGTGTTTCAAGAATCTGACTCACAACCAACTTCTCAAGAGCAATTAGAAGCATGCAGTAAATAATGGCCAGATGCCCAGAACCAATGCAAAAATAAAATTACTTGAGTGGAAAGCTATATGATATATTTAACCCATTTCTTTTAGCTGAGTATAATCTAATCTGTTGTACTTAAGTAAAAAAAGATGTGGCTTTAAACTCCATTCCAGATGTAAGCTGTTCCCAGGTTAGATATTCTCATGCACAGAGCAATGCACAGTAAAGTGGTACCAGCTTCTCACAGGGCCACAGGGAGTGATTTTCTGACATGCACAATGTGCAAACAGTTTTGTGTGTGTGTGTTTCCCAAGTCCAGGCTTTTCAGTGGAGTAAGGCACAATTCACAGTAGAAACAGGTGCATACAAATGCAATCTCTGGCCATGGCATGGCTCATGTAGAAGCAGCTTTTAACCAGAACTGTGCTTTAGTGTGGTGGGTCACAGATGGAAGTGGCACCTCAAGAATGATCAGCTGGAGGTGGGAGCAAGCATTGCTGATCTACAGTATGCAGTGGACCATCCTGCACTGAAACGACTGTAACATCACAGTGCCATGTATTGATCAAGGCTCTAAATATTTAAAATTGTGAGAATCGTATTGCGCATATAGAGTAGGTACTCAGAGACTTTTTCCCAGGGTGAAAATATTAAATACTACAGAGCCGCCACTGCCTGTAAGGAGCTTGTACGTTGTCACTGTGACCACATGGGTTCAATATACCAGTTCACGAGGAATTCTGCAGATGCTGGAAATTCAAGCAACACACATCAAAGTTGCTGGTGAACGCAGCAGGCCAGGCAGCATCTCTAGGAAGAGGTACAGTCGACGTTTCGGGCTGAGACCCTTCGTCAAGACTAACAGTTGGTCCTGACGAAGGGTCTCGGCCTGAAACATCGACTGTACCTCTTCCCAGAGATGCTGCCTGGCCTGCTGCATTCACCAGCAACTTTGATGTGTGTCAATATACCAGCTGCTAGGTTAATTGGTCACTGTAAATTGTCCCTTGGATAGGCTAGGATTAAATCAGGGAATTACTGGGCAGAGTGGCTTGAAGGGTCAGAAGAACCTATTCTGTGCTGTATCTCGATAAGACTGTAAGACCTTAAGATCATAAGATATAGGAGCAGAATTAGGCCATTTGGCCCATCAAGTTTGCTCTGCTATTTCATCGTGGCTGATCCAATTTTCCTCTCAGCCCCAAATTCCTGCTTTCTCCCCATATCCCTTCATGCCCTGACCAATCAAGAATTTATCAACCTCTGCCTTAAATATACATAATGACTTGGCCTCCACAGCTGCCTGTGGCAACAAATTCCACAGTTTCATCACTCACTGGCTAAAGAAGTTTCTCCTCATCTCCATCTGAAAAGAACACCCCTCTCTTCTGAGGCTGTACCCTCTGGTCTTAGGCTCGCCCACCACAGGAAACATCGTCTCTACATCCACTCTATTGTATAAATACAAAGATGACAAGTTTAAGATGAGAGATGGAAGGTATAAAGGAGATGTGCACAAGGTCACAGAATCATAGTCATAAAGCATTACAGTGCAGGAACAGGCCATTCAGCCCATCAATTCTGTGACAGCCTGTTTTTTGCCTCATCCCATCTACCTGTACCTGGACCATAGCCCACTGTACCTCTCACCCATAAACCTACCCAAACCTCTCTTAAATGTTACAGTTGAATTTGCATCCGCCACTTACGTTGGCAGCTCGTTCCACACTCACACCACCATCTAAGTGAAGCAGTTCCCCCTCAGATTCCCCTTTAGCACTTCACCTTTCACCCTAAACCTATGACCTGTGCAGGGGAGATGGTAGAGGTAGGTATGACAGAACTGTTTAAGAGGCATTTAGACAGACACATTCACAGGCAAGGAATAGAGGGATAAGTGCTACGTGCAGGCAAATGGGATAAGGGAAGAGTGGAGCTGGAGATGGATACTAGGAGGTGATAGGTATCAAAATCACAGGGCTGTAGATTTTGACTCTGACCTTCATGGATAAGGCAGTCAAAGCATGAAGTATAAACTTCAGCGAGGACAAAGAATGCAGCTCAGGTGTTGTACTTTTCGATTGCAGAGTTTCAGGGAAACTGAGGTTACTGGAACGATTTTCCTGTGAGTAAATCATAGCTGCGGTATTTCCGATTAGTGAGCAGACAGATTTTGCATGATGCTTTAGTGCTAACATCACAAAGGGTTATTTACACACAAAGAGAGTGTCTGAGAGCCAATGAAAAACCTGCCAAAATTTAAGGAGACAAGCATCCATCCCTGCAGGAAGCAAGTCATTCAGAAACACACGCAAAATTGTTCTAATCCCAATTAACCTGATATTTTGAGTTGTACGAATCAATTCATAGCCCACAGAGTTAAGTGACAGGTCAGTGACCTTTCATCAAAAGCCCCGCTGATGTAATCAGCATTTCTGCAGTGGATAAACAGGTGCCCTCACATTTCATTCCTCGTGCACAATACTGATTGCAGCATTCACATGCACACCAACAAAATGTTTACACTTCAGATAGCAATCTACTAATTTTAAAGCATTTTGGAATGCGCAAGGTCCTGTTAAGGTGCCATATAAATGTTTACTAAATTAATCTTTCTATTGTTTATACAGTAGATCCTCCCACCTAATATCCTGATAGGAAGCTGTACATAAATAATCCATGTGCCCCAAAGACATTTCTTCCTAAATCTTGCAAATCTAAATAAATTTCAATATCACAATCGCAAATCAAATGAAAGCAAGAATTCAAATGACTCTCTTCTTACAAATTAAGTTGCCGGGAAACCCCATGTCTATGCATTGAAACTGTCAGATATCACTTGCAGCAAATGTATAAGCTGATCTCCAGAGTTGAATTCCTCGCATTCATTCTCTGTATATTAAAAGCTCAATGCACCAGCCAGGGGAAGAGGATAATAGGAAGCCTGACGTTGCAGATAATTCCTTTCCTCTATTCCTATTGTCCCAAGTGCCTTTATGCCTTGTGTGAGATAAGGTCGCTGAGGATGCCGAAATTCGCAGCGTTACACTATAAGGCAATCTTCTTTTGTGCTGCTGACGCTGCCCTCTTCCCCCCACTGTCTTTCAATTATTGTAAAGAAAATTCGAGGTCAGCTCCTTATGTTTGGTGTTTTGTGAACGTTGCCCAGGGAATCATCCTCTTGGGAATGTCAGTCACTTTGCACGGAATTGCCAACTCATTTTGCACATGTCACTGCAATGCTGAGGAGTTACTTAAATCCTCACTGCTTGTCAGAGATACTGTGGTGCACATCTTGGCAGGCCCTTACATACTCCTCAACCTCTATGGCCTGACACACAAATGTACATTATCAAATAAGTCCCCAGGTTTAAATCGATAACCTTTTCATATCTTCAAAGCACAAATGTAAATGAAGAGCCCAGGGTGTAGGCTTCTCCTGAAGGCTCTGGCGCAGTTCCACAGACACTGGCCATTCTTTACGTGGGGAGTGAGTGAACGCCAGCAGAGTTCGCACCACCAACGACTCTCACTTTGTGCAAGACCAAGGTAAAATAAAAACAGAGATTGACTGAAAAGCTCAGTAGGTCAGGCAGCGTATGTATAGAGAGGAACAAGTTCAAAGTGCAAAAGTAAACTTATTATCAAAGTATGTGTATCCCACCATATACTACATTGAGATTTATTTTTGCAGGCGTTAACAGTAGAACAGAAAAGTACAATAGAATCAATGAAAAACTACTCACAAAGACTGACGAACAACCAATGTGCAATAAGAAAACTAACTAACTGAGCAATAAGTAAATTATAGATTGAGAACATGAGTTGTAGGGTCCTTGAGAGAAGCCAAGGGCAGCGGGTGAACCGGCGTTCAGCTCGCTACTTCATGTCAGTCAGGAGCCCCCAGTTGAGCCTGCTCTGTCTGCCTGCGCCTGACGCATCTCCCTCTCTTCTCGCTGTTACCATTGGGCAGAGTTTGTTAGAGTCTTGGGTCCACGCCACCAGGTTGCCCTGCAGCTGTTGGGCTCCTGGACCTGTTGAACTCCCCTCAGTGCTGAACGGGCTCTGTGGCCGTGGACTTGTTAGAGTGAGTTCTTTTTGGGTAGGTGACTCGTTTACACTTAAATGACTTTGGCCACCAGACTTCTATTTGGCAAAGTACTGTGGATTGAGCCCACAACAATGCGCCTCTTAAAAAGGTGTGAATACCAGATGCTTCTGGCACCGTAGTTTGACCAGATGCTGTAGTTTCGAAGACAGTATTATCTATACTTTATAAATATTAATTGTCTTCTATGTTAGCACATAAAATGCCAAATAAATGTATTGTGGATTTAACTTGCATTCCTAAAGGCTGTGGATACCAACCCAGACATGTTGGCGTCGAAAGGAAAGGATGAAGTCCGGAGGTGTGATGTTTGTATGTAGCTTCAAAAGGAAGCATTGTCTATGCATTGTCTATAACTTAACTAGCAATTACCTTTGTGTTTAGCATATAAATATCAAGCCCACATTGGGCTAGCAGACCTTTCTACCGAAAGCGTCTCTGTCCATATGATGCCTGCTGTTGTGTCAAATAAAGAAGCTGCTTTGTATCTACCAGTGACTCTGTTTCTTCGGTAATTTCATTCACGCTACAACAGACTCACTTTTGAGGACTCTTCGGTCGATGTCCTGTGTGTTATTTGTTTACGTTTTTAATTGTTTGCACGGTTTGTTACTTTACTGCACATTGGACGCTTGACGGCATTTGTTTGGTTTGGGTTTTCGGGGATTTGATTGTGCTTTTGTTTTGTGGCTGCTTGAAAGAAGATGAATCCCAAAGTTGCCCCAGACAGTTCTTCCAAGTGAGGCGACACCTCACCTGTGAGTCGGCTGGGGTGATATACTGCATCCGGTGCTCCCAATGTGGCCTTCTATATATTGGCGAGACCTGACGCAGACTGGGAAATCGTTTCACTGAAAACTTACACTCTGTCCACCAGTGAAAGCAGGATCTCCCAGTGGCCACACATTTTAATTCCACATCCCATTCCCATTCTGATATGTCTATCCACGGCCTCCTCTACTCTAAAGATGAAGCCACAGGTTGGAGGAACAATAACTTATATTCTGTCTGGGTAGCCTCCAACCTGATGGCATGAACATTGACTTCTCTAACTTCCGTTAATGCCCCACCTCCCCTTCATACCCCATCCGTTACTTATTTATATACACACATTCTTTTTTTCTCTCTCTCTCTCCTTTTTCTCCCTCTGTCCCCCTCACTATACCCCTTGCCCATCCTCTGGTTCCCCCCCCACTTTTCTTTCTCCCTAGGCCTCCTGTCCCATGATCCTCTCATATCCCTTTTGCCAATCACCTGTCCAGCTCTTGGCTCCATCCCTCCCCCTCCTGTCTTCTCCTATCATTTCGGATCTCTCCCTCCCCCTCCCACTTTCAAATCTCTTACTAGCTCTTCTTTCAGTTAGTCCTGACAAAAAGTCTTGGCCCGAAACGTTGACTGTACCTCTTCCTAGAGATGCTGCCTGGCCTGCTGTGTTCACCAACAATTTTTATGTGTGTTCCTAAAGTTGTATATAGTTTAATAAATGTAATTTGAACTTTGAAGCCTTATGGTTGAAGGGTAATAACTGTTCCTGTACCTGGTGGTGTAGGATCTATGGGTCCTGTGCCTTCTTCCTGATAGCAGCTGGGAGAAGAAATCAGAGGTCACAGATATTAAATCTGAGACCAGAAACTTGTCAAAAGAGATAGGCTTTAAGCAGCATCTAAGGCAAGGGTTCCCAACCTGGGAACTCCACAGGGCCCTTGGTCAATGGTATTTGGTCCATGGCATAAAAAGGGTTGGGAACTCCTGATCTAATGGGAGGATGTGAGTTAACTGGATGCTGGAAATAGATTCCAGAGCTTAGAGCCCTGGCACTCGAGGTACAGTCACCACTGATGTGGTGGTTTTATTCATGGACAAACAGAAGACTGCAGGTAAGTAGAAATTGTCATGAATTATATAGCTGGAGGGATTTACAGAGCTTGGGAGGGTGAGGACATGTTGGGTGAGACTTTTAGACCAAAAGGATGAAACTATTAAAAAGGATAGAAGGGTGAGAATATTTAAAATAAAACAGTAGAGGGTTGGATTGTGGGCATGCTATGTTGGAGCTAGAATGTTTGGTGACACATGTCGGCTGTCCCCACATGCCCTTTGGTGTGATGTTTGTTTATGTAAATGACACATTTCACTGTATATTTCAATATACATGTGATAAATAAATTAGAATCTTGGAGAGAGCACAGGAAAAAGTGCTTGAAAGGATCACGTTCTCAAGTTTCCCGATGATGCGACAGTGGAGGGGCTCATTACCAACAGTGATGAGACAGTCTACAGAGCTTGAGGCCTGGTGCCAGGTGTGGTAAACCATGTATATACGTTGTAACTCAGTTACCTGTCTGGACACACCCCTCTGCTGACTGCCCCTGTGGCTCCTCCCACAGAGTCCTGTATAAAGGTGTTCGCCTTGCCCCTCCCCCTCAGTCCGGGGGCAGACACTCACTGTGGAGGTCGTATTGTACAGCGAATAAAAGCCTTTCAGTATTTTACCAAACCTCAGTCTTTTGGAGTAATTGAAGATGCTTCAATTTTATTCGCTGTACATTTTAAAACATGGAACAGACCCTGAGACCAGACAAATTAGACCTCGATCTGCAAATGCCTGACGCTGGAAATGCTTTCGAACTCTGGCTGGCCTGCTTCGAAGCGTATCTAGAGGAGATTAAAGCGACCGACCCTGTAGCGAAGTGCAGAGTTCTACTCTCCAGGGTCAGTCCACGGGTTTATTCGCTGATCAGAGACCAGCCGAACTACGACGGCGCAATGAACGCACTCAAAAGACAATACCTGCGGCCGATAAACAGCGTCTATGCTCGGCATCGCTTAGCGACACGGCAACAACGGTCCGGGGAATCGAGTGCTGAGTTTGTCCAGGCCCTACAGACACTCGTGCGGGCCTGCAATTGCCAGGAGCTGACGGCGGCGCAGCATGCAGAACTCCTAGTGAGAGACGCCTTCGTCACGGGGACCAGGTCAGTGTACGTGCGCCAGCGGCTGCTGGAAAAAGCCGATCTTACCCTAAGTTTGGCGATCGAGCTGGCTGATACGTTGGAGGCTGCTCTGCATAATTCCGAGGCTCTCCAGGCACGCGATCCCCCGATGGCCTCGTGGGCGCCGCAGACCCCGCAACCCGCCGGCGAATCGACCTCAGCTGCAGCCAGTCGTGAGTCCGCGAAGTGCTACTTCTGCAGACTGGAGAAGCACCCCTGGAAACGCTGCGCGGCCCGACAAGCAACCTGTTCCAGCTGCGGGAAGAAGGGCCACTTCGCCAAGGTCTATAACTCAAAACCGCGAGCGGGATCGAGCAGCGCCGCATGCGAGACGTGGGGGTCCCCATCTTCCCTGCACGCCGCCACCACGTGCGAGACATGGGGGCAGCCATCTTGGTCGGCGCCACCTCCCACTGCCTACGACCAACGGGTGCTCACAGGCCACCCCACCACGCCGGACCAAGACAGCGACCCCACCCTGGCTTCCGTGACCCTTGACCAAAGCGCTCCCCACCAGCTCGCAAGGTCAATGATGGACATCCTGGTGGAGGGGCACAGGACAAGCTGCCTGTTTGACACAGGCAGCAAGGAGAGTTTTATCTACCCGGCCACGGTGCAGCATTGTGGACTCATGATACGGCCGGTAAGTCAGAGGGTCACCATGGCCTCAGGGTCGCATACAACAGACATCCGGGGGGGTTGTGCAGCGACGCTAGTGGTGCAGGGCACAGAATATTGGGACTTTACGTTACTGATCTTGCCTCAACTGTGTGCCCCTGTGCTGTTGGGGTTGGACTTCCAGAGCCACCTGAAAAGTGTGACAATGAAGTATGATGGGCCCCTCCCGCCAATTACTGTCATAAATCCCCTGTTTTGTAGAGATATGTCACGTACCCCACTACTGACCACACACACACACCGACCCGCACATCCCACCCAACATCATGCCAACTGCCACACTACCGACACCACTTGCGGCCTCTCCACCCTCAGGATCCCTCCCCCACCGCTGTTCGCCAACCTGACCCCCGACTGTAAACCCGTGGCAACTAAAAGCAGGAGGTACAGCGCGGGGGACAGAGTTTTCATTAAGTCGGAGGTGCAGCGGTTGCTCAGGGAGGGGGTCATTGAGGCAAGCACAAGTCCTTGGAGGGCGCAGGTGGTGGTTGTTCAGAACGGGGAGAAGAATAGGATGGTCGTGGACTATAGCCAGACCATCAATAGGTTCACGCAGCTCGACGCGTACCCTCTACCCCGCATCGCGGATATGGTCAATCAGATAGCACAGTACAAGGGGTACTCGACCATAGACCTAAAATCCGCTTACCATCAGCTCCCCATCCGCCGGGAGGACCGCCCTTACACTGCCTTCGAGGCGGACGGCAGGCTTTATCAATTCCTGCGCGTCCCCTTTGGTGTCACGAATGGTGTATCTGTCTTCCAGAGGGCAATGGACCAGATGGTGGACCGGTGCCAACTGAAGGCTATGTTCCCATATCTGGATAACATCACCATCTGCGGTCATGACCAGCAGGATCACGACAACAACCACCAAAAATTTCTCCAAGCGGCCAAATCTTTCAACCTCACCTATAACAAGGACAAGTGTGTGTTTGGGACCACCCGACTTGCTATCCTTGGGTGTGTCATGGAGAATGGAGTCATTGGCCCTGACCCCGACCGTATGCACCCCCTGTTGGAACTCCCTCTTCCCAATACCCTCAGAGCCCTCAAAAGGTGCCTGGGCTTCTTTTCATATTACTCCCAATGGGTCTCTAACTATGCAGACAAGGCCCGCCCCCTGGTCAAGTCCACCACATTCCCCCTCTCTGCTGAGGCCCACACGGCCTTCAACCGCATAAAAGGGGACATTGCCAAAGCAGTAACGCATGCGGTGGATGAGGTCATTCCCTTCCAAGTAGAGAGTGACGCCTCCAACTTTGCGCTGGCTGCTACCCTCAACCAGGCAGGAAGACCAGTGGCGTTCTTCTCCCGTACCCTTCAAGGCCCTGAAATTCGGCACTCTGCGGTAGAGAAAGAGGCCCAGGCCATAGTGGAAGCTATAAGGCACTGGAGGCACTATCTTGCCAGCAAAAGGTTCACCCTGCTAACTGACCAGCGCTCAGTCGCGTTCATGTTTAATAATCAGCAGCGGAGCAAAATCAAAAATGATAAAATTCTGAGGTGGAGAATCGAACTCTCCACCTACAACAATGACATCATGTACAGGCCTGGGAAGCTCAACGAGCCCTCCGATGCCCTATCCCGGGGAACATGTGCCAGCGCGCAGATCGACCGGCTATACGCCCTACATGTAGACCTTTGCCACCCGGGAGTCACCCGGCTTTTCCACTTCGTGAAAGCCCGGAACCTGCCTTACTCCCCTGAGGAGATCAGGATGATGACCAGGGACTGCCAAGTCTGTGCAGAGTGCAAACCGCACTTCTACCGACCCGAAAAGGCACCACTCATCAAGGCCACCCGCCCCTTTGAGCGACTGAGTGTTGACTTTAAGGGCCCCCTTCCCTCCACCGACCGCAATGTGTACTTTCTTAACGTAATTGACGAGTACTCGCGGTTCCCCTTCACCATCCCCTGCCCCGACACCTCTACCACGTCAGTTATAAAAGCCCTGCGCAAGCTCTTCACTCTGTTCGGATACCCATGCTATATCCACAGTGACAGAGGGTCCTCGTTTATGAGTGACGAGCTGCGCCAATATCTACTGGCTAGGGGAATTGCAACTAGTAGGACCATGAGCTATAATCCCCGGGGGAATGGACAGGTGGAGAAGGAGAATGCCACAGTGTGGAAAGCCACACTCTTAGCCCTCAGGTCAAAGGGACTGCCGGTCTCCCGCTGGCAGGAGGCCCTTCCCGAGGCACTCCACTCCATCTGCTCCCTGTTATGCACGGCCACCAATGCCACCCCACATGAGCGGCTCTTTTCTTTTCCCAGAAAATCAACCACTGGAACCACCCTACCAACATGGCTGACGTCCCCGGGGCCAGTGCTGCTCCGGAAACATGCGAGGAGCAATAAATACTCCCCAATGGTCGAGAGGGTTCACTTACTTCATGCGAACCCCCAGTATGCCTACGTGGTTTTACCTGATGGGCGGGAGGACACGGTCTCCATCCGCAACCTGGTGCCCGCAGGAGCTCCGGGCCCCTACCCTGAACACTCCGTGGTGACTATTGACCCCGTACCCACCAATGTATGTACCTACAAGACACCGTGCACCCCAAACCCTATACAGACACCACACGACACTCCCATACCGGGCGCGACGCACACGCACGGGGGATTACCGATGCCTAACGTGCTGGCACCTGAAGTCAGGCCGGAGCCAGCACAACCGCCATCGCCGGTGCTACGTAGATCACAGCGACGGACTCGACCGCCTGATAGACTTAACCTGTAAATATACTTCTTGTAAATATTGTCAGTCACTTCACCCCGCAGGACTCTTTTTTAAAAAAAGGAGGGGTGAATGTGGTAAACCATGTATATATGTTGTAACTCGGTTGCCTGTCTGGACACACCCCTCTGCTGACTGCCCCTGTGGCTCCTCCCACGGAGTCCTGTATAAAGGTGTTCGCCTTGCCCCTCCCCCTCAGTCCGGGGGCAGACACTCACTGTGGAGGTCGTATTGTACAGCGAATAAAAGCCTTTCAGCATTTTAACAAACCTCAGTCTTTTGGAGTAATTGAAGGTGCTTCACCAGGCCAATAACCTCTTCCTGAATGCGAACAAGACAAAGGAGGTGGTTATTGACTTCAAGGAAACTCGCACCGCTCACACTCCTCTTGACATTGGAGGCACAGTAGTTTTAAACTCCTGGGAGTGAATATCTCGCACCAGCTCTCATGATCCCAGAATACATTCCACACAATCAGGAAAGGCCACGAAGGCCTTTACTTTCTGGGGAGGCTGGACTGTTGCATATCTATACTCACGGCAGTCTGCAGATGTGCAGCAAAGAGCATTCTAACAAGCTGCATCACTGCATGGTACAGAAACTGCACTGTGGCGGACAGGAAGGTGTTACAATGGGTAGGCAAAACTGCCCAAAGCATCAACAGCACCAGCCTACCTGCCATCAAGGACATATATACAGAAAGGTGCCAGAAACATGATGAAGGATGTTACCCTACTACCATGCTCATGGACTGTTTGTCCCCCTTCCATCAGGGAGGCGGCTACATAACACCTATTCCAGGATCATTAGACTCAAAAACAGTTCATTCCCCCAAGCAGTAAGGCTGATCAACACCTCCACCCACTAACCCATCACTCCATACACCTAATCACCACTACTTTATCATTTCCTGTAAGTCACCTTATGTATAAGACCTAGTGTCACTTTATGGATATACAATTAATCTATATATTTATATAAGCATATAAACTAGTGCCAAACTGTATCAGTCTCTGCCGTATCTTTGGGTTGATTAGGTGTATGGAGAGGGCGAGCTTGCTGCATGGGTAACAACTTGCTCTCCATATTGTACAGGCCTGGCTTGTGTAGCTAAGGATACGTCCACACTACGCCAGATAATTTTGAAAACACCGGTTTTGAGTAAAAACGACAGGCGTACACACTAAGCGTTTTTCAAAATATCTCTGTCCACACTAACAGGGATATTTGGGCGAATCTCCTCTACTGGGCACGCGCAGGACACACAGAAATCAAGCAAAGAGGAAACGGTATACTTAGTCCAGTTACAGAGTAGAAAAACTTAAAAGGAATTGCTCTTGGCTCTCACGCAGGAGGTCTTAAAACTAAAACAAAAACAAATACTGGAGCGTATGGAGGCAACTGACGGGGAGTTCACGGACAGTATGATACGGCTGATGACGAACATTGAAAAACTGACTAACTCTGTTGCATTAATAAAGTACCTTGTTAAATGTATAAAACATGTCTGCATCAGTGTTATCTTGTATTTCCATACAATGTTACATTAGGCTGTTACACATCTATTGTCAGAGAAGTACTTGCATAAATAGGTAAACCACCTTCATACAAGCAAGGACAGAAAACAGGGCAAAATGAGTATATTTATTCATTCAGTAAGCTATGGGTCAAAATATTTGGTGAGTACATTTCTAACTCTTCTGGCTTCAGTCTTGTTGCTGTCTGTTCTGAAATTGTTAGGTTCTGCGAAGCACAGAATCAAATATCGCTGTGATGATTGTGCGCTCTAGTATCAATTATTTGGCGACAATAAAGTAGTAATAATAATAATAATAAGAAGAAAACAATGAAATGCCGGGCTGCTGCCATCTGTTCCGGCACGTCATGACAGCGGTTTTAAAAAGCTCCGGTTACCCCGTACACACTGCAACGGATATTAGGCGTTTTCAGATTTAGTCACTCTGGAGACCGTTTCTGAAAATCTCCATTTTCGGGGGATGAAAACGCTGTTTCAGTGTGGATGGAAGGACAAAACGAAGAGAAAAAGCTTTGTTTTCAAAATTATCCGGTGTAGTGTGGATGTGGTGTAAGTAGCTAGGATGCAATATCCATGGTCGACCCTGACCTACAGAGGCCTCACTTATACAAGCTATTTTCATCTTTATATTTATTGTGTTTTTTATTATTATTGTGTTCTTTAAGTTGTGTTTTTTTTGCTGCATCAGATCTGGAGTAACAATTATGTCATTCTCCTTTACACTTGTGTCCTGGAAATGACATTACATAAACTTGAACATTATGTCAGCTCTGCAGTTAGATTAGTGCTTTTCCCTTTCGGTAAGGCTTGCTTTGTTAGAAGTTCCACTTTGTTATTTACCATACTAAAGAGGGATACAGGGAAGACCCTGCTGTGTGTCTGGAGGAGATGTGAGCCGAAGATAACAAACGAAACTTGAAACTACAACAGAGCAGAGAGAGAGAGAAAAATGAATTATAGAAATTATAGGCTTGAAATGGGTGATCGTTGATCTCAGATTTGGTCTTGAAGGCTATAATATAAATCTTGGGCTAATTATGTGCTGTTCCTCAAGCTTCTTCTTGAGTCCAGAGGCTGTAATCTGGACCATCTGAGGTTGATGAGATCAGTTTTTTCTCTTTCCATTATGCCAATGACAAAGAAAATCATCCTGATCTCACTGAGGCAGCAGATAAACAAGTGGACATCAACAAGGGTGAAGGAGTCTAAAGTTTGACTTAACAGAGTGGATTTTAAGGAGATAAGGGAGATGGAAAGGTGGGAGAGTTTATTAAGGAAAAGACAGAAAATGGAACAGATACCTGTTGGAATGGCTGCCAGTGGACTGGCTTTGGAAAAGAGTTTATGGTCCCTTGGGAATGAGGGTGACTCACTTCAAGTCTTGTACAGTTTTTGATGAAACCACAGTGGGACTTGCAGACTCTTCTTTGTGTGGGGTAGAAGGTTTTGAAAGGAAGGAGCTAGAATCTGTTGCTAATTTGGCTCTTTCCACCATCGAGATACTGTAACGCAAAACCCTGCAGATGCGGGAAATGTGAAAAAAAAACTGAAAATGGCAGAAGCATTATTATCATTGACTTATATGACATGAAATTTGATGTTTTGTCTCCAAACTGTACCAGAGACATAAAATTACTACAACTTGCAAAAATAAATAAATAATCCAAAAAAAATGATGACCATTCACAAAATCTGTTGGTGAAGGGGTAGAAGCTCTCCCAAAAATAATTCTGGGAGTGAAAGGGTTATTATATGAGAAGCGTTTGATGGCTCCGGGCCTGTATTTGCTGGAGTTTAGAAGAATGAAGGGGGATCTCATTGAAACCTATCGACTATTGAAAGGCCGAGATAGAGTGGATGTGAACAAAATGTTTCCTATAGTGGAATAGCCTAGGATCAGAGGGCACAACCTCAGAATAGAGGTACGTCCCTTTAGAACAGAGAAGAGGAGGAATTTCTTTAGCCAGAGGCAGGTGAATCTGTGGAATTCCTGGCCATAGATGGTTGTGGAGAGCAAGTCATTGGGTAGATTTAAAGCAGAGGGTGATAGGAAAGGTGTCAAAGGTTACAGGGAAAATGCAAGAGAATGAGATTGAGAGTGATAATAAATCAGCCATGATGTAACGGCAGTATAGACTCGATTGGGCCAAATGGCCTAATTCAACTCCTATGTCTTGTGGTCTTCAGTAGACCAGATAGCATCTGTGGTGAGAGAAACAGAGTTGACATTATGGGTCAAAGACCCCTTGTAAGAACTGAAAAAGTGAGAAGGCAAATACAATCTAAATTCCAATGGTGTGTGAGTGGGTGAAGGGAATGAAGGAATTTAAATAGGGTGGAGACTGGGATTGTGCAGGTGTAACACAATGCTTTTAGTACTGTCTGGATAATAAGTGAATAAGAACAGATAGAGAGAAAGAGAATAAAGAACAAGAAAACAGCACAAGCACTTTGAGTGGCTGGAATTCTTAAACCAAGGAGAATTCTAGAAGTAGGCATTAGAGATGCCAACATTCATGGACAGGGTGTCAGGGAATTGTCAGACATGGGTTAGGAGTGACAGAGTAGGGATAGCAGATGTTAACGCAAACGCGTACCAGCCAGTCTTCAAAATGTAAATGAAAAGTCTTCAAAATGTAAAGTACTCATTTAAATGTAAAGTAGAAACAGTAATCTACTAAGCACAGGCTGCTGGCCCACAGCAGGAGGCTAGCTCCTCAAGATACAGTTTGCAAAGTGATGCCGCCATGAGACGCTCTTATCTGTATCAGCCGAGTGTAACACAGTGGGTCTATGTTAATTGGTCTATATCAAACAAGGCAACTACAGCTTAAGTTAATTTACACCCTTCTTCCAAAGATCAAGGAGGGCTGCCAGACCAGACTAAACTTGGCTATTCAGCTTATCAAACGTGGTCATAGGGATACCTCTCTCCAGCAATAACCAGGGCATTTGTACACTCAGAGTGTCAGCCCTCATAACACTAACCTTGTGCATCTGTGTTCTCTATCTTCAGAAGTTTTTAGACCATCTGTGTGAATTAGTTTGGCCCAGCAAAGGTCTTTTCAGAGATCATTCAGAGGTGCCTTATCAAATTCAATGTGCTTTTACTGTAAATATGCACTTCAAAGGAGCCATTTATCAGATGCAAAATGTAAAAGAAAGTGATTTCATTGTAGCTTTTGAAAACTACCTATGGGCACCATTGTCCTCAAGAGTATAAAATCTTGATGTACTTTGAGTTTGGGAAACTCTACTGAGAGGGTCTCCAAGAGAATGTTTGTCATAATTAACAAATCTTCATCAACTCTTCCCGGGGACACACCTGGAGACAAACATCAGGTGCTGCTGGCAGATCATCAATTCGGTGAAAGATGCTCTGTGGTCAGCCCAAAACTTGATGGTCTACAGCCCCTCAACTATATTGTCTAATATGAACCCCCAGAGTGCCACGTGAGTGGATGAATTATTTTAAACTGTATGGAATGTAATGATAACGTCTGTAAGGAGTTTAGTGTTATTGAATGGTTTATTGCTGTAAATAATTTTATTGTGAATTAAGTTTATTTTGATAATTAAAAAAAAATAAAGACTTTCATATCCATCAACTGCTCCACTTACTCCAGTGACTTTGTCCGAGTCACCGCAAGAGCAAAACTGATCTATTGTTACAGTGGGTGACTTCACATCGAAACTGGTTGGTTCTAACTCAAACAGAAAAAGTTGTTTTTCACAAATAGTTGAATTCGATATTAAATCCCAAGAAGCCTAAAAAGTTAACCCAATGTCTTACTGCACTGTGGTTCATTATAGCTTAACTCCAGAAGAGTAATTGAAAGAAAGGTAAAAATCATATCTTGTACCTTATTCACCTCTGGGAAATTACTTCCAGCAGTGTTCAGTTTAATAAATGGAGTAATCAGACGATAAAAACAGAAAATGCTCAAAATGCTCTGCAGGCCAAGCAGCATCAATGAAGAGAGGAGCAGGATTAATATTTCACGTCAGTGAGCTTTCATCAGCAGTCTGGTCAGAACATTTAACATCTCTCTCACCAAAGCTGAATATTTGCTTTGGACTTCCTTTACCTTTAGAGATAAAGATTAGCTTTATTTGTCACACGTAACATATGCTAAAGTGCATTGTTTGTGTCAAATTAAATCAGTGAGGATGGTGCTGGGCAGCCTGCAATTGTCACCATGCTTCCAACACCAATAAGGAATTCCTGCTAACCCTAACTACACATCTTTGGAGTGTGTGAGAAAACCAGAGCACCCAGAAGAAACACACACGGGGTCGGAGAGGACACACAAACTCCTTAGAGACAGCGGTGGGAATAGAAATACAATCTTACGGCAGCAATGTGTAAATTGTGATACTACGATGCTTCCTGTATTGGCCTCATCTTCCAAATTTTTACTTCTAAAACTCATTATCAAAGAAAGCAATTGGTACCAAGTAAAAGCCCACAAGCCCCTGTGAGAAGGACAACTCACCAGTTCTTGCACAAAATCAGAGGGATCAAAGTAACCAGAACGCTTTGAAAAACCCAATTCTTCCTTGATCAGTGTCACAAAACTGATAGCATTACTCTGAGTTGTCAGATTGATTTAAACATTTCAAGACGGGAAATGCAGCATTCAATGAAATGCAACTAATTATAACTTAAAAGTATTGGCGTGGAGTTGCAGCCAGTGGCTCAGAGACAATATAGGTAACCAGTTCAACACACTCAAGTAAAAATGCACCCCATTCATCCACTGACTTTAACCCATTTCACAGTATACAGCCAATATAGCACTGATTAATCTGACGATCTCTCACTTCTAATAGTTACCTGTGTAATGTTTTCTGATTACATTGAAATATTTATTTAGCTGCTTCTGAGAGGAGTGAGCTGCCAATTCAGAAACCAGACAGGCAAGATACCAGATGCAAGTAACAATAACGAAAAGTTGAAACGTGTATTTATTAAACCTCACTTCCATTTTGCTTCACATTTTCTCCTTTCATATTCCGATCCATCCCCCATCCCACTGACATTATTTGCTTCAAGTATGGACTCTCTCCCCTGGACACAGTTCCAGAGTAATAGGTACCTTCGAATAGCTTGTTCAAGTCATTACTCTTCATGCTTCAGGTTTGACAACAAGCACCAACAAGTGACGCGGCCATCCCGAGTCAAATGCTGTCCTCATCTGGATGCTCAGACGTTACCTCGTGCTACTCAAACTGGGATCTGCTATAACAATATCGCCTTCAAATACGAGACGATCTCTATGAATTTCATAGTGATTATTTGCACAGAATGTATGCATTATAATCACAAACCCTGTTCCCCAGTCACTCATTCCGTTCTTCTCCCTGCCAACAGCATGCAACTGAACCAGACTTCTGATAGTCTTTGTGTTATGTTTGACATCAAGCTGAGCTATGGACCAGCATCAATAATGACGTGCCTTTCCCCTCCATAATCGTGCTTGTTTCCGCTTTACCTCAGCTCATCTTCTGCTGAACTCCTCACCCACTTCCTCATTGCCACCAGATTTCATCCATCCCAATCACAAATGACCATCCTCCCTCATTCAGATTCAGATCCGGATTTATCTGTCTCTCTGCATCGAAAGAGGCAGCAAAATGTGTCGTTTGTGTTAATAGCCAGGATGCGCTGGGGTCAGCCCACACGTGTTGCCACACAGTCCGGTGCCATTATAGCATGCCCACAAAGCTCGGCAGAACCGCACTGAACACAACAAGACAACAGCAGCAAAGCAAGCCCCTTTCCTCCTTCCCACCCACCCGCACAGATAGATTGCCCTCCAACTCCAATACAGGCCTCCAGCCGTCAGTCTCCATACTTCGGCCATCGGGCTTCAACTTCCAGACTATCCATCGACCCTTGGGCTCTGGTTTTCACTGTCGATGCCCCGGACTAGCCAATGACGGAACCCTTAACTCTAGACTTAAACTCCGGTACAGTAGACTTGACAGGTACTCGTGCCTCCTACTTGCATGGCCATGGACAACTGGTCGCTGGTCTTCCGATGCAGAGTGGAGGCCTGGACTGAAGATGTCCCTTGTCACCCATCCACAGTCACAGGCCTTTAAGTGTGGAACGGAGGCCTAGACTGTGGATGTCCTTCGTCACTTGTCCACTTCGTTATACCTCGAATGGGGAGTGGAGGCCTGACCTCTAACTTCTCCACACTCCAGTCCCTAAAGCTAAACCAACCTCTAGCTTCCCAACATTAATGTTCCTAAACCCTAACATGACTTCTAACTCCACTCTCTGTCTCCAGACCCATCTCTGCAAACCTGACAAACACCTAAGTCTGAGCCACCACCTCTGTAAACTCAAGGGCATCCAGAGGTCAGCATCCTAATTCCTGATTTCCACTGTCCTATTAAGTGATTGCCCTATCTCTCACTGATGTACAGTGGTTTCCGAATAAGCAAAATGTCAGTGTTAATATTCTCATCCTTATTTTCAAACCCCAGCATGTCCTCAACCTCCTTGTCTCCATAAATTCCTCCAGTGCTGTAATTCATGGAAGCCACTACATTCCTCTGGCATTGTGAACATCCGTAAATTGAATCATTCCACCAGTGGTGCCTACACTTCAGCCATTAAGGTCTTACATTCTGGAATTTGCTCCTTTTGCATCCAGTTACCTTTCATACGCTACTTAAACCTACCACTTTTTACAATTTTCTGGTTATATGACTAATATCTCCTTAAATGGCCTGACACAATTTTGATTTGAGAATGCTCCAGCGAATTGCCTCGAGATACTTTGCTATATTAAAGATGCTATATAAATGTTATTTATTGTCGTTGACAGGGCTATCAGGGAAAAAAGAACTGAACTGCTCAATTAAGTGTAATGTTTTTAAATAGGAGGTCTGTGATGAAGAACCACAAACCATAGTATTCTTGAAGGCAAATTGTGTAGAGTATCGGGGAGTTACAGAAAATTGCCAAGAGTTTTCCTGGTTACAAACTTAACCCAGCCAATTACTGTCTCCTCAGACTCAATTATCAGCAAAGTATCATCTACAGTGTAATCAAGTAGAATTTACTTGCTGTAAGGGCCCTGCCAAAATGACCTGGATCTAAACACAATTACATTTGATGAGCAGCAAGTATCATTCATTATGGCAACAAAGGGGTTGAATTACTGGATCATATCTGGAGCCTGGATTGTTAACCCTGCAATTACCAAACTACTGACTATGAAAGTACGAGGATGTCATTAAAAAAAAAGAACACCAATTTCACCAATGTCCCTCAAATAAACATCTGAAATCTCTGATCCTTGCTCTGTAGACATTGCCTGAACAATCTGTCAGGCTTATTTGATACAGGCTTTTGACTTGGAACCATCAAAATGTGGTTCCCTCTCAACCATTTGTGAGGCCCAGTCCTGCCTCTTCCCAGTCACCATCCAGCTAATAGGATTCACCTGCTGCTCATTCCAGACTCATCATCTGCAGCCTATTTAACCCCAGTTCTCATCCACAGAGCTTTTCACTCATCGAAAAGCAGGCCTTAACTGACTGCTCCTAGCTTTTATTTTTCCTTGCCCAAGGTTTACCTTATTGCCTGTTCTGTTTAGTTTCTGCCCTCACTTGCTTTGTGGCCCCTCGTGGCTTTTGTTATTTTGAAGTTGGTTATTAAAAAGGCATCCGTTAGTCTTGTGAGACCATGGATCTGCGCCTGGAAAGTCTTCACTCTCCAGGGCGCAGGCCTGGGCAAGGTTGTATGGAAGACCAGCAGATGCCCATGCTGCAAATCTCCCCGTTCTGCAGCACTAATGTTGTCCAAGGGAAGGGCATTAGGACCCATACAGCTTGGCACCGGTGTCGTCGCAGAGCAATGTGTGATTAAGTGCCTTGCTCAAGGACACAACACGTTGCCTCGGCTGGGGTTCGAACTCATGACCTTCAGGTCGCTAGTCCAATGCCCCAACCGCTTGGCCATGTGCCCACACGAAGTCGGTTATTAACGTTATTGTTTACCGCTAAATCGTGTCTGCCGCTCTGCTCTTGGGTCAAGCCTCCTCTACATTTCCTGACACTGTGCTCTTAAGGGGCCTGGAAAAACAGTTCAAGCAGTTAGGAATGGGTAATGAATAGCATTCTCGCCAGTGAGCTTCACATCCTGTAGATAGAACAGTAAGACATATTGTAGGAGCAGAATTAGGCCATTCAGCCCATTGAGTCTGCACTTCCATTTGAGCATGGATGATTTATTATCCCTTTCAAGCCCAAATTGCCCGGCAATTGCAAAGGGTCCAGACCGAGAAGATCCCACAGGTGGGAAACCCACAAAACAAGGGACGTAGGATGAAGGCAATAAGCAAAAGAGCTGAAAGAAACATGAGGATTTATTTTACCCAGCGAGTAGTATGAAACTGGAATGGACTGCCAGAATTTGTAGAGGGGCCTGATCCGATAGTGACATTCAAAAGGGAAGTCGATAAATACTAACACTGCAAGATGATGATGAGATGGCGATGGAATGACGGAAGGGTGCAATGTTAGTATTTTGAATGTCCTTCTTGGGCTTCCTTTCACATTGTAACCTCTCAGTAATTCCTTGTTTCGGGGGTATAGATAATAAGGAAGGCAGGACGGTGCTTTAATGCAGAGCTGTAACTGTACGAACTGAGTTATTGCTCTTGAGCATCATCATCATTAGGAGCTGTGTTGTATGCCGTGGGCAGTCATGGTCTTTCCATGACCATGATTGTCCTTAGTCATAGTCATACTTTATTGATCCCGAGGGAAATTGATTTTTGTTACAGTTGCCCCAACCAAGAATAGAGTATAAATATATCAATCTACAACCATAAATAATTGAATAGTAATATGTAAATTATGCCAGGAAATAAGTCCAGGACCAGCCTATCGGCTCAGGGTGTCTGACCCTCCAAGGGAGGAGTTGTAAAGTTTGATGGCCACAGGCAGGAATGACTTCCTATGACGCTCAGTGTTGCATCTCGGTGGAATGAGTCTCTGGCTGAATGTACTCCTGTGCCCACCCAGTACATTATGTAGTGGATGGGAGGCATTGTCCAAGATGGCATGCAACTTGGACAGCATCCTCTTTTCAGACACCACCATCAGAGAGTCCAGTTCCATCCCCACAACATCACTGGCCTTACAAATGAGTTTGTTGATTCTGTTGGTGTCTGCTACCCTCAGCCTGCTGCCCCAGCACACAAAGCAAACATGATAGCACTGGCCACCACAGACTTGTAGAACATCCTCAGCATCATCCGGCAGATGCTAAAGGACCTCAGTCTCCTCAGGAAATAGAGATGACAAACTTTGCTACAGAAGTGGTTTACCATTGCCTTCTTCTGGACAGTGTCTTTACAAGACAGGTGACCCCAGCTATGACCAATACTCTTCAGAGATTGTCTGCTTGGCATTGCTGGTCACATATCCAGGGCTTGTGATATGGTCCAGCTGCTCATACAACCATGCACCACCTGCTCCCATGGCTTCACATGAAAATGATCAGGGGGCTAAGCAGGTGCTACACCCTGCCAAAGGATGTCCTGCAGGCTAACAGAGGGAAGGAGCACCTTATACCTCCTTTGGTAGAGACGTAGTGCCCCATCACTAAAATTGGTCTTAATAGAGCACATATAAAGCTAAACTTCCCACTTTGTAGCAATCTGTGCAGTACCTGGAGTGTATTTCAGTAATCCAGATGGGCAAAAAGATAAAGAAATAATAGAGATCTACAAAATGCAGACTGCTGTGTACAATCAGAATTAAAATGCCTGAAGACACTGCTGATGCAAAAGACTCAAGAAGGTAACATGATACCCTGAAATCCAAAGTGAACAGCCGACAAGTTTTTGTATTGTGGCTGTTAAAATCTTTACAGCAATCTGAACTGTCTGATGAAAATATGTCAAATCTAGGCATTTTTTGGAAGGGACATTGAGACATTTTAATGACGATGAAAGGTCGATAGGATCGACGCTTTGAGAAAAATCAGTGGTGCAAAGTGAAAAAGACAATTTACGTTTGTCAGATGCTCTATAGAAAAATCCATTGAAGTAACTGCGAGTGACACATAGATGAGCCACTAATGCCACATCAGCTGGTTGGGATATATTGGTAATGTGTCACCAAGCCCAGAAAATGGCCAAGAAAGGCTTTTAAACGTAAAGATAATAGAAATGGCACAAAGTTTCCAGAGTTTGAATGAGAATTCACATGGATTTCTGAGGGCAACAAACAGAGCTTTCCTTCTACATTTCAATCAGGGTAAACTCATAAGTTAATATCTTTTTTTTGCTTTTATTGTCAGTCTTTCACATCAAGGCTCCAAGGTGAATAATTCCATGCTGGATCATGGTCCAAAGAGTGGAACGTTCCTCAGCCACATTCCCAAAGTTCCATCTGTTCTTATGTGAACCTAGTGATTGTTATAGACCATCTATCTATTGAGGAAAAGGCAGTGCACAGTCTTAACGATGAAAGGATAACTTTTTTTGTCAGATGTCATTTGAAACATCAAAACACACAGTAAAATAAATTGTCTGTGTCAACATCAAACACAACCTGAAATTGTGCTGGGGGCAGACCACAAGCGTTACCATGCTTCCGTCACAAACATAGCATTTCTACGAGTTACTAACCCTAACCTGTAAATCTTAGGAATGTGGGAGGAAGCTGTAGTACCTGGAGGAAACCCAAGCAGTCACAGGGAGAACATAGAGACTCTTAACAAACAGCAGCAGGAACCGGACCCAGGTCACTGGCAAAAGAATTACACTAACCACTATACTACTGTGTTGCCCAATGAGGTACAACCAGTCAACATCTGAAAAGTGAGACCATTTTCTGAAGGTCCCCTGATGCCCCTGATCAACTCTCAGTTGAGGTGTTCCCTCTGACCATGGATTAATGATAGAGTTGTGAGCAGGAATCCAGACACCCTAAAAGGAACAATAGGTATGTATTCCGTTAAACTATTGACACACCTGTGATTATGAGCTTGGGGTAGTGGGGTAGTGGGGTGGCAGGGTGGAGATACATCTCTATCAAAGGAGGCGTAAGGTGTTTCCTCCCTCTGCTAGCCTGCAGGTTACCCTTTGGCAAGGTTTTGCACCTGCTTAGCTCCCCGATCAGGGAGGAGGTGGTGGATTGTTATATGAGCTGCTGGGGCATATCAGATTCTTGATTAGTCAGGGTATGAAGGGATATGGGGAGAAGGCAGGAGACTTGGGGTGAGAGGAAAATTGGATCAGCCTTGATGAAATGGCAGAGCAGACTCGATGGGCCTAATGCCCTAATTCTGCTGCTATATCTCATGGTCTTATCACAAGTGCTGGTTGTGTGATCACTGATTACAGGCGAACAAAAACATGAAGAGTATTGATAATGGCTGGGGTCACCCGTCTTATAATGACACTGGCCAGAAGAAGGCAATGGCAAACCACTTCTGTAAAAAAATTTGCCAAGAACAATCATGGTCATGGAAAGACCATGATCACCTATGTGATACGGCACGGCACATAATGAATGAACGAATTGACATGAATCAAAAGGAATACCCAAACACTTCTGCCTTTGGAGAGGTTGATGAAAGCAGAGAGGAAGGACATGAATTCCATATGTTCCAGGCTGGCTCTCTTTAGATTCTATCAATCCCTAACTAATCCCATTCATTGTACCTAGGGGCTTCCCCATGACAATGCAGATATCTAGTACTGTTGCTATGGAAATTCCTGAAGGTCATGGCATCTGTGATTCATGAATCTTGACAAAAATATGAGCATTAGGCTGAATGGGCATCATCCACAAGAGCAGAGGAAAATTAAATCCTTTTCTTCCAAAGCCTCTTAAAGCCCAAGGTGGTCGGTCAGGAGACAACATGGTGAACATGGTGCTTACAGACCCATAATGACAGAGTCAAGCAGAACATTAAGTTTGCTACTTGTGTTTAGATCTTGCTTTTATGATTTGATGAAGAATCTCTTGTGTTTGGAACAGTAAGACATATTTAAGTCTTCTTACTGCTCAAAGGCAAGAACTGTATGGTCCAGGATGTTGCTGTGCTTGACTTATAAGCTTTATTTTGGTGAAAAGATGAATGGCTTTGTAGCGGCCACACTCAAAAAGCCCTTTTCAATAGTATCCTGAAAGCAGCAACCTGACCTGGCAAGACAGCAGCACTTAGACGGGAACCTTGGCTCTGGCAAAGTCTTGCTTCAGGTGGGTTCTACATATGTGAGCACCATGATGGGAAGGATGAATTCCAAGCTCTGCCCAACTCCAGGACACCTTAATATTGGACCCATCATACTCTTCAACATCACACACATGAAACGCCGCTGTAAGAAAGCAGCATCCGTCATCAGAGATCCCCACCACCCAGGTCACGCTCCCTTCTCGCTACTGCTTTCAGGTAGAAGGTACAAGAGCCTCAGGACTTACGCCACCAGGTTCAAGAATGGTTACTACCGTCCCATCTATCAGTCTATTGAATAAGGGGATAATTACATTCAACTTCACTTGCCGCATCATTGAAAGATTCCCACAACTAATGATCTCACTTCCAAGGACTTTTTGTCTCATTATCTTATATTCTCGTTATTTATTGCTATTTATTTATATTTGCATTTGCACAGTTTGTTGTCTTCTGCACTCTGGTTGATCTCTTGTTGATCCTGTTATCGTCACTATTCTGTAGATTTGCTGCGTATACCCACAAGGAGATGAATCTTAGGGTTGTATACAGTGACATATATGTATTTTGATAATAAAATTTACTTTGTACTTTTGTACTTTGAAATTTGAGGTTTTCCCATTTAACAACTGCCATTTATCTTACATTTCTAGTCTGACAAAAACATGAGAATGAGAATTAGAATAAGGTTTATTATTACTGACTTATATGACTTGAGATTTGTTTTGTGGCAGAAGTACAATGCAAAGACATAAAAATTATTGTAGATTACAAAATAAATAAATAGTGTAAAACAAAAAAGGAATAACAAGGTAGTATTCATGGGATCATGTACAATCAGAATTCCGATGGTGGAGGAGAAGAAGCTGTTCTTAAATCATTAAGTGTGAGTCTTCAGGCTCCAGGACCTCCAATGAGTCCTGATGAAGGGTCTCGGCCCAAAACGTTGACTGTTTACTCTTTTCCATAGATGTTGCCCGGGCTGCTAAGTTCCTCCAGCATCTTGTGTGTGTTCCAGTACCTCCTCCACGATAGTGGTCATTAGAAGAGGGCGTGTCCCAGAAGGTGAGGAACCTAGGACACTTCAACAGTTGTGAACGCCTGTCATACTCCTACTGTATCCTGAGACATCAAAGTCTATGCATTGGTGATTGGTATCACTTTCCAGTGAGCTGATTCCTGAGCTAGCCTTTCACCCTGAGCTCAGCTTCTCACGTGTGCAGATCCACCCTCTACTGATGCCTCTAAAACAGGGGTTCTCAACCTGAGGGCCACAGACCTCTTGCTTAATAGTATTAGTCTATGGTATAAAAAAGGTTGGGAACACCTGCTCTAAAACATACAACACTAGTCGCTAAGTCAGTGATAGAAGGCTTTATGACAATATACCCTTTCCTTCCCTTTATCCTCTGGCTAGAGAGGCTACAGTTCTCGGGTATGTGAAATTAAAAGGGAATAGAGATTGGATTAATATGAAAGAGAATCAAATGTAAGATACTTATGTAGAGTGGCCAAGTGGTTAAGGTGTTGGTCTAGTGATCTGAAGGTCGCTAGTTCGAGCCTTGGCTGAGGCAGCATGTTGTGTCCTTGAGCAAGGCACTTAACCACACATTGCTCTGCGACGACACCAGTGCCAAGCTGTGTCAGCCCTAGTGCCCTTCCCTTGGACAACATCAGTGGCATGGAGAGGGGAGACTTGCAGCATGGGCAACTGCCGGTCTTTCATACAACCTTGCCCAGGCCTGCGCTCTGGAAACCTTCCAAGGCGCAAATCCATGGTCTCACGAGACTAATGGATGCTGAAAATATGTAGAGTTATAGAGTCGTAGAGTAGTATGGTATGGAAACAGGCCCTTCAGCCCAACTCATCCATGCTGACCATGGTGGCCATCAAGCTAATCCTATTTGTCTGTGTTTCAGCCATATCCCTCTAAACCAATGGTTCCCAACCTGGAGTCCATGGACCTCTTGGTTAATGATAGGGGTCCATGGCATAAAAAGGTTGGGAACCACTGCTCTAGACCCCTCATATCCACGTACTTATCCAAACAATGTGTACACCATGCATAGCCAATGAGTCAGAAGAGATGGTGCGGCTGTGGTGAAGTGGAATGTGGGAGAGGTTTGGTATATGGACATGGATATCCCCTTTATCAGTGTCAGTACCTCCAGATGAACTTTGTCTTTTTGTGTATTTCTCCCTAGCCGTCAGTCTGTGGTTTTGTATTGCCATGTGTTCTTGTTTGTTTTCATGCCCCATGTGCTCCTCTCCTCACTCCTGCTCTACTCTGGCCCCTGTGTACCTGAGTACTCTGCCTCTCACCATTATTACCTGTTTTGCTGCCACTTCTGTCTCATTGTGCTCCACCTATCATCTGCCTCTCTGTTTATTGCTCATGTATTTCAGTCCTGTGTTTTCACCCGTTTGTTGCCAGATTGTGCCAGTGAATTTTCCTGAGGATTTCCAGCATTTGTATCTGTACTCAGTCTGTCTGAATATTGACTCTGCCTGTTTCCTGATTCTGATTTTTGGATTTCTCTGGATGTTTTGATCTCTGCCTGAACTTCGACACCGAATTTGTTTGCACCTTGGAATTTGTTACTCAATTAATATCATTGTGTGCACAGTACTGGGTCTGCGATTGGATCCCTGCTCCAGTGTCCTGACAATCAGCCACTCCAGCCCCGTTAGTAGGTTCAGTTTCAGCAAGTTGTTTCACCTTGCTAGCTCACATTTCCCCCTCAGGAGGGCAATCAAGCACACACAAATTCTTCCAGTTCTTTCTTGCTGCTATCTGTTGAGTACTGTTTTCTCCCGGGAGTAAAAGGGAAGTTTGTCAGTGAACATTATTTCATATGTTTGGGTGACAAGGTTAAATACATCCCAATGAGAGTGATCCATATGTCATGGGTGAATGGGCAGGAAAGAACTGAAGATTTTACTGCTGATTGGAGGAAAGTAGTCAGCTGACAGAACTATAGTGAACGTAGCAGTTGATGAGGAAAATTTTACCATCAGGAAGTATAGTCATAGAGCACTGCAGAACAGAAACAGGCCCTTTGGCCCATCTAGCCTGTGCTCAATGGTTACAGTGCCTAATTCTATGTGCCCGCTCTTGGACTGTAGACCTCTGTACCCTCACATCCATGTACCTATCCAAACTTCTCTTTAATGCTGCAATCAAACTCACATCACCACTTCCACTGGCAGCTCGTTACACATCTGCACCATTCTCTGAGTGAATAAGTTCCCACTCAGTTTCCCCTTAAACATTTCTCCGTTCAACCTTACTTATGACCTCTAGGTGTAATATCATCCAACCTCATTGGAAAAAGCCTGCTTACATTTACCCTATATATGTGCTTCATAATATTGTGAACGCCCGGAAAATCTCCCCTCATTCCCCTACGCTCCAGGGATTAAAGTCCTAACGTGTACAACCTTTCCCTATAAATCAGTCCTCAAGTCTTGGCAGCATCCTTGACAATTTTCTCTGTAAGCTAATATAATACTTAACAGCTGAACTTCCCTTTACATGTGCATCACATCATTAAATTTCATCCTGCACTGCCCACACCTTCTGAAAGCTATTGTATGGTCCTGAATTGACCACCCCAAAAATTTCTCCTTTCACCATATTTTACACCTAAACTTGTTAGGACACAATTATACAGAACCATGCAAAGGTCTCAGTCACGTATATATAGCAAGGGTGCCCAAGATGTTTGCTCTGTACTGTAATAATTCTATGTATTGCACTGTACTGCTGCCACTAAAAAAGCAGAAACACAAAAAAAATCACAATTATATGTGTGATGATTAACCTGATTCTGATATGAGTCTCAATTGTGGACTGACAGTGGAAAATGCAGGCCTAGGGGAATCATAGTTGAGAAAAGCGGGAGAAGGAAGCACCAGAGAGACATTCTGTAATGATCAATAAACCGATTGTTTGGAAGCAAATAACCTTGTCTGGTGCCTCAGGGTTGGGAGTGTCTGCACCCACACCAACCCCTGCCCCTAAAATTTCTTCGCTGGCACCTATCCCACATCCCTCCCTCGGCACGCCAACCTCACCAGTCCAACAACCTTTTCTCCCACCAGATGTAGAAACTCACTCTCCACTCCAGGTTGACAAATACAGTACTGTGCAGAAGTATTTGCGCCCTAACTATGTATATGTGCCGAAGACTTTTGCGCAGTACTATGTATATTCAATAATTCATCAGATTTTCATATTTTAGTTTATAAAAAACTGCAATTTCTTCCTGACAAATTGGGGAAGTTAATCACTTACTACAGTCCTTCTTTGAAGGTTATGAAACATATCCTCCTGTGAGTCTCGGTTACACCAAAAGTCACTAGTGCACTTACACAGTTGAATGTAAGCTTCTGCCTGTTCAGAACTGATGACAAAATATGAAATTCACACCCACTTCACATGTGCGTGGAGTTCTACATAGGTACGTTACTATGAGACAGGGAAAGGATGTTAGGGTACAGGAACCATGGTGTACAAAGGCTGTTGTAAATCTAGTCAAGATGGAAAGAAGAGCTTACGAAAGGTTCAAAAAACTAGGTAATGATAGAGATCTAGAAGATTAGGAGGCTAGCAGGAAGGAGCTTAAGAAAGAAATTAGGAGAGCCAGAAGGGGCCATGAGAAGGCCTTGGTGGATAGGATTAAGGAAAACCCCAGGGCATTCTACAAGTATGTGAAGAGTAAGAGGATAAGATGTGAGAGAATAGGACCAATCAATTGTGACAGTGGAAAAGTGTGTATGGAACCGGAGGAGGTAGCAGAGGTACTTAATGAATACTTCGCTTCAGTATTCACTATGGAAAAGGATCTTGGTGATTGTAGGGATGACTTACAGAGGACTGAAAAGCTTGAGCATGTAGATATTAAGAAAGAGCATGAGCTGGAGCTTTTGAATAAGTCAACGGGACTGGACGAGATGTACCCAAGGCTACTGTGGGAGGCGAGGGGGGAGATTGCTGAGCCTCTGGTGATGATCTTTGCATGATCAATATGGACAAGAGAGATTCCGGAGAATTGAAGGGTTGCAGATGTTGTTCCCTTATTCA
This sequence comes from Mobula hypostoma, assembly GCF_963921235.1. Classification (NCBI taxonomy): domain Eukaryota; kingdom Metazoa; phylum Chordata; class Chondrichthyes; order Myliobatiformes; family Myliobatidae; genus Mobula; species Mobula hypostoma. The sequence continues at coordinate 33,159,963 of NC_086120.1, forward strand.
AGAAAGGGAGTAGAGATAGCCCAGGAAATTATAGACCAGTGAGTCTTACTTCAGTGGTTGGTAAGTTGATGGAGAAGGTCCTGAGATGCAGGATTTATGAACATTTGGAGAGGCGTAATATGATTAGGAATAGTCAGCATGGCTTTGTCAAAGGCAGGTCATGCCTTACGAGCCTCATTGAATTTTTTGAGGATGTGGCTAAACATGTTGATGAAGGTAGAGCAGTAGATGTAGGGTATATGCAAGACATTTGAACAAGGTACCCCATGCAAGGCTTATTGAGAAAGTAAGGAGGCATGGGATCCAAGGGGGCATTGCTTTGTGGATCCAAACTGGCTTGCCCACAGAAGGCAAAGAGTAGTTGTAGATGGGTCATATTCTGCATGGAGGTTGGTAACCAGTGGCCTCAAGGATCTGTTCTGGGATTCCTTATCTTCATGATTTTTATAAATAATCTGGATGAGGAAGTAGAGGGATGGGTTAGTAAATTTGTTGATGACACAAAGGTGGGAGATGTTGTGGATAGTGTGGAGGGCTGTTAGAGGATACAGTGGGACATTGATAGGATGTAAAACTGGGCTGAGAAGTGGCAGATGGAGCTCAACCCAGATAAGTGTGAGGTGGTTCATTTTGGTAGGTCAAATATGATGACAGAATATAGTATTAATGGTAAGACTCTTGGCAGTGTGGAGGATTAGAGGGATCTTGGGGTCCAAGTCCATAGGACACTCAAAGTTGCTGTGCAGGTGGATTCTGTGGTTAAGAAAGCATACAATGTATTGGCCTTCATCAATCGTGGGATTGAGTTTAAGAGCGGAGAGGTAATGTTGCAGCTATATAGGACCCTGGTCAGACCCAACTTGGAGTATTGTGTTCAGTTCTGGTCACCTCACTATAGAAAGGATGTGGAAACCAGAGGGTGCAGAGGAGATTTACGAGAATGTTGCCCGGATTGGGGAGCATGCCTTATGAGAACAGGTTGAGTGAACTCGGCCTTTTTTCCTTGGAGCAATGGAGGATGAGAGGTGACCTGATAGAGGTGCATAAGATGATGAAAGGCATTGATCGTGTGGATAGTCAGAGGCTTTTTCCCAGGGCTGAAATGGCTATCACGAGAGGACACAGTTTTAAGGTGCTTGGAAATAGGTACAGAGGAGATGTCAGGGGTAAGTTTTTTACACAGAGAGTGGTGAGTGCGTGGAATGGGCTGCCAGCGACAGTGGTGGAGGCAGATATGATAGATCTTTTAAGAGACTGCTGGACCGGTACATAGAGCTCAGAAAAATAGAGGACTATGTGTAACCCTCGGTAATTTCTAAGGTAAGCACATGTTCAGCACAGCTTTGTGGACTGAAAGGCCTGTATTGTGCTGTAGGTTTTCTATGTTTCTCTGTTCCTATGTTTCACTGGCATGAGGCAGGAGCTCATTAGGCCTCTAGCAAATGTAATTTAGGGGTTGAGTAAATGATTTGTTTAGAAGAGAGTTCTGCTGGAAACCAGACAAGTCACTTGTATATGAACTTCCTCAGAACTATCATCCTGGTCTGATATTTTTAAATATTTCTAAAACTGCAGCTGGAATGGAGACACAAGAGAATGTAGCAGGTGCGTGAAACCTGTATAAACACAAACTAAATGGTGGAGGAGCTCAGCGGGTCTCAGCCCTGAACATTGACTCTTCATTTTGCTCCATAGATGCTGCTGATAGAATGGTCAATTTTCAAGCCTTTGCATCACGCCAGGAGTGACCAATCTGTCCATACAGGACACAAAGTCACAAAAGCAGAAACACAATAATAGTGTTTAATCTTTAAATTTCTGCAATGTTTGGCATTTACCAGTTATATTTATCGCGCTGTAAATATGGATATCACACCAAAAATGCAACCCACTAAGAGAAAGGCCATGGCAAGAATATGCAAATGTTGGGACAAACATTTTTAAATAGACAGAGATTTACGGCCTTTGTGTTCTTTGTCTAAAGGTTTCAGTGGAAACTTTTCTTTTAATGAAGCAAAGAAGTGAAATTGTCAATGTCCTTTGTGAGCTAACTGTTTTTGAAATGACTGAAGATTAATATGGAGAAAAATGTTACAGGAGTTTTAAATGTTACGATCTTTATAATGGTGGTTGTCCATCATGTCGAATGATAACAGATAACCTGCGCAGGAGGGTTTTAAAGTGGAAAAGACGTTGCACTGGGGCAGTTTCACTCTCTTGGCTTCAGAGGTCCAAGTCCAGTGGTACGAACAAGAATCACAAACTGGGGTCTTCCTTGTTGCAATGGATGACCGTGATGCTTCTGTGCCTTGTCATGCCCTCCGCTCTCCACGTAGCGTTGTGGTACCACCTTCCTGGCCATTGGATCTCACTGTGGGTCTCATCCGCCCCAATCCACTGGAGCTGACTTCACACGCTGGGTGTTGTGATGGAAACGAGACAGGTTCTTTGGGTCTTAAGGCAAGGATTCTGGACACACAGTTTTAACAATAAGGAGTTTATTTTCAAGGAGAGAAGAACTTGGGGACAACACAAGCGGCTACAATATTCGCACAAACGCGCTTAGAATAGACGAGCATGGGAAAAGTCGGGTCGGCAGTACAATACATGTGAAAACGGTGTGGGGACAGAGTACAGGTACATATACAAGCAAGGGAGAAGTAACTATAATACCTGCCATCCCTTGACTATGGGCAGGCACAGCTCTCTGCTACAGGGACAACAATAAACGCTCCCAAAACCCTATTCAATGCACAACTCACCAACAGCAGGGTGGTCCCTCAGAGATAGCGAAAAAAAGAGCGAGGCAAGCACATGTAGCACCCCTTATAGGTCAGGGGGCTGAAGGGTCCAGCCCAGGTGATTCACCGGGGGGCCAACAGCTTGGTGCTAGACGGGTTAATCCAATTAAGGTGGCCAATGTTTAAGTGTGCATTGATTAGTTGGGAGGGGTGAAATGTTGACTGGCATGTGGTGTGCCTTCCGACCAGGTAGAGGGCAGTGCTGAGTCATGACAAGCACGGCTCTCTGGACACACTGGGACAAGCATGTCCCTAACTCACTGGAATATATTTGGGAATATATTTGGAAATGCACGGAGGACTGTGTGTCTCACAAGACGATCCGGGTATTCCCTAACCGGAAACCTTGGATGAATTATGAGGTCAAGTCCCTTTTAAAGGCTAGAGCTGCAGCTTTAGGTCCGGGGATACCAGTCGTTACATGGAATCCAGGCGTGAACTCCGGAAAGCCATTAAGGGCGCCAAGAGGCAATATCGAGCCAAGTTGGAAGCCCAGGCTAACCAGAGGGATGCCAGTAGACTATGGCAGGGTCTAAATGAGATCACTGAGTGCAAAGGAAAGGTTAGGAATATCAATAACTGTGGCGCTTCTCTTCCTGACGAACTTAACGTATTCTACGCAAGATTCGAACAGAAGAGGAGCATCCCGCTCCCTCTGGATGAATCGGACCTGGTGGCATCGAGATTCATCGTCACCGAGGAGGACGTTAGAAGGGCCTTCCTGAAGGTAAATCTAAGGAAGGCGACAGGCCCAGATGGCGTCCCAGGATGGGTTCTCCGGGCCTGTGCAAGTGAGCTAGCTGGAGTGTTTGCTGACGTCTTCAACTGCTCCTTGCTTCAGTCTAAGATCCCCTCGTGTTTTAAGAAGGCAACGATAATCCCAGTGCCGAAGAAGAGCAAGGTGGCATGCCTGAATGACTATCGATCTGTGGCTCTGACATCAATTGCTATGACGTGCTTCGAGAGATTGGTTTTGGCACACATCAACCACAGCCTACTGGTCAACCTCGACGCTTTGCAATTCGCATACCAGAGCAACAGGTCAACGGCAGATGCCATCTCTCTGGCCCTACATTCCTCCTTAGAACACCTGGAGAATAAAGACGCATACGTAAGGCTCCTTTTCATTGACTACAGCTCTGCCTTTAATACCATCATTCCAAATAAACTGATTCCTAAGCTCCGGAACCTGGGCCTTAGCACTCAGATCTGCAGCTGGATCTTCAACTTCCTCACAGACAGGACCCAGGCTGTAAAAATAGGGGACAACCTCTCCTCTACAATCACTCTGAGCACCGGTGCCCCACAAGGCTGTGTACTCAGCCCCCTGCTGTACTCACTGTACACCCATGATTGTGTCGCCAAGTTTCCATCGAACTCAATATATAAGTTTGCTGATGACACAATAATTGTAGGCCATATCTCGGGTAACGATGAGTTTGAGTACAGAGAGGAAATTAAGAACCTGGTGGCATGGTGCAAAGACAATAACCTATCCCACAACGTCAGCAAGACGAAGGAATTGGTTGTTGACTTCAGAAGGAGTAGCGGACCGCACGACCCAATTTACATTGGAGGTGCACAAATGGAACAGGTCAAAAGCTTTAAGTTCCTCATGGTCAATATCACAAATGACCTGACTTGGTCCAACCAAGCAGAGTTCACTGCCAAGAAGGCCCACCAGCGCCTTTATTTCTTGAGAAAACTAAAGAAATTTGGCCTGTCCTCACTAATTTTTATAGATGCACCGTAGAAAGAATTCTCCTAGGGTGCATCACAACCTGGTATGGAAGTTGTCCTGTCCAAGACCGAAAGAAGCTGCAGAAGATTGTGAACACGGTGCAGCACATCACACAAACCAATCTTCCGTCCTTGGACTCACTTTACACCGCACGCTGTCGGAGCAGTGCTGCCAGGATAATCAAGGACACTACCCACCCAGCCAACACACTTTTCGTCCCTCTTCCCTCCGGGAGAAGGCTCAGGAGCTTGAAGACTCTATGGCCAGATTTGGGAACAGCTTCTTTCCAACTGTGATAAGACTGCTGAACGGACCCTGACCCGGATCTGGGCCGTACCCTCCAAATATCCGGATCTGCCTCTCGGTTTTTTTTGCACTACCTTACTTTCCAGTTTCCTACTTTCTCTTTATGATTTATATTTTAAATTTTTAATATTTACTAATTTTTACTATTCTTAATACTTAATATTTGTAATCCAGGGAGCGGGAAGTGCAGAATCAAATATCGCTGTGATGATTGTACGTTCTAGTATCAATTGTTTGGTGACAATAAAGTATAAAGTATAAAGTATAGGAGGCCATGGGCCACTGTCACTTGGATTATCCCGCCTCTTGAAGCGGTGTACTCAGGTGTGGCTGCTGTCGCATGCAAACCGCTATTTGGAGCCACAGGTGAGAGTTGAGTATCCAGTGGAGACCAAAGGTGAGTGAGCGACCCCAGAATATTCACGACATGTCCCTTCACCAAAGGTGCTACCCCTCCCTGGACACCCCTGCATTTAAATAAACTTTGGTGAAACCAAACATGAAGTCACGGTACATTTGCATACCCGTGCTACACATAGTAACACCCACAAAATGCTGGGGAAACTCAGCAGGTCAGGCAGCATCTACAGAGGGGAATAAACAGTCGATAACTCGAGCCGAGACCCATTGTGTTTGTGATGTGCTACTTGTAGAAATGAGTTGCCAATTTTTGCAAAGCCACTGTTGAAAGGCTTCATTATCTGATCACCTCCTAGGATTAGCTTTGGCAGAAGAATGCTGCTTTCAAAGGAGGTCAGATATTTGAAGGAAGGGGAGAAACAGCTTGCATTTATAAAACGCACTTGATTGCAGAAAGGGAGCAACGAATGTTGGAAACAGGAATGGTTACTTTCACGGTACGAGGGTTTATTCATTGAAAAGCAGGTTTATTTATTTATCTCTCTAGCAATGTAGTGTGGAGTAGGCCCTTCCAGCCCTTCAAGTCGTGCCACCACAGTAACCTCCAACAACCCCAATTTAACCCTAATCTAATCAAGGGACAATTTACAATGACCAATTAACTTACCGATATGTCTTTGGACTATGGGAGAAAACCATGGGAGAACTTGGGAAAAACCTACACATTCCATGTGCAGTATGTACAGACTCCTTACAGATGACACTGGAATTGAACTCTGAACTCTGACACCCCGAGCTACGATAGCGTTGTGCCAACCGCTATGCTACCGTGGCGCCCAAGGAGACACTCAGCCACCCATTTTAAACCAAAATATTGAGAGATAATTGCATGTTCTTTGGGGAGAGGCATCCAGAAAAATTATTTAATCTGATGAAAATAAAAACGTTTACTTGTGGTTTTTATTTTAATTCTTTTCAGTGATTTTTTTGTGATTATTTTTTGTTATACAGATCTCAGAATCAGAATCAGAACTAGGTTTAATATCACTGGTATATGACATGAAATTTGTTGACTTTGCAGCAACAATACAATGCAATACATAATAATAGAGAAAAACTAATGATTACAGTATATATATATATATCTAATAGTTAAATAAGTGGTGTAAAAATAGCAATAAAAAAAGTAGTGAGGTAGCGTTCATCAGTTCAATGTGCATTCAGAAATCAGATAGCAGAGGGAAAGAAGCTGTTCCTAAATCATTGACTGTGCCTTCAGGCTCCTGCACCTCCATTCTGATGGTAGTACTGAGAACAGAGCACGTCTTGGAAAAAGGGGATCCTTAATGACAGGTGCCACCTTTGTGAGGGTCCTTGAAGATATCCTGGATACTACAGAGGCTAGTTTCCATGATGGAGCTGACTAAATTTACAACTCTCTGCAGCTACCTTCGATCCTGTGCAGCCAGTTAGATTGCTCTCCATGGTACAACTGTAGAAGTTAATATTCCACCTTATTTTAAGCTCCAACATTGCAGATTTACTCATGATCATTTCTCCTGTTAGGAATCATGTGTAAATTCTTAAATTCATTCCTTACAGGTCACCTTACAATCTAGAGTCTACAGCGCATGTCAAGAGGCAAGCTCGTCACAAAGCTGTGCTAAAACAATGGCACTGAACCACAGTGATTCATAATCCTCAAATCCTCTTACTTAGTTGGATGTTCCATCAATTTTGCCAGGAAGCCAACAGAAAACCAGCACTGCTGAGATTTCCCACTAAAATCATACTTTACATTTGATAGGATTGATGCAAATGGAAAGACCTTGCATATCAAGTACATTGATTAAGTCTTTTGGCTGGGAAAGATACATAATGATGGGCAGTCAATGCGAGGGAGAAGGAGTAATGCTTTAACTAAAGGCTGCGCAAGATAATATCAGATGTGTAGATAAATCAAAATGACACACATAATTAAGTTGGATTGCTAAAGTGTCCAGATTAATATAGGTTAACAAGGCAAAGTTGTCAAGCTGCAAAAAAAAAAATCCCATTACCAGTTAGAAGTAACTCACAGAGTTTATTTGTAAGTCTTAAAGCATAGGGAGGTGAACCAAACTGAATCCCCAGGAGGTGAATACTATGGAAATGTTTAAGGGAATGTTAGACGTTTGAAAGGCCGGCTGGTGGTGAAGGCTCTCGAGTTCGAATCCGGCCGGCTCCCTTGCACGCTTTCCATCCGTGCTGGGTTGAGTGTCGAGCTAGCAACTTGGCCTCGTAAAAATAAGAAAACCTGCTAAAAAAAAAAACTCCATCACGACGGCGTCCCGATGACTCCACTTGGAGTTAGGGACTTCTTTCTTCTTCTAGATGTTTGGAGAAGTAATGGACATTTGCAGGGTATTATTTTTTGTGAGTTTTCAGGGCAATAATTAATTGAACTCAACTGCATTAAGATCCATGGAACCAAATGGTCAGAGCTGAATGATGTCATAGGGTAATGAAGCAAGGAAGAGCCGAGGGCTCGGGGCAGCTGAATAATGCTGCACCCCTGTTTGCCAATGGCCTTTCAGTGTTATGTACCATCAAAGTCACTTTTTGCATATAGATTTGGGAACTTATTTTTAATTAAGCTGTACCACATGCAACGTAAATATCTGTTTTGAATGAACTGGAGTAGCACCACGATCTCATTTTCTTAAGCAATGACAATAAAGTTCTATTCTATTCAGCCCATCTGAACTTCTCCCATTTGCTTGCACTGGGGCCATAACCTACTAAATTTTCCCTATCATGTACTTTCTAAAGGGTGTTAATGTACCCCCATTTAACATTTCCTCTGGCAGCTTGTTCCATATAACTGTCACCCTCTGTGTGAAAAATTTACCTTGGGCTTTCTTTCCTTTTTCACCTTTAAATCATATCCTTTCACTTTGGACTCTCTTACCCTGGGAAATTGACAGTGACTATTCAATTTATCTATTCTCCCTCATATTTTATATACCTTTATAATGCCACTCCTCAGCCTCCTATGTTCCAGAGAAATAAACCACAGCCTATCCAGTCTCTCCAGTCCTTGCATCATCTTTGTGAATCTTTTCCGCACCTTTTCCAGCGTAAAGACACCCTTCCTATAGCTTAGCAAACCGAACTGTGCACAATAATCCAAATGCAATCTTATCAATATCTTAAAGAGTTGAACATGATGTCCCAACTCATGTACTCAATGGTCCACCTGATGAGACAAACATGCTAAATGCCTTCTCCCCCACCCTGTCTACCCGTGTCACCACTTTCAGAGAACTATGTACTTGTATCTTTGGGTCTCTCAGTTCTACAACACTCAAGTCAGAGCCCTGCTATTTATGTGTAAGCCCTGTCTTGGTTTAACTTCCCAAAATGCAACATTTCATGCTTTTCAAGTTAAATTCCATCAGCCATTCCTTTGCCCCCACCTCCCATCGATCAAACTTAATTGTGATCTTCAAAACCTTTGTTTCAATAGGGTTCAATGGGTACATTTAATGTCAGAGAAATGTATACAATATACATCCTAAAATTCTTTTTCTTCGCAAACATCCACAAAAACTGAGTGCCCCAAAGAATGAGTGATAGTTAAACGTTAGAAACCCAAAGTCACCACCCCCAGCTCTCCCCTCCCACGCACAAGCAGCAGCAAGACAATGAGCCCCCCCCTTCCCCCAATGATGTCATTTATTGCCCATCTCAAATTGCTTAGGAACTTAGGGGCTAGTTAAAAGCCAACTACAGGAGTGGGTCTGGAGTCAGATGAGATCATCATGGCAGATTTCCTTCCCTGTTACACACTAGTAAACTTGATGGATTGTTACAATAACCTGACTTTAAACCACACTCTTAATATTGTGTTCATCTCATTATAGGAAGGATGCGGAAGATTTAGAGAGGATGCAGAAGAGATTTACCAGGATGTTCACTGGATTATAGGGCATGCCTTATGAGGATTCATTTGATGGAATGTTAACTCATGTGTATAAACTTAATTTTCTTAGGGCAGGAGAGACTGCCAGGTAACAAATTAAAATAAAGTTCACCAAAGCACATTCCATGGCTGTTTACAAGAATTGCTAATAAATACTCAAGATTCACGTTAGATTATTGATTGCCGTAGTTTGCATGGAAGAAGATTGCAAGGGGAACTGAGTTTAACCTTCATTAAATCTACAAAATATGATTCACTGCAAAAAAAAATTGAATTTACAACCAAAAAAAAAGCAGCAGGTCATTCAGGGACTTCATAAGACATTTATCAAACTCTCGGAATGGGAAATATTTACTGTCTGACCTTCATGGGCTGGAAACTGGCAGGTTAATAGGGTATTTGAGCACAGTAGTTAAGTTACATGGCTAGGAGCCAAAGTTCTGGACCATTGATCTATGAAACCCGCTATAGAAGCTGTGGAATTTAAAATCAAATAACTAAACAAAATATTAAATGTTTAAAAATAGGCTCCTCTCAGAAACGTTAGTCACCCAACTATCAGATTATTGTAACAATCCATCAGGTTTACTAGTGTGTAACAGGGAAGGGAATCTGCCATCATGACCTCAGCTGGCTCCAGACCCACTCACGCAGTTGACTTTTCACTAGCCCGTAAGTTCCTGCACATTTTGATATGGGCAATAAACAGCATCATTGCCAGCAGCATCCACATCATATAAATAAATGAATAAATCATAAAAGAGGTCCGCACACAAAATGCTGGAGGAACTCAGCAGGCCAGGCAGCATCTATGAAAAAGAGTAAACAGTGGACTTTAGGGTCAGGACTGAGAAGGAAGAGAGTGTAATGTTGAATCTGGTTCACAGGTCTGGCAAGTGAGACAGGAAATGTACTGACTTCGAATAGTTATATTAATCATTTATTTACAAACAGTAAAAATTCGATCAAACATTCATGTGCCCCAAGTTACAGACAATACAAAGCTGAATACTCAACAAACATACGCTCACTCTACAAACATACTTAGTTAAAAGTATGCACTGATCAGACTTTCCCAATGGCCTCACCTCAAACAAAGGAAGAAGAGAACAAGCCCCTTCCACGGGCTATTTTATATACCCAGGATACTTAAAACTGGACACCAGCCATCTATCCAATGGGAAAAACAGCTAGAGCTTCTAAACTAACCAATCACAATGGCAGCGACATTCAACAATCAGAATAAGGCATGCCCCCAGAGGGTGGAGGAAAGATAAAAAGGTGGGGGGAGGGAAGAAGACTAGCTGGTAGATAACAGGTGAAGCCAGGTGGGTGGGAAAGCTCAAGAGCTGATAAGAGAGGGGGGTGGACCATAGAAGAAAACGAAGGAGGAGGGGACCCAGGGGGAAGTAATAGGAAGATGAAAAGAAGTGAAAGGTCAGAGTGGGGAATAGAGGGGTGGTGGGGGGATTTGTTTACCGGAAGGAGAAGTCGATACTCGTGCCATCAAGTTGAAGGGTCCATGGATTGAATATTGCTCCTCCACCCTGAGCGTGGCCTCATCTTGGCACAAGAGGAGACCATGGATCAAAGTTCATCGGATGAGGAATGGGAATGGGAATTAAAATGTTTGGTCCCTGGGAAGTCCTACTTCTGGCGGGTAGTGCGGAGGTGCTGAACAAAGCAGTCACCCTGTTTATGACAGGTCTCACTGCCGCTGAAGAGGCTGCGTCGGGAACACTGGACACAGTAGATGACTCCAGCAGATTCGCAAGTGAAGTGTCGCCTCACCTGGAAGATCTGCTTGCAGCCCTGAATGGAGGTGAAGGAGGAGGTGTATGGGCAGGTGTAGCACTTAGGCCACTTGCAGGGATAAGTGGCTGGATGGAGATTCGTCGGGAGGGACGAATGGACAAGGGAACTGAGAAGGGGGCAATTCCCGCAGAACAGAGAGTGGGGGCAGTTTTTTTTCTTTGTTTCTACTGTGTTAACAAACATCAGCTAACATGGTTTCGTAGTTAAGAGTTCTACAAAACTACAAAAGCAGAATGCAGGAACAGGTACCTTTCCTCCCAAGGAGCACGTGCACATCCATCCTTAAACAAGACCAGAAGATATAGGAGCAGAATTGGGCCATTTGGCCCATTGATGCCAAACATTTTGTCATATTTCCATCTTTCAATTAATGGGCCATGTAAATGTCCTGCCAGCCACCTCTTGCAAGAATCTCCATTTCAATCCATAGAATCATGCCACACCAATTTGGGAACTGTTTGGGAACATAAGGAGAAAAGAAAAGTATACATATTGGAAGTATTTCTAGTTTATATAATATAAAATCTAGATTTTGGACTCAAGAACTAACTTTCACACTCTCCACTTCAAGATTTGTTTTGTTGTACGTTCAAAGATGCTCATCTGCACGCCACTATAATTTGAGTTTCTGCCACTTTCCTGTCGGTTTGAGCCAGCCTGGCTGTTTTCCTCTGATCTCTTTTATTTAGAAAGCATTTTTGCCCACAGAATTGCCACTTACTGGATGTTTTCTTTTGTCTGTCATACTATTCTCTAGAGACTATTGTGCATGAAAATCTCAGGAGATCATCAGTTTCTGGCCACCACGTCTGGGACCAACAATCATTCCACAGTCAAAGTCACTGAGATCACATTTCTTTCCCATTCGGATGCTTGGTCTGAACAACATGTCTGCATTAAGTTGCTGCCACATGATTAGATATTTGCATTAGTGAACAGGTGTACACCTCTGAGTGTAAGTATGATAGTTTCATAGAAAGTGTAGTGCAGGAAGACAAATAAAGTGCAGGGTGTCATGATGAGGTGGACTCACAATTCAAGACTTCATCCTATCATATAAAAGGTCCATTCAAAAGTCTTATATGTCTTGGAATTGAAGCTGTCCATGAGTCTGGTGTTGTGTTTTCTGCAGTGTCAGACTGAGTTACGTGGAACACACTCAAAATGCTGATTGATTCAGCAGGTCAGGCAGCATCTGTGGAGGTGAACAAGCAGTCGATGTTTTAGGCTGAGACCATTCTTCAGGACTGGAAAGGAAGGGGGATGTCACCAAAATAAAAAGGTAAAAAGGAGGGGGAGGAGGATAGCTAGAAGGTGATTGGAGGTGACAGGGAGGCGCGAAAGGTAAAGAGTTGATGGCATCTGATAGGAGAGGAGAGTGGACCATAGGAGAAAGGGAAGGAGAGGGGCAGTTTGACCCTACTCACACAAGGCAAGAATGCTGCCAACTGAGAAACATCAGATGCTGTTAAAAAAAACCCTAAACTAAATTTTGTTTGTGTAATGCAATTTACCTTTTAATTCCTCATAATCATGAATAATTAAGGGTTTAAAGTGAGCTGACTGACAGCCAATGGGAACTGTTCAGTTCGATTCCACACTTAGTGGAACATATATAGATGTCTGAGACAAACTGGTGAACTCCAGCTCTGTCAATGGAGGCCTCAGGGCCCAGCAACTGTGTACGGACGTGGTAGAGAGAGAGCCTGCATGCAATTGACAGCTGGTGCCTCAATTATATGGCAGGGAAGATAAACATACAAACAGAGACTCATTTTTATTTGAATAGTCACGTCACCCAGAGAGAGTGTAAGTAAGTGCTTAAATTATTTTACTTTATTTAAATTTTTGGAATTCTTTTCATGTTTTGCAATGTTATTATTAACCCTTTAAATAAATTTTATTAAACTTTTAGTCTTTATAAAGTTTTTAATTTATTTGAAGAGTTTCATAAGTTCCCTTGACAATTAGAGAAATTTAAAATAGTTCCAGCTTGCTTTTGAGAGTGGTAAGCTGGAATCGAGGACTCGGAATTTAACTCCTAGGACCTGTTCATGACTGTACTTAACATTCAGATGTACAAGTTCAGCGTCACTTGACCCCTGCATCCAGAGAGTTCAGACAGGGACAGTGGGCAAGGCCTGGGAATAAATGACATCCAGTTGTATCTAACTCAAGGCTTCAAACTCCATAGCCTGTAATCTCTACTTTCTCTGTTCACTCTGCAACATTATTTCTGCTCTGTTATCTACAGTACTGTGCAAGAGTCTTAGGAGTATAAATACATATAGTTAGGGTGCCTAAGACCATTTTGGTAATTTTCTTTCTTTTCAAATCTTTTTATTGTTATTATACAAAAAAAATAACATGAGTAACTAACAACATAAGTTACAACACTTACAATGTCTCAAAAAAGACATTATCTTAAAGATTGAAAAAAAATTTGTGATAACAAAAAAAACCTACTAAGCAGAAAAGCGAGAAAAAAAAGAACCCATTAGGTGTACAACCCCGGAGTCATGCGTCATACAAAAAGCTTCTAAAAATAAACATCAAACCGCCAGCAAGAAAAGAAAATATACTAAAAAATTTACAATTAGATCGTGGAAAAATTATATCGATTAGCTCAAATGATAATAACGAGCAAATGAGCCCCATCTTTTCTCAAAATCAAACAAAGGTTCAAAGGTTCGACTTGTAATTTTCTCCAAACTAAGACATAGCATCACTTGAGAGAACCATTGTGACAAAGTGGGAGCTGATGTATCCTTCCACTTGACCCTCCTAGCTATCAACGTAAGAAATGCAATAACATGTTGGTCAGACACAGAAATACCATGAATATTTTGAGGAATTATTCTAAAAATCACAGTTAATTTATTAGGTTGTAGATTAATTTTAAGTACTTTAGAAATTGTTGAAAAAACTGACTTCCAGAACTGTTCCAATATAGAACAAGACCAAAATATATGTGTCAGTGTAGCTATCTCAGTTTTACATCTATCACAATGACTATCAACACTAGAAAAGATTTTAGAAAGTCTCTCCTTCGTCAAATGATAACGATGTACAATTTTAAATTGAATCAATGAATGGCTAGCACAGATTGAAGAAGAGTTAACCAACTTTTGGTAATTTTATGTATTGCACTGTACTGCTGCCACAAAAAAAAAATAAATTTCGTGACACAGATGATAAATCTGATTCTGATATGGGTCTCGATTGTGGACTGAGAGTGGGAAAGGAACAGAGAGGCGAATCATGGTTGGGAAAAGGGGAAGGGAGAGGGGAGGGAGCGGGAAGCACCAAGAAACATTCTGTAATGATCAATAAACCAATTTTTTGGAATCAAACTCTGCACCTGTGACAACCCCTGGAACTACTTATCTGCCAAGGTTCTCACACCCCTCAAACAGTGCTCCACTTCGCTATTCCCAACATCAGATGCTCCCACCAGTTTTACAAACTCACTCTCCAGTCCCATTGACAAATACAGTACTGTGCAGAAGTCTGAGGCACCTTAGCTATATATAAGTGTCTAAGGCTTTTGCACCATTCTGTACATGCATTGAAGCAAATAATGTTGATTGCCGGCTGAACAACCAAAAGGGATGCAAAGATCCCACACAGTTCTACGTCCAATCACAAACAAGAAAAAATCTGCAGATGCTGGAAATCCAAGCAACACACACAAAATGCTGGAGGAACTTAGCAGGCCAGGCAGCATCTACAGAAAGGAGTATAGTCAACATTTCAGTCCGAGGCCCTTCATCAGGACTGGAGAAAAAAAGATGAGGAGTCAGAGTTAGAAGGTGGGGGGTCGGGGAGGAAGAAACAGGTGGTCATAGGTGAAACTGGGAGGGGGGAGGAGTGAAGTGAAGAGCTGGAAAATTTTTTTTGGTAAAAGAGATACAGGGCTGGAGAAGGGGGAATCCGATAGGAGAGGACAGAAGGCCATGGAAGAAAGAAAAGGGGGAGGAGCACCAGAGGGAGGTGATGGGCAGGCAAGGACATAAGGTGAGAGAGGGAAAGGGGAATGGGGAATGGTGAAGGAGGGGTGGGAGGGCATGACCACAGATCTACGTGCAGTGTTATGAACCTTCTGGACGTGACAAACACAGCTGTGCTATGCTTAAATTAGTCATCGATTCATAGGGTCATAGAACACAGAAGCAGGCCCTTCTGATCAATTTGACTAAGGGGCCCACCTAAGCTTGTCTCATTTGCCAGCGTTTGGCCCACATTTATCTAAACTTTTCTGATGTAACTTAAATGTCATTATGTTACCTACCTCAACTACGATCTCCGGCAGCTTATTCTATATATGGACATACAACTCACTGTGTGAAAAAGTCAGATACTTTTAAGTCTGCATTGACAGGAAGCCACTTTATGCCTTTTTATTACTCTTCTTGGACTAAGGAATGCATGGTTCTTTTGAGAGAAAGGGAATGTCTTGATCTGTTTAAATATGTTCAAAATTGCTTCAATAATTATGTGAAAGGAAATTGTCTCTCCATTTCACCAAAGTTCAAATTTCAATCTTGTCTGCTGTTCAAAATCAAATCTCTGTGATGTTAGGTTTTGAGTTGATGGGTAAATCTAAGAACCCAGTGAATGCAGATATAGAAAATACAAAATGGACAGTGAGGATCGTCTGTCTTAAGAGAGCTACTTCTGTAGCAAGGGAGTGACGGAAACTGTGATATATTGGGCATAAAATCTATTATCAGGACAGCAATTCATGCTGGAGAACTCTCTTCACACGATTGACAGGAGCTTGTCAGGAAATGTTGAGGAAAGTATAAAGAGGAAAGCAATTGAGGCCAGGAATTGAAATCAATAATCTATTTCAACAAAAATGTTGCTAATGGTTGTGTCACTGTATTGTTTGATCTAAAAATGTGTTATCTGTCTATAGACTGAGCAATACTTAGAGCAGTCAATTGTTATTCTGCCTTCAAATCATTCTATTCCTCCAGTCCCTCAAAAACCAATCTTCTCACCCTGGCTGTTTTTGTGTAAAAATGTAAATAAGTCATATGGCGTGGAGTATAGCATCATACGTTGGTGTGCTCTTCGGTTAAACCTGAATAATATAGGCACTCTTGTTTGGAAGCTCCTAGTGTCCTGCACATAATATTGTGGTTCAAGTTTTCAGCACTCCTAAAATACTAAACAATTGACAACAAGGAACCTCTTAATCCCAGACACAAATTGGCACTGGTAAAACAAACCAGCCAAGTCCATCACAGCCAAAGCCTTCCCACACCCCACCACACTCCCCCCACCCCCACCCCCATTACGTACATCTATCTGGAGCACCGGCACAAGAAAACAGCATCCATCAAAGTTCAAAGTATTTATGCAGCCTACAAATCTGAGATTCATCTGCTTGCAGGCAGTCACAAAACAAAGAAACACAACAGAACCCGTTTAAAGAACAACTCCACACAACAAGACCATCCAATGTGTGGAAAAAGAAGAACAAGTCATGCAAACTATAGAAAGTTAACAAATAACATTAACTGCAAAGACCCTGAAACTGAGTCTGGAGCCACGGAGCTATGGAGGTAAGTGAGGTCAGTCCAGGAGCCTGATGGTTGCAGACCACTTGATCATCAAAGACCTCCACCACCTAGACCTTGCTCTCTTCTCACTACTACCATTGGGCAGTAGGTACAGAAGCCTTAGGTCCCACACCACTAGATCCAGAAACAGTTATTATCCTAAAACCATCGGGCTTCTGGATGAGTTTAGATAGCTTCACTACCCACAACTCTGACTAATTCAACAACCTGCAGACCCACATTCATGGGCTCTTTTCAGCTTATGTTCTCAGTATTGTTTGTTTATTTGCACAGTTCCTATTGCTTTGCACATTGGTTTTTGCCTGTTCTTGTTTTATGATTTTATTTTTCCTTTAGATGTCCACAAAAATTTAATTTCCAGGTAACATACGCATACTTTGATAATAAATGCATTGGAACATTGAACTACGAATTGTTAGATGAAAATGTGATAATTTCAACTCTACGGGATCATGCCTTTTGCAGGTTTCTGAAAAACCTCAGTGTTCACAAGGTGTAATGAAGAGCACTGTCAGAATAGGACCTCAGACCCACCGAAGCTCCCAACCGCAGGCTCAGTGAGCACTTGTGTGAGTGCTGACAGCTCAGAAGAAAGAGGAAGGAGAACTACAGACGGCAGTAAACACTTTAGCCCAACAGCATCACTTTTGAAGCTGCAGCAATCGATGCTAGAGTAAAGGCAAAGCATGGTAGGCAGCATTCAAAGGGCAGGTTGCAGGAAGAGTGAGTAATTTTGGCATTGTTTTAGTGAGAAAAAAAATAGAATGCTATCTCAAGTACAAGCAGACAGGACACTTATCACATATCATTATATGATGAGGATGGAGATGCTATTAATGGTTAATAATATTATTGAGATGGAAGGTAAAATTGAGAATGCATAGGAATTGATTACTTTGGTGAGGAAACAGATGAAGATTAAAGATTAGCTTTATTTGTCACATGTACAACAAAATATCGAAACATATATAATACTTTATACTTTATTGTCGCCAAACAATTGATACTAGAACGTACAATCATCACAGCGATATTTGATTCTGCGCTTCCCACTCCCTGGATTACAAATCAATAGTAAATATTAAAGATTTAAATTACAAATCATAAATAGAAAATAGAAAAATGGAAAGTAAGGTAGTACAAAAAAAACGAGAGGCAGGTCCGGATATTTGGAGGGTACGGCCCAGATCCGGACCTGCCTCTCGGGAATGAAACATACAGTGAAATGTGTCGTTTTGTGTTAAATTAAATCAGTGAGGATCGTGCTGGGCAGCCTCAAAATGCTGCCAGGCTTGCAGCACCAACATCGCATGCCCACAACTCACTAACCCTAACCTGGACGTCTTTGGAATGTGGGAGGAAGCCGCAGCACCCAGAGGGAGAATATACAAACTCCTCACAAACAGCGGCGGAAATTCAACCCCCATTGCTCGTGCTGTAGTAGTGGCGCATTAGCTGCTACACTACCATGCCACCCAGAGAAAGTGGTGTGACTGACAGAAATTTTCCCAGGGAGAGGGTGCTAGAGGGAAAGAGATGTAAAGGAGACATCGGAGGCAGCTTCACCACACAAAGGGTGGTGTGTACTTGGAATGAGCTGCCAGAACAGTGATTGAGACAGACACATTCGCGACATACAAAAACTACGAAACGTTTAGCAGGCTATAGGCCAAAAGCAGGCAAATGGATCTATCTTGCTAGGCAATGCCGGTGGCATGGATGAGTTGGACCTGTTTCCTTGCTGTAAGACTCCATAACTCTAAATTCAGATATGAAGTGTATTTCATATTTACTAGCATAGTACAGAAGTTAGAAGAATATTTTGATCTACAGCAGCTTGAGATAATGGAGAGTGATAACTGTGGCAAAGGCAAGCACAAGCTAAGGGAACTGGTCACATCTTCATGCTGAATGACCTATCAAAGTATTGCAACTTTAGGGATTCCTCGTACCATTCACTATGTGGCATAAATGCTGGGTGCAATACATCTTATGTTTAACGTGGCATGGAGATACAACTTTCATTGAGGTGACAGCCAAAGTTGTAAAAGAATTCTGTCCTCTGCCAGAAATGTAATAATAGTCTTCAGTGAAAGGACAACTCTCAGAGCTTTGTTCAGAATCGGGTTTAATAACACCAGCATATGTCGTGGAATTTGTTGCTATGCGGCAGCAGAAAATTGCAATACACAATAATAAAAAACTGTAAATTACAGTAAGCATATTTATATTTTAAAAGTAAAATATATATAAATAAAAAGTTAAAGTTAAACAATTAAATAAATAGTCTAAAAAGAGAGAATAAAATATAGTGATTTAGTGTTTATGGGTTTTATGTCCATTCAGAAATCTGATGGCTGAGGGGAAGAAGCTGTTCCTCAATTGTTCTTTCTTTATTAATCTTTTTATTGATTTAAAAAAGCATAAATACAGTCAAGAGAAGAATTAGTTCAAATATAGATATCAGTAACAATATAAACCAAGATTAAGACAAACGTCAAAATCATAGATATCGTTAAACTAGTATAAAATACATAATAATAAAAAAAATGAAAATAACAATTCTCCTCTTACCAGTTTATGAAGAGAAAGGAAAAAATATTGGTTTTACTTGAAAAAAAAAACCCACTACACTGTAATAAAACAAAAAAAAAGGGACTGGGCAGTCCATTTTGAGGATACGACCAAAAAAAGAAAGAAAGAAAAACCTTCTGATCAAATCTAAAACTTCGAAAAAAAGATTGAAAGAGTAATAAATCAAATTAAATGAAAATATTGGATAAAAGGTCGCCATATTTACTCAAATTAAAAGGATGTATCAAATGTCCAACTTCTTATTTTCTCTAAACTTAAACAGGACATAATGGAGGAGAGCCAGTAAAAGACCGTAAGTGGATTAGAATCCTTCCAGTTCAATAAAATGGCTCTCCTAGCCAGTAAGGTCAAAAAGGCTATCATATGTTGAGCGGAAACAGGAATATTTCCTGTTTCCGATGAGATAATCCTAAAAGTTGCCGTAAGCAAGTGAGGTTGTGTATCCAGATCCAAAAGTTCTTGATAGAGCTGTTCCTCAATTGTTGAGTGTGTGCATTCAGGCTCCTATACCTCCTGTCCGAGTGTAGCTATGAGAAGAGGGCGTGTCCTGGGTGACAGGGGTCTTTTGTGATGGATGCCGCCATTTTGAGGCATCGCTCCTTGAAGGTGTCCTGGATGCCTGTGAGCCTACTGCCCATGATGGAGCTGACTGGGTTTACAATTTTCAGCAGCTTTTTCAGAAGACTGCAAGTGGTGTGAGTCAGTGTTGTAGTTGTATTGGAAGACATTCCTTGATCCCATCATTCTTTCAAAGAGTCCAAGTGCTACAGCAAAAAAAAACTAGCAGCAGCCTGATGAAGGGTCTCTGCCTGAAACTTCAACTGTTTATGCTCCTCCATCGATGCTGCCTGACCTACCCAGCTCCTCCTGTATTTTGCGTGTGTTGCTCTGGATATTCAGCATCTGCAGACTCATTTGTGTTCAGAGTTCTAAAGTTGTTTCAAACACAACACCAGAACTGAGAGCACTATCTGATTTTAACATTCAGGATAGTTTATTATTATTCTTCAGTACACGAATGTAAAGGAGAACAAAATGATTGTTACTCTGGATTCAGTCCAATTGTGTAAGGTAAAAGAAACAAGAAGGGTAGTTATGGAAAGTATGACAATTAAAGAAGAGGAAGTACTGGCGCTTTTAAGGAATATAAAAGTGGATAGGTCTCCAGGTCCGGACAAGAGGGAAGTTAGTGTGGAAATAGCAGGGACTCTGACAGAAATATTTCAAATGTCATTAGAAACGGGGATGGTGCTGGAGGATTGGCGTATTGCTCGTGTGGTTCCATTGTTTAAAAAGGGTTCTAAGAGTAAACCTAGCCTGTGAGTTTGACATCAGCAGTGGGTAAATTGATGGAAAGTATTCTTAGAGATAGTATACATAATTATCTGGATAAAAAGGGTCTGATTAGGAACAGTCAATGTGGATTTGTGTGTTGAAGGTCATGTTTGACAAATCTTATTGAATTTTTTGATGAGGTTACTAAGAAAGTTGACGGGGGTAAAGCAGTGGATGTGGTCTATATGGACTTCAGTAAGGCCTTTGACAAAGTTCCACACGGAAGGTTAGTTAGGAAGCTTCAATCGTTAGGCATTAATATGGAAGTAGTAAAATGGATTCAGCAGTGGCTAGATGGGAGACGCCAGAGAGTAGTTGTGGATAACTGTGTGTCAGATTGGAGGATGGTGTGTGCCTCAGGGATCTGTACTGGGTCCAATGTTCTTTGTCATATATATTAATGATCTGGATGATGGGGTGGTAAATTGGATTGGTAAGTATGCAGATGATGCTAAGATAGGTGGCATTGTGGATGATGAGGTAGGTTTTCAAAGCTTGTAGAGAGATTTAGGAGAGTTAGAAGAGTGGGCTGAGAGATGGCAGATGGAGTTTGATGCTGGAGGGTGTGGGGTACTGCATTTTGGTAGGACTAATCAAAGTAGGACATACATGGTAAATGGTAGGGCATTGAAGAATGCTGTAGAACAGAGGGATCTAGGAATAATGGTGCATAGTTCCCTGAAGGTGGAATCTCATGTGGATAGGGTGGTGAAGAAAGCTTTTGTAATGCTGGCCTTTATTAATCAGAGCATTGAGTATAGGAGTTGGGATGTAATGCTGAAATTGTATAAGGCATTGGTAAGGCCAAATTTGGAGTATTGTGTACAGTTCTGGTCACTGAATTATAGGAAAGATGTCAATAAAATTGAGAGAGTACAGAGGAGGTTTACTAAAATGTTGCCTGGGTTTCATCTCCTAAGTTACAGAGAAAGGTTGAACAAGTTAGGTCTTTATTCTTTGGAGCGTAGAAGGTTGAGGGGGAACTTGATAGAGGTGTTTAAAATTATGAGGGGGATTGATAGAGTTGACGTAGATAGGCTTTTTCCATTGAGAGTAAGGAAGATTCAAACAAGAGGACATGAGTTGAGAGTTAAAGGACAAAAGTTTAGGGGTAACATGAGGGGGAATTTCTTTACTCAGAGAGTGG
This sequence comes from Mobula hypostoma, assembly GCF_963921235.1. Lineage (NCBI taxonomy): Eukaryota > Metazoa > Chordata > Chondrichthyes > Myliobatiformes > Myliobatidae > Mobula > Mobula hypostoma. Next base: position 33,181,618 of record NC_086120.1, read on the forward strand.
TAGCTGTGTGGAACGAGCTTCCAGCAGAAGTGGTTGAGGCAGGTTCGATGTTGTCGTTTAAAGTTAACTTGGATAGATATATGGACAGGAAGGGAATGGAGGGTTATGGGCTGAGTGCAGGTCGGTGGGATTTGGTGAGAGTAAGAGTTCGGCACGGACTAGAAGGGCCGAGATGGCCTGTTTCCATGCTGTAATTGTTCTATGTTATTTGGTTATAATGCAACATAAAAACACAATAAACATAAATATAAAAGCAATCCTATAAAACCCATGTCCAAGTAACTATCATAAACTTACATTCCGTTGCCATTGTATTAAGTAACTCCTGTACCTAATAACGTGGCCACCGGGTGGGTGCTTGATCATGGTCTTCTGCTGCTGTAGTCCATCCCCTTCGAGGTTCAACGTGTTGTGCATTCAGAGATGCTAGTGACTGTTTTTACAGGAAAATCCGTGGAGGTCAGCAGTTTCTGAGATGCTCAAAACCCCGTCTGGTACCAACATTATTCCACAGTCGAAATCACTTCGATCACACTTCTTCCCCAATCTGATGTTTGGTCTGAACAACAGCTGAATCTCTTGACCATGCCTGCATGCTCTTATGCACTGAGTTGCTGCCATGTGATTGGCTGATTGGATACTTGCATTAACCAACAGGTGTACAGGTGTACCTAATAAAGTGGTCACTGAGTGTGGACTGATAGTATGTACATAAAGTGCCATTAAGAAGTTAAAAGGACAAATCTGCCCAGCCGCTGCAGACTATACAGTACTTTGTACTGAAACCATACTATAGTCATAGTGAGAGACAATAGAATCTTATGGTCACCATCCTGACTGATGGTAAGTTATTTGTGATATCGATCAACACTGCTGCAGCCTGTCCTATTATGAGTAAGGACACTTGTAACAAGTAGTTCAGACTACTATCCTTGGCAAGCAACAAGATGAGTCACAAAGCTTATTCTGGCTACTCCAGGAATGGATCTGGGGATTCAGGCTGTTTCGGAATGTTACTGTCTTGCTTCTATTGTTTGCATGATTTGTGTTTTTTTTCCCCTCTTTCCCTGCACAGTAGCTTTTGTTCTTTCTTTTCTTTTAATTGGGTTATTCAAGTTTCTTGCTTTGTGGCTGCCCATAAGCAGACAAATCTCAAGGAGTATAATTTATACATTCTTTGATAATAAATGTGTTTTGAATCTTTTGAACCTTTGAAGGTTTTGGGACAGATGCAATGCAAGGTATGCTGTTATAGTTACCTTATCAAACATCTGACTCTGTTGGGCAAGGATTCGACTGATAAAACTCGAAGCTCAGTTGAAAGGTTCCACTCAGTATTCACACAGGATTATCCAAATCATCTTCAGAGAGACTGTCCAAACATGTTAACATCTTCAAAGATGCCTATAAAGAATCATGGGATGAATATATTTGGATTAAAACACGTGTCAAATCATATTACTGCAAAGCATAACCAGTTCCTTATTCCCTCGATATCCAAGTGGAAGATGAATACAAGTTTTACATCTTTAGGGAGCAGCGTCCATTATTAAGGACCTCCAGCACCCAGGGCATGCCCTTTTCTCACTGTTACCATCAGGTAGGAGATACAGAATCCTGAAGGCACACACTCAGTGATTCAGGAACAGCTTCTGCCCCTCTGACATTGATTCCTAAATGAACATTGAAGCTTCGGACACTACCTCACTTCTTTTAATATACAGTATTTCTGTTTTTGCACATTTTTAATAACTTATTCAATATATGTAATTGATGTACTTGTTTGTTTATTATTATGTTTTATTTTATTTTTTTTTCTCTCTCTCTCTGCTAGATTATGTATTGCATTGAACTGCTGCTGCTAAGTTAAATTTCACGTCACTTGCTGGTGATAATAAACCTGATTCTGATTCTGAAGTAGCAGGAAAAAATGTTGTTGGGTTGTGGTTGGGCTGTGGTTTTATTGAAGTCAGATAACGCAGTTGACCATCTTATGCTGTCCCTAGTCTATTCCAATCTAGCACTGTGGTCACACTTAAATATTGCAACAGTGCAACACCACCACCAGAACCACCATCAGGAACAGTCATTACCCTTCAACCATCATTTCCCTGAACCAACTTAGATACCTTAACTCACCTCAACACTGAACTGATTCCACAACCTATTGACTCACTTTCAAGGGCTCTACAACTCATGCTCTTAGTATCATTTATTTGTTTATGAGTTTGTTTATCTATCTATCTACCTACCTATTTATTTACTTATTTGTTTGTTTTTTTTATTATTATATTTATTTAGTTGTTTTTCAGTCTTCATGTGCAGTTTTTCATTGATTCTATTGTATTTCTTTGTTCAATGCCTGCAAGAAAATGAGTCTCAGGGTCATATGTGGAGACATATATAGAAACACAGAGAAACATAGAAAACCTACAGCACAATACAGGCCCTTTGGCCCACAAAACTATGCCAAAGATGTCCTTACCTTAGGAATTTCCTAGGGTTACCCATAGCCCTCTATTTTTCTGAGCTTCATGTACCTGTCCAGGAGTCTTTTAAAAGACCCTATCGTATCTGCCGCCTCCACCATCGCTGGTGGCCCATTCCACGCATTCACCACTCTCTGCATAAAAAAACTTACCCCGACGTCTCCTCTGTATCTACTTCCAAGCGGCTGAAAAACTGTGCCCTCTTGTGCTAGCCATTTCAGCCCTGGGAAAAAGCCTCTGACTATCCACACGATCAATGCCTCTCAGCATCCTATACGTCTCTATCAGGTCACCTCTCATCCTCCGTCGCTCTAAGGGAAAAAGGCCGAGTTCACTTAACCTATTCTGATAAGGCATGCTCCCCAATCCAGGCAACATCCTTGTAAATCTCCTTTGCAGCCTTTCTATGGTTTCCACATCCTTCCTGTACTGAGGTGACCAGAACTGAGAACAGTACACCAAGTGGAGTCTGACAGGGTCCTATATAGCTGCAACATTACCTCTTAGCTCCTAAACTCAGTCCCAGGATTGATGAAGGCCAATATACCGTATATGCTTTCTTAACCACTATGTACTTTGATAATAAATTTACTTTGAACCTTGAACTTTGAATTTCTAATATCCTCCCATTCACAACCCTTCCCCAAAAAGTGCAACAATGTTCAGGAATCAACTGAGCAACAGGCAGCGGAAACTCAGGCTCGACGCAGACCCAATCCTGGTGGCCTTCTCACAGCTTGCCCTGGCGGTCAGAAACATTTAGACACAATTGGAAAATATAAAAGCTGCAAGGATAGATTCCAAGAACCTACCCAGGACTGGCATAAAGGCAAGACAGCAGATACCATTTTATTCAGTACACCTCTACACCTGCTCATCGATGCAAGTATCTAATCAGCCAATTATGCGGCAGCAATTCAGCTTAGAAAAGCATGCTGTCATGGTCAAGAGGTTCAGTTGTTGCTCAGACCAAACGTCAGGATGGGGGAAGAAATGTGATCTAAATGACTTTGACTGTGAAATGATTGCTGGTGCCACATAGGGTAGCTTGGTTATCTCAGAAATTGCTGATCATGCAGACCATGCACATCAGTCTTAATATTTTATAGAGAATGGTTTGAAAAACAAAATAAAAATCCTGTGAGTGGCAATTCTGGGTGAGCACATCTTGTTAATGAGAGAGGTCAGAGGAGAATGGCCAGACAGGTTCAAGCTGATAGGAAGATGACAATAACTCACACAACCACGCGTTACAACAGTGGTGTGCAGAAGAGCATCTCTGAACGCACAACATGTCGAACCTTGTAGTGTAGTGAACCAATTTCTCTCGGGATCAATAAAGTATGACTATGACTATGACTATGTGCCACAGCAGCAGAAGGCCATGAACATACAGATATACACTCAGTGACCACTTTATTACGTACCTCCTGAACCTAATAAAGTAGCCACTGAGTTTATATCTGACCCATCAGCTTAGAATATTATGGAACAACCTGGACTAGGGAGCCCCTGGACAGTGTGACTTGTGCTTGTGTCTGGCTCCCACCGTGATGTGTACTGGCATGCAGCACTGCATTGTGCAGACAAGTGTGTTGTTGATGAACAATATCCTTTCCAGCTTACCACGACTTCCAAGCACAGGATCAAGAATCAAAGATCAACTTTATTCACCATATAGATTTACGTGTGTTAGGAATTTGCGGCAGTGTTTTGGTCAGGGCACGGTATGCAACAAAAAACAACTTTCAACAATTATAAAGAACAAAGAACTATCTAAATATGTTAGAGGTTAACATACGGACATGGAATAAAATGTGCATAAATACATAAATACCAGCATGTATTTACACTGTAAACAGCATTATAAAAAATACAACACCCACAAAATTCTGGAAAACTCAGCAGGTCAGACAGCATCTATGGAAAAGAGTAAAGAGTCGACATTTTGGGGCAATTTTCTCGTGTTTGCGATTATAAAGAATAATTTAAGTGTTTTCAGGTCAATGTAGTAACGAGTAATAGACAGAAGGGGGGGGGATCTAACTAAAATAGTTGATCAGATTAACTGCCTTGGGAAAGAAACATTTATGATGGCATAAGCGTTTTGTTTTAATAGCCCTACGATACTTTAAGAAGCAAACTTTTGGAAAATGCAGTCTGCTATGGGAGTCATGTCTTCAATGATTTTCCTGTCCATTTCTTTGTCTCGGACGCATCAAAATCAGAATTAATATCGTGAAATTTGTTAACTTTACGGCAGCAGTATCATGCAGTACATGATAAATAAATATAGAGAAAAACTGATTTACATTAAGTATGCATAAGTCTATTAAATAGTTAGATTAAAATAGCTAAGTGCAAAGTAACAGAAGTAAAAAAATTAGTGAGGTAGTGGACATGGATTCAATGTCCCTTTAGAAATTTGAAGGCAGAGGGGAAAAGCTGCTCGTGAAACACTGAGTGTGTGCCTTCAGGCATCAAGCTCATACAAGTCCTGCAGTGGTGGTAGACACAGTAGGTGGGATATAAGTTTTTGCAAAGCTTGATTTGCCATTGGTTTTGTGCAGCTGGATGTAGATGAAGAAAATTAGAGGTAGCTCCCATGCAGCACGCATCGCGTCATACATGAAGTCACTGTGCAGGTTTAAATCCACTCCAACAATCTTCCAAGCAGCATGGTCGAAACTTTGCACAGCACTGACAAATCTACCCAACAAGTTAATCGTTGGATCGTGATAGACTGTGCAAAGAATGATCCATGAGTTTTGTAGGAAGTACTCAAGCAATTTCACTCACGGAACATGGAAGTGAAGTAGCCGGAGGTGGTGTATGTCAGTATGGACGTTGCCGCTAATAGACTGAAACCTGTTAAGGATAAGATTGATGTTACAAGGGCAAAGCAACAAGAGAATGTCACAGTTCCCTGCTCCTTTCTGTGAATAATTCAATATGATTCCAGATTTGAGGCTAACTTAACAATAGTTCCAAAACTGTCGCATCAAATTCTTAAGAAGAACCAGAACTGGAATCCAGCTGACACACAGCAGAAAGTGTTTGATTAATGTAAGCATCGTTTAAGTAACTGCTTCATTTCAATACAATAAGAACTCTACATCTAGCTCGCTTCAAGTTACATTACAGCTGCTGTCATCAGCCATGTTATGGATAATAGACAGTTACAGCCTACTGCATTTCCTTTGTGTACTGTTAACAAAAGAGGATGATACTTCACACAGATTAAGAAGGAACTACTAGCAATTATCTTTGGTGCGAAGAAATTCCATAAGTTTCTACTGGGAAGTCCTTTTGTTCTGCTTACTAATCACAAACTGCTCTGGCAATTCTGGGTTTTGTAGGGCAGCAATTCCAACAATGGGAGTTTTCAGGATGCAAAGGCGAGTTTCTCTATCACAGTATGATTATATGAATGTCTATCATTCATCCAAGTGAAATGTAATTACTGAAGTTCCGTCTGGATTACATGAATCTTCTGTTTAGATAGGAGAGTAGGGAGGCAGCAATTGTAACAGAAGACAATGATTTGAGGCAAAAGAAAGCAATTCTAACTAAAGGTGAGAGCCAGAGCCTCATGACCAGCAAGTAAGTAAAAGTATCAGCAATGGGACATTTAGTGAATAAATCCAAGCCTGTAGACTGTACTTAATGCACATGAGTAATAAATTTAGAAGTGTCCATATTAATCAGGAAGTCACTGCAAGAAGCATATTTGAAAATAATGAAGTGATGTGTAATGACGTTAGAATCAACAACTATCAAATAGTTACAGTACAGTGGTGAATCAAGCCAGAAATGTGCAATTTCTTCAATTCGATGAACGAGGTTTACTCGTCTCTGTGCTGAACTGAGGCTGTAGCCTGCAACTAGTCTGGAGCAATGACTGGCTTTGTGGCTGTGGATAGACTCACTTTTGTAAACTTCAGTTCTGAGTGCTAATCGCTTATTTTTATTGTTGGCATGATTTGTTTTCTTTTCAGTGCATTGAGTGTTTGATGGTCTTTTTTTAATGAGCTCTATTGGGATTCTTTGTTTTATGGCTTCCTGTAAGAGACAAATCGTAAGGTTGCATATCATATACATACTTTGATAATAAATGTACTTTGAAGTTTGAACTTAGAATACAACTTCAGAGGCAAATACAGAGAGTTAAATCAAGTAAATATATTATCAATGTACGTTTATGTTACCATATATTACCTTGATTTTTTTTTGCAGGAACTTACAGGAAAATAAACGAATACAACAGAATTTATGAAAAAAACTATTCATAAACAAAGGCTAACCAAAAACCAATGTGAAAAAGAAGGCAAATTGTGCAGGCAAGTCAGAGGTTCGACTGGCGACTGAAGCCAGCCAGAACAATTTACTTAATTTTTTATTGTAACAGTGTAATTTTTTTAAAGTTTTGCACTGCACTGTTGTCACAAAAACAACAAATTTCATAACATACGTCTGCAATAATAAAGCAGATTTTGACTCTGCAGAGTCAATCCGTAATAACTTTGCATATGTGTAAAGAGTGTGAGCATATTAGCTTACAAAGAGGCGTTCTACATTTATCTGCAATGCATAAATAAGCATTTGGTATAACATATAAAAAAATTATCATTGCATGGGCATCAGTTGTTGGAGAATCTTGCTGTTAGAAATGAATAGGGACACTTGTTTGAAATCTCCTGCTGCCCAGTAGATAGATATTGTGGTTTGAGTTTTCTATGCTCCCATCCCAAGTATTCTCAGACCCCGTCTTGCCTTCAATCAAGTCACTTCCACAATCAAAGCATCACAGAAGCTACAACACTGAAGGAAGATACAGTATTTGACCCATTGTCTCTATGATATGGTGAGGGTTTCTGTCTCTGCCACCATATCCAGCAAAAAAATTCCAGACCCCGGCTACAAATTGAACGGAATTTTTTTTACGTTAGCTCCTCTCTAGTTCTTCTGCCAATCAAGCTAAAACTTCAGGAAGGGTAAGACGAAGGAACACATACCAATCCTCATAGAGGGATCAGAAGTGGAGAGAGTGAGCAGTTTCAAGTTCCTGGGTGTCAAGATCTCTGAGGACCCAACATATCGATGCAGCTATAAAGAAGGCAAGGCAGTGACTATACTTCATTCGGAGTTTGAAGAGATTTGGTATGTGAACAAAAACACTCAAAAACTTCTGTGGAGAGCGCTCTGACAGGCTGCAATACGGTCTGGTTTGGGAGGGCTACTGCACAAGACTGAAAGAAGCTGCAGAGGGTCATAAATTTAGTTGGCTCCAACTTGGGTACTAGCCTAGAAAGTACCCAGGACATCTTCAAGGAGCGGTGTCTCAGAAAGGCAGCATCCATTATTAAGGATCTCCAGCACCCAGGGCATGCCCTTTTCTCACTGTTACCATCAGGTAGGAAGTACAGAAGCCTGAAGACACACACTCAGTGATTCAGGAACAGCTCCTTCCCCTCTGCCATCCGATTCCTAAATGGACATTGAACCCCTGAACACTACCTCACTTTTTTAATATACATTATTACTGTTTTTGTACGAATAATAATCTATTCAATATGCATATATTATTTATTTATTTATTCGTTCATTTATTTTTCGCTTCTATATTATGTATTTGCATTGAACTGCTGCTGCTAAGTTAACAAATTTCACAACTCCTGCCTAACTTCACAGATTCGATTTGAGGCAAACGATGTATTTCACTGTATGCTTCGATGTACATGTGACAAATAAAGCTAATCTTTGTATTTTTTTCTAACTGAGGCACAGTTATATATGTCGGCCGGTGGTGTAGCGGCATCTGCACCGGACTTCAAAGCAAGTGGTCCTGGGTTCGAATCCGGCCGGCTCCATGCCTGCTTTCCATCCATGCTGGGTTGAGCATCAAGCTAGCAACTCAGCCTCGTAAAAAAAAGAGAAACGCTAAGGAAACAGCAAGGTTGCCATTTGATGCGCAACAGTTATATATGACAAAAGGGGAGATATTTATAAGACAGAACTCTTAAAAATGAACATACCTTGAGACTTTATATCTTGCTGTAGATTAAATGTCTGTTACCAGCTGACAGTGTTGCAGAGCACTGGATTTCGTTGTCCAATCAAGATTACAGTAGGAACGCATATGGGCACAAGGAAGATGTCATACTTAAACATTCGGTCTTCTGCAGCCAACTTCTCTAGCTCACAAGCAAAATACCCCTGAGAGATACTCCTGCTTCGTTGCCTGTAGGAAATGTAGCCACCACGATTCGGTGAAGATCCCAAACACTTAGGAAGCAGGATAATATTCCGTAAATATTTACACTCTCTGGCCCTCTTTCTCTCGTTGGTGGGGGAGAGTTTGTTGAATTCTAGCTATATCTATGTGCCCAAGTACTTTTGCACAATAAGTGACAATGTTTTTAGTGTTGGTATCCAAAGCTGAATTTCTCAAAGATCACCTTTGTCTGTGAAGTTTCCACCATCGAGCAAAATGTGTCATGAGGAAATCAGAGATTGGCAATTTTTATGGAGGATGCTCTGTTGTAATAAAATAGCACTGAACATCTGTTGGATCAAAGAGATGAGAACAACTGAATATTTGTTTTCAGTATCGATTACGTCTGTTCCCCAGCCACAAACTCCAACCTTCTTCAGCCAAGTGTCTGAAATAGCCAATCTGTTCACAACCATGGTGTCATAGAAAATTCTTGTTCTATTGTTTTGACCATCTACTGAGGGAATAGTATTCAATTGGGAAATCCTTGGTTTTCAGTCTTAATATCTCCATATGTAGATTTGTGTCAAATTTGCATCCGTGAATACTCCTAAGAAGCATAGTAATTCCCTAGTGACACATTAAAGGTGTTATATAAATATAAGATGTTATTATTATTAGTGAGCTCTGCCATTGTCCTGCTTGATTTTATTCGCAAGATTTACAACTGGAAACTCTCATCATTTTCCCAAATACATAAATAGTTGCTGGTATATCAGATCTTGAAGGGTCTCGGAGACCACTGAAAAAAAGGCCTGAGTTCTGAATGAAGGGTCTTTGATCTGTGTGCCAACATGGTTTCTCAGCTGCCTGACTTAGTAAGTTCTTCTGGTACTCTTTGATTTTGCATCAAGTTTCATGAATCCCCTGTGCGGAGAGGACTCAGGTCTGAGCTTCCCACCATGCTGTGTTACCTGTAGACCCAGGAGCTTCTGCAGATGCTGGAAATCTGTTGGAGGGTCTCAGTCCTGATGAAGGACCTTGGCCCGAAATATCGACTGATCCTTTCCCTCTGTAGACACTGGCTGACCTGCTGAGGCCCTCCAGCAATTTGTATGAGTTGCTATGCTATTGATACGGTGCTCACCCAGTTCAATACCAATGGGCCTAAAGTTCACTCCCACAGCAGTGAGCTGTGCACATATATGCTTATAGTAAAAGCAGCAGACAAGCCTACAGAGCCTGTCATTGATTTTATTTGGTTTCTTACTTATTACCAGTGCTAACTGCACACGACACAACAGAAGACAATGGTGACCAGTAGTGCCATTATTATAATCAGTGAATGGGCATCAGCAGCAGATAGAGAGGACGTGATTGGAATCAGACTGGATTGTAATGCGTGACATGCGTCCTAATTGACCAATACAGAGCCAAAATTGGCTGGTCCCTAATACTGCTCTGTCTTGGGCACAGTGTACACCTGTTGAGCTAAGAATCCAGCTCTAGAAGTGCAGCCCTGTGGGAAAGCAGCAAGGCAGGGGATGGGGTGGCTGGGTGAGGTATGTACCATTGTAGAGCGCAGATCAACAGAGGTGGTCTTTGGAGGCAGATGTGTGTTGGATCCTGATACTTTGGTGATCCAAAGGTTCAGAGTTCAAAGGTCAAAGTAAATTTATCATCAAAGTCACCATATACAACCCTGAGATCAATTTTCTTGTGGACATTCACAGTAAAATAAATAAATGCAATGGAATCAATGAAAATCTACACACAAACCAAGTCTGACAAGCAACCAATGTGAAAAAGAAGACAATTTGTGCAAGTACAATAATGAAATAATAAATAAATAGATTAATTAAACAACCAATTAATAGACTAATGAGCAAATAAATAAATCTGAGAACATAAGTTGTAGAGTCCTTGAAAGTGAGTATATAGATTATGGAATCAATTCAGAGTTGAGTGAGGTTATCCAAGCTGGTTCAAGAGTCTGATGGTTGTAAGGTAATAGCTGTCCCTGAACCTAGTGGTGTGGTTCTTCCAAAGGTTCTTCAGAAGTCAAGAATAAGGTATAAAACTTGTTGCTTACTGCCATTTTATTAAAATGTTGCAAGAGTTAGAAATGAACAAATTGAGATCTAGGAAAACAAAGACAAAGGAAAAATCAGTCATGGTCACCTCATACTCAGATAAGAAATAACAAAAATTCCAGTGATCCAATTAACCTATAAAAGTAATGTGACACCTTCTACTGAAGACGAAGAGGTTTCTAGGAAAATACAGAAGCCACTTTCACATACTGTAATTGCTGGAAAATTCGTTAAACAATTACACGTATATAGATGCAAACAACAGGAATTCTGCAGATGCTGGAAATTCAAGCAACACACATTAAAGTTGCTGGTGAACGCAGCAGGCCAGGCAGCATCTCTAGGAAGAGGTACAGTCGACGTTTCAGGCCGAGACCCTTCTTCAGAACTCAACGTCAGGAGTCCTGACGAAGGGTCTCGGCCTGAAACGTTGACTGTACCTCTTCCTAGAGATGCTGCCTGGCCTGCTGCGTTCACCAGCAACTTTGATGTGTGTTACACGTATATAGATGATTATATAAGAATACAAGCAAGTGTAGGAAAGTTAAACTACAGGAAAAATAATGATTTTACACCCCAAACAAATATGCAGCAGGCAGAAACACTACATGTTTCCAGTCAAATATGTAGGATCACCAGGGAAAGCTAGGCTTCAATTGGACATGACTGGAATGGCTGCCTGATTCCCTTTGTATTGCCCCATCCTCAGGTTACCTATTGACCAAGGAGTGGACCCATGTTAGCACAATATTAGCACACACCTAGACTTCCCTGGGATGAGGAGTTCTTGAAGTGATCCTCCCACTTTATCTGGCTGCTACAACACGTTCACTTTATGAATGGATTACAGAAACCCACCCAAGGATTCTCCTCCCCGTCATGCTACTATATTGATCAAATCCCAGGACTTTACCTGGTTTTAAGAGAAAAGTTTGATTTCTAAATCTGACTCACCCTAGTATTGCCTACACCACAGATCCCTGGCCACGATCTGCTTCACACCATCTTGTGCATTTTACGGATGACAGCTAGGGTCATTCCCTTGGGGTCAAGGATGATTTTCTTCTGTTCCATTTCTGAGGCAACCAATGAGACCAATATGGGAACCATAGGTTCTTGATGTCACCAGGATGCGGCAGGAGGTGTTAGACAGAGCAAGTGATGGAGTAGTTAGCGGTAATGGTAAGTTTGAATGCCTCCCATGTGGTTAACTGAAAGGAAGCACCAATGATGCTAAATATAAACTCAATTCTTAGAAAAATGAACTTTGTATTTAGTAGCCATGTTATAGTCTATGTTACCCAAAAGAACTAACAGAGGTGTATAAGATGATGAGAGCCATTAATCATGTGAATAGCCAAAACTTTTTCCCATGGATGAAATGGCTAACACAAGGGGACATAGTTTTAACTTGCTTGGAAGTAGGTACAAGGGGAATGTCAGAGGTACGTTTTTCACACAGAGAATGACGGGCACGTGGAATGCACTACCAGCGACAGTGGTAGAGGCAGACACAATAGGGTCTTTTAAGAGACTCTTAGATAGGTACATGGACTTTAGAAAAATAGAGGGCTATGCGGTAGGCAAACTCTGAGAAGCTTCTAGAGTAGGTTACATGGTCGGCACAACATTGTGGGCCGAAGGGCTTGTAACATGCTTTAGATTTCTATGTTTCTATGTTCATATGAAAGACATTCTTTTTTGTCTTTATTGTCCAAGGAGTCAATAGACACATATTTGGGAAGGAGAAGGTATCTATTTTATAATCACAGCTGAAAGTGATTAAAACTATTTTGGAAGCAGGGCGAGGGATGTTGAGACAGAGTGGAGCTGTGTTGGAAGGAATAGTCTGATTTGTTAACTATAGGAACTCTGTGGAAATGGTCCATAGTAGTTCTGGAAGGATGCTTAGAGATGAGCCAATTTAGGATTAGTAAAGTACCACCATCAAGAGTCACGATAGTCACTCGCAGGACTGGACCCAGGTGCGGAGGAATGTCACAGCGAGCACTGGCAATAACTCAACCCAGAGGAATGACAGACTCCCATGCAGAGAAGGGAGCAAGAGGATAGACATTGGAATACTAACAGAGCCCTGGATGCATGACTGAGCAACACCACGAGTCAAACCATTCTCCACAAACACAGGGACTCTGCAAAAGCACTAAATGCGAGTCCTCTTTAAATAATCCCAGAATGAGGGAAGCCTGAGCCGGTCACAATCAACTTGACAAGATTCAACAGAGAGTGTGAGGGCTTAACATTACAATTATTGATGTTATTTGGTATAACGCAAAGCTCCAAATCAGAGAAGAAGATAAATATCCAGTTATTCTTTGCTGATGTCAATTAGACAATACACATCAACCAGGGCATAAGGAGGATTAACGTACTCTTCTCTAAACTATGCCAGCGGATATTTTATGTAGCGATGAACAAAGCTATTAGGTTAAACTTCCCATCAGATGAATAGCATTACAGGAAGAGCCCTCCCCACCATTGAGCACATCCATGAGGAGAGCAGCCACAAAGAGAGCAGCATCCATCACCAAGGACCCCCACCATCCAGACCATGCTCTCTTCTTGCTGCTGCCATCAGGAAGGAGGTAGAGGAGCCTCAGATCTCACACCACCAGGTTCAGGATCAGTTACTACCCTTCAACCATCAGGCTCCTGAACCAGCGTGGATAACTTCCCTCACCTCAACCCTTAACTGATTCCACAAGCTTTGCACTCACTTTCAAGGACTCTACAACCAACGTTCTCAGTATCATTTATTTACGATTTATTATTATTTGTTTGTTTTGTATTTGCACAGTTAATCTTTTTTTTGCACTTTAGTTGTTTGTCAATCTTTGTGTGTGTAATTTTTCATTGATTCTATTGTATTTCTGTGAATGCCTGCAAAAAAGTGAATCTCAGGGTAGTATATGGTAGCATATATGCACTTCGATAATAAATTTACTTTGAATTTTGAACTTTGAGCAGCTTGAATGATACTGTATAGAGCTCTCTCTGAACTATATTGACGTGTCAGCTGAGATTATAGCAGGGGTTCCTAAACCTTCTTTATGCCATGGAGCCTTACCATTAACCGAGGGGTCTATGGACCCCATGTTGGGAACCTCTGGATTATAGCAACACATAGAAGAGCTGGTCTCTCTGGCTGGATGAGCTACAATGGGACAGGAAAATCTTCCTCATCTGTATGCCATGGAACCCCATCATGCCAGCTCCAATGTCACCAGATTTTTCCTACTTAACACAGTAATTAATTGGAGATCTAATATTTACCAGTGGGACTGCACTTGTTTGCTTCATTAAAGTGTGTTGAGTGTTCACCACAGGAACCTCCTTAGCCCAGCCATTCCATATGCCCTATTTGCATCTATTATCCAACTCTATCAGCATAACATTCTATTCCCTTCTCCGTCATGTCTTTATCTGACTTCTCCTTAAATGAATCTGCACTGTTTGCCTCCACTACTCCCTGTGATGGTAAGTTCCATGAATTATTAAACATGTGTCCTAGTGCCTCTGCCATTTCTCTCCCATAGATGTAATCTGTCCAGAGAATGGATTTTAACTTCTTCAATATCCATTAGTTTGTTTAACATTTCTTCTCTTTCCACGTTAAATGTAGCTTATAATTTCATCTGCTGATATCCATCTGATTTGTTGCCCTAGTAAATACTGAATCAAAAAGTAATTATTCACTATTTGCACATTCTGCTATCGCTGCCTATAAATGTATCCTCCTTCCCTTAGTGACCCTATTCCTGTCTCAATATTTAGACACAAGGCTTTTGATTCAATTTGATTACAGAGAGCATGTAAACATGAAACTATCCAAGAAAATATCTAAACTATTCAAATCACTTTTAGTGGCATTTTATTTCACTTATTTTAATCCTCTTTTCACATTATCAGTTCCTTGGGATCAATCTTGCTAATGTAATTCACTGCTTAAACCAATATTGTTGTGTATATCAATGGAAGGATCTATGACCTTAGTGAAAGGACATTAAGGGAAATAATTTATCTCTAGCTAACTATGTCCTTCCTTCACGTAGTCAGTCCATATTCTCATTCTTACTTTTATTTTGAGTTGTTTTATTTCTTATATTCCCCTTCCCATCTTTGGGAGGGTAAGGATAGAGGAAAGATGGGGAGGGGAAGGAATGTTGGGGCAAGCTAGCGGCAGCAGAGCCGAACACGTTGCAAGAGCTCAACAGACTCATTAATGTTCTTCAAGGAAAGAAATCGAATTCAATCATGGTATGCCATTGAGCCTAAAAGTGACTCTAGACCCAGTCGTGACTCCACATTTATCAAAAATCGACACCCTCTGAATGTGAGGTCGACTGAGTAAGTGAGGCACAGCCTAGAAGCAGCACCAACAGGTCCTGTGAGAGCAACAAGCAAGAGGTTTAAACAAGGGAGGCAGGTAGAGTGGGATTGGCTATTTTGAGAGGGGTCGTGAGGCCAAGGTGCTGTTGTGTAGCTCAAAGTGAGGTCTTTGGTGAGGAGGCTGTGTTGGTGACCAGATAAATATTTTTAAATTCCTTTCATACCAGGAAGGACTGGACATGTGGGATATGGAAGTTAGGGCAGTGACATGCCTTCCTGTAGGCTGTGGAGATCAGGGACTCTGCTTAACGGAAGTACATCCAGCTGCAGCTCCAGTTAGAGCACAAACAGGATCTGGAACTGCAGATGGAATTGCTGGGAAGAACCTGGGATGCTGAAAATGTAGACAGTATGCTGCAGGAATAGAAAGAAAGAAGATGGGAAATCGCCTGAAAGGGCAGTAAATGGAGGCAGTAGTACTGGACTCCCCTGAGGCCATTTCCCACCCAAACAGCTATGGAGCTATACAGAATATGCTGGAGGAACTCAGTAGGTCTGGCAGCATTCATGGAGAAGAATAAACAGCCAATGTTTCAAGTCGGGATTCTCCATCAGAACCGGAAGGGAAGAAGCCAGAATAAGGAGAAGGGGCGAGGGGAAGGAGTACAAATTGGCAGGTGGGTGGGTGGGGGAGGGGGATGAAGTAAGAAGCTGCAAGGTGATAGGTGGAAGAGATAAGGGGCTGAAGAAGAAGGAATCTGACAGGAGAGTTCAGTGGACCATGGGAAAACGTGAAGGAGGAGGAACACTAGTATGATGGGCAGGTGAGGAGAAGAGAATGGGTGAGTGGGAAACCAGAATAAGGAATGCAGAAGAGAGGAGGGAGAAAATACCAGAGTTAGAAAAACTGATGCTCATACTGTCATGTTAGAGGCTATTCAGATGAAAATTGAAGTGCTGCTCTTCCAACCTGAGTATTGCCTCATCATGGCAGCAAAGGAGACCATGGACAGACATGTTAGGATAGGAAAGGGAATGGGAAGTCAAATTGAAATGGCTCACTGGGAAATCCGCCCATCTTCTTATTCTGACTTCTTCCCCTCCTTTCCTTTGCAGCCCTGATAAAAGGTCTCGGCCCGAAGCACCAACTGTTTATTCTTCTCCATAAACGCTGCCTAACTTGCTGCATTCCTTCCGAACCTGGTGTGTATTGCTCAGTATCTGCAGAAATTCTTCCATTTAAGATATGTTGAGGGGAGGGGGGCAGCCTCCCTGAGGAAAGCAGGAGCAGCTGCCAAATTATTGGCGCCTAGTTGTTCTGGTTCACAGCAGCGAAGGGAACATTCAGGCAAGCAGTAGTGAAGCAGACTTCATTAGTGAGAGGAACAGGCAGGTGCTTCCGTGACCAAGACCAAGGTACCAGTATGGTACGTTACCTAGCTAGTGGTAGGATCATTCTTCAGGGAGAGGAAGAACAGAGTATTTTTTTTTGGTACTAATGACAGGCACAAACAGAGGTGAGGATCTGCAAAGCAAGTTAATGGAGCTGGGCACAAAGTTAAAAAGCAGGATGTTGAGGATCATAAACTCAGTTCAACTCCCTGTACTACCTGCTGGTGAGGGAAGAACGACGAGGACAGGACAGATAAACAAATGGCTGAAAAACTGGTGCAGGAGAGAGGATATTGGGAACAGGTTTGGGCCAGGTGGGACCCGTACAAGAAGGGTTTATTGCATATGAACTGGAGGGGAACCAACTCTTGCAGGGAGGTTTGTTCATGGGAGCCTTTAAACTAATTTGGCAGGTGTTTGAGAGGCAACGAAGCAGGTGGAGGATTTTTTATAATTTCAGAAATAGACTTTATTCATGAATTTAAAAAAAACAAAGGGAAAGACAGCACCAAAAAAACCTTTACATGGTTGTTCCATTCAGTAGTGTAAAAAATCAAGAGAGAAACCAAACAAGTCCAGTTAGCAGTGCAAACAGAGGCTGATTAGGAGAATGGGAGGAGTGGAATACTCAACCAATTTACTTTAATGCAAAAATCCTCACAGGTAAATCAGATTTACTTAGAATATGTCAGTTATGTTGGTCTATGGCCTCCTCTTGTGAAAAGATGAGGCCACCCTCAGGGTGGAGGAGCAACACCCTATATTCCGTCTGGCTAGCCTCCAACCTGATGGCATGAACATCAATTTCTCCTTCCAGTAAAAAAAATCTCCCTCCCCTTCCCCCTTCTATTCCCCACTCTGGCCTCTTACCTCTTCTCACTTGCCTATCACCTCCCACTGGATCCCTTCCTCCTTCCCTTTTCCTTATGGTCCTCTCCTATCTAATTCCTTCCTCTTTAGCCCTGTATCTTTCCCACCCTCATACCTTCACCTATCACCTTCCAGCTATCGTCCTGCCCCCACCCCCACCTTTTAATTCTGGTGTCTTCCTTTCCAGTCCTGAAGAAGGATCTCGGCATGAAACGGCGACAATTTATTCATTTCCATAGATCCTGCCTGACCGGCTGAGTTCCTCCAGCATTTTGTGTGTGATACGTAGAATGTGAATTAGCTTCTGGAAAGATTAAAATTACAGAAATGTGGTTGAAGGAAGAATAAGAAGTAGAGGGCAGTGATTGGAAGGTTATTACCAGTGGTGTACTGCAGGGATTGACACTAGGACCTTTGTTACTTGTAATATACGTATAATAGTGACTTGGATGTGAATGAATTAAGTATGAATAGTAGGTTTGTAGATGGACAAAAGTTGGTGATCTTATAAGTAGCAAGGAAGATTGTCTAAGGCTAAAGAAGGACATAGATCAGATAGGAAGATGGCAGAGTGTTGTCAGATGGAATTTAATCTTGGCAAGTACAGATGATGCACTTTGAGATAGCATATAAGAATAGAGCCTATACAACAAACAGAAGGGTGTAGAGCAGTGCTGATGATCAGACGGATTTTGGAATTGAACTCCATAGTTCCCTGAAAGTGACAACACAGGTGGATGATGGTGAGGAAGACATTTGTCATGTTTGCCTCATAGAATGGGTCACTGACTTTAACAATCGGGATGCTACTTTCACAAAACACTGCCTATGCTGTATATCGTGCAGTTACACTACAGGAAGGATGTGGTTGCACTGGAGAGAGTGCAGGAGAGCTTCACCAGAATGGTGCCTGGATTGGAAGACTTTAGTTACAGGTTGGAGAAGCAGCAATTCAAATTCCACCTGGGTATCCTCCAACCTGATGGTATGAACATCAATTTCTTTAACTTCCTGAAATACCCCTCTTCTCCTCCCCCACCCTTATGATCTGCCCATCAATTCCCTCTGGTTCGCCCTCCTCCTTCCCTTTTTTCCTCAGTCCACTGTCTTCCCTGATTAAACTCCTTCTTCTTCAGGCCTTTATCTCTTCCAACTATCACCTCCCAGCTTCTTACAACATCTCTCCTCCCCCACCAATGCATCGTACCCTTCACCTGGCCTCACCTATCACCTGCCAACTCGCCATTCCCACCTCCTTCTCTCCTCACACCTTCTTACTGACTCTGCCCCTTCCTTTCCAGATCTGATGAAGGGTCTCGATGCAAAATATCGACTGATCATTTCTTTCCTAAGGGGGCTGCCTAATGAGCTGAGCTCCTCCAACATTTTGTGTGGTTGATTGAATAGTCATCCTGAAGCAAAGGAGGTTGATAGAGGTACATAAAATTGTGTGAGGCATAGAAAGGGTAGGTATAGTAGGGGAAAAACAAAAGGGCATAGGTTTAAAATGAGAGGGTGACGTTTTAAAGGGGATCTGAGAGAAAAGGATTTTATATAGAGAGTGGTTAATGTTTGGATTACACTGACAGGGGAAATGCTGGACTCCCATACAATCACTATATTTAGGAGACACTTAGACAGGTACTTAAGTGGGCAGTGGATAGAATATATAGGCCTAATGCTGGCAAAAAAGATTTATTTAGATGGACAAAAGGGTCAACATGAAGGTGGTCAGCCAAAGGGCTCATTTTACGGTGTAAACTCCATAACTCCATAGTATTTAGCTCTAGACTACTTATTCAGTTCATAGGCAATTAGGAGCAAATGATAAATGACAGTGTGATATCCACATCCTGTGAAGAAACAAATACAAAAACAAAGCCTAATAAATTTCTAGAGTGATGCTAAACAACCTGGAAATGTCTGTTATTGTGTTTCACTTGGGAGAATGTCCACTTTCAAGTTCAGTTGCACTGATACCAATAATGCTGAGATGATTGAATTTCTAGGCGCGAGTTTTGTTAACATTTTCTAGGCACGTTATTTTTTGGGTACGGGGATATTGTTTTCACCAAGACTTTATCTAAGATCTGTATCAGCATTAGAGAAGGAAAAAATTGATGATTACAATGTATCTTCCCTCTCCTGAAGCACTGTCCAGTCTTCTTTTAGTGTGTTAGAGGCAAAAAAGACTGGAGCACTGAAACAAGCCCTACCTCTGATGCAATGCCTTGGGAAGCAAAAAAAAACTTAAGGATAAAAAGACTTACAACAACTGGATTGGGGAGCACGCCTTATGTGAATAGGTTGAGTGAACTCGGCCCTTCCTCTTTGGAGTGACGGAGGATGAGAGGTGACCTGATAGAGGTGTACAAGATAATGAGAGGCATTGATCATGTGGATGGTCAGAGGCTTTTCCTCAGGGCTGAAATGGCTAGCACGTGAGGGCACAGTTTTAAGGTGCTTGGAAGTAGGTACAGAGGAGATGTCAGGGGTACTTTTTTACGCAGAGAGTGGTGAGTGCATGGAATGGGCTGCCGGCAGTGGTGGTGGAGGTGGAAACGATAGGTCTTTTAAGAGATAGGTCTTTTTCCGCTTAGAAATTTAGAGGGCTATGGGTAAAGCCTAGGTAGTTCTAAAGTAGGAACATGTTCGGCACAGCTTTGTGGGCTGAAAGGCCTGTTTTGTGCTGTAGGTTTTCCATGTTTCTATGTTCTAATGACACACAAAATAAATTAGATTGTTGGCAAACAGACACATGTTATTGTCTATCCAGCGTTTTAAAAACTGAGGCTTTGTTTTGAAAGTGAAAGAAGTAATTTTTCTGCTTATCCTGTTCAATCCCCAGTGAACCCACACGGACAGCTACATGCATGATTGATGAACCATATTATTAGGATTATGATCGAAATTGTAATAGTACTAATTCTTCTTCAACTAAAATCTATAATTTGTTGTTGTCAGGCCTGCACAGGCAGGCACCTCCCAGTCAACATCCAGCTCACAGGAGTCGGCTCCACTCGTTTCCAACACATCACCTGCAGCCTATTGAAACCCAGCTCTCACCCAAAATCCTTGTTCACTCATACGAACTAGCCAGGCTCAACCAGTTGCTCCTAGCCTTCAGTTACCTTTATGCCTTGTTGAGTTAAGTATCTGTTCTCTCTTGTTTTGTGGCCCTTGGTGACTGTTATTTTGAAGTTTATTATTAAGGTTATCACCACTAAATCATCTCCACTGCTCTGGTTCAAGCCTCCGCTACATTGCCTGACAGTTATAAGTTCTAAATGCACAATGTTTTAACACATCCACATCAAAATGTGCCTCAGAACCTTGTTTCTATTTCAGTACTTTTACTTCCTCAGTGCTTAAGAAGAAATTGAGTAACTTCAACTCCAAGTTAGCAATTCTGAGCGAATGACTGCAGGCAGAGATTTTTCTTGTGATGTTAAATAACAAAATAATGGAGGAACTCAGTAAGTCGGGCAGCATCTATGGAGGGGAATAAATGGTTGATGTTTCTGGCTGAGACCCTTCTTCAGGATTTAACATTTTGTGATGTTAAAACTGAGATACTTGCTGCCGAGTAACTCCCACATTCTGCTGTCCAAATGCATTTTCATCCCTCGTGTCGTATTTACTTACCTATTACTGTAATAAATTATCATTGATTAGGATTAGGTGGCGAATTTATGGAAGTTATTGCCACAGATGGCTCTGGACACAAGGTCATTGGGTGTATTTAAAGCAGATGTTGATATGGTCTTGATTAGTAAGAGGTTATGGGAGCAAGGCAGGAGAATAGGGTTGAGAGGGATAATAAATCAGCCATAATGGAACGACAGAGCAGAACTGGTGGATCGAATAGCCTAGACCTACAAAATGCAAAATACAAATTAAGTTCATCTGCCATTTCTTTGCCCCCCCCCCATTATAACCTCTCCAGTGCGATTTTCCAGTATCCAATATCCACTCCCATTATAACCTCTCCAGTGTCATTTTCCAGTGTCCAATATCCACTCTCTTTTACTCTTTATATAAGTGAAAAAACTTTTGTTATCCCCTTTGATATTATTAAAAATCTTATGAAAAGCTGACATAGTGGAACAATTTTTTAAAAAACTGAAAAACAGTGGAAATAATCTGAAGCAATGGAAATTACTATTGAGAATTAAAAGTGAATAAAACAACCAATGCTTAACACTGTTACCCCTAGACCTTTTGGCTCTCTCAATCACTAAGACCCATTTTGCCCAAATTTTTTCATTTCTGTTTTTACTCTCATATGGAAAAGCACGGAACATGCCATTGCAGCCCAACAAGTCACACTGGCCAGCCTGCCTATTTAATAGTAGCCTAGTCATAGGACAATTTACAATGACCAATTAGAAAGAGTAAGACTAGCGAACAAAACAGTCCTCATAGAGGGATCAGAAGTGGAAAGAGTGGGCAACTTCAAGTTCCTGGGTGTCAATTTTACTGAGGATCTATCCTGTTCCCAACATATTGTTGCAGCTACAAAGAAGGTATAGCAGCGACTATACTTCATTAGGAGTTTGAGATTTGTATGTCACAAAAGGCACTTGCAAATTTTCTACAGGTGTACCATGGAGAGCATTCTATCTGGCTGCATCACCGTCTGGTGTGGGGGGAGGGTGTTACAGCACAGGATCAGAATAAACTGCAGACAGGTGTAAGCTTAGTCAGCTACAACATAGGCACTAGCCACACCAGAACATCTTCAAGGAGCGATGGATCAAAAAGGCAGCATCCATCATTAAGGACCCCATCGCCCAGGTCATGCCTTGTTCTCATTTCTACCATCAGGAAGGAGGTACAGAAACCTGAAGGCACACACTCCATGATTCAAGTCAGGAACAGCTTCTTCCTCTCTGCCATTCAATCTCTGAATGGACATCGAACCCATTAACACTACCTCACTAGTCTTTTATTTTAATTTTTGTATTGCTTATTTAATGAATTGGATGGATGAATGAATTGACTTTACTTCTTACATCCTTCACATACATGAGGAGTAAAAATCTTTATGTTACATCTCCATCTAAATGTACAATGTGCAATCATAGTAGCTCATAATAAACAGAACAGTCAATGTAACATAGAAATACACTCAAATTAGCATGAGAATCAGTCTGATGGCCTGGTGGAAGAAGCTGTCCCGGAACCTGTTGGTCCTGACTTTTATGCTCTGGTACTGTTTCCCGGATGGTATCAGCTGGAATAGATTGTGGTTGGGGTGACTCAGGTCCCCCATATGTGTATATATATATATATACTTATTGCAATTCACGTTTTTTCTATTATCATGTATTGCATTGTACTGCTGTTGCAAAGTTAACAAACTTCATGACATATGCCAGTGATATTAATCCTGATTCTGATTCTGATTCCAATAAGCCTACTATTTGGTACGTTTTTAGATGGTGGGAGAAAACTGGAATACCAGGAGGTAACCCACGAAGTCACGGGGAGAATATGCAAACTCCTTACAGACGTCACTGGGACTGAACTCCAAATTTCAGAAGCCCCGAGTTGGCATGGCACCCATTGTCCGCTTGTTTCATCTCAATTTTGCTCTTTCTGGTTTAATCTGAACCTCGTGCGCAACTCCTAATTCTGTGGTTGGGACGTTGTATCAAATGATAACAGCAAACAGACAATTTAAAAAGTTCGTCTGTTTGGCGAGGTAAGTAGGTGAGTACACTTATTTTTCCTGTTTCATTCCTGTAGAATTAGGTAGCATGCCTGCAGGGTTAGTGCTTCGTTCAGGGTGTCAGATGTGGGAATCCTGGGAGACATCCAGCCTCCCTGATGGCCGCATCTGCACCAGGTGCACTGAGTTGCATCTCCTCAGAGACCGTGTTAGGGATCTGGAGCTGCAGCTTGATGACCTACTGCTTATCAGGGAAAGTGAAGAGGTGATAGACAGGAGCTACAGGGAGGTAGTCATCCCTAGGCTACGGGGGTCAGAAAACTGGGTCACTGTCAAGAGAGGGAAGGGAAATGCCCGGATAGTGGAGAGCACCCCTGTGGCTGTCCCCCTCAGCAACAAATATCTTGTTCTGGATGCTGTTGAGGGGGATGACCTGACAGGGGACGCCCACGGTGACCGGGTCTCTGGCACTGAGCCTGGCGCTGTTGTGCAGGAGAGAAGGAGGGAGAAGAGAAATGCGGTAGTCGTGGGGGATTCCATAGTCAGGGGAACAGACAGGAGATTCTGTGAGCCTGACAGAGATACCCGCATGGTGTGTTGCCTCCCAGGTGCCAGGGTACGGGATGTCTCGGATCGGATCCTGAATATTCTAAAGGGGGAGGGTGAGCAGCCAATTGTCTTGGTACATGTTGGTACCAATGACATAGATAGGACAAAGGAGGAGGTCCTGAAGAGAGATTCCCAGGAGTTAGGAAGGAAGCTGAGAAGCAGGACCTCTAGGGTAGTAATCTCGGGATTGCTACCTGTGTCACGTGCTATCAAGGGCAAGAGTAGTCGGATCAGGCAGATAAATGTGTGGCTGAGAGACTGGTGTAGGGGGCAGGGCTTCAGATTCTTGGATAATTGGGATCTCTTCTGGGGGATGTATGACCTGTTCAAAAAGGACAGGTTACACCTGAACCCGAAGGGGACCAATATCCTGGCGGGAAAGTTTAATAGAGCTGTTAGGGAGGGTTTAAACTAATTTGGCAGGGGGATGGGAACCGGAATGATAGAGCGGAGGAAGGGGAAGACAGAAATAAATCTAAGATAGTGAGCAGTAAAGATGTCAGGAAAGACAGGCAGGTGATGGGGCAAATTTGTAGCCATTGGGATGAGTTGCAGTGCAATAAAGTTGCAGTGAAATCAAAGCAAAAAGTATCAAATACTGGTCTTAAGGTGTTGTACTTAAATGCACGCAGCATAAGGAATAAGGTGGATGATCTTGTTGTACAGCTACAGATTGGCAGGTATGATATTGTGGCCATCACTGAGACCTGGCTAAAGGATGCATGTATCTGGGAGCTGAACGTCCAAGGATACACGGTGTATCGGAAGGATAGGAAGGTAGGCAGAGGGGGAGGCGTGGCTTTATTGGTAAGAAATGATATTAAATCATTAGAAAGAGGTGATATAGGATCGGAAGGTGCAGAATCTTTATGGGTTGAGCTAAGAAATAGCAGGGGTAAAAGGACCCTGATGGCAGCTATTTATAGGCCTCCAAACAGCTGCAGGGATGTGGACTACAAATTACAACTGGAAATAGAAAAGGCTTGTCAGAAGGGCAGTGTTATGATAATTGTGGGGGATTTTAACATGCGAGTAGATTGGGAAAATCAGGTCAGCACTGGACCTCAAGAGAGAGAATTTGTAGAATGTTTGCGAGATGGCTTTTTAGAACAGCTTGTTGTTGAGCCTACTAGGGGATCGGCTGTACTGGATTGGGTATTGTGTATTGAACCGGAGGTGATTGGAGAGATTGAGGTGAAGGAACCCTTAGGCGGCAGTAATCATAACATGATTGAGTTCACTGTGAAATTAGAAAAAGAGAAGCCGAAATCTGATGTGTCGGTATTTCAGTGGAGTAAAGGAAATTACAGTGGCATGAGAGAGGAACTGGCCAAAGTTGACTGGAAAGAGACACTGGCGGGAAAGACAGCAGAGCAGCAGTGGCTGGAGTTTATGTGAGAAATGAGGAATGTGCAAGACAGGTATATTCCAAAAAATAAGAAATTTTCGAGTGGAAAAAGGATGCAACCGTGGTTGACAAGAGAAGTCAAAGCCAAAGTTAAAGCAAAAGAGAGGGCATACAAGGAAGCAAAAATTAGTGGGAAGAGAGAGGCTTAGGAAGTTTTTAAAACCTTACAAAAGGAAACCAAGAAGGTCATTAAGAGAGAAAAGATTAACTATGAAAGGAAGCTAGCAAATAATATTGAAGAGGATACTAAAAGCTTTTTCAAGTATATAAAGAGTAAAAGACAGGTGAGAGTAGATATAGAACCGATAGAAAATGATGCTGGAGAAATTGTAATGAGAGATGAGGAGATGGCACAGGAACTGAACAAGTATTTTGCATCAGTCTTCACTGAGGAAGACAGCAGGATATCGGACACTCAAGGGTGGCAGAGAAGAGAAGTGTGCGCAGTCACAATTACGACAGAGAAAGTACTCAGGAAGCTGAATAGGCTAAAGGTAGATAAATCTCTTGGACCAGATGGAATGCACCCTCGTGTTCTGAAGGAGGTAGCTGTGGAGATTGTGGAGGCATTAGCGATGATCTTTCAAAAGTCGATAGATTCTGGCATGGTTCCGGAGGACTGGAAGATTGCAAATGTCACTCCGCTATTTAAGAAGGGGGCAAGGATGCAAAAAGGAAATTATAGACCTGTTAGCTTGACATCTGTGGTTGGGAAGTTGTTGGAGTCGATTGTCAAGGATGAGGTTACAGAGTACCCGGAGGCATATGACAAGATAGGCAGAACTCAGCATGGATTCCTTAAAGGAAAATCCTGCCTGACAAACCTATTACAATTTTTTGAGGAAATTACCAGTAGGCTAGACAAGGGAGATGCAGTGGATGTTGTATATTTGGATTTTCAGAAGGCCTTTGACAAGGTGCCACACATGAGGCTACTTAACAAGATAAGAGCCCATGGAATTACAGGAAAGTTACATACTTGGATAGAGCGTTGGCTGATTGGCAGGAAACAGAGAGTGGGAATAAAGGGATCCTATTCTGGTTGGCTGCCGGTTACCAGTGGTGTTCCGCAGGGCTCAGTGTTGGGGCCGCTTCTTTTTACATTGTACATCAACGATTTAGGTTATGGAACAGATGGCTTTGTGGCTAAGTTTGCTGACGATACGAAGATAGGTGGAGGGGCCGGTAGTGCTGAGGAAATGGAGAGTCTGCAGAGAGACTTGGATAGATTGGAAGAATGGGCAGAGAAGTGGCAAATGAAGTACAATGTTGGAAAGTGTATGGTTATGCACTTTGGCAGAAAAAATAAACGGGCAGACTATTATTTAAATGGGGAAAGAATTCAAAGTTCTGAGATGCAACGGGACTTGGGAGTCCTCGTACAGGATACCCTTAAAGTTAACCTCCAGGTTGAGTCAGTAGTGAAGAAGGCGAATGCAATGTTGGCATTCATTTCTAGAGGAATAGAGTATAGGAGCAGGAATGTGATGTTGAGGCTCTATAAGGTGCTGGCGAGACCTCACTTGGAGTACTGTGGGCAGTTTTGGTCTCCTTATTTAAGAAAGGATGTGCTGACGTTGGAGAGGGTACAGAGAAGATTCACTAGAATGATTCCGGGAATGAGAGGGTTAACATATGAGGAATGTTTGTCCACTCTTGGACTGAATTCTTTGGAGTTTAGAAGAATGAGGGGAGACCTCATAGAAACATTTTGAATGTTAAAAGGCCTGGAGAGATTGGATGTGGTAAAGTTGTTTCCCATGATGGGGGAGTCTAGTACGAGAGGGCATGACTTAAGGATTGAAGGGCACCCTTTCAGAACAGAAATGCGAAGAAATTTTTTTAATCAGAGGGTGGTGAACCTATGGAATTTGTTGCCACGGGCAGCAGTGGAGGCCAAGTCACTGGGTGTATTTAAGGCAGAGATTAATAGGTATCTGAGTAGCCAGGGCATCAAAGGTTATGGTGAGAAGGCAGGGGAGTGGGACTAAATAGGAGAAAATGGATCAGCTCATGATAAAATGGCAGAGCAGACTCGATGGGCCGAATGGCCTACTTCTGCTCCTTTGTCTTATGGTCTTATGGTCTTATGGTCTAACACAAACATCAATAACAAAATAAAAGGCTATTTGAAAGTTCTTTTTATTGCCATTCAAAGAATAGCTCTCTTAATGCTTGCAGCTTGAATTTATTTTTCGGCATTTCAAAAGCTCTGCATACATCTGCTGACAGGACTGGCAGTTTGTCCTGCTCCCAGGAAATGTAGAACACTAAGCAGTTCAACACTGCCAGTCTGAGAGACAACAGGGTGTCAAGTGGCACAGAGAAGGTGTGAAAAGCATTCAGACACAAAACAAATACTGCTCGGAGGTCACTTCTCCTCCCCAGGGCAAGCTCGCAAGATTGACTGGCTGTGCTTGTCTTCCTTTGAGCAGTTTCCCGCAGTTACCATTGCATTGTAAATTGCTGCCTAGTATTTGGGTTGTATTACCTCACTGACAAATAGACAGGCTGTAACTACTAGAGATGTCATGTCTGAAATACCCAGGGTATATTATTAAAAATAAGGCTTTACTTAAGATTTTCACATAAACGTATCAATATGCTTCTGTTTCTAACCCTATCTGGTTACAGCAATGGACTGATTAAATTAGGGTAGCACGATTTTGTTACGGTTAGCGTAACGCTACAACCTGGGTTCAATTCTGCTGCTGTCTGTAAGGATGTTCTCCCCAAGACCATGTGGGCTTCCTCCAGGTGCTCCAGCTCCTTCTCACATTCCAATGACCTAAGGGTTAGTAAGTTAATTGGCCACAATGAGTGTAACCGCATTCATCAGGCAGGAAGGGCATGCTATCGGGCTGCATTTCTAAGTAAATGAAGAAACCATATTTTATGTTGGCATCAATGAATCCATAGGGAAATGCCCACTGTAGAACCGGTGTTGCATTCCCAAGCTCAGTTCCTGCCCCACATTGAAGACAATCATCTATACCTCCAATTAAAGATAGAAACTGTAATACTGAGAAGGCCAATGCATCTACATAGTGCCTTTCTTCCATGCAGAACTTCATCTTGATTATCATACCTGAGGTTCATAATGTGACTCCTGCTTAGGAGAACCTCAGGAAAGGACAGCAACATCTTTCATTTATAAAGCACCTTAACATAGAAACATAGAAAATAGATGCAGGAGTAGGCCATTCGGCCCTTCGAGCCTGCACCGCCATTTATTATGATCATGGCTGATCATCCAACTCAGAACCCTGCCCCAGCCTTCCCTCCATACCCCCTGATCCCCGTAGCCACAAGGGCCATATCTAACTCCCTCTTAAATACAGCCAATGAACTGGCCTCAACTGTTTCCTGTGGCAGAAAATTCCACAGATTCACCACTCTCTGTGTGAAGAAGTTTTTCCTAATCTCGGTCCTGAAAGGCATCCCCTTTATCCTCAAACTGTGACCCCTTGTTCTGGAAAATGTAAAATTTTTCCAAGCCTTTTATGGAATGTAATCATGCGAAGATAGAGAAAGGCTGTTCCTATTAGAGGATGAGTCATTGGTCAGCGATTATTAATTTTTCTTTTTTTTGGCATCGAATCGAGGTGAATGTGAGGAAAATTGTTTTCTCTGTAGTAAGTAATTATGATAAAGTTTTTTTCTTAAAGATTAGCTTTGTTTATCACATTTACATTGAAACACAAGGTGAAATGTGTCATTTGCATCAAATCAAATCAGCAAGGATCTGTTGAGGGCAGCCTGCAAATTACACCATGTTCTGGCACCAACTTAGCATGCCCACAACGTACCAACCCTAACCATCCGACTCTGGAATATGGGAGGAAACCGGAGCACTCAGAGGAAACCCACATGGTCACAGGGAAAAAGTACAAAACTCTTTACAGGCAGTGGCAGGAATTGAACCCTAATCATTGATCACTGGTGCTGTAAAGCAATTGTGTTAACCACTACACTACCATGCCCCTCTGCAGGAAGGGATTGTGAAAATAGATTCCGTCAGTATCTTCAAGGGGGATGGAAAGGGACTTTCTCTACCTCAGTATAGCAACCCTATGTCCACCTCGAACTAAAATGGATATTTTTTTTCAAATTGTGTTTTTTATTGTATAATTTATGTTTTTCTTGTGTCTGATGTATGTGTCCGTGATTCTGCTGGAAGTAAGTTTTTCACAGCATCTTCGTCTCCATGTAATTGCGTATATGACAATCAACTTGACTTTCACCTTGACTCACCCATCCCTTGTGCAGTTGTGACAGACCTCATCAGTCTTCCCAAAACCCACAGAAATGAAGTGGAAACAAGTCATCCTCAACCATGAGAGCCTGCCTAAGAAATAACACAGCAAACTCAGTGAGGTACATGCAGCAAGCTTTGACAAGTGATTGGATTATCTGTTGCGTGAAACTAGCTGAGGTATTACCATTGCAGAGAGTAGAATCGGATATGGAAAAGGTATGTGCATGTGGAAAAAGGCAGCACTGAAAACACAGCGTGCGGTCTTCACTTTTGGAATCTGGAGTGGGACTTGAATCTATAACGTTTTATACAAACATCAGTTTTAATCCAGCATTTATTTATTTTTATTATTTATTTATTTATTTGTTGGTGTGTTTATTTATTTACGTGTTTGTTTATTTATCTGCCTATTCTTGTTTTATTTGTGCAATTTGTCTTCTTTTGCACATTAGTTTGTCAGTCTTTGTGCATCAGTTGCCTTCATTGTTCCTGTTATATTTCTGTGAATGCCTGCACAAAAACAAATCTCAGGGTAGCATACGGTGACATGTAAGTACTTAGATAATAAATTTACTTTGACAACTTTTCAGCTGGATATCCAGAATGCTGTCCACTGAATCACAGCCAACATCAAAGGACAGACGCAAACAGTTCCTCTGACACAAAATAGGAAACTTTGCTTTTCCTCCAAAATAACCAAACAACATTTTG
This sequence comes from Mobula hypostoma, assembly GCF_963921235.1. NCBI lineage: Eukaryota > Metazoa > Chordata > Chondrichthyes > Myliobatiformes > Myliobatidae > Mobula > Mobula hypostoma. The sequence goes on from NC_086120.1 coordinate 33,211,686, forward strand.
TTTGCCTTGGATTTCTGGCTCCTCGTTTTACTAAGTCAGTCCTGACTATTGTTGGCTTTCAACTCTTGCTTTCTTTCAAACAAAAGAACAATAAACTGATTTATGGTCCAATTAATAAATGTTTTCCTTTGGCCCAGAAAGCAATGTGCAGTCTGCTTATGGAGGTCCACATGCATCTGCCTTGGCCTGTAATTTGCTTTGGCACTTATTGGTTACATGGATTGCTGCTCAGAAAAGGAGATACTTGATACTTTACATCATTTCGTAATTGCACAGTTCCTTGTTCCTGTTCCATACGCCTGCTTCAGTAAAACTGTTCAAACTCGCCAATTAACTGCATGAAATCTTTATTTGTTTCTTGTGGAAGTAATTAAGTTGCGAGGTAAAATTATTCAGATGTGAGTTTTCTAATTTTGCTACAGGAGGATGAGAAAACAAATTGTTTGTTTGAAATGCAACCAGGATCCATCCTAAGGAAACAAATAAATACATACCAGGCTTTCTTTTATGGGAATGAATTCAAGGTATTAACTTTCCATTCATTTTGAAAGAATTTAATGAGCATATGTTGAGATAGAGTTAATTCTCATCTTGGAGCAGGGTTACAGATGGAAATAATAACCATGGGCCAATCTAGATTAAAGAGCAGTCTCTACTTAAAACAAGAAAGCAAGAATGATTTTGATTAGCTTGGCATATTCTTGCAGAAGTAAATGAAAGTTTGTGCTTTATGTGTAGATTTTACTGAATTTTTAATGGTTGTGTTGTTTTTCATTTTTTTTTAATCTTCTTTTCGTGGCCCCTCTTACCTTACCTGGGATCTGAGCTCAAAGAAAACTGATTTCTGATTGGCTGTTTGCTGAACTTGCCCAGAAACTCAGCTACAATTCAGACAAATGTTTATTCAATGCTAGGATCACCTATCCAGAAATACGGACTCTCAAATGTGGCTTTTCCTTCCCTAACCAACTGTGAAATGGGGTCAGCTTTGGTGCCCCATTGTAAATGCATTGATGTAGCGCCAACAAGCAGAGGGCATTGGTTTCTGTATAACAGAGATGGTGTGCTAGAAATTTTACTGGGCAGCCTACACCAGTTTGGTAGTAAGCTCCAAGCTTCCAATGTTCTCACGATACTCAAGTCAACTTATGTGGTGAAATTCACTGAACTGGGTCAAGAAGAGAGGATTCTTGATGTGGGGATGATTCTGGGAGAGGGCTAGTGTTATGAAAGGGGTGGAAGAGATGTAAGAGGCTATGACCAGAGGGCACACGCTCAAAGAAGACCCTTTAGAATAGAGATGAGGAGGAATCTCCGAACTCAGAGGGAGGTGAATCTGTGGAATTCATTGCCATAGATGCCTGTGGAGGCCAAGTCATTGGGTATATTTAAAACGGAGGTTGATAGGTTCCTGATTAGTAAGTGTGTCAAAGGTTACAGGGAGAAGGCAGAAAAATGGGGTTGAGAGGGATAATAAATCAGCCATGATGGAATGGTGTAGTAGACTTGATGGGCTGAATAGCTTAATTCTACTCCTACATCCTATGATCATATAAGGCTACTGAGGAGAGAACGTCAAGGAGAAGTTTAGAAAGAGTTTTCGATCAATTTAAATCAATATATTCAAATGCACAGACACTTGAAAAGAATAATTTGCAGAGCTACGGGGTAAGTCATGAATAGGTCAGACAGAATTAACCTAAAAGGAGCTGGCATAGATTCAATGGTTCTCCATCAACAACTCTACCCCTGTGCCTCAGTCTCTGCTAGTGTGGTAACACTGAAACATTGTACCATTCTTCTAATGCCTTTACGTACAGTACAATTGATTACGTCTATCCTATAGTGGTCAGCACAGAGCATCTTGCTATCCCTGACATGGGTGATCCTGTGTGGTCATTTCCCAAGCGGACTATCAAAGACATCATCAACACCAGATCTCACAAACAAGCACTTGGGTGGCAGTAAGAAAGGCCCTACATATCGGGCCCTTCCTGCACAGTCAAAGTCTAACTCCTATCTTCTGCTGCCCTCGAGGACGAGATGAGTGTCCACCTCATTGTCCACTGTTCAATTTGCCAAGAAAGTCTGGAAAAGGACACAATCATCCTTGTCAAGTTTCACCCAAAGCAACTGCACACCAGAGGACTCTGTGATCGATGGGCTGCATTCAGAGAAATGTTACATACTGAGGCAAACATCCTCTGCTGCTGGAGGATCGTTAACTTGGATATCCAGCATCTGCACAATCTCTTGTGTTTAGTCTAGAGCAGACATCCCATCCAGCAAAAACTCATTTCAGGGAGGTAGCACCATCAGTTTGCGGGAGACTTCTGGGAGAGGTGGGATGTCTGCAATAGAGTAGCTCCTTAGCAGCTAGCCAGCTAGTTTAAATAATGTTAGCTATGCTAATGAACGAATGACACCTGTTAAACTCACCTCAACACGTATTTTACAGTCTTAACCCACCATGGGCAATGGAAAAGTCACTGTTGCAAACAGTGCAGCGAGCAACACTGTTATTATTTTGACCCCTATTAGGCAGGAGTACACTTTAGGGTAGTCTGGGGTGACGTACGTTTTACATTTTTTTTGGAACACTCTGCCATGGCGCACTCTCTCTCTCTCTCTCTCTCATGGTCGCTCGCGCGCTCTCACTTGCTTTCTCTTGCTCTTTCTCTCGCTCGCGTGCACTCGCTTGCTTTCTCTCGCTCGCTTGCTTGCTCTCGCTCTTTCTCATGCACGCGCGCTCTCTCTCCTGGTCGCTCTCATGCTCTCTCTTGCTTTCTCTCGCTCGCTCTCAAAAAAATTGATTTCCGTGATATTGTATATAATTTGCGGGCATCAGGGAGCCACTATTCATATGCAGGAGACTCCTGGAACTTCCAGGAGAGGTGGGATGTCTGCTAGAGTTCTGCTGCTCCTGAACTCTGGATCCTGTGTAAGTCTCTAAAACAGTTTATGGTGTTCTTGATGCATTGTAAAGTATTGAATTGACGTCAGAATGAACCCAGACAAAGACATGCACCGATTCTTGTTAATGAAAATAGCTAATCAGCCAATCATGTGGCAGCAACTCAATGCATAAAAGCATGCAGACATGGCCAAGAGGTTCAGTTGCTGTTCAGACCAAATACCAGAATGGGGAAGAAATGTGATCTAAGTGACTTTGACCGTGGAATGATTGTTAGTGCCAGATGGGGTGGTTTGAGTATCTCAGGAACTGCTGATCTCATGGGATTTTCACGTACAATGGACTCTAGAGTTTACTGAAAATGGTGCAATAAACAAAAACGAACAAGTGAGTGGGAGTTCCATGGGTGAGAGATGTCAGAGGAGAATGGCCAGACTGGTTCAAGCTGACAGGAAGGCGACAGTAACTCAAAATAAGCACACGCTACAACAGTGTTGTGAAGAAGAGCATCGCTGAACTTTGAAGTGGATGAGCTACAGCAGCAGAAGATCATGAATATACACTCAAAGGCCACTTTATTATGTGCAAAAGATACTTAATTAAGCAGCCACTAAATGTATTATGAATAAAGTATGCTTTTGAAATAAAAGAAGTTACAATCCCAAAAATCAGTTGCAAGGTGAAGGAAGTTGATCAGTGAGACACAGCTATCAATGAAAGTCATCGACCTGAAATGTTTTTCTTTCTTCCAATGCTCGCTGACCTGTTCAGGTATTTTCTCCATTGTCCATTTTTATTTCACATTTCCACAGCCTGCAGTTTATCTTGCTTTTCAATCTCTTCTACCGCCTGCTTCACTAACTATCCAAACTGAATTTTGGTTCCCACTCCCCAATCCTTATACCATGCCCTAAACAATCAGTAACTAACTACAGCCCCTCTCCATAGCATCTATGTAAAATGACTGGAGATCTGGAAATAGGAAAACTCAATAACCTTAAATGACCAAAAAAAAGCCGTTGAGAAGAAAGTAAATTAATTGCTTTAACTCAGAGTGTTTTGTTTGGTTCTGATGATTGTTGGTGATGGAATTGAAAATGTGCTGCTGTCTCCAAATCAACCCCTCCCCCTTTTATCTTCTTCTCTTCTCTGTCATCAATAAATGCTCTATGCTGCTCGGCTGATTCACACTTCATGGCACCAACTATTGACCGGTCAGAAAATTGGCTTTGCAATCCAGTTCCATTAGTACTTTGAACCGCTAAGTAATGCTGCTTTGGTCATTACTGTAAGATAAGTTCCACTTTGGGAGAGTTAAGTACCTCCAAGCAAGTTACCCATTAAAATCCTTACAAGTAAATATCAGTACTTAGCTTGTCTCCGAAGTTAAATTTAATGTGGCAGAGTCTGAATAAATGCCTTGTTAATGGAAATTCTGGCCCAAGTATTGCACTTGATGGACTCTGTGCCAGTTGACTAATGTACATTATGGAGCCGATGAAGATATCCATTGTAGCTGAAATTGGTATATGCTTTGAATTTTCTCTTGGGAGATGGATATTAAATAACGACTAAGCAGGTTAGTGCTGTTCCAAATTAAAAACTATGCTCTGGATTTTGCAACTATATTAATTACTGTCAACATTCCCTGCCACTTTGCCGATGGTTATTTCTGTGAACACACGGATGTTTCCAAAATTCACAATACCAAACCCAATTCTGGGGGAGCGTTTCAGGTGCTCTTCGCAAGAATATTGGTGGAAACACTCAGCAGACCAGACAGCATCTGTGGAAAGAGAAACCATGGGAAGATTTCACATTGAAGATCCTTTGTCTGAATTGTGAAAGAGAGAAAACATGGTAGTTTAAGGAGGGAAGGATGAATAGGATAAGGGGAACACAAACTGCTGGAGGAACTCAGCTGATCAGGCAGCATCTCCACAGAGGAATAAACAATCGACATTTCAGGCTGAAGGTTCTCGACCCAAAATGACGCTACCTGATCTGCCGAGTTCCTCCAACACTTTGTGCTCTGCAGATGCTAGATTACCAGCATCTGCAGAATCTCTTGTGAACAAGATAAGGGGAATGCCTCCGGTAAGGTGAACCCAGCTTGACATGATGAATCAGAGTCAGGTTTGATATCACCGGCACATGTCATGAAATTTGTTGTCTTTGCAATCGCAGTACAATGCAATACATAATAATAGAGAAAAAATGTGAATTACAGTAAATATATGTATGTATTAACTAGTTAAATAAATCAGTAGTGCAAAAATAGAAATAAAAAAAGTAGTGACGTAGTGTTCATGGGTTCAATTTCCATTCACAAATCGGATGACCGAGGAGAAAAAGTTTTTCCTGAATCATTGAGGGTATGTGTTCACGCTTCTGTACCTCCTTCCTGATGGTAATGATGAAAACCTGGATGATGTCATAGTCATAGTCATACTTTATTGATCCCGGGGGAAATTGGTTTTCGTTACAGTTGCACCATAAATAATAAATAGTAATAAAACCATAAATAGTTAAATAGTAATATGTAAATTATGCCAGGAAATAAGTCCAGGACCAGCCTATTGGCTCAGGGTGTCTAATCCTCCAAGGGAGGAGTTGTAAAGTTTGATGGTCACAGGCAGGAATGACTTCCTATGATGCTCTGTGTTGCATCTCGGTGGAATGAGTCTCTGGCTGAATGTACTCCTGTGCCCAACCAGTACACTATGTAGTGGATGGGAGACATTGTCCAAGATGGCATGAAACTTAGACAGCATCCTCTTTTCAGACACCACCGTCAGAGAGTCCAGTTCCATCCCCACAACATCACTGGCCTTACAAATGAGTTTGTTGATTCTGTTGGTGTCTGCCACCCTCAGCCTGCTGCCCCAGCACACAACAGCAAACATGATCGCACAGGCTACCACAGACTCGTAGAACATCCTCAGCATCGTCCGGCAAATGTTAAAGGACCTCAGTCTCCTCAGGAAATACAGACGGTAACAATGAAAACCTGGATGATGGGGATCCTTAATGATGGATACCGCCTTTTTGAGGATGTCCTGGATACTACAAAGGCTAGTGCTCATGATGGAGCTGACTAAGTTTACAAATCTCTGCAGCTTACTTCTATCCTGTGCAATAGCTCCACCCCCCCCCCACTCCCCATACCAGATGGAAATACAGCCGACTAGAATGCTCTCCACGGTACATCTGTAAAAATTTTAGAGTGTTTTTGGAGACATACCAGATCTCCTCAAACTCCTAATGAAATATAGCCACAGATGTGCCTTTTTTGTGGCTACAGTGATATGTTGGGTCCAGGTTAGATCCTCAGAGATAATGGAACCCAGGAAGTTGAAATTGCTCACTCTTTCCACTTCTGATCTCTCTATGATGACTGGTATGTGTTTTGTCTTGCCTTTTCTGAATTCCACAATCAATTCATTGGTTTTACTGACACTGAGTGCAAGGTTATTGCTATGTCACCACTTAAATAGCTGATATAGCTCACTTCTGTACCTCCTCTCATCACCATCTGAAATTCTGTCAACAATGGTTGTATCATCAACAGATTTATAGATGGCTTTTGAGCTGTGCCTAGCCATACAGGCATGGGTTGTAGAGGGAATAGAGTAGTCGGCAAAGTACACATCTCTGAGGTGCGCCAACGTTGATTGTCAGCAAAGTGGAGATGTTGTATCCGATCCATACAGATTGTGGTCTACTGGTTAGGAAATGGAGCATCCAGTGAAGTGAGAGAGAAGACAATTAAAGGAACGCTTAAAAGCAGTGAAATACAAAATGCCAAGAAAATCATTCCACAACGATATAGAAGCAAAATCCAATTGGATGCCCTAAAATGGAACTGTAGAAGAAAGTGGATGACCAGAACTTTTTGATTCAGTATTGCGTCCCGTTGGCTACAATATGCCAAGAGAGAAGATGAGAAATAGAAAATAAATGAAAATATTAGTGATCTGCAGGATTGTGTGTAATGGACTTTTTGGAAGGAACATTACCAGGTCCCTTGCTTTTCATGACTTGGTCTTAAATGTAAAAGCTCTCTTGAGGTTGTAGCAACTTCCCAACATTTTGGGCATGAGTTTTATATATTCCTCCCTAATGTCCTTTTATAAGCTTCATTATTTTCAATGGCATCTTTCCTTTTTATTATTGCGTTTTAAGAAGTAATTTCCAAGTTTTGTATGTGACACAAAAGTCACAAATAAAGCTCTTCGACTCCTCGGCATTTGGAGAGCTCCTTCCAGCCTTGGTTATCCCACCTTCCTTTTTCTCTTAATGAACCACAACGAATGTACATATCTTGTAGGTATCTTCGGACAGGTTTACTGCTAGTATTTCATAGGGTTAAATATCGTTTACTTCATAAATGCTCTAATTTTGCTCATCAGTCTTTGTCATTCTTTCTGCTTTTCCAGCAGTCTCTCCTCAAAGTTCAAAGTAAATTTTACTATCAAAGTACATATATATCACCATATACACCCCTGAGATTTGTTTTCTTTGGACATATTCAATAAATCTATAGAATAATAACCATTACAGAATCAACTGCATCCAACTAGGATGTTCAACCAGAGTCCAGAAGACAACAAATTGTGCAAATACACAACAATTGTAGGCTGTATCTCAGATAATGATGAGTTTGAGTACAGAGAGAAAATTAAGAACCTGGTGGCATGGTGCGAAGACAATAACCTATCCCTCAACGTCAGCAAGACGAAGGAATTGGTTGTTGACTTCAGAAGGAGTAGCGGACCACACGACCCAATTTACATTGGTGGTGCACAAGTGGAACAGGTCAAAAATTTTAAGTTCCTTGGGGTCAATATCACAAATGACCTGACTTGGTCCAACCAAGCAGAGTTCACTGCCAAGGAGGCCCACCAGTGCCTTTACTTCCTGAGGAAACTAAAGAAATTTGGCCTGTCCCCTAAAACCCTCACTATTTTTATAGATGCACCATAGAAAGCATTCTCCTAGGGTGCATCACAACCTGGTATGGAAGTTGTCCTGTCCAAGACCGAAAGAAGCTGCAGAAGATCGTGAACACGGCGCAGCACATCACACAAACCAATCTTCCGTCCGTGGACTCACTTTACACCGCACGCTGTTGGAGCAGTGCTGCCAGGATAATCAAGGACACGAACCACCCAGCCAACACACTTTTCGTCCCTCTTCCCTCCGGGAGAAGGTTCAGGAGCTTGAAGACTCGTATGGCCAGATTTGGGAACAGCTTCTTTCCAACTGTGATAAGACTGCTGAACGCATCCTGACGCGGATCTGGGCCGTACCCTCCAAATATCCGGACCTGCCTCTCGGTTTTTTTGCACTACCTTACTTCCCATTTTTCAATTTTCTATTTATGATTTATAATTTAAATTTTTAATATTTACTAATCTTAACTATTTTTAATATTTAATATTTGTAATCCAGGGAGTGCGAAGCGCAGAATCAAATATCGCTGTGATGGTTGTACGTTCTAGTACCAATTGCTTGGCAACAATAAAGTATAAAGTATAAAAGTATAATACAAAAAGAAAAAAAATAATAATAATTTAGAAAATGAGATGAAGAGTCCTTGAAAGTAATTCCATTGGTTGAGGGAACATTTCAGTGATGGGGCAAGTGAAGTAGAGTGAAATTATCCCCTTTGGTTCAAGAGCCTGATGGTTGAGAGGTAGTAACTCTTCCTGAACCTGAGGCTCTTGCACTTTCTTCCTAATGGCAGCAGCAAGAAGAGAACATGTTCTGGATGGAGGGGGTCCACTGATGATGAATGCTGTTTTCCTGTGACAGCGTTTCCTCCTCTCTGTTTTGAAGTGTACTATTATCAGATTCTTTTGGGAATATTGGCATTTATGTTTTAAAGAGTAAAATGCTGGATCCCAAATGAATAGAAAATTAACACATGTATGTCCTAGACCTGGCTGAATGTTAGGAATTGAGAGGTTCATATGACCTAATATAATGAATTATCTTTGTTGAAGAACATGGACTGTACATTAATTGTAGGGTTAACTCCCAGCCATCCAGACTATGCACTTTTCTCTTTGATGCCATTGGAAAGGAGTATAGGAGCTTCAAGTCCCATACCATCAGGTTCAGGAACAGTCATAATGCTGCCATTGGGAAGGAGGTATAGAGCCATAGTTCCCACACTATTAGGTTCAGGAACAGGCTTCTGAACCAGCACGGATAACTTCACTCACCTCAATACTGAACTGATTCCCCAATCTATGGAGTCACTTTCAGGAACTCTACAACTCTTGTTTTCAGTATTATTTATCCATCTATCCACCTGGATATTCCGGATCTTGAACCAGTTGGGATAACGTCACTCAACTTCACTTGCTCCAACACTGAAGCATTCCCACAACCAATGTACTCACTTTCAAGTACTCTTCATCTCAATATTTATTGCTTATTCGTATCTTTTTTGTACTTGCACAGTTTGTTAATCTTTTGCCCATTGGTTCTTTGTCCATCCTGTTGGGTCAGTCTTTCATTGATTCTATTGTGCTTCTTGGATTTACTGTGCATGCTGTCAAGTAAACAAGTCTCAGGGTCGTACATGGTGACATGCATGTACTTTGATAATAAATTTACTTTGAACTTTGAAGTGTTCTATCTCAAGTCTACATTGATCCTCATTAGAACAGAACTGCATGCCACAGACAAATCAGTCAGAGTAGGAATGGAATGGAGAATAAAAGTACCAGTCAACTGAAAGATCAAGATTCCCCCTGCAAACTGAATGTAGGTCTTCAGGGAGGAGAACGGTCTGTGACAAATGCTCGCTACTATGCTCAGATTCATATTACCTCGTCAGTTCTGGGTCTATGTAGCTACATCCCTTTATCTTCATGCACAATTACCTTGATGGTAAACCTGTTTACAGTACAGGATTTAATCCAAGACATTTTCCATATATATCACATCAATCGTATTTCCTGTGTTAATTCCCAATACTTTATCACATACTAGTTGCTTTACAAAAAAAGAATATTCTGGCTTTCACCTATCAATATGCACTGTGGAAGCTATAAACAAATTCTGTCCCTGGGTATTGTTTCACAGAGGTTTAAATACGCCATCCTAAAGCCCTGGTAACTATTTCCTCTCAGACTGCGTTCTTCATAAATGTTTCACATGTTAGATTATGCAGTGGAACCATTCTCTGTGCCAGTTCCAGACACAGTACACCTCCCCTGTAATAGATGCAGGCTCAAACTGCTTTAAATTGTGTAAGGTAGCTTAAACGGGAGCCACCCCTTTCCCAATACTGGCCCCCTGTTGGTTAGCAGTGAATGATACTAGCTGGGCACAGCAAGTAGCCAGGAGCAAGTTGTGTTCCTCTTGTGTTCATGCATGGGCAAGAGTTAATCAGGCATTGTAAGCTCTGAGTCTGTTTACTACATCTATTGAATTTGGCAGCGTGGGTTTCAGTTCTCTTCTTCATCCCGAATATAGGATGAATGTTTAGATAAGATTTTTTGGACGTGCAGCAACGTTAATATAATCTCTGGGGTATGAAATTTGAGTTAAATCAAATCTAAAACTTGCATTGATACTAGAGAAGGAAATGATTACAGATCATAGTGCAACTTGCAGAACGACCCTTCACAAGAAGACCCATTGTGTTCCAACACCTTGGGGAAACAAATAATTCTAATTTTAATTTGTACTCCTTCCCCTCTTTCCAACTTCTTATTCTGCTTCCTCCCTCTTCCTTTCCAGCCCTGATGAAGGGTGTCTTGAAACATTGACTGTATATTCCTCTCCTGACCTGCTGAGTTCCTCCGGCATCTTGTGGGTAATGCTCTGGATTCCCAGCATCTGCAGAATCTCTTATGCTTGTCTTTCTAATTACGTACAAGGTAGTATGCAACAGAAACTTTATTCTGGAGATGCAGCACTTGAAAAAGTGAAACTTCACTGTGACAGTAAAAGAACAATATGTTTATATAGGTAATGAGTCTTTGGGCTCTGAGACTTTCAGAGCACCTAAATTGGTTAATTGTTGTTTAATAAGAGTTGTTAATTGTTTTCATTTCTTTGTGTTTTTCTCGTGGAACTTGCTCTTTGTAAACACAAAATAATCTGCAGATGCTGTAAAAGATCAAAGCAACACTTTCAGTAAACTGGATGAATGCGGTCTCCTGGTGCTTTTTTGTTTAAACTTGTCAAGTTTATATCAATAAACTGGAGGAGGAGGAGAAGATGGCGGCACGACGCTGCTTGCGCGACCGCTCCGGTGAATGATATCTGTAATCTGTCCAGTAGGGTGCCGTGCACAATCCTGATTTGATGGAGACAGACGTGAGAGAACAGAGGAACATCTGGAGAAACTTCTGAAATGCCTCTTTCGCTGCCGCTGTTGTTGTGTGATCCAGAATCTCTGGAGGGGAAGGCCCCGAGTCCTTGGCTTTGCTTGTCCGGGACGGGATCGAAGCGTTCTGCAGAGACGGTGCTCGGTGCTCGATGTCGAAGAGCTGGTCGGAGGCTCGAAGTTTTCGGACGGACTCAGAGTCGTCTGTGGTCGGGTGCTTCCAATGCATTGACAGTTGTCGGTGCCTGGAAGTTTACGGCAGAGAGAGTTTCTCCCTTCTGCCGCCTGCTATCGGGGATTATCGGGAGTTGATTGGAACTTTGAGACTTTTTTTTTAACCATTCCCATGGTCTGCTCTTTATCAAATTATGGTATTGCTTTGCACTGCTGTAACTATATGTTATAATTATGTGGTCTTGTCAATGTTAGTCTTTGGATTGTCTTGTTTTTTTTGTGATATCACTCTGGAGGAACATTGTATCATTTCTTAATGCATGCGTGCATTTCTAAATGACAATAAACGAGGACTGAGTGTCCTCATAATCTAATAAATTCAGGGATTCTGTGCTACTGGTATTATTTAATCGGATGCCCATTTAGCACTAATCGCAGGGTCCTAGTTTTGAGAATGCAATGTCTCATCGTGTGGCTTGGCTGAAGCACTGATGTTCTGTTGGAGTTCTTATGGATAAATTCTGGGCATCATCCTTACAATGGAGTCTGTCTTCCCTCCGCACTTGGGTTCCGACACTGGCAGCGCATGTCGTGACAGTGCCACTCCTGAGCACTCCCCAGTGATCCCATGCTGTAAGGTTGCTCGTTAAGGCCAGTTAGTCTGGTTAGGATCTCAGTTGCTATGGGGGCCGATTGCTGCTTCAACTACGATTTATTTTTGTTGCATATGCTAAGCGCTGGGTGTAGTATGACATTGGTGTTGAAATCTGTGCTTGCAAGGTGGTTCCACTTCAGATGTGTTCAACACCCGTACATTATCACACTGCAGTTTTACTGCACACAGTGGAGAACACGTTTTTATCTGAGTTGGCTAATCTTAAGCAAGAAGGAAGCAGGTGCGATCCCAGTGGTCACAGTACCATCATATGCTGAGGTGCGGGGGGAGCAAAACTTCCCAAAGTTTCCTCTCCAGCTGGGCAGCAGCGATTCCTGCAGGAGATCATGAAATGCAGACAACAGATGAAGGCACAGTCACACTTGGCTGTAATGTTGTGCATGGTCGAATGGCCGACACACACTAAGTGACTGAAGAAGCCTGCCATAAAACTGGTGGGAATATAACGGAAGAGCTGTGAATTAGATTGGAACCCAGGCTTAGATATTCATACCTAATCAATCGCATCTTAGTGTGTCATGTGGACGCACCAGTGCTCTGCACTTTGTTTTCTGCCTTCAAATCAAACTTTGGAACAGAAACAGAACTTAGAACATAGAACATCACAGTAAAGTATACACACTTCGGCCCATAACGTTGTGCCGACCTTTCTACCAAATCTAACCCTTGACTCTCATATAGTCCTCCATTTTTCTATCGTTCATGTGCCTATCTAAGAGATTCTCAAATGCCTCTAAAGCAGGGTTTTCCAACTTGGGGTCCGCATAAAAAAGGTTGTGAACCCCTGCCCTAACGTATCTGCCTCTCCACCACCCTGACACCATTCTGAACTTACCTCTGACAGCACCACCCCTCCTCCCATACTTTCCCCCAATCAGTTTAAAATTATGCTCCCTTGTATTAGCTATTTTTGCCCCGGGGAAAAGTCTCTGTCTGTCCACTCTATCTACACCTCTTATCATCTTGTACACCTCTATTAAGTCACTTCTCATTGTCCTTTGCTCCTAAGCGAAAAGTCCTAGCTCACTCAACCTATTTTCATACAACATGCTCACTAGTCAAGGTAGCTTCCTGGTAAATCTCCTTTGCACCCTCTCTTTCACTTCTGCATCCTTCCTATAATGGGCAACCAGAACTGAATACCATATTCCAAGTGTGGTCAAACCAGGGTTTTGTAGAACAGCATTACCTTGTGGCTCTTGAACTTAATCCCCTGATTAATGAAGGCCAACACATCATATGCTTTCTTAACAACCCCATCAACCTGTGTGACAACTTTGAGAGATCTATGGTGAAAACATTTTCCAGGGTCGGTGGAAAATGTTGGAAATATTTGACAGGACAAAGGGTTTCTGTAGAAGGAGAGAAAGAGTTAACCTTTTGAGTCCATGACCTGTCAGCTGAATAAATCAGATTTGTTTTGTGTTTGTTTTAAATGCAGTGGCGCAACAAATCTGGAGAAACAAACTCCACTCTCACTATGTCAACCCAGGAATCTCAGTTGTTCCTTGCTACAGTACTGGAGTCCTATTGTATAGAGAGCTTGGACCTACAAATCCTGAATCACAGTCTGGAAGCAGTTATGTGAAGCACCAACATTGTGCGATGTCTCTCAGATACTGTCCAACATTGGACTAGGAAGACGTAGATGCAGTGGGTCAATAACTGTTTAGCTATTGACCCACCACACACAAATCAGTTGTGCTAAAGGCTCTGTCATACCCGTGGCCAGGAGGAGAGAAGTGAAGTGGGGATAAGTAGAAGGTGCCCAAGGCGTCAGTGGTCTTGATCTTCTTGCGGGGTGAAGGGAGAACAAAATAGATTGGAAATGCTCAGGCAATATTGGGAGAAAATGAAGATTAATACCCACAAAATATACAGAAAATTTAGCAGGTCAGGCAGCAACTATGGAAGAGGTCAGCAGGTCAGGAGAGGAATAAACAGATAATGTTTCGGGCTGAGACCCTTCATCTGGACTGGAAAGAATCGAGGAAGAAGCCACTCCTTCCCCTCTCCCCACCTTCTTATTCTAGCTTCTTCTCCCTTCCTTTCCAGTCCTGATGGAGGGTCTCAGTCCAAGATATTGACTGTTTACTCCTTTCTATGGTGCATCCTGACTTGCTGAGTTCCTCCAGTATTTAGTGCGTGCTGCTCTAGGTTGCCACCATCTGCAGAATATCTTGTGTAAATGAAAATAAAACTGGGAACGTAGCTGGGTTGAAGTTGGGGAGGTCATTTGGAGACTAGGTGACAATTACAAGATTTCACAGAGAATGAAGCAGATGTGCGGTGCTCAGGATTGCGTTTAGATATTTAAAAAAATACCATCAGCAAGTAGGGAGGTAATTTTCTTACTTAGGTCAATGTGTCCCACATTGGCACTATGGCAGTGAGACATCCCAGGACAAGTCTGTACAAGATTCTCTACAATGTTTCACAGGGAACAATGCACCAGGGGAGACAAAGTTACATTATCCCATTTCCTCAACACAGGAAGCAGGAAGTGTTTGGTGGAATTTTCTAAGTGAGGAAAATCAATGCAAAAATGTTCATTTTCAATTGCATAACGCTAATGAAGGACTGAAAAGGGATGAATTTCTAGGCAAATAAATGATGGGGAGCAATGTTCAACCACACATGATGGGTTAAATTTATCACGGGCTTTCTTCTGAGCTTGAAGAAGGCCAACATGCAAAGTACAAGGGTGGTCTGCTTAAATGCAAACTTTTCATTCTTTTGGTACATTTTAAAATAATCCATTTATATCGACAAAGGCCAACACAGTTATTTTGTCAATTTGTCTGGTTGATTACTACAAAACAAAATTAAGTAGGAAGCTCAATGCTTTAAAGTTCACAATATTTGAGTACAAATTACTTTGGTGATGCTTACAGTGTTGGGAAAAAAATGAAATCAAAAGAACTGATGAGGCATTTGAACTTATTAGATGTGTCCCTCATGACCTCATTAGTTTAATTATATGCACTTTTGAGCTGATCAGACTTGTAGCTACTGAGAAAGTAACAAGAAAAAAAGCATTTGGATTAATATGGAATTGAAGTTGATTCTGTCGAACAGTCTGCTATTAAAATACAGGAATTTATTTCAAATTTAAAAATTAGCATAAGCCCATTTTGGGTAGGATTGGCGAATCCCCTTTGGGCTTAAGCCTTGAGTGTGCATGCTGCATTGGCCATTCATGGAACTTCCTGTACACCTGCAGCATCCTGTGCCTAATAAAGTGGACATCTAGTGTATGCTTGTGGTCTTTTGTCGCTGTCACCCATCACTTCAAGGTTTGACATATTGTGCATTCAGAGATGCACTGTTGTAATGCATCGTTATTTGATTTACAGTCCCCTTCCTGTCAGCTTGAACCAGTCTGGACATTCCCCTCTGACCTCCTTCATTACCACGGTGCTTTTCACCCACAGAATGCCACTCCCAGGGTGTCTTATTTTGTTTTTCACACCATTCCCTGTAAACTTCAGAAACTTCTGTGCATGAAAATCCCAGGAGATCAGCAGTATCTGAGGTACTCAAACCACCCCATCTGGCGTCAACAATCATTCCATGGTGAAAGTCACCTAGATCACATTTCTTCCCCATTCCGATGTTTGGTCTGAACAACAACTGAACCTGTTGACCATGTCTGCATACTTTCATGCATTCAGTTGCTGCCACAAGATTAGCTGATTAGATATTTGTATTAATGAGCAAGTGTACAGGTGTACCTAATAAAGTGGCCACTGAGTGTATATATGGCACTGATGAGATCCATGGGATGATTATGTGGGAAGTAAGCATGGTTGATTGCCTCAGGTCTTGCATGCCTTTTCAACCAAATGGGAATATCTCTCCTGTTACTAGCAATTAACAAAAAAGGAATATTGATCTATTTTTGAGATGACTCTGGGGGAGTACTGTACTTCTTAACTTTCATCAGTACTGAGGGAGCACTAGGCTGTTAGCAATGTAATCTTTTGCTTATGACATTAAAATGAAGACAGATCTGTGCTGTCAAATGGACATTAAATATTTCATCCCACCTGTCTCTGTCTCAACCACAGGCTCTGCTGCACCCCTGCAGGTGGACTGCGCAAAAGGTTTGACCAAAAGCACAGCAACGTTTATGCTCCCTGCTTACCCTCGTCCTTGTCTGGGAAAGAGGACTACCATTTCAACTGACACTGTAAAGGAGCAGCATTTGTTTAGTTATTGCTTCCAGCCACAGTGTTGACATTCAACTTTCGTTTTGAGAGTTTTATTTAATGGCCTAGTTGGCCTAGAATTTAAGAGCTTAGGATGATGGCACCTTTTGGCAACTCCTTTACTTGCATCTTCAGAAACAGCTCTATTTCTATCTTTAATATCTCTTTTTTCCCTTTTCGGGGTTCTTTTGAAGGCCCGGACCTGGAGTTACGTGCTGACTGCAGTCCTTTGTGGAAATGAGACCCGTTCTCAGGGCCTCACGACCGGCCGCTATTCGATACGCCAAGGACGAGGCCTGGGAGACTAACGTGCCTTCAGGGTGCTGGATTTTTGTAGCTCTGGAGGCGGGCAGATTCAAGGGCAGTCCCGCTGCCTGATGTGTTGTGGGTGTTGCACGGGGTGACTGAGGAGAACCCAAGTGCAGGACACCGGCATGTCAACTGAGTTGGGGATGCTGGCGTAGACATGAACGTAGAACAGCAAACTGGAGGAATCTTGACAAGGAGATGGGATCTACAGGGACTATCTTGAAACTAGAGCAGAACTTGGAACTAAACTTAGAACTAACGGTTCTAAGCGGATGAGAGAATGAAGTATCACACAAGAATAGACCAACAAACTGGTGACCTGTGTAGTGACACCATTGTACTTATGTCACAGTCTCTGATGCAAACCAGGCGTACCGTAATTAAGTAAACTAGCAGCAATTGGCAATCTAATGGCTGAAATTAGGGCTTAACCAGGGAGAAAGGGGCATTAAAGGGGAACAACCAAACGGAACCATGACAGTGGGAGTACACAGAAGATCCAAAGCAGCAAGCTGGCTGCGTACACAGAAACCCCAGTTCTTTGGGCACAGAGCTCAGAAAAAGTGACATAATAGACTTTTAACACCGTAAATCGGTGAGTTGTTTTGTTATGTCTCTCCTCTCGCTGTGAAACAGGGACATCTCCTTTTCACTTATTAGGGAGAGAAAGAGCCTGTGATACGTCAAATTCCTGGGTGAATGAGTAGTCTTTCGGGTACTGCAAGTCTGTGTCTTTATTGATGTTTTGCTGCACCTTGAGTGCTCAGTGAAGGGTACAGATGCTTTTTAGCTGGTGGGGGGAGTGGGAGGGTCGTTGCTTTGCTGCTGCTTATGTGTAGAATGGGGGAATTGGGGGGCCTTGAGGTTCTAACATTTAACTGTCATTCATTCTTTGGGGCACTCCTCTGTTTTCATGGATCTTTGCGAAGAAAAAGAATTTCAGGATGTATATTGTATACATTTCTGTACATAATAAATTGTCCACGGAACATATATTTATGGTCTTCTGCTGCTGCATCTCATCGACTTCAAGGCTAAATGTGTTGTGCATTCAGTGATGTTCTTCTGCACACCCCTGTTGTAACGCATGATTATTCAAGTTACTGTCACCTTGAACCAGTCTGGCCATTCTCCTCTGACCTCTCTCATTAACAAGGTATTTTCAATCACTTTACTGCTGCTCACTGGACATTTTTTTTTGTTTTTCACACCACTTTCTGTTAAATCTAGAGGTGTGTGTGTGTGTGTGTGTGTGTGTGTGCGCGCGTGCGTGCGTGTGCGTGCGTGCGTGCGTGTGTGTGTGCGTGCGTGCGTGCGTGCGTGCGTGTGTGTGTGTGTGCGTGTATATATACATCCCAGGAGATACTCAAACCACCTGCCCTGGCACCAACAATCATTCCACAGTCCACGGCTGAATGACAATTATACTGGAACTTGAACTTGAACATCGGTCAGTGCTAGTCCTGAGACCTTTTACAGCAATACCCACAACCCTGAAAATAAATCATTATAAGAGTTGGGATGGATCAGTCAGAAATGAAATCAGGAAGCATTTCTTCACACAATTATTATTTAAGAACATGAATTCTCCTATTTAAATAAATGTGAATTTGAATTTGAATCTGAATTTATTTAAATCTTACATACGTCCCACAATGTAAGGGAATAAAAATCTTTGTGTTAATGACTCCGTTGCAACCTACAGACATGTGAATTTATAAGTTTAATGGCTTGTAGAAAGAAACTGTCCCATAGCCTGTTGGTCCTGGCTTTAATGCTACGGTGCCGTTTGCCAGATGGAAGCAGCTGAAACAGTTTATGGTTGAGATGACTGGTGGACCAACAAAAATGCCGTTCTCAATCTTGGTATCAGTTATTCTGACTTGAATTGTGAATTGAAATTACAAATATAGACAATTTTAAAAAAATGTTGCATGACAGGGAAATTTCGTGGTGATTGACATGTTTAGCTGCCAAAATTTCATAAGGTACACCCAATAGTATTCAAAAGTCTTAGTTGTGCAGTGTTGTCATTCAACCAAACACAGGTATACAGCTAAACAAAGCAGTATTCCTCCAGGACCAAGGTACAAAACACAGTGCAAACAGTCACACACACAACACATCATATATATAGTTCGGATAGTACTTACAGTCACAAAATAATATTAGCACAGGTTGGATAGGGACACCAATTACTACAGTAGAGATAGGTAAATGACTTTAAGGTCCTTGACCAGCTAAGGTCAAACCGAGTGTCAAAAAGGTTAGATGTGCTGAATGTGTATATAAGCAAAACATTAGCATGGACAGAGTTGGCCAAAAGGCCTGGTTGTTTACTGTACAACTCAATGACTCTGAAGGCCCATCCAGTATATTTGTACACCAAAATGCTGGATCAATGCGCACTCTCCTCCCTCTGCAGTCCATCGCTAACTATCCTGGAATGAACGGGTGAACAGGTCAAAACAAAATCAAAATTGAATTGAATTGAATTGACTTTATTACTTACATCCTTCATAAACATGAGGAGTAAAAGTCTTTATGTTACGTTTCTGTCTAAATGTGCAATGTACTGCTTATAGTAATTTATATTAAATAGTATGTACAACAGGACAGTCAATATAACATAGAAATACAACTACATCAGCATTAATTAATCAGTCTGATGGCCTGGTGGAAGAAGCTGTCCGAGAGCCTGTTGCTCCTGGCTTTTATGCTGCGGTACCGTTTCCCAGATGGAAGCAGCTGCAACAGTTTGTGGTTGAGGTGACTCGGGTCCCCAATGATCCTTCAGGCCCTTTTTATACACCTGTCTTTGTAAATGTCCTGAATAGTGGGAAGCTCACATCTACAGGCACGCTGGGCTGTCCGCACCACTCTCTGCAGAGTCCTGCGATTGAGGGAAGTACAGTTCCCATACCAGGGAGTGATGCAACCAGTCAGGATGCTCTCAATTGTGCCCCTGTAGAAAGTTCTTAGGATTTGGGGGCCCATACCAAACTTCCTCAACCGTCTGAGGTGAAAGAGGCTGTTGTGCTTCTTTCACCACACAGCCGGTATGTACAGACCAAGTGAGATCCTCGGTGATGTGTACGCTGTAATAAAGCTGTTCACCCTCTCAACCGCAGAGTTTAGGCCATCCCTGAAAAAGGTGGCATCTATCGGTAAGGACACTCACGATCCAAGGGATGCCCTCTTCTCATTACTACCGTCAGGAAGGAGGTACAGGACCCCAAAGACACACACTGAATATATTAGGTACAGCGTCTTCCCCTTCACCATCAGATTTATGAACGGTCAATGAACCCATGAACACTGCCTCACTATTTTGGCCTCTTTTTGCACGACTTATTAATTTTTTTATATTCCTAATTGTAACGTAGAATTTTTTTATGTATCGCACTATACTGCTGTGGCAAAACAAAGAACCTTATTGCATATGTCAGTGATAATAAACCTGATTCTGATTCTGAAGTGAATTCAGTTTAATCAGATCAAACAATTCGATGTAAGCCCCTACATGTTGGGTGCTAGAAAGTCAGAGCTGCCTCTGTGATTGCTTCAGCCAATACAGGTGCACATTCCTTTATCCGAAATTCTGAAATCCAAAAAGCTCCAAAAACAAAAGATTTTTTTCGCCAACAGTTGACGTCACTCAGGTGTGACGTGGCAGCACTAGCAGAGGCCGCCAGACGTCAGTTGTGGCTCAGCGCTCGTACTGGCTACACGTGCATTTGCTGTTCGCTGATATTTTGTGTTCACTGTTGACTTTGTGTTTAATTTCATTGTGAAGATGTCAAAAAGAGCTGCAGATACCCCTATGGGTAACAATGAGAAAAAGAGAAGGAAGCATCTATCATTATCAATAACGCAGAAAGTGGAGTTATAGCAAAAGCTTGATTGTGGTGTGTCTGCGCGGCGAACTACTGGAGAAAATAGGGTCGGAACTACCACTGTATATGATTTAAATAAACAGAAAGACAAGTTAATGAAGTTTTATAGTGACAGTGACAGTGACATTCTACATTTATTCCAATAAGTCATTTACCATGTGTTTGATTCGGTTCGTTTGAAGCTGTATATTTTTATGTTTTATTAAATGTTTTTGTTGGAAATAAATTATTTTCTTGTCATTATTCCCTAAACAATACAGTACAACAACTACTTACATTGCATTTACATTGTTTTAGGTATTATAAGTAACCTAGAGATGATTTAAAGTATACGCGAAGATGTGCATAGGTTTGGTGCGCCGCCGGGTCCTAAAGTCCACCGCACTGAGACAGGTTAAATAAGGGACTTGAGCATACGTGTTTTTTGGTATCGGGAGGGGGGGGGTCTGAAATCCGAAAAATTCTGAACCCCTAAAAGCAACTGGCCCCAAGGATTTCGGATAAGGGATTGTGGACCTGTAGCACCAAAACAAAAAACGGATAACAGAGGAGATCATTGGAAATTCTTCCAAACGTTCATATTTTTTTCATTATGTGCCATGTCACATGATGTGGGTGATCATGGTCTTTCCACAATCATGGTTGTTCTTGGAAAATCTTTCTGCGGAAGTAGTTTGCCATTGCCGCCTTCTTGGCAGTGTCTTTACGAGAGGGGTGAGCCCAACCATTTACTGAAAGAAAGTAAATTGGGGCAGCATGGTAGTGTAGAGTTTAGCGTAATGTTATTACAGCACCTGCAACTGGGATTCATTTCTGCTGCTTTCCATCCCTCCTGTGACTACAGTGTTTCCCCCTGGTTCTCCAGTTTTATCCCACGTTCCAAGGACATAGGGGCTAGTAGAGTAATTGGTGACATGGTATCGTTGAGTGTCAGGGGCTCATTGGGCCAGAAGGGCCAGTTATGGTGTTGTGAAATACATAAAAAATAAAAACAGGATTTTTTTTCTAGAATTATAGAAATATACCACCATTCAGTTCACTGTGTCCATGCTGACCCATTGTGACAAAGCCCCTTTCCCACTCTTAGCTATGGCTTTCTGGTTTACAGAACGTAAAGAGTCCATCCAAATATTTTTTAAAACTTGACGAGATTTTCTGCTCCTATACCCGTGTATTTAATACTTCAGTAATACTTGAGTAATTTTGACAACTCACTACAGGTTATATGTAAAAATACATGAATTGCATACATCATGACCCTACCATGTGATATGTACACACGCGGCTTAAGGTATCCGTTAGTCTTGCAAGACCATGGATCTATGCCTGGAAAGTCTTCACTCTCCAGGGCACAGGCCTGGGTGAGGTTGTACGGAAGACCAGCAGTTGCCCATGCTGCAAGTCTCCCCTCTCCACGACACCAATGTTTGTCCAAGGGAAGGGCATTAGGACCCATACAGCTTGGCACCAGTGTTGTCACAGAGCAATGTGTGGTTAAGTGCCTTGCACAAGGACACAACATGTTCCCTCGGCTGGGGCTCGAACTCACTACCTTCAGGTCACTAGTCCAATGCCTTAACCACTTGGCCAACCCAGCTTAAAGTAAAAACTAAGCTAGACTCACATTTCCAGCTCTGCCTTTTTTTCTTGCAATTAGTTTTATGTTTTGGAATGGCCATATTTTCCCTGAGACTGCGTGGGTTTTCTCGGAGTTCCCTAGTTTCCCCCACAGTCCAAGGCAAGTAGGTTGATAGGATAGTTGGCCACTATGTAAATTGACCCTGATCTGTAGTTGAGTGGCAAAATTTGAGGAGAATAAAAAATAGGATCAGTGTAGTCAAGTGCTCGATAATCTGTGTGGACACAATGGGCTGAAGCACCTGCTCCATTGCTGAATGCCTCTATAGCCCAGTAACTGCAGTTAAGATTTAAATTATTTCAGACTCCAAGCACATAATCAACAGCATTTGATATGTCTGGTGTGGTATTAAATAACTAACTTAGAGACCCAGATAAATGAGTTAAAATCACATCATGACATGTGTGAAATTTAAATTCTGTTAACTGAATAAATTCAGGGTTACTTTATTTTTAATGCTGGATCACTTGTGGTGACTATGTGAAACATACTGAATTGCTATAAAATCTCTTCTGGTTTCACACACGCCCATTAGGGAAGCCATTCCAGATTCAGGTTCATTTACTTAACACATGAACATTGGAACATACAGTGAAATGAGTCATTTGCGTTGACAACCAGCACAGCCTAAGGATGTGCTGGGCGCAACCCGCAAACGTCGCTTACATTCCAAAGCTCAAAGTTCAAAGTGAATTTGTTATCAAAGTACATGTATGTCACCAAATACAACTCTGAGATTCATTTCCTTGCAGGCATTCACAGTATAACAAAGAAATACAACAGAATCAATGAAAAACTTCATGCAAGCAAAGACCCACAAGCACCAATGTGTAAATGAAGACTAACACATAAAAAGTAATAAAATGAAATCATACATAAAAACTAATAACAATAATAATAATATAAGTAAGAAAATTGATAATGAGCTATAGAGACCTTGAAATTGAGTCCATAGGTTGTGTTCAGTGTTGTGAGTGAAGTTGTCTACACTGGTTCAGGATTCTGATGGTTGAAGGGTAATAGCTGTTCCTGAACTTTGTGGTATGGGACCTAAGGCTCCCATACCTCCTTCCCAATGGTAGCAGTAAGAAGAGAGCACGGCCTGGATGGTGGGGTCCTTGATGATACACGTTGCTTTTTTGTGGCAGCACTCTTTATAGATGTGCTCAACGGTGGGAGGACATTTCCAGCGTCAAAATAGCATGGTCAACATGTTCAGCGATCAACACAAGCAACAACAACAGCACAAAACAAAACAGCAACAGCAAAATAAGCCCCTTCCTCCCTCCCGCCCACTCACCCACTCACTTATATGTCCATGTCTTCAGCTCAAGGACAGGCCACCTCTGCGCCTCCATTCTCCGGTGTCCTGTCCTGTCTCACAGACATCAGGCCTTGACTTCTGGATCACCAACTACGACCTTCAGTGTTGACCTCAGGACTTGCCAATCACAGGAATTTGAAATTCGGGCATCAAACTTGGACCACACTTGGGATATCATGGGCCCCCATTCCTCCTGCTCACACATGCTTCTAGTTTCTCAGTAATTGTAACACTTCATTCTGCATTCTGTTATGGTTTTGCCTTACACTACCTCAATGCTCTAATGGGATGAAATAATCCATATGGTTGGATTGCAAAGCAAAGATTTTTAATGTATCTCTGCCGATATGACAATAATAAGCCAATATACAAGTCCAGAAAGAAGTAGGCTGGTAAAACCCATTTACATCTGAAAATCCAAGGGATGCGCTTGCTCCCACAGAAACTACTGAACATAATATCTACGGAAAACTCATTCCATGGCATTTAGTACTGCATTTATATATCAAATTGAACAATGAGGTATTTTCATAATCTATTCCATTAACTTAAATCAGAGTTTTCATTACAGCTTGCTCCAACTAGAAAAACCACAGTAATTAAAACTTATGTTCATTAAGGCAAAGGTGCATTGTCAAAATGGCTTAATTTCAATTCCGTAATTTACTTTGGACACTTGATGCAACAGGGATGTGGACAATACTGCCACAGCATTGGTTTCCTCTGTGCAGTGGAATCCCTAGAGTCAGAATCACCAATAGACAGTCTGCAGATGCACAGTGGAGATTATTCTGACTGGTTGTATCATGGCCTTGAATGGAAACAACAATGCCCAGGAAAGGAAAATGATGGTTACAGCACAGTCCATCACAGGCAAAGCTCTCCCCACCATTAAACACACTTACAAGGAGCACTGCCACAAGAAAGCAGCGTCCATCATCAAGGACTCCCAGCATTCAGGCCATGCTCCCATCTCACTTAGACCAGAAGAACATAAGACAAAGGAGCAGAAGTCAGCCATTCGGCCCATCGAGTCTGCTCCACCATTTTATCATGAGCTGATCCATTCTCCCATTTAGTCCCACTCCCCTGCCTTCTCACCATAACCTTTGATGCCCTGGCTACATAGATACCTATCAATCTCTGCCTTAAATACACCCAATGACTTGGCCTCCACTGCTGCCCGCGGCAACAAATTCCATAGATTCACCACCCTCTGACTAAAAAAATTTCTTCTCATTTCTGTTCTGAATGGGCGCCCTTCAAGCCTTAAGTCATGCCCTTTCGTACTAGACTCCCCCATCATGGGAAACTTTGCCACATCCACTCTCTCCATGCCTTTCGACGTTCGAAATCTTTCTATGAGGTCTCCCCTCATTCTTCTAAATTCCAAGAAATACAGTCCAAGAGCGGACAAACGTTCCTCATATGTTAACCCTCTCATTCCCGGAATCATTCTAGTGAATCTTCTCTGTACCCTCTCCAACGTCAGCACATCCTTTCTTAAATAAGGAGACCAAAACTGCCCACAGTACTCCAAGTGAGGTCTCACCAGCGCCTTATAGAGCCTCAACATCACATCCCTGCTCCTATACTCTATTCCTCTAGAAATGAATGCCAATATTGCATTCGCCTTCTTCACTACCAACTCAACCTGAAGGTTAACCTTAAGGGTATCCTGTACGAGGACTCCCAAGTCCCGTTGCATCTCAGAACTTTGAATTCTTTCCCCATTTAAATAATAGTCTGCCCATTTATTTCTTCTGCCAAAGTGCATAACCATACACTTTCCAACATTGTATTTCATTTGCCACTTCTTTGCCCATTCTTCCAATCTATCCAAGTCTCTCTGCAGACTCTCCGTTTCCTCAGCACTACCAGCCCCTCCACCTATCTTTGTATTGTCAACAAACTTAGCCACAAAGCCATCTATTCCATAATCCAAATCACTTATGTACAATGTGAAAAGAAGCAGCCCCAACACGGACCCCTGTGGAACACCACTGGTAACCGGCAGCCAACCAGAATAGGATCCCTTTATTCCCACTCTCTGTTTCCTGCCAATCAGCCAACGCTCTATCCACATATGTAACTTTCCGTAATTCCATGGGCTCTTACCTTGTTAAGTAGCCTCATGTGTGGCACCTTGTCAAAGGCCTTCTGAAAATCCAAATATACAACATCCACTGCATCTCCCTTGTCTAGCTTACTGGCAATTTCCTCAAAAAATTGTAATAGGTTTGTCAGGCAGGATTTTCCTTTAAGGAATCCATGCTGAGTTCTGCCTATCTTGTCATATGCCTCCAGGTACTCTGTAACCTCATCCTTGACAATCGACTCCAACAACTTCCCAACCACTGATGTCAAGCTAGCAGGTCTATAATTTCCTTTTTGCTTCCTTGCCCCCTTCTTAAATAGCGGAGTGACATTTGCAATCTTCCAGTCCTCCGGAACCATGCCAAACTCTATCGACTTTTGAAAGATCATCGCTAATGCCTCCACAATCTCCACAGCTACTTCCTTCAGAACACGGGGGTGCATTCCATCTGGTCCGGGAGATTTATCTACCTTTAGCCTATTCAGCTTCCTGAGTACTTTCTCTGTCGTAATTGTGACTGCGCACACTTCTCTTCCTTGCCACCCTTGAGTGTCCGGTATACTGCTGATGTCTTCCTCAGTGAAGACTGATGCAAAATATTCATTCAGTTCCTCCGCCAACTCCTTATCTCCCATTACAATTTCTCCAGCATCATTTTCTATCGGTCCTATATCTACTCTCACCTGTCTTTTATTCTTTATATACTTGAAAAAGCTTTTAGTATCCTCTTTGATATTATTTGCTAGCTTCCTTTCATAGTTAATCTTTTCCCTCTTAATGACCTTCTTAGTTTCCTTTTGTAAGGTTTTAAAAACTTCCCAATCCTCTATCTTCCCACCAATTTTTGCTTCCTTGTATGCCCTCTCCTTTGCTTTAACTTTGGCTTTGACTTCTCTTGTCAACCACGGTTGCATCCTTTTTCCACTGGAAAATTTCTTATTTTTTGGAATATACCTGTCTTGCACCTTCCTCACTTCTCGCATAAACTCCAGCCACTGCTGCTCTGCCGTCTTTCCTGCCAGTGTCCCTTTCCAGTCAACTTTGGCCAGTTCCTCTCTCATGCCACTGTAATTTGCTTTACTCCACTGAAATACCGACACATCAGATTTCGGCTTCTCTTTTTCTAATTTTACAGTGAACTCAATCATGTTATGATCACTGCCTCCTAAGGGTTCCTTCACCTTAATCTCTCTAATCACCTCCAGTTCATTACACAATACCCAATCCAGTACAGCAGATCCCCTAGTGGGCTCAACAACAAGTTGTTCTAAAAAGCCATCTCGCTCTCTTGAGATCCAGTGCCGACCTGATTTTCCCAATCCACTCGCATGTTAAAATCCCCCACAATTATCATAACACTGCCCTTCTGACAAGCCTTTTCTATTTCCTGTTGTTTAGTTGTAGTCCACATCACTGCAGTTGTTTGGAGACCTATAAATAACCGCCATCAGGGTCCTTTTATCCCTGCGATTTCTTAGCTCAACCCATAAAGATTCTGCACCTTCCGATCCTATATCACCTCTTTCTAATGATTTAACATCATTTCTTACCAATAAAACCACACCTCCCCCTCTGCCTACCTTCCTATCCTTCTGATACACCGTGTATCCTTGGACGTTCAGCTCCCAGAGACATGCATCCTTTAGCCTTGTCTCAGTGATGGCCACGATAACATACCTGCCAATCTGTAGCAGTACGACAAGATCATCCACCTTATTCCTTATGCTGCGTGCATTTAAGTATAACGCCTTAAGACCAGTATTTGGTACTTTTCACTTTGATTTCACTGCAACTTTATTGCACTGCAACTCATCCCAATGGCTACAAATTTGCCCCATCACCTGCCTGTCTTTCCTGACATCTTTATTGCTCACTGTCTTAGATTTATTTCTGTTTTCCCCTTCCTCCGCTCTGTCATTCCGGTTCCCATCCCCCTGCCAAATTAGTTTAAACCCTCCCTAACAGCTCTATTAAACTTTCCCGCCAGGATATTGGTCCCCTTCGGGTTCAGGTGTAACCTGTCCTTTTTGAACAGGTCATACTTCCCCCAGAAGAGATCCCAATTATCCAAGGATCTGAAGCCCTGCCCCCTGCACCAGTCTCTCAGCCACGCATTCATCTGCCTGATCCGACTATTCTTGCCCTCGCTAGCACGTGGCACAGGTAGCAATCCCGAGATTACTACCCTGGAGGTCCTGCTTCTCAGCTTCCTTCCTAACTCCCAGAAATCTCCCTTCAGGACCTCCTCCTTTGTATTATGTCATTGGTACCAACATGTACCAAGACAACTGGCTGCTCACCCTCCCCCTTCAGAATATTCTGGACCCGATTCGAGACATCCCGTACCCTGGCACCTGGGAGGCAACGCACCATGCGGGTATCTCTATCAGGCTCACAGAATATCCTGTCCGTTCCCCTGACTATGGAATCCCCTACGACTACCACATTTCTTTTCTCCCTCCTTCTCTCCTGCACAACCAGCGCCAGGCTCAGTGCCAGAGACCCGGTCACCGTGGGTGTCCCCAGTCAGGTCATCCCCCTCAACAGCATCCAGAACAAGATACTTGTTGTTGAGGGGGACAGCCACAGGGGTGCTCTCCACTATCCGGGCATTTCCCTTCCCTCTCTTGACAGTGACCCAGTTTTCTGACCCCTGTAGCCTAGGGATGACTATCTCCCTGTAGCTCCTGTCTATCACCTCTTCACTTTCCCTGATAAGCAGTAGGTCATCAAGCTGCAGCTCCAGATCCCTAAGACGGTCTGTGAGGAGATGCAACTGAGTGCACCTGGCGCAGATGTGGCCATCAGGGAGGCTGGAGGTCTCCCAGGATTCCCACATCTGACACCCTGAACGAAGCACTAACCCTGCAGACATGCTGCCTAATTCTACAGGAATGAAACAGGAAAAATAAGTCTACTCACCCACTTACCTCACCAAACAAACTAACTTTTAAACCGTTAGCTCGTACCGTCAGCTGTGAGAGCCCTGCTGTTCCTGTCTGTCCGGGCTGATTCGTGAAACAGGGTGGGGGGGGAGAAAAAAAGAGTTGGTGCTTTGCTCTCACCACTTCAGGAGATACAGAAGCCTTAGGTCCCACACTAGCAGCTTCAGGAACAGTTTTTACACTGGCTCCTGAATTAGCATGGATGACTTCAATCACTTGAACTCTGAACTGATTTCACAACTTACAGACTCATTTTCAATGACTCTATCAATTCATGTTCTCAGTCTTATTTTTTAAATTTTAATTTGCACAGTTTGTCTTCTTCTGCACATTGGTTGTTTGTCAGTCTTTGTCAGTATAGTTTTTAATAAATTCTATTTCTATTTTCTATTTTCCTGTAATTGCCTGCAAGAAAATGAATCTCAAGGTATTATATGGTGGCAGATGCATACTTCGACTTTGATAATTTGACACCACAGCCAAGAAATCCCACCAGCACCTTTACTTCTCTAGGAGGCTGAGGTAATTTGGCATCTCCACTTTTGACCTATACCTGACTGACTCCATGAGTGCATTAAGTCTCACTTGCTGCCTGAAATGGCCCAGGAAGCCAAAGACATTTGAAGATGTGCGATAACGCTACATTTGGTCATACAATACCATGACAGACCTGGCAGACCACCCACCACAGGGATACATTTACCTTAACTCTACTTTATTTCCTATTGACTCCATCCTTTCTCATCTATGACTGCGTTCCTGTACATGGTTCTAACTCCATAATCAAGTTCGCAGACCACTCCACGGTGGTTGGCCTGATCAGAGGGGATGACGAGACGGCCTACAGGGATGAGGTCCAGCACCTGGCCACGTGGTGAGCCGACAACAACCTGGCCCTTAACACCCAGAAGACCAAGGAGGTCATTGTGGATTTCAGGCATGCCAGGAGTCACACTCACGTCCCCATCTACATCAATGGAACTGTAGTGGAGCGTGTATCAAGCTTCAAATACCTTGGTGTCCACACTTCCGAGGATCTCACCTGGTCCCTGAACTCCTCCATCCTGATCAAAAAGCCACAACAGTGCCTTTATTTCCTGCGGAGCATCAAGAAAGCTCACCTCTGTCCCAGGATACTGACGGACTTTTACCACTGTACCATCGATAGCATACTCACCAACTGCATCTCCGTGTGGTATGGCAACTTTCCCGTATTGGACCGCAAAGCACTCCAGCATGTGGTGAAAACCGTCCAGCGGATTATCGGCACCCAATTGCCCACCATTGAGAACATCTGCCATAAACGCTGCCTAGGCAGGGCAAAAAGCATTATCAAGGTCGCATCTCGCCCTAACCATGGACTTTTTACTCTCCTTCCATCCGGTAAGCGCCATAGGAGCCTCCACTCCTGCACCAGCAGGCACAGGAAGAGCTTCTTCCCTGAGGCTGTGACCCTGCTGAACCTCACATCACAGCGATAAGCAGTATTGCATCTGTATTTTACTGTCTCAGTACTTTTATATTTGTGTGCTGTAGCACTTACTTTTTATTTGCAGTTATTTTGTAAATAACACTATTCTTTGCATTTCTGGTTAGATGCTAACTGCACTTCAGGCTTTGTATCTGTACTCGGCACAATGACAATAAAGTTGAATCTAGTCTAATCTAATCTAATCCTTCCTTCAGTTAGTCCTGACGAAGGGTCTCGGCCTGAAACGTCGACTGCGCCTCTTCCTATAGATGCTGCCTGGCCTGCTGCGTTCACCAGCAACTTTGATGTGTGTTGCTTTAATCTAATCTAATCTAGATTCTAGCACCAACCTGCACATAAAGAACAATTTACCACAGTCTGTAACCAACCAACCCATACCTCTTTGCTATTTGGCAGGAGCATACCTTCACATCTTTACTACCCGCACCCCCCCCCCACCCCGCCGCCCAATCTGCTTTCTGCAGAGATCACTCTTTCCACAATTCCTTTGTCCATTCACCCTTTCCCACCAATCTTTATCCCTCCCTCACCTCCATTCAGGCCCCAAACAGTCCTTTCAGGTGAGGTAATCATTCACCTGCGAATCTGCTGGGGTCACCTACTGCTCCCGATGTGGCCTCCTCTACATTGTTGAGATCCGCCCTAAATTGGGGGACTGCTTCTTCGAGCATCTCTGCACCATCCACCACAAGCAAGACTTCCCATTGGCCAAACATTTTAATTCCAATTCCCATTCCCATTCAGACATGTCGGTTGATGGATTCCACTTGTGCCAAGATGAAGCCATCCTTGGGGTAGAGGAGCAACACCTTATATTCGTCTGGGTACCCTCCATGAATATCGATTTCTCCTTCTGATAAAAAAATTCCACTCTCCTCTCCCCCAACTTCTCTTTTCCCTACTCTGATCTTTTACTTCTTCGTACTTTCTCACCTGCAGATTTCTTCCACCAGGGTCCCCTCCTCCTTCCTCTTCTCCTATGGCCTGCTCTCAGATTCTTTCTTCTCCAGCCATTGACCTTTCCCATTCACCTGGCTTTCATAAGAACATAAGAAATAGGAGCAGGAGTAGGCCATCCACCCCATTGAGCCTGCTCCACCATTCAGTAAGATCGTGGCTGATCAGTCCATAAACTCAGCTCCATCTACCTGCCTTTTCCCCATAACCTTAATTCCCTTACTATGTAAAAGCCTGTGTAACTGTTTCTTAAACACATTTAGTGAAGAAGCCTCAACTGCTTCCCTGGGCAGAGAATTCCACAGATTCACCACTCTCCTGGGAAAAACAGTTACTTCTCACCTCCATCCTAAATCTTCTCCCCTGAATCTTGAGACAATGTCCCCTAGTTCTAGTCTCACCTACCAATGGAAACAACTTTCCTACTTCTATCTTACCTATCCCTTTCAAAATTTTGTATGTTTCTATAAGATCCCCTTTCATTCTTCTGAACCCCAGAGAGTATAGTCCCAGGCAACTCAATCGCTCCTCATAGGTTAACCCCTTCATCCCTGGAATCAACCTGGTGAACCTCCTCTGCACTGCCTCCAAAGCCAGTATATCCTTCCTCAAGTATGGAGACCAGAACTGCACACAGTACACCACCTATCACCTTCCAGCTAGATTCTTTACCCTCCTCCTACCTTTTTATTCTGGCATCTTTCCCCTTCCTTCCCACTCCTGATGAAGGGTCTCGTCCTGAAACTATGACTGCTTATTCTTTTCGATAAATGTTGCCTGACCTACTGAGTCCCTCCAGCATTTTGTGTTAGCTGCTTTGGCAGGAGCATCTGAGGGAAATTGTGTGATCAGGATTGAACTGTGGTTTCTGGAACTGTGAGGCTGTTGCTCTACCAGCCGTACAACTCAGCCATTCAATCAAGGAACAAAGGAACCCAGTAAATAAATAAAATAAAGGCTGTATCCATTTTCACTTGTCATTTAATTATAGTTTATTATTTTCTCAGTGTTCCTTTTACCTCATGGCCAATAGCACTAT
Source organism: Mobula hypostoma (assembly GCF_963921235.1). NCBI lineage: Eukaryota > Metazoa > Chordata > Chondrichthyes > Myliobatiformes > Myliobatidae > Mobula > Mobula hypostoma. The sequence goes on from NC_086120.1 coordinate 33,243,710, forward strand.
TAAGTTTTCTCCAAAACAAAATTGTTCTGGGGAGAAAAGTAAGTGGAGAAGCTGGAGTAAAAATGTAGATATGAAAAGTTAATTTTGACAAAAACAACCAAGAATATGGCTAAAATTTGGAAAGAAAATTTAATATTAAGGCAGGACAAGAATTTTGACTGATGTAACACTGTTTATTTCAGAAGTATGTGATTGAAAATGAATGAGTTTGGTGTGAATTCCTCATCAGAAGCGCATTAACGTGTGTCGTTCCTTAGTATTGCTATGATATGAATGATCATTTTTTGACACCTGTCATGCACAAGGATCCTACCAAGCCCTATAATCTTGGCCTATCATCCTCTACAGATCTCTCCTCCAATGATCCCAACCCATGGCACTAACCTCTACCCCCCAACTTATTGTTTGTTTCCAGTCAAATCTGCTCCTTGCCGATCCCCTCCTCAACCTCACCCCTATCCTTTTACTCTTCTTCTCCTCAGAAAGTCGTGCAAGAATTGATGCCCTTCAATTTTACTCCGGAATTAAGAGGCCAAATTCTACGCCCCAGGATCGGTTTCCCGAAAAGGAATAATAAGTCAGGATGCTCAGCTGCTGAGTTTCAGAAACAAGACTAAATTCACATTTATTTTACTTGCAAGAGTAAACAACACAACAACAGAATCTCTGTCATGTGCATCTCCAGCACTGCATTACAAATTCATGAGTGTTTTATCGTGGAATTTTTGCAAGCAGCTACCAATTCACATTTGGCTCTTTAGAGACGCTGCAGTGTCAGTAAGCAATCCAGTCAGGGATCAAATTTAAGTCAGGGATTGGTTAAGTCACCATCATAAAGAGTGTTTGCCCTCCCTAATCTCATTGAAAGAAAGATGCTCATTATACCAGATATTTTTAACGGTTTAACGCCAGAATTAAAATAGTGCACATTGGATACATATGCAAACCTTCTCAAATTAGCAATTCCACTCGGAAATATGTTATTTTTCTTCTCTTTTGGTAATCTGCAAGGGTTTTTTTTAATGCTTGGCTGCATGTCCTTCAGTGTGGAAATATTGACAGGAGTGACAGCTCTTGCTCCTGTCTTGTATAGCACGATACACCTTATAACTATGCAAGAGGCGGAGGAGACAACCAGGTAATTGATGTCAAGCACAACCACCTACATGGCATACAAAGTCACTTCTTAGAAGCTGTCTATGTATTTCTGGTGTGCTGTGTCACATAAACTGCGGCACTGTCTTTCAGATGAGATGTTAAAACAAAGACCCCTCAGCAGGGGAAAGATACTATTACAAAGAATGGGGGAGTTGGGGGTGTTCATAGTGTCCTGACCAATCCCTCAATAAGTATTTCTGAAAGAGACAGTAACTATCACAATGCTGCTTGTGGGAGTTTTCTGTGCATGGCTTAGATTCAGTGCACCCTGTTTTACAATGGGGTCACATATGTTTCAAAACACTTTGCCACTTCCTGTAAGTGACTTGAATGAAGCCATAAGAATACTGGATATTTTTCTGTAACAAGAATTTGCTTCTATTGCTTTGTTTTAGCCTTTATGACGGATGAAGCCCAAAGCTCTCTTCTGACCCCCTGTGTTGAACCAACCACATTTAAAACTGTTCAGTAACAAACCACATTTGTAGCACACACTTCATAGCAATTTTTTAATATTAATATATTTTTACTTTCAAAAGCTGCATTTTGAAAGCTACACGATCTGGCCTCTTTATTAGGTACACCCGTACACCTGCCCATTAACGCAAATATCTGATCAGCCAATCACGTGGCAGCAACTCAATGAACAAACCATGCAGACACGGTCAAGAGGTTCAGTTGTTGTTCAAACCAAATGTCAGAATGGGGAAGAAATGTGACCTCAGTGACTTACACCGCGAATGATTATGTTTTTTTTTCTCTTTCTCTGTGTGCATTGTGGGTTGGTCTTTATTGCGTTTTTTTAAATTGGATTCTTTCAGGTTTCTTGCTTTGAGGCTACCCGTAAGCAGACAAATCTCAAGGTTGGGTAATTTACACATTCTTTGATAATAAAAGTTCTTTGAATCTTGAATGATTGTTGGTGCCAGACAGAGTGGTTTGAGTATCTCAGAAACTGCTGATCTTCTGGGATTTTCACACATGACAATCTCCATAGTTTAAAGAGAATAATGGGAGAAACAGAAAAATATCCAGTGAGCTGCAGTTCTGTGGGCAAAAATGCCTTATTAATGAGAGATGTCAGATGAGAATAGCCAGACTGGTTCAAGCTGACAGGAAGGTGGCAGTAACTCAAATAACCAAGTTCTATAACAGTGGAAAGCAGAACAGCATCTCTGAATGCATATCATGTTGAACCTTGAAGTGGATGGGCTACTGCAGCAGAAGACCATGAACATACACTCAGTGGCCACTCTATTAGGTATGTTATGTACAAGTGGAGTGGCCACTAAGTGTCTTCCCGTTCAAGTTCTTATTCTTCTCGTCACCTAAATTTTCACTCTGCTTAATGAGAATATACCAGCCCAACTTAGGGAAGTGTGTGTAAATGCTTTCACATCCTTTTCATCTTCCCCTGAAGTCTAACAAGCTTTCAGACAGCATTCTACTGTATCACAAATATCCATGGCGGTTCAGGAACCTGATGTTTGCAGCGTAATAACTGTTAATGAATCTAGTGGTGTGCGACTGAAGGCTACTGTACCTTCTGCCTGATGGGCAGCAAGAAGAGAGCATGGACTGGAGTCAAGTCCATTTGGTCTATTTCATTCCCCTAAGCATTTGTCAATGTTCTGAATGTGCACTAATCTTGCTCATAATCATGCCAGAATCAGAATCAGTTTTATTATCACCGGCATGTGTTGTGAAATTTGTTAGCTTAGCAGCAGCATTTCAATGCAATACATAATATAAAAGAAGAAGAAAAAATAATAATAATAAAGTACATCAATTACAGTACAGGCATCCCCCGCTTTTCAAACGTTTGCTTTACAAAACCTTGCTGTTACGAAAGACTTACATTAGTTATCTGTTTTCGCTAACAGAAGGTGTTTTCACTGTTACGAAAAAAGGCAGCGCGCGCCCTGAGCAGCCAAGCTCCTCCCCCGGAAATGCATTCTAGCCGGCATTGCTTAAACACGTGCCTGTGAGCAGCCGTTAGGAAGATGAGTTCTAAGGTATCTGAAAAGCCTAAAAGAGCTCATAAGGGTGTTACACTTAGCGTAAAACTAGACATAATTAAGCGTTTCGATCGTGGGGAACAAAGTAAGGACAAAGTGAATTTGGCTTGTGGAAGTTGACGAAGATGATGTTGAAGAGGTTTTGGCATCCCATGACCAAGAACTGATAAATGAAGAGCTGATGCAATTGGAAGAGGAAAGGATAACAATCGAAACCGAATGCAGTAGCGAACGGACCGAAAGTGAAGTCGCCAAGGAACTAAACGTGAAGCAACTGCGTGAGATTTTCGCTGCAATGATTGCAGAAAAGTACGACTTTAATTTTGAAAGGGTACGTAGGATTAGGGCGTATTTGCAAGATGGTTTGAAAGCTTACAAAGAACTGAATGATAGAAAAATGCGCGAGGCTAAGCAGTCGAGCATACTGTCGTTTTTCAAGCCTTCCACATCAGCCGCAGCAGACGACGAACCTTGATCTTCGACATCGAGGCAGGCGGACATGGAAGAAGATGACCCGCCTGCCCTGATGGAAACAGACAACGATGAGATGACACCCCAGGGTCCCACCACCCCAACCTTCGGGCCGCAGACCGATACATTGCTGTGGAGAATGCAGCGGTAGCCGGGGCGCAGCCAATACATCGTTAAGAAAAAAGCTGAAATAAACAAGCTAATTAATTAGGTGACGCCCGACACCTAAATGTCAGCCCAGATCAGAGGCAATCTGGGATGACATTTATGCGCCGGGCAGCACCTAATTAATTAGCTTGTTTATTTTGGCCTTTTTCTTAAAGATGTGTGGGTGCGTCCCGGCTACCACTGCACCACTGCACGCTTCGCGGCAATGTATCGGTCGGCGGCCTGGAGGTTGGGGACCACTGCACCACCCCAACCTCCGACGACTCAGCCTAACACACCATCATCAGTGTGCTCGGCGCTGTCTTCCCGATTCCAGTAAGTGATACTACACTGTACATACATTATTTCTACTTTATATAGGCTGTGTATTTTTACGTGTTATTTGGTAGATTTGGCAGCTTCATAGTTTAAAGGTTACTGGAGAGAGTGTTTCTGCCGAGAGCACTTGCGTGAGATTTTCACTATGGAGAACAGTGCGGCAATGATTGTCGAAAAGTATTTCTACTTTATATAGGCTGTGTATTTATCATGTCATTCCTGCTTTTACTATATGTTACTGTTATTTTAGGTTTTATGTGTTATTTGGCATGATTTGGTAGGTTATTTTTTAGGTCTGCGAACGCTCACAAATTTTTCCCGTATAAATAAATGGTAATTGTTTCTTCACTTTACAACATTTCCGCTTATGAACCGTTTCATAGGAATGCTCTACCTTCAGACGGCGGAGGAAACCTGTATACATATATTAAATAGATTAAAAATTGTGCAAAAACCAGAAATATTATATATTTTAAAAAGTGAGGTAGTGCTCATGGATTCAATGTCCATTTAGGAATCGGGTGGCAGAGGGGAAGAAGCTGTTCCTAAATCAGTGAGCGTGTGCCTTCAGGTTTCTGTACCTCCTACCTGATGGTAACACTGAATGCTTGAGATCCCTTAATAATGGACGCTGTCTTTCTGAGACACCGTGCCTTGAAGATGTCCTGGGTACTTTGCAGGCTAGTACCGAAGATGGAGCCGACTAAATTTACAACCATCTGCAGCTTCTTTCACCCGCGCCCCCCCCCCGCCATACCACATACTAGACAGTGATGCAGCCCATAGGAATGCTCTCCATGGTGCATCTATAGAAAAATAGGCTTTTCCCCTCTTTTTTCTGTTTCCTTATATACCAAATGATCTTCAGAAAAGTAAGCTCAGTCTTCAACGAGGCCTGACATTTCAACAGTGGCAGCATTGTTAACTTGTACTGGGAACATAAGAACATACGTAATAGGAGCAGGAGTAGGCCATCCGGCCCATTGAACCTGCCCTGTCATTCAATAAGATCATGGCTCATCTGTGCGTAAACTCAGCTCCATCTACCTGCCTTTTCCCCATAACCCTTAATTCCCCTTACTATGTAAAAATCTATCTAACTGTTTCTTAAATATATTTAGTGAGGAAGCCTCAACTGCTTCCCTGGGCAGAGAATTCCACAGATTCACCACTCTCTGGGAAAAACAGTTTCTCCTCGTCTCCATCCTAAATCTTCTCCCCTGAACCTTGAGACAATGCCCCCTAGTTCTAGTCTCACCTACAATGGAAACAACTTTCCTAATTCTATCTTATCTATCCCTTTCAAAATTTTGTATGTTTCTATAAGATCCCCTCTCAGTCTTCTGAACTCCAGTGAGTATAGTCCCAGGCGACTCAAACTCTTCTCATAGGTTATCCCCTTCATCCCTGGAATCAACCTGGTGAACCTCCTCTGCACGCCTCCAAAGCCAGTATATCCTTCCTCAAGTATGGAGACCAGAACTGCGCACAGTACTCCAGGTGCGGCCTCACCAGTACCCTGTATAGTTGCAGCATGACCTCCCTGCTCTTGAATTCAATCCCTCCAGCAATGAAGGCCAAAATTCCATTTGCTGCCTTAGTAACCTGTTGCACCTGCAAGCCAACCTTTTGCGATTCATGAACAAGCACTCCCAAGTCCCTCTGCACAACAGCACGCTGCAATCTTTCACCGTTTAAGTAATAATCTTCTCTTCGTCACAGCCAGACTTGTCTGTGCTTGTGAGTCTGCAGCTCAGAAGGTGGCCATTTACCCTCCTAACCTGCTTCCCCATTTAGTACTAAAAACTAGGCTCCAGTTGGAGAACTAAGGGAGTGCTACAATGTCAAAGAGACAACTCATTGGACAAGAGGGTTAAGCTGAACTCTGCCCTCTATTGTAAGGTCCCATAGCACCAACCGAAGAGTAGGAACATTTTACCTTGATTCTTGGGCAATATTTTATCTTTAAAATATAACTACATAAAATAGGAAATAGTTATGATCTCTGATCAAGGGCAACCATTATAACAGTGACAACACTTAGAAAAAAACTTAATTTAATGAAAAGTTAAAGTGAGAAGAAAGGAAAGTGGAATGCATAATGGGAATGTAACTATTTAAACACAGAGCATACAGCTGTCAGTACCTCCAATTGAACTCTGTCTTCTTGTGTGTTTCCCCTTTGCTGTCAGTCTGCAGTTTTGTATTGCCATGTGCTCCTATCCCCGCTCCTGCTCTACTCCAACCCCTGTATTACTGAGTACTCCGTCTCTCATCTATTTCTCATTATTACCTGTATTGCTGCCACCTGAGTCTCATTGTGCTCCACCTATCATCTGCCTCTCTGTTTATTGCTCAGTGTATTTCAGTCCTGTGTTTGCACCTGTTTTTTTTTGCCAGATTGTGCCAGTGAATTTTCCTGAGCCTTCCCAGCATGATAAATATCAACTCTGCCTGGTTCCTGATTCTGGTTCTTGGATTTCTCTGGATGCTTTGATCCCCGCCTGAACTTTGACACTGACTTTGTTTGTACTTTGGAACTTATTACTCAATATCACTGTGTGCACAGTACTGGGTCTGTGATTGGATCCCTGCTCCAGCGCCCTGACAGGAACATAAAACATCACAGCACAGTGCAGGCTCTTTGACCCACAATGTTGTGCTGACCTTTTAACCTACTCTAAGATGGATCTAACCCTTCCCTTTCTTTCTTGGGTGGACAGTGTCTCAGACAAACTTTCCCACCTTTGCTTCTTGGCCTGTGATACTCTATGATCAAAGATGTTACCCCTTAGACATTAACAAAAAGCAAAATATTTGCTATTTCCCAGAAGTGAAGGGTAGGGGTACTGGAGGTTGCTGGTGAATCGTGGCGGCTTTCCAAATTTTCTCAAATAACTTTGACAGAAGATCATCCAAACCTCTGAAGAAATAGCCAAGACAACAGAAGACTGAGGATCCAGGTAGAAGTTCTATGCCAAGAATACTTGGATACCAATAATAATAAATACTTTAAGTACTTGGTTATTCTGTCTTTAAAGATACTTCTCAGATTTTCTTTGCTTTCTTGAGCAAAACTCCTCAGCCATTCAGGAAGAGGTTCCCAGGCTGTGAAAACACCCTCAAGGATAGACATATACATCTGGAACATAGAACAGTACTGCAAAGGAACAGACCTTTCAGCCCACATTGTTAATTAGCTGAACTAATTTAGGCTAATAACTCCTAATCACTTCTGCCTGCATTTGGTTCCTCCATTCCCTCCATGTTCTGCATATTCGTGTACCTATCTGAGGAGCTTCTTATATGCCTCTGTTGTATCTGCATCCACCATCACATCTGTCAGCATATACGAGGCACCCGCCACTCTCTACTTTAAAAAAAAACTTGGCCCTCACATCCCCATTGAACTTTCCCCTCAAACCTTAAATGCACACTCTCTAGTATTAGATATTCCAATCCTGACAAAAAGATGCTCTATCTAGGCCTCCCATAATTGTATAAACATATCAGGTCTCTCCACAGCCTCTGTTACTCCAGAGAAAACAGAAATAGTTTCTCCACCTTCTCCTTATAGCACACGTATTGGAACCCTGGTACCATCCTGCACCCTCTCCATAGCCTCCACATCCTTCCTATGATAGGACAACCAGAATTAAATGCAGTACTCCATCTTTGTAAGAGTCTTCAATGAAAATGAAGAACTAGTCCTCTGCAACTGCAATCAAGTGTCTGCTCTCATAAATTCATTCCCAACATACAGTATCTTCCACTTCAAAGTTACAGTTCCCTGTTCGGATTCAGATTCAGATTTATTTATCACAAGTGCATGGGTACATGCTTCTCAAAATCTAACACTACTTCCCCATAGTGAGAGGTGGAGATGGGTAAGGCCGGCCGACAGGGCTTTGGTGAAGCTGGATAGGCCAATTCCCTGTACAGTGGACTACAGAAACATTGACGAACTCCAACCATACCATCAACTTCGGACGATGGGGATGGGAGGTCATCACCAGCCTATGTTCCACTGGGAGCTAAGGGCCCAACAACCAACACCATGAAAATGCTTTGTTTGCATTGCCAATCAACACAACTGAGGATATTGGTGCAGCCTGCACGTGTCACCATGCAATCCAGTGCCAACATAGCATGCCCACAGTGCCCAGCAAAACAGCAGAGACTGCAACAAAACAGTGCACGAGATAACAAAACAACAACAGCCAGTCAAGCCTCTTTCCTCCTTCCCACCCACCCATGCCCACAGACAGACCTCCAACTCCAGAACAAGACTCCAATCTCCAGTATCCAGCCCCCAGCCTTTGTCATCGGGCTTTACTTCCAGACTTCCAATCGACCTTCGCGCTTCGATCTTTGGTATTGAACGCCCTGAACGGCCAATGACTGGACCCCAAATTCCAGGCTTGAACTCAGGGCACGCCCTGTAACGTAAAAGCAGAAAGTCTGTGTGCTGCAAGTCTGAAATGAATGGAAAGTATTAGAAAAACTCAACTGCTCAGTCAGCATCTATGGAACGAGGAACAGAGTAACATCTTAGGTCAATGGCCTTTCAGCAGATCATAGCACAGATCAGCGACACAAAAAGTTAACCCTGCTTCATTTGCCTCAGATGCTGCCTGACCTAATGGATGGCTCCAGCATTTTCGCTTTTGATTTTAATTTTATCTGTTAATTTCGTTGAATGGTTTTTAAGTATTACGAAAATAATTAACCAATCTTCTGTTCAAAGTGAAATCCAGACTCTGATTCAACAGGCTGTCATTGTGTTGACAATTACACTGCAGCAATATAAATCCATTTTCTTATGATTTTAGCCTTTTTTGGAGATTTCTCTTTTTTTATTTAGTGGATGTGCAATTAATCTTCCACTGTTCCCAATATGATTATATAATCCATGCACAACACAGGGGGAATCATGCAATTCATTACTGTAGCTTTAGCTCAAATAAATTATATTTCACAAAAACAGATTTTATTTTTTTGTATTCTAGCATCTCCTTTCTGAGATTGAGGACTGTGGATAATGGTATTTAAGGGAGGATGCCAGGGCCTGACTACCTTCTGATTCTAATTCTAACTAATCCCAGTCCACCTTCCAACAGACAAAGTTCTTGTTCATAAATGAGCTCAGACCTGTGCAGAACACACATACTGAGCTGTGCCAGGCTCTCCGTGTAGCTACGGGCAAGTAGCAATTGATATGCCTCTTTCACGTGGCAGAATAGCCTGGAAACTTCACTGAGAATCAATGTGGCAAGCCAAAGAACAAGGTATGACTGAAATCTTCATTAAATTATGGATTTTAGGTGACATCCAAAAGTAGGTCAGAGATTTAGATGTTTTTTAGTTTAAGGGAGGGTCCTCTGTGTAAAAGCACTGGCTCCTGTAATTTCTCTGGCCCAATTCCCTGACATTGCTTGTTTTATGACCCCTGCACCGCCAGCTGCTGGCTCTCTGACACAATTCCCTGATGCATCTTGTTCTCTGACCCACTAAGCTGCCCCCCCCACCCCCAGACTGATCCCTGCCGCTCTCCAACCTAAAGCCTCAACTCCCTACCGTCGATCCAGTTCAGCTTGGCTTCTCGGCATGCAACCATCAACAGCAATTTTTCGACTTCTGATACCCGGACAACTCTTACAAGAAAAGTAAGTAGGCTTTTGCTGCTACAGAAACTTCAGCAAGACTGCATTAGCTTGTAGCCAAAGGACAATACTGTCAAATCTGGAAAACTGAAATAAAATATAAAATACTGGGAATGCAGTTCAGGGTGCAGTTGTACAGAGAGGAACAGACATCTTTCAGTTCATTGAAGGATCACTTACCCAGAATGTTAACTGTATTTCTCTCCTCATAGTTGTTGCCCAACCAGTGGTTCTTTTTGTTTCAGATTTCTGGCAACTGCAGGTCCTACTCAATATTTTCACTCATGATATACCATTGTAGTCCTAAACACATGAGATTCTGCAGAAGCTGGAAATCCAAAGCAGCACACAAAATGCTGCAGGAACTCAGCAAGTCAGGCAGCATTTATGGCAGAGAATAAACAGTCAGTGTTTCGGGCCAAGACTCTGATGTTCCTCCAGAATTTTGTGTGATACTCAAAGTACAAAGATCAGAATAAATTTAATATCAGAGTACATATATGTCACTATATTTGTGGCCCGAAGTATCGATTGTTTATTCTTGGCCATAAATGCTTCCTGACCTGCTGAGTTCCTCCAGCATGTTGTGAATTGCTCTGGATTTCCAACATCTTGAAGCAGTAATCGTAGTCTGAGTCAAGCTTTATCTTTTGTTAAATTAAATCAAGGTAATCGGACTCCATGAGCATAGGGTGACCTTCTTCAGATTTATCCTCTATTCCTTGTCTGTGGAGAAGTAGTTAAAGAGCTGGCATCCTCTTCATCCTCATAATAAGCAGCCATCTGCCTGGGTATGTGACTTTCCTTTTTCTACTGACAGCTTGGCTCAGTTCGAAGCTGTGAAATTGAGGTTGTGACTTCAAGTCCTGCTAGAGAGCCTTAATATATCGTCAGGCTGGCACTTTGGTGCATCATTGAAAGAGAGATAGGAAGGATTGTACTTGTATAGCAGAGCGGAAGAAGCATTCTATTTTGTATGTGCTAAAAGTGCAATTAACGTGATGTCTCAACTCCACTGTGGAAATTGTGTTCTGTTGAAGTATCAGTTACTCTTTATAAATATTAACCATCGATGCAAAGAGATGTCAAAATTCCTTTACACAGAAGTGAAAATTGCAACTAGTGGTAATCCAAACCTACTTGTTTCTGCTGTTTCCTGTTAGCATATCTCTGAGGACAGGATCATGCCCAATCTACTGGCCATTTGCATTTTGATGCCTCACTGCTTATGACATCTGAAGTCAATGGAACAGCACAGCACGGTAGCATGGAGGTTAGCACATCGCTTTACAGTACAGGTAATCCAGGTTCAATTCCCGGCACTGGCTGTAAGGAGTTTGTATGTTCTCCCCGTGACCACGTGGGTTTCCTCCAGGTGCTCTGGTTTCCTCCCACAATCCAACAACGTACCAGTTGGTAGGTTAATTGGCCATTGTAAATTGTCCCATGATTAGGTCAGGACTAAATCGGAGGATTGTTGGGTGGTGTGGCTCAAAGGACCAGAAGGGCCTACTCCATGCCGTACCTCAATAAATAAATAAATCATATTTCAGAAGTGGAATTCCAAGGAAAATACACATTAGGCACATTCAAGAGAGGATGAGTTTTGTTCCTATAATCTTTCAACACATGTCAAAATTCATTCAAGGCGATAGAGTGCATTTGAAACGTGGCAAGTAACACAGCAGCCAATTTGACAACAACAAACTCCCAAAACCATAATGTGATAATGAAAAACCTTATTTGGGAATGTCAGTTGAGGAGTCAAAATATTGGCGAAAATAGCATGGTGTTTTAAAGTACCCATCATATATTTTGTTAAACATTCATTTCAGTATAATATGCCAGTACTGTGCTGGGCTTCAGCCTAGGATGTTGTGCTCTTGCTTCTGGGAGCAGGATTTAAACCTGGAACCTAGCTTGTGACTCGATTTATAATGCACCGTCAGGAAATTGACCGGTTCTGATGCTGCTCATCCATGAGTAATTTTGGCTAATATTTTGCTTTTCCATTAGTGCGGCTTGACCTTCTAGGCATATCTTACAGCTCAGCATTTTGCAGTTCTTACATTCCTTTGTGTTTCTTCACACTAATTGCCCTTATTTCACAGATTTTAATTTTCTCGATTCCCGTTTTCTCTCCCTCCATTAATCTGTTGATAACTTATCCCTACAGCAACCCTGACCTCACCCTATAGATATACAGTGGATTCTGGTTCCTTGGGACACATTGGGACCAGTACATTTTAGCCCAATTAAGCAGCTGCACCAATTAACCAAAGTTTCATGGAAATAGTTAAAAAGGTATAACAACACAAATTGAGTAATAAATTACATATTTAAATGAAATGTACAACAAATTTGAACCCAACAAATACTACAGCAGTACTATAAAACTATGTATTAGTTCTCAATACTTATCAATGGAGGAATTCATCTGCATCATGTTTTTTTGACTAAATGAACAAAATCTGTGCAGACAGCTAGTGTAGATGGCAGACTGCCTTCAAACAGTGCTTTTGATGATTGCATCCTTCAGATGTTCATTTTAATTGCATCCTCCAGATGTTCATTTTAATTCAAGATGATTGTATTCAATAACTTCACACTTTTCGTAGTTTCTAACTTGTTTAAGTAGTGAAATCATTTTATTTTCACTCTGGCTTCTTCTGGCATCTCCAAGCCTGAATGCCTGAAACCACAGTGAGTAGAACAGTTCTAAATTGCCTTAGTCTTTATTACTCACCAACTAACAGTGCCAAAAATTAATGCTCTTTGAACACAAACATACAAGTGACTCTATTTAACAACAGTTCATTCCAAGCATGGTGTAGCATTAAACAGCCATGCAACATGCACACGACTAATGTAGTTAGAAAATATTAGGCAAAAGTTACCTGTCCCAATTAAGCAGCATGGTGTCCCAAATAAAGGAAGGGAATCCCAGCCATTTTCTTGATTTAATTTTGTTCTATAAAAGTTGTCCCAAATAAGTGGCTGCCCTGATTAACTGATGGCCCAATTAATTGGAATCCATTGAGTTCCCTTTGTCTTACCCAACCTTAGCTCACTCTGCGTTTAACTAGCTTTTCCTTTCTCTCTCCGAATTCTGATTGAGTCTTCAACGTAAAACTTCTCTTCGCACAGATGTTGCCTGACCTACTGTGTATTTTCAATGTTTTTTGCTTTTATTTCAGCCTTCTAGCAACTGCAGTTTTTTAAAAATTTTCATCTTCTCTCAGAGATATTGTGTTTCAGAAGATCACCTTAAATTAAGGTCTCCGTCAGGTATTTGGGTTACTGCTTAAGGCAGCCATGCTGAAAATTACCCTTTAGTAAATGTAATGTTTTGAACATGATACATTTCATAATCTTTTTAACTATGGTAATGGTGTTAGGGAGACAAAAGGTAATACTCCCTGCAAAACACCATGCTAAGGTAACAAATTTCACGTCACATGCTGGTGATAATAAACCTGGGTAGGTCATTTAGGACAGAGTTGAGGAGGAACTTCTTCTCCCAGAGAGTTGTGGAGGTGTGGAACGCGCTGCCTCAGAAGGCAGTGGAGGCCATTTCTCTGGATGCTTTCAAGAAGGAGCTAGATAGGTATCTTATGGATAGGGGAATCAAGGGTTATAGGGACAGGGCAGGAACCGGGTATTGATAGTAGATGATCAGCCATGATCTCAGAATGGCGGTGCAGGCTCAAAGGGCCGAATGGTCTACTTCTGCACCTATTGTCTATTGATTCTGATTCATTATCGTTCTGGAATGTTAGTCTGGGAACTTTTGCATTTAGATAACTTCCAGGAGTCTTTAAGCCTCTACTTACTCCAAAACATCTTGTGGGTTCAGAGGCAATTCCAGATCGAATCTTGGCCTCACAATTACCTCAATATGATCATTTACATTGTTGTTTACTAGCACTGCACTTTCTCTGTAACTTCTTAATTTTATTCTGTATTGTTATTGTTTTGCTTTGCTCTACCTCAATGCATTGTGTAATGATTTGATCTGTACAAAATGTATGCAAGACAATTTTTTCTTTTTATATTGGTACACGTGACAATAATAAGCCAATACCAATACCATAATATATTTTGGGGCTGTCCCATGAATAAAACATCTATGTGAACACTTTTTAAAGTGTCGTTCTAGGAGACAACAACAGTTCTCTATTTTCATTTTGCCTCCTTTGTATATGACAGTATGACAGCAGCCAATCCCAGACTATTCTTGATTTTGCCACAGGTCATTGAAGCAGCTTTCTTTGGGAGTTGTTGTGGCTGGAGGCCTTCTCAGAGCACAAGAGATAATCTGTCAAGGCACATTGACTTTCCTAGAAGTAAGTTCAAGGTTCGAAGTTCAAGGTACATTTATTATCCAAGTATGTATGAGGTATACAATTCTAAGATACAGACAGCCACGAAACAAAGAAAGCCATAAAAGCTGTTTATAGAAAAACATCAAACCCCCATGCCCAAAAATACAAATCACGCAAACAGCAACAAGAACATCAAACCACAAACCCCATACACCCTCCATGCAAAAAAAAATCATGCAAACAACAACAAGGAAGAATGGGCAAAAACACAGAATATAAAGCATAAAACTGAAAGAGTACAAGTGAACTACAGTCCATTCCATAAGTCACAGACCTATAATAATCAGTACTATCCTCTGACAGATTTGAGGGAGAGAGAGAGGGACCATTCAAAAGCAGGAGCCTTCCCTCAGGAGCAGCAAGCGAGAGATCATCACACAGAGACACCTTCCACACAAGTGTGAACAAGTGCAGGTTGCTGGAGAGTTTTGTTTAGTGATGTGCTGGCTATCCTTGCTTTTATTGTTCGGTCACTATGACACTGGTGATTGCAGGGGCTGTATGATAGATAGGATTAATGCTACCTGTGGATGCAAGGTAAGGAGGTTGAACTTTGAAACTGGCATCACTTGTAAGAGGGAAATACGTGGTTTATAAAAGAATGAAGCTCTAGTAGTGCGGCTATTTTGGACAGGCCATTTCGAGGACAGCTGCTTTCTCGGGTCCAAGTGCCGAGCCTGAGAAGTGCAGAGGCTGTGACAAGTGGAGTTTTGACAGGGGCTGAATCGTAACTGAGAACTGTAAGTCAAGGTTAGCTCTTCTATTTTTTAGCCTGGTATTTAGTTCAGAGATAAAAATGGCAGTTAACAGAGTGGCAAGCTCTGCCTGTCAAATGTGGAAGATGAGGTCAAGTGTCCATGACAATTGCAGGTAATGTATGCACTTGCATCTCCTTTCAGACCGCATTGATCGGGTGGAGCAGCAATTGGACATATCGAGGGACATACAGGAGACAGAGAGTATCATAGATAGGAGGTTCATGGAGGTGGCCACACCTGAAGCTCAGACAGGTAGACAGGTAGACAGGTGACAGCCAGAGGGTCAAGCAGTCTGGTGGATATTCACAGCCCAAGCTCAAAATGCTTCTCATAATCCTCAGCCTTTCAGACATCACTATCCAAAGTTCAAGTTGCTAAGGTTCGAGTGAACAGCCAGCACCCTTTTCCCCGGGCGGCAATGACTACTACTATAGAACATCCTTTTAAGGTTAGTGGAGGAAAGTTCAGGGGAGATATCACAGGTAGGTATTTTATACAGAGAGCGGTAACGAATGGAATGCACTGCTGTGGGTAATGGTAGAGGCGGACACATTAGGGACATTTAAAAGGCTCTGAGATAGGAAAATGGTTGAAAGAAAATTAGAGGGTTCTGTGCTGTGTAGGAGGGAATTGTTAGATTAATTGTGGACAACAACGTGGACTGAGGGTCCATACTTTGTTGTACTATTCCACTGTAGGTTCTATGCTTATTGCTAATTTAATACTCAAGATGTTTCACTAGTATCCTTTGCTATCCATTTGGCAAGGTCAAAAATATTACTCGTTTTGATTAAATTAAGATTATGATACTCTTAACCTGGTAAGCACTAACAATTCCACAACACCCAACAGATATTGCAAAGCAACATACAGAAAAGATGAGTTAATTCCAGATCACGAGTAAAGACAAATATAAAATCAATTATGCAAATTTGAGTTTTGAGCAGTTACGAAGGAAGAGACACAAAATCCACTTCTCAGCCTTGGTGCAAGACGGGTCTCTTCTTAGAGCCTTCTTTTCTGACAGACGGCTTATTCATCTGCAACTCAGTGATAATTTTTTCTTGTTCGCAAAGACTGTATTTGAGCTTTGGAAGCCTTTTGTAAAATTATAAACTTTCTTCGAATATACTCCTCAAAATAAAACATGCTTCATTGAAAGTAAAATTACTGTGATTAATCTGATTAATTAGCTGGAGATACAGTTTGCAACAGTAATCGGCACACACAGACACGTGTACATACAGCTAGGGAGCCTCGCACTTCTGCACAGTAATGTATTTGTCAACGTGGAGTGAAGAGTGAGTTTGCTAATCTGACGGAAGTAAAAGATGTTGGGAATGGTGAAGGTGGAGCCCTGTGAGAGGAGTGGCAGAGAAGGAATACCGGGGGCAGGGTGTGGCACTGGTGCAGACACACCCAGCTCTGAGACACCAGGCAAGGTAATTTGATTCTAATCAATTGGTTTATTTATCATTACAGAATGACTCTTCAGTGTTTCTGGCTCCCTTCCCCTTTTCCCAGCCATGATTCCCCTCTCCCTGCCCCCTTCCCACTCTTAGACCATAAGATACAGGAGCAGAAGTAGGCCATTCAGCCCATCAAGACTGCTCCGCCATTCAAGTATGGGCTAATCCAATTCTTCCAATCATCCCCACTCCCCTGCCTTCACCCCATACCCTTTGATGCCCTGGCTAATCAAGAACCTATCTATCTCTGCCGTAAACGCACCCAGCGACTTGGCCTCCACAGCTGCTCATGGCAACAAATTCCACAGATTTACCACCCTCTGACTAAAGTAATTTCTCCATATCTCTGTTCTAAATGGACAACCTTCAATCATGAAGTCATGCTCTCTTGTACTAGACTCCCCTACCATGGGAAATAATTTTGCCATATCTAATCTGTTCAGGCCTTTTAACATTCAGAATATTTCTGTGAGATCCTCCTTCATTCTCCTGAACTCCAGGGAATACAGCCCTAGAGCTGCCAGACATTCCTAATACTGTAACCCTTTCATTCCTGGAATCATTCTCGTGAATCTTCTCTCAGTCCACAAAAGAGACCCATATCAGAATCAGGTTTATCGTCATTCACATATGTCATGAAAGTTGTTTCCTTTTATGTCAGCAGTGTAATGCAATGCATAAAATTACTACAGTACTGTGCAAAAGTCTTAGGCACCCTAGCTATATATGCATGTGCCTTAGACTTCTGCACAGTACTGTATCCCCTCCTTGGTCGTGAGAGGGACCCACTACTTAAAATAATAATTATTGACAACTGAACCCCTTCAGAAAAGAAACTAAGGTAGTTAAGTAAATTAGTCACTGAGTTCTACAGTAGGTTGATAGATTAGAATAGCGAAAGTACTAGTAGACACTTATGAAGGAGAAAACTTAAGTTTAGGCTCTAGAACAGGTGCACTGAATGTCATCACAGAAGGTAACACAGGATTTCCTTTTGGCCATATCTCTCTCTGATAGGCATATAATGCCACTTGGAATATTGTTGGAGAGGAGAGGCTCTCACGGGAAAAGTGCAGAAGGTGTATGAATGGCATTACATCAAGCTCTGTTGTAGAACAGGAAATGTCAAAGACTAAAGCAGCAGTTTTTCTAAGGGTTTGATAGTCAGGGTTTAGGGCAGGAGTTTCTGTGACCTACCAGCATGACTCCAGGATGGTGCATTGCTTCCCAGGTACCAGGGTCAACGATGTCACTCAGCAGGTACAGCAACACTCTGAAAAGGGAAGCCTTGATATTGTTTATGTTAGAGACATAGGTAAGAAGAGCGATGAGGGAATTTCGCGAGTCAGGGAGAAGGATGAAAATCTGGACTTCTTGAATGTAATCTCAGGATTACTCCTTGTGCCACAATGTATTAAGTTCAGAAACAAAAAAATAGAACAACTGACTGCAAGGCTAAGGAGCCAAAGAAGAGGACAGGGTTTGGTATATTTGGATGATTGGCATTTCTTCTGGGGCAGGGGTGACCTGTACAAGAAGGAGAGGTTGAAGCTAAATTAGAGCTAAATTGTTAATTGGAAAGGATTAAACCAGACAAGCAGGTGTGTAAGACCCAAAATATCAGTATAGTGGAGGAGAGAGAGTAGTGATGGGAGCAGGCATATCTAGAGGGCACAGGAGGCAGAAATAGGACTGGGAGCATAGGAGGGATGGTAGCCCTGTCTGTATTTACTTTAATGCATGGAGCCTTGCGGGTAAGATGGATGCCCTGAGAGCATGGATAGCATTTCTGATTATGATGCTGCGGCAATCATGATAATGTGGCTGAAGAAAGAGCAAGAATAGCAGCTCAGTATTCCTCCGTGTAGTTCTTTCAGAAATCCCAGGGTGGTTCCAAAAAAATGGAGGAGGTGTTGCACTACTGACCAGTGAGAGGACTGCATCAGTACTCAGCGACCAATGAGAGGGCTGCATCAGTACTCAGGGACCAATGAGAGGACTGCATCAGGGACCAATGAGAGGACTGCATCAGTACTCAGGGACCAATGAGAGGACTGCATCAGTACTTAGGGACCAATGAGAGGACTGCATCAGTACTCAGGGATAAGATTGGACTGCGAGTTCAAGTGTTAAAGGGTGTGGCAGTAATGCACCATTAAGCTGGATGCCAACCGCCGTAAAACAAGATACAGACAGAAGTGTTAAGGGGAAGGAAGGGGGAAGACACGAGAATAAAAAGATGGGGAGAGAGGAAGGAGGAGAGCTGGAAGGTGATAGGCGAAGCCAGGTGTATAGAAAAGATGAAGGGACAAGTTCCCAGGAAGGGTACGTGGCTGTGGTAACAGGTCTGGGTGAGTACATGGTCGAAGAGAGGGAAGCAGAGATCACAGAGGGGGAGCAGTGGGAAAAGATCTCACTGAACCTCCGTCCAGGAGAAGATTAAAACTTCTTCAGGGTAGGTGTCCCACAAGACAGGTGACTCCAGTCATTCTCAATCCTCTTCAGAAATAGTCTGCCTAGAGTCAGTGGTCTGCCTGGCACCAGCTGCACCCATGGCTTCACGTGACCCTGCTCGGGGGTGGGGGGGTGCTAAGCAGGCGCCACACCCTCCCCAAGGACAGCAGACGGAAGGAGCACCTTACACCTCCTTTGGTAGAGACGTCTCTCTACCCCGGTGGCGGTAATGCACCATTAAGCTGGATGCCAACCGCTGTAAAACAAGATACAGACAGACAGTCTCTCTACCCTGCCACCCTGGGGTAAGGCTCGATCATTCTAATAATCAGGAGGAAGTAAACTTAACAGTCCTTCCAGTCTGGTGGGTGTGGCAGGTGGGCTGGGCCAGGGATGCTGAGAAGGAGAGGGGAAGATTTTAAGACTGGGACTGCAAGTATTTTAAATGCAGGTGGAAACGCACATCACAGAGAAGGAGAAGTCTTGTATGGTGCTGCCACTCAGTGGCCAAGTAATTTCACTGCGAGCACTTTTTCCACTGCTGTAGTTAAGGTTCAAATCACACAGGGGAAACGTGTGCTTGAGCAAAGAGTTGCAATCAATCATTTGCAGGAGAAAGAAGCAAATTGTCAATACTTTGCAGTTAAAAGGGTCTTTAAGAATCCCCATGTGTATTCAATGGCTGAAGTACAGAGTGCTGTATTGCTATTCTTACACGGAGACTGAATCCCAACACTGTCCAGCACTGTCAGTAAAGTAAGCACTGACAGAGTTGGAGAAATCAAAAAACAAATAGATAGCATCCTGATTCAGGCTGCACGTCCCGCAGAGAGTATTCAGTTTCTGTTAGAAAATTGAGTCCCACTCCCTGGCAGGGAAGAGGCTACGCAGCATTCACTAGACACAAAAACAGTTATTTCCCCCAAGCTGTCAGGCTGATCAGCACCTCAACAATTAACCCGAACCACCACATACACATCAGCCAGCATCACTTTATGTACACACACTCTATGTATATAACATGTGTTTGATAAGGTTACTTTTATATTTATTTCTTTTTATTGTGTTCTTTATCCATATTGTGTTTGTTATGCTGCATTGAATCTGCAGTAACAATCATTTTATTGATCTTTTCTGAGGAATGACAATGAACAATCCTGAATAAACTTCAGCACAACCATCCAGCTGATCCTGCGTACAGCATTGAAACTGTGGCACACGACTAGAGGTAACGCACATAGGTTGCAGGAGGAACTCAGCAGGTCAGGCAGCATCTATAAACAGCCCTTCAACGTTATGGGCTGAGATCCTTCTTCAGGACTGGAAAGGGAGGAGGGAGATAACAGAATAAAAAGCTGGAGGCGAGGTGAAGGGGAAGGAGGATAGCTAGAAGGTGGTAGGTAAAGATAAATGGGTAGGAAACATACAGGGCTGGAGAGGAAGGAATGTGATACGAGAGTGGACCGTAGGAGAAAGGGAAGAAGGAGAGGACCCAGAGGAAGATGATAGCCAAGTGAGAAGAGATAAGAGGCTAGAGTGGGGAATAGGAGGGGGACAGAGTTTTATTTTACCAGAAGGAGAAATCGATATTCACGCTATTAGTTGGAAGGCTACCTAGATGTTGCTCATCCACCCTGAGGGTGGCCTCACCGAGGCATACGGAGACCATGGACTGACATGTCGGAACAAAAATGGGAATCAGAATTAAAATGTTTAGGCAGCAAGACTTTCCACCTTTGGCAGATGGAGTGGAGGTACACGATGAAACAGTCTCCTTATTTATGACAGGTCTCACCAGTGTAGAGGAGGCCGCATTGGGACACAATAGAAAAGCCCAGCAGATTCACATTTGAACTGTTGCCTCATCTGGATAGACTGTTTGGGGTCCTGAATGGAGGTGAAGGGTAGGTGTAACACTTTGGCCACTTGCAGGGTTAAGTGCCAGGAGGGAGATTTGTGAGGAGGGACAAATGGACAAGGGAATCATGGAGGGAGCGATCATTGTGGAAAGCAGAGAGAGGAGGAGAAGGGAGACGTACCAGAGGTGACATTTGTTTAGATGAGTCGTAAAAACTGAGGCTCTGTCCACCTTCTGTCACAACCACGGATTTGGCAGCGCAGTAGATACGGCAATTGTGCTTGTGAATTTTCACATGTCAGCTAATTATTATTTAATCATGATAGTATTTAACTCCATACTTGTCGTCGTAGTGCTTGTCGAGACTTGGACAGAGCACAGCAATGTTTCGCTGACTGTTTGCTTTCGGCCTTCCCTCAGAAAATTGGACTTTCAAGTCAACTGACTCTGAAGACTAGCGGTATTCGTTTAATGTTTAGATTTTCCTTTCAGCCGCAGTGTGGGCTTCGTTTTCCATTTGAGTGTTTTAGTTAACAGCCCTGTTTGGCCGAGCATTTTTTGTTTTGTTTTCCCTTTAACTCTGTTTGCATTAAAGTTTGTGAACCATCAACCTGCTTCAGTGTCTCTCACTCCGCACTTGGGCCACATCCGAACCCGGTAACACCTTCTGAGTTAGATATAAAATGTTCCAATATCCTGAACAACCAACATTATCAAATCATAGATGAATTAGCAGTTAGACAGGCAAAAGTCAGTAGCAGAAATCAGTGTAGCTTTGTGTGTGGAAAATCCTTTTTGATGAATCATTTAGAGTTTTTTGAAGGGATAATCGAAAGTACAGATGAGGGTATGGTAGCAGGTGTTGTCTATTTAGACTTCATCAAAGCTTTCAACAAGGTGCCATATGGCAGGTGGTCTAGAAAGTTATGTCCCAGGGAGATCGAGGAAGATCTGGTGAAGTGGGTTCAAAATTGGCTTGGAGATCAGAAACATAGAGTAATGGTTGAAGGTTGCTTCTCATTCTGGAGACTAGGAACCAGTAGTATGCCTCAGGAGTCAGTGTCGGAACCAGTTATTCATTATTTGTATGGATGAACCCACAAGGTTTGATCAGCAAGTTTGCAGATGACACAAAATGAGGAAATGTCATTGATACTGAGGAAGGTTATTGTAGATTACCGGGGGGGGGGGGGCAGGGGGTTGATCAGTTAAGCAAACAGATTCCAGTACATATACCTGTAAGTGTGAAATGAAACATTTTGGAAAGTCGAACCATTCTATTTCCTCCATTACTTCAGTAGCCTCACTACAAAAAAAAAAATCATTGCCTGAAAAGTGTTTTGGATCATTGTTCATATGAAATAGAACCATCTCTCCCACAAGGAGCTTACTCGAATCAAATCTTGCTCTCACTTCTCCGGTGAAACCACCCCATTTCTAACAATGCAAACTCTATGAGCACTGCACACCTCCAGCTTCACTCTACTCCAGAGTAAGCTATCACAAAGAGCAGTTGATTTAATTCAATACTTTAAATGAATCCAACTGTTTTGTGTGTATCATGGTTTCATTTTTATCAATTATTTAGAAACTAAAATTACTAAAACTTAAGAATTCAGAATTAGAATCAGGTTTATAATCACTGACATGTCATGAAATGTGTTGTTTTCTAGCAGCAGTACAGTGCAAGAAATTACTGTAAACTACAAAATATATAAATAGTGCAAAAGATGAATAATGAGGTCATGTTCATAGGTCCATGAACTGTTCAGAAAATGGCAGAGGTGAAGAAGTGTTCTCAAAACACTGAGTATGAGTCTGTACCTCCTCCCTGATGGTCGTAACAAGAAGAGGGCATGCCCTGGATGGTGAGAGTCTTTAATGATGGATGCCAGCTTGTTGAGGTACCACTTTTTTGTCACATGCAGCGAGACACAGAGGAAAGTTTGTTCTGCACACTGCTTATTCAGATCAACTACATTGCACTGTGCATTAAGGCAGCACAATGTTAGACAATAATAATGCAATATAAGGTGTACCAGCTGCAGAACAGAAATGCAGTGCAAGTAGACAATGAGGGCAAAATCTTATGAGATAGATTGGAAGGTCAAGGGTCCATCATTTGCAATATTCATGACATCTGTAAGTCTATTCAGGTTCTCATCCGTCTACCAAAACCACTTATTAAACATTTATTTATTGAGATGCAGTGCAGAATAGGCTATTCCAGACCTTGGAGCCACGCCACCAAGCCTAATCACGGGACAATTTACAATGACCAATACTTCTTTAAACTGTGAGAGGAAGCTGGAGCACCCGGAGGAAACCCACGCGGTCACAGGGAGAACGGACAACCTTCTTACGGGCAGCGGCAGGAATTGAACCCCAGCTGCCTGTACTGTAAAGCGTTGTGCTAACCACTACGCTACCATGCCACCCCTGGATGTGGAACCTGACACTGGGTCATTAAAGTCATGAGAAGAAAATCTGAAATAAAGGCCAAGAATAATGAAAACAGTCAGCGTCATGCAGCAACACACATCAAAGTTGCTGCTGAACACAGCAGGCCAGGCAGCATCTCTAGGAAGAGGTACGGTCGACGTTTCAGGCCGAGACCCTTCGTCAGGACAACATAAGCAGGCAACATGTTGGGCCGTGACCGTCTATCATGACTGGAAAGGAAGGGTGAAGCAGCCAGAATGAGAAGGTTGGGGGGAGGGGAGGAGGAGGGGAAGGAATACAAAATGGCAGATACCAAGTGAAACCAGGTGGGTGAGGGAGAAGGTGAGTGAGTGGGGGAGAGGCGATGATGTAAGAAGCTGTGAGGTGGTAGGTGGAAAAGATAAAGGCCTAAAGAAGAAGGAATCTAATAGGAGAGGACTGTGGACCTTAGGAGAAACAGAAGGAGGAGGGCACCAGAGGGAGGTGTTGGGCATTTGGGGAGAAGAGAAGGGGTAAGAGAGGAGCCAAAACGGAGAATGGAATAAAGAAAAAAAGGGGAGGGAAGAGAAACTATTAGAGGTTAGAGAAATCAATGTTCTTACCATCAGGTTGTAGGCTACCCAGACAGAACATGAGGTGTTACTCCTTCAACGTTCGGACACCAGGGTAACATAGCTGTTAGCCTGATGCTATTACAGCTCCGGGTGTTGGAGTTCAGAGTTCAATGCTGACATCATCTACAAGGAATCTGTACATCCTTCCATTGAAGTACATGGGTTTTCTCCTGTGCTCCAATTTCTGCCCACAGTCTAAAGATGTACCAGTTGGTAGGTTAATTGGTCATTGTAAATTGTCCTGTGATTCGGCTCAGTTTAAATCAGGTGTTGCTAGGCAACATGGCTCAAAGGACCAGAAAGACCTGTTCCATGCTGTATCTCAATAAATAAATAAATACCTGAGAGTGGCCTCATTGTGATAGTAGAAGAGACCATGAACTAGCACATTGGAATGGGAATGGAAAGTCAAATTGAAATGGGTGCCAACAGGGAAATCTCACCTTTTGTGGTAAACAGCGTGAAGTCAACAAAGCAGTCCCCTAATCTGCATTGGGTCTCACCGATGTAGAGGAGGTTGCACCAGGAACACCATCTAACCTTGACAGAGTCAAAGGCAGAAAAATCCAGTCAGTCCCTTTCACTATCCCAGTCATCTCTCAGGTTTACTTCCTTAAAGTGCCAATGCAACATCCATAGAACGTAGAACATAGAATAGTACAGCACAGTACAGGCCCTTCGGCCCACAATGTTGTGCCGACCCTCAAACCCTGCCTCCCATATAATCCCCCACCTTAAATTCCTCCATATACCTGTCTAGTAGCCTCTTGAATTTCACTAGTGTATCTGCCTCCACCACTGACTCAGGCAGTGCATTCCATGTACCAATCACTCTCTGAGTAAAAAACCTTCCTCTAATATCCCCCTTGAACTTACCACCCCTTACCTTAAAGCCATGTCCTCTTGTATTGAGCAGTGGTGCCCTGGGGAAGAGGCGCTGGCTATCCACTCTATCTATTCCTCTTAATATCTTGTATACCTCTATCATGTCTCCTCTCATCCTCCTTCTCGCCAAAGAGTAAAGCCCTAGCTCCCTTAATCTCTGATCATAATCCATACTCTCTAAACCAGGCAGCATCCTGGTAAATCTCCTCTGTATCCTTTCCAATGCTTCCACATCCTTCCTATAGTGAACTGGACACAGTACTTCAAGTGTGGCCTAACCAGAGTTTTATAGAGCTGCATCATTACCTCGCAACTCTTAAACTCTATCCCTCGACTTATGAAAGCTAACACCCCATAAGCTTTCTTAACTACCCTATCTACCTGTGAGGCAACTTTCAGGGATCTGTGGACATGTACTCCCAGATCCCTCTGCTCTTCCACACTACCAAGTATCCTGCCATTTACTTTGTTCTCTGCCTTGGAGTTTGTCCTTCCAAAGTGTACCACCTCACACTTCTCTGGGTTGAACTCCATCTGCCACTTCTCAGCCCACTTCTGCATCTTATCAATGTCTCTCTGCAATCTCCGACAATCCTCTACACTATCTACAACACCACCAGTGTCGTTTGTGTCGTCTGCAAACTTGCCAACCCACCCTTCTACCACCACATCCAGGTCGTTAATAAAAATCATGCAAAGTAGAGGTCCCAGAACCGATCCTTGTGGGACACCACTCGTCACGACCCTCCAATCTGATTGTACTCCCTCCACCATGACCCTCTGCCTTCTGCAAGCATG
Organism: Mobula hypostoma; assembly: GCF_963921235.1. Lineage (NCBI taxonomy): Eukaryota > Metazoa > Chordata > Chondrichthyes > Myliobatiformes > Myliobatidae > Mobula > Mobula hypostoma. Next base: position 33,269,169 of record NC_086120.1, read on the forward strand.
CCAATTCTGAATCCACCTGGCCAAACTTCCCTGGATCCCATGCCTTCTGACTTTCTGAATAAGCCTACCATGTGGAACCTTGTCAAATGCCTTACTAAAATCCGTATAGATTACATCCACTGCACTACCCTCATCTATATGCCTGGTCACCTCCTCAAAGAACTCTATCAGGCTTGTGAGACAGGATCTGCCCTTCACAAAGCCACGCTGACTGTCCCTGATCAGACCATGATTCTCTAACTGCCCATAGATCCTATCTCTAAGAATCTTTTCCAATAGCTTTCCCACCACAGACGTAAGGCTCACTGGTCTATAATTACCCGGACGATCCCCACTACCTTTTTTGAACAAGGGAACAACATTCGCCTCCCTCCAATCCTCCGGTACCATTCCCGTAGACAACAAGAACATGAAGATCCTAGCCAGAGGCTCAGCAATCTCTTCCCTCACCTCGTGGAGCAGCCTGGGGAATATTCCATCAAGCCCCGGGGACATATCCGTCCTAATGTATTTTAACAACTCCAACACCTCCTCTCCCTTAATATCAACATGCTCCAGAACATCAACGTCACTCATATTGTCCTCACCGTCATCAAGTTCCCTCTCACTGGTGAATACCGAAGAGAAGTATTCATTGAGGACCTCGCTCACTTCCACACCCTCCAGGCACATCTTCCCACCTTTATCTCTAATCGGACCTACCTTCACTCCTTTTGTTCTTCACATAATTGAAGAATGCCTTGGGGTTTTTCTTTACCCTACTCACCAAGACCTTCTTATGCCCCCTTCTTGCTCTTCTCAGCCTCTTCATAAGCTCCTTTCTTGCTACTCTATATTCCTCAATAGACCCATCTGATCCTTGCTTCCTAAACCTCATGTATGCTGCCTTCTTTCACATGAACTAGATTTTCCACCTCATTTGTCATCCTTTTGAAATCATTGATCTTCTCTACTTCCATCTCTCTCCTGGGCAGTGAATTCCAGGCCAACATCACTCACTGAATGAGTGTTATTCCTCACCACCTCCCCTACTCGTACCAAACGTAATGCACTAAAGACCTTACATTTGGTTTAGAGAAGTGTTTTTGGCACCTCAGAAGTGAAGTTCATGTCTGTCTGTAGAAATATTCTAGCCACACCTTTAGTTATATTACTTTTATTAATTTGGCATTATTCAGCCAGACCACTATCTCACAATCTAACTACACTTTTTATAAAATGCTTCACGAACTGTAAAGCACTTTGGACCATCCTATAAGGAGCATGAAAAGTCCTTCAGAAATACAAATCATTGTTTTCCTTGTTACAATATAAAATACATTACTGAAATCTAAGCTACACAGGAAAGAACAGAATTTATTGTCAACCTTTAATTGCCTTTGGGAAATGGTTCTGGGTCACATTCCTGGATCACCATAGTTCTTTCGGTAAAAGCACTTCCACAGAGTTATGGGGTTGGAAGCTTCACAGTTTAGACCATAAGATTTAGGATCAGAATTAGGCCATTTGGCCCATCGAGTCAGCTCCACCATTTCATCATGGCTGATTCATTTCCCTCTCAGTCACAATCTCATGCCATTTACCTATATCCCTGACAAATAAAGAATTTATCAACCTCTGCCTTAAATATACCCAATGACTTGGCCTCCACAGCCACCATTGGCAATGAATTCCACGGGTTCACCACTCTCTGGTTAAAGAAATGCTTCCTCGTCTCCATTCTAAATGGAAGTCCCCCTACTCTGAGGCTGTGTTCTCTGCTCTTAGACTCCACCACCATAGCCAACAAGCTCTCCACTTCCACTCTATCAAGGCCTTTCAACATTCATAGATTTTCACAAGATCACCACCACCACCACCCCCCCAACCGCCATTCTTCGGAATTCCAGTGAGTACAGGCCCAGAGCCATCAAACACTTCTCAAATGACAAGTCTTTCAATCCCAGAATCATTTTCGTGAACCTCCTTTGAACCCTCTCCAATGTCAGTACATCCTTTCTTAGATAAGGGGCCCAAGACTGCTCACAATACTCCAAATGAGGCCTCACCAGTGCCTTAGAGAGCCTCAACATTACATTCTTGCTTTTATATTCTAGTCATCTCGAAATGAATGCGAACGTTGCATTTGCCTTCCTCACCACCAACTCAACCTTCAAATTAACCTTTAGGGAATCCTGCACGAGCACTCCCAAATCCCTTTGCACCTCAGATTTTTGAATTTTCTCACCATTTAAAACATAGTATATGCTTTTATTTCTTCTACCAAACTGCAACAGGATACATTTCTGACACTGTATTCTATCTGCCACTCTTTGCCTGTTCTCCTAAGCTGTCTGTGTCCTGTAGCCTCTCTGCTTGCACATTACCTGCCCCTCTACCTATCTTTGTATTGCCCATAAACTTAGCCACAAAGCCATCAATTCTATCATCCAAATTATAGACATATAATATAAAAAGAAGAGGTCCTGACACAGATCCCTGTGGAACATGACTAGTCACCAGCAGTTAATGGGAAAACGTTCCCTTTAATCCCTCTCTCTGCCTCCTGTCAATCAGCCAATGCTCAATCCATGCTAGTATCTTTCCTGTAATACCGTGGGCTCTTAACCTACTAATCAACCTTATGTCTGGCAGCTTGTCAAAAGCCTTCCAAAAATCCAAGTATACAACATCCACCAATTCTTCTTTGTCTATCCTGGTTGGTTTTTCTTCAAAGAATTCCAAAAAAAAATTGTCAGGTAAGATTTTCCCTTAAGAAAACCGTGCTGACTTCAACCTATTTTATCAGGTGCCTCCAAGTACCCTGGGACCTCATCCTTGATAATCAACTCCAAGATCTTCCCAACCACTGAAGTCAGACTAATTGGTTATAATTTCCTTTCTTCTGCCTCACTCCCTTCTGGGATGACATTTGTAATTTTCCATTCTTCTGGAACCATGCCAGAATCCATTGATTCTTGAAGGATCATTATTAATGCCTCCACAGTGTATTCAGCCACCTCTTTCAGAACACGAGGATGTAGACTATCTGGTCCAAGTGACTTATCTACCTTCAGACCTTTCAATTTACCAAGCACCTTCTCCCTAATAATGGCAACTTCATTCACTTCTGCCCCCTGACACTTTCGAACTTCTGGCGCACTGCTAGTGTCTTCCACAGTGAAGGCTGATGCAAAATACTTATTAAATTTGTCCACCTTTCCTTTGTCCCCAATACTATGTATCCAGCATCATTTTCCCACAGTCTGATACCTACTTTCGTCTCTCTTTTACATTTTATACAATGCCTATAAAAAGTATTCACCCCCCCACTTGGAAGTTTTCATGTTTTGTTGTCTTACAACATTGAATCACAGTGGATTTAATTTGGCTTCCTTTGCTACTGATCAACAAAAAAGACTCTTTCATTTCAAAGTGAAAGCAGATTACAAAGTGATCTAAATTTATTACAAATATAAAACTCAAAATAATTGATTGCATAAGTATTTACCCCCTTTAATATGTCACACAAAATCATCACTGGTGCAGCCAATTGGTTTTAGAAGTCACATAATTAGTTGAATGGAGATCACCGTGTGCAGTCAAGGTGTTTCAATTGATTACAGTAAAAATATACCTGTATCTGAAAGGTCCAACTGCTGGTGAGTCAGTATCCTGGCAAGAACTACACCACGAAGCCAAAAGAACACTCAAAACAAGTCCATGAAAAGGTTGTTGAAAAGCACACTTCAGGAAATGAATACAAGAAAATTTTCAAGTCACTGAATATCCCTCGGAGTACAGTTAAGTCAATCATCAAGAAAAGGGAAGAATATGGAACAGACGTAAGTCTGCCTAGAGCAGGCCAGAGTAGACTCAAACCTCAATCTCGGTTCATCGTATTAGCAGGGCAAAATCACCATGAAACTGGCAGAGATGACAACCACCAGAGCAGTTCACAGCCTCAGCGCCATGGAGAGAGGAATGAACATCACGGGTGAGCAAACGAAATCAGCCCAACCCCCACCACCCGTCCCAAAATTCAGGCTTTCCAGTTTATCTGGACTGGCATTTAAATTGTCTAAGCATCGGGTAGTACCTCATTTTAGGACCCAAACCTCAGCGCAGTGACACAATTGGGCTGCACAGCCCAAAGCCATTCTTGATCTTACCAAATCGGCTCGGTGCTTGAAACGATCCAAAACGATTTAGGTTTAGGCTGACGGACATCGAAACTCTTCCGCATCGACTCATCTCCAAATAGTTCACTCCAACTGTGACAGTGATAGCAAACCTGTCATGAGCACCTTGCGTTTTAGCTTTGCAATACACTGGCATGGCTCATCCTTTGAATCAGCTTCACCTCCTCTTGCTTCCTCATTATTTGTGGTGATAGTTGACCACAATTTACTTCGGAAAAGGTGTTATTAATAACATATAGGCGGGAGGAGAAGATGGCAGTGCGCCACGCGTGCGCAGCTCTCCGGTGAAAATGATATCGTATCCATTAAATAGGGGCCGTGGACAATTCTGATTTGATGGAGAATGGATGTGAAAGCACAGAGGAACATCTGGAGAAATTTCTGAAACGCCCATTCGCTGCTGTCGTTACTGTGTGGTGGTGAATCTTTCGGAGGGTAGGCCTCAAAATCCCTGGCCTTGCCTGCTTTTGGAGACTGAGAAGGAGGTCGAATCGTTCGGACAGAGATGGTGCTCAGTACTCGGTGTCAGAGAGCTGATCAGAGCTCAAAGTTTTCGGATGACTCAGAGTCGGATTGTAGTCAGCATGGCAGGGAGAGTTTTTCTTCCTTCTCCCGTCTGCGTGAGATGTGGGACATTTGAGAAACTTTGAACTTTACTGTGTTCACGGACTTCTTCATCAAGTTATGGTATTGTTAGAGGACTACGTGTCTTCATAATCATATTTAGTTGTATGTCTTGCCTTCTGAACTACCAGAAGGCTGTCACACAACTTTAGTAGCACCATCTTAAACTTACTTCCTCTTCTTTGTGCTTTATCTATCCTGCGCCTTCTGAATTGAAACTCTAGACATTACTGCTCTGCCATCATCCCTGCTAGTGTTTCCTTCCAACCAATTTTGGCCAGCTTCTCTCTCATGCCTCTGAAATTCCCTTTACTCCATTTGACTTCAGCTTTTCCACCTCAAATTGCAGGGTGAATTCTATCATATTATGATCACTGCCCCTAAGGGTCTCTTAACCTTAAGATCCCTAATCAATTCTGGTTCATTGCACAAAAACTAATCCAGATTAGCTGATCCCCTACTTGGCTCAACCATAAACTGCTCTAAAAAGCCATCTCATAGGCATTCTACAAAGTGCCTTTCTTGGGATACAACACCAACCTGATTTTCCCAATCTACCTGCATATTATCCTGGCAGCACAGCTCCTTACGCCGCACACTGTCGGAGCAGTGCTGCTAGGATAATCAAGGACACGACCCACCCAGCCAACACACTTGGCATCCCTCTTCCCCCCGGGAGAAGGCTTAGGAGCTTGAAGACTCGTATGGCCAGATTTGGGAACAGCTTCTTTCCAACTGTGATAAGACTGCTGAATGGATCCTGACCCGGATCTGGGCCGTACCCTCCAAATATCTGGACCTGCCTTTCATATTTTTTTTCACTACCTTACTTTCTATTTTCTATTTTCTATTTATGATTTATAATTTAAATTTTTAATATTTACTATTGATTTGTACTCCAGGGAGCAGGAAGCACAGAATTAAATATCACTGTGATGATTTATGTTCTCGTATCAATTGTTTGGCAACATTAAAGTATATAGTATAAAAGTATTGAAGTCCCCCATGACTATCGTACCATTGCTCTTTTGACATGCATTTTCTACCTCCCGTTGTAACTTGTAGACCACATCTTTGCTACTGTTCAGAGGTCTGTACATAACTTCCATTAGAGTCTTTTTACCCTTGCAGTTTCTTAGTTCTGCCCATAACGATTCAACACCTTCTGACCCTACACCACCTCTATCTAATGATTTGATTTCATTTTTTTATCGACAGAGCCACCCCACCCCTCTGCTTACCTGCCTGTCTTTTGGACACAATGTGTGTCCTTGGACATTAAGCTCCCAGTTATAATCCTCTCTCAGTCATGATTCAGCAATACCCACAACATCATACATGCCAATCTGTAACTGTGCTACAAGTTCATCTGTCTCATTCCATGCATTCAAATATATCACCAATCTAACAGATCTTCAGAACAGCAATGATCAAGCACTCCCATAGAGATATGGGGTGGGAAGTTCCACAGTTTCGAACAGCAACAATCAAGGGCCTGCAGTAGGTATATTTCCACCTCAGGATGGCATGCAACTTAGAAGAGCATCTGCAAGTGATGGTCTTCTCGCACATTTACCAGCTGTGTTATGTTTGGTTGTAGAAGCTGTGGCTTTGGGAAGTGTTGTCAGAGTGGTTTAGGCAAATATCTGCTGTGCATTTTATAGCAGGAGATACTACAGCCACTATGCACCAGTGGTGGAGGCTCCAATAATTTGTCCTGCAGTCTCGAGTTTCTTGAGGGTTATTGCACTTATCCAGGCAAGTGAAGAGTACGCTATCACATTCCTGATGTGTAACTTGTAGCTAGGCAAGTCATTTACACAGCATACTGAGTCTCTGACCTGTTGTACGTATGGTATTTATCTGATCTAGTTGAGTTTCTAATCAATGGTGAAGCGCAGGATTTTGATCAAGGATCAAGGATCTAGGATTAACTTAATTACCGTGTATATTTACATTTGTTAGGAACCTGCTGTGCTGTTTCAGTGCGAGATGCAATGAAAAACAACACTCAACAATTATAAGGAATAAGAATGATATAAAAAAAGTTAGAGTTTGAAGTATGGATATGGAATAAAATATGCATAAATACTTAAATACCAGCATGTACTTACAATGTAAATAGCATTAAAAAATGTGCTTAAAGTATTTACGGTACAATACAGTGGCTGGGGTAATAGATAATAGGAGGGTGGGAAGGGGGTAACTAAAATGGTTGATCGGACTAACTTCCTGGTGGAAGAAACTTTTAACAACTCAGTGATGGTAATGTCATTGAATGACAAGGGCTGGTGATTTAGCATTCTCCTTTCGTGGTGCTTATTGCCTGGCATTCCTTGTTACAAATGCTATGTGACTCTTATTAGCCAATGCCTGAGTGCTGGTTTGGTCTAGCTGCATGCAGGTATGGCTTCCTCCTTTCAGAGAGGAACTGTAAATAGAATTCAACACTGTGCAATCATTCTATGACAGAAGGAAGGTAACAGATTAAGGAATTGAAATGGCTGGGCCTCAAACATTGTGATGTCTTGGGTTGGGATGAATGAACCTGGACAATCACAACCATCTTCGTGCAGAGTATGAATTTACCTCATCGAGTGCTTTCCCTTTGATGCCCTTTGACTTCAGCTTCACTAGATACCGAAATGTCACACCTAGCCAAAAGCTGCCACAATGTCAAAGGCACTTCACTTCAGAGTTTCACCTCTTTAGTCCCTGTCTGGGCCAAGGTCGTGATGACATTTGGAGCTGAGATGTTTTGGCAAAACCCAAAATGGACATTAATGAGTGAGTTATTGTTGAGCACTGTCAATGATGGGCTTCCAGTGCTTTGTTAATGATTGAGAGATGACTGACTGAACGTTTATTAGCTGGATTCAATCTGCCTTGGATTTTGTGAACGGGAGATACCTGGGGCAAGTTTCCACATTGTTGGGTAGATGCTCATGATGCACGGTAGCAATTTGGCTGGTTATCATGCACAGGTCTTCACCTCTGCATTTGAATGCATTTGTCCCATCTCCCTCTCTTCTCTCTACTACCATCAGGCGGGAAGTGCAAGAGTCTTGAATCCCATGCCACCAGGTTCAGGAAGGTTGTTGCCCTGCAGGCATCAGGCTGCTGGACTGGCTTCACTCACCTCAGCACTGAACTGACTCCACAGCCTATGGATTCATGTTCGGGGACTCTGCAGCTCATCTTCAACGTTTTAATTGCTTTTTTAAATTATTTACATGATTTGTCCTCTTTTGTACATTGAATATCTGAAGGTCTTTGTTGTGTGTAGTTTTTCATGGATTCTATTGTAATTCTTCATTTTCCTGCAGGTGCCAACAAGAAAATAAATCTCAAAGTTGTATGTGGTATACATATTTTGATAATAAATTTATCTTGAACTCTGAGGGATTGTTGTCTGGTCTCATCATCTTTATTGTGTCCAGTGCTCCCAGCTATCATGTGGAATGAAGCAAATTGGTTTCTGTGACAGTGGGAACACTGTCAATTGTTATATGCTGTGTTTAATTTATTACTATGCTTAAAATTAGGAATGTTATTTAAGATCCATTTACAGGATATGGATGTCACCCATCAATAAGTACTTACTGCACACCCGTGATTGGCCCAGAATTGAAGAGATTCAACCACTATTGGGTTTAGGGTCACATTTTGATTAAAGCAGCATATTGTGGCGAGCATTTGGTCCATAATGACAGACAAGGAAGCTCCTTAACTCAGCAACGGTTTATATTGTGGTAAACACAAAACAGACCGGGTGCCATGACCCGGAGAGAGAACAGCTCAGTTTCATACCGACGGGGGAGGTGACCATCACACACCCTGGTTACAGTTAGGGTGAACCACAAATACACAAGCAAATAAAGGTATAACCCAAGCCAAAATGTAACAATAAATGAACTGAAACTTCCCACTGTAATTCCACAAAACCATTTTAACACAAGAACCATGAACATTGCTGGTCATGAGAAATACAAGGGCGAGCTGTCGACCACAGCCCCCCCCCCCACCCCAGAGCGCCACAATATTATCTTTTCTGAAGGTTCTTGGAGAACCAGATGAGTTTTCAACAACAATCCAGTAGTTTCGTGGCCACAGTTAACTGTTAATTCCAGATTTATCAGATTACTTAAAATTAAACTTCCAAGCTGACATGATGGGATTTGAACTTGTGCCTATAGAAAAGCTATTAAAAAACTTTAAGTTATTGAAAAACATTAAAATAATTGAACTTGCACACACTTAAAAACAATTAAATCCATCTCAATTAACCAAATTAAATCAGATGAAAAGAAAATTAAGTTCCGCTGACTTTCTGTGGACAGCCGTTTCTTCACGTTTCCAATGGGCCTGTTGGACAGGAGCCAATTAACCTGGCACATGCTCAGCAGGCAGATTTCCCAGCCCTCGTACTGGGTAATCTGATGAAGCCTGTGCCATCTATGAGTTTACCAGCACATTGCAGGTGTTCTAAGGTCAGTGTGTGCCTGAAGTGGAAGGCTGAACTTTAGCCCTTGTTCGGGATCCCAAACATCTACCCAGATATGGTCAATCTCTTTTTTTTTATAAACACTGGCCCCAAGTTTATATTGTTGCACAAGAGGAACTGCCCACCCACCCTGTTGAGGTAAGGTACCTTGGCATCTACTACCACATGTAGGTCCTGGAGGATTTCTGCAGGTCAGGCTGTACCTATGGAGGGAATTTGCAGTTCACATTTTGGGTCAAGAGCTTTCAGCTTGACTGGAATAACCCTATTGCAGAGAAACAAGGACTTGGCCTACACAGTCCACCGAGCACCCATTCGTATGATTCTTACTACCTCGATATAAACATGTAAAGCATATTCTGTGTGGATGGCAAGCAAGTTAAAAGCGTTTCACTGTACATGTGACAATAATTCACCAGTCCAATTAACCAATATAATCCTATCTTTTTATTCTCTCCACGTTTCAAAGGTTCATTTGATTGTCAAAGGATATATGCAGAATACAACTCTGAAGTTTCTCTCTTCTCCAGATAGCTGTAGAAGACAGAGAACTATATATAAGTATTTGAAAGAAAGACATCACTCCCCCTCCAAACAAAAGGAAAAAGAAATGAAAACTCGCAAAACCCAAACACCCCCAACCCCTCCCTCGCACAAAAACTGACAGATCACCCAAACCTCCAGCCCGCCAATCCACAACCAGAAAGAATGGGGGAAAACATGAAAAAAACATCAAACTGACAGAGGCCAATATGAACTACATTTAGTTTGAACTACAATCCGATTCATAAATCTCAGAATTCCGATAACATCTCCGAGAGCCTCGGGACCCAGCAGTCCCTCCGATGGCAGCGACTCGAACCAGCAGCGATTTTCAAGAATTCTTCCCAGATTCTCCCATTTGCAGTCTGGGCAATCTACAGTGGCCAAATAACGTACCAACCCACACTTCCTTGTGATGCAGGAAGAAGCCAGAGCGCCGGGGCAAACACAAGGTCATAGAAAGGATTTGCAAACGTCAGGCAACAGCTGAGGTCAGGGTTGAACCAGTGTCTCTGATGGTGTGAGGTGGAGTCCAGACTGCTGCTGCACTGTGCTGCCCTTGACGGGTAAAGACCTGCAGATGACCCATCTTCTAACTTGATGATTCAGGCTTTCATTTTAACATTTTCTATATGTTAAAAGACTTACCCCAGGGAGTTACAATCCAGTCATAAATTTTAGGATGTATAAATTGCCATGGCTTAGAAGATTTTAAAACTCACTTATATTTCATGGAACCAGGCATAAAACTTTGCAGGCTGCTTTATCGTATGAATTGTTTTTAAATACTTGAAATTCTCACCAGAGCATGGATTTCTGAAGTTTATTCCAGAGGAAGTTGAGAGTGGTGTCCCTGAGGAAGAACAGAGTATCAATGACTACGGCCTCTGGATCTCCCAGTTTAACTGTGCACAAAGCAGGAACTGGACTGAAAAGAAGAAGGAAGGAAAGAGGGGAGAGTATTCCAGTCAAGGTGAAGGCTCTTCACCCAAAACATCAGCTGTCAATTTCCCTCCATAGATAACGCTGAATGCCTCCAGGACCTCCTGTGGTGCTGCATTTACTAGTAGTTGCCAAGGTACCTTGACAGGGTGGATGGGGAGAGGACATTTCCTCAAAGTTAATTTTATTATCAAAGTACATTTATGTCACCACAAACAATGCTGAGATTCATTTCCCTGCAGGTATACTCAACAAATCTATAGAACGGTAACTATAACAGGATCTATGAAAGACCAGCTAGATGCAGAAGATAGTAAGCTGTGCAAATGCAAATATAAATAAATAGCAATAAATAACAAGAACATGAAATAACAAGATAAAGTGAGATTATTGGTTGTTGGAACATCTCAATAGATTAGTGAGTGAGTGTAGTTATCCTCTTTTGTTCAAGAGCCTGATGGTTGTGGGGTAATAACTGTTGTTGAAGCTGGTGGTGCATGTCCTGAGGCTCTTGTACCTTCTACCTGATTGAAGCAGCACGGCCTGGATGGTCATGATCTCTCTTGTGCCAGAACGTAAAACTTGTTTTTTTTTTAAAAGAGAGATTAACCTTTTAAAATATGGATGAAGTAAACTTTTCCATCAGAGGACCACGAGCCTTTGAGCTCTTCCCTAGAGAATGATAAGCAGAGTCTTTGAAAGGCAGGGTTAGATAGATCCTTTTCAGATTCATTTATTTACTACATGTACATTGATTCATACAGTGAAATACATCAATTGCACTAACAACCAGCACAAACTGAGGATATGTTAGGAGCAGTCTGCAAGTGTCACAATAAATTCCATGTCAACATAGCACACCCACAATGCTCGGCAAAATGATGCAGAGCATAACAAAACAGAATACAACAAGCAACAAAACAAGCCCTTTTCTCCCAACTACCTGCACAGGCAGTCCTCCAGCCTCAGAACTGGCCTCCAGGCCTCCAATGGACTCGTGGATAACATGCCTCCTCCATTGGACTTCAGGCTCATAGGCCCAGGGTTTCAGCCATCAGGCATTGCATTTTGGGCATCTGATCCACCTTCAGGCTCCAATATTGAATATCGACCCCGCAATTAGCTACTGTCAAAACCTTCAATTCCAGGCCATGAATACTAGACTCGCATACCTAGGGGTCAACAGCTCTCCTGACCCCTGCTTGCGCAGACATCCAGTCCTGGGAGCCAATGACCTGGCAGATTCACTGACCCAGTAGGACACCACCCTTGTCTTCGCTGGTCTTCATCTACAGCACTTGCCAGCCAATATCCACTGATATCCTTTGTCACATATCCACATTGCTGGCCTTCAAGCACAGAGCAGAGGCCTAAACTCTGGATGTCCTTCATCCCATGTCCACATCGCTGGCCCTTGAGAGCAGAGTGGATGCCTAGAATAGTGCATTACTTTGGCGACCAAGCTAGTGCACAGTTACCAGAGTAGGCAGGAATGCGGAATTTGAACCACGTCAGCCATGATCGTAATGAATGGCAAAGTAGGCTTGAAGAGACACGTGGCCTACTCCTGCTCCAAATGCCCATGTTCAGATAAGTTCACTCTTGGGTTTGCCATCAATTTCACAGAATAATGGAGGCAAATGGTCAGAGTTTCACTGTTGCAACAACTGTATATCTAAGGCATTGTTCAGTTTGCAATTACGGAACCAGGTCTTTAATATTCATTACTGAAGTAAATTGCCTAAGGAGCATCCCTTCAAGTGATGTGTGGATTAAATGCTTAAATTCTTTCTGTAGATTAAATTTGTAGGTTACTGTCTCAGTTCTAAGTGCACTCCCAACAGGGTAGAATATGCAATAGAAACCGTAATGTCATTTTTCCCCTCAACTCTTCATTTTAAGGTAATATAATAAAATTGTAGATGGAAATGCTACAGAATGCAAAAGCTGGAATATGGAACAACACGCAATACGGCGGAGGAACTCAGCAGGTCAGCGCCGTGTACCATTTGACAAGGCCTTTTAATATACAGTGACAGACTACAATAAACTCAGAATGGATCAAATTATAAGCATGTTTATTACTTGCAAGGGAAAGTCTACCTCCAAAAATAAGTCGTCGTAAGTATCTTAAATCTTACAGCTCGAAACAGAACCTTTTCATGTCTTTACAGAGTCTAAAGTATTTCATTACTGTCATGCCTTTGAGGTCGTTCCATCCCTTAACTGTATTCCATTCCTATCTGCATCTGTCTTAAATGAGTCGCCTTTGTCCTTAATGAGCCCATTTGTCTTTTGAGACTTCTCCCCCAACCATCCCCCCCCCCAAGACAGTATGCAGGCCTCTCCTTCACATGTTCTACCAGTCTGTTGTTGTCACAAGTACAATCTTCTATGCGGTGGTGTGCTGAGGCAATGGCACCAACACAGGTGATGCCAACAGACTCAACAAACTGATTAGAAAGGCTGGTTCTGTTATAGGAATCAAACTGGAGGCTGTGGTAGAACAAAGGAATCTACGGAAAATCCTGACAATTCTGGACAATGTTTCTAACACTCTGCATGCCACCTTGGCTGAACAGAGGAGCATTTTTAGTAATACAGACATCCCACCTCTCCCAGAAGTTCCAGGAGTCTCCCATATATTAATGGTGGCTCCCCGATGCCTGCAAATTATATACAATGTCCCGGAAATCAACTTTTTTGAGAGTGAGCGAGCAAGCGCAAGAGTGAGAGAGAGAGAGAGAGAGAGAAAGAGCGTGAGAGAGACAGCGAGAGAGCGAGGGAGCGAGAGAGCGTGCGAGAGCGCGAGAGAGAGAGAGCGTGAGAGAGAGCGAGAGAGCGAGAGAGTGCACGAGACCACGAGAGAGAGAGAGGGAGAAAGAGAGTGCGCCGTGGCAGAGTGTTCCAAAAAAAGAAAATATAAAACGTACGTCACCCCAGACTACACTAAAGTGTACCCCTGCCTAATAGGGGTCAAAAAAATGACAGTGTTGCTCGCTGCACTGTTTGCAACAGTGACTTTTCTATTGCCCATGGTGGGTTAAGACTGTAAAAGACATGTTGAGGTGAGCTTAACAGGTGTCATTCGTTCATTAGCGTAGTTAACGTTATTTAACTAGCTGGCTAGCTGCTAAGGAGCTACTCTATTGCAGACATCCCACCTCTCCCGGAAGTTCCGGAAATCGCCCACAAATTGATGGTGCTACCTCCCTGAAATGAGTTTTTGCAGGGTGGGATGTCTGGTAATAGACTAAGACAACTACACTACTCCAAAGATGGCCATTCTTACTCTTGGCATTGGGCTCTATAATGAGTCAATCTATAGCCAGGGAAGTGATGACAACTTCTGTTAGACTGTTTGTGGTACTTATTTTTTATTCTTTCTGCTTCTTTTAATATTTATGCTTGAGTAGTTGTAATGCTACTGTGACACTGTACTTCCTTTGGGATCAATAAAGTATCTATCTATCCATCACTTGGTTTGTATGAGCTGAGGTCCAGTTCACTCTGCGAGAAAACACCATGGACGACACCAAATTCTACAACGTGGTAGTGTCACTCAGCAATTCCATAGCTGCGAGAGTGGTGAGTCTGCTGGAACACCCACCTGAACATGATAAATAACGATCACTGAAAACTCCCCTTTTACAGACTTTTAGATTATTGGTGTTGTCCATACCTGGTTTCAGCTACGCTGGGCCTTCAGAGCTAATGGACTACATGCTGTTTCTGCTGGGAAATCACCTCCCTCCTTTTATTTTTAAAGATCTCTTCATGCAGCAAATGCCTGATCAAGTTTGTATAGCCCTCACTAATGCACCCGTGAATGACTATAGGGAGCGAGCTAAAGTGGCTGATAGTCTACACTCGGCCAGGCAGCAATGCATCATTCCTCCTCCTTTATCTTCCTCAATTAGCTCAATCAGCAAGACCCAAAACAGATGGACACCCGTAGCTGCGAAACAGACGATGCCGGGCCTGTGTTTTTAGTCTGGTCACTTTGATATGAATGCTAGGAAGAGCTGACCACCTTGCAGTTTCGACAGTTCCAGAGTATCCAGGCCAGAAAGCCTTACAGAAGCTGGTTGCATTAAACAGAAAGGACAAGCATGGTTGGACTGCAGCTTATGTGGAGTGCCAGCAGGCAAAATAAACCGTCATGTTCAGGTGCCTTTGACACCTTTTGAGGTCCCTTTTGATGGTTTGACCACGTCAATGTGGACCTTGTTGGTTCTCTTCCCCCCTCCCTGCCCTATCCCATGGTCTCACTCCCCTTCTTTCCATGGTGGACCATATCAGCAGGCAGCCAGAGATCAGTCCAATGGCCTCTGTGAGCGGGTTCAACACTCCTTAAAGGCTGCTCTGTGGGATTCCCTGACTGATGCATGTCGCCATGATCATCTCCCGTGGGTCCTGCTGGGGCTCAGAACTGCTCCAAACAAGGACCTGCAGTCATCCGTGGCTGGGTTTGTATACCAGCAGCAACTATGAGTGCCAGGTGATCTCATTCCTGATGCCACGACCAGCCGGTCGGCCTCTCAACAGAGTTCCACCCTCCTCAGTAAATTCAATTCCTTTTCACCTGTTCCTACCTTCCAATCATGTCACACAGCACTTTTGGGTTCCTGTAGACCTACATCCCACCGCGTTTGTTTTCGTCTTCCATGATACACACCAACATCCCCTTAGGCCCCCTTATGATGGCTCATTCCTCATTTTGGAACGGGGAGAAAAGACTTTTATCATAGGTAAGAGCGGTTAACCTGAGTATCTTTCTGTAGATCACCTTAAACTGGCCCACCAAGATTTGGAGTGTTTCACTGCCATGACCACAAACGTGTCAGCGCACTTCTGCATGAGCTGGTAGCACCTGCTTTAGTCCACACATGGAACACAGGATGCGAGCCAGTGTATGCACACAGTATACAAAATAAGATAGATGATTCTTGCAGAGCAGTTAGAGATTGACAGGTATGATGTCGTGGACATCTCTGGGTTGTGGCTGAAAGGATCATAGTTGGGAGCTTAACATCCAAGGATACACAGTGTATCGAAAGGACAGGCGGGTAGTCAGAGGGGATGTGGCGGCTCTGTTGATTAAAACTGAAATCAAATCCTTAAAAAGAGGTGACATAAGATCTGAAGATGTAGAATCCTTGTGGGTAGACTTAAGAAACTGCAAGGGTTAAAAAAAAACCCTGAAGGGAGTTACATACAGGCCTCTGAACACTAACCAGGGTGTGGGATACAAATTACAACGGGAGATAGAAAAGGCATGTAAATAGGGCAATGTAACAATAATGATGGGGTGTTTCAAGATGCAGGTAGATAGGGATAATCCATTTGGTGCTGGATCTCAAGAGAGGGAATCTGTAGAATGCTTTTTAGAGCAGCTGAGTTGAGCTCACTAGGAGAATGACAATTCTGAAATGGGTATTAAGTCATGTCCCAGATTTAGGTAAAGAAACCCTAAGGGGACAGTGATCATAACATTATAGAATTCACCCTGCAGTTTGAGAAGGAGAAGCTAAAGTCATAGATATTTGTATTACAGTGGAGTAAAGGGAATTATAGAGGCATGAGAGAGGAGCTTGCCAAAGTTGTTTGAAAGGGGACACAAGAAGGGACGATGGTAGAACAGCAATGGCTGGAGTTTCTGAAAGCAATTCAGAAGGCACAGGAAAAATACATCCTAAAAAGTATTCTAAAGGAAGGATGAGGCAGCCGTGGCAGACAAGGGAAGTCAAAGAGAGCATAAAAGCAAAAGAGAGGGCATATAATATCACAAAAAATAATGGGAGGTTAGGGGATTGGGAAGCTCTCAAAAACCACAGAAGGCAACTAAAAAAAAAAAGCCATAAAGAGAGAAAAGGTGAAATATAAAGGTAAACTAGCCAATAATATAAAATAGGATACAAAAAGGTTTTTTTTTTCAGATATATAAAGAGTAAAAGAGAGATGAGAGGGTATCAGACCTCTGGAAAATGACGCAGGAGAGGTAGTAATGGGGGACAATGAAATGGCAGAAGAACTTAATAAGTATTTTGTGTCAGTTTTCACTGTGGAAGACTGGGAGTTTAGGACAAGAGGGCACAGCCTCAAAATAGAGGGACATCCATTTAGAACAGAAAAGAGGAAGAATTTCTTATGCCAGAGGGCAGTGAACTTGTGGAATTCTTTGCCACAGACGGCTATGAAATCCATGTAATGGGGCATATTTAAGCCAGGGGCTGATTTGTTCTTGATTAATCAGGACATCAAAGGTTATGGGGAGAAGGCAGGAGAATGGGGTTGAGAACAATAATAAATTAGCCATGATGGAATGGTGGGGCAGACTCGAATGGCTGAATGGCCTAGTTCTGCTTCTAGGTTCTGTGGCCAGTGGAACCTGCTTCTACTAAGTATGTCCTTGGTTGGACCTTATGGATCTCTATATAATATGCAAAGTGTACTCATGTATAAAATGCCTCCAAGATTGCAGCAATATTAATCTGCATCTCCCTGGTGTGAAGTATGCTATTGGCAAACATTCCACATGCTGCAGTTTACCCCTCCCTCTGTTCAAAACTCACATTGAGATAGACAATGTCCTATGAATATAAATTTTCATGCTGGCAGTGGTACGAACACTGGTTTGTAACTGTCAGTGTAATTTAGAGATGCAGAGGAGGCAAACCACTCCTACAGGGGGAATGTCACATGCTGTTGACACAATCACTTAAGTGTCTTTGTTGCCAAGCGACTATAAACCCTGCTGGGTTAAGTGCATTGGAATCACTTGGGGTGCAGATGTAAACAGGCCTGTAGGCTCAGACTATAAACGGAAGCCAGACCTGAAAGCAGACACTCTGTGTGGCAAGGTCAAGTCTCTCCATTTGAACAAATGGAACACATTGAATAAACATGAACTGGGTATAAGCCAGACTGTTCAATAAATTCCTATCAATAACATGCTTAACTAAGAACATCTGAACTAAGTCAGAGATGACAACCGCTGCAGAATTCCCGTGGCTAACTAGAAATTCCAAGCGAGCATAATTAGTATTTCCCTGAGCTAAGGTTGCAAAATATACCTGCAAGGCTCCGTGCTTAAAATCGACTCCAGAGACCAAACAGCAAGT
Source organism: Mobula hypostoma (assembly GCF_963921235.1). Taxonomy (NCBI): domain Eukaryota; kingdom Metazoa; phylum Chordata; class Chondrichthyes; order Myliobatiformes; family Myliobatidae; genus Mobula; species Mobula hypostoma. The sequence continues at coordinate 33,287,087 of NC_086120.1, forward strand.
TAACAGCAAGTTAAAAACAAGGGCAGTGTTTGAGAATTACACACAAAACTTTGAGCAAATTTAATTTCACCCAGGGATATCTTAAAGAAAGTACTGTGATTTTTAATTAGAACAAGCATCTATAATTTTTATCATTACATCATAAGGCAGTTGATCGGTTCAATATTAAGCACCAGTGTTTGATAAGCTTCTCGTCATTCACCTTTCATAAAATTAACCCTGTTTGTTTATTCATAATCATTATCTTCTTCTTCTTCAACAGTCCCTTAAAGCCAAAGAAAACCTCTCATTCTAGATCGAGTGGAAGATACAATGACTTCTTTTAATGAGGGGGCGGCACGGTAGGGTAACACATTACAGCAGCGGTGTTCGATAGATCAGGATTTAATTCCCGCCACTGTTTGTAGGGAGTTTGTCTAGGTGCTCCTGTTTCCTTCCACATCCTGAAGATGTATGAGTTAGGGCTAGTAAGTTGTGGGAATGCTATGTTGGCGTCAGTAGCAGGCCCACAACTTAGTGGTCACTGCATTGGTCAGTGACACAAATGACTCATTTCACTGCCCGTTTCCAGCTTTTGAAGTAAAGGTGACAAATAAAGCTGGTCTTTGCATTAAATTATTTTAATTTAGGACAGGTTAAACGGATAGGAGCAGTTCAGAGGGACATGTGCAAAATGCAGGCAAACACAATTCATCATCTTCTGTTGTGTTCTGCTTTGTTTACTCTGCTATAGGAAAGGTGGCATTAGGCTGGAGAGAGTGCAGCAAAGGGTTTATGAGGATGAGACCAGGTCTTGAGCAACTGGGTTATAGGCAGAGAGGGGGCAGGCTAGGATTTTACCACTTGGAGCGTAGAAGACTGAAGAGTTACCTTATTGAGATGTATAGTACTGTGCAAAACTCATAGGCACATAAATACATAGTAGCTCGGGTGCCTTGGACTTACGCACAGTACTGCAGTAATTTTATGTATTGCATTGTACAGCTGCCAAAAAAAAGTCAAATTTCATGACATATGTGAGTGATGATAAACCCGATTCTGATATGGGTCTCTATTGTGGACTGAGAGTGGGAAGGGGATAGGGGGAAGGCGAATCATGACTGGGAAAAGGGGAAGTGAGAGGAGAGGGAGCGGGAAGCACCTGGGATACATTCTGTAATGATCAATAAACCAATTGTTTGGAATCAGATGACCTTGCCTGGTACCTCAAGGCTAGGTGTGTCTGCACTCGTGCCGCTCCTCCGCCCTGGCTCTCCTTCTCCGCCGCCTGTCCCACACCCCTCTTGCAGCACTCTACCCTCAACATTCTCAAATCTGCTCCCGTCAGATTTACAAACTCGCCCTCCATTCCATGTTGACAAATACAGTACTGTGCGAAAGTCTCGGCACCCTAGCTCTATATATATGTGCACAGTACGGTAGAAAATCATGAGGGCCATAGATAGAATCAATGCGCTATCTTTTTCTCAGGAAATGGGGATCAGGAGTTAAAAAGCATAGGTTTAAGGTAAGATAGGAGAGGTTTAATAGGAATCTGAGAGAGAGAGAGATATACATAGAACAAGCAGCCAGATGAAGTGTTTGAGGCACAGACAACGACAATGAAAAGATAGTCTGATAGGGACATAGATAGGAAGAGATATATGACCAGTCACAAATAATTTATCTTTATCAAAATAAACTTGATTTATTTTTTTAAATATTTACGAGAATAAACTATGTAATTCCTTTTCATTCTTTACATTCATAGTCAATGCTTTCAGTACTGCTCTATTACATTCCTACACATCAATAGCATTGCAGCCACTCAAGTGGTATTCTGGGTTGGTGTACTATTACAATTAACGATCTTCCTCATCGAATGTAGACTTTCCCTCTTCAAAAGTAGAAGAAACTTGCACTTTGTTCCTTCCCCACCAAGCCCTTACTTGCACCAAGCTTCAACGTACTCAAACACAAGCAAATGGGACAAGCTTAGAAAGACACTTTGGTCAGCATGGCCACTCTAGCCTGTAGTTCCTGCTTCCATTCTGAGCTGAGAGCTTAATGCCCAATGATACACATTGTATCGAAAGGACAGACAGGAAAGCAGAGGGGCTGGTGTTGTTCCGTTGGTAAAAAATGAAATCAAATCATTAGGAGGAGGTGATATAGGGTCAGATGATGTTGAATTATTGTGATAGAGCTAAGGAACTGCAAGGGTATAAAGTCCCTGAAGGGAGTTATATACAGCCCCCCCCCCAAACAGTGGTAAGAATGTGGTCTACAAATTACAACGGAGATAGAAAATGCATGCAGAAAGGGCAATGTTACAATAGCTATGGGGAATTTCAATATGCAGGTAGATTGGGAAAATCCGATTGGTGCTGCATCCCAAGAGAGAGAATCTGTAGAATGCCTACGAGATGGATTTTTAGAGCAGCTCATAGTTGAGCCCACTAGGGAATCAGCTATTCTGGATTGGATGTTCTACAGTGAACCAGAATTTATTAAGGAGTTTAAGGTAAAAGAACCGTTAGGGCAAGTGATCATAATATGATCAAATTCTCTCTGAAATTTCAGAAGGAGGAGCTAAAGTCAGATGTATCCGTATTACAGTGGGGTAAAGGGAATTACAGAGCATGAGAGAGGAGTTGACCAGAATTGATTAGAAAAGGACACTGGCAGGGAGGATGGTAGAGCAGTAATGGCTGGAATTTCTGGAAGCAATTTGGAAGGCACAGGATATATACATCCCAATGAGGACGAAGTATTCTAAATGAAAGATGACACAAATGTGGCTAACAAGGGAAGTCAAAGCCAATATAAAAGCCAAAGGGAAGGCATATAATAGAGCAAAAATTAGTGGAATGTTAGAGGATTGGGAAGCTTTCAAATACCAACAGAAAGCAACTAAAAAAGTCAGTAAGAAAGAAAAGATGGAATACGAAAATAAGCTAGCAATAATATTAAAAAGGATACCAAAAGTTTCTTCAGGTACATAAAGTGGAAAAGAGAGGCGAGAGTCGATATTGGACCACTGAAAAACAACATTGGAGAGGTAGTAATGGGAGATAAGGAAATGGTGGACAACCTGAATAAACATTTTGCATCAGTCTTCGCTATGGAAGAAGTATGGTGAAAGTTCCAGGTGTCAGGGGTCATGAAATGTATGAAGTTACCATTACTAGGGAGAAGGATCACAGGAAACTGAAAGGTCTGAATATAGATAAGTTACCTGGACAAGATGTTATACACCCCAGGGTTCTGAAAGAGGTGGCTGAAGAAATCGTGGCAGCATTAGTAATGATCTTCCAAGAATCACTAAATTCTGGAATGGTTCTGAAAGACTGGAAAATTGGAAATGTCTCCTTACTCTTCAAGAAGGGAGAGAGACAGAAGAAAGAAAATTATAAGGCAGTTAGTCTGAAATGTAAACTATAAGGCAGTTAGTCTGAAATGTAAATTATAAGGCAGTTATTGAAATGTAAATGTATGGTAGCTTCCAATCCGCAAGCTTGCACAAACAATGGACAGAGGAACAGTAACTGGCTATGACACAGGGCTACTCATCAGGGGATATTACACACACATCTTGCTTTACATTAAACACACACGAAATGCTGGAGGAACTCAGCAGGCCTGGCAGCATCTATGGAAAAGAGTAAACAGCAGCATCTGCAGACTTAATCTTGTTTGTGGTTGGATTACTTTGCATTTTATTCCATGGAAGACATTGTCACAGTGCCTTCGTAATAATCAAGCCAGCTCATATCTTCACAACCTTGGTTTGATACTTGACTCCAGTGTTGTCTGGGTGGTGCTTATACATTCCCCGTGTGATTGAATGGGTTTCCCCAAATTTCCTACAGCATCTTTTTATATGGAGGCGTACAAAATTTTAGAAAATATATTATTATTGAGGTGTATGGGGTGTGCAGAGAGTAACACTTCTGGGGAAGAAGCTTATCTTGTCCATGCTGGGGCAGATCACTCACCTTTGGTCCCCATCGGGCACTCAGCTCTCACCTGTGGCTCCAAGTTGCTGCTTGCCCGCAACAACAGCCACACCCCAGCATATTGCTTCAACAGATGGGCTAATCCATGTAAGAGTACCTGGCAGCCTCATACCCTAGCAAGATAGTGACATGCCTGCCCTACCATGTGAAGTCAGCTCTGGCAGACTGGGCAGATGAGACCTACAGTGAGATCCAATGGCCAGGAATGCCGTACTGCAATGCTCCATGGAGAACGAGGGGCATGAAAGGGCACAGAAGATGTCATGGTCATCCACTGAAAACGAGGAAGACCTCCGTTTGTGATGCTTATTCATACCACTGGACCCGGACCTCTGAGGTCAAGAGAGTGAAACTGCCACAGTGCAACAACTTTCCCACTTTGAAAACTCCCCACACAAGGTTCCTGTCATCATTGGACATGATGGACAACCACCATCCAAAATCATGGGAGATATAGATAGTGCTTAATGCAAGTAGCTTTTTCCACTTAGTTGGGTGAAACTGGAACTAAAGGTCATAGGTTAAGGATGAAAGATGAAATATTTAAGGGGAACTTGAGGGGGCTCCTTTTTCACTCAGAGGGTGATATGAGTGTGGAACAAACTACCAGTAGAAGTGGTGAATAGATGGGGATTTGATTACAACATTTAAGAGATGTTTGGATAAGTACATGGGTGGGAGATATGGATGGCTATGGTCCAGGAGCAGGTCGATGTGACTGGACAGAATAACAGCTCAGCATGGACTGGATGGGTCAAAGAACCGGTTTCTGTGCTGTCGTACTCTATGACTATCTTCAGAAATTGTGCTGGTTAATTGATTATTGTAAATTTCCATTAATGCAGATAGTTCGTAGGAGAATCAGAATGGAGTTAATATGCAAATGGGAGAGAATGGGTTTCAGGGAACTAAGTGGCAGAATAGATTTCTCTGACAGCCAGAATATACTTGATGGACTGAACAGTCTCCTGCTATGTTGTGAGAAAATATCAAATGTGAAAGGGCAGAGGAAAGAAGATTTGGTTTTCATCTGAATAGCAAAGAAAAAAAAGTATATTTAAGTTGAGGATGTGGCAAACTCAGAGGTAGAAATTGTATAACTACTTCAAAAAACATTAGTGGTGCAGATGGCAAGCAGATTTTTAAAAAAAATCAGAAATCATGACTTTATAATTATTTTAAAACTGGTTTTAAATCGCCGGTAAATACCTATTTTACATGTATTTCTGTTTGAGACAAAATTAGATGCATTGGTTTGAACATGTTCCAACACTTCAGCAAATCAAATAACCTTGTAACAATCAAGAGGCAAACAGAATTAATGTTTCAGGTTAATGACCCTTTATTAGAAATTATTTAATTCCTTCAAATTTTCAGCATCTGCATTTTTAAAAAATTTTGAACCATAATTGCTACTGTTCCAAGAAGGTGTGGTGAATTTACCAAGGAATTAGGGCCTGAATCAATTGAATTTGGTAAAACAAAATTGATGACGATGTCATTGACACTTAGTCCTTTCACCGATTGCTTAATGATGTTGTCAACATATCAACTTTCTTGATCTGCCAAAATGTGCAGGATGGCATGAGAATTTGATGAAGTTTACATACTTGGTTTGGGAGAGCAATGGAATCCAGAAAACACGGTGAATGAAAGGTAGTCACAGCATCTAATAAGGTAACTCATCAATATCTTCATTCTTCTAAGAGTGGTGAGAATACCAGATTTGCTTCCAACGTCTAATGGCCGTGGTAAATAGCAAAGGTGCCTTTAGGGAATGCCAGCTGAGAATGAGAGGGGATGAGGTATTGAAGGATAGCCAGGTAGGGATAGGTGATGTGGGATTATGTGGGGGACTCTGCAGAAGGCCAAATGGCCTTTTTTCTAAACATGCTAGAAACAGAAGCAGGCTATAGCACATTGAATCTAGTTTATCATTCAAAGGTTCAAGGGTTCATTTATTATCAGAGCATGTATCCATATACCACTCTGAAATTTGTCTTCTCCAGATAGCCACGAAACAAAGAAAGAATATGAAAGTCGCTCAGAGAGAAACATCAAACCCACCCCTTCTCATACAAAAAAGAATGGCATCCCGATCATCAACCCCGCCCCCCACGCACACACAAAACAGAACTGGAATATTGACCCCCCCAAAAATCAACCCCACCCCCACAGAAAAAAACTAACAGAACATAACCCCCAAACCCCCTCCCTGCACACAACATTCTAATTTGTTTACATAATTACAGGTTATGTAAAAACACAGGAATTGCATACATCATCATGTTTCTACATGCACTCCTCACTTAAAATAAACATGAAGTTAGACTCACAGCTCAGACCCGTGCCTTCTTTTGAATTAATTTTAATGTTTTGAAGTTACAAAACATAATATATCCTCCCAGTTTCACACTATCGTAAATCAGAAAACCTCAGTTTATCCAGCCATTAAACTGAAGTGGCCCATGGTAGCACTAACTTTTCATGCTAAATATAATCATCGGTTTCTCAGAAAGCTATGGAAGGATACAAACACCGACATCTCTACAAAATCTTCCAACTGGATTAGAAGGACAAATGGACCAATGTCAGTGCCTTTTCTAGGGCAACATTCCCAACACAGACGCGCCATTGCATTCAGTTAGCTCCAGCGGGCAGGCCATATTGACCACATAGCTGACACCTGACTCCTGAAACAGACACTTTCTAAGAGAGACAAAAGAGACTGCGGATGCTCTTTAACCCAGTGTAAACAAAAACAAACTGTTGGAGATACTAGCAGGTCAGGAGCAAATGTATGGTGGATATTCTGAGCCAAGGTCATCACTGGGATATTTTTTCATTCTATTCCATGCTCTGTTACTGGAAGTGATTAGCAGCTGAGCAGAAGAAAATGTCCAAGTTCATGCTCGGTAGCTCGTGGAAGAAATGCACCTTTCACACTAACTGCAGGGAACTCCTAGCCCTTGACCACTTAAAGTAGGGAAGAGTCAAGTCAAGTCACTCTGCGTTTATGCTAGGTGCACAAGTACAGTGAGGTATGATGAGATACTTGCTTGCGCATGGTTCAGACAAGAATACAGATTACACATATATTCTACAAGACAGTGAAGAGAAAATAAAAGACAGCCCAAAACAAGATACTTTTGCAAAAAAAAGTCACAGAGACAAGTCCATGGAGTGCAAGAGGTGGTCTGTAGTGTTCCATTGCCAAGGTAGGCATTGCTAGGGTTGTGCAGGCAGTTTCAAGAAACTGATGTTTGTAGGAAAGTAGCTGTTCCTGAAATCTGTGGGACTTCAAGCTTCTGTATATCCCGCCCAGAATCAGTAAGAAGAGGATATGACCCAAATGGTGGAAGTCCTTGAAGATAGATGCTGCCTTTCTGATGCAATGCCCCCTGTATAGTTTGTCAAAAATGGAGAGGCCTGTGCCCATGATGGGCCCAGCTGTATCCACTGCACCAGGCAGACTTTCGCATTTCTGTGCCTGGCCATGAGCCAGTCAGGAAACTTTCAACAATGCACCTGGAGAGTCTTGTTAGAATATTTGGTGACATGCCAAACTTCCTTAAGCTTCAAAGAAAGTAAAGGCACTGGCATGCCTTCTTTGTGTTTATGTTCTATGTGCTGGGCCCAGGTCAGCTGAGCCTATATGGTAACACTCTCGAAGTTGCTGACTCTGTTCATCTGTTCAGTGACAGATAGCACAAAGCTCTTGACTTCCCCTTTCTGGTCAAAAAGTAACTCCTTGGTTTTGTTGGCGGTGAATGTGACTTTGTTATTACAGTACATCTCAACCCAATGTTGTACCTCATGCACATACAGCGACTCAACACCACCCATGATTTGGCCAACATTCAGAATGCTGTTGAGAACTTCTAATCCATGTCTCAGTAGCACACTTCGCCCAAGGTTACCCTCCCCTACCCCCTGATCACCCCACTTGGGTACTTAATTCCTGCATTTGCCTCAGTCATCTCAAAGTTCACAAAACCAGTGGTAGCAAATCATCAAGGAAATGCCGAGAAAGAAAATTCACCTGACACATTAGTAGCCTGCAAATTGAGCTGAATGGATCTTTTAATTTACACCCTCCATTCACAGCACACATTGGTTTGGACCTGTTCCTTCAGATTACCTATTTAAAGAAAGCAAGATTAGGGATCTATTAGTAAAACAGAATATTTCAAAACATTGGCATTCTTAAAGCATTGAACCCAAGATGTTAGAAATTACAAATTTCTCCTCTAAAGATCCATTTGCCTTTGGTCCAAACACCAGAATATACCAGGTAAAATTCTAAAGGGCTACTTTTATTTGAACATATCTGATTCTTCATGACATGTTCCTTCTGCAACTGTGAATCAATTTCACCACATTTTGCAATGAAAGACTTTCAAATCAGTTTCAATCTGCACTGGGTTTTGTTCGGATACACAGCCAACTTCCCTCATACTCCGAGCTGTTATAACCTCATCAAAATTTTGAGCCATTGCACATGTAAACCTTTCGCTCATGAATTTATTCATTTTTCCTCAGCAGATTGAACCTCTGCTGACACAATTATGGACAAACCCAAAACTGAGCCTTTCCCACTTTTAAAATATCCACAAATTAAAATATAGATGGATTGCGTAATGGACAAAATATCAATTCCTTTGTTGGGGAAAAAAAACTGACAAATAACATGCATTTGATATTTACTTATTTACTTAGTTAGAGATACAGTGTGGTATGGGCCCTTTCAGCCCAGCAAGTCACATCTCCCAGCAACCCACATATTTAATCCTAGCCTGTTCACAGGAGTTTACAATGACCAATTAATCTACCAACTAACTGTGGGAGGAAACTGGAGCACCCAGAGGAAACCCACATGCTCCCAGGAAGGGCATACAAACTTCTTACAGAGGACACTGGAACTGAACTCCGAACTCCAACACACATCCTCCAGTCCTTGCAAAATAATTTAAATTCTGCACATCCCACCAGTATTAGATAAACCTCTGGTCCACATATAGAACTTGAAAGTATGAACTAAATTCCCATTTACTTCCTCAGTTAAGAATTTCTGAAGAGAGCTGAACCTACAAGTAAAACCTTGCCATTTAATTTTCAATGTTCAATGGCTAATGTACAGTGAATCTAAAAGCAGGTTTTCTTAGAATCTAAGAATGTAAAAAAAGCACATTTTAAAATCTTGCTGTTCCATTGTGCTGTGCTAAAGTTTAATTTTATATTTGCACCTTACAAAATTCCTCCTGTAAATGCAAAAAAACTAAAAACATTCAGCCTGCCTACTCAATGTTGAAGCCAATTCCACATACCTTTTGAAAAAGATTATTATATCAACCCATTTTCTCGTGTTTAGAAAGTTATCTTTACTTTTCAATAATGTAAATCATTGGTAAGATGCATAACCAAGGTTGAAGAGAGTAACTAAATCAGAAAGGAATGGATTAATCATTTACTGTGATCCCAATATTGTTCCTTTGGTTACTTAATTTAAACTTTTCCAATATCCCATCACTCTCATTATTATAGAAAATCAAAGTTGGAGGTCTCAAGGGTCCTTGAAAGGAAGTTCTACCCAGACAGCACCTCAGAGCCTTGTCTGCTCAGAGGTCCGCCATAATCAGAACCTGTGTGGAGACTCTTAACTTATATTGAACTTTGAATTCTTGCCTTCCTTACTAGAAAACAGAAGGACTGCCTTTATGAGAATAACCAGGAAATCTAGAAGCTGCTTGATTCTTAAACTCAAGACATTCTTGGATTGGAAACTCTAACATGCCTCATGGCAAAAGAAACCAATCTACGGGCCAAGATTCAACAGAAAACAAATCCTTAAAGAGCAGATGTTACATGATAGAAAGGCAAGGAACTTGTTTATAACCATGACACATCAGCTCCATCAAGTCTATCTGTGTTCCAAATACACAAGGAGAGCCAAGAACAGATGTGAAGCTATTAAGAACAGAAAGCCAGTGAGAACCCACTGGAACACTTTGAAGAACTCCCTAACTGTGACTCTGTCTTTGATGTGAGCCCTTGATTCTATGCCACAGCAGACTCTCTGGTCCAATCTCAATGACCAAGTAGAAATTTTAAAAAAAAAAGCTAAATGCCATCTGATAAACATCAAGGCCTGAGGAACAGACCATAAGAATAGAATTAGATTGTTTGGCCCATTGAGTCTGTTCCATCATTCTATCATGGCTGTTTTATTTTGCTGTCTCAATCCCATTGTCCTGCCTTTTGCCTGTAAACTTTGATGCTGTTACTAAGAATCTGTCACCCTCTGCTTTAAATGTACCCAAATGACTTGGCCTCCACAGCTATCTGTGGCAATGAAGCCCACAGTGTTTTGCTAGAAAGAGGAGAAACTTCAGTTACAAACTGTCAACTTCATCTGCTGCATCAGGTGAAAGAAGGACATGACAAGAGCAGCCATGATCATAACCATATCTAGGGAATTGGAAATCTAACAGGGAGCAGCATGAACCATCATATGTAGCCTTCCTTGACCTCAGAAAAGCCACTGACTGCCAATCAGGCAGGATTTGTGAAACAGTTTTAAATTTGGCAAGCATCTCAAAAAACTAGAAAACATCACAAAATTCTCAAAATCTGCTACCAGGATAAGAAAACCAATATAAGCATGCTTTCCCAATCCAAGATCCTTTAGCACTGAGTCCCAGCTTATACTCAATCACAACCAATAGGCAGAGCAAGTTATATGCATGGTTGGTAACCAACCTCCAAAACAGACATTTTATTCTAAACTCCATCACTGCAAGGGACTCCAGCTACAGTAGACAGTGGAAATGATTCAAGGATGTTCTCAAAGTCTCTTTAATAAAATGCAATATCCTCACTGACCTATGGGAGTCCTTGCAGTCTGGTTACTCAATATGGAAAAACAGACATAAAATGCTGGAGGTACTCAGCAGGTCAGGTAGCATCTTTGGAGAGAAATGAAGAGTTGACATTTTGGGCCAATATCCTTTATCAGGACTGGAAAGGAAAGTGGAAGAAATGAGAACATGAAGGTGGAGGGAGGGGAAGGAGCGCAAGTGAAACCAGGTGAGGGGGGAGGTGAATGAGTAGGGAAGGCAGATGAAATGAGAAGTTAGAAGGTAATAGATAGAAGAGGTAAGGACTGAAGAAGAAAGAATTTGGTAGGAGTGAAGAGTGGTCCATGGGAGAAAGTGGAGGAAGAGGGACACCACAGGGAGATGATGGGCAGCCTCCAACCAGAAGGCACAGACATCAATTTCTCTATGTCTGTACCTTCTGGTTGGAGGCTACCCAGATAGAATATGATATTTTACTCCTCCAACTTGAGAGTGGCCTCATCGTAACAGTAGAGGAAGCCATGGTTAAGTTGGAATGGAAATGGGAAGTAGAATAAAATGGATGAGCACCAGAAAATATTGTGGCGGACAGAGTGAAGGTGCTCGTTAGAAAAATCCCCTAATCCACGTCAGGTCTCTTTAATGGCAATATGGAGACAACGTGTTTAGGATGACATTAAAGACTGTAAGTCTGTACATCAGCAGCACACAGAAGCTTCTGCATTAGTGACTGAAGAAATGCACCACTTCTGAAACTACCCGTCTTCCTGTCCCATCAAACAGCCCCTATCATTTCATCTGTGGTAGTTTGGGAGTCCCACCTTCTCTCATCAACTGAGAACGCACTGAACAGGAATGGAAATACATCACTCTCAATCTTAAATGGTTTCATAAGAAGAAAATATAATTTAACCACCAATAAGTTTTACTCCAGAAACTACCTGTGATGGGAATGACTCAAGTATGTCAACGCTTTGAAGAATAACAATATTGTGAATGCCAGGTCAGTTTACAACTAGCATCCAGCAGAACTTATGGGAGCAGCTGAAGGGCTGAAGATAGTTCACTGTGTCAAGAGCAACTAAGGATGACCTCTAAATTCTGAACTCGCAAGATTTAGATTTAGATTTAGATTTAGATTATGAGGACACGCAATCCTCTTTTATTGTCATTTAGTAATGCATGCATTAAGAAATGATACAATGTTCCTCCAGAATGATATCACAGAAACACAACACAAACCAAGACTAAAAAACTGACAAAACCCACATAATTATAGCATATAGTTACAACAGTGCAAAGCAATACCGTAAGTTGATAAAGAACAGACCATGGGCACGGTAAAAAAAGTCTCCAAGTCTCTCGAAAGTCCCAACATCTCATGCAGACGGTAGAAGGAAGAGAAAAACTCTTCCTGCCATGAACCTCCAGCGCCGCAAACTTGCCGTTGCAGCATCCTGGAAGCACCCGACTACAGCCGACTCTTGAGTCCGTCCGAAAACTTTGAGCCTCCGACCAGCCCTCCGACACCAAGCACCGAGCACTATCTCTGCCGAGCACTTCAACCCCGGCCCCGGCAACAGACAATAGGCAAAGCCGAGGATTTGGGGCCTTCCCCTCCGGAGATTCCTGATCGCACAGTAGCAGCGGCAGCGAAGCAGGCATTTCAGAAGTTTCTCCAGATGTTCCTCCTTGCTTCTCACATCTGTCTCCATCAAATCAGGATTGTTCGCGGTACCTACTTAACAAATACGATATCATTTTGGAGCGGCCGTGCGCGCTGCGTTGCGCCACCATCTTCTCCTCCCCACTCTTGTGTAGAAATGGTTGTATCCCATGAATGAATAAAGTAAAAATGGAAAACTTCACTGATTTTCTTCCCTAATAAGCCAAGTTGCTTAGAAAGCATCTACAATTACTTGCTAGACCAGTGTATAGAATGGTTTCAGTCTACTCTGAAGAGAAGTGAGTTCCTATTGAGTTCAAACATAAGTGTTAATTTCCTATGAGCATTCAAATCATGAGGATGGACAGTAAGGTCAGAGAGGAAAACGAGATCCAAATGATATGTATAATTTACATATGCAATATTGATATAGATGTATATGTAATATGTATCATGTAGTATATATTGCTACAGCTTGCTCTGCATATTGTACTACCCTGGCTTGCATATCACAGTGACAGCTGACACGCAAAATCCATGGTCGTCCTTGACCAACAAAGGACCTCAGAAAAATATATATTACTGATTTGGATGAAAATGTTGATGGTTTGATTATTAAATTTGTAAATAGCACAACAACTGGAGTTGTGAATAGTGAGGAAGGTTGTCAGAAGATACAAGATATAAATCAGTTGGAAAGTGGGCAGAGAAATGGCAGATGGAGTTTAGTCTAGGCAAGTGTGAGGAACTGCATTATGGGAAGTCAAGTGCAAGAGGAAAGTATATAGTAAAGTTGCAGGACCCTTTGAAATATTGATGTACAAGAAATCTTGGGGTACAAGTCCACAGCTTCCTGAAAGTGGAAACACAAGTAGATAGGTTGGTAAAGAAGGCACATGCACACTAGCTTTCATCAGTTGGGATATGGAATATAAATTTCTTGATCTTAAAACTGTATAAAACAATGTTTAGGCCATAGTTAGAGTAATTTGTATAATTCTGCTTGCTGCACAATAAGAAGGGTATTGGTGCTTTGGAGTATGTACAGAAGAGGTCTACCAGAAGGTTATCTAGATTTGAGTGTATTAGTTTATAAGAAAAGGTTGGATAAACTTGAATTGATTTCTCTAAAGGAGGAGTTGCCAAACTTTTTATGCCACGGACCCCTACCATTAACTGAGGGGCCCATCGACCCCAAGTTTGGAACTCCTGGCCTAGAGCATCAGAAGTTGAGGGGGGTGGCATGATAGAATTATGAAAGGCATAGAATGGGTAGATAGAATCTTCACCCCAGGGTGGAAGTGCTGGATAGTTACAACAGCAATATTTGAAAGACTATTAGACAGATATAGAGAGAATAAAGGGATTCCGACCACATGCAGACGGATGGGATTATATTAATTTGGCATTCTTGTTAGCATGTATATAGTGGGCTGAAGGGCCTGTTCCTATGTTGTACTTTATGCCTTTTCAGCATCCTAATGACATGCAGACTGATAAATTAATTTTCTTCGAGCAGATGAGTGGTAGAATCTAAGGGGACTGGATGGGGAAGAGAGGAGGATAGATTATAAGGAAAATTAGTGGAGGGATGGGATTGCTTTATGAGGCTGCAGAGACTTGATAGGCTGAACTATCTCATTCCATGTGTAAGGGGTTTCTTCTTTTACGTTACTGCGTATGATAATCAAAATGGCTTCTTTGTTTCTCCAGGGAAAACCCCGTCCGGCGCCCACCTTGTCTCCGGGTTATGTCGGTTGCTGTACAACTGCCACCTGATTCAGCTTCAAACATCAATCATCAGCCAGCACACAATGTACGTTTTACCAATCACACTTTATAGATATTACTAAATCTATGAGATTAATAGAAGTTCAATATAAAAGAGGAATGGAAAAGGTGCCAGACTTATCAAAGTTCAGTTTCTTCGTGCACAAGTTGGAACTTGGGGACCTCTTCGGGACCACTCTGACCCCTTCGACTTGCAGCTCGGGACCACCCGGAGTGATCAACCTGAGCTTTCCCCGCACGTCCGTTGTCCTCACGATCTCTCCTCCAACTCCCCGCCAAAACCCCCTGGTTCCCAGCCATATGAGACAGCATATCACCCCAAGAAAGAATAACATGGACACCCATTGGTTCATTTACTCTGTTATTTGTTATAACCCAAGCAAAGTGCTAGCTAGAAACTTTCCCAGCGTTACAGTTGTGGGGGCTCATCCGGGATTGCATTTTCAGTAAAGCTGTATAAGTCGCCACGTTAAGTAGTGCGAAGATGGATTGAGGTAAGATTGTAAGCTGGTGTGAGTTAGAGGACGTACTGGTGAATCATGCGTGCATGTTAAGTGGGGTGGATTTCCGTATTTCGGGAGATGTACTAGTGCGAGGGTTGAGTTTGATCAAAGGTATAGAGCAGGTAGAACTGGTAGCTAGAAGGTGCGGTAAAGAAGTGGAAACTAACTGGGTGTTGGTTCAGACGAGTGTTGACATCATGACGTTGGAACTGCCAGCAACCATCAGAATCCAGGGGAAGGCAGGGCCGTGGGGCCTCCACACCCTCCTGGAGGAACAAAGTGAGGAGATACCGGAGGAGGAGCTAGATGAGGCCCCAGGGGAGGTGCCAGTAGCCAGTGGTGGAGGGTTAGAGTGGGAAGGCTGGGCCAGGCCCCGTCCCCCAACTAGGGGTGAGACCTCAAAGTTAGCAGCCACCATTACCTCCCTGGTGAGAAGGGCTGAGGAGCCCCGCCCAAAGCTGAGAATTTTCTCAGCAGCCACGCCTACCCCGGACGGGGAGGTCGACTATGACACATGGATCGAAAATACGTCCCAGTTGTTAGAGGCGCAGCCAGGTTCAGATGAGGGAAAGAGACAGCGATTGGTGCAAAGATTGAGGGGAGGAGCGGCCGGTGTAGTCCGGGAGCTGAGGGCGGAACAGCCCTCGGCTTCTCTGGCGGAGTATCTGGACGCCTTGGAGGGAGCGTTTGGAAAGTCAGGAGATCCCTGTGAACTTTTAGTGGAGTTTCACCACATGGGGCAGGGTAGAGGGGAAAAGCTCTCAGAATACGTTCTTCGGCTGGAGAGAATGCTTACCGGGTTGCGGCGCCGAGGGGTAGTGAAGGCGGACGAAGTGGCGAGGTTGAGGATGAGTCAGATATTTAGTGGTTCCCTGGAGGAGGACAAGGTGGCTTGGAGTCTCTGGCAGTCCTATAAAAGGAGACCCCCTCCATCATTCTGGTAGCTGATTAGACAGGTGCAAGAGGAGGAGAGCGCTTTGGGCCGGAAAAGGGACTCGGGCCACCGGGGTCGGTCCTCAGCGGTTCAGGAGGTGGTAGCTGGGTCGAGAACCGAGAAACCCAAGAGGTCCCCGGGGGGAAGGGACCCCCCCCCCGCTTGAGGGGATGGACAGGGAGAGTACCCCCTTCGGGGGATGGCTTGCACCGTGGGCTGGGCATGGGGGGTGTCCCAGGAGGAAAGGGGCAGCGGGTAGTGTAGGCTCTCACTGTGGGAAAGAGCGGCATTTCCAGTGGGAATGTGAGTGGCCGGTGGTGTGCTACAGCTATGAGGAAGCGGGTCATTTTCGGAGGGATTGTGAGAGACAAGGCGCCCCCGCGGAGAGAAACCCCTAGGCCACTAAGAAGGGAGAGGTGTCAGGAAACTTAAGCCTGATTTATACTTCTGCGTCAATGCGTCGCCGTAAGTACCGCGTGGCCGCAAACCCGACATGGAACCCTACGCGAGAGCCTGCGTTGCTGCAACGCGCACCTCTCTCAAAATGTAACCACACGTCGCGGCAACGCAGAACGCGACAGCTGTGATTGGTCCGCTTGGTAGCATCGCATTTTATCCTACGCTGCAATAGCTTCGCATTGGGCGACTGAAGGAACTCTGGCTGCAATGCTTTCCATAAAGCTTTACAGACCTCCAAAATTATGGAGGACACATTTCTCTTTTACGAAAAAAGACACTCGCGTCTTGTTTACCCGGAGAAAGACTACCATGACCATGAAGCTTTGCGTGGGCAGGCGTGTGCGCATGCGTGACATGTGTGAATTGCAGAGCGACGCAGACACACCAACGCACAAGTATAAATGCTCACAACGCACGTAGGCCACTTGCGTAGGTTACGGCTTCCAGTTAATGCAGAAGTATAAATCAGGCCTTAGGAGAGACTCAATGAGGGAACAGACAGTAGTCTCAGGAGGAACACGTTCCCAGAAATCTGCCATGGGAGCCCCGAAAGCACAAGCCCTTATTCCAGATGGACTGGTGGGACCCCGTTCCAGCGTGCCCCTACGGATAGAGGGAATCTTTGCAAGAGCCATCCTTGACACAGGATCGCAGGTTACCTTATTGTACCGGTCGTTCTACAACAAATATCTAAAGCATTTGCCAGTAACCCCATTTAATGCACTGGAGATTTGGAGCATAAGTGACGGTGATTACACGTACAATGGGTGCCTGTCAGTAAGATTGGAATTCTCAGAGGGCGATGTGGGAGTGTCGGAAGCCCTTGAGACGTTAGTGTTGGTTTGTCCGGACCCGGTGGAAACAGGTGGCGCTGCTCTGCTGGTGGGGACTAGCTCCCCTCTTGTGCGACAGCTCCTGGGAACCCGTAAGGAGAAGGCGGGGGAGAACTTTCTGGAGACCCTCTCGGTACACCCAGTGTTTCGAGCGGTGTTCGAAGAAGTGGGAGACCCCCAGGGGCTGGATCCTGAGTTCAAATGAGGGACGGTGTGGTGTACTCAGGTGAGGCCTAAAGTGATACGGCCAGGGGAGGTGGCACTAGTGATGGGGACCCCCAGATTCCCCAGAGTATTAGCAGTCGAGGCCCTGTTAGTAGACGCCCCAGAAGACCTTCAGGGGCAGTCCTGGTTCCCGGCTGGGGTGCTGGTGAGACCTGAATTGCAGAGGCCCTCGGTTGTACAGGCACGCCGGATGGGGGTGATCGTAAGGAACACAATGGAGAGAGAGATCACCGTTAAGCGCGGGATGCCCCTCGCACACTTGATCCCGGTGACGGTGATGTCTAGTGCCCCTGTGAAGCCTACTGGAGGAAAACGATTGGAGAACAGGGGGCGGCTGACTGAGGAGGCCTTTAATTTTAAAGACTCCCCTGTGCCGCCGGAGTGTAAGAGAAGGCTGCTGGAGAAGATGCTGAAACTAGGGGACGTCTTTTCTCAGGGCAAGTTTGACGTGGGCTGTTCCAAGAGCACTCGTCACACTATCCGGGTGACAAATGACACCCCGTTTAGAGAAAGGTCGCAGCGGCTAGCCCCAGCAGATGTGGAAGATGTGCGGCAGAGGTGCAGGTAGACCGAGAGCTCAAATGGGGGTTTACGCCTAGTGCGAGGGCGCAGGGCGAGGGAAGAGCCCCGAAAAGGGATACGTCATCGGAAGACGATGATTCGGACATGTGGCACCTGTTTCCGTTCGTTAATTCCCCGGTACCGGAAGAAGAGGCTCCTGGCCCTTCCCCCACTGAGTTAGGCGAGAGGAGGGAGGGTGTTGAGGAGCCGCCTGAAATACAGCCGGCATTGGGGGAAGAGAGGGCGGAACCAGAACCCGAGGCAAAGGGCTCACAGGTGCCGAGGGTCCCAGTGAGGGTGAGGGTCCGACAGGTAGGCCCAGGGTGTCACTTGTGGTGTCTGAGCAGGAAGGGTCGGCAGAGGAGGTACAGAGGTCTGAGAAGTAGGCACCTCCCGGAGAGGTTGACCTATACAGCGCTGGGAGAACAGGGTGTGATCTCTATTGCCCTGGGAAGTTATGTCACTGCTTTATGCACCTGGGTTGGGTTTTGTGTTTTGCAAGGAGCAATGGTGAACTCTGTTAATGTCATGAGGGCATGACTTTTATTTGGTGGGGGGAGAGTGTAAGGGGTTTCTTCTTTTATGTTACTGCGTATGTTAATTAAAATGGCTTTTTTGTTATGTTAAATGCTGGGAAAGTCTCTAGCTAGCACTTTGTTTGGGTTATAACAGATAATAGAATAAATGAACCAACGGGTGCCCATGTTATTCTTTCTTGGGGTGATATGCTGTCTCATGTGGCTGGGAACCGGGGGTTTTGGCGGGGAGTCGGAGGAGAGACTGTGAGGACGATCATATGGCTGGGAACCGGGGGTTTTGGCGGAGAGTCGGAGGAGAGACCGTGAGGACGACGGACGTACGGGGAAAGCTCAGATTGATCACTCCGGGTGGTCCCGAGCTGCGAGTCGAAGGGGTCGGAGTGGTCCCGAAGAGGACCCCAAGCTCCAACGTGTGCACGAAGAAACTGAACTTTGATAAGAATGGCGCCTTTTCCATTCCTTTTTATATTGAACTTCTATTACTCTCATAGACTTAGTAATATCTATAAAGTGTAATTGGTAAAACGTACACTGTGTGCTGGCTGATGATTGATGTTTGAAGCTGAATCCGGTGGCAGTTGTACAGCAGCCGACATAACCCGGAGACACGGTGGGTGCCGGACGGGGTTTTCCCTGGAGAAATACCAGCCAATATCGCTGAGCGTTACACATGTCATGATGAAATAAGGAATCAAATAAACAACCCTTTCCAATTCTGTAATCCTGCAGAGCCACCTTACTCCGTTACATAGTCAGCATCAATTTCTTCTATCTCTGTTTAAAATTGATGGAGGCCAAGTTCACACAATCATAGAAATTGCCTAGAGATAACATTTATCACGTGTGTGCAACCAAGACCTTTGCCATGCAGATTTTGCTGTTGAATAATACTCCTCTCCTTGATCACCAGGGTACTGCTGGAAATTATGCAGTCATTTCGTTATGTTTCTCTGTCAATGACAAGGTGACATCAGTTGAAACATTAACCTTATTTTTCTCATTCCAAACCCAAAGAATCAAATTTATCCTGCCAATTGATAAACTTAACTGTGCTTGTTTTCCTTCATGAAGGGAAGCCACTCCCACCAGTCCATTGTAAACCTTAATCATTTGCGATCCAACACAAAATATTGCCATCTGAGCTGTGTCTGAGCAGTCAGTAGTTTCACCCGCTGCAAGGCAGAAACGCTGAATATCTTTGGCTGCATCTTTCAGCTGATATGAAATGTCATTTCCCAGATTTAGCACAGAGCACTGAGCAGCCATTTGATTCAAAATGATATTTTGAAGGTTCAGAACTTCACCAGGCCACCCAATTTCCCATGCTATTAATGAAAAGCCTTTCACATAAATCCCCATTAGTGGCAAGCTGAGATATCTTGACCACTAATGAATCTATTTCATGCCTTAAAATGGTGACAGTTCCTGACTCTTGTGGCATGGTAGCGTAGTGGTCAGCAAAATCGTTTTACATTGGCAGCGACCACCGATCGAGGCTCCATTCCCACTGCCGTCTGTAAGGAGTTTGTACATGCTCCTCGTGACTATTTGGGTTTCCTCTCAGAGCTCCCATTTCTTCCCATATTCTAAAGACGTACGTTTAGGATTAGTGAGTTTGGTCATGTCATGTTGGTGCTGGAAGTGTAGCGACACTGGCTGGCCGCCCCAGCACATCCTTCAGACATTGCTGGTCATTGACGTAAAATGATACATTTTACTGTGTGTTTCAATGTTCTGATGTACGTACATGTGACAAAGAGGAAGGGAAAGGGGAGGCAACAGAGAGACATTCTGTAATGATCAGTAAACCAAATTGCTTGGAATCAAATGACCTGGAGTCTCAGGCATGGGTATGTCTGCACCCCCGCCACCCCCTGCCCCTGGCACTCCTTCTCTGCCATCTGTCCCACACGCCTCCCTCAGCACTTCACCCTCGTCATTTCAACATCCTTTGTTCCCACCAGATTTACAAACTCGCTCTCCACTCCACATTGACAAATACAGTACTATGCAAATGTCTTAGGCCCCCTAGTATAAATACTGCATGTGCCTAAGACTTCTGCACAGTACTGTTGTCAGTGATAATAAACTTGATTCAGACCCGAATAATCATGCCCTCTGCTGCTTTATTATTAGTTTCCCATTATTTATTTTGATTGGTTTTGTACAAAGTGCCTCTCCACGTTCATATAACTGAGTACGTTGAAGAATGGAGAAACAGGTCATACTCAGCACAAAATGTTGACATGCAGCACGTACAAGAAGGGTACACAAGGACACGCTTGAAGCATTGCCACGAGCAGTGGAAGCATTGCTCGTGATCTCAAGGAGCATGGAGAGTCCTGCATTGTCCTTGCACTGGGTTTTGCATAGTGAGCTGTTGGATCTCCAAGTCTATAAATGGAGTTCTCCAGATCTAACGGGCACGCAGCAAACCTGCCCGTGGCTCAACTCCCACAACAACACAAGCAGATGCCGAACAATAAGAAGGATTACACGCTTACTTTACTCAAGTTCAGGTGCTGGGCTGGTAACAAGCACCGAAGCCCATGAGTGTCATGAGTGCATCCAATTTTGGGACCCGCACTGATGAGGATTGTGTGACTGTTCCGTAGCCCAGGCAGCCGAACAGTTGTACTGACCTGACTGATACACTGGGTCTGGTCACACGTTAAGTGGACACAGATGCAGGCCGGTCCCTTCCAGTGACAAGACAAACCTGAGTACACAAGCAGCACTTACTGTCATAGACCGGTCCGTGAAGTCCGTGCTCCGGTTCACGGTCCGGTGCACGGCTCCTTGTTCCCCGGGTTTCTGGTTTTCCCCCGTTTCTGTTGTGGGCACATGTTTCTCAGTATGGGGCTCAGACATAAATACCTCTGCAAACCAGGGATTCCCTGGGACTGGTGTTGTGGGGGACATTCTGTGGGAATATTGACTGATGGCCTGTATAGGTCTAGAATGATATTCGTCCACGGTCCCTTGCAAACTCCGATAGGATGGCAGGGAAGGAGACTGATGGTGACAGTAATAGCATGGTGTGAGTGGGAAGAGGTGGGGAGAGGGACTAAGAACAGGAAGGTGAGGGGTCGGAAGAGAAAGAAAGGAGGTGGGTCTAGTGTAGGTGGATTGGAAAGTGAGGGGAGAGAAGTTGAGGAGAAGGGCCTGAGGGCAAAATTGCTAAATGTAGTGGTAAGATTTGAGGGGGAAAGGGGAGTAAAGAAAATCGATCTGCTTAGGCTAACAAAAATCATTACAGGACAAGTAGGGGAAGTGAACCATGCGAGAGTTTTAGGAGATGGAAACCTGCTGATAGGATGTAAAACTGAAGAGCAGCTGGAGAAGGCAACGAAGATGACTAATGTTGGGAAAGTCAAAGTGTCCAGGGTTGTAAGTGTTAGAGCACAAAGGGTCAATGGTTGCAAAGGGGTGAGCTCCGGGGTTCCCGTCAGTGTTAATATGAAGGAGCTAGTGGAGAGAACTTGAGGGTGAGGAATAGTTCAGTGAAAAGTGTGAAAAGAATGATAAGGGGAGCAGAGAAAAGGGAGACTGAAACCGTTCTGGTAGAATTTGAGGATAAGGTGCCTCCAAAGGAGTTATATTTTGGATTTCTAAGGTACAATGTAAGAGAATATATATCAAAACCTATGGGGTGTTTCAATTGTCAGGAGTTTGGGCATGTGGCCAAAGTGTGCAAAGGAAAGAGAAGATGTGCAAGGTGTGGTGGGGAGCATGAATACGGAAAATGTGGAGAGGGGGTGAGACCAAAGTGCTGTAATAGTGGAGGTAACCATAGTGTAGTGGACTGGGGATGTGAAGTGTTGAAAAAAGAGGTGGAGGTGTAGCAGATAAGGGTGAAGGAAAAAAGTCTCATATGCTGAGGCAGTCAAGTTGGCAGGACAGAAGAAAATGAATGAGGGAGGATGTAGCAAAGAGCAAGCAGCAGCTAAAGAAAGGCAAGATAAGAAGAATGCATGGATAGAGAAGAAGAAATTGGTAACCTTTATAGCAGGAGTGGTAAACGCAACTTATGAGATCAAATCTCAAACTGAAAGGATTCAGATTATTGTGAAAGCTGCAGAAACCCATTTGGGTTTGATAGGATTAAAATGGGAAGAAGTAAACGATGAACTCGGGGTACAGTCAAGTCAAGAGACAATATGTGTGAGTTGATATTACTAATAATTTTACTGCTTCAATGGAATGCAAGAAGCCTGATTGCTAATGGACAAGATTTCAAGCAGTTTATAGCGAGGAGGAGAGAAAAGCCAGATGTTGTGTGTATCCAGGAGACCTGGTTAAAACCTAATTTGGATTTTGTTTTATACAGTTATGTGGCAGTAAGGTGAGACAGGACAGCGGGGGAGGAGGAGGATGCGCAACTTATGTAAAGCAAGGTATTCCTTATAGAATACTAGGTGTAGGAAGTGAACAAGAGTATGTGGTAGTATAAGTATGGGCTGAAAGGAAAGAGTTGGTGATTGTGAATTATTATACTCCATGCAAAAGACTAGAGTTAAACAAGCTTGAGGAGATAAAAGGGCAGAATAGTAGTAACGTTGTTCGGAGTGGTGATTTTAATGGACATAATGTATTATGGGGGAGTGACAGAACAGACATCAATGGTCAGGTAATAGAGGAGCTGCTAGATGAGAAGTATTTAGTGTACCTGAATGATGGCAGTAGTACTAGAATTGATGTTAATACAGGTAAAGAATCTGTGTTTGATCTTACATTAGTATCAAACTCCATTGCATCAGTGTGTGATTGGTTAGTGTACCAAGAAGGAACTGTAGGGAGTGATCATTACCCAATCTGGTGCAAGATAAATATTTCTGCTTCATTGGTCACAGAGAATACAGGTGGGAAATGGATCCTTGAGAAAGCCAATTGGGAGAAATTTCTGGAAAAAAGTGATAGATATCTAAGTCAGGTCAGTGATGGAATGGACGTAGAAACACTTGACAGCATATTAAAACAAGGTATAATATCAGCTACATTAGAATCCATTCCTAAAAGTAAAGGAAGAATAAAGAAGAGAATAATACCATGGTGGGATGATAATTGTAAGGAAGCAGTGAGAAATAGAAACAAGGCATTTAAACTGGTTAGAAGAACTCATAACTTCCAACATATGATTCAGTACAAACAAGCTCAGACAGTAGTAAGGAGGACAATAAGACATGCTAAAAGAACGCACTGGAGAAAGTATTGTGATTCAATCGGAAACACAACTCAAGTAGGAGAGGTGTGGGGGATGATAAAAAAGATGGGAGGGGACAGGAGAGAGTGGAGGTATCCAGTTCTGGTTGGTGGAAATGTGACTGCAGTAACAAATAAGGAAAAGGCAGAGTTGTTGGCAAACACTTTTGTTATGGTACATAGTTCCGATAATTTGTCTGAGAAGGGAAGAAGAGATAGAGAGAGAACAAAAGCTGAAAATATGGAGGCTTTATGCAGGAAAACTAACCTTGACGGTGTGCAGGATGTCCCTTTCAGCAAGGGAGAATTAAGAAAGGCACTAGATAAAACAGGAAAGACTGCGCCAGGTAAAGATGAAATATGTTATAGTATGATAAAACACTTGAGTGAAGGAAGTCTGGAGAAACTACTGTTTCTGTATAACAAAGTCTGGGTTGAAGGGAGAATACCAGGGAGCTGGAAAGAGGCCATAATTTTTCCAATAAGGAAACCTGGGAACGATGCCAGCAGGCCAGAAAAGTACAGGCCAATTGCCTTGACGTCACATGTACGCAAACTTATGGAACGTATGATAAATGAGAGGTTAGTGTACTTCTTGGAAAGTAGAGGCATGGTGGCTATGTATCACAGCGGGTTCAGGAAAGGAAGGAATACTATGGATCCAGTGTTGTGTCCAGAGGATGAAATAAGAAAAGCTCAAGTAAATAAAGAGACAGTGGTTGCAGTTTTTTGATGTTGAGAAAGCTTATGATATGTTATGGAAAGAGGGGCTCCTAATCAAGCTACATTTAATGGGAATTGGGGGGGGTGATGTTCAATTGGGTTAAGGACATTTTAAACGGGAGAACTATTCAGGTGAAGATAGGATCAGAGCTATCAAGCCAGTATGTTGTAGAAAATGGGACGCTTCAGGGGAGTGTAGTGAGTCCAACTTTATTCTCCATTTTGATAAATGATATATTTGTAAATATTCCAACGGAAGTGGGGAGGTCATTGTTTGCAGATGATGGGACTTTGTGGAAAAGAGAGAGAAATATTGAACATATAGTTACGAAAATGCAAGATGGAATTAATCATGTTGAAGAGTGGGGGACAAAGTGGGGTGTTAAATTTACAGTGGAGAAGACAAAAGCCATGTTCTTTACAGGGAAGAAGTTCAGGGGACTTAATTTGAAACTGTATGGAAGTAACCTGGAGAGAGTTGAAAGTTTTCTGTTTTTGGGAGTGTGTTTTGACTTGAGATTAACATGGAGAGAACATGTTAGATATGTAGTTAGTAAATGTAAAAATGTGATAAATGTCACAAGGTGTCTTGCTGCATTGGAATAGGGCGCTGATTTTGCATCACTGAAGTATATTTATGTAACATTAATAAGATCAAGATTAGACTATGGAAGTATTGTATACGGGTCAGCAGCAAAATCTGTGCTGGCAGAACTGGGTATCGTGCAAGCTCGGGCTCTCAGGGTGGGTTTGGGAGTGGTTAGAACTTCCTCAGTGTGTGCACTTCAAGTTGAAGCAAATGAAATGCCATTGGGGCTGCGGCGTAAACAGCTGGAGGACAATTACTGGATTAATTTAAGGGGCATGGTGATAGCCATCCTACAAAAAGGGTGTTGCAGACATGCTGGGAGAAAGAGAGGACACAAAAAGAAAGTTTTGGCTGGACAGGAGAGCAAACAGCAAAAGATATGGGTTTATACAATACAGAGTTTTGTCCAAGTGTGGTGTGGCCTGTCAGACCTTTCTGGATATTAGAAAATCCCTCTGTAGGTTTGGAATTGCTTAAGATTAAGCACAGTAATAAGACGGCTGATATACTCAGTGAATATCATAGTTATAGGGAATGTAAGTATAAAGTCATACAGATTTTTACGGATGAATCAAAGGATCCAGAAACAGGTGCAACAGGGTCTGCAATTGTTGTGCCAAGTTATCGAGTGGAAATTAGCAAGAGAACACCTGATTGGTTGAGTGTATATGCAGTTGAAATGTTTGCCATATTGTTAGCACTAGAATGGAGTGAGCAGGTTGATTCTAATAATATTGTGATATGTAATGATTCAGTATCGGCCCTTGCAAGCATTAAAGCGGGTACAGCTAGAGGTCACCAGGATCTGCTTTATGAAATCCTGTTTGCAAATTCAAGACTGGCTAGACAAAGCAAAAATATCGCATTCATGTGGGTTCCAGCACATTCGGGTATTATGGGAAATGAGACGGCAGATAGGCTGGCAAAAGCAGCAGTCAAAAAAGGATCTATAGAGGTCAATATTAAATTATCAAAATCAGAGGGGAAGAGCATAGTGTGGAGAAGGATAAATCAACAGTGGCAGCAGCATTGGGATAGAGCAATAAAAGGAAGACATTTACATTCAATTCAGAACAGAGTAGATATGGGAAGAAGTAGAGGAGTAAAGCGGAAGGAGCAAGTAATTATAAGTAGACTGAGAATTGGGCACAGCAACCTTAATGGTACTCTGGCCATCATAAATAAGCATCCAACAGGTTTTTGCGATCTATGTCACAGTAGAGCATATCCTTATTTCATGCCTGAAATTTGCACAGGAAAGGCAACAAATGTTACAACAATTACACAAAATAGGACTGGTAGAGAACAGTGTTAAAGGTTTATTGGAATGTGGGGAGAGTGATCAGGGGAAGAAATGGTTGTTTAGTTTTTTAAGGGCGACGGGACTGAAAAGATGCCTTTAAAGTGAATGGACAATGGAGGACAATAAATCCTGAAGATGGCAGTAATACAACAGTGTGGATGCCAACTGCTAGAAGAAGAAGAAGAAGAAGAAGAAACTGTTCTGTCCCCCTCCCTGTCTTTTCCCCCCTCGCCTGACTCCCTGCCTGCTCACCTAGCCTGGATACCCTGCCTTTATACCCTGCCTGTACCTCTGAAGTTTTACTGCCAGAGCAAGACCGGAGCCTTGTTAGGTCAAGATAGGGAACTGTCTTTTGTTGTGTGGAATTGTCTCTCTGTGTCCACGCCTTCACTAGGTGGGTCCGGCCGTTTGCTGCCACCTAGTGTTGGGATCTGTCTCTGTGTCCACGCCTTCACTAGGTGGGTCCAGCCGTTTGCTGCCACTTAGTGTTGGGATCTGTCTCTGTATCCACGCCTTCACTAGGTGGGTCCGGCCGTTTGCTGCCACCTGGTGTTGAGATCTGTCTCTGTGTCCACGCCTTCACTAGGTGGGTCCGGCCATTTGCTGCCACCTAGTGTTGGGATCTGTCTCTGTGTCCACGCCTTCACTAGGTGGGTCCGGCCGTTTGCTGCCACCTAGTGTTGGGATCTGTCTCTGTGTCCACGCCTTCACTAGGTGGGTCCGGCCATTTGCTGCCACTTAGTGTTTGGATCTGTCTCTGTGTCCATGCCTTTGCTAGGTGGGTCCAGCCGTTTGCCACCACCTTGTGTTGGGATCCGTCTCTTCATGTTCAGTGTTCTGTGTATGAGTCCCAGCCCTACGTCCTGTTCCCAAGGAGGGGTCCCGGCTCTGTGTTCCGTGATCTTGTCTCTTCTAGTCCAAGGCTCCATGCTCTTGAAGGCCCTCGTCCAGTCTGTGCCTAGTCCAGTCCTATCTGAGTCCTGCCCATGTGCCTTTACCTGTCCTTGTGTCTCGCCCTACCCAGGAGTTCCTCACCCAAGCCATGTCCAGTCCTGTAGCCTCGTCTTGTCCTCGCCTAGTTCTGAAGTCCAAGCCCGAGTCAAGTCCCAGGTTCTGGGTCCTTGCCCAGTCTCTGGCTTGGAGTCTATACCCAAGCCTCCGCATTTCAAGACCAAGACCCCAGCCTGCAGGCCTCAAGACCAAGACACCAGCCTGCCTCCAAGCCTCAAGCCTCAGGACACCAAGCCTGCCTCCAAGCCTGTCTCCAAGCTCAAGCCTCAAGACCAAGTCCCCAGCCTGTCTCCAAGCTCAAGCCTCAAGACCAAGTCCCCAGCCTGTCTCCAAGCTCAAGCCTCAAGACCCAAGACCCCAGCCTCAAGCCTCAAGAGCAAAGACCCCAGCCTGTCTCCAAGCTCCAGCCTCTAGACCCCAGCCACGTCCTGTCTTGAAGCCATGTCATGTCCTTGCCTGGTTCTGGGGTCCGAGCTCGAGGCAAGACCCAGGTTCTGGGTTCTTATCCAGTCTCGGGCTCGGAGTCGAAGCCTTATCTCCTAGTCCATGGTTTTTAGTCTTGGTCCCGCTTTCCATAGACCAAGTCTGCGTTCTTATCCCTGCTCCTGGTCCGTATCCTGTCACGTCCCTACTCTAGTCAAGTCCTGTTCCTTGTATTTCAGTGTCTGTGTTTCACATTTGGGTCCGTTCCAGCACCCCATTGTGACACTTACAAGTTGGCATGACTGAGAAAGAGGTACACTGTGCTTTGTGAGGATCTCAGCACTGCATCAATCATTTGTTAGTTCCATTCTCTGCTCCCTGGTGAAGGAAAGCAAAATGTGTCCATCTTCCTTCAGACAGACAGTATCTGAGCCCTTCCTTGTGACAAATTGTGATGTTTTACTGGCACATGCAGCTTTAACCAGAAGTGAGTTCAGCATCTAGACATTGACAGGCACTGTCATCCTTAGAAGTGATGGTAAAACTTTTTCCTCTCCTCTGTAATTGAGGAATGTGTCATAACTCAGTGATGATGTTGTTTGGGTCTGCCACAAGTAGTTATCTCCCCCCCCCCCACCATCCGTCCCAAGTAGCCCCATAATTCTCAATATATCATCAGCTTAGGGGTATGCTTATCAGGTGGACCAACTAGGCTAATGTGATGCACTTCCTGTTTTGGGGATGTGGTGTGGTAAGGTGAGATGTATTACTTCAGACTGATGTTTTGGAGTTGTAGTCCTAACGATCAGATGGTATATACAGTTAATTTCTTTTTTGTCATTTTTGTTGTTTTTGCCATTTTTTTGCACTGTTAATATTTTTGCACTTTTTCTACAATTTTTGCCTCTGACACACAATAACCACCTTTGCACTGAACGTGCTGTTATAGCCTGCCGTCGGATTTTTAAAAGTCTGCACCTTCATAGCTCACGTGACCCTTACCAAAACTCACAGTGAGTCTGGATTGTTCCTTGCAGAATTACGCTTAAGAGGTTCCCTCACAAACTTAGATATAGCCTCTTGCCAAGAGCCCTCCTCCCACTTCCAGCAGGTTGTACTGATCTATATGGTGCCCTAAGCACAGCACCTACTGCTGTATCCATAGCTGGGAGCAACTTTTGCTCAGTCCAATCTTTGTCATCAATACACATTTTGCCAGAGGAGCAGTCCTGATGCAGCATTGCAGCTGGATGTCGACAATCCCTTTCCTCACTTCCCTGCCAGAGGTACTGCTCGACCCACAGATTCCAGCATTCGCCGTCTCTTCCATTGCCAACCTTCGCGAGCCCAATGTATGTCATTCCTCAGCAGCTGTACAGAACTTCAAAACCGAAGTATGCCTCGTTGGCTTCAAACTACAGTAAAAAAAATGCAATGAGCGATTACTGAAAAGCCAAAAAAAAAATTGCAGACGGAATCTACAAAAAGAAAAGATGAAAAAATGCTGAAGATAGCAATCACCTGCATCTGGGGAGAGTGAAGGTCAGTTAACATTTCCGGTTGATGACTCTCCTTCAAAATACTCGGTCTCAGCTTCTGCTGTCCATTAAGAAAGAGCTCCAAACACTCAGTTCTCTGAAAACAAAAATGCCACCTCATCTCTGACTTATTTTTAAACAGTGGACCCCAATTCTTCATTCACAAGTGAAAACCTTTTCTCTACATCCACCCGTCAAATCCTCTCTCGTTTAAACTCCTCTGGATACAAGCCTAGTCTAATCAATCTTACCTCATAAGATAACACAGGCTTTCTAGATATCAGAAATGCTACCTGAACTGCTGAGTATTTTCAGCATTTTCTGCTTATACATCAGTCAACAATTAACCCTTTAAATTGAGTAGGTTTTGCAGATAGGGATTGATAAGGAGGAGTTGGTTCCCTTGAGCCACTGAAATTTTGGTCTCCACCTTCATTCAATGAATGACTGAGCTCCAAATTGATAGTTCTGCATTTCATCAGCACTGAACACTGATTGATGTCATATTCACAGACTATATATTTCTGGCAAGCAACAGTATTTTACATGGAGTATCTTTCTCAGAGTAGCAGCCAGTGCAACTCTAACTAAAAGTGTGCACATATACTGTATGCCACACACCAAACTGGAAGAGAAGGCCGCTCTTACATCTAGCAATATAATGCACAGTTGAATTTTCCACCCATGTGTTTGAATAGCTTTGACTGAATGCCTCTGATGGTATTTAGCAATACCTTATTCAATAACAAGAATTCACAATTAACAATCAAGAAATTACCATTTTCAAATTATCACACAATATAAGATTATGCTTCAGGGAAACTCTACCGAAATTATATATTTCCTTTGAGGTTTTCTCTTCATAAGTCTCCAGAATTTACTTTATTAAATTCAATGTGTTGCATTTCATACTCATGGGCAATCACTCAAATCGATTGCCAGCTCATTAATTCCTTAATCAGTAATAGAAAATTCAAACATTCCATTTAAATTTTAATAGTTGACGGTAAATAATTCTCCGGTTCAGAATCTGTATGAATCAATTCACTATTACAGTTTAGTCAATTCCTTTTCAAGTTAATGTCCTTCAAATCAATAATGTGAGCAATTTTGATGTATCTGCTACATGATTCCAAATTGTTAAAAATACCCCAACATGAATAATCTGAAAGTCAATCAATGTTTTCCTCCATCCAGTTTATTCTAATTATATTGTGGTGTCAGGCTCAATTAATTCACCATACATTAAAATACTCTTGCTCAGTAAACTAATTCAACATGTAAATGCTTATATTTTTTTCCATATCTGTCATCCTTTACTCACGTTCCTGATTTCCCACAGAGAGTTTACAAAAGAAAATAAATTACAGATTTGCTCTTGTATTATACCCTCTTGTAAGTTCTGGATATCGCAAAGAGCTTTACGCCAATGGAATATTTCAGAAATTCAACCACTGTTAAAATATAGGGAATACATACAGCTGGATGTACACACATGCAGAGACACAGTAGCGTAGCGGTCAGTGCTTCACTTTGCAATAGCAATGATCACCAATTGGGGTTCAATTCCCATCGCTGCCTCTAAGGAGTTTGTAAGTTCTCATCATGATCACAGCAGTTTCCTAAGGAAGATCCGGCTTCAAAGTTCAAAATAAATTTTATTACCAGAGTACACATAGGTCCCCACATACAACCCAGAGATTTATTTTCCTGCAGGCATACTCAGCAAACCTACCGAATAGTAACTATAACAGGATCAATGAAAGATCAACCAGAGTGCAGAAGACACCAGACTGTGCAATACAAATATAAATAATAGCAATCAGTAATGAGAACATGAAATAACAGATAAGGAGTCCTTAAAATGAGATTATTAGTTGTCGGAACATCTCAATGGATGGGTGTGAGTGTAGTTATCCCCTTTTGTTCAAGAGCCTGATGGTTGAGGGGTAGTAATTGTTCTTGAACCTAGTGATGCAAGTCCTGAGGCACTTGTACCTTCTACCTGATGGCAGCAGCGAGAAAAGTGCATGGCCCGAGTGGTGAGGATCTCTGATGATGGATGCTGCTTTCCTACAACAGTGTTTCATGTATATGTGCTCAATGGTTCGTAGGGCTTCACCTGTAATGTACTGGGCAGAATCCATTACCCTTTTTCCAAACACCTAGTTGGTGTTTCCATACTAGGCCATGATGCAATACACTCTGCACTACACATCTATAGAAGTTTGTCAAAGTTTTCGATGTCACGCAGAATCGCCCACATTCTAAAGTTGTACACTTAGGGTAATGGGGTTGAGTGTGATAATAAATCAGCCATGATGGAATAGTAGAGCAGACTTAGTAGGTTGACCGGCCTAATTCTGCTCCTATGTCTTATGGTCTTATAGCTAGTGAATTGTGAGCATGCTATGTTGGCTCCAGAAGCATGGCAATACTTGTGGGCTGCCTTGCACAATCCTCACTGTGTGTTTTGATGTTTAGATTATGAGAACACTCAGTCCTCTTTTATTGTCATTTAGAAATGCGTACGTGCATTAACAAATGATACAATGTTTCTCCAGAGCGATATCACAGAAAACAGGACAAACCAAAGACTAACACTGACAAAACCACATAATTATAGCATATAGTTACAGCAGTGCAAAGCAATACTATAACTTGATGGAGAACAAACCATGGGCACGGTAAGAAGAAGTCTCAAAGTCCCCGAGTCGATCGACTCCCGAGTCCCCGATAGCAGGTGGCAAAAGGGAGAAACTCCCTGCCATAAACCTCCAGGCTCCGTAAACTTGCCGATGCCTTGGAAGCAGCCGACCACAGCTGACACTGAGTCTGTCCGTCCGAAAACTTCGAGCCTCCGACCAGCCGCTCCGATACAGCCTCCCGAGCGCCATTCTCTGCTGAGCGCCTTCGACCTCGCCCTGGCCGCTGTAACAAGAAAAGCCGAGCATTTGGGGCCTTCTGCTCCGGAGATTCTGGTTACCACACAGTAGCAGCGGCAGCGAAGCGGGCATTTCAGAAGTTTCTCCAGATGTTCCTCTGTACTCTCACGTCTGTCTCCATCAAATCAGAATTGTGCATGGTCCCCTACTTGACGGATTACAGATATCATTCACCAATATCATTCATCATTCGCGCTGCCATCTTCTCCTCCTCCACATGTGACAAATAGAGTTAATCTTAATGGATCTTGTGATGGTGACTAATGAGGCTAGACATTAACTACAAAACTGGGAGACTTGCTAACCCTTCGTTCAAGATTACATAGAAACATAGAAAATAGGTGCAGGAGTAGGCCATTCGGCCCTTCGAGCCTGCACCGCCATTTATTATGATCATGGCTGATCATCCAACTCAGAACCCAGCCTTCCCTCCATACCCCCTGACCCCTGTAGCCACAAGGGCCATATCTAACTCCCTCTTAAACATAGCCAATGAACTGGCCTCAACAGTTTGCTGTGGCAGAGAATTCCACAGATTCACCACTCTCTGTGTGAAGAAGTTTTTCCTAATCTCGGTCCTAAAAGGCTTCCCCTCTATCCTCAAACTGTGACCCCTCGTTCTGGACCTCCCCAACATCGGGAACAATCTTCCCGCATCTAGCCTGTCCAATCCCTTTAGGATCTTATACGTTTCAATCAGATCCCCCCAAAATCTTCTAAATTCCAATGAGTACAAGCCCAGTTCATCCAGTCTTTCTTCATATGAAAGACCTGCCATCCCTTGGAGTCTTTTCCATCTGCTTGGACAGCAAGCAGGGACTTTTTGAAAAGTTAGATCTCTTAACTATTCCCTCAATATTACACAACAGTGTTGGGCTTGATTAGGTGTCTGCAGAGTATGACTTGTGTCTGCAATTTGCTAATCATAAATCCTCTTTCAAACCCCTCTGTTCACCTTTTGCCCATCACTGCCCCAGCACCCCCGCCATCCCCCAATATTTATTGATCTGAATTTGCTCACAATCCATCAATTTTAAAATTGGAAACCTTGTTAAATCCCTCTGTTAATACCATCTCTCCTTCCCCATAACTCTGAAGGACTCTGAAATCCTTTTGTACATCCTTCACTTACCATTGACAACCACGCCTTCAGAGCTCCATCACCAGACCTCTCCACTTGTCCTCCTTTTGAGATGTGCCTCTAAAACCTTCCTCCATGGCCAAGTTTTCGATCAACTGTTCTGATGCCTCCATTGCAGGCTAGGTGTCAATTTTTCTCTGATAGTTCTTCATTTTTTCCACGTTATAGGGGATATATAAATACAAGTTGGTGTAGCTGTTGTTAATCACAGTTATACCACCTCTCTGTGAAAGAAGGTTAAAGAACACACACTGTGCCTGAGGAGCCCATCACTGTGAATGAGCTTATAGTTCCAAGTTAGGTTTGCATGTGAATCAAAGTCTACCTTGCTGGCAGCAGAGTAGTTAAGCAAGCATTACCACTTTCTTTCTAGGTACTCCCCATGTATTGGTAAGTAAGCCTTGACAAATTGTTACATTTACACTCCCCAATTGTTTATTGATAATAGCTGGAATCAAGAATCTTCTTCCAAAAGTGTGGCATTCCCTCTTCCCTAGTTAATGGAGTCCTCACACACATTTGTCCCATTTCCCATCAGCTTGAAACTTGCTCCTTCCCTGGCAGAATGGCAATATAGTTTCAATTCACCTCACCAGCCTCTATA
This sequence comes from Mobula hypostoma, assembly GCF_963921235.1. Taxonomy (NCBI): domain Eukaryota; kingdom Metazoa; phylum Chordata; class Chondrichthyes; order Myliobatiformes; family Myliobatidae; genus Mobula; species Mobula hypostoma. The sequence continues at coordinate 33,320,932 of NC_086120.1, forward strand.
TGCAACACATTTCAGCCATTTCTGGAAGTTGCAAGAAGATCTCACCACTTATCACATCTTTCCATCACCCCCTTCATTCTGCTTTCCACAGGGATCACTCTCTCTGGGACCCTCTGGATTATTCATCCAATCCTGCCTATCCCTCCTTGACCCTTTGCACTTTCTTCTGTAACCAAAGGAGGTGTAGTTCCTGGCCCTCCGCTTCGTCCCTTATTACCATTCAGGGACCAAAACAACCCTTCCAGATGAGGTGGAGGTTCACTTGCACCTCTTCCAACCTGGCTACTGCATGCAATGCTCGCAATGTGGCCTCCAGTTCATTGATGATCAGTGACTTCTTTGTGATCACAAAGAAAGGAATTGTTGATGGTGCAAGTCTGATGCAGAATTTCAAACTGAAATTTCACGATTCCTGTCTTCCCACAGATGCTCTCAACCCAGTGAGTTTCTCCAACAGAAAGTTTGTTGCTATTGTATTTTCAAATTACCTCACACCCAGTGCACTCCTCCACACACACTCACTTGCTCACCTAGTCTTCTCCTCCCTTTGCTCATCCTTCCTATCATCCCCTTCCCTTCTGTTCAACCTATCGTCTATTAGCCTCTGTTCCACCCTGCCTCCCCACCAGTTTCCATCTGCCCATTATATCCTCCCCATCTGGATATCAGCCTCTCTCCCACCCCTCTTAGTACTGCTGTATATTTTCAACCTTTCCTGTCCCCTTTCAGACATTATGCAGAAACTCAATCTGAAACGTCAGCGTACACTTCACAGGTACTGCTTTGTGGAATCTGTTTGTTGGTATTGCTTTTAGAACCAATTCTTTTGATACCTCTTTCAGTTTCTTTACTTGCTTTCTCTCTCTGTTTACATTCAAATATTATTTGTTTAAACATCAGCTACAAATCATCTCATGGAGGGGGTGAACTGGGAGAGTTCGCCCAGCCAAATTTTGTGAGATGGCTAAACACACAGCTGAATCACTAACGTTCTTATGGTCAGTGACTGGATCATCACGAGATCAAATTCTGTTTTATGCTCTCCAATTCAATTAGCCCTGCTGAATGGGACCTAATCGGATGACAGGAATTGATTCATTGGAAAGCACGTTTGACTATTTCTAGGAAATGATCAGATCCAACTTTTTTTAGTCAGATGTGGAGAGGAAGTCTGGTTTCTTCGACCAATATCATTGAACATATTTGTGGCATGTGTAAAGAGAAGGAAAACGGGATTTCTACCAAATCGTATGGATTGCAGATTATGGAAAGTTCAACTGCCGGGAGGATACCTAAAATGTGTGGTAAGGAGTCTATTAAGATACATATTACGGAGTCCCACTCGCCTGCCTTTTCGTCCCCAGGGTTACTGTGCTATGCCACTGTCTTCAATATGATCCCACGATTGCAGTAAATATTAACTAGTGGGTTAACTGGAAAATCCTTCTGGTGCCAATACACACACACACACACACACACACACACACGAGCAGAAAACAAAGTTCATAGAAACTAATGATCTAATTTTATTTCTCACGTTATACTGAGAAGTAAGTAATGAAATGCAAGTTGCAGTTTTGACTCTAATGATCGCGCCTTTGTAGAGGCTTTTGGCTTATGATTTAAATCTACGCCGGGCCATGCTTCTTTAGTCTGTGTAGCAGTGTATTGCTTTATTGTGTAAGTTTTGATGTTTTGACACTTTTTTGATATTTTCATTCTAATTTGTTTTCTCTCCGCAACATTTTTGATCACTAGGAAGGATGCCAACACTGACATTCTTATCCGTACAACACGACTAAGCCAAGGTCAAAATAAAACAATTTTTCTTGTATTTCATTCATGACAATGCAATGCTGGCAAGGCCATCCTGCGCTGTCCATTCCTAATTGCCCTGGGACCTTTTAGAATGCATTTAAGGCTCAATTACATGAGCGGTCAGGAGCCATATATAGACCAGAATCAGGTTTATTATCACCGGCATATGTCATGAAATTTGTTAACTTAGCAGCAGCAGTACATGGCAATATAGAAAAAATAAATAAATAAAATTTAGTATGTAAATATATGTATATTAAATAGTTAAATTAAAGTAGTGGAAATAAACGGAAATTTTTTTTTCTTAAAGTGAGGTGGTGTTCAATGTCCACTTAGAAATCAGATGGCAGAGGGGAAGAAGCTGTTCCTGAATCACTGAGTGTGTGCCTTCAGGCTTCTGTACCTCCTTTCTGATGGTACAATGAGAAGAGGGCCTCTCTTGGGTGATGGGGCTCATTAATAATGGACACCACTTTTCTGAGGCACCGCCCCTTGGATACTACAGAGGCTAGTACCCATGATGGAGCTGACTAATCTTACAACGTTCTGTAGCTTTTTTCTATCTTGACCAGTAGCCCCCAACCCCAAATACCAGACAGTGATGTAGCCTGTCAGCCTGTCAGAGCAGGTAGTAATGAAAAATTCCCATCACAACAGGACATCAGTAAACAAGATATGGTTTTACAACAATCCACTAATTTAATAGTCATCATCATTATCGATCACATCTTTTAATTAATTTAATTTAATGACTTTAATTTGTATTCTACAGTAGCTGCAGTGCCATTGTTGTTGTTAAGCCTATCACCTGTACCAGGGCATAGGCCTCCAAAAGCTACCCTTCATCTGAATTGGGCTAGACTTTCAAGTTATCCCTGGGTGTAGCCCAACTTTGAAGATCCTTCCTCTCCCAGAGATAAGGTCTTTGCAGCTTCTCTTGGCATTTCTGTAGCTCTGGGTTTTTTTATGGAATGGGGTTGCTAGCCCCATGTCCAACCGTCCTCTTTTCACAGCCAGGCTTGGGACTGTCCATGGCAGAGTTAGTGCTCTCGGAACCAATTGAATTATTTGTCTGGGTTGCTCCTTCAGTAACGTATCTACCAAGCCACAAGTCTACCAGTCTACAGAATGCAGCTCTCTCATCGGAAAGGTCCATGGAGCCAAATAGTTGCAGTAAACCAAGCTTATCAAATGCATTAGTGTTAGAACATACCTGTTGGATTTCATCTATTTTTATTTAAAAGTACATCTTTGGTCTGTGGGAGGAAACCAGAGCACCCAGAGGAAACCTATGCGGTCATGGGAGAATGTACAAACTCCTTTCAGACTGTGCCAGAATTGAACTCTGAACGCCGCTGACCCACCCTGTAATTGTGTTAGGTTACAGTGACGCCTCTAACAATCCAGTAATTTCATGGAAACCATCACAATCTCAAATCTATTTAAGATCTTTAGCAGCCTTGGTAAGATTCAGTCTCATATCTCATCATTAATAGCCTTCTACCTCAGGGACTGGTCTAGTAATTCCTCTCCATTGCTGCCACAGTCAGGTGAGGTAGCACTATGGACACAAGAGACTGCATGCAGAGTTTTGGCCCGAAATGTCAACCATAAGACCATGGGACCATAAGACATGGGGCAGAATTAGGCTACTCAGCCCATCGAGTCTGCTTTGCCATTCAGTCGTGGCTGACTGGGACACCACGGTGGTGTATCCGTGAGCGCGACACTATTACAGCTTGGAGTGTCAGAGTTCTGAGTTCAGTCCCAGTGTCCTCTGTAAGGAGTCTTTGTATGTCCTCACTGTGGAATGCATGGATTCTCCCCACTTGTTCTGGTTTCCTCCCACAGTCCGAAGATTGGTCATTGGAAATTGTCCCATGATTGGGTTTGGTCATTGCAAATTGACCTGTGGTTGGGCTAGGGTTAAATCAATGTGGTCGGGGGCTGCTGGATGGCATGGATCAAAGGACTGGAAGGGCCTACTCTACCCTGTAGCCCTAAATGAATTTATTATTCCTCTCAACCCTTCTTTAAGTATACCCAATAACGGCCTCCACAGCCATCTGTGACGATGAAAACCTCTTTCATCCCACAGTTACTGCTGAATCCATTGAGTTCCTCCAGCAGATTGTTTGCTGAGGTGACACTGCAGCCTGAACAACTTCACCTAGACCTTCTTGATCCTGCAGTTATGTTACAACATCATCAATTTGGGCAGTGTAACAGACTAGGACAATAGGGCAGCATTGCTCCAGGACGCTGACTTTCTATTCAAGTCTTATTAATGCCCACCCATCTCCTTGGCTCTTTCATTCACAGCAATGCTAATCCCACAAGATTGAGTTGTTTGGCTGCCAGTCACAATGCCGAGATAAACAGTGGGTTTACCAGCTACCTGGGCACCAGGCCAAAAACACTAGAAACCTCTCCCATTCCAGCAACCCTTTCTGAATCAAACCTTTCCATACTGATGACCTACATTTACCATTTTGTGACAAAGAGGAAATTCATGAATTCTATAATGCCTGTGTAGATCAGTTTTCCTGGATCTACCAGACAGACTGGTGGGATGAAGGAGAAGATTTGGAAAATAACGAACAGGTTGGTTTCTGGATGGTTGTTATCAGAGAAATACTTTTGACCCTATGCGGTCATACAAAATAGTTAATAGCAACCAAACTTACAGCTTCCCAGATTCTGAAATGCGCTGACTTTCAACAGCATCCTAGTTCTTGGTGGCTCCGTTTAGATTATTGTACAAAGTCATGATTGCCTTCCAGCGGTTTTCAGATTGAAGTCAGCGGGGATAAGTTGGGCACTTTTTCAGGTATGAGGTTCAGGATTGGCAACTGTTCAAAAACGAGGTCAAATTTGCTCACACATAACTCAGGCTGAATATTGGCGGCGATCAGTGTGATTGTGTGATTGTGGTGCACGTTGCCAGCTTACTGAGCTGCTCGGCATTTTACAAGATCAAGTCCAATTAAATGCTTTCTTGATCCTTCCTTTGGAGTCCGGCACGCGTTTCGCTGCACAAGTGCTTACCTGAACCGATTTTGAAGAGCGCGACCGGACCTGTTTCCACCACCCTTTTGGGTAACGAAGAAGGTCATTTTGTTTCTTTCGTCAACCACCTTTACCTCAGCTCTCTGATCCTCAAAACCAATCTTCCAACAGAAGCCATTTCTCTTTATTCACTTTCTCTGAATACTTCAACCCAATCTCCTTCTAAAATGCTCTGCAGCAAGGAGAACCATCCCAGCTTCTGTTTACATAGTTCTGCTTTCCTAGAATCAATCTGGTTAATCATTTCTAGATTTTCCTAGAGTTAGATCCAGCACTCCAGTAGTTGTTAAATCAGTATTTTACAAATACATCTGGTAAATCATTGAAACATGTCTCAGGTTTTTTTTTGCATTACCTTACTCTCCCTTTTCTATTTTCTATTTATGATTTATAATTTAAATTTTTAATATTTACTATCAATTTGTACTCCAGGGAGCACGAAGAGCAGAATCAAATATCGCTGTGATGATTGTACGCTCTAGTATCAATTGTTTGGCGACAATAAAGTATAAAGTAAAACACTTGCAAAGGCAATTACTCAAGAACATGGTCAGATAGTGTTTAGGGGCTCATGGAACTTTCAGAAATCTGATGGCGAAGGGGAAGAATCTGTTCCTAAAACATTAAATGTGCACCTTTGGGCTCCTGTACCTTCTCATTCATGGTAGTAATGAGAATAGGATGTGTCCTGAATGATGAAGAATCTTCACTCCCGCTTTACAAGAACCATGAGGTACCTACAGCCTAATTGCTGGTGTAGATTTTAAACAGCTCAGTGCCCTGCAGGGCACTGTTGTAGCAGGTCTGGGAAGTGCTCAGGAAACAGAACAAACTGGTCTGTAGGGTTCCTCGTGTGGAATCTAATGTCAGAACAATGCAACAGATGTGTCAGCATCTGTCACCGAGCATCATGATGTACTTACAGCAGTTCCATCTGGAAGCAAGTGAACGCCTTGTTTCTTTGGGGAATGCTGCCTCCCTCTTCCCTGAGACCAACATGGACCAGCACAGAAACAAACAGCTGTAGGACACAGCATAGTGCAGCTTGCATGTGCATCCCCATAGTCATTTATTTATCTATTCATTTATTGAATCATTTACTTACTTATGTGCTCTTCAATTAAACTCAGGCATTAGAAAGGGCTCACAGAGCAAAACAAGCTGGTCTTACCAGCTCTTCTTTCAGTTAGTCCTGACGAAGGGTCTCGGCCCGAAACGTCGACGGTACCTCTTCCTAGAGATGCTGCCTGGCCTGCTGCGTTCACCAGCAACTTTGATGTGTGTTGCTGGTCATAGAGGAAGAAGGTGCCAGCTGATCCTGCAGCTCGAAGATTCATATTCATTTATCTATCACATTACATCAAACAACACAGTGAAACGTGTTGCTTGCGTTAACAACCAACACAACCCAAGGGGAAAGAAGCAGTCTCCATGATGTGTCTCAGCCTGCAATGTTGACTCTTTATTCCTTGCCATAGATGCTGCCTGACCAGCTGAGTTCCTCCAGCGTTTTGAGTGTGTTACAACCTCAGCTAAGGGCAGCCCTTAAGTGTCGCCACACATTCTGGTGCCAATAGAGCATGCCCACTACGTTCAGCGGAACAACACAAGCAACAACAACGAATGCATGACAAGCATATTTCCTCACTCACATACGCCCACTTATGCACACTTACACATGCAGACGGGCCTCCAATCCCAGGTCAGGCTGCCTCTGGGCCTCTAGCTTCCAACCTCAGATCAGGCTGTCTCCGGGCTTCTAGCCTCCAGCAGACTTACAGACTCACAGTCTTTGGGCTCTGAATTCCCCAGTGGACTCGCAGACTCAAGACTTCTGCCACCGGGTCTCCACTTTCACACCTGAATCCCGGATCTCTTGAATCCAGGACAGGGACAACAGGGCTGGTGGCTATCACTGCAGCTGTGCTCTGATGGTTTCTTACTGGTTTCTGCAGGAGATAAAAGGAAGTTTGTTTAGCTTGGAGTATCTGCTGTGAAGAGACTCCAACTTAATTCAGCATGCCAGATTGACTTTCCACTCATGGTCCCTATTCACCCATGTTTACACAGCCAAAGGTGAAGGGTCAGACAAGATAACCACGTCTTTACCCTCTGCCTCTTGAATCATTAAAACAATTTCAAAAAGATTAAAAGCACTAAAAAGTGATTAAAGCTGAATATCTTACCTCTGCTCTTTCGAAAGAATAAGCATTGCAATCCCACAAGACTAACTTCTGTAGAATTGCACAGTTGAATTCTCAGAATATTTGGAATATGCCATGACACTCCATTGTGCAAACCAACGTACAACAGATGTGCCAGCATCTGTCACTGCACACATTGCAAACTTACAGTAGTTCCACATTAATGTAGCATTTACCTATATAGGAGCAGGTGAACACTGGATACTCCTTCGGGAACTGGCCGGCCATGGCGTGGATGACTCAATACTGTCGTTGTCAAACACTGTCTTCCCTGAGACCAGCGGGCACCTGCACAATTTTGTGCAAAATCCCAGAGGTTACATACCACACATGTCACTGTGTGTGTTCTTCTATGGAACTCAGCATTATAGTCAACCAAAAATGATGCCAGGCCCCCGATCAGCAGATGCTGTGTGCCCATGTTTGCAAGCTGGGGGCGGGGTGGAGGCAGTGAGTTAAATGTGAGGTGCATGGGAACTTTTTTTCACAGGGAGATGGATATCTGGAATTCTTAGGCCAGTGTTGTAGAGCCTAGATCCTTGAAGGTGTTAAAGAGGAGGTAGATAATATCAGTTTAGGACCTCCTCTACTGCCACAATGAGCACCACTCTCAGGTTGGAGGAGAAAAAGCTGATATTCCATCCGGATGGCACCCAGATGGCATGAACATCCATTTCCCTAACTTCTGGTAATTTCTCCCCCACTCTCGCTCCTTTCCTTTTCCATTCTCCATTCTGGTTCTCCTCTCACTCCTTCTCCTCCCCTGTACATCACCTCTTTCTGCTGCCCTCCCCCTTCCCTTTCTTCTATAGTCCACTCTCCTCTCCTATCAGACTCCTTCCTCTTCAGCCTTTTATCTCTTCCACCTGGCACCTCCCAGTATCCCACTTCTTCACCCACCTGCCTACTGTCTCCCTCACCTGGTTGCACCTATCACCTGCCAGTTTCCACTCCTTCCCCTCCCCACACCTTCTTATTCTGGCTTCTTCCTCCTTCATTTCCAGTTCTGTTAGAGTCATAGGGTCATAGAAAAGTACAGCACAGAAGCAGTCCCCTTGGCCCTTCCTAGTCCGAGAGAAACCATTTAAACTGCCTAGTTCCGTCAACCTGTACCTGGACCATAAACCTACCATACCCCTCCCATCCATGTACCTATCTAAACTTCCTTTAAATGCTGAATGGAGCTCACAAGCACCACTTGCGTGAGCAGCTCATTCCACACTCTCACAACCTTCTGAGTGAAGAAGCTTCCGCTCATGTTCCCCTTAAACATTTCACCTCTCACCTTTCATGTATGACCTCTAGTTGTAGAAAAAGCCTGCTTGCATTTACCCTATTTATACCCTTCATAATTTTGTATACCTCGATCAAATCTCCCCTCAATTTTCTATGTTCCAGGAATACAGTCCTAATCTATTTAATCTTTCCCTGTAACTCAGGTCCTCCAGTCCAGATAACATCCTTGCAAATTTTCTCTATACTCTTCCAACCTTATTTACATCTTTCCTGTAGTTTGCTGACCAAAACTGCACACAATACTCCTAATTAGGGTTCAGCAGTATCTCATACAACTTCAACATAACATCCCATCTCCTGTACTTAATTGTTAGATTTATGAAGGCCAATGTGCTAAAACCTTGCTATATAACCCTATCTACCTGTGATGCCATTTCAAAGGGTTTGTTTTCCCAGATCCCTTTGTTCTACCACACTCCCAGTGCCCTCCCATTCACTGGGTAAGACCCACCTTGGTTGATCCTACTGAAGTCCAACACCTTGAACTCGGCTGCATTAAATTCCATCTGCTATTTTTCATCCCATCTTTCTAGCTGGTCCAGATCCCATTGCAAGCCATGATGGTCCTCCTCACTGTCTACTACAACCCCAATCTTGGTGTCATCTGCAAATTTGCTGATCCTGTTAGCCACATTATCATCAAGATTGTTAATATAGATAACAAACAACAATGGACCCAGCACTGACCCCTGCAGTACTTCACTAGTCACAGGACTCCAGTCAGAAGACAACCTTCTGCTACCGCTCTCTGGCTTCTCCCACAAAACCAATGTCTAATCCAATTTACTACCTCATTTTGAATGTCGAGCATCTGAAACTTCTTAACTAACCTCCCATGTGGGACCTTGTCAAATGGCTTGCTAAAATCCATGCAGACAATATCTACTGCCTTCCTTCATCAACTTTCCTGGTAACTTCCTCAAAAAACTCAATAAGATAGGTTAGACAGGACCTACTACACACAAAGCCATACAGACTATCCTTAATCAGTCCATGTCTGTCCAAATACTCACATATCCAGTCCTTTCGAATACCATCAATAACTTTCCCACTACTGAGGTCAGGCTCACCAGCCTGTAATTTCCTGGTTTATTTTTAGAGCCTTTCTTAATCAATATAGGGTCCATGAAGTTGACGCCATTTTGCCTCATTTCTATAGACTCTCCGTCCATCTCCTGAGTAAATACTGGTGTAAAAATGCACTTAAGACCTCCCCCATCTCTTTTAGCTCCATGGATGGATTACCATTCTGATTTTCCACAGAACCAATTTTGCCCCTTGCAATCCTTTTACTCTTAGCATATCTATAGAGTTGTTTAGGATTCTCCTTTATCTTGACAGGTCAGGCAACTTGTGCCTTCTTTTAGCCCTCCTAATTACTTTATTAAGTGTTCTCTTGCATTTCTTATAAGACTGTAGGACCATAAGATAGAGGAGCAGAATTAGGACATTTGACCTGTTAAGTCTGCTCTATCTCAAACATTTCCCCAATACCTTCAATCACATTAATATTATGGCCCTTTTGTATTAGCTATTTCCACACTGGGATGAAGTCTCTAGCTGTCCATCTGTCCTATACCACTTATCATCTTGCATACCTCTATCAAGTTGCCTCTCATCTTCATTCATTCCAAAACCCTAGCTTGCTCAAATTATCCTCATAAGTCATGCTTTATAATCCAGGCAGCATCCTGGTAAATCCCGTTTGCACCCTCTCTAAAGCTTACACATCAATCATGTCAATGTTAGTTATTAGTCAATGACATAAACAATTAATGTTCAAAATTTAGGAGCACTAAAATTTCTAAATTGCACAATCTAACATTATTCTGTTTTTCTGGCAATATTAATCCATGTATTTTGAATGTGATGTGAAAAGAACCAGGAAATTTACAAAGGATTCTGACCTTCTTAATGGTCTTCGGAGAAATGATTCTTATTTCGTATTATAAGGCCATGAGACCATAAGCTACAAGAGCAGAATTAGGCCATTTGGCCCATTGAGTCTGCTCCAGCATTTCATCATGACGGATCTAATTTTCCTCTCAGCCCCAGTCACCTACCTTCTTTCTGTATCCCTTCATGCCCTGATCAATCAAGAATCTATCAACCTCTGTCTTAAATATACATAAAAACTTGGTCTCCACAGCTGCCCGTGTCAAAGAATTCCACAGATTCACCACTCTCTGGTTAAAGAAATTCCTCCTCATCTGCATTCTAAAAGGACATCCCTCTATTATGAGGCTGTCTCTTCTGGTCTTAGACTCTCTCAACATAGGAAACATCCTCTGCACATCCACTCTTTCAAGGCCTTTCATGATTCAATAGGTTTCAATTAGGTCACCTCTCATTCTGTGTTCTAGTGAATACAGACCCAGAGCTGTCAAATTCTTTTCATATGACAAGCCATTCAATCCTGGAATTATTTTCGTGAACTACCTTTGAGCCCTCTCCAGTTTCAGCACATCCTTTCTAAGATAAGGCACCCTTAACAGCTCACAATACTCCAAGTGAGGCCTCACTAGTGCTTTATAAAGTTTCAACATTACTTGCTTTTATATTTTAGTTGTCTTGAAACGAATGCTAAAATTGCATTTGTCTTCCTCACCACAGACTCATCCTGCAAATTAACCTTTAGGAAATCCTGCACAATGATTCCCAAGTCCCTTTGCAACTCAGTTTTTTTTTGTATTTTCTCTCCATTTAGAAAATAGTCTACATTTTCATTTCTTCTACCAAAGTGCACAACCATACAATTCCCGACACTGTATTCCATCTGTCACTTCATTGCCCATTCTCCTAATCTGTCCAAGACCTCCTGTAGCCTCTTTACTTCCTTAAGCCATCTCACAGGCATTCTAAAAACTTCCCCTCCTGGAATCCAGCACCAACCTGATTTTCCTAATCAACATGCATATTGAAGACCCTATGACTATCATAACATTGCCTTTTTGACATGCATTTTCTATCTCCTGTTTTAACTTGTAGAACACATCCTTACTACTGTTTGGGTGTCTGTATACAACTCCATTCAGCGTCTTTTTACCCTTGCAGTTCTTTAACTCTATCTAAAATGATTCAACACTTTCCAACCCTTCATCACCTATTTCTAATGATTTGGTTTCATTTTTTTGCCAACAGAGCAACGGCATCACCTCTACCTTCCTGCCTGTCCTTTCGATACAAGGTGTATCCTCGGACATTAAGTTTGCAGCTATAATCTTCTTTCAGCACGATTCAGTGATGCCTACAACATGCTAATCTGTAAATGTTCTACAAGTTCATCTTCCTTATTCCGTATACTGCGCACATTCAAGTATAACACCTTCAGTCCTGTATTCACCCTTTTCGATTTTGTCTGCCTCTTACGTTGCAACTCATCATGTTGACTGCAACTTTGCCCTATCAACAGCCTCTCCTCACTACATGTTGCCTCTGTTTGTAAACCTGCTACTTCATTTTCAGCATTATTCACCTTTCCTATGATACTTCTTGCACTGAAAAATGCACAGCTCCTGACACTAGCTCAACCTTTTGATTCCTGACTTTTGTCTGAGATCTTAACAACATCTCTCTCCACTACCTTTGAAGTTTCGATCATTTGTTTCCAAAAACACACACAAAATAAATTCTTTAAAAGTCAGTTATAATCACACTCCCTCCTATATTGACCTGACACTGTAAGTCGTGCTAATTCTTTAATGCTTCTCTGGATATTCAGAACATGTTTCTGTGATTCAAAGGACAATGAATCACGGCAGCCTGACTAAAATTTTCAAGGCTTTAATGTTTTTTTTCAAAGCATACCCTCTCCGCTGTGCATATTTATCATTAAAATGTCTAGACTCTGCTTTCCTCCTGCACTTCATCATTGTCTTTGAGCAGAGGTTCCCAACATTTCTTATTGACCCCAGATTGGGAACCTCAAAGACTCTGAGGATAAATTATATTTACTATTTTAACATCAAATGCAGGAGCTGAAATATTTGGAATAGATTTTGTTAAGTCAGGAGGTGTAGCCCACATCAGTACTTGCTAAGCAAAACCAAAATTAATCAAACAACCAGAACCCAAAATGTTAAGGATTGTGGTACTTAAAATATGATTTTTATTAATGTAACTAGAGTATTTGTAACTTCTCACCCTCATTCATTTAATGTCAGCTTGTTTTCTTTCCTCCTAACTAGTTTATACCTTGGTTCCAGGCTTAGTAAAGATCTTCCTACCACTCCAGTTTTATTTGAATCCATTGTTACTCATCACATCACTTTCAAACTATTAGTGTGCATGAAAGACCATGGAGAACATAGAACCATGGAGTTCAAGAACTATGGCTCACGATATCTATGCCAAGCATGATGCCAATTAAAGCTCTACCTTTGTCTGTCATGTCCATCTAAATGTCTCTTAGATGTTGCTATTGTATCTGTTTCTGGCATGTCCCCTGGCAGAGTGCCCAGGTACCTACCACTCTTCATGCAAAAAAAAACTTGTGTTGCTCATCTCCTTCAGTCTTTCTCCTTTTCTCGTTATAACTATTCCCAGTCTGTGACATTTCTACCCAGGAAAAATTATTCAAAGCATTCAAGGTACATTTATTATCAAAGTATGTATGTGACATACAACCCTGAGATTCACCTTCTCTACAGACGGCCATGAAACAAAGAACCATGGGACAAAACTGTGCAAAGAATAAAAAATCAAACCGTTAACTCCCCCCTCCCATGCACTAAGAGAAAACAAATCGCGCAAATGGCAACAAAAAATGAGCATAAAACACAAAATCAAAAGGCATATTCCAGCTCAGCTCAATGTTTGTTATGTGCAGGCTACCCTGATTCAAAGTCTCCCAAGACTAGCAATCAGCAAAACTAGAAACACATCATAATGTGATTTAGAGTCCAATCCACAGACCGCATGGATTAAACCTTGATCCAGCAGTATCCTCCAACAGCATTGAAGGAGAGAGAGAGAGAGAAGGAGATCATTCGAACACAAGTGAGAGGGAGAGGGAGACCGCCACATGCAGGCACCTTTCCCTGGCAGCAGCGAGTGAGAGGCTACAAGATGGCACTGAACACTCACTCGTCCTCCTCACCTGCCTCGACGATTTCAGTCTTCCTCAGCGCTTCAGTCAATGACATCAGTGAGAACTAGAGTCGATCATGGGCCTGCTTCCCATCTCCAAGCTTCCTGACTTCCATGCTCGCAACCGCATGGCACACTTTCAGAGAAAGCAAAGCGCCAGATCGCTCAATCGGCACGAAAGCACACCACCAGAATGCCCATCACAGGCTCCAATAGTAGTAGAACCACACTAGAAATAACAGGAAGACGCAAAGGAAATGAAAGGAGTAGCTTTGTAATCTGTCTTGAGGATGACAGTGACTCTCATAATTTTATATACTTCTATCTCTGATGCTGCAGAGAAAAAAATTTAAGTTTGTCCAACTTTGTGCAATGTATGTTTTATGTGTGGTGCATCTATTAGGATCCCAGATTTAACAGAGTACACTTTTAACATTCTTGACAGTTCTTGTAGATCTCATCCTAATGACCACCAAAGATGATTCTGAGTTTTCTTGTTCTTCATTTGAGAGGATAAAGGGGAAGACTTTTAGGACCAAGATGTGGAAAAACTTCTTCACACAGAGAGTGGTGAATCTGTGAAATTCTCTGCCACAGGAAACAGTTGAGGCCAGTTCATTGGATATATTTAAGAGGGAGTTTGATATGGCCCTTGTGGCTAAAGGGATCAGGGGGCATGGAGAGAAGGCAGGTACAGGGTTCTGAGTTGGATGATCAGCCATGATCATACTGAATGGCGGTGCAGGCTTGAAGGGCCAAATGGCCTACTCCTGCACCTATTTTCTATGTTTCTATGTTTTCATCTCTGCTGCTTAAATATGGGTTGCACTTATCGGATATCTACCTGTTCACAACTATTTCAAACTATTAAGAATATGATTTCTCAGGTGTCATGATAGACCTGTTTTCGAACAGATTAGAAATTAACAGCACAGGAGAATGGAATTTGGCCCATCATGTCCATACTGGCTAAAAAAAGAGCCATTCAGACTAATCCCAAGCATATCTCCTAGGCTGGAGCCTTGGAGGTTACAATATATCAAGAAATCATCTTGTTTTTTTTTTCTGTTTAATGAATTGTCATCTCCGTCCTCCAGAGCCCTTCCATTCTTGGATGAGATAACGTTTTTTTCTCAGCATCCTTTTAAGTCGGCTCACTACTACCATGGTGGACATCATGCTTTATGCAAAGAATAGGAATAGAAAGTTAATTTTCAATTGTCTTTTTTTCTCAGGATCTGTACTTCTGACAAGGCCAATGTTTATTGCATTTCTCTAAAATTCTCTGGAGAGGTGATGGTGAGCCATCTTTTTGAACATCTTCTGTCCTTCTGGTGAACAGTGAGAGAGTATCTAGATAGATAGAGACTCAAGGACGATGAAGAAATCATGATAGGACCCTGTGCATTTTGGTAGGGAGCCTACAGGTCTCCCAATCTACCTGTAGTCCTTATCTTTCTTGTGTTAGAGGCTATAGGTTTGGGAGGCAAAGAGCATTTGTTGATAATACTCATTGCATCTGGTTGGATGATTTTTCATGATGATAGATGGTTGCCAATCAAATAGGCTTCTTTGACCTGGGGTGATACTGAGCTTTTTGAGTGTTGTTGTGGCTTTACTCATCAAGGCAACGTATAGAGCATCCCATCACACTTTTCACTTGTGCTTCATAAATGATGGAGAAGCTTTGAGTGTGTGAGGAAGTGAATCAGTCACCGGGGAATATTTAGCTTCCGATCTATTGTTATACCTATTACATTTATGTGGCTGATTGAACCCACCTTCTTGTCAATGAAAACTTCCCAGGATGTTGACACTGAATGACTGGGTAATCCCGCCAAACAAATACAACTCCTGTGCTCAATTGCGGGTTTCCACCATGCTCCCTGTCTGGCCAATATACGTAGCCCCGCATTCACAGGGAATCCTGTAAACGCCATCTGGCCTGAGTCCCAGGTCATCTTTGACTCTCGTAAGCTGTGATTTGAGCTTCCTTATGAGTTTGTGGATTGTATTAATCTGGTATTTCTTCAGGATCCTTGTGATCCTTCCAGAAACTGTGGAAATATGGGGAAGACGGGCAGCTGGCATTCCCACGATTCCCTGTGAACACAGAGTAGTGTATATCAGCTTGATGGATCACATGGTGGAAACCAGCTGTCAAGGAGCACAGGAGGCATATCCATCTGGGTTACCCGGAGACTTGGACAGGTTGGGTGAGTGGGCAGATGCATGGCAGATGCAGTTTAATGTGGATAAATGTGAGGTTATCCACTTTGGTGACAAGAACAGGAAGGCAGATTACTATCTGAATGGTGTCAAGTTAGGAAAAGGGGAAGTACAACGAGATTTAGGAGTCCTTGTTCATCAGTCACTGAAAGTAAGCATGCAGGGACAGCAGGCAGTGAAGAAAGCTAATGGTATATTGGCCTTCATAACAAGGGGAGTTGAGTATGGCAGCAAAGAGGTCCTTCTGCAGTTGTACAGGGCCCTGGTGAGACCACACCTGGAGTATTGTGTGCAGTTTTGGTCTCCAAATTTGAAGAAGGACATTCTTGCTATTGAGGGAGTGCTGTGTAGGTTCACGAGGTTAATTCCCAGGATGGTGGGACTGTCATATGTTGAAAGATTGGAGCGACTGGGCTTGTATACACTGGAATTTAGAAGGATAAGATGGGATCTGATTGAAACATATAAGATTATTAAGGGATTGGACATGCTAGAGGCAAGAAACATGTTCCCAATGTTGGGGGAGTCCAGAACCAAAGGCCACAGTTTAAGAATAAGGGGTAGGCCATTTAGAATGGAGTTGAGGAAAAACTTTTTCACCCAGAGAGTTGTGGATCCGCAGAATGATCTGCCTCAGAATGCTGTGGAGGCCAATTCTCTGGATACTTTCAAGAAAGGGTTAGGTAGAGCTCTTAAAGATAGTGGAGTCAAGGGATATGGGGAGAAGGCAGGAACAGGGTACTGATTGTGGATGATCCGCCATGATCACAGTGAATGGTGGTGCTGGCTCGAAGGGCCGAATGACCTACTCCTGCACCTATTGTCTATTGTCTATTAAGAACTCGGCGGTCATAGAACATTGTGAATGCACTTCGATGGCACAAAACTACTATGCTGCATCAATGGCTTTATGGATGGCCTGACAAAGGAAGCCATTGAAATAAAACTAGAGGAAAAGAATTTTCATAAAGACAAAGACCTCGCTCTAACTAAGAGCTGGAATTTGATTATAAAGAAGGTGGGACAGCGGAAACTGTTATGATTAGATGATGACTAACCAGTCAGGAAGGACGGATGACAGGGGCATACATACCAGTAGAGGAGCCATGCCTAGGCGTCATCACTTAATCAGTTAAAAATTGATACCTGTACCCAGCTGGAAGCCCGAGAAGAGTATATTTGTTATATACACCAGGAAAGCACTAGATCCTTTTTCATGGACTACTTCATTTGTGAATGGAACTCAGTTTTGTGTAACCATCACTGAACATCCCCATATAATAGATGGAAGGTCATTGGTGAAGAGGTGAACGGGACTGAGGCCTGAACACTGCCCCAAGGAACACCTATCGTGCTGTCCTGCAGTTAACATTTCCATATACATTAGATTCCAGTTAATCGGGCCTTCAGTTAATCAGAACAGCTGCTTATTTGGGACAAAAGAACAAACTAATCAAAAAAATTGCTGGGATTCCCTTTGTTTATTTGGGATACTATGCCGCTTAATTGGGACAGGAGACTGTTACTAAACAGGTTCTAATTAGCGTCAGTTGCATGCACTTGTGTGACCATTACATGCTACACTGTACTTGGAGCAAACATTTTTAAATAGTGTCAGATGTGTGTGTTTGTGTTCAAAAAGCAGCGAATTTTGTCACTGATAGTTGGGCAAGAAATAAGCAGTTAAGACAATTCTGAATTGTTTTACTCACCGTGGATTCAAGCATTCAGGCTTGGAGATGCCAGAAACAGCCAGGAGTGAAAATGAAACCATTTCACTTTTTCAGCAAGTTAGGAACGACAAAGAATTTAAAGGTATTGACAATCATCTTGAATGTTACAATGAAAATGAAGATTTGGAAGATGCAATCATCAGTTGCATTGTAAGAAGGCAGTCCATTATCAGCTCGAGGTGTCTGCACTAATTTTGTTCATTGTGTGTACTGGATGAGTTCCTCCATCAATAACTATTAGGAACTAATACATAGTTTTATAGTACTGTAGTACTATAGGTAGTGTTCTAATTTGTTCTGTATTTCATTTAAATACATCATTTGTTAATAAGTTGTTCTTTTTATACTGTTTAAATATTTCCATGAAACTTTGGCTAATTGAGGCAAATTGTACTGGTCCTGATGTGCCCCAATTAACCAGAATCCATTGTATTACATTGAATCTCTGCCTCTGCTTATAGTGCTCTCATATGAATGAACATGCCATGGTCTGTCAGTCATTTTGATTGGCAAGAGTGAAAGTCCATAATCACATTATTATCTTGACACCACTTGAATAAACATGAAGTTAGTCTTGGGGTCACTGACCTCGCAAACTTTCAAGTACTCCAAGTGCACATCGTGCATTATACAAAGTGTGGTATCTCACATACTACTGAATTTTGCAGTGACAAACTCTTGTGCTATAAGATCATTGGCCCGATACCATCCAACTTTCAAGCTGGTCTGTTGAGTTGTGCTGATTAAAAATCAAGACCATCTTCACTTGGAAATATTTCAGTGTCACCAGAAAAAAAACGGCTTGGTTATACGCTAGGGATACCTGCCAAAAAAGTGCGGTATCTCTTCAATACTGTCGATCAGATTTTTGTATTCAAACGTGGGACTCAAATCCTCAAAGTTATGACTCAGAGGTAAAGCTGAGACACAATGCTACATTACGGGTAAACAGTAAGTGAAATGATAGCTTATTTGTTCAGCAACATTGCAGTTACTCAGGCTGGATTGAGTGAATCATCAAGTTAAAAATATCTCATAATGCCTTCTCCAGAAACCTCTTAACTTGAAACTATGAAATGAACTACTGGTTTCCCGGCTAGATATTAAACGATGGGGTTGAGGATGTTTTTCCCATTCTGATTTAAATCTCAACAACTACAATCTACCAACTAAGGCCATAAAGACACAGCAGCAAAATTAGACCATTCAGCCCATCAAGATTTACTTTCCCTCTCAACCATGTTCACCTGCATTCTTCCCATAACATTTGACATCCTTACTAAGAAAGACTATATCGACCTCCGCTTTAAATATACCCAAAGACTTGGCCTCACTGTTATCGATGTCACAGACCCTCTGGCTAAAGAAATACCCTCTCATCTCATTTCTAAAGGGATATCCTTTTATCTCTGGTCCTAGACCATCCCACTATCAGAAGCATCCTCTCCATGTCCACTCTATACAGGCCTTTCAATATTCTAAAGGTTCGCTTGCAATTAACCAATGAGGCTCAATGGACTGAATACCCTTCTGTTCTATTTTAGCTTCGTAACTAAATGACTATTATTAATAATAAATCGTTGCCACAACCACAACCACAAAGGACTTCTTCTATATTTTAAGGTGGTCTACAGCCATTGTGGACTGCCTGATAATATGGCAGAAAGTCTTATGTAATGTGATTGTGGCAAATATTTATTAATAAGACCATAAGAGCATAAGATATAGGAGCAGAAGTAGGCCATTCAACCCATCAAGTCTGCTCTGCCATTTAACTATGGGCTGATCCAATTCTTCCAGTCATCCCCACTCCCCTGCTTTCACCCCACACCCTTTGATGCCCAGGCTAATCAAGAACCTATCACTCTCTGCCTTAAATACACCCAATGACTTGGCCTCCACAACTGCTCGTGGCAACAAATTCCACAGATTTACCACCCTCTGACTAAAGTAATTTCTCCACATCTCAGTTCTAAAAGGACGTCCTTCAATCTTGAAGTTGTGCCCTCTTGTCCTAGACTCCCCTATCATGGGAAATAACTTTGCCATATCTAATCTGTTCAGGCCTTTTAACATTCTGAATGCTTCTATGAGATCCCCCCTCATTCTCCTGAACTCCAGGGAATACAGCCCAAGAGCTGCCAGACGTTCCTCATACAGTAACCCTTTCATTCCTGGAATCATTCTCGTGGATCTTCTCTGAACCCTCTCCAATGTCAGTATATCCTTTCTAAAATAAGGAGCCCAAAACTGCACATAATACTCCAAGTGTGGTCTCACGAGTGCCTTACAGAGCCTCAACATCACATCCCTGCTCTTATATTCTATACCTCTAGAAATGAATGCCAACATTGCATTCACCTTTTTCACAACTGATTCAACCTGGAGGTTAACCTTTAGGGTATCATGCACAAGGACTCCCAAGTCCCTTTGCATCTCTGCATTTTGAATAGTTATTTAGTTATGAAGCTAAAATAGAATAGAATGGTATTCAAGCAACACACGCAAAAAGATGGAGGAACTCAGCAAGCCAGGCAGCATCTATGGAAAAAAGTACAGTATACGTTTCGGGCCAAAACCGTTCAGCGGGACTGGAGAAAAACAGCTGAGGGGTAGATTTGAACGGTGTGGAGATGGGAGAGAGAAACGCCAGGTGAGAGGCAAAACTTGGAGGGGGAGGGAATGAAGCAAAGAGCAAGGAAGTTGATTGATGGAAGGGGCCAAAGGCCATGGGAGAAAGAAGAAAAAGGGGGTGGAGGAGAACCAGCGGACAGGCAAGGAGATAACATGAGAGAGGGACAAGGGGATGGGAAATGGTGAGGGGTGGTGTGGTTGTTGGAGACATTACTGGAAGTTTGAGAAATCAGAATGGCATTCAGTCTGTTCAGACTATGCCTACACTCTGTACTACAATCCAGTCAGTTCTATTTTTATAGTCCTACCAGTTTTGCTTCATCAAGTGCCTGTCTAGTTCCTTTCAGATCTTGTAGTTGTTTTTCATATCACTGCTGCGCCTGTGGAGTGCAAATTCACAATCAGTTGAGGCGTACAGAGTCATACCCATGATATAACTGTCCAACTTATTCAACAAGGCAGACTCTTCTATCTTTAGAAATTTCATTTGAATATAACAGTTTGAAGTGTTGATTTATTACAAGGAACTGGTGGGTAGAAAGAAACCACTTCTCATACTTAGGGAATTTAGGATGAGAGAGCAGAGTCTAAAAGTCAGATTATTAAAGTACATATAAATCACCATATACAACCCTGAGATTCATTTTCTTGTGGGCATACTCAAAAAATCTATAGAGTAATAACCATAACAGAATCAAAGAAATACTGCTCAACTATGCATTCAACCAGAGTGCAGAAGACAACAAACTGTGCAAATAGAAAAAGAAGAAATAATAATAATAAATAATGATTAAGAAATATCAAGAACATAGATGAAGAGTGCTTGAAAGTGAGTCCATCGATTGTGGGAACATTTCAATGATAGGACAAGCGAAGATGAGCGAAGTTGGTTCAAGAACCTGATGGTGTGAGCCCTGAGGCTCCTGTACCTACTTCCTGATGGCAGCAGCGAGAAGAGAGCATGGCCTGGTGATAGGGGCCGCTGATGATGGATGCTGCTTTCCTTCAACAGCATTTCATGTAGATGTGCCCAGTGATTTGGAGGGCTTTACCTGTGATTTACCTTTGCCTGGGTCATATCCACTACTTTTTGTAGGATTTTCCATTCAAGGGCTATGATGCAACCAGTCAATATACTCTCCATTGCACATCTATAGAAGTTTTCCAAAGTTTTAGCTGTCATGCCGAATGTCTGCGAACTCCTAAGGAAGTAGAAGCATTGCCGTGCTTTCTAGGTAATTGCACTTACTAGCTGGGCCAGGACATGTCCTCCGAATTATTAACACCAAGGATTTTAAAGTTGCTAACCCTCTCCTCCTCTGATCCTCCAATGAGGACTGGAATATGGACCTTTGGTCTCCTTCTCCTGGTCAATAATAAGCTCCTTGGTCTTATGGACATTGAAAAAGAGGTTGTTGTTCTGGCACCACCCAGCCAGGATTTCATTCTCCCTCCTGTATGCTGATTCATTACCACCTTTGATTCAGCCTACGACAGTGGTGTCGTTGGCAAACTTAAATATGGCTTTGGTGCTGTGCTTAGCCATACTTTTGTTCACAGTGAGTACTAGGAATTTGGAACTGTCGTCACAATTCCAACTGATGATATTTATTTAATTCATAGGATTACATTCCATTGATTATCTCACTGCTACCCAGTTTGGAAGAACATAAGTGGTTTTGAATTATAGATCGCCTGCACTAACAAAGCCGCCAGGCCAGAGCATGCTAACCTATTAACATGCCTCAACAAGTCGTAAACTATTTGCAAATAATAACTTGCTGGTAGGTTCCATTGTAAACAGGGAGGTTCTGTATGTCAGCAAGTAGCTTAGTACAGGCTCCACTGAATACTATTTGGTTGCCGGCTAAAGCAATGCGCCCTGACTTTGCTAGGTTTCAAAACAGTCAAGGACTTAACAATGACCCTGACTTTCAGAAGCATTCAACAACTATTAAAATGCCAATTAAATGCACCTGTAAATAGTGAAAAATATAAACAATTAATTTTCGTAATCTAAATTACCTTCGCTTTAACCCTTCCTGCTGCTGCTGTTTCTCTCCCTTTGAGTTTCATGCTCCAAATCCAAACTGGTGTGGGTTGAGTGACAGAATCCTCAGTGTAACTGTTGGGGTATTGTAATAACTTCATGCCTGCAGTTGAAGTCAATGTCCGATCGCAGTCAGGAGAAGGAGAATTTCAACACTCGTCCTGCAGTCCTGAACTTCCTGGCAACAGTAAATGCTGACGGCATGACATGCAATTGCCAGCACTTCCCAGCAAAATCCAGCCCCTTTCCATATAATTCAAGTACCTTTTTGGTTAAAATTTCATTACCCGTTCCCGTGCTGGGTTAATATTTGTGAAATTTCCTGTGGCAGGAAGTTTTGAAGAGTCTGTCTGTCAATATACCTGAGATTAATTTCAAGATTTGAGAACTCTAACCAATAACCTCACAATAACAATGGCACGATGAGGCCATTCTCAGGTTGAAGGAGCAATGTCACATATTCCATCTGAGTAGCCTCCAACCTGACAGTATGAACATTGATTTATCTAACTTCTGGTCATTTCTCACCCCCCCCCCCCCATCTCCTCGTGTTTTGCAATCCCTATTCTGACCTACCTTTCACCCCCTCTCTTCTCATCATCTGCTGTGATGTCCACTGGTGCCCCTACTCCTTCCCTTTCCCCATTGGTCCACTCTCCCCTCCTGTCGTATTCCTTCTTCTTCAGCCCTTTTTCACCTATCACCGCTCAGCTTCTCATTTCATACCCTCATCCCCCACCCACCACCTCCCCCCCCAACCTCATCTGGCATCTCCTATCACCTGTACTCGTTCCACTCCTCCCACCTTCTTATTCTGGCTCCTCCCCACCTTCTTTTCCTGTCTTGATGAAGGGTCTCAGCCTGAAACGTCGACTGTTTATTGTTTTCCATAGGTGCTGCCTGGCCTGCTGAGTTCCTCCAGCATTTTGTGTGTGTTAACCAATAACCTTTAGCCTGGTAATATGATACTCTGTTTGGATGTACATTTGACGTCTATATGGAGTGCACTTAAAATGATGAATTGTTGTCATGTTTTATCGGATTCGACTGAGTTTTGGGTTATTCAGTGACATGGCAATTAATTCCAGTGAAGACTCAATGAACAAATTAATTGTATCTGCTTGTTACTTTTTTTTGAATACTTGCGTGCTCCAGAGCATGTTTCAAACTAATTAATTGGATAAAAAGAACATAATATCATTGAAGGAGTATTATGGATAATCTTGTAGGTGCAAAAGAGGATTATAAGACATGAGTGACAATACTTACAAGACTAAAGCAAATATTCCCACAAATTCAGGAAATATACCTAAAATAAGGGATGAGTATCCAAACATCTCCCTCAGCATATTTATGAGCTGGATTTTCTCTCTGCATTCACAGTGCCGTCAAAGCTACACACAGTGGTCAATCAATTAGCTACTTCTTGTACCTCCTAAAGTGGCCACTGAGTGTATGGTTGTGGTCTTCTGCTGATGTATCCCATCTACTTCAAGGTTTGACGAGTTGTGCATTCAAAGATGCTCTTTCTGCCCAGTGCTGCTGTAATTCAAAGATTCAAAAATTCAAAGTACATTCATTATCATAGTCTGCGTGCATATACAACCCTGAGATTTGTCTTCCTGCAGGAAACACCGCAACAAAGTGCGGAATTCACAGAAAACATTGAACACCCAATGCACAAAAAAAGTAACACATCATGCAAATGGCAAAAAACGAGTGAAAAGTACACAGGTTATTAAACATCAAACCGAAGAGTCTTTGAAACAGTCTAGGAATGTTCAGTTCAGTTCAGTGTATTACTGTGTCTTTTGTTGACTGCAGGCCACAGAGTTATTTGAGTTATTGTTACCTGCTTGTGAGCCCGAACCTGTCTGACCATTCTCCTCTGGCCTCTTTCATTAATAAGGCAATTTCACCCACAGAACTGCCACAGGATGATTTTTGTTTTTGTGCCATTCTCGATAAACTCTAGAGACTGTTGTGCATGTAAACCCCAGGAGATCTCTGAGATACTCAGACCACCAGGTCTGGCACCAACAATTATTCCACGCCACTTAGATCATATTTCTTCTCCGTTCTGATGTTTGGTCTAAACAACAACTGAACTTCTTGGCCATGTCTGCATGCTTTTTATGCATTTGTTACATGGTTGACAACAATGAATATAGAATTGAGTCAGGTTTTATAAACAAACATAAACATTTATTAAACTCTGCTCAACAATAATGAAAAGTAAACAAACGATTAACTTAACCAGAAGTTAACTGCTATATGGCAATTTAACAAACAGCCAAACTCTGGAATAGTTCTTAAAGTGGTAAATTCGAAAGTCCAAGTGATTTATACAGTCAGTAAGGAGAAACTTCCCTGTAAACTGATTTCTTCGAAGATGTGACATTACTGCTGATCCCAGCTGAGAGATGCCTTGTCCAAAGGATTCAGGACAAAGGAAATAAAACGGCTTTAAGGAACTGACCTTTTCCTGGAGGGTGAACGCTGCACAAATCTTCCTGATCTTATAGGGGTTAGCTCAGATGCAGGCCACTGTTCCTGAACAAAGATTCCATAAGGTTCCATAAAACCGCCGGACGACACCAACTTTACTCAATCCTTCAGGTTCCCGTACTTTGGTAAGGTCTTCACTCTCCAATACTAGACTGTGAAGGCAAAACAAAAGTGCAACAAACGAAAACCGGCCACGATTGGTGAAACTGCAGGCAACAACCTTTACACCTTAAAATAGAAAGAAAAACTCCACTTTAAAACAAAACTGTGTCATGAGACGAATATGCAGCAAAACTAACTGCGTGACAACAGGGGTTTCCCCTTATATACCTGTTGGAACATGCCATCACGTGACCTCACACCGGCGGGATAATTACATCATGTGACCTCACACTGGCGGGAAGATTACATCACCCCACCATCACAAGACAATTACATCATGCTTACAAGATACTCAATTACATCATGGCCGTAAGACAGTCACAAGATACCCACAAGGTATGTAACACATTAATGAACAGGTGTACATAATAAAGTGTCCATCCAGAGTAGTTTTATCACCATTGATTCTAGCTTCCTATCAGAATTTCTGTCTTTAGAGGGATAGAAAGAGGAATTTTTTAGGACAGCAAATAGCCATTTAACCTTCAGGGTCAGGAGGTCATTGTTAGGCCAACAATAGAGCTACTTAGATTACTCCTGTCTCTATGCTCCAAATACAGAACATCGATTATGGCCCTTTGAATGGCATTGAAGTAGCTTTTAAAAGAACTGCTGCCTTTGCCACCCTTCAGGTGAATGAATTCTACAAGCTCACCTCCGCATCCCAAACCACCTGTAATGTAGGGATCTATTTCTTAGAGAGCAATGACTCCCCTTAGCACTAACTATGGACTGATAACCTACCTATGCATTGATCTCACTCTCTCTCTCTCTCCCTCTCCCTCTCACTGCAATGTGAATACACCAGTTAAAGCATCACTTCCCGCATGTGTGCTTGAATTTATTTGATACGTAGTTCCACAGACATTACAAACTGGCAATGAGTATGAACCTGAATGTCAGTGAATATCACCAATGGCGCCAACAGTTACGGGATGACCGACTTGGAAGGGAGAGAGACAGCAAGGGGAAACAGTACGGAGAAGGCAGTCACAGATCTTAACAAAGAATGCATGAGTAACTGCATAGTACACAGTGAGATGCAAAACTAGCAAAGAAAAGGTAAAAATAATGTGACGATGGCCTTAGTCGGGAAAGTTGACAAATTTGCTAGTGCTATTGAGGTCTGGGAATCGTATATCAAGAGGGTTAAACTCTATTGTAACATGACATTGACTATTGCAATATCATTAGAGACTATAGCAAAGGGTGCAGTAGAACTATAGAAAAAGGGTTTAGAATGTGAGAGGCACAGAATGTCCCTGAGTAGTGCAAAAAGCCAAAAATCTTATCGATGTGGCAAATCCTCCCACAATGTAAACGACTGTTAGTTCAAAGAAAAAGTTTGCCGGAGGTGTCACAGACAAGGTCACCTAGAAATAGTGAGAAGGCCAGACAAAAAGCACAAACCAAAGAGAAAAACCACACAGAGCAAAAAATTTCAGACACAAAACTAAACAAATGCATGGTGACTAAATGTGAAGCAAAATCAGACAGCAGAGTCTGACAAAGGTGAGCTGTCATGCCTGGAACTGCATAGTATTACTGAAGCAGATCACAAAATCATATGATCACAATAGGTGTGTCTGGTGTAAAACTGAAAATGGAGCTGGATACAGGGCCAGCTTTGTCTATAATTTCAGAGGCTGACTGCAACAGACCATTTTCTAAGCTACCATTAGAAAAGACCTCGGTGATGCTAAACTCCTATACAGGCAACAAAGTATCTCCCAAAGGGCAAAGTGAAAGTGAGTGTGATGCATGGAGGCCAAACACAGCAGTTAGACCTTTATGTATTGGAAAGTAGAGGACCAGCATGAATGGTTGAGAAAAACCCAACTAGACTGGCACTCATTCAAAGAACTCAATGTGTCATCAACAGGCAAATGCAGCCCAAATGCTGGCACTAAACAGGGGCTGTCACAGCTGCTTAATACTAATGAGAATGTGTTTGAGAAGGGCATTGGTAAACTCAAAGGCAAGAAGTCCAGTATTGAACTGGATGAAGCAGCAACACCAAGATTCCATAAAGGGCGTCCAGTGCCTTACGCACTACGTCCGAAAGTGGACGCTGAACTGCAGAGCTTGGAGGCCTCTGGCATTCTCTCCAAGGTTGGGTAGAGTGATTGGGCCACACCATTGTCCTGGTGTTCAAGAAAGGGAGGTCCAGAGCTGTACACATATGCAGGGACTTCAAAGTGAGTATCAACTCTGTGTACTGTGCAATATTTGCATCTTTGGCAGGTGGAGAGAGGTTTTCAAAGATTGACTTGTGACAAGTCTATCTGCAATGGAGATTGAGGAGTCAAGAAGGAAGTTCCTCAAAATCAACACTCACAAGGGACTGTTCCAGTATAATCATCTTGTCTTTGGCATCACATCAGCTCCAGCAATTTGGCAAAGAACAATGGACCAATTGCTCCAATATATCTCAGGAATATAATGTTACTTTGATGACATACATCATTGTGGCTTGCATGAATGATGAAGAGCACCTCTGGAACCTTGGTAAAGTGCTTACCACATTGAGTGAGTGTGGTCTGCATGCAAAGAGATAGACATATAAGTTCTTCAAGAATGAAATCTCATATTGTGGACATGCCATTGACAAGCAGGGCTTACATGTCACAAGAGAAGATTGAAGCAGTGCTGCAGGCACCCAAACAGGAAAATGTGTCATAACTCGGGCCATACTTGGGCCTTATAAACTACTATCACCCAGTTTCTCCCAAACATTGCTAAAGTGCTACACCCATTGAGTGCACTTTTGCAGACAGGAGCAAAGTGGGAATGGTTAGAAAGATGTGAAAGAGCATTCAAGGAAACAAAGAGACTAATAACATCAGATGAACTGCTCACCCACTATGACTCACCTCTGTCCCTCAGACTGGTGTGCGATGTGTCCCCTTATGGCATTGGAGATACTTTGTCTCACAGTATGGAAGATGGATAGAACATCCAATTACAGTAGCTTCGAGATCACTGATGATCATAGAATGCAACTACGCACAGATCGACCGAGAGACCATTAGTCTACTGCGGGGAATAAAGAAGTTCCACCACTACCTCCATGGACAAAAGTTTACACTGCTGACAGATCACCAGCCCCTTGTGTCCATTTTCAGTGAAGGAAGGAAATTCCAGTGATGACTGCTACCCAGTTGGGCACTTCTCCTAGGAGCCCACTCTAATGACATAGAGTTACCAAACAACACAGCAATGCTGACAGTTTGTCGCACCTTCCACTGTTGGCGACTAAAGAAGAAAAGTCTTCGTACTGTGACCCGGCAGAAGTGTTATACACAGCATTGGTGGACCAGTTGCCGGTAACAAATTCTGAAATAGAAAGAGAAACAAGGAATGGCCCAACATTGTCAAAAGTCTACGACATCACTATTCAAGGATGGTCAGATTAGGGTAATTCTATGTTTCCAGATTTCTCAGTGAGACAAGAACAACTGTCTGTATGTCAAAGAACGCTGATGTGTGGATCTCATGTTATGGTTCCCTCTAAACTGTGCACTAGAGTATTATAGAGTCTGCATGAAGGACATTTGGACGCAGTCAAGATGAAACGTCTCACCTGGAGCAACGTGTGGTGGCTGGGAATAGATAGACAGATTGAAGACTTGAACAAAAGCTGTTCAGGGTACCACAAAGTTCAAAATGCACCCCTACAGGCACCATTACACTGTGAGAATGGCTGTATTCACAATGGCAAAGAGTGCATATTGATTTTGCTGGGCTATTCATGGATTCCATGTTTCTGATTGCTGTGGATGCTCATTTGAAGTGGCCAGAGGTCATACCAATGAAGTCAATCACATCAGAAAAGATCGTTCCCCCTCTGAGGACTATCTTCACCAGAAATGGCTTACCAGAACAAACTGTGAGTGACCACGGGCCACAATACACGTCAGAGAAGTTCAGACTATTCTTGAAGAAAAATGGCATCAAACATTTCAAGTCAGCACCTCACCACCCAGCAATGAATGGGTTAGTTGAAAGGTTTATCCAAACCCTCAAGAAGTCCACTAAAGTGATGGACAAAGAGGACATTTCTCTACAGCCCAAGGTGGACAATTTATTTTTTGCATTTCTGAACTCCGTGCATGCGATGACAAGTCAAACACCTGCAATGCTGTTCATAAGCAGGTTTCTAAGATCTCGCATAGACCTCCTGAAACTGGACCTACAGAGGGAAGTACAAAATAAACAGTTCAGCCAGTTGCCAAGTGAATCAGCAAGGAGCCTTGAGGTTGGCCAGGAAGGCCTAGCGTGTGATTACCAAGAAGACAAGTGGACACACGGTAGCACAGCTTCACGAACCGGACCACTGATGTACACAGTGGATGTTGGAGATCATACATGAAGAGGTCATGTGAACTAGATACTGGATGCTCAGCTGAAGAACACATCTGAGTCAACTGCATCCAACAAGATAGACGCCTTACAGCCACCATTCTTACCTCTCAGTGATGATCATGTTACTAACAGCAACATGACCCACCTGCAACAGAGAAAGTTGTCTTTGACAAGACACCTGCCCAACCTGATAACACCCTACAGGTTCAAAGGCGTTATCCTGAAAGAAACAAAGCACCACCAAAAAGACAAACTTTTGTCTTTTATACTTTAATCTTTATACTTATGGACTGTTATTGCGAAAGCATGTTGATATGAATATGGTTTGTGAAAGGGGAATTGAAAGTTTTGTTACATATACAGTTTATGCTACATTAATCAAAAGGGGGAGGAAGTGTATGAGGGGTGATTGATAAGTTCGTGGCCTAAGCTAGAAGGTGTCAATTTCAGAAAACCTAGCACATTTATTTTTCACCATAGTCCCCTCCTACATGTCCAGCAGCCGTGGAGCATACGGATCCTTTCTTTGTAGAAGTGGCCCACAGCAGGGGTGATTGATAAGTTTGTAGCCTAGGGTAGACGGCGATGAGTAATTAACTTCAAACTTTCTGCATTATCACTCAAAGAGTTGAACTGCACGTGCATGTAACGAGAGCGTCTTGGACCTCCAGGTGATTCACAGCAGGGGTGATTGATAAGTTCGTGGCCTGAGGTAGAAGGAGATGAGTTATACAGCTCTCGTTACATGCACGTGCAGCTCAACTCTGAGTGAAAATGCAGAAAGTTTGAAGTTAATAGCTCATCTCCTTCTACTTTAGGCTACAAACTTTTCAATTGCCTCTGCTGTGGACCACTTCTGGAGGTCCAAAATGCTGACTTCTACAAAGAAGGGATCTGTATGTTCCACGACCGCTGGACTAAGTGTGTAAGTGTAGGAAAAATAAATGCACTAGGTTTTCTAAAATTGATTCCTTCTACCTTAGGCCATGAACTTATCAATCACCCCTTGTAATATATGGACTTATTTCTTTGAGAGGAATGATTCTCCTTAGCACTACATATGCACTGATAACTTACTTATGCACATTGACGTGTTGTCTTTGCATTGCTCTCTCTCTCTCTCTCTCTCTCTCTCTCTGCAAATGTGAATACACCAGTTAAAATCTCTCCTCCTGCGTGCATGCTTTATTTATTTGATACTTTCTCAGACACAACCCCACCACCAAGTTTATTCCACATTACGACATTTATTGGCTATAAACTACTTCACTAAGGGAGCTTTTTCATTCCTGTTTATCCTGTAAGACAGCAGTTCTGGCACTTTCATGCATGGTGGAAATATTGACAAACATTCTGCCACTGCATTCCTCAATAAGTGGATACAACAATTTCTTCTGTTGGATTGCTGATCCTTTGAGTTGTTGGGATGTCTTGCTCATCCAGTAGGAGCCATTTCATCTCATAAACCATCACCAGTCTTCAGAAGGTGCCAGGTGAGGTTTCCACAGTAGTCTATGCTTTCAATGATTTGAATCTGTGTAGATATTGTAACTAAGACATGGTCTGATCAAACCAAAATGGCAGTGATGTTGATAACGAGGAAGGAAGACCTAAGCTTCAGGAAGATGTCATTGGGCTGGTTAGCTGGTACAGAAGTGACAAATCGAATTCAATCATGGTCTTCTGCTGCTGGTGCTTCTCAGCTTGAAAGTTCAATAGTGAAAGAGCAAAGGCAAACAAAATGAGGGAATTCATGATGAATGGTAGAATACCATGTGGTGGTAAGGGACTGAGGTGCCTTGGAATTCCAAATACTCTTGCAAGGAGCAAGATAAGAAGGCATGCAAGAACCGTTGACTTTATCAGCAAAGACATAGGCTACAAGAGCAGAGATGATGTGCCTAGAACTGTTTGTTAGGTCACAGACAGGGTAATATATTCAGCTCTGATTACCACACTATAGAACTAAAAAAAGTATTCCTACTGATCAATTTCACACCATATAAGGCAGTGATAATAAACCTGTTTCTGCTACAATGTCAATGAGTAAATAGGAATCCTACATTCAACGTAACCCCGTTACCGTTTTAATGCCAAGATAAATGTGTAGAGGATCACAGAGTAAAGTAACCAGACAACCTTCAAGCACTGGAATAATTCTGGAAAATCAAATGCAAATGAGAAAACCCTGGCTATGAACTCTCCCCTAATCAATCTCATGAAGCAATTATCAAACGTTGCAATCCTCAAACTGTGGATCTTAAAATTACTCCTTGACACTAGAAGCCTGTACATAATATTTCCTCTGATTCATGTCCTATGAAAGAGCTCTTCAATGATTTCCACCTCTCTCTCTCTACTATTTATCTAATTTTATTCGAACATGACAGTTAAAACATTGATATTTCACTAAAACTCATCATCTTACCATAGAACATTACAGCATAGTAATGTCCAATGATGTTTTCCAACATTTTAACCTGCTCTAAGAGCAATCTAACTCTTCTCCGTTGCATAGCCCTCCAATTTTCTATCAACCATGTGCCTACCTAGTAAGAGTTTCGTAATTGTCCCTAATGTATCTGCCTGGTGAGGTGAATCTATCTCCCACCATTCAAATAGCCAGCTGTAATTGGATACCCCCACTCCTCTTGTTTGAGAACAATATACTGATTTGCAATCAAAGCACCATAAAATACTATACAGGCTTTTCTTTTCCCAACAATATAAAGGCTTTAAACCAAGTTTAACACCTAACTATACTTATGGTTTCACTTTGTTTACCTTCAGTTATTTTTAACTTTTGAGCTGTTACATCGAGACTCAATGCAACAGGTTAAGACATATCAAGAATGTCGAAGAAATTATCCCTTGTCCTTGTAGCCTCTGTATGCCAGCAAATTAGAGTATTTCGCCATGCTTATTAGAAAAAGTTTCCGTGCGCAAAATAAAGCATAAGGAAAGTAGAAGTTAATGATATCTGCCGAGCACCTCAGGAAGTCATGGACATACATTGTGGCATTCCACAGCATGCAACACACATTTGCCTGGCAATTCTGGAATTTTCTTGCAGGTCACCCTTTGACAACAAGGGTATTTTTTTAAAGTGAAAATATTAGGTTTATTTATCACATGTACATTGAAACATCAACACATACAAGTGAAATGTGTCATTTGCGTCAACAGCCAACACAGTCCAAGGATGAGTAGTGGGCAGCCCACAAACGTCACCATGTTTCTGGCGCCAACCTAGCCTGCCCAAAGCTTACTAACCCTAACCCGTACGTTTTCGGAATGTGGAAGGAAACTGGTGCACTCGGGGGAAACTCACGTGGTCGTGAGAGAGTTCAAATTCCTTATGGAGAGCAGTGGAAATTGAATCCAGGTTGGTGGTGCAGTAAGGCATTACACTAGCCGCTAGACCACAGTGCTGCCTCTCAATGTTTTGTAAAACCTGTTTCTATGTGACCTACAGGAGCTCTGACTGAAAAGATTCAAAGTTAACGTCCAAAGTAAATTTATTGTCAAAGTACATGTATGTCACCATATACAACCCTGAGATTCATTTTCTCCCAGGCATACTCAATAAATTCATAATATAGAATCAGTGAAGCACCGCACCAACTGGGGTGTTCAACCAGCGTGTAAATGACAACAAACTGTGTAAAATACAAAAAAATAAATAAATAGAAAATAAATATCGAGAACAAGGGATGAAAAATCCTTGAAAATGAGTCCGTAGATTGTGGGAACATTTCAATGATAGGGCAAGTAAAGCTGAGTGAAGTTACCCCTTTGGTTCCAGAACCTGATCAATGAGGGGTAATAACAGTTCCTGAACCTGTGGTGTGAGACCTGAGGCTCCTGTACCTTTCGCGTGATGGCAGCAGTGAGAAGAAAGCATGACCTGGGTGGTGGGGGTCCCTGATGGTGGACGCCACTCTCCTGCAACGACAATGTGTGTAGATATGCTCAGTGGTGGGGAGGGTTTTACCATTTGCTATATCCACTACTTGTCGTAGGATTTGCCATTCAAGGGCATTGATGTTTCCATACCAGTCTGTGATGCAGCCAGTCAATATGCTCTTCACTGTACATCTAGAGAA
Organism: Mobula hypostoma; assembly: GCF_963921235.1. Taxonomy (NCBI): domain Eukaryota; kingdom Metazoa; phylum Chordata; class Chondrichthyes; order Myliobatiformes; family Myliobatidae; genus Mobula; species Mobula hypostoma. Next base: position 33,354,194 of record NC_086120.1, read on the forward strand.
GTCTGTCAAAGTTTTAGATACTATGCTGAATCTTCGCAGCTCCCAAGGAAGTAAAGCCACTACCTTGATTTCTTTGTAATTGCTCTTACACGCTGGCCGCAAGACAGGTCCACCAAAATGATAATATTGATGAAGTTAAAGATGCAGGCCCTCTCCATCTCTGATCATCTGATGAGGTCTGGCTCATGGATCTCTAGATTCCTCCTTCTGAAGTCAATAACCAGCTCTTTGGTCTTACCGGCATTGAGTGAGAGGCTGTTGCTATGGCGCCACTCAGTCTCCCTCCCGTAGGCAGTTTTGCGCCTTTGATTCGGCCTATGATAGTGGTGTTTTCAGCAAACTTGAATATGGCACAGTGTGATACCTAGAACCCTACATAAATAGTTTTCTTCTGAGTTATTTACTCATTGGTAAGTTATTTTGGGCTCCTTACCATTCTTTTCCCATCCCAGGATATCAAATTCCTCCAACAAAAACCTTCACCACCCACTTGAAGACACAGCCCATTCTGCTAGCATCTAATACCCAAACACCAATCTCATTTCCATACCCAACTGCATCTTGACTGCAATTAGTTTTTCCAACTGTGGCCTTCCACTATGTACCCAACCACACACCACTACGCACCAAAATCTACACCCCACTGGTAACTACAACCTTCATCTTACCAACCCCATACTCTCACTGAGATCCTCCAGAGAAACTATTAGAGATCCCAGAATTTTAAGGGCCTGTTTCTGTGCTGTAGTGCTTTTTGACTCTCTGGGGAAATTGGGATGGGATTGGGGGTGGGGGGGGTGGAAAATGAAGTTGCAAGTAAAGTGAAGGTGCAAAGAGTGAAACTGTACAGAAGAAGAAGGTAAGAAAATAACATCATCGTCATTATGTGCCGTATCATAGGACATGGGCGATCATGGTCTTTCCATGATCATGATTACTCTTGGCATTTTTTTCTGCAGAAGTGGTTTGTGATTGCCTTTTTCCGGGCAGTGTCTTTAAGATACTGGTGACCCCAGCCATTATCAATACTCTTCAGAGATTGTCTGCCTGGCATCAGTAGTTGTATAACCAGGACTCATGATGTGCACCAACTGCTCATACAACCATCCACCTCCTGCTCCCATGACTTCATGTGCCCCTGATCAGGGTGGGGGTGAGGGGGTCTAAGCAGATACCTCATCTTGCCCAATGGTGGACTGCAGGTTAACGGAGGGAAGAAGCACCTTACACCTCCTTTGGTAGAGACGTATCTCCAACCCGCCACCCATAGAAAATAGCGGTTAAAAAAAATGTGAAAGAATTAACAGAAAAACACACATAGAGAGGACAGTGTTATGAGCAAGGAAGAAAGCATGGAAAAATAAATCTTGGGAACCAAACTCACCAATATGAATGGAGGGTTTGATGTTCTAGATCTAAAAGAACATAACTTCAACTTGCACTGAAAACAAAGGTTATAAAGATTTAGTAAAGATGGGGAAAATAAAGGAAGGTAGTTCTCCCAGGTGAATGGAACGTGTTTTAAATCAATGCTTGCCCATAAATCGAGTAAATCTTATGCAGATTAAATATAAATATTAAATATGGACTTGGATAGTGCAAAAGAAATCAGGGATTGAACTGCAGACAATTCTGAAAGATATGCAATGTTATCAGACTTAGAATTTAGTTTTGTAATTAGAATAAGAAGAAGTAATAGTGTGGCAGCATTAGCATTGGCAAATTATTAACTTGAATAAAAAAGACTAATCTAATATTGTACACCCTTCATAAACTGTCAATGAGCATGTACCTTCCATAATTTAGGAAAAGGTAGCATTTGTCCAAATTTACTACAACAAAAAGTTCAGATCAGTTCTAGCTGGTGATTTATGTACACACCATACACCACCTACCTACACCATCTCAGAATAAATACAGTTTCTTATCATATAACCTGCTTGTCAATTTCTGGGTGTAATGAAGGGACTTTGGGCTGCGGGACAAAGCAGGAGACATTAGAGAAACTGTGACATGATTTAACTAATTCTATCTGATTAAGAACAAAAGTGATATTAAACATAAAACTGTTGGGTAGAACTAAAGCTAACCTAAAAAAATAACTTTTATTCTGATTAATTGTTTGGGAGAAAACGAATTAAGCAAAACACCAGCTGTGGGAGATCTTAAAATAAAAAAATCAATAGCAAACAAATTAAATACATTTCGAGGTAAAGTGTGTCTATTAAGTATGATCTTCTGTAGAAAATAACAGCAAAAAAGAGATTTTCCTAAGAGATATGATATGTACGTCAATACCAAAAGGAAATTGGAACAAATAAGAGAGACGTGTCAGTAGATAGCAAACCATCTTAAAAAGAAGCAACTTTTAGAAATACTTAAATCAAAAAGAAAGCAAGTGTTTTTTTAAGTAAGAGAAATCTGGATAAGTACATGGGTGAGAGGAGTAGGGGTATGGAGATCTGTGGTCCAGGTTTAGGATTGATAGGAAGAAGTGGAATAATAGTTCAGAATGGACTAGATGGACTGAAGGGCCTGTTTCAGTGCTATAGTGCTCTATAATTCTATGAATCTATTCTGAGGAAAAGGGAAAAAGCCATCTTGGAACTGGAAGTGATATGAAGAGAGAAGGAACATATTTTTTTAATAGTTGGATTTAACAGGCTTTTGGAATGCTAAAGGGAGTTATGAACGGATTATTGGAAATAAACATATAAAATAAAATAATATTGGAAAAAGTTAATGGAACTGAAAGTGGAGAAATGACCAAATGGGACAAATCTCAGAACTCTACAAGACGCTGTTAAAGTTAAAAAAAAACAGTCTATAATTTTCCAAGAAATAAGGAAACTGGCATTTTGCTAAAGGAGAATCATTAGCAAAACCTAGATCACTATTCAATAGAGCTGAGATGAATATGCCTAGAAATGATAGTGTAGTGAGTTTTACCTCTGAAGGATGCACCTCATATGTGTTGTAGCCCTCTTCTTTATTTTGACATACTGAATTACAGAGCATGGTAATTCATGTACAGGGAATCCCAATCATGTATAAAATGGACAGCCGACTCTTCAACCTTGACTGATTCAGGGCTAAAAACAACTATCATGGAACTTCAGTATATGGATGACAGTGTCATGGTAGCACACTCTGAAGAAGATCTCCAATGTATCCTGAATGCCTTTGCCAAGTCCTGGGTTTTGTTTTGAATATAGAAAGACACAGGCCCTACATCAGCCACCGTCCTACCAGCTATTGAACCAGCCCTCTATAAAAGTTGATGATGTCACCCTTCAAAATGTAAACCACTTTCCCTGCCTTGGTAGCATTCTCTCCTCAAAAACAAACATTAACTCAGAGATCAATCACTGCCTGAGTAGGGCTAGATCAAGATTAAGGAAAAGAGTCCTTGAAGACCATGATCTACAGGTCCAAACAAAGCTTTTGGTCTATAGAGCAGTTGTTCTTCCTATATTACTGTATGGAGCTGAACCATAGACCACCTACATGGGGAGCTGAACAATACGCCTTGCAAAAGACTCTGATGATCAGCTGGAAGGACAGACACACAAACAGATAGACAAAGACCATGAATAGCATCTCCACAATAAAATAACCCCAACTCCAACAGATGGGTTATGTCATCCGTCTGCATCACTCATGCCTCCCCAAACAGATCCTTTACTCCCAGTTGACGGAAGGTCCAGCAAGTTCCTGGTAGGCAAAGGAAACGCTTCAAAGATAACCTCAAAATCAGTCTGAAGAAATTCAACATTATATGTAAAAAGTAGAAGACATTGCACTCAATAGATTTACCTGGAGAAACCTGTTCGGGGGGTGGGGCGGGGGAGCTGTACTACCTCAGAACTACCTCCGTTGTACCGCTGAGAACAAACGGCAGCTGCAAAAGGAGAGACTGAACGACTGAGAGACCCACCCACAGTCACCACTTACTTTTGTGGATACTGCACCAGAATATGAGGATCCCAGACTGGTTTCCATAGCCACCTGAAAATACACCAATTGACATCGCCTTAGGAGACATCATACTCAGCCGGAGTGATTGCACTACTATTATTCCACAGCATGGAGTATGTTTGAGAGACATTCATAAAGATATGAGGGATATAGGTAGGGTAGCTAGTTAGAGACCTTTTCCCCATGGAAGTAAGGTTAAATACCAGAGGGCATGGCTTTAAGATAACAGAGAGGAAAGTGTGTAAATATTTTTTTACACTGAGAGTAGTAGGCAGACAGGGGTACTGGCAGAAACAGAATTGATAACAACACTTACGTGTCAGTTAGATGTGTCCATGAAGAAGCAGGGGAAGGAGGGGTGTAGACATCAGGCTGTCCTTCAAGAGGGTGAACACTCGCAAGGCGACAGGCCCTGATGGAGTGCCTGGTAAGGCTCTGGAAAGCTATGCCGACCAACTGGCAGGGGTGTTCAAAGACATTTTCTATCTCTCATTGCTACAGTTGGAAGTTCCCACCTGCTTCAAAAGGGCAACAATTATGCCCAAGAAGAGCAGGGTAGGCTGTCTTAATGACTGATTCAGTAGTACTCAAATCTATGGTGATGAAGCGCTTTGAGAGTCTGGTCATGGCTAGAATCAACTCCTGAGTCAGCAAGGACCACTGCAATTTGCCTATCACACAATAGCTCTACGGCGGACATGATCTCATTAGCTCTCCATGTGGCCTTGGATCACATGGATAGCTCAAGTACTTATGTCAGAATGCTGTTTATTGACTACAGCTCAGCATTTAACACCAACGTTCCTACAGTTCTTATCAAGATCTCCAGAACTTGGGCCTCTGTACCTCCCTCTGCAACTGGATCCTTGACTTCCTAACTAGAAGACCACAATTTGTGTGGATTGGAAACTACATGCCCACCTCACCGACAATCAACACTGGCGCACCTCAGGGATGTGTACTTAGCCCACTGCTCTACTCTCTCTATACCCATGACTGTGTGGCTAGGCACAGCTCAAATGCCATCTATAAATTTGCTGATGCTACAACCATTGTTGGCAGAACCTCAGATGGTGACAAAAGGGCGTACAGGAGCAAGCCATACCAGCTAGTTGAGTGGTGTTGCAGGAACAAACTTGCACTCAATGTCAGTACGAACAGAGAACTGATTGTGGACTTCAGAAATGGTAAGAAAACGCACCAGTCTTCATAGAGGGATTGCAAGTGGAGAGAGTGAGCAGTTTCAAGTTCCTGGGCGTCAATATCTCTGTGGATCTAACCTGGTCCCAACATATCAATGCAGCCACAAAGAAGACAAGACAATAGCTACGTTCCATTAGAAGCTGGAGGAGATTTAGTATGTCAGCAAAAACATTTGTAAATTTCTACAGATGTACTGTGGAGAGCATTTGAACTGGCTGCATCACCGTCTGGTATGGGGGGTGGTGAGGGGCTACCGCACAGTATCGAAGTAAGCTGCAGAGAGTTGTAACATTAGTCAGCTCCATCATGGGTACCAGCCTCCACAGTAACCAGGACATCTTCAAGGAGCGGTGCCTCAAAAGGGTGGCATTGATCATTAAGGACCTCCATCACCCAGGACATCCCCTCATCTCATTGCTACCATTAGGAAGGAGGTACAGAAGCCTGAAGACACACATCCAATGATTCATGAACAGCTTCTTCCCCTCCACCATCTGATTTTTGAGTAGACATTGAACCCATGAATACTACCTCATTCACGAGGAAATCTGCGGATGCTGGAAATTCAAGCAACACACACAAAAAATGCTGATGAACGTGGCAGGCCAGACAGCATCTACAGGAAGAGGTACAGTCGATGTTTCGGGCTGAGACCCTTTGTCAGAACTAACTGAAAGACTCCCCCATCTCTTCTTTCAGTTAGTCCTGACGAAGGGTCCCGGCCCAAAACATCGACTGTACCTCTTCCTATAGATGCTGCCTGGCCTGTTGCGCTCACCAGCACTTTTTGTGAATACTACCTCATTACTTTTTTATTTCTGTTTTTGCACCATTTATTTAACTATTTAATATATATACTTAACTGTAATTCACAGATTTTTTCCCTCTTTTGTCATATATTGCGTTGTACTGCTGCCACAAAGTTAACAAATTTCACGACAGTTGCCGGTGATATTAAACCCGATTTTTATTTTGAAAATGTGCGTGCAGAAGAGATTAATTTTATTTAATATCACCTCTGGTGAAGATGTCATGAGCCGAGTGGCCTGTCCCCATGCCATAGTCTTCTGTGTTCCATGTTCTCTAACTCTTAACTGCATAGAACAACTATGTTCGGCCAAACAAGTTACCACCAGGGTATCTAATCTTGGAGAGTTGTGTACTCCTGTGGAGGATACAATATATGCAGAAGTGATATCAATATATATTGCATCATAAATTTATTAAAGCTATAGAATATATACCAAAGCTTTAGTTGTGTTCATCTCACTGCACACACAGCACTATTAAAATCCATAATAACTTTGATAATTATCGATAACAGAGAGGAAAACATCTGCATTCATTTATATGCAAGATTCTTCACTTTTCTGTCTCCTGTCTCCCCCTGCTGGGTACTGCTGGTAAGTCAGCACTATGGCAACCCAAGAAAAACAAACAAAATGAAATGCAGAAATTAGTATACTGCAGTTTACCTTCTGGAATAAATTTGCCTCCATAAGAAGATATAGGTTGTAGCTATTCATTAAGTTTGAGGATAGAGGGGAAGCCTTTTAGGACCGAGATTAGGAAAAACTTCTTCACACAGAGAGTGGTGAATCTGTGGAATTCTCTGCCACAGGAAACAGTTGAGGCCAGTTCATTGGCTATATTTAAGAGGGAGTTAGATATGGCCCTTGTGGCTATGGGGGTCAGGGGGTATGGAGGGAAGGCTGGGGCGGGGTTCTGAGTTGGATGATCAGCCATGATCATAATAAATGGCGGTGCAGGCTCGAAGGGCCGAATGGCCTACTCCTGCACCTATTTTCTATGTTTCTATGTTTCTATTAAGGTAGAACACAGCAGGGCTGAGGTAGACTGTTCTACCCCCAGATATACTCAGTGGCCACTTTGTTAGGGAACTCCTGTAAGTAAAGTGGCCACTGAGTGTATGTTCATGGTCTTCTGATGCTGTAGCCCATCCACTTCAAGATTCAACACATTGTGTACATCTCCTAGGCTAGAGCTTGGAAGATGCAGTACATTAAGTGCTCATCTTGGTAAGTTTTTTAATGAAATGACAGCCTTGTTTCCAGATCCCCACTACTCTTTGATGAGATAATAATTTTTCTCAGCACCCTTTTCAGGTTTCCATGGTGGAAAGGAAGGACATCATGCTTTGAGAAAAGGCTCATGAATAGATATATTCAGCGGCCATTTTATTAGGTACGTGTGCAAACCCATCCCGTCTGGCACCAACAGTTATTCCATGGTCAAAGTCACTGAGATCACATTGATCAACCCTGTTGTGTTCTACACTCTGTGGCTATTTTATTGAGTACACCTGTACACCTGCTTGTTAATACAAATATCTAATCAGCCAATCATGTGGCAGCAGCTCAATGCCTAAAGGTATGCAGACATGGTCAAGAGGCTCAGTTCAGACCAAATATCAGAATGGGGAAGAAATGTGATCAAAGTGACTTTGACCATGGAATGCATATCAGTGCCAGACGGGATGGTTTGAATAACTCAAAAGCTGCAGATCTCCTGGGATTTTCACGCACAACTATCTCTACAGTTTTCAGAGTACTGCATGAAAAACAAAAAAAAATCCAGTGAGCGTCAATTCCATGGTGAAATAATTTTGCTAGTGAGAGAGGTCACAGGAGAATGGCCAGACTGGTTGAAGCTGACAGGAAGGTGACAGTAACTCAGATAATCACACATTACAACAGTGGTGTGCAGAAGAGCATCTCTGAATGCACAACATGTCAAACCTTGAAGTGGATGGGCTACAGCAACAGAAGACCATGAACATTAACTGAGTGGCCACAGGAGGTAGAATTTATTTTATTTGAATCTTCCAACATTCTCATCAATGCTCCTAGACCCACCTCCTTCAATTCTATAGTACAGTAAAATCAGAATCAGGTTTATTATCACTGGTATATGTCATGAAATTTGTTAACTTAGCAGCAGCAGTTCAATGCAAAACATAAGATAGAAGGAACATAAATAAATAAACTCAATTACAGTATATGTACATTGGAGACTTAAAATCGTGCAAAAACAGAAATAATATATATTGAAAAAGTGAGATGATGTTCACAGGTTCAATGTCCATTTAGGAATCAGATGGCGGAAGAGAAGAAGCAGTTCCTGAATTGCTGAGTTCACAAGGACAATTAACAAAGGATAATTAACCTCCTGACACACATGTCATTGGGAAGAAGAAGTAAAAATTTCCACACTTACAGCTCCTGAGACCAGATTTGGGGTCTCCGCAGTTAAGATATACTGTTGTGCCTCTCTCATTGGCCTCTTTAGAAAAGCCAGAAAGTTATGCTCATTGCTAGTCAATATCAAGATTGTTAAACGTTATCTGGCCAAGTCAAAAGCGTATTTCTATGGAAATTTGCTCTATGCAAATTGCTTGCTGTGTTTCCTAAAATAAAATAGTGATTACAAGTCAGGCACGAGGAAATCTGCAGATGCTGGAAATTCAAGCAACATGCACAAAAAATGCTGGTGAACGCAGCAGGCCAGGCAACATCTATAGGAAGAGGTACAGTCAACGTTTTGGGCTAGGACCCTCCATCAGGACTAACTGGAAGAAGAGATAGTAAGAGATTTGAAAGTGGAAGGGGAGGGGGAGATCAGAAACGATGGGTACATCTGCTCTCACCCCATCCTCCCGCCACCCCACTAGGAACAGGGTTCCCCTTGTCCTAACCTACCACCCCACCAGCCTCCGGGTCCAACATATAATTCTCCGTAACTTCCGCCACCTCCAACAGGATCCCACCACCAAGCACATCTTTCCCTCCCCCGCCTTTCTGCTTTCCACAGGGATCGCTCCCTACGCAACTCCCTTGTCCATTCATCCCCCCATCCCTTCCCACCAATCTCCCTCCCAGCACTTATCCTTGTAAGCGGAACAAGTGCTACACATGCTGTTACACTTCCTCCCTCACCACCATTCAGGGCCCCAGTCAGTCCTTCCAGGTGAGGCGAAACTTCACCTGTGAGTCAGCTGGGGTGATATACTGCGTCCAGTGCTCCCGATGTGGCCTTCTATATATTGGCGAGACCCGACGCAGACTGGGAGATCGTTTTGCTGAACACCTACGCTCTGTCCGCCAGAGAAAGCAGGATCTCCCAGTGGCCACACATTCTAATTCCACATCCCATTCCCATTCTGACATGTCTATCCACGGCCTCCTCTACTGTCAAAATGAAGCCACACTCAGGTTGGAGGAACAACACCTTATATTCCGCCTGGGTACCCTCCAACCTAATGGCATGAATATTGACTTCTCAAACTTCCGTTAATGCCCCTCCTCCCCTTCACACCCATATAACCATATAACCATATAACATTACAGCATGGAAACAAGACATCTCGGCCCTTCTAGTCCGTGCCAAACTCTAACTCTCACCTGGTCCCACCGACCTGCACTCAGCCCATAACCCTCCATTCCTTTCCTGTCCATATATCTATCCGATTTAACTTTAAATGACAACATCGAACCTGCCTCAACCACTTCTGCTGGAAGCTCGTTCCACACAGCTACCCTATGCCTTATTTATTTATTTAATGTATGTTTTTATATGTTTTCTCCCTCTGTCCCTCTCACTATACTCCTTGCCTGCTCTCCACCCTCCAGGCTCCCCTCGTCCCTTCTCTTTCTCGCACGGCTTCCCGTCCCATGATCCTCTCCTTTCTCCAGCTCTTAGATCCATCCCTCCCCCTCCTGTCTTCTCCCATCATTTCGGATCTCCCCCTCCCCCTCCCACTTTCAAATCTCTTACTATCTCTTCTTTCAGTTAGTCCCAGCCCGAAATGTCGACTGTACCTCTTCCATTACAATTCAGAAGTAGCTGCCTGCCTGTTTCTGTGAAAGAGACAGTGGAAATGCAACTTAACCTTTCATTTGCTTATTTGGCTTCTGTTGGAATTCATCCACAGTACCTGCAGGAGTGGCATGTCCCACACTGAACCTCAGAATCATAAAAGCATGAAATGAGGTTCAAAGAATATATTACAGTTATCCTATTCCTCCTTAACAAATTAAAGCAAATCCTCAGCAGCCAAGTTGCTTCTCCTTGCTTGGCTTGGTGATGCACTTCCACACTTTGATAAACTTTGGACAAGCATAAATTTGTTTGGCCACAACTTTCTGCAATCTCATTCCCAATGGAGCTCAGTATTGTTACACGCACTTTGGCCATCTGTACTTCATTGTAAAAGTGGAATCGCTGCCAGTAGCATTTGGCATGGTTGGTGTGACATTGAATTATAGGGTCATAGAGCAGTACGGCACAGAAGAAGGCCCTTTGGCCCAACTTGTCCATGCTGCCCCATGCCCACTTAACCCACTTTCCTGCATTTGGCCCAAATCCTTCTATTCCCAGGCTTCCCAGCCTGAGGTTCACAGATCCATCAGTTAACGGTAGGGGGTCCATGGCATTAAAAAAATGTTGGGAGGCCCTCCCCTATTCATTTCCTATCCTGTGCAAACTTTTTTTTAAACATTGTTATACTGTACGACTCTACTACCTCCCCTGGCAGTTTGTTCCTTACACCGACAACTCTCTGTGTGAAAAACTTGCCCCTCAGATCTCCTTGAAATATTTCCCCTCTTACCTTAAACATAAGTCCTCTGGTTTTCAGATTCTCGTACCCACAGAAAAAAGACTATCTACCCTATCTCTTTCCCTCAGAATTTTATAAACCTATGTAAGAACAATTTACCCCATCCGATTTCTCCTTGTAATGTAAGCCCTCCATCCCAGCAACATCCCGGTAAATCCCTCCTGCACTCTTTCTGGGCTACCACATCCTTTCTGCAGTGTGGTAAGCGAAACTGCTCGCAATATTACACGTGTGGCTTAGCTATCATTCATCTCTTTGCCGTCCAGGATATGTAATTGAAAGGATGATGCTTTTTCATCTAGCTATCTAGCATGCGAAATGAAATGAAAAGAGCCGACAAATATTCAAAGATAAATTTGAATGAGAACTTGGCCACAGAGAATCAGGGCTAATCACGGTTGAAACTGCTTTTGCAATGAAGAGATGTAGTGCATATTTTTGAAGTGATTTTCACAAGGTATTTCCTGAATTTCACATCCTTCTTACCATGGCAAAGTCATTTTGGTATGTACATGTTTTTGACCTTGATGTCATGCATTGACAATGCAAAATGTGCTTGCAAAATACTCTGCCATCAATATAAAAACCCCAAAAATGAGGCAAGTTCAAAAAGATCTGTGAAGGAGTAGAAGGTGATGGATAGGCAACAGAAAACAAATTGCAGGTGGAAGTCACAGGGTGGAGAAGTATCTGTGGAGAGAGAAGGGATAATCGATGTCCTGGCCCAAGACTTTCTCAGGCTGATGGGTGGTGGAAATGTATAGTGATTTAGGAAGCACATTCTAGACAGCTAAAAGCATTGCCCCATCTGTGGGATAGGGGGTTATGAGGGGTACTGGGGACAAAGGGGGTCAAAGTCAAAATTTATATCTCAATAAGGCAAGAGAATTTGCAACATCTGGGTCTATCACCTAATTAATCCAAAGGAAGGAACATTCTTGAGAAATAGTGATCTGTTTTTTACAAGTACATCTGTGCTGGGTTTATTTAATTAAGTCTTTTTGAATTAATAGTTTGATTCAGGATGTTGATAAAATTCATACAGTCAATATTGATAGTCGGTCCCTAACTGCCCCTTCAACTTCCTGGCCATTTGAGAGTGTGGTTATGAGTCAATGCCATCATTGCTAAGTATGGAGGCAATTGTGGAATATTTCATTGCCTGAGAAGTGGACAAGTTAAATTCTTTAGTTAGAGTCAACATGATCTGGACAAATGCCAATCAGCCTTGTGAATCCATGCCAGTTCTCTATAAAGATAACCAGCCAATCTCATTCATTTCCTCTATGCCTGTAGGACTGCAAGCTTATCTCTCTCAGCTTCCAAATCAAATTCCTTTTGTAATCATGAATTGGCTTTGTTTCCATCTGCCTCATGGTCCATGGGAAATACCGGTGCCCATCATTTTCGAGTCTGTAAAATAATCATTTACCATGACATGATGCGTTCTGTCCTGAAGTCAATATTTTTCCAGGCTGACATTAACCATTCTATTTTATGTGCTTTAGTTTTATTAACCAGGCTTTTAATGTGATATTTCATCAATGTATTTTTTTAAATTCTATGAAGACATTACCCAGTTCTTTCCCTTATTTGGTATCCTCTGTAACATCTTCAAACAATTTAATTAGTTTGTTTAAACATGAGTTACCTGCTCTAAATCCATTGGGGCTCTCCGTGATTAACTCAAACCTCTCCATGTGCCTGTTATTTTTTCCCTTTGCTCTATTTTACAACGACACCCACCACTGATTTTAAACAGGTCTATAGTAATGAGGAACGTCTTTATATCCTTTCTTCACCACCGTCCGATTCTCCAGCATAGAGAAATCTAGAGAAGCCTGGATTAATTAACAAGTCCTTCCATCATCTTCACCCTCACTCCCTCTAACCACTTAGGAATGCTGGTTTATTTATTTATTTATTGAGACACAGTGCGAAATAACCCCTTCCAACCCTTTGAGCTGTGCCACCCTGCAATCCCCGATTTAATCCTAGCCTAATCATGGGACAATTTACAATGCCTAATTAACCTACCAACCTGGAGGTTTGGACTGTGGTAGGAAACCGGAGCACCCGGAGGAAACCCATGAGGACATGGGGAGAGCATGCAAACTCCTTACAGGCATTGACAGAAATTGAACCCGGGTCGTTGATTCCGTAAAGCGTGCTAACCACTACAGCATCGTGCCTGCCCAGTCCTCTGGATCAGGCATTTCATCTACTCTAAGCAGAGGAATCCTCTCCATTACTTCCACTATCGGTGCTATCTTGTGATATCCGTTGCCCCTTTGGGAACATAGATACCTAAACTTGCCCTTAACAAGATGCCCTTGTTCTTGTGGTGCATTGGCTGGCAACCTTGCCACTGCTTTCGGATTCTGTCTGTGTTTTACGACTCTGTGCTTCTAGCTCGATGCTTAACCCAGCGCAGGTGGAAAGCATGCAAGGAGCCAGCTGGATTCGAGCCTGGGGCCAATCGCCTCGAAGTCTGGTGTGGATGCCACTACACTGCCGGCCAACTACCAACTGCATGGCAGAAATCAAATGCCTGTACCTACAGGCTCAAGAGCAACAATCCTAGCCTCTAGATATCAGAATAATTTAAAAAGGTTCAATCTCAGACACCATTTGAGTTTTTATAAAAGAAGAAAATTAGCTTTTAAAATAAGTTGCTGTATGCTTACTTTATGTGTATATGGCTAACCAAGATTAGAATTATGTGAATAGACCTTATGACAATGAGATAAAGAGCATGATTAGGCCATTCAGCCCATTAAGTCTGTTCTGCCATTCAATCATGGCTGTTTTTTATTTCAACCCCATTCTTCCACATCCTCCCCGTAACCCTTAATTCCCCCTTATCAATTAAGAATCTGTCAATCTCTGCCTTAAATATACCCAATGATTCAGCCTTTACAGACCTCTGTGGAAACAAGTTCCACATATTCACCACCATCGGGCTGAAGAAATTCCTCCTCAGCTGTTTTAAAGAGTCATCCCTTCAGTTTTGAGGCTGTACCTCTGGATCTTTACTTTCCTACTAATGGAAACGTCCTCTCCACTCTATCCAGGTCTTTCAGAATTCAGTAGGTTTCAATTAGGTCCCCTATCACCTTTCTGAACTCCATCAACTACAGGCACCCAAAAAGTCCTCATACATTAAGACTTTAATTCCTGGGATCATTCTTGTGAGACTCTTCTAAACACTCTCCACGATCAGCCCATCCTTCCTTAGATATGAGGCCCAAAATTGCTCGCAATATTTCAAATGTATTCCGATTAATGCCTTATTAATTTTCAGCCGTACATCCTTGCTTTTCTATTGTAGTCCTCTTGAGATAAATGTTAGCATTACATTTTGCCTCCTTACTTCCAACTCAACCTCAAGATGTCACAATGGCAGGGGCATTGGGAGCAAGGGTGGACCCAAATGCAAGACCCATCTTGTGAGGTTACTTAGATTTAGCTTATTGTTCGATACCAGGAGAGCAAGGCAGGAGCAGGAAACAGCCAACTGGACAGGGACTCAGGACTACGACCAGGCGGGGACCAAGGGTCTGGGTTTGGACTCGGAATCGGCTCCCAGAACTAGAGGAGACATGAAGAGGCTCGGTTATGGACTCCGAGCCCAAGACTGGGCAAGGACCCAGTACCTGGGTCTTGCCTCGGGCTCGGACCCCAGAACCAGGTATGGACATGACATGGGCTAGGGAGAGGAGGAACATGGAAAACAGAGCCTCGGTCTCGGGAGAGCAGGGACATGGAACCATGGACACATACACAGAACAGAGAGCCGGGACCCCTCCTTGGGTACAGGACATAGGGCCGGGACTCATGACCCTCCGCGGGGCAACAGCAAGATGGCCTGACTTACCCCACGGAGGCGAGGACAAGACGAGACAAGACATGACCCCCCGCGGGGCAATGGCAAGACAGCCAGACTTACCCCACGAAGGCGAGGACAGGACAAGGCCAACACAAAAGCACACCAGACAGTACCCATCTAGCTCCGGCGATAGAACTAGACCAAAGTACAGGCGAGGGCTGCAGATGAGGGCTAGAGGTGAGAGGGGCAGAGAAGGGATTCAGACGGGGGGTAGGACAGGAATCACAGACACCAGGCCAAGACTTGACTTGGTTCTTGAATGCCGCTGGAGCCAGGACTTGACTTGGAGCCTCTGGGTAGTGGCGAGCTTTCGACTCGGCCCAGGAACAGTGGACAGCGGTTCTTGATTCCCTCCAGTGGGTTAACTGACAGACCCACCTCAGTGAGGAAACTTTGCAGGCTCGCTTTGGCGAGGTAACTGGACTGGGTTGCTCCGGTGAGGAGAGGCCAATTACCAGCACTCGCTTTGGCAGAGACTAGGCTTGGTCCGGCCAGATGACATCGGCACACGGTACCTTGGATGACTTTGCAGACGCTCCCACACCGAATGGCTGAAAGCCGGAGACTATAAACTACCGGTTCAGCTGAGTGTTAATTGCCTCTAATCACCAAAGTCGAGGGACATGGGAAAACAGGGAATCAACGGTCCAGATTGTAACATAAACAAGCTAAATTTAAAGGGACCCCGATCCGGACCATGACACAAGGGAATCAAAGAGTCGTCAAAGATTCTTCCTAGTAAAATGCATAACTTGACACTTCCCAATGCTGCATTTCACCTTACCACTTCTTTGCCCATGCTCCTAATCTGTCCAAGTCATTCTGCAGACTTCCTGCCTCTGCAAGACTCACTACACCTCTTCCTATTCTGTAACATCTGAAAATTTGGCCACAATACTAGCAGTTCCTTCATCTAGACCACCAGCCTTGCTTATGGCCCGTAACGCCATTGGCACTTAAGGCAACAATGAAGGCCCTCCATCTCTGGCAGTGTTCAGGGCTTCATTTATCATGTCAGTAGCTTCCTCTCGGTTTTTACTACTGTCAGTCACACAAGTCCCAGATGGAGACTCAGGAATACCGTCCCACGCAGATGTAGAAAGATTCTTCGTTGCTGCTTCTGTAACAATTTTGTTCGGCCAGTCAGGGTTGTTAGCCCTGAACTGCATCCCTGAGCCTGGAGGGGTCGGTGGAACAACTTTTAGTCTGTCCTCAACCCTTTGACCTTTTTGACATGGGTGATCCCACCAAGACGCAAAGCATAAAGCCCTGACTCCAGCCAACATAGCTTTCCAGGTCGTTGAGGCATGCAAGCCTCCACACCCTACGACAAGCTTCTGATCCTCTTGGAGGAGACCGCTTTACTCTTTACTCTTCACGTAACTGCCCTCATGTATAATATGACATTTCACTTGTAGATCATCAGTGCACAATGGGTTAAACAGACATAATGGAGTAACTATTCTAAAACAAGGCTTAATACAACTTCAGTTACGTACCTTAAACTATTTCCACACTACAAGCAAAATTGCAACTTCCAGTAGTTGCCATGTAAAAAATGTTGGTGCTCCACTTAAGCATAACAATTTGGTCTAACTTAAAAGGAAAGTCATTGCATACGAGAACTTTTAGATGTTCTTGTGGAATGTAGCAATGTATTTTATGATTGCTAATTTATCTCTCTTAGCACCATCCAATTTTTCGCAGTTATAATATCGTTTACAGCTTCTACAACAAACAATTTGATGCTTATATCCTTAGTTGGATTTAAGGAAAATGCGTGGGAAGCCACTTTGTAGCATGCAACTGTTTCTAATAAAATATAATCTGAAAACTTCAAGGCTTTACAAAGGGAATGGTTTTCAACAAACCATGCATTCACCTTCAAAGAAACTGGCTCCCCCTATGTATTACCTTTTCAATTTGAAGTTCCTTTAGGGCAGGAGTTCCCCACCTTTTTTAATGCCATGGATCAATACCGTTAAGCAAGAGGTCCGTGGGCTCCAGGTTGGGAACCCCTGTTTTAGAGCATTCTTCACACAGTTAGGCTTTCTCTGGTCAGGATACCTTGAAGAATTGGATCAGCCATGATTGAATGGCGGAGCAGACTCGATGGGCCGGATGGCCTACTTCTGCTTCTATATCTTATGGTCTTATAAGATATTTCTGCTGGAAGCTGTTAATTTTTACTGTAAAATACCTCACACTGAAAAATATATAATTTATGTATTAGTCACACTTGCTTACCTTTGTTTTCTATGTCTGACTTATTCACAGGGAGCCCTTTAACTGCTGCTTGGAAAGAAGTCGCAGCTAAGCTTTTTTTCCTAGCCGAAATATTTCCCGTATTTCTCTGTTTTCCGTTACTAAAGTGATTGCCAGCATCACTGTCCCCTGATTTAGAAAGTGGACAGGGAACAGTGTTTGTTTGGAGAGAATGTACTTCCTGTTTCTTCCACAGCTGCCAAATTTGACATAAAGTGAAGGAGGGTTCGTTACTGGAACTCAGGGTTACACCCACACTTACTCTTTTTCCAAAAGCAAATAAGTTTTACCCTTTACACCATTTTATTATGTTTTTCAGATACTGCATTGTTATTGACAGATAGCTGAGCAGCTATTAGCAATGAAAGGTAAACTCAGTGAGGTACCTTTTTACAGACTATACCTGATTTTATCTGATACTGCCTAATGACATTTTCTCATTGTCAGTGTTTCCAAGGTCCATGGTCTTTATTACATTGATGATGTCGGTACAGTACAGCACAGCTGATGAAGAATGTACTGCAACAATTTTAGCAGGTCACTATCAAAATGTGATTTCTGTACTACTGAATGAAACGGTGAGTTCAACTTACTTCGCATGTATGATGCTTAAATGACATTAAGGTTAAAACCTGCTGAAGCCAATTTCCTAGAAGGTGAATAGAACTGAATTTTGAAAGCAGAATACAATATATATCATATGAGGTCAGGATTAAATCGTGGTCCCTGGAGCTATGATGTAGGAGCAATTACTACTTTACCTCTAGGCAATTGCTAATCTAGAACAATACATTCTAGATACTACAGCAGTACATATGGTTTTAATAGAAAATGTTCAACAGAGTAAATGCATAGCACACTAAAAATTTGCTGTCGGGGTAGTCAAACAGAAAGCCATTTCTTGCCCAATTTCTGTCATTAAAACTTCACTCTGCATTGTCTGATCTCCCAGCAAGTTCAGAGTTCTCTCATCAAGAAAATGTGAAGAGAATAGTGTTGCTGGTTAGGCGTCTCTGACATGTACAGTGGAAAGGCATCCTGGAGAACTTCAGGCTAAGGTTCAGAACCTTTAAATGGTGTCAATATTGTACAATATTTTTTAACTGAGGCACCGTAGTTGTGGAAGTTTAACCAATAGAGGCAAGGAGGAATCAGATTCAAGCTACATTCTGTGCTGAAGTCACAAATTCAGCCAGACAGGTATTACAGAGGCAATTTAGGAATGTGTTGCTAGGCTTTTAAGAAAGATTGACGAGGTGAATTTTTTTTAGTAAAGGGGAGAATGAAGAGGAGTTAACCGAGTACAAAGATAAGAGAATTCTAGAGAGAATCACAAGGAAGGACCTTGACCAAAGCTTGGTAATTGGGGAATTAAGTTTGTTAATTATGGATGTTTAATTAATCAGGAGCGCCACTGAGAGCATCATGACAAGCTGCACCTACATCTAGTGTAGAAGCAGCAGAGCATCAGAGCATCGGACCGGAGGTCCCTACAAAGGACAGTGGGAATGGCTGAGAAGATCAGAGGGGTCACACTACCATTCATCAGGGGCATTTATCTGGACTACTGCATACACAGGGCCCTTAGTATTATCAAGGATCCCACCCATCCATCCAGCATCCTCTTTGACGTTCTACCATCAAGCAGGAGACCCTGAATCATAAACATAAGAACAGTCAGGATGGGAAACAGCTTTTTCCCTCAGGCCGTTAGGCTTTTGAACTCCCTGCTGCAGCACATTCAAAGCGTCACCAGATAATTGGTACTGTTCCCTACAATATTTAATTTGTGCACTTTACTTTGTTTATCTCAGTGTAATTTATTTGTAGATTTAATTCTTACTTTCCTAAGTTACTGTGTGTTGTATGCGTATTATGTCTACTACTGTGCTTTGCAGCCTGGTTCAGAGAAACGTTGTCTCATTTGACAGTATACATGTATATAGTCAAATGACAATAAACTTGAGTTGACTTAATTGGATGGCACTGTTGTTTAGCCAGCTGAGGTCTAACGGTAGGACTCCAGCCCTGAACTGTGCATTGTCTGTGTGGAGTGTGCTTGACCTCCCTGTAAACAGGTGGGTTTCTTCCAAAAGTTCTGCTTCCTTCCACATCCCAAACGCCTGCAGGTTGGTAGGCTAAGGTGGAGTTAATGGGAGTGTGGGGAGAATAAGTGCAAATGCGTATTTGAGGGCTGGCTTGAACTCGGTGGGTCAAAGAGCCTGTTTCCATAATATTTGACTCTGAGAACAAAGCTTTATACCCATAGAGAGAGGGGTGTTTGGAAGTCACTGCATGATGGAATGGTGGAGGTAGAGACTTTTGTCACACTTCAAAAGCACCTGAAATGGCGCTTGAAATGTTGTAGCTCGTAAGACTGTTCTTCAAGAGCTGGAAAATTGGAAAAGATTAAATAACTGACCGTACTGATCACAGTAAGCTGAATGATTTCACATTGCATTATAATATCTTTCTTTCCATGATGGATAGTTCACAGCATTTGGCTCATGGAACTCCCCACTCACAGGGACATTACACAATACTTTCAAAATAAGTCACAACTGGTAGTATATGAGGGAACTGCAAAGCAATATTTTGGTTCACAGACAAATGAATAATCTACAATTTACTGGGCACCACAGTAGCATAGTGGTTAGCACAAAGCTGTTGCAGCTCACGTCATTGCAGAGTTCATAGCTCATTTCCAGTGCGGCTTGTAAGTTAATGTTTTCCCCATTAGAAGGTTCACTGGTCATTGTAAATTGTCCTGTGATTGGGTTAGTGTTAAATATGTGGGCTCCTGGCCAGTGTGATTTGTTGCGCTGTATTTCTAAAGAAATACATACATACATACATAAAACAACAGCAGATTCAGCCAATCTTAGTGCTTAATTGCATAACTGTGGAGTATTCCATAACCAGATGATTAATTATCCAACTGAATCCAATCAGCTTACCACTTTCTGGATCCAATATGAGCAATTTTATTCTGCAATCTGAGCTACATTCCTCAACATCAGAATGAATAGATCCATAAGGCCTTAAGACCATAAGGTATAGGAGCAGAATTTGGCCATTTGGCCCATCGAGTCTGCTCTGCCATTTCATCTTGGCTGATCCATTATTCCGCTCAACCCCAGTCTCCTGCCTTCTCCCCATATCCCTTCATTCACCGACCAATCAAGAATCTGTCAACCTCTGTCTTAAATGTAAATAAAGACTCGGCCTCCACAGCTGCATGTGGCAATGAATTCCACAGATTTTCTGGCTAAGGACATTCCTCCTCATCTCTGTTCTAAAAGGACATCCCTCTACTCTGAGGCTGTGTCCTCAGGCCTTAGACTCTCCCACCATAGGAAACACCTACTCTATCAAGGCCTTTCTCCATTTGATAGGTTTCAATAAGGTCACCCCTCATTCTTCTGAATTCTAGTGAGTACAGGCCCAGAGCCATCAAACACCCTTCATATGACAAGCCGTTCAATGCTGGAATCATCTTCGTGAACCTCTTTTGAACCCTCTCCAGTTCTCCCACCCATTAAACAGAGACATGCTCATAGAATCATAGAGAGTTACAGCACGGATACAAGCCCTTCGGCCCAACGGGTTCATGCTAACCATGGTGCCAACTCAGCTAGTCCCAATTTCCTTTGCCTGGCCAGAGTCTCTCCCTCTGACTCAGACCCTTGAGTTCTGGCAACCTCATTCCATTCTTTCTGGTTTAACAACATCTTTCCGTTAACATGGTGACCAAAACTGTACACACTATGTCAAGTGCAGTCTCACCAATGACTTATACAACTGCAACATTATGACCCAACTCCTACACTCAGTGCCCTGTGAGCTAAGTGCTCTTTTCACCAATCTATCTACCTGTCATACTGCTTTCAACAACCATGCACTTTTACTACGAGGCTGCTCTGTTCCATTACACTCACCTGTGCCCTACCATCCATAGTATGAGTCTTACACTGGTCTGACTTTCATGAAAAAAGTTAATGCATGATCTTTTGTTCTTGACTACAATTTATTATGGAACAGATAACTCCGTTTCTGAGATGCCCCAATCAGAAAGGGGATGGAATTTATGAACACAAGAGATTCTGCAGACGCAGGAAATCCAGAGTAACACAAAAAAAAAGGGCTGGGGATGGGGGGAGCTCAGCAGATCAGGAAGCAGCTATGAAAAGGAATAAAGAGTCTTCGTTTCGGGCTGAGAGCCCAGCTTTGCCAGAGGGAAACAAGAGTGTGAGGCACGGAATTCTTGCATCTCCTTTCTGTTGTAAACTACTCAATAACAAAGAATGACCTCTGAGCATTGGGTACAGGAGGGTACAGAAGATCCAAAGTGGTACTTGTGTTGAAGGTGCAAGACTCCATCGCCATGAATGGAGTCCTCCTTCACCCAGCACCACAAAACACGACTGTTAGGAGGCATAGATAGAGTGGACAGAGAGTATCTGTTTCCCAGGGCTGAAATGTCTAACACCAGAGGGCATGCAGTGAAGGTGAGAAGGGGTAGGTTCAATGGGGATGTGAGGGGTAAGTTTTTCACTCAGAGAGTCATAGATGCCTGGAATGCACTGCCTGGTGTGGTGGTACAAGCAAATACATCAGAGGCTTTTAAGAGACAATTGGAGAGGAACATGGATATACAGTAAGGAAGATGGAGGGATATGGACGTAGTGTAGATTGGAGGGATTAATGTTTGGGTGTTTTTGATACGCTTTTTAGCTGGGTCAGCACAGCATTGTGGGCCGAATAGCCTGTTCCTGTGCTGATGTCTTCTATGTTCTATGTTAATCTCATTGACTGTTATTGCTGTCAGCAGTGTGTAAAATAACTTTTCTCCTTTATCAACGAGAAATTGATTATACTTGTAAAAGTGATTCATGGATGGTCAGACATTTCCTTCCCTTTTTAATGAAGACAATCTTTTAGAAGTACTTCCCTGGAATTTCATTGAATGAAACAACATGTTAAACGGTCAGAAAATGGAGGGTCTATACAACATTTCCTAACATATCTGCCTCTGAGAAATACAAGGGTAAAGAGATCTTGGTACATTCAGCAGATACAGACTTCGTGAATACGATCAGCAAAGTCTGAGGCTGGGGCCAGGACTGGTGGCACGAGGGAGAGAGTCTCTGAGGTGCCTTGTGAGTGTGTGGTTGAACATTGGTGGTGT
Organism: Mobula hypostoma; assembly: GCF_963921235.1. Classification (NCBI taxonomy): domain Eukaryota; kingdom Metazoa; phylum Chordata; class Chondrichthyes; order Myliobatiformes; family Myliobatidae; genus Mobula; species Mobula hypostoma. The sequence goes on from NC_086120.1 coordinate 33,376,355, forward strand.
GAACAGGCTGTGAATGTCCACTGGGCTGTGAGTGGCCTGTGATCATCAACTGGAGTGTTTAATCAATTGGCAAGAATTATACAGCTTGATAAAACAGGTTGCGATTGCTTGCACTGGAAAAGAGAAGGCTGACAGGAGAGTTAATTGCTGAGGGGCCTGAGCAGACTCGATCATGCCAGGCTGTTCCATCTGGTTGAAGACTAGACTTCACAGGAACAATATATAGGAAGTCCAGCAACGCGGGCAGGTAATAAAGGCCCGGGGTTTGGGGTCCTGTCATCACTTGGGTCGATACGAAAGATCAATACTTGATGGCCATTGCACACTCTGCTCTGCGCTCAAAGGCCAGCGATGTGTGCGTGCGTCAAAGGATATCTGGAGTCAGGCCTCCGCCCTGTGTTCGGAGGCCAGCAATGTGCATGGGTGATGAAAGATACCTGTAGCTCAGGCTTGAAGGCCTGTGACGTAGACAGATGATGAACGACATTGGGAGAGCAGGCCTATACTCTGCACTCAAAACGTGGATAGGTGACAAAGGACATCCGAAGTCCGGGCCTCCACTCCACGCTTGAAGGCCAACGATGTAGACAGGTGACAAAGGACATCCGTGGATGTTGGACTATCCCATGTCAGTGGGCTCCAGGATTGGATGGCCTTCTGAGCAGGTGGCATGAGGCAGCGAGGGGACCAGTGAGTCGCGGTGCCCAGAGTTCGAGTTTGGAATTCAGGATCACGTTATCAGCTAGTCCTAGATCAAAGCCCAGGGTTAATTGGAAATCTGTAAGTCAAAACCCGATGGCTGTAGACTGGAGTCTGAAGGCCCATAGGGCGCTCCTAGAATTGGGAGGATGTCCATGTGTGCATGTGTGAGGGTAGGAGGGAGGACTTATTTTGTTGTTTTTGTATTATTACCTATTGAATTCTTTTTTGTTGTGATCTGTGTTGTTCTGCCGAGCATTGTGGGCATGCTGCAGTACTCTGCAAAAGTCTTAGGCACATGCATATTACTAGGGTGCTTGAAACATCTGCGCAGTACTGCAGTAATTTTTCGTATTGCACTGTACTGCTGCAAAAAAAAAATCATGAGATTTGTGAGTGATGATAAGCCTGATTCTGATATGGGTCTCTATTGTGGACTGAGAATGGGAAGGGGGGAGGGAGAGGAGAATCATGGTTGGGAAAAGGGAAAGGGAGAGGGGAGGGAGCAGGAAGCACCAGAGAGACATTCTGTAATGATAAAAAAAAAAATCAATTGTTTAGAGTCAAATGACTTTGTCTGGGGTCTTGATGCTGGGTGTGCCTGCACCCACACCACTCCCTCCCCCCACCCCGACACTTCATCTCTGCCTCCTGTCCCATACCAATCCCGTGGTGCTCTACCCTCACCATCCCCAACATCCTTTGCTCCCGCCAGATTTACAAAATCGCTCTCTGTTCCACATTGACAAGCACAGTACTTTGCTAAATAAAGTCCTAGGCACCCTAGTTATATACGAGGGGTGATTGACAAGTTCGTGACCTAAGGTAGAAGTAGTCAATTTTAGAAAACCCAGCACATTTATTTTTCAACATAGTCCCCTCCTACATTTACACACTTAGTCCAGCGGTCGTGGAGCATGCGGATCCCTTCTTTGTAGAAGTCAGCGTCTTGGACCTCCAGAAGTGGTTCACAGCAGGGGTGTTTGATAAGTTTGTGGCCTAAGGTAGAAGGAGATGAGTTATTAACTTCAAACTTTCTGCATAATCACTCAAAGAGTTGAACTGCACGTGCATGTAACAAGAGCTGTATAACTCACCTCCTGCTACCTTAGGCCACGTCCTTATCAATCACCACCACCCCCCCGCCCCCGTATATGTGCCGAAGACTATTGCACAGTAGCGTATGCTGCTGCCTGAATGTGTGGTGAGTTCCGTAAGTCTGCTGGTTGTTAACTCAAATGACACATTTCACTGTACGTTTCGATATAAAGATGATAAATAAATCTGAATCTGGACCCAAGTCTGAAGACAGAATGTGGAACACCGGAATGTGGAAAACCATAGTGGATTTAAATGCCAACTATTTCCATATGGTAGTTTTTATAAACCACTGATTCAAACATTGTGTTCTTTAGCACTCAGAGAGGGAAAAGTTTACCTCTTGCAATGTGTGCTAGTGGTCACTAATGTATTCGCAGTAAACTCTTGCTTCCAAAGTTCAGTTCCACTGAAATCAACAAAGTCAAATTTCAGAAGCAGATTTCAACCTAGACATGAACGTTAGCTTTTAGCAGAGTCAAATAACTTTGCAAGGTTATGTTTACAAAGAAAAGTTGCATTGGAATTGTTTTCTCGAGAAGAGTTTGTTGAAAAATGCAGAGCGCTCACTGAGATTTTGTTCTATTTTTAGATCGAAACAGCACACATCTTTATACAATTGAAAAATAATGCATCATTACACCGGAATAAGACAGGGGTATGCAAATCTATTTTTACATCTCTGTTGACAGGTATATTGTGTGCTATTTCCTGCATGGTTTCGCTTCAAATATTATTATTTCTGACCACTGAACTGGCGGTTCTGTAGGTCATAGATTTCTCCTCACCTGCACAATTGTAATTGACGCTGAAGAGTATCAAAAGCATTATTTCAAATCATTAATTCATGCCTTAAAGAATATTGAGCTGAATTTTTATTTAAATATATAATCTCCATATCATCTAAGCACTAGATGTCTCTATTATATCTGGCCATACTGCACGCTAATTTACAGAGGATTCACGAGTATTCTTTGGATAATTTTCTACATGAGAGGGCATAGGTTGAGGCTAGATTTAAGTGAGGTATATAAAAAATTAGGTAGATACTTTATTAATCCCAAAGGAAATTACAGTGTCATGGTATCTAATGCACAAATATAAATTTTGGAAGAGAAGTAGAAAGAATAAAAGATGTTGCCACAAACAATCTAACAGGAAGGGGTCATCACTTCCCTGGCTATAAGTTGACTCATTATAGAGCCTAATGGCTGAAGGCAAGAATGACCTTATATAGCGCTCTTTGGAGCAGTGCAGTTGTCTTAGTCAGGCCCAGCTGTACTGGATCCTACTTGATAGTGAGAACATAATATATCCTGCCTCAGATATTCAGTTCCAAAGACTTAAATTTCGAATGCAGACTGCAATGAGTTTTCACAGCACGTTGAATATTACCAAACAAAGAATCAATTATCAATTTCCTTAGAAAGAGTAGTCAATGTTCAGAAGTGATTTGAAATGATTGATAGTAAGACGAAAGAGAGTCGTTAAAAAAATATATATTTTTACATAGAGTCTCAGGAGTTTTGAACTCATCTTTCCAACTGCAAAATGAAAGGCAGAAGAATCAAATATAGTTTATAGTTTAGTAATACACACAAAATGCAGGAGGAACTCAGCGGGCCAGGCAGATCTTGGAAAATAGTGAACGGTTGATGTTTTGGGCCAAAACCCTTCATCAGGACTGGAAGAAAAAGATGAGAAGTCAGTGTATGAAGGTGCGGGGAGGGGAGGAAGAAGTATTAGGTGGTAGGTGATAGGTGAAACCAGGAGAGGGGAAGGGGTGAAGTTAAGAGCTGGGAAGTCGATTGGTGAAAGCAATAAAGGGCTGGAGAAAGGGAAATCTGATAGGAGAGGACAGAAAGGGAAGGGGGTGGAGCATCAGAGGGAGGTGATGGTCAAGTAACGAGATTATGTAGGAGAGGGAAATGGGAATGGGGAATGGTGAAGGGGAGGGGGAAAATATCAGAAGTTCGAGAAATTGATGCTCATGCCATCAGATTGGAGGCGACCCAAATGGAAAACAAGGTGTTGCTCCTCCAACCTGAGTATAGCCTCATCACAGCAGTAGAGGAAGCCATGGACTGACATGTAGGAATGGGAATGGGAAGCAGAATTGAAATGAGTGGCCACCAGGAGATCCCACTTTTTCTGGAGGACTCAATCTATGTTGGTCTCAACAGTATACAGAAAGCCACATCAGGAGGACCAGATACAGTAGATGACCCCAGTAGACTCACAGGTGAAGTGTCGCCCCACCTGGAAGGTCTGTTTGGGACCCTGAATGGTAGAGAGGGAGGAGGTGTAGGGGGAAGATTGTTCCACTTGCAACTATAAGAACCATGAGGGAGACCAGTGGGGAGGGACGAATGGACAAGAGAGTCACAGAGGGAGTGATCCCTGTGGAAAGTTGGGGGGAGGGAAAGATGAGTTTGGTGGTGGAATCCCATTGGAGATGGTGGAGGTTATGGAGACTTATATGCTGGACACGAAGGCTGGTGGAATGATAGGTGAGGGCAAGATGAATCCTAACCCTGGTGGTGGGTTGATGGGCTGAGAGCAGACATGTGTGAAATGGAAGAATTGTGGGTGAGGGCAGCATTAATGATGAAGGAAGGGAAGCCTCTTTCTTTGAGGAAGGAGGACATTTCATTAGTTCTGGAATGAAAAGCCTCATCCTGAGAGCAGATGCAGTGGGGACAGAGGAATTGAGAGAAAGGGATAGCATTTTTACAAGTGACAGGGTGGACAGATAAATTGTCAAAGAGTCAGAGCGTAACAGAAGGGGAGCAATGAGAGAGGGTTTCACTGAACTCCCGACGAAGGGAAGATTTAAACTTCTTCGGGTTAGGCATCCCTGGAATAGACTGCACAGTGTACTAGTCAAATCACAAATGTGCCACTCCTGCCCCTACACATCCCCACTCACTACCATTCAGGACCCCAAACAGTCCTTCCAGGTGAGTACTTCACCTGTGAGTCTGCTGGGGTTATCTACTGTACTCTGTGCTTTCTGGAGCGGTCTCTTGTACATCAGGGAGACCCAATGTAGGTTGGGAGACTGCTTTGCTGAGCACCTACACTCTGTCCGCCAGAAAATGCAGGACCTCCCAGTGGCCACCCATTTCAATTCTACTTCCCATTCCCACTCCGATATGTCAATCCATGGCCTCCTCCACTGCTGCGATGAGGCCACACTCAGCTTGGAGGAACCTTGGTAACCTCCAACCTGATGGCATGAACATTGCTTTCTCAAACTTCCATTAATTGAGCGCCACCCGACCCCCCACCCACCATTCCCCATTCCCATTTCCCTCTCTCACCTTATCTCAATCTCTTCACCTGCCTATCACCTCCCCTCTGGTGCACGTTCCCCTTCCCTTTCTTCCATGGACTTCTGTCCTCTCCTATTAGATTCCCCCTTCTCCAGCCCTTTATCTTTTTCACTAATCAACTTCTCAGCTCTTTACTTCACCCCTCCCACTCTCCCAGTTTCACCTATCACCTGCCATCTTGCACTTCTTCCTCCCCACCCCCCATCTTCTTACACTGATTTCTCACCTCTTTTTTCCCAGTCCTGATGCAGGGCCTCTACCCAAAATGTCGACTGTTTACTCTTTTCCATAGATGCTGCCTGACCTTCTGAGTTCCTCCAGCATTTTGTGTGCATTACTTTGACTTCCAGCATCGGCAGATTTTCTCTTGTTGGTTTCTAGTTTATTTATTTTTACATACAGTATGATTAAGGTCTGTAGCGCATTTCCAGGGGCAATAGCGCAGACCAGCGTTGCATTAAGAGAGGAGCTAGGTACAGTAAATATTGGGAAGAAAAGGGAGTGGGTAGAGGGCAGTAGAATAGGACTAATAGATCCCTCTTGCATAGAGCCAATCTGGACTGGATAGGTTGAATGGGCTTCCGTGCTGCAACTTTTCTGGGATTCTGGAAAGGTTTTATTGTATGTGAAATGCATGATACCTCCCAAAAAGCATAATTGGCTAGATATTGCACACTCAAAGGCCTGTTCCTCCCACACTCCACCATTGTGGAATGGACAAGGGAAAATCGGTGAGGCTAATTCAATTTAATTAAAGGAGGGGAGGGGACCCGATTTATGGGTAAGAAGGACCCAAGGAGAACTGGGATGGGAGGAGAGAGGTGAGGACATCAGACACATTAGGTCATCTGAAAGCTGAGTGGTGAGACATTACAAGTAGCTTTTGGAGTGCGTGTTAAATTGGGATCGTATCTGATGTTTGATTGAATAGAAGATTCAGCCTATCAGTCATTTAGATGGTTGTGGGTGGGTAAGTCCAAACACTGAAATGGTAGGCTAGAGTTTGAGAGGATAAACATTCTGAGTGAACAGCGAAGTGGAGGACCTATATGAGATGAGTTCTCAGTAACCACTTGTGAATGGCTTTCTCTCGGCATTGGCCAAACTGAAGCACAGAGTCTGAAAGGAGAATTGCAGACTCCATAAAATTCACTGCAAGTCCACAAAATTTTTTACTGTTGACTTTTTAAAAATTGAACTTAAAGTATGTAACGTACTAAATCTGATACCAGTCAATCCAGTTTCTAAACTAGCGTTTATTTAATGAGGCAAGGCAACAGGAGTTATGGCCAAAGCAACAGCAACTGCTCTCTGTAAGGGTAAGGTTGTTTTTCAAGAGAGTGGAGAATGGTCAAATGCAGTATTAAATCAATCCCAGACACTAACAATATACTGTATATTGATTGCCAGAAAAGATACCCAGTCATCTGCATGCTGATGAGTAATCAGCCAAACATTCGGTGTCATTCAATGACTCCTCTCATCTTCCCTTTTCCATTGAAGCACACTGTGATGGTTCCCTTCATGGAGAACACTATTAAATAGTGTATGCTTTCTGTCTTAGTTAAACGTCTATCTGGAATCATAAAGGTCATAAAGACAGTTTTTAGCACATTGGCTTTCATGAATCAGAGTATTAAGTACAGGAATAGGGATGTGCGTTGAAGTTGTATGAAAGGTTGGTGAAGCCAAATTGAGCATATTATGTAGTCTCAGTCACCTACCTACAGAAAAGATATCAATAATATTGAAAATTTACAAGGATGTTGCCAGTTCATGAGGACCTGAGTTATTGGGAAAGCTTGAATAGATTAGGACTTTATTCCTTGGAGCATTGGAGAATGAGGGGAGATTTGATAGAAATATACAAAATTATGAGGGGTGTAAAGGCATCCGTTAGTCTTGCAAGACCATGGATCTGCACCTGGAAAGTCTTCACTCTCCAGGGCGGAGGCCTGGGCAAGGTTGTATGGAAGACCGGCAGTTGCCCATGCTGCAAGTCTCCCCTCTCCACGACACCAATGTTGTCCAAGGGAAGGGCATTAGGGCCCATACAGCTTGACACCAGTGTCGTCGCAGAGCAATGTGGATTGAGTGCCTTGCTCAAGGTCACAATACACGTTGCCTCGGCTGGGGCTCGAACTCACAACCTTCAGGTCGCTAGTCCAATGCCTTAACCACTTGGCCTCGTGCCCACACTATGAGGGGTGTAGACAGGGTTAATGCAAACAGGCTTTTTCCACTGAGGTTGGGTGAGACTAGAACTTGAGGTCATAAGTTAGGGGTGAAAGGTGAAATATTTAAGGGGAATTTCTTTACTTAGAACAGGAGTTCCCAATCTGGGGTCTATGGACCCCTTGCTTAATGGTATTAGTCTATAGCATAAAAAAGGTTGGGAACCCCTGATTTAGAGGGTGGTGTAGGTGTGGAACAAGCTGCCAGCTGAAGTGGTGGATGTGAGCTGCCTTGCAACACTTAAGAGAAGTTAGGCTAGGTACATGGATGGCAGGGATTTGGAGGGCTATGGTCCAGGTGTGAGTGAATGGGACTAGGCAGAATAACTATTTGACATAGAAGAGCCTATTTCTGTGCTGTTGTGCTCTATGACTCCATGATAACTTAGAACATTTAAATTAGTAAACTATTGTTTGAAATAATTAGTAGAGATCTCTTAACGGCTTCACCTGACATGTTTGTGTCAGGAACTAACCTATTTATAGTACATGAATTAACAGAGGCATTAAATCAGCATAGAATAGAATGTCATGTGTGGAAATTAAAAATTAATTCTCTTACTTAGAAGCAGAAGCAATCATTTCTGCCCTATTTTGGTTAAGAATTGATAACGTATTTGCATTTTTGTATGAAGTTCCTATTTGAGTTGTGAATTTCGAATGAACCCAAGATATCAGATTAAAGTTTATCTAATTGTCCTGATCTTGCCAATACCTCAGGAAATCTATTTTATACCCTTTAGATTTTAGATCTGAGAATGTGCTTTGTGGTTTTAGATGGATTTTTTTTTTAACTTCAGTTCCTTTCTAGCCTTCTGATGAGTACAGGCCATAACTAAGGTCAGTGAGTGGATCACCAATCCCAACTCGAAAAAAAAACCACTCTCGGTAAATGTCTCTTCACAGCAATTTCATTATCCCTCACCCAGTTAAAATTACAGGCTGCTCTGAATGAATCTGACCTACTGCGAATATCATGGCCAGCAGCCAAGAGGTTTCTACCAGCAGCACGACCTCCTAAAAGTCCCAATGTACAAAGAACTAGAATTGGAAACCAGGTCCCATCAAGGAGTGCCATAGTCAAATTCCAAGAAATGTTGTTCTCCATGTATCTTTAAAAGGAAGTTGAAATGACTCAGGGGTAATCCCCATCATGAAAAATAATTAACTCAGCTCAGATTTAATAGCTAGAAATCCACCTTTAAAGGATGGCCCTGTCGGGATTACGTCTGGAAGATGTTGGGATTCTTGTCATTCCTGGTATGTTAACATAACTGGCAAAGCTGACTTCGTGGGAGTTCACATCTCCTCCAAGTCAGTGCATCCACCTATCCCACAGCTCAGAACAGCAACTCAGTGAAGTGTTAGCTTGAATTCAAGCTATTTAGTCTGCAGTTCTATAGAGTCCTGTGTTATTCAACAACAACAAGCCTGTTATTTCCACCATGAAAAATTAGTATATTATGTGAAGAAATTCATTTCATCTTAACAATTTTACTTTTGTGTTTTAGAATGTGAGAGCGAAAAACAATACACGGACTAGGAATGTAATATCACCCCGTGACCTCCGATATCTGGTATGTAAAACAGTCAGAATCCTTTTAACTTATCTTCACTCAAGTGTCTTTTAAAATCTAGAAACATATATACCACACCACATTTGCAAGCATTATAATACAGAACAAGTATTATTTGTCCGAAGACTATTCAGGTGGACAGAATCCTTTGTTAATTTCCTGCTTCTGCTCATATCCCATACAAGAATTAATACTGCCAGAAAAACAGACTCTGCAACTTAGAAATTTTAGTGCCCCTAAATTTTGAACATTAACCATTTATGTCATTCACTAATAATTAATATTAGTCAATTAAGACTAATATTAGACATTAATAATTAAGATTGATATAGAAGCTTAAGAGAGGTTCAAAGGTTCAAAGATCCAATTTAATGTCACAGAAATGTATACAATATACATCCTGAAATGCTTTTTCTTCGCAAACATCCACAAAAACAGAGAAGTGCCCCTAAGAATGAACCGACAGTTAAACATAAGAACCCCAAAGTCCCCCACCCCCGTTCCCCTCCCTCCCGCGCATAAGCGGCAGCAAGCAGCAATCCCGCCCCCTTCCCCCACTGGAAAAAAAGCATCGGCACCTGCTACTGAGCACTCAAGTGTGAGCAAAGCAATAGCAAAGACACAGACTTGCAGTTACCCCAAAAGACTCCGCGTTTCACCCGGGATTTAACATACCATCAGTTCTCTCTCTCCCTAATAAGGGAGAACGAGATGTCTCCATTTTCCCAGCGAGTGGGGAGACATAACAAACAACTCAGTAGTTTACGATGTTAAAAGTCCGTTACGTGGCTTTTTTCGAGCAGAAGAGATTTACCAGGATGCTGCCTGGATTAGAGAGTATGCCTTATGAGGATAGGTTGGGTGAGCTGGGGCTTTTCTCTTTGGAACGAACGAGCATGGGAGGCGACATGATAGAGATATACAAGATGATAAGAGATATTGGTCAAGTGGACACCAGAGACTTTAACCCAGTGTGGAAGTGGCTAATACAAGGGGCATGGTTTTAAGGTGATTGGAGGTAAGTATGAGGGAGATGTAAGAGGTAGGTTTTTTACACAGAGTATAGGCTGCATGGAATGCAATGCCAGAGACGGTGGTAGAGACAGATACATCAGCGACATTTAGAAGATTCCTAGATAGGCACATGGATAAAAGCAAAATGGAGAGCTCTGCAGATGGGAGGGGTTAGAATGATCTTGAAGTGGGTTAAGGATTGGCACAACATTGTGTGTGGAAGACCAGTACCGTGCTGTAATGTTCTATGCTGTATGTAATGCAATTTCTACGCATGTGTTTAAATTCTAATATTCTGCTGTATAATTTCTTTTTCATTAATTTATACATGGGGTGTGAGATCACAGGCAGGATCATGTTTTACTGCCTATCTGTACTTGAAAGGTGTTAAAGAGCCACTTTTGTGAGTCTCTGCACAGAGAGGCCAAAGGAAAACCTTGCAGATCTATGGGGGAAAAAGGCAGTGGAATGGGATTACAAACAAGAGAAATTCTGCAGATGCTGGAATTCCAAGCAACACACACAAAATTCTGGAGCAACTCGGCAGGCCAGGCAGCATCTGGGGAAAAGAGTACAGTCAACGTTTCGGGCCAAGACCCTTCAGCAGGACTGGAGAAAAAAAGATGAGGTGTAGATTTAATATGTGGGGCGAGGGGAGGGAGAAATATAAAGTGATAGGTGAAACCAGGAGGGGGAACGGTGAAGTAAAGAGCTGGGCAGTTGATTGGTGAAAGAGAGATAGAGCTGAAGAAGGGAGAGTCTGATAGGAGAGGACAGGAGTACCGGTGGGAGGCGATGGGCAGGCAAGGAGGTAAGGTGAGAGAGGGAAAAGGGAATGGGGAATGGTGAAGGAGGGGAGGGGCCATTACTGGGAGTTCGAGAAATCAATGTTCATGCCATCAGGTTGGAGGCTACCTGGATGGAATATAAGGTGTTGTTCCTCCAACTTGAGTGTGGCCTCATCACGACAGTGGAGGAGGCCACGGATAAACATATCGGAATGGGAGTAGGAACTGGAATTAAAAAGTGTGGCCACTGGGAGATCCTGCATTTTCTGGTGGGTAGAGCGTAGGTGCTCAGCAAAGCTTTCTCCCAGTCTATGTCAGGTCTCTCTGATACACACCAGGCCACGCCAGAAGCACCAGACACAGTATATGACCCCAACAGACTCACAGGTGAAGTGTTGCCTCACCTGTGAGTCTGTTGGGGTCATATATGGTGTACAGTTCTCCTGGTGTGGCTTCCTGTATATAAGTGAGACATGACATAGATTGGAAATCCACTTCCCTCAGCATTTATGCTCCATCCACCAGAAAAAGCGAGATCTCCCAGAGGCCACACTTTTTAATTCCACTCCTCACTCCCATTCTGATATGTCTATCCTCTGACGTGATGAAGCCACACTCAAGTTAGAGGAACAACACCTTGTATTCTGCCTGGATAACCTCCAACCTGATGGCATGAAAATTGATTTCTCGAACTTCCAGTAACATCAACCCATCCCCCATCTTCACCATTCTCCACCTCCTTTTCCTCTCTCTATCTCCTTGCCTGCATGCCCATCATCTCCCTCTGGCACTCCTCCCCCCTTTTCTTTCTTCCATGGCCTTCTGTCCTCTCCTATCAGACTCCCCCTTCTCCAGCCCTGTATCTCTTTCACCAATCAACTTCCCAACTCTTTACTTCACCCCTCCCCCTTCCCAGTTTCACCTACCACCTTGTGTTTCTCTCTCCCCCCCCCAACCTTTTAACTCTACTCCTCATCTTCTTTTCTCCCTCCAGTCATGCTGAAGGGTTTCAGCCCTAAACGTCAGCTGTACTCTTTTCCACAGATGCCGCCAGGCCTGCTGAGTACCTCCTGCATTTTGTGTGTGTTGAGTTGAACAGGATTGACTGGATCTACCCTATAAAGAGCAAGCACAGCTTCAATGGGTTGAATAACCTCCATCTTTGTCATAATACTTCTGTGCTGTTGACTGCCAGCAACAATAATGGAATGGCACTGTATTGTCATGTCAGATCGATGTGTGCTTTGGAAGAGGTGGCCATTATTCCCTTACATCCTCCGAGCGTGTTGAGGTCACGGGTTTGGGAGGTGCAGCCAAACTTGCCTTGACACGTTGCTGCCATTCACTTCATTGACGCTGCACATCACAACCCAATTGTGATAGTCAGAGAACACAAGAGACTGCAGATGCTGGAGTGTGGCGCAACAAGTAATGCAAGCAACATGGGGCAGCAAACAAAGCCGCACTGGTGGGTGGAAAGGACATCTCAGGCCCTGGTGCAGGCTTTCAACTCAAAACACTGACAATTCCTTCCCCAGGCCCCACACTGAGTCCCTCCAGCAGATTGTTTATTGCTCCAGATATTCAAGACAAATATTCAAGATGGCAGCCGGGTGCCAAGCAAAATGGCTGAACTCCTTGGATAATATTGAGTTTCTTGTATTATTGAAACATCATTCCAAACAAGTGGGAATTATTCAATAACAGTCCTGACTTGTGCACTGCAAATGATGGAAAGGCTTTGAGATGAAGTAAATACTGGTTGATATTCAGCCTCTGATCTGCTGTTAGTACCCAATTATTGTTATAATTCTAATTTTTCATCATTTCCATGAACGTTCCTGGTCACCACCTTCTTTAACCCTGTTTCCAATTGATTTGGAACTCCTTCAAGCACTTTTCATACAACTGACCAACTGAAATTATAAACGCAAGATATCCTGCAGATATTGGAAATCCAGAGCAACACACACAAAATGTTGAAGGAACTCCGGCAGCATCCATGGAGAGAAATGAAGAGTCATCAGCTCAGCCCAAAAGGTCGGCTCTTTATTTCCCTCCAATAATGTTGTCTGACCTGCTGAGTTCCTCCGGAATTTTGTCTGTGGTCCAGCTGAAATTCTGTTGCAGAGTTCAGCAGAGAAATTATACAGTAACTCTGTTACAGAAATTTTTTTTGTTGATGATTTAAGTGATGGTATACAGTAGTGGTCATAGAGACTTTGTGGAGTGGAGGGGATATTACGCAGGGACAGGTGAATATAGATGGTGAGCAGAGATTGGGATGAATCGTGGAGAGCTTGCTAGAAAATGTCAGATGTTGACAGATACTAGATGTTGCATGATCTGAAGTATCAGTTATGAGGGAAGAGTGACTTGGCTGGGATTGTTTCTTTGGATACTGTGGAGCAGATTAAGTTCAAGGGCATAAAATTATAAGAGGCCGAGACAGAGGAAAGAATGATGATGTTCCATTTAACTGAGATGGAAGTAACTGCAGAAAATAGACTTATGACACTTGGTTAAAGAGGTTAGAAGGGAGCTAAGAAAAAAATATTTTAGTTAACAAGTAGCAAGGGTCTGGACCTCACTGACATGCCCGTCACCCAGTTTAGGAAATACTTTGATAAGCACTTTAAGAGAGATAAGTAGTAGGATTATGAATCAAGAGCTGGAATATGGGATTAAGCTAAAGTCTTCTTCTGGATGATTTGGACTTGATGGACTGAATGGCCTCTTCCTGTGGCCCATCCTCCTCTCTCTGAGATTCTATGGAAGATGCAAGGACGGGCATGGTACGGGTGGTCGACAGGGTTAACTAGCCAAAGAAAACACTTATGCTTCCCTGGGCCAGTTGGTGATATTTCTGTATGGACCCAGCCCTCAAAACAGAAACCCTTTAAAAATGGAGGCTCACAGTTTATTAAAAAGTTTCACCGACTGACTCCCTCCAGAGAGTGAAATGCTCAGAAATGTGTGGGTGTGAATTCAAAATTCTTAAAGATAAAATCAACTGTTTATGAGAACCAATATCACTCCTTTCATCTCATTAAAGTAAACAGGATGGAATTCTTTTCTCAGTCAACAATACCCACAAGTGGAAACAATTATTACCACAAACAATTTAGGAATCCCATGACTTGGGATATAAGATTTCTTTGACTGCTATTTATAACAGAGTTGTTGAGTAACCTATTTAAAACAAATCAGTAGACAATATAGTTCTATTAAGAACTTGATGCGTTAAGGTGTTTGCAGGATAATACCAAAACGCAAAATTATCAATCAACAATATGACAGATTATTGCTTATTAAATAGTTATCCCTGTTACAATGGTCATTCGTAATAGTATGGGAATGAGTGAACATCATCAATGGAGACATTGACCAGCAGGGAAGAGGCCACTGCTCATTCTGGGACCATTAGGCCAATTTTAAGTCTCACCCCAGGCACACCTTGCCTTCCTGTGCTTACCTGAACTAGCAGGTGAGTTGGCTGTCCAGCCCCAGAAGGCACCCATAAAGCTACTGTGAGGCCTAAGTGTTCACCACTGTGGTCTTGAGCCAGTCTCCTGCAAAAGCTTATGAGGCCTTGTATGAGTCATATAAATGTCTAATATTTATAGACATATGAAAATATTGACACTGCTATAAATAATCTTAAGTATTAAAAACAAAATAATAAAAACCTTGCCTTTTTTTCCCAAAATGACTATAAGATCTTAAGACGTAGGAGCAGAATTGGGCTATTCGTCAGTCAATGGAGTCTGCTCTGCCATTCCATCATGACTGATTTACTTTCCCTTTCAATCCCATCCTCCTGCCTTCTCCACGAAACCTTCGACACTCTTACTGATCAAGAACCTATCACCCTCTGCTTTTCAACTTAATCTCATAATCAGGGACCCAATTCAAATGAATGGGGACCAATCGCATACAAGAGGTCTGACCGGTGAAGGATCACCAAGGATAATTTGCCACCTCTAAGATCTAAGTATGGTTGGGCTCCTCCAATGGACTCCATGAAGATAGTTGTAGTGTAGCAAAGTTAGATGACCAGCAGCTAGCTCTCATTTCATCCCATGCTTATAAAAGTTTAGCAAGTTTAGAATACACTTACCTAGGAATATCTGCACACTGACAGTTCTCATTGGAACTATTCATGTGAGTCAGTCCATTGCCTACAATAGCGTTGCTTAGAAACTACAACATTGGGCAGAAAAAAAAGCTATTTGGCTTAATACTGGAGTAGAAACCTCACTATTGATTTCTGGGCCTGTACTCGTTGGAGTTTAGAAGAATGAGGGGGAATCTTATCCTATTGAATATTGAAAGACCTAGATACAGTGGATGTGGAGAGGATGTTTCCTAGTCTAAGACCAGAGGGCACAACTTCAGAATAGAAGGACATTCCTTTAGAACAGAAATGAGGAAGAATTTCTTTAGACAGAGGGTGGGGAATCTGTGGAATTCATTGCCACAGACGGCTGTGAAGACCCGAGTCATCGGGTACATTTAATGCAGAGGTTGATAGTTTTTAATTAGTAAGGGTGTCAAAGTTTGCAGGGAGAAGGAGGAGAATGGGGTTGAAAAGGATAATAAATCAGCCATGAGGGAATGGCAGAGCAGACTTGATAGGCCAAATGACCTACTTCTGCTCCTATGTAATTCATGTGTTGATATTGCATGACTTACACAAGGCCTTATTGTTTAGAGGAATGCCAAATTACAGTATAATAGCTTGTACTATACAAGCATATATAACATGGTTTCCCATCTTTTCAAGGGACAATAGTACAGAGTTAAAAAATTAAGTATCCTGATATAACTATGCTAATTTAGATCTTAATGAGATGTTATCAAACAAAATCTGACACCAAATCAGGTAAAGACAGAAAAGTTTATTAATAGAGCCCTCATATTACAAACTTGCAATTATTTGAGATTATTTTAGGGTTATATTATTATTTTAAGGTTGCTGAAGGAGAAAAATGTGGAGAAGCAGGGAGATGTAAGGAGAGAATTTCAGAGCTTGGTAACGACTGGCACAAAAGGCAGCGGAAGAGCAATTAAGTTGAGAGTGGAAGATGTAAAATTGATCGTGTGGTGGAAGAATAGATAGTGATAGGGAGGTGGAAGGGATGACAGAGGTAGGGAGAGAGAACTAAGTGGGGGATTGTAGACTAGAAAGAGAAGTTTAAGGTCAAAGTTTGGATTATCCAGGCATGAGTGTAGGATGGCCAGCACGCACAGAGGTGATAAGTCACAGAACATAGAAAGCTACAGCACATTACAGTCCTTCCGGCTCACAATGTTGTGCCAACCAAGTAACCTACTCTGGAAACTGCCTAGAATTATCCCATCGCATAGCCCTCTACTTTTCTAAGCTCCTTGTACCTATCTGAGAGTCCTTACGACCATCGCTGGCTGTGCATTCCACGTAACCACCACTCTCTGCATGAAAAACTTACCCTGACATCCCTCTTGTACATACGAGGGGTGATTGATAAGTTTGTGGCTTAAGGTAGAAGGAGTCAATTTTAGAAAAGCTAGCACATTTATTTTTCCTACATTTACACACTTAGTCCAGCGGCCATGGAGCATACGGATCCCTTCTTTGTAAAAGTCCAGAGGTGATCCACAGCAGGGGTGATTGATAAGTTTGTGGCCTAAAGTAGAAGGAAATGAGGAGAAAACAAACTTTCTGCATTTGCACTCAAAGAGTTGAACTGTACATGCATGTAATGAGAGCTATATAACACATCTCCTTCTACCTTAGGCCACAAACTTATCAATCACCCCTGCTATGGACCACCTGAAGGTCCAAGACGCTCTTGTTACATGCACGTGCAGTTCAACTCTTTGAGTGATAATACAGAATGTTTGAAGTTAATAAGTCATCTCTTTCTACCTTAGGCCACAAACTTATCAATCATTCCTGCTGTGGACCACTTCTAGAAAGAAGGGATCCATATGCTCCACGACTGCTGGGCTAAGTGTGAACATGTAGGAGGGGACTATGTTGAAAAATAAACGTGCTAGGTTTTCTAAAATTGACTCCTTCTACTTCAGGCCACGGACTTATCAATCACCCCTCGTACTTCCAAGCACTTTAAAACTACGCCCCTTCCTCTTAGCCATTTCAGACCTGTGAAAAAGCATTCGGCTATCCACACGATCAATGCCTCTCATCATCCTATACACCCCTCTTAGGTCACCTCGCATCCTCCATCGCTCCAAGGAGAAAAGGCTATTCAACCTATTTTCATAAGACATGTTCTCCAAACCAGGCAACATCCTTGTAAATCTCCTCTGCACTCTTTCTATAGCATACATATCCTTCCTGTAGTGAAGAGATCAGAACTGAACACAGTACTCTAAGTGGGGTCTGACCAAGGTCTTATATAGCTGTAACATTACCTCACGGCTCTTGAACTCTATCCCACAGTTGATGAATACCAACACACCATACACCTTCTTAACAACACCGTCAACCTATACAGCAGCTTTGAGTGTCCTATGGACGCGATCCCCAAGATCCTCCACACTGCCAAGAGTCTTACCATTAATATTATGTTCTGTCTTCATATTTGACCTACCAAAGTGAACCACTTCACACTTATCTGGGTTGAACTCCATCTGCCACTTCTCAGCCCAGTTCTGCATCCTATCGATGTCCCGTTGTAACCTCTGACAACCCTCCAGACTATAAGCAACACCCTCAACCTTTGTGTCATCAGCAAACTTATTACTTCATAACAAGTACCCTTCTACTTCATCATCCAGGTCAGTTATAAAAATCACAAGAGGAGGGGTCTCAGAACAGATCCCCGCAGAATACCACTGGTGACCGACCTCCATACAGAATACGAACCATCTACAACCATCCTTTGTCTTCTGTGGGCAAGCCAATTCTGGATCCACAAAGCAAGGTCTCCTTGGATCCCATGCCTCCTTACTTTCTGAATGAGCATGGGGAACGTTATCAAATGCCTTATTGAAATCCATTTACGCTACATCCACTACTCTACCTTCATCAATGTGTTTTGATACATCGTCAAAGAACTCAATTAGGCTCATAAGGCACAACTTGCCTTTGACAAAACCATTCTGACTATCCCTAATCAGATTATACCTCTCCAAATTCTCATAAATCCTGCCTCTCAGGATCTTCTCCAACAACTTGCCCACCGCTGAAGTAAGACTCACTGGTCTATAATTTCCTGGGTTATCTCTACTCCCTTTCTTGAATAAGGAAACAACATTGGCAACCCTCCAATCCTCCAGAACCTCTTCCATCTCTATTAATGATGCAAAGATCATCTCCAGAGGCTCAGTAATCTCCTCCCTCACTTCCCACAATAGCCTGGGGTATATCTCATCCGGTTCTGGTGACTTATCTAACTTAATGCTTTTCAAAAGCTTAAGCACATCCTCTTTCTTAATGTCTAAGTGCTCGTGTTTCAGTCGGCTGGAAGTCATCCCCACAATTACCAAGGTCTTTTTCCCTGGTGAATACTGAAGCAAAGTATTCATTAAGTACCTCCGCTACCTCCTCCGACTCCATTTACACGTTTCCACTATCGCACCTGATTGGTCCTATTCTCACACGGCTCATCCTCTTGCTCTGCACAAACTTGTAGAATGCCTTGGGGTTTTTCTTAATGTTGCTTGACAAGGCCTTCTCGTGGCCCCTTCTAGCTATCTTAAAATCATTCTTAAGTTCCTTCCTGGTAACCTTGTAATATTCTGAAACCCTATCAGAACCTAGTTTCTTGAACCTTTCGTAAGATTTTCTTTTCTTCTTAACTAAATTTTCCACATCCTTTGTACACCATGGTTCTTTTACCCTACCATCCTTTCCCTGGCTCAATGGAACATACCTATACAGAACGCCATGCAAATGTTCCAGTTCCTGCCTAATAGCATCAGTTAAAATCTCCCATCACAACAACCCTATTATTATTGCACCGTTCCATAATCTGTCTACCTATCTGCTCCTCGATTTCCCTGTTACTACTGGGGAGGTCTATAAAAAGCACCCAGTAGAGTTATTGCCCTCTTCCTGTTTCTGACTTCCACCCACACTGACTCAGTAGATAATCCCTCCATGACCTCCTCCTCTTCTGCAGCCATGACACTACCCCTGATTAGTAATGCCGTGCCCCCACTTCTTTTGCCTCCCTCCCTGTTCTTCTTGAAACAACTAAAGCCTGGCACAATCAGCAGCCATTCCTGCCCCTGAGACATCCAAGTCCCTGTAATGGCCACAATGTCATAGTTGCATGTATTGATCCACACTCTAAGTTCATCTGCCTTGTTTATGATACTCCTTGTATTAAAATAGATACATCTCAAACCATCACGCTGAGTGCATCTTTGCTATATCATCTGCCTATCCTTCCTTACAAAGTCCCTACAAGCTGTTTCTACTTGCGTGCCAACTGCCCCATCCTCTGCCTCTTCACTTTGGTTTCCACCCCACTACATCTCCAGTTTAAATCCTCCCCGTTTCATTAGCAAACCTCCCTGCCAGGATATTGGTCCCCCTCAGATTCAAGTGCAACCCGCCCTTTTTGTACAGGTCACATCTACCCAAGAAGTGATCCCAATGATCCAGAAATCTGAATCCCTGCCCCCTGCTCCAGTCCTTCAGCCACACATTTATCTGCTGCCTCATTCTACTCCTATAGCCACTGTCGCGTGGCACAGGCAGTAATCCCGAGATTACTACCCTTGAGGTCCTGCTTCTCAGCTTCCTTCCTAATTCCCTAAATTCTGCTTTCAGGACTGCCTCCTTTTTCTACCTATGTTGTTGATATCAATATGCACCACGACTTCTGGCTGCTCACCCTCCCATTTCAGGATATTGTGGACGTGTTCAGAAACATCACGTACCCTGGCACCTGGGAGGCAAACTATCATCTATGTTTCTTTTTCACGCCCAGAGAATCACCTATCTGTCCCCCTAACTATAGAGTCCCCTATTAGTGCTGTCGTCCTCTTCCATTCCCTATTTTTCTGAGCCACAGGTCCAGACTCAGTGCCAGAGGCATAGCCACTGTTGCTTCCCATAGGTCGGTCATCCCCACCGAACAGTACTCAAAATGGAGTCTTATTGTTAAGGGGGACGGCCACAGGGGTGCTTTCCACTACCTGATGCTCTCCCTTCCCTCTCGTGACAGTCACCCATTTATCTGTCTCATGTGGCCCTGGTGTGACTGCCTGCCTGTAGCTCCTATCGATCACCTCCTCACTTTCCCTAACAAGCTGAAGGTCATTTTGTTGCAGCTGCAGTTCCCTAAGTCAGTCTCTAAGGAGCTGCAGCTCGAAGCACCTGGTGCAGATGTGGCCATCTGGGAGGTTGGAAGTCTCCCCCAGATATTCCACATCTGACACCCAGAGCAGAAGCCTGGCCGTGCAGTCAGATCCACTATCCTTAAGTTAAAGGAAGAAAGAGATATGAAAGTAACTTACTTCCTTACCTTGCCTAGGCCTGTCCTCGCCGAACTATGGGATCTGATAGCCGTCCTGATAGATAGGACATGGACAATAGAGTTTCGGATGATTGAACCTAATCCTGGGTTAATTAAAAAACAAGGCCAGTTAGGAGTGCTTTGGCAAAACTGAGTCTGAAAGTAACATAGAGGACGAGGATTTTGACATCAGATTAGCTGAGGCTGAGGCTGGAAGAGCCAAGTCACCCAGGTGAAAATTGGTGCCCTTGCTATTGGCTTGCATTCGTGGTGACCTCTGGGTCAAATATAGCAATCTGCTTGAGACAGCTTGGCTCAGTTTCAGAAAGTTACCAAGTAGAGGGCAAGAGATAATAGGCTGCAACCCAGTCTTCCTAGGATTATTTCATAATTGAACTCAGTGCTTTTCTTTTGACTTTGCCCTACATTTATATTATAAAGTCAATGAGAAAATCTGGGCTGACAAGTTTCCATTCAGCTCCACAACCCATTTTATCCAAAGCCTATAGGCAATTATTCTGTTATAGTTGCTCCCCACAATGCCAACACTGACCAGCACAATGACCCTGAAATTATATCATGGGATTCTAACTCCTTCTGAGTAGGAGGTGCTGTTATCCAAAGCACTTTACTGTGAATGTTAGTTCAGAGCTCATACACCTAAACAAAATGGTTCAATAGTTGAGATAGCTAACTTCAACTTGCCTAGATTGAACTTTGGGAAAGTGCATCCTCAGACCAATATCTTTCTATCCAATGATCATAATGGCTCAAAAACAATGTGTCAGCATTGGACACTTTCCCAGACTGTGCTACCAACAAGTGCTGAGACCCTTTACATAGCAACTTTCTAGGGATATCATGTCTCCATTCTACAGCTAACATCCTTTTTTATTTTTATAAGGTATGTGAAATTTTATGGAAAACAAAAGCATTAAATATTACCTGTGAATCATGTAATGACCTGCAGAAGAGTTTGCGCGCCCTACACATAAACACAGTCTCTGCCTTGGTATGTATGCATAATCCAGGATTCAACTTAGTGTGATTACTCGAGAAATGTAGCCTTTAAGAAATAGCTCAATAGAGTAATATCCATAGTAAGTGCTTAAAGGAAAGATGACTTTTCAAATTCAATTTGTATGTTAAAATTGTGCAATATAGCATGAATCACCAGACTATATGGGAGTGATTGATTATGGAGCCAGTGGTTCAGGATACAATAGGATGGTTATCACTCCTACTGTATACTCTTCATGAGCTCCAGCTCAATACTGAGTTTCCCCCCGGGTTCATTTGGTCATGCATTGTAAGTTTCTTACAGTAGGTGAACAGAAGAACTTCCATGGGAAATTCTGAACCTCAGAACGTATCCACGGGCAGGTCTTATAAAAATGTATTCTGCCATAAAGGTCCCCTCATCTGAAATAGCCAGCAGTATTTCACTATAAATATACATCAGAACTAGAATCAGGTTTAATATCATTGGCGTATGTCATAAAATTTGTTGACTTTGTGACAGCAGTACAATGCAATACATCAGAATAGACAAAAACATGAATTGCAGTAAGTTTATATATACACACACACGTAAGTAGTGCAGCAATGGAAATAAAAAAATAGCGAAGTAGTGTTCATGGATTCAGTAGCTCATTCAGAAATCAGATGTTCCTGAATCATTGAGTGTGGGCCTTCAGGCTTCTGTACCTCCTTCCTGATGGTAGCAATGAGAACAAGGTATGATCTGGGTCCTTAATGATGGATGCCACCTTTTTGAGGTATGGCTCCTTGAAGATGTCCTGGATACTATGAAGGCTAGTGCCCATGATGGAGCTGACTGAACGTACAACTGCTGAATTAGGTCATTTAACCCATCCACTCAACTCCACCATTCAATCAATCAAAAACATCAGGATTGATTGATTTCCATCTCTGGTTAAAATCACTTGATAACCTTGTATCCATAGCCCTCTATGGTAATGAATTCTACAAATACTCCTCGCTCCCCATCTTAGTTTTAAGGGAATGTCTCTTTATTCTGAGGCCCTTGGGTCCTAGACTCATCCTCTATATATCCAGTCCACCCAGATCTATCAGTATTCAAAGGGTTTCATTGAGATCACCCCATCCTTCCGATCTCCATCAAGTACAGGCCAAGAGCCATGAAATGTTTGTCTTCATTAACCCTCTCATTCCCAGGATTATTCTAATCAACCTTCTCTGGACCTTCTCCAGACCCAGCACACCTTTCCTAAGACATGGGGCCCAAAATTGCTCACAGTTTTCCAAACCTAGTCTGTCTAGCACCTTATAAGGCCTAAGCAGCACATCCTTGTTTTTGCATTCTATTCCTCTCAAAGTGAATGCTGAAATTGGGATTTGCCTTCCCTACTACCAGCTCAACTTGCAAGTTAACTTCTAGAGTATCCTGGACTTCTGATTTCTGAATTTTGTCCTGATTTAGAAAATAGTCTACATCTTTACTCCTTCTAATAAACTGCATGACCATGCACTTTCCTTCGCTGTATTCCATCTGCCTGTAACCCAACGTGTCCAAATTCTTCTGAAGACTCCATGCCTCCATTACACTACCTAGTCCTTCACCTATCTTTTTATCATCTGCAAACTTGGCCACAATGCTACCTGTCCCTCAATCCTTCATCAAGATTACCCAGAAAGTATACGTTTTTAATTATCTTACATTAAACATTTTTCAGGGATATAAGACTAGAACCTCAAAAAAGGTTAAAGGAGTAGGAGAAGAAATATCATAAATACACTTCCTGAAAAATACAAAATTATTTTTTTCTATTTTAAAATTGATTATATGGCTGGCCAGTGGTTTAATGGCATCTGCACCAGACCTTGAGGTGAGTGGCCCTGGGTTCGAATCCAGCCAGCTCCTTGCACACTTACCTTCCGTGCTGGGTTGAGCGTCGAGCTAGCCAGACAAAAATACTATAGAAACAGCAAGCTTGCTGCCCGATGCACCCAAGGTGCAGAGAGGAACAACAACAACAAAATTTATTATATTTTAGGAGGAATTTCAATTTACAAACAAAATTCTAGTTTATTCATGTCAGATGATCTATTAAGACACAGCTTTGGCTTTGTATGGCATTGAAACATTTTCTGGATCCCACACAATAAAGCACATCATTTTCACTGTATTCTTTCAATAAGGCTTATTCAGAAATAATTTAGAAGTTCATAAAACAATCTATTTTCCTTGTTTGCAGTAGAAATGCTGCAAAATAATGCAGTGGCTTTTTGATTTTCAAGTTAAAGTACACATGCACAAAAATTCCATATTACTATAGTGATGATGAATGCTAATAGTTCCACTGTCATTACAACGACAGGGTCTGGGCTTTCATGGTTGCAAGTGCTTTCCAGCCCCGTAATTATTCCATTGATGGATTAATAATGCAGATATCTTATGGTAACATGAATAATGGATAGGTGCATTGCAATCAATACAACAGATAGATGTAATGTAAACATTAAAAGTTATGGATTATTTCAATACAAACAGAACATATTGGGAATTTCTTTCATTTCTTTTCGTAGTATCCCATTGTCATATCATTTGCAACCTGGATATCCTGTCTGATCTTGCACTAGGCCTCCACCACTGAGCATAGCCAAAAATTCTACCTTCCCTGTGCAACCTGTAACCCAGAAGAGGGATTGTCTTGGGTGAATATTTGATTCTCAGCAAGTAAGAGCACTTGGAAGCTAACAGGTAGAATTTATACTCTGTGGCCACTTTATTAGATACATCTTGTACCTAGTAAAGTGGCCATTGAATGTATGTTCATGGTCTTCTGCTGCTGTAGCCCACCCAATTCAAGGTGCTATGTGACTTGCACTCAGAGATGCTCTTCTGCACACTACTGTTGTAATGTATGGTTATTTGAGCTACTGTCACCTTTGTGTCAACTTGAATCAATCTGGACATCTATCTAGAGTTTTTTTTGTTTTTGTTTTTTTGCACAATTCTCTGTAGATTCTAGAGATTGCTGTGCATGGAAATTACAGGAGATTTACAGTTTCTGAGATGCTCAAACCACCCGTCTGACACCAACAATCACTCCATGGTTAAAATCACTTCGATCACATTTCATCCCCATTCTGACCATTGGTATGAACAACAACTGAACCTCTTGTCAGCACCTGCATGCTTTAATGCATTGCGTTGCTGACACATGATCGGGCATTTCGGTATTTGCATAAATGAGCCGGTGTACAGGTGTACATAATAAAATGGCTTCTGAGTAACAGTAAGTCCTCACAAGACCTCGAAGGTCAGTAGCTAGCAGTTCATCAGTGATAGCAATTCAATTCTTTGCACGGATTCTAAAAGGGAAAATAGCTAGGGAGATGTTAGGATATTTGGAGAGAAGGTGTACCACTGTAACCCAGACAACAGAGGAGTGTGTTGTCAGGAATGTGATAGCCAGTGAAGAGGGTGACATTCATTCACATACTGTGCCTGAATGATTGGAGAGAATGAGTCTGTCAAGGCACTCCATAAAAACAGCAGCTAAAGCAGTAAGTCGTTCAATTTGTCATTTTTTTCGGTCTGTCCATTAAATGTAAAAAAGAATTCTGTCAAATTCAAATCCAACAAATGTGATGTATTTTTAATAATCTTCTGAGATCTGACTGATCACCAAATTATGGCTGCTGTCCGCCTGCACTCTGCAAATGAGAGAAAATATGGATTACTGTCTGGCATATAAAAGCTTACTTCTAATAAATTATTCCAATGCAAATACTTCCCAGTTTCAAAGGCTCCTACAGTAATTTAATTTAGACTGGCTGTTTTGGCCTGAAATCTTCCAAGGTGAATAGATTTGCTGAGATACAAATAGCTGATAGCCTTGCACCTGAGGGAGTTCTGCTGTCAGGTTTGGAGAACTCAGTTGCAACACTGAGTCTGTAAGTTATGGGTTCAACACTGACTCCAGACAAAATAATCTAGGTTGACCTTTCACTGTAGTAGTGAAAGAGTCTTATATTGTTAGCTGTGCCATCATTAATATAGGATTGGAAATAGAATTCCTGTTGATTCCCACTTAACAACATGAGCTACACTTCAAAATATACTCTGGTGGCTGTAAATTGCTTTGTAACATCCTGAGGCCATGAATGGCGCTATCAAATGCAAGTCTTCTTTTCTCGAGACTTTCTCAGGTCAACGTAAATATGTTAAACAGAAGAAGTTCTGCACAAGCTGGAAATCTAGAGCAACACACACAAAATGCAGGAGGAACCCAGCAAGTCAGGCAGAATCTATGAAGGGGAGTAAACATTTGTTGTTTCAAGCTGAGACCCTTCATTAGGACTAGAAAGGAAGGGGTCAGAAACCAGAATAAGAAGGTGGGGGAGTGAAAACGGAGTACGGCCTACAAACTGGCAGGTAGTAGGCCAAACTAGGTGAGGGGCAAGGTGTGTGGGTGGGGGAAGGGGGATGAAGATGGGAGGTGATAGGTGGAAGAGAAAAAGGCTGAAGCAGAAGGAATCTAATAGGAGAGGCCAGTGGACTATAGAAGAAAGGGAAAGAGGAAAGGAACCTACGGGAGGTGATGGACAGATGAAGAGAAGAGAAGGGGTGAGAGTGTAATCAGAATGGTGAAAGGAAAATGATAGAATGAGGAGGGTAGATATTAACAGAAGTTAGAGAAATTGACGTTTATGTCATCAGATTGGAGTCTACCCAGTCAAAATGTGAGGTGTTAATCCTCCAACCAGAATTTGACCTCATCATGGCAGTAGAAGAGGCCATGGATAGACAACCCAAGATTCAAGATTGTTTAATGTCATTTTGATTACACCAGTGTAAAGGCAAATGAAATAATTGTCAGAATGAGAATGGGAGGGAAAATTGAAATGGGTAGCCATGTATGTTTGGTTATATTATTGGTAGCCAAATATGGTACAGAAGAAGGAGCTCGTGCTTTCTCAGCGTATATGATAAATAAACCCTTCTCAGACTTCCAGCCAGGTACAGGTATCAATTCTAACTGACGTTTTGATAGCAAACTCTGCCATCTTCATCAGGGATGATGCCTGGGCATGTCTAATCCAGTGGTATTTATACCACCATTGTCCATCCCTCGTGATGGTTACTCCTCATCCAATCAGGTTTCCACTGTCCCACCTTGTTTGTAAACAATGGGGATATAAATACCACTGGACTAGACATGCCCAGGTGTTATCCCTGATGAAGATGGCAGAGTTTGTCATCAAAATGTTGCTTCAAATTGATACCTGTACCTGGCTAGAAGCCCTCGAAGAGTTTATTTGCAATATGGTACTATCTGTAGAAGAGATTAGCAGTCCTCTTGAGGGGGAATCTCAATGAAACTTATCGAATATTGAAAGGCCTAGAGAGTGGATGTGGAGAGGATAGTCGGGGAGTCTAGGATCTGAGGGCAAAACGTCAGTATTGGGGGATGTTCTTTTAGAAGAGAGATGAGGAGGAATTTCTTTAGTTAGAGGGTAGTGAATCTGTGTAATTCATTGTCACATACGGCTGAGGAGAGAATTGGGTATATTTAAAGTTGAGGTTGATAGGTTCTTGATTAGTCAAGTCGTCAAAGATTATGGGGAGAAGGCAGGAGAATGACATTGAGAGGGAAAATAAATCAGCCATGGTGGAATAGCAGTGCAAACTTGATGGATCAAATGACCTAATTCTGCTTCTATATCTTATGGTCTCTTCTTCCCACTGCTCTTATTTCAAAGACTGGATAGTAGAGACAGGAGGAGGAGGAAGCAATGAAGAGCTGTGGCAGAGGTTGGGGAGAGAGCATAATTATAAAGTTTTGCTTGTAAGGTGTGACAGAAATCTATTTTATGCAGGGAATATTAATGATCCAGAAATCACAGTCTGTAGGCAAAGCCTTGGTCACAAAGTTTCTTCATGAATATTTTCCTCCCACGGCGTGCTGTAACTTATTTTTAAAAGATGACTTCAGTGCAGAATCATCTACTTTGGAATATCCTTGGTATTTAGAAATCTAAAGGTTTTAACCTACAGTGTCATATAAACCCACATATACAACAAAGAGGTAGTGACATCTGATGAATCATCATCTCAATTCATTCAATTACTTTGGAAAGCTAGAAAAGATAAATTAGCAGATCATGAGCAACACACACAAAATGTTGGAGGAACTCAACCAGTCAGGCACCAGGTATGGAAATGAATAAACAGTTGCCGTTCGTAGGGACAGAATGGCTGACCATCTGGAGAAATATGTGACTAAAAATTCAGCCCACACAGAAGGACATCCCTTGAGAACAAAGGTAACGAGAAATTTCTTAAGCCAGAGGATGGTGAATCTATGCATTTCATTGCCACAGACAGCAGCAGAAGCCATGTCATTGGATATATTTAAAGTGGACGTTGATCGGTTCTTAAATAACCAGGGCATCAAGTGTTAGGGGGAGAAGGCAGGAGAAAGGGGTTGATAGGGATAATACATCAGCCATGATGGAATGGTGGAGCAAACTTGATGGGCCAAATGGCCTAATTCTGCTCCCATATCTTATGCTTTTATGGTCTTATAATACTATTTGTACAATGCACAAGATCCAGCATGCTGTACTGAGCCTATTAATTTCTTTTTATTGACCTGAGTTGAATAGATTTCAGAAGCAAGCTGCAGAGCAATATTATGTGAGGTTTCAACTTTTCTTTAGGATCACCTGACTGGGTAATAGCTTCTTCCCTCAGGCTGTGAGACGAAGGAATACCCTGCCACCACTGAAGCCTCATCACTAGGACAGTGAATGATTTGTTGTGTTGCAAACTATATGCATTTTGAATTATATTTTATTAACATATTTATAGTAATATTTTGTTTTATGTGCTGTGTATGATATATTTTGTGGGGCACAGTAGTCCAGAGGAACATTATTTCATTTGGTTGTATATATGTACGTACGGTCAGATGATAATAAATTTGAAATTGAGCTTAAGTATAATCAAAGCATTGAAGAATAGAGTAGGTAATTTTATGAAGAAGCAATAGGCATAATGAAGTATACTTTTTATTTCAAAGTCAAAAAATGACAGAAGCTGGAAAGCTAAAATAAAAACAGCAACATACAGAAAATTCTGGAGGAACTCAGCAGGTCAGGCAGCATCCATGGAAATGAACAAGCAGACGACATTTTGAGCTAAGACCTTGTTTCAGGAAAATGCAGTGCAGGTAGAATAAAAACAGGAACTACTGGAAACACTCAGCAGATCAGGCAGCAACTGTTAAAGAAAGGGGTATTTCAGGTCAAAGTTTCTAATTCTAATAGAGGGTCTTTAAACTAAAACATTAACTGTGTTTCAATTTCCACACAGATGTTGCCTGAACTGCTGATTGTTCTTCAGCATTTCTGCTTTTATAAGTGGTTTTCTTTTATTAATTTTTGGGGAAATGCTCATCACCAGTAGGGTCACCATTTGTTTTGCATTCTAAATTAAATTGGTAAATTGGTTTGTTATTGTATTATGTACTGAAGTATAGTATAATAATTGTCTTGCATATCATTGATACCGAATTTAGTTTAGTTTAATGTAGCACTGTTTCATTTATTGACTACAGGCCACAGAGCCGGTCTGTCACAATCAAAATTACACAAAATAGCAATAAAAAAGGAGTAACCAGAAACCAGAAACACATACATCATGAACTGCGGAGTCCAATCCATAAACCGCATCGATTATACTTTGCCCAAGATTCAAGACTCTGGTGGCATCAGGCAAGAGGGAGAGAGAAACCAGTGAAACGCAAGCACTTTCCACCGAGAGCAGCGAGCAAGAGTGAGAGAGAGAGACTGGTCACACGTAGGCACCATCCCCCAGCAGCAGTGAGCACGAGGGAGAGGGGGACCGGTCGAATGCAGGCAGATGGCGCTGAACACCTGCTCATCTTCTGCTCACGTCCTCGTAGATTTCAATCCTACTTGACACTTTAATCAGCAAGATCAGCAAGAAATGAAGTCGATCATGGTCTCCAGTCTTCTTGGCCTCCAGGCAGCGCAATCCACCCAAATTTTCACTGAACTTCCTCAGAGAAAGCAAATCACCAGATCACTTAATCCCCCTGAAAACACACCATCAAAGCGTAAATCACGGGTTCCAAGTGTAGTAGCAGAACCATAATTGGAAGAAGAAGTAAAAGAAGTAGTTTTGCGAACTGTCTGAAAAATGTGGTTTTGGTTGTATTGTTCACTGGCGCCATCTTCTTCAGAATGTCTGGGATGGGATGTTGCTTTGACAATACTGGCGGTGAGGAGTGTGGGCAGATTCCGTTGAGGGGAGGCTGGTTTCCATGATGTGTTGAATTGTGTCCACAACTCCCAGCAGTTACTTGTGGTCACAGGCCAAGCAGTTGCCCTACCAACCTGCACTTCGAAGGGTACTTCCTATGGTAGATCAATAAAAATTGGTGAGGGTCAAAGGAAACATGCCAAATTTCTTTAGCCTCCTGAGAAAGTAGGAGTGTTAGTGAACTTCCTTGGCTATGGTGTCAACATGATTGGACTCGGACAGACCACTGGAGATGTTCACTCCTCTGAACTTGAATTTCTCAACCCCTCAACCTCAGCACCTTTGATGAAAACAGGAGCTTGGGTCCCTTTCTGAAGTCAATGACCAGCTATTCTGATTTACTGACATTGAGGGAAATATTGTTGCCATGACATCATATCACTAGGCTGCCAATCTTCTTATACTCTGATTCATCATTATTTGAGATACAGCTACCATGGTGACGGAGCAGAATCTAGCCCCACAATCATGAGTGTATCATGAGAATATAATGGTCATCTTCAAATATAAAGGAACGTACACAATCAACAGCAGGACCCTTAATACTACTGATGTACAGAGGGACCTTAGATTCCAAGACCATAGATCCCTGAAAACGACTAGAGTTTGAAAGGGAGGTGAAGACTGTGTAATGTTGCCTGTATTAGTCTAGACAATGGCTTCAAGAGTCAGGAGCTTATACTGCAGCTCTGTAACACTCTTGTTAAGCCACATCTGGGGTATTGCATTCGGTTCTAGTTGCCCCATTACAGAAGGAAAGAAGAGGGCACGGAAGGGGTTTACTTCAATGCTACATCAATCAGAGGGCAGATGCTATGGGGAGAGTTTGGACAGACGTGTGTTGCTTTCTCTGAAAAGGTGAAAGCTGAGAGAAGACCTGATAAAAGTTTATAAGATTGTGAGAGGCATAGATAGATAATGGTATCATTTTCCCAGGATCAAAATGCTTAATAATAGACCCGGGTTCAATTCTGCCACTATCTGTAAGGAGTTTGTACACTCTCCCTTTGATGCAGGGGTTTCCTGCAGGTACTCCAATATCCTCCCACGTTCCAAAGGCGTATGGGTTAGGAGGTTAACTGGTCAAATGGGAGTAATTTGGTAGTGCTAGCTCTTTGGGCCAGAAAGGCCTCTTACAGTGCTGCATCCCTCTCAACTTAGATCCGGAGATGCCGACAAAACACATTTCCAAGTCAGCATTTGTTTCTCTGTCCTTCAAGCATGAGGAGGCTTACAGAGAAGTAAGATGACATTAGAGGCAGGCAACTGAAGCACGTTTTGTAAACGGGACATACTGCATCCACTGTGGGAATGAATTTTAGAGTGGTGGGTGCGGTGCTGATCAAGCAGGCTGCTTTATCCAAACAACATCAAGCTTCTTGACAGTTGTTGAAGATGTTACTCAAGTGGAGAATTTTCCATCACACCTCCCACTGAGGCTCATAATAAACTAGGCTCGTTAGCTATCTCTGGCTATCAGCTACATGACTCAGCAATGCATGGGTAATGATGAGACAGCCATCTTCAATAGTCAACACATGCGTAGGGTCGGTATAGTTCAATCTCAACCAAACAGGAAAGTTGGAATGTTCCACTGAGAGAATAAAAAAAATCGTGAACACTACCCCGTGAAAAAGTTATCGTTCGCCAGGAAATAATGGATCCTACACCAGCATAAAGTTAAAGTGGAAGTATATTTACAAATATTTCAACTTTAACAAACAGTTAACAGGAAAAAGGCCCACAGCAGTTAAAGCAGTCTAAATGTGCACATAAACGTTGGAGCTCATTGCTGGATGGCTGGGTGCTTCGTTTTAGATACTCACAGCTCTGAACTCACATTCTCCGCGAAAGACACCAATCACAGTCTGAACTTCCCTCAAAGACCATTATGAACAAACTGGCCAACTCGAAGCATGGGCACTTCCTCCTGGGAACCAATCGTCTGCACAAAGCACTTCTGGCAACAGTGCGTCTTCTTTGGGCAGGGTTCTGTGAGCGTCTTCACTTCTGCTCTTTGCCGCACCCCCTTCTTCTTCCAACACCTCCCAACAAAGACCCAAAACCAACCCACTGTCTCCTAGAAATCTGATACCACCAAGTTCTCTCGAATGTTCCGCTGCATCCCACTGGACAGAATGTTATCAAGCCAAACCCAATAAGCTGACCAAGTGACTTCTTATATCTTAGCAGAGACCATACTACTAGACTATGAAGCTTAATTAACAGAACGCACTGTGTTTTGCAAAAAAGCTGCAGAAAGTAAAATACCCAATAACAGAACAGTAGGAATACAGTTGACTGGAAAGAGACACTGGCGGGAAAGATGGCAGAGCAGCAGTGGCTGGAGTTTATGCAAGAAGTGAGGAAGGTGCAAGACAGGTATATTCCAAAAAAGAAGAAATTTTCGAATGAAAAATGGATGAAACCGTGTTTGACAAGAGAAGTCAAAGCCAAAGTTAAAGCAAAGGAGAGGGCATACAAGGAAGCAAAAATTAGTGGGAAGACAGAGGATTGGGAAGTTTTAAAACTTTACAAAAGGAAACTAAGAAAGTCCATTAAGAGGGAAAAGATTAACTATGAAAGGAAGCTAGCAAATAATATCAAAGAGGATACTAAAAGCTTTTTCAAGTATATAAAGAGTAAAAGACAGGTGAGAGTAGATATAGGACCGATAGAAAATGATGCTGGAGAAATTGTAATGGGAGATAAGGAGATGGCAGGGGAACTGAACGAGTATTTTGCATCAGTCTTCACTGAGGAAGACATCAGCAGTATACCGGACACTCAAGGGTGGCAGGGAAGAGAAATGTGCGCAGTCACAATTACGACAGAGAAAGTACTCAGGAAGCTGAATAGTCTAAAGGTAGATAAATCTCCCGGACCAGATGGAATGCACCTGCGTGTTCTGAAGGAAGTAGCTGTGGAGATTGCGGAGGCATTAGCGATGATCTTTCAAAAGTCGATAGATTCTGGCATGGTTCCGGAGGACTGGAAGATTGCAAATGTCACTCCGCTATTTAAGAAGGGGCAAGGAAGCAAAAAGGAAATTATAGACCTGTTAGCTTGACATCGGTGGTTGGGAAGTTGTTGGAGCCGATTGTCAAGGATGAGGTTACAGAATACCTGGAGGCATTTGACAAGGTAGGCAGAACTCAGCATGGATTCCTCAAAGGAAAATCCTGCCTGACAAACCTATTACAATTTTTTGAGGAAATTACTGGTAGACTAGACAAGGGAGATGCAGTGGATGTTGTATATTTGGATTTTCAGAAGGCCTTTAACAAGGTGCCACACATGAGGCTACTTAACAAGATAAGAGCCCATGGAATTACAAGAAAGTTACACATGTGGATAGAGCGTTGGCTGATTGGCAGGAAACAGAGAGTGGGAATAAAGGGATCCTATTTTGGTTGGCTGCCGGTTACCAGTGGTGTTCCACAGGGGTCCGTGTTGGGGCTGCTTCTTTTTATATTGTACATCAACGATTTGGATTTTGGAATAGATGGCTTTGTAGCTAATTTTGCTGACGATATGAAGGTAGGTGGAGGGGCCAGTAGCGCTGAGGAAACAGAGAGTCTGCAGAGAGACTTGGATAGATTGGAAGAATGGGCAAAGAAGTGGCAAATGAAGTACAGTGTTGGAAAGTGTATGGTTATGCACTTTGGTAGAAGAAATAAACGGGCAGATTATTATTTGAGGGGAAAGAATTCAAAGTTCTGAGATGCAACGGGACTTGGGAGTCCTCGTACAGGATACCCTTAAGGTTAACCTCCAGGTTGAGTTGGTAGTGAAGAAGGCGAATGCAATGTTGGCATTCATTTCTAGAGGAATAGGGTATAGGAGCAAAGATGTGATGTTGAGGCTCTATAAGGCGCTGGTGAGACCTCACTTGAAGTACTGTGGGCAGTTTTGGTCTCTTTATTTAAGAAAGGATGTGCTGACGTTGGAGAGGGTACAGAGAAGATTCACTAGGATGATTCCGGGAATGAGAGGGTTAACATATGTGGAACGTTTGTCTGCTCTTGGACTGTATTCCTTGGAGTTTAGAAGAATGAGGGGGGAACTCATAGAAACATTTCGAATGTTGAAAGGCATGGACAGAGTGGATGTGGCAAAGTTGTTTCCCATGATTGGGGAATCTAGTACGAGAGGGCATGACTTAAGGATTGAAGGGCGCCCATTCAGGACAGAAATGCGAAGAAATTTTTTTAGTCAGAGGGTGGTGAATCTATGGAATTTATTGTCACGGGCAGCAGTGGAGGCCAAGTCATTGGGTGTATTTAAGGCAGAGATTGATAGGTATCTGAGTAGCCAGGGCATCAAAGGTTATGGTGAGAAGGCGAGGGAATGGGACTAAATGGGAGAATGGATCAACTCATAATAAGATGGCGGAGCAGACTCAATGGGCCAAATGGCAGACTTCTGCTCCTTTGTCTTATGGTCTAATACAATAAAACATGTTCTTAACCAGAGCATTATATGTAGTTGCAGAACATGAATAACCACTGGGTTATCAGGTGAGCCTATTATCTAAGATATCCAGCATTTGACCTGCTCTTTTAGCCATACTATTGATGTGGTTGGGCAAGTTCAGGTTCTGGACAATGGTGACCTGCAGGATGTTGGTAGTAGAGGAACTCAGTGATAGTAATGCTGTTGAATATTAAAGAAAAGTGACCAGAATCTCTCTAGATGGACAATCCCTAAGCACATGTGTAATACCATTAATGTATCTGGAAACCTTAATAGATCCAACAGGTTTATCCAGCTTGCAGTAGAAAAAGTGTTATGCTACAGCAGAACACCTCAGTCTTTGTGACTAACAAAACCTGATCCTCCACACTTGTTCGCTGAACTGATTAGGATATTTGTTAAGTAACACACACACAAAATACTGAAGGAACTCAGCAGGTCAGGCAGCATCTATGGAAAAGGGTCAACAGTCAGTTTCAATCCAAGACCCTTCTTCAGGACTAAGAAGGAAGGTGGGGACGGTGGTGGGGGGGGGCGGGTGGGGGAAGGTGACTGAATGAAAATGCTGGGGGAGAGGAAAGAGGCTAGCTGGAAGGTATAGGTGAGAAAGTTCAAGGGCTGGAAAAGAAAGAATCCGATAGGAGAGGAGAGTGGACCGTAGGAGAAGGGGAACCAAGGGGAAGTAACAGCCAGGTGAGAAGAAGTGAAATGTCTGAGTGGGAAATGGAGTGGGAGGGAGCCTATTCACCAGGTGAAATCAATATTCATACCATCAAGTTGGAGGTTACCAAGATTGAGTGGCCTCATCATGGCACAAGAGGAGGCTGCGGATCGACATGACAGAATGTGTTAAGTAGCCACCAAACATAGATCCAGCCAAACAACTCCCCTATTATTTTCACTGCTTGTTACTGTTCTGTGCTGCCTGTTTCTGTGGGTGTACTTGAAAGAGTAGACCTTCAGATCAATCACCGATTTAACTACAGACACTTGTCTAATTGTAGGAAGATGTTCAAAGTTCAAAGTAAATTTATTATCAAAGTAAACATATATCGCAATCTAACACCATGAGATTCATTTTCGGGTCAGACATTCACAGAAAACCAAAGAAATACTGAAATAGAATCAATGAAAAAACTACACACAAAGACTGTCAAAGCTTTGTGCAAAAGAAGGCAAACTGTTCAAATAGATAGATAGACAGACAAACAAATAAGTAATATTGAGAACTTGAGTTGTAGAGTCACTGAGTCTGTATTGTCGGTTGTGGTATAAATTCAGATTATTAACAAGATGGGCCTTTCCTGTCTCAGGTACACAAGCACTTGCCAAATTGAAGTATACTACACCTAGTTCTGTTTTTTTTTTACTTAATTCCTGCTTAAGGGCCAGACAATGAAGAAAAATGAGGATTTTAGGCTGGATATGTGTGAGTCAGACATTTTAACAACACCGTAGCCAGTTTACAGAATAGTTGTGGGGGAACGACGGCTGTTCTACTGGCTTCCTGAGATTACATGTCTGCATGAGTTAGCTGAATCACTGAGTGTGTCAGTGTGTGAAAAAACGCTTGAAGTTTAACAAAGCAAGATTCCCTATTTTATTACAAAAACTACTGTTTATTGTAGAACAATTATCTCTTATTTATTACAATATTAATTATTACGGCTTCTATACTTTGCATTTAACACTACTGACTAGAGATGAAGTTCTAATTAATGAGCTAATTAGAGTGAGCCAATATAGAGAGCAAAGGAGTAAGTCACGCATAACGATTGTAGGTGAGTTTTTTATGTCGATGTAACTAATATGGCTGGTTGGACATTCTACAAATATTATTTATGTGGTTTTCCAGAAAGCCTTTGATTATAGTTCCATGTAAGGGACTGAATTAAAACTAATCTACTGTATATTGGCATTGTTAGAAAACTGTTTCTGAGGTAAATAGGGATAAAAAATACTCAGGTTGGAAGACTCAGACATTTGTACTGAGGTCTCAGCTTAACCCTATATAAATGCTTTAGGAAAAGGAACAGCGAACCGTCCATTCAAATTAAGTTTTAAGTGGAAAGATACACTTGTGGACAGTAGGCAAAATGTTGACAGAAATCCGAATAGGAATCGGTGAGATCATGCACTTTGGCTCTGAGAAACAAAAGTCTTTGTTCGATATTTGGCCCTGGTATAGGGATAGAAGCCAATGCAGGTTTATTTTTCTTAACTTTGATTTATCTGCAGCCTGGCAAAAGGCCCTTCCAGCCACCCAGTTACACCCAAGTGACCAATTGAACTACTTAACCCATACACCTTCGTAACATGGGAGAAAACTGCTGCACCCGGAAGAAATCCAGGGAGAACGTACAAGCTCCTTACGGACAGCAGCGGAATTGATCCCGGGATGGCGTGTTTCGCTAACCATGCTGCCCCAGAAGTTAACCCTGCCTCCGTTGACGTTAACAGAAAGAAATTTAGAGGCAAAACACAACGCCGTGAGCAGCAGACGAAATGCTGGAGGGGCCTAATGGGTTAGGCAGCATCTATGGAGGGAAGTGGGCAGTCAACTTTTCGGCTCGAGACCTTTCAACAGGACTGTTGAAGAGTCTCAACCCGAACCATCAGCTGTCCATTTTCCTCCACAGATGCCACCTGACCCACTAGGTTCCTCCAACATTTTGTGGTTTACTCCAGATTTTCAGCATCCCTGTTATTCCAGACAACCTCTATGATACTATTTAGCACTACCTCCAGGGACTGGATATTGAAGTCCAAATGGTGATCAGCTAGAAACTGTGAAAGAGTTGAGAGCTTTCATGGTGATGGTGAAGAAATCATTAAAACCTCATGGATAAGTGGAATAATCAGTTAAAAACTTCAAGGGTCCAAGCAGGCCCAGGTCTGAAGCCGGTCAGTAATGAAATTTCCTTTCTCTTTTGTTCGAGGCCACCGAAATAATGGCCAATATTGAACAGAGATTGCACTTGTCCATGATATTCTACTGCAGGAAGGCGTAGCTCAAGTAAGGAGTCCAATCCTGCAGACTACATATCCTATTGTCTTTAGAACTCAGGGTGAGCAAAGGGGTTATAGAGTCATGGAGTCATATAGCACGGAAACAGGCCATTCAGCCCAACTAGTCCATGCTAATCAAGATTCCCATTCAAACTAGTCCCATTTGGCCCATAACCTTTTACACCTTTTCTATTCATGTACTTCTCCAACTATTTTTTAAAGTTTATTATTGAACATTAGGGAGTTAGGTGAAAAGGTGAAGAGGGAAGTATCCTGTTCTGGTACAGTACAAAAGCGGAACTACCCAGTGGTCAAAAGTTTTAATCTCCATTCCTACTTCCATTCTGACATGATGGTCCATGGCCTCCTCTTGTGCCACGATGAGGCCGCCCTCAGGGTGCAGGAGCAACACCTTATATTCTGTCTGGGTAGCCTCCAACGTGATGGATATTGATTTCTCCTTCCAGTCTAA
This sequence comes from Mobula hypostoma, assembly GCF_963921235.1. Lineage (NCBI taxonomy): Eukaryota > Metazoa > Chordata > Chondrichthyes > Myliobatiformes > Myliobatidae > Mobula > Mobula hypostoma. The sequence goes on from NC_086120.1 coordinate 33,413,873, forward strand.
AAAAAAGCTTCCCTCCCCCTCCCATTTTTTCTATTCCCCATTCTGGCCTTTTACCTCTTCTCACCTCCCTTGGATCCCCTCCTCCTTCACTTTCTCCGAAGGTCCACTCTCCTCCCCTATCAGATTCCTTCCTCTCCAGCCCTTTACCTTTCCCACCCACCTGTCTTCACCTATCAAATTCGAGCCATCCTCCTTCCCATCACCCCACCTTTTGTACTCTGGCATCTTCCCCCTTCCTTTCCAGTCCTGAAGAAGAGACTTGGCCCGAAAAGTCAACTGTTCATTCATTTCTATTGATGCTCCCTGACCTGCTGAGTTCCTCCTGCTCTACTACCAGTGAATTAATCCACTAGAAACATAACACTGTATATTAGATCTCTGGAGTACACAACTTTGGACTCTAGGATGCTTCCTGTGTCCTGGAGAGAAGCTTAACTTCCACCTTTTAAACCAGAGCAACAGCTAATATCATTTCAATCCACCCAAGCCGTCTAATTAATAGACAGCACATTTCAGAAGTTGGTTACCCTGCTGTTCAAGAGGTGGCAGGTAGAGGCGGACAGGAAAGAGTAGATGAATAATTCAGGAGATTCCTGGGAGGATCTCACTGTCTAACCAGTATTCACATCAGAGTGCTGATGAGTGAAAATGCAGCCAAACAGAAGACCTCATCAAAGCTCAAAGTAAAATTTATTATCAGAGTACATACATGTCACCACATACAACCCTGAGATTCTTTTTACTGTGGGCATGTTTAGCAAATCTATAGAACAGTAACTGTAAACAGGATCAATGAAAAATAAACTGTGCAAGTGCAAATATAAATAAATAGCAATAAATACCAAGATCATGAAATAAAAAGATAAAGAGTCCTTAAAGTGAGACCGTTGGTTGTAGGAACAACAGACATAGAATGACTGTGGTTATCCCCTTTTGTGCAAGAGCCTGATGGTTGAGGGGTGGAAACTGTTCCTGAACCTGAGGCACCTGTACCCTCTACCTGATGGCAGCAGTGAGAAAACAGCATGGCCTGGGTGGTGAGGATCTTTGATTATCGATGCTGCTTTTCTACAGCAACGTTTCATGTAGATGTGCTCAATGGCTCGGAGGGTTTTACCCGTGGTGGACTGGGCCAAAACCACTACCTTTTGTAGGGTTTTCTGCTCAAAGGCATTGGTGTTCCAATACCAGGCCCTAATGCAGCCAGTCAGCATACTTTCCACCACACATCTACAGAGTTTTCCAAGATTTTTAATGACTTGCCGTATCTCCGCAGACTCCTGAGGAAATATAGGTACAGGTGTTGTTGTGCTTTCTTTGCAATTACATTTATATGATGGGTCCAGGACAGATCCTCTGAGATTGTGACACCCAGGAATTTAAAGTTACTGACACTCTCCACCTCTGATCCTCCGATGAGTGCTGGCACATGGGCCTCTGGTTTCCCACTCCTGAGGTCTACAGTCAAGTTCTATGGTCTTAATGACATTAAGTGAGAAGTTGTGTTATTGCACCACTCAGCCAAATTTTCAGTCTCCTTCCTGCATGCTGATTCATCGCCACCTTTGATACAGCCCAGTGGTTTCATCCGCAAACTTGCATATGGTGTTGGAACTGTACTTAGCCACACAGTCATAGGTGTAAAGCGAGTAGAGCAGGGGGCTAAACACACTTCCCTGTGGTGCTCCTGTGCTGATGGAGATTGAGGAGGGGATGTTTTTGCAAATCTGAACTGACTGGGGTCTGCAAGTGATGTAATCCAGGATCCAATCACCCAAGAGGGTATTGAGGCCAAGTTTTGAGGGGATGATGGTGTTAATCCCCTCACTATCACCATCGATGACTCAGTTTCACCTTTCTGGAGGAGGAAGATTGAGGGAGGAAAGTCAGTGAATATCTACAGAACATTTTGGAAGGGGATGGTGAATAGCCAGAAGTTGTCACAGTCGTGGACAAGCACAACACCAAACCAGGCCCTGTGACCTGACTGATCAATGACAAACAAGATTCCAGTCTAAGTTAGTCCCATTTGACCCATATGCTTTCCTATCCATGTATTTGATTGTGGCCCACATTGTCAACAATATAGGTCATAAAAGAGGTGAGGTGATACAGGTAGATTTTATAGAGTAAAAAAAGAGATTAGGAAAATGAACTTCAAAGGCAGTAATCTGGTCATTATCCCCACTGTGTTCAGTTCCAGTAAGAAGAGAAAGAGAAAACTGACAGACTGTGGGACTAGGTGAGAGTAAGAGTTCGGCACGGACTAGAAGGGCCGAGATGGCCTGTTTCCGTGCTGTAATTGTTATTTGGTTATATGGTTATAGAGAAAGGTTGGTTCAGACCATAGGACCTTAAGACATAAGAGCTGAATTAGGCCATTTGGCCCAACGAGTCTGCTCCACCATTCCATCATGGCTGATTTATTATCCCTCTCAACCCCAGTTTCCTGCCTTCTCTCTGTGACCTTGGACACCCTGACTAATCAATAATCTATCAACCTCTGCTTTAAATATACCCAGTGATATAGCCTCCACAGCTTTCCATGGCAATGAATTCCACGGATTCATTGCCCTCTGGCTGAAGAAGTTCCTCCTCATCTCCATTCTAAATGGACATGACCCTATTCTGAGGCTGTATCCGTCTGGTCCTAGACTCCCCCATCTATAGGAATCATCCTCTCTACATCAACTCAGTCTAGCCCTTTCAGTATTCAACAGGTTTCAGTGAGATCCCCCCTCATTCTCCAAAACTTCTGTGAGTACAGGCTCAGAGCCAAGAAACGCTTCTCATTCGTTAACCCTTTCATTCCTGGAATCATTCTCATGAACCTCCTCTTGACCCTCTCCAATGCCAGCACATCTTTTCTTAGATGAGGGGCCCAAAACTGCTCACAATACTTCAAGTGTAGCCTGACCAATACCTTATAAAGCTGCAGAATTGCATCCCTGCTCTTATATTCTATTCCTCTTGAAAAGAATGCTAACATTGCATTTTTCTTCCTTACTGCTGACTTAACCTGCAAGCTTACCTTTCAGGAATCCTGTATGAGGACTCCAAAGTCTGTTTACACCTCTGACATCTGAAATTTCTCCCCATTTAGAAAATAGTCAGCACTTTTATTCCTTCTGCCAAAATGCATGACCTTACACTTCCCTACACTAGATTCCATCTGCCTCTTTTTTGCCTGTTCTCCCAGTCTGCCAATGTCCTTCTCCCTACTCCCTGCTACTTCAACACTACCTGCCCCTCCACCTATCCTTGTATCATCCACAAACTTGGCCACATAGGATTAGAATGCTTGGGGCATTCGGTGTGGTTCTGCAGAAAATGTGTCTGCACACCAGCCTTGTCCATGTTCTGAAAAGCAGGAATGGAAGTGCTGGTGGGCTGAGTTCAATACCGTACAGCCCAGCCCTCATTGCACAGTGAAAAGCTCCATTCAGAACAGGATGGCACTTCAATTGTATCCTGGATAATGGACTACCTGACTGGCAGACCACAGTTTGTGTGGCTACAGAGCTGCGTGTCAGACATGGCTGTAAGCAGCACTGGGACCCCACAGGGGACTGTATTGACTCCCTTTCTGTTTACCCTGTATACCTCAGACTGTAGATACAACACTGAGTCATGTCATTTATAGAAATTCTCTGATGACTCAGCAATAGTTGGGTGTATAAAGTAAGGGCAGGAGGATGAATACAGGGCCCTGGTGGAGGACTTTGTCAAACGGTGCAAGCTGAATCATCTGCAGCTCAACATCAGTAAGACAAAGGAGGTGGTGATGGACTTTAGGAAGACTAAGCCTGCACTGCTCCCTGTTACTACTGATGGCGAGGACCAACAAGTACCTGGGGGCGCACCTGTATGACAGGTGAGTGGAGCACCAACACAGAGGCTGCATATACGAAGGGCCAGAGTTGCCTCTGCTTCCTGAGGAGACTGAGGTCTTTTGGAGTACGCAGGCCTCTCCTTTACATGTTCTACCAATCTGTTGTTGCCAGTACAATCTTTTATGCAGTGATCTGCTGGGGCAAACGCATCAACACGGAAGATGCCAACAGGCTCAATAAACTGATTAAAAAGGCTGGCTCTGTTATAGGAGTCAAACTGGACACACTAGAGCTGCGGTGAAACAAAGGACCCTACGGAAAATCCTGGCAATTCTGGACAATGTTTCTCACCCTCTGCATGCCACCTTGGCTGAACAGAGGAGCACTTTCAGTAATAGACAAAGTCAACTGTGCTGCTCCAAAGAGCACTATATGAGGTCATTCTTACCCTCAGCCATTAGGCTCTATAATGAGTCAACCTATAGCCTGGAAAGTGGTGACCCCCACTGTTAGACTGTTTGTGGTAACTTGTTTTATTCTTTCTACTCCTCTAATATTTATATCTATACACTTGTAATGCTACTGTGACACTGTAATTTCCTTTGGGATTGATAATATACCTATCTATCTACCTGGTTTCAAGATTAGAAGGTAGTCATTAAAAATCAAGACATGTAGAAAATTTGTCATGCACAGTGTAGTGAATATCTAATGATATAGCCTTCATAAATGCCTCAGATTGACAAAATCCAGACCATTAAAAGTGGAGATGGATACATCTTTGAAAGATTGGGGACAGGGACAATGGAGGAGCTGAGGCTTGGGATAGATCCACTACGATCACAATGAATGATAGGATAGGCTTGAGGAGCTGAATGGTCCGCTCATGCTCCTATTTTATCGTGTTCTTGAGAATAAGACAAAGATAAGAAACTAGCATGAAACACCAAAAGTTGAATTCAGTAGAAAGCCTACTGGAATATAAACGTTTTAAAGGTGGGGTAAAAAGAGAAATTAAGAAAGCAGAGAGAGAGAGGAAGAAACAATGACTGCAGAAGACCCAGTGGTGGGAAATGGAATTATGCTGGGAGAACTTTTTCTACTGGCACAGGCACGATAGGATGAATACCACCCTCTGTGTCATAAATCTTCTGTGAGTCTTATCATGCACAGATATAGTCTGGCAGGATATTTATTGCTCTGCCCTGCTGCCTAATATTCGACCACCACTCAGCATTTCCTTAATTTCTCCCTAGGAAGTCTGTGCCGGTGTGATAATCGTAAACACTTCCCGTTTCCTGGTACTGTCTCTCCTATATGGAAGATGAGTGTCAGGTTCACAGATTTATGGATTTCTTTGGTAAGGAGCTGTTTAATTCCTTCCAGTAACTGAGAGACAAGTTTGCATAAAACCAGGAAAGCTCCACTGAATAGCTGTAAATTTCATTTATGTTTCTGTAGCCTCAACTCCTCTCTAAAAGATAAAATGAGCTTGGGTCCTCCAGAGCAGTTCATGGACAGAAACCTCCCTCAGAGTAAGATAATTTAAGGAGTTTATAACCTGCTTTAAAAGTTCAGGGTAGCACACTTTACAGACTATTTGAAGAGACAGAAGTCAAAACATAATTGATTAATCGTAGAATGCAGTTGAATCCAAATAAGATGTGTTTACTGTCTCTTTTCCAGTTGAATGTTTTGTGGGCTAATTAGGTACATTTTGTCAAAGAATACAGTTTTTGAACTAAAATCACAAGATTTAATTCAAAGATCTGGAACTATATCGAAAGCATATACAAATCCACCTCCAAGAGGACCCCAAACTTGTCATTGGGTTTGGAGGCTTGTGTGCCTCAGTGACCGGGAGAGCTATGTTGCCTGGAGTCAGGACTTTATGCTTTGGCTCTTGGCAGGGTCACCCATGCAAACAGGTCAAAGGGTAGAGGACAGACGAAGAGTGGTCCACCGGTCCTCCAGGTTCAGGGGTTCAGCTCAGAGCTAACAACCCTGACTGGTAATTGTTGCAGAAACAGCAATGAAGAACCTTTCTACATCTGAGTGCGACGATATTCCTGAGTCTGCACTTGGGACGCGTGACTGACAGTAGTGAAAACAGAGAGGAAGCTACTGAAATGATGAAGGAAGCACTGACCATTGGTGCTAAATGCCAGTGGCAATTAACAGGCAGTACATATACAACTCCAATATGTTTTACTGAAACACATTAGGGTTGTATATTCTTTCAATATACTGTAGGTCTTGGTTTCTACTTTGTCTCCAATTTACCAGATGACAGCTGTACATATTACAAAATCTGTTGTATACTGTATTGTTCTCAAAGGTTAAATATAATATGGAACATGGGTGCAATTAGCAATAATTCCCAAACTAACATTGTCTAACCATACTTCATGAGATTTAGGTACTTCTTGAGTTTCATAGCAATGGGTGCATTTGCCTTAGAGATGCAATCCCTGTTTTCCCCAAAACTTTGTTTGAACAATTTTGCACTATGATTTTTGACACTTCTAACGATTCTAACTTTAGTTGCAAAATGTATTATTCAATACATTTGAAAACATCTCAAAACCATATACAAACAAAATATGACATATTAAAATTTTATGTTCACAGGGAGAATGTTGCAAATCCAAGAAAAATATGCGAAATCCTAAAAAGCCTACACTCAAGAAATTGAGGGATCTGCTACATAAATTGAAGCTACTCTGGCAACAATTAACAAAATCTTCAGGATGATAGAAAATCTTTTAACAATATTGCAGAACAGGACAAGTTTAAAAAAATGCTTTGAATGTCAACACTTCCCAAACCACCACCATCTCTCGTCAGGACAGATTTTTCCATGACTCACGGGAAGTTGAAACAGGGGCAACAGTTGCAAAAGTCTTTTTTAAAAGTGTCTTGTTAAAAGTCCAACCAACAACACATGGAAGGCAAAAGTCAAGAGCATTAAAACACCTGGATTTTATTTTTTGCCAGCTGGCAAATGTAACTGCATTACCACATTTCCTACTGGAAAATTAATAGGACCAAATTTATTGACTATTGACATTGTATAATCTTGCTACAGATTTAATATAAAAAACTTTTTTTACTTTTTATTCTCCTTGTTTCATTGGTCACGTTGGCTGGAGAGCGAGGTTATTGACATTGCGTATCTTCAGCACATTTACAAGACACCTGAACTTCCGCTGATGAAACACTCGATGCTAAGTTGGAGGAGACTCACTTCAAGTCCTACTCAGGTCTATGAATTTTGTCATTCATGACACTCATGACCAACTCTGAACCATACCCACGCAAACCATGGGGATGTGATGATGCCTATTTAAAATTTTCAGAGTCTGCCTATAGTCAAACCATGGAATACGTAAAAACCAATCTACAAACATGGCAGAGTACTTATGGCAATGCATCCCATAGGCCCGATGCAATTGTCTATCTCAACTACATAATTGTACAATTATACATACTTTGTCAAGGGCCTGATACCGTAATGGTTAATGTATTGAATGCACTGCCAGAGGTCTTGAAAGTTGATCCAAAGAAATGGTTTCAAGTTCCGTCATGCTTGGGAAATTTAAGTTCAAAGAATAAAATTAATTCAGAATTTTCCAATAAAGCATAAGGGTCACAGCCAGATTTTGCTCAAGAGCCCTTCCAGAACACTAAGTTCCCTCAGGGAAAACAACATGAAAAGCAAAAAGACCATGGAGGCTAAAAATCTGAAATAAAAACAGAAAATGCTGAGCAGAGCAAGACAGTTAACATTTCAGGTCAAAGACCTTTGCCAGACTGGGTAGGGAAGAAAAGCAGCTTGTTACGCTGCAGGGAACTTATGGAGTAGAGGAAAACTGAGGTGATCATGGAGATAATCTGAAAATCAATCACCCGATCTGTGTATGGTTTCTTCAGTGGAGAGGAGAGCACATTGTGACTATCGAATGTAGTACACTCAAAATATACGTAAACCACTGCCTGGTCTGGAAAGAATAATTGAGTCACTGGATGATAGGAAGTGAAAAGGCAAAAGGACAAAGGAAAATTTTGTAAGTTGTGTGTGTGGGCGGACAGGGGCTGTCATCAAGTCAAACAGCATAGAAACTCTTTGACCCAACTCATCTATGCCAACCCACGTTACAAACACGAGAAAATCTGCAGATGCTGGAAATCCAAAGTGACAAACACAAAATGCTGAAGGAACTCAGCAGGCCAGGCCTGGTGAGGAGTCTCAGCTTTCTCTTTTCCATAGATGCTGGCTGGCCTTTTGAGTTCCTCCAGCATTTTGTATGTGCTACATCTATCTATGTTAATCCTATTTTCCTGCATTTAACCATATTCCTCGATCAAGTCTGTATCCATGCAACTGTCCAAATGCTTTTTAAATATAATGACCGTACCTGCCGCCAGCACCTTGCCCCATACACCCACCACTCTTTATGAAGAAACTTGCCTCTCAGATCGCTGTTAAATATTTCTCCTCTTGCCCTAAACCCACATCCCCTCATTTTAGATTACAGATTACACTACCCTTAGAAAGACTGACTATTACCTTATCTACCCCCTCATAATTTTATAAACTTCTGTAAGATCACCCCTCAGCTTCCCTCATTCCAGTGAGAACTATCTCTGCCTATCCGATCTGTCCTTGTAAGTAAAGCCAGGCAACATCCTGGTGAATCTCCTCTCCTCTCTTTCTGTCACTACCACATCCTTACAACAGTGTGGTGATCAGAACCGCACAGAGTATTCCAGAGCAGCCTGATGAATGTCTCGTAGAGAGAGCGATTTAAAAGAACTTAGCTTTATATGTCACACCACGACATACAGTCAGACGTGCCATTTGCATCAATGGTCAACACGGTGGGAGAAGGTGCTTGGACACCCCTACAACTGTCGCCATGCTTCCAGCACCAACATAGCAAATCCACAACTTATTAGACCGTAGTGGATCTTCGGAATGTGAGAGGAAACCAGAGCACCAGGAGGAATCCCATGTGGGCACGGGGAAAATATGCAAATTCCCTACAGAAAGTGGCGGGAATTGAACCCCGATTGAGGGCACTGTAAAACATCACACCAATTCCTATGCTGTCCATACAGCTACAACTTAATGGCTCAAATCTCATACTCTATTCATCAAGGGAAGCGAGATAAGCACCTTCTTCACTACACCATCCACCTCTGTTGCCTTTTGCAAGATGCTATGATTTTGAACCCCAAAGTCCTTCTGTACATTAAAACTTCTTAAGTCCCTGCATTTACTGGCTAAACAACATCAGACAACCAAAATGCATTATACTTACCTGGATTAATTTCCGTCAGCCACAGCTCCACCCAACTTTCTCACTAAACTACATCCCTTTGTATTCTTGGACAACCATCCTCGCTATCTACAGCTTCATCAATCTTCATGTCCTCAAGCAACACACATAAAAGTTGCTGGTGAACGCAGCAGGCCAGGCGGCATCTACAGGAAGAGGTACAGTCAACGTTTTGGGCCAAGACCCTTCATCAGGACTAACTGAAAGAAGAGCTAGAAAGAGATTTGAAAGTGGGAGGGGGAGGGGGAGATCTGAAATGATAGGAGAAGACAGGAGGGGGAGGGATGGAACCAAGATCTGGACAGTTGATTGGCAAAAGGGATATGAGAGGATCATGGGACAGGAGGCCCAGGGAGAAAGAAAAGGGGGAAGGGGGGAAAACCCAGAGGATGGGCAAGGGGTATAGTGAGAGGGACAGAGGGAGAAAAAGGAGAGAGAGAAAAAGAATGTGTGTGTATATAAATAAATAAATAACGGATGGGGTACGAGGGGGAGGTGGTGCATTAGCGGAAGTTTGAGAAGTCAATGTTCATGCCATCAGGTTGGAGGCTACCCAGACGGAATACAAGGTGTTGTTCCTCCAACCTGAGTGTGGCTTCATCTCTACAGTAGAGGAGGCCGTGGATAGACATATCAGAATGGGAATGTGACGTGGAATTAAAATGTGTGGCCACTGGGAGACCCTGTTTTCTCTGGCAGACAGAGCATAGGTGCCTTGGAATTATCTCCCACACCATCATTGACTTTATCCGCTCAGGGGATCTCCCATCCACTGCTACCAACCTTATAGTTTCCACACCCCGCACTTCCCATTTCTACCTCCTACCCAAGATCCACAAACCTGCCTGTCCTGGCCGACCTATTGTCTCAGCTTGCTCCTGCCCCACCGAACTCGTTTCTGCATACCTCGACATGGTTTTATCCCCCTTGTTCAATCCCTTCCCACCTATGTTCGTGACGCTTCTCACACTCTGAGACTTTTCGATGATTTTAAGTTCCTTGGCCTCTACCGCTTTATTTTCACCATGGATGTCCAGTCCCTATATACTTCCATCCCCCATCAGGAAGGTCTCAAAGCTCTCCGCTTCTTTTTGGATTCCAGACCTAACCAGTTCCCCTCTACCACCACTCTGCTCCGTCTAGCATACATCAGATTCATGTCCTCAGAAAGTTTACTTATCAGACCACAAATTACCCAAATTATTTATATACAGTTATTTCCTGTCAGAAACATAGACATCTGCCACTACTCTCTGCTTCCTATCAGCAAGCCAGCTTTTGATCCAGTTTGCCAGAATACCTTGTATCCCATGTGCCATAACTCGCTGAGTTGGCTTGCTTCTTTTCAAATGCTCAATTCCCTTTGCTGACCAAGATTTCTCAAACTTGGTTCTTACTTTCAGAAGGTCAGGTGGCCCTGAACTCCTATTGTTTCACTTTTAAATGCCTCCCACTTACTGAATGCTGTTTACCCCTCTAGCATCTACAGTATATCCAATTTTCATTCAACAGCTCCTATCTTACATGACCGTAGTCATCCCTCCCTCAGCTTAAGACTTTAACTCAACGACCAGCCTCGTGAGAGTGGTGGGTGGGAACAGAAGAGTGTTTGAGGGAGTCATGAAGGAAGTGGTCCTTGGCAGATGCTGAAAATAATTTGTTGTCCTTACCTGGTCTGGCCAGCATGGAATTCCAAACCCTCAAATGTAGTTCACTCTTAATCCACAGTTAAGGGACAATTCAAGATATAGACCATAAATTCCGCCATTACTCCATTCCATAAATAAATCATTTTGTCACCTCCTCAAAAGAAAATTATTAATAGCATCTTTGCGTGTTCTGCTGCGCAACAAAGACGTGCCTATTTTACAATTTCTACTTGCGCTGGATGCATACACATTTCTCTCCTCAGCTTCAGTAAGTTAACAATGCACTGAGTGGGAGAAGGTCTTTATGTGACTGATCCCTTCTGTTTTGTTCCTATGGATACATATTTCCTAGATCCAAAGCCAGAGAGAAAAGGGATGTTTATAATTTCTATTGTCCTTGAACGCTTGAGTTCACTCAGGACTTTGGATTCAATTGTTTGCCCCTTGTGAGCAACCAATTTCGCAACTGTATGGAAATCAAATGAAAGTGATGTCAAAAAGCTTGTCGCCTGCTTCATCATTTCCTTGCTTGCGAGAGAGGTAGAAGCAGCAACAAAGTATAACAAAGTATTGCTTGGGCAACTACATCCACTCAGTGACCACTTTATTAGGTACACCTGTACACCCGCTCAATAATTCAAGCAATTAATCAGCCAATCATGTGGCAGCAACTCAATGCATAAAAGCATGTAGACATGGTCAAGAGGTTCATTTGTTGTTCAGACCAAACATTAGAATGGGGAAGAATTGTGATCAACAGTAAATGACTTTGACTGTGGGATGATTGTAGGTGCTAGACAGGGTAATTTGAATATCTCAGAAACTGCTAATCTCCTGAGATTTTCACGTAAACAGTTTGCAGAGAACAGTGCAAAAAACAAAAAAAAATCTGGTGAGTGCCAGTTCTGTGGGTGAAAATGCCTTGTTAATGAGAGAGGTCAGAGGGGGATGGCCAGGCTGGTTCAAACTGACAGAAAAGTGACAGTAACACTACTACATGTTACAACAGTGGTGTGCATAAGAGTATCTCTGAACCCACAACACTTTAAACCTTGAGGTGGATGGCCCACAGCAGAAGAACACGAACATTCAACCAGTGGTCATTTTATTAGGTATAGGAGGTGCCTGAGACAAGTACTTGTAGTCAATAGTGCATTAAAAGAGCATTCTTTTGCATCTCACTATGTCACATCAAATAGAAACTCTTTCCTTTGCAGTCAAATAGATATCAGACACAAATATGCCATTCTAAGTTCTTCAGTAGGATACACTCTGGTTTAAAAACACACCCCCATCGCACATTCAGAGCCACGGACACTTCTGTAAAACCTCACGGGAAATAAATGACAGTTCTGGGAAAAGAACCAAATCATAGATCCCCAAACAAACTTACTTATGCTATCACCCATGGCCTGGAAAGCAGTGAATCACAAGATGGCAGAAGAAGATTCAATGCCAACTTTCAAATGGATATGCAGTAAAACCTGTGTATACAGTGTCTATAAAAAGCATTTACTCCTTAGAAGTTTTCATGTTTTATTGTTTTACAACATTGAATCAAGTGGATTTAATTTGGCTTTTTGTTGACATTGATCAAGAAAAACACCATTTCATTTCAAAGTGAAAACACATCTCTACAAAGTGATCTAAATTATAAAACACAAAATAATTGATTGTATAAGTATTCAGCCCCTTCAAGTCAGTATTTAGTAGGTGCACTTTTGGTAGCCCTACAGCCTTCAGTCTGTGTGGATAGGTCTTTATTATCTTTGCACATCTGGACACTGCAATTTTCCCCCATTCTTCTTTACAAAACTGCTCAAGCTCTGTCAGACTGCATGAGGATCATGAGTGAACAGCCCTTTTCAAGTCCATCCACAAATTCTCAATTGGATTGAGGTCTGGACTCTGACTTGGCCATTCCAGGACATTAACTTTGTCATTTTTAAGCCATTCCTGCATAGCTTTGGCTTTATGCTTGGGGTTATTGTCTTGCTGGAAAATAAATCTTCTCCCTAATTGCAGTTCCCTTGCAGGAAAACAAATCTTCTCCCTAATTGCAGTTCCCTTGCAGACTGTATCAGGTTTTCCTCCAGGATTTTCCTGTATTTTGCTGCACCCATTTTACCTCTACCTTCCCAAGCCTTCCAGGGCCAGCTGCTGTGAAGCATCCCCACAACATGAAGCAGCCACCACCATGCCTCACTGTAGTTATGGTGTGTCTTTAATAATGTGCAGTGTTTGGCATACACCACACATAGCATTTAGTCTAATGACCAAAAAGCTCAATTTTGGTTTCCTCAGACCATAGAACCTTCTTACAGATGACTTCAGTCTCCCACATGCCTTCAATGCAAATTCTAGCTGAGATTTCATGTGAATTTTTTTTCAACAGTGACTTTCTCTTTGCCACTCTCCCAGAAAGCTGCAACTGGTAAAGTACCTGGGCAACAGTTATTGTAGTCTCTCCCATCTCAGCCACTGAAGCTGCCCTCACTAGTTCCTTCTTGCATGGCCACTCAGTTTTAGAGGACACACTGCTCTAGGCAGATTTACAGCTGTGCCATATTCTTGCAATTTCTTGATGATTGATTTAACTGTACTCCAGGGGATATTCAGTGACTTGGAAATTGTCTTCTATCCATCTCCTAACATATGCTTTTCAACAACCTTTTTGCTGAGTTGCTTGGAGTGTTCTTTTGTCTTCATGGTGTAGTTTTGCCAGGATACTGACTCACCAGCAGTTGGACCTTCCACTTAAAGTGTATTTTTACTACTATCAATTGAAACACCTTGACTACACACAGTGATCTCCATTGAACTAATTATGTGACTTCTAAAACCAAATGGCTGCACCAGTGATGATTTGCTGTGTCATATTAAAGGGGGTGAATACCTATGCAATCAATTGTCTTGTGTTTTATATTTGTAATTAATTTAGGTCACTTTGTAGTGATCTGTTTTTACTTTGACATGAAAGAGTCTTTTTCTGCTGATCAGTACAAAAAAAGCTGAATTAAATCCACTGTGATTAAATGTTGTAAAACAATAAAACATGAAAACTTCCAAGGGGGGGGTGGTAAAGAGGGGTAAATACTTTTTATAGGCAATGTAAGTTGCAGTTTTCCTGTAAGTCAGTCACCTTTTCTTGGGCACTTCAAATTTTGCAAGATGCCTTTCCGGCAAAATTCAAAACATATTGATTAATTTTCTTGATTATTCATTATCTATCAATATTAGCCGCAAAATTCTCAGCAACTTTTCAAAGTCAAAGTCAAAGTACATTGATTATTAAAGTATGTACGTGTTACCATATAGTACCTTGAAATTCATTTCTTGCAGGTTTACAGGAGAAGTGAGAAATACAACAGAATTTATGAAAAACTACATAAAGACTGACAAACAGATGCGCAATATAAGACAAATTGTTCACTTCGCGATAGACTGGCGTCCTATCCGGGGGGGGGGGGGAGGAGTCTCATACTCTCAGTCGCTTCTCGCCTCGGAAACCGGCATAACCACCGGCCTGATGGGCCACAAGGCTCGTGAAAGACTTTAATCTTTAATAAAAGTTGGTTTAAAGTCAACAAAGCATCTGCAACAATTGTTGAAGGAAGTTCCATAATAACTGTTTAAAAATGTTAGACAGATTTGCTCACAATAAGTCAAGCAAGTTTTAGATGTTGATCCTAATAGCCCACGCAGTCAAGAGTAGTAGTTAGGAGATTGCTTAAGAGGCTAAGGGGATTTGACTTGTCACCAACCACTAACAAACTTCTACTGCCGTACCGTTGAAAGTATCCTGACTGGTTGCATCACAGTCTGCTACGGCAAATCAAATGCACAGGAATGTAAGAAGCCCCAGAGAATAGAGGACACAGCCCAATACATCATGGGCACATTAGTTGCAGCCATTCATAGAATCTATATGATGCACTGTTTCAAGGATTCAGCATCTATCATTAATGTTCTCCACAACCCAGGCTCTGCCATCTTCTTGCAGCTACCATCAGGCAGGAGGTACAGAAGCCTGAAGTCCCACACCACCAGGATCAGCTACTTCCTTTCAACCATTTGGTCTTACACAACCCTATTCACTACCCCAGTACAGCAACACCATAACCACTTTGGTCACTTTGCACCAATACGATTCTGTCATTTTCTTTTTTGTTTGAATTGTATTCTTTCTTCAATGGTTCAATGGTTCAAGTTAATATCAGACATTGTATGCAGTATACAACCTGAAATCCTTACTCTTCGCTGACATCCATGAAACAGAGAGAAAAAAGCCCAAAGAATGAATGTCAGAAAAACATTTGAACCAGGTCCCCCCAACGCAGCAGTAGCAGCAAAAAGCATCAACCCTCCCCCACTTCCCACTTACTCTGGCAAAAGCATCAGCCACCCCCACCCCCCACCACCACCCACCGTGCAGTAGTAAGCCCCCAGAGACTTTGATTTAGAGTCCATCAAAAACTACTGTCCATCCCAACACTTTAACATCTCAACAGGCCCTCACTCTCACTAACCGGGGAGATCGCTCCTGCCACAGTGAGAAGGGAAGCCAACAGCTCATTGCTTCGATGTTACAATCTACAGCATTGCTTATTACCTGCAAATAATTTTTTATCTATGTTTTTATTGTGAATGCTGCTGTTATGATGCTGCTGCAAGTAAGCTTTTCATTCCACGTGTGCCTACAGGTGCCTGTGTACGTGACAATAAACTTGAATTTGAGCTTGACTTGAGTTCCAAACTTATAAAGGCAAAGTAAATTGATTATTAAAGTATGTACACGTTACCATATCGTACCTCAAAATTCATTTCTTGCAGGTTTACAGGACAATTGAGAAATACAACTGAATTTATGAAAAACTGCATAAAGACTGACAAACAGATGTGCAATATAAGACAAATTGCACTACTTTGATTGTGCAAATGGGAAACAGGCAGAAAAAATGGAATTAGATTTATTGTAACAATGTTGGTACCTGCGCTGTAGAGACTTGATGAACATAAGCACTTAAGAAATAGGAGCAGGAGTAGGCCATCTGGCCCATCGAGCCTGTTCCGCCATTCGATAAGATCACGGCGGATCTGGCCATGGACTCATCTCCACCTACCTGCTTTTTCCCCATAACCCTTAATTCTCCTACTATGCAAAAATCTATCCAACCTTGTCTTAAACGTATTTACTGAGGTAGCCTCCACTGCTTCATTGGGCAGAGAATTCCACAGATTCACCACTCTCTGGGAGAAGCAGTTCCTCCTTACCTCCATCCTAAATCTACTCCCCCTGAATCTTCTAGTCTCACCTATCAGTGGAAACAACTTTCCTGCCTCTACCTTATCTATCCCTTTCATAATTTTATATCTTTCTATAAGATCTCCTCTCATTCTTCTGAATTCCAGCAAGTATAGTCCCAGACGACTCAATCTCTCCTCATAGAGCAGCCCCTTCATCTCTGGAATCAACCTGGTGAACCGCCTCCAAATCCAGTATATCATTCCTCAAGTAAGAAGACCGGAACTGCACGCAGTACTCCAGGTGCAACCTCACCAGTACCCTGCACAGTTACAGCATAACCTCCCTGCTCTTAAATTCAATCCCTCTAACAATGAAGGCCAATATCCCAATTGCCTTCTTATTAGCCTGCTGCACCCGCAAACCAGCCTTTTATGATTCATGCACAACCACCCCTGAGTCTCTCTGCACAGCAGCATGCTACAACTTTTTAACATTTAAATAATAATCAGCTTTTCTATTTTTCCTTTAATTATTATTATTTAACTATAAATTAAAATAAAGTAATAAGGTAAAAGTCCTAAAGTAATTAAGAATGCTCTGAGTCCACTCAAGACTGAAGATGGCCTGTCCTGGGGTTGGAGGACTAGGTATTATGGTTAAATTAATTATTTTAACAAGTTATTATCATTTACAGGAGTTTGATGACGTTTCCAAAATGGCTGCTGATGCTTAGGGAACCTTGTGGGAACATCATGCAAACATCCTGTAATAGGAGTGCTTCCCATAACAGTATTGCTGTCTTATTCACCATGAGTTCAGCAAGTCACTTTTGTACAGATGCCAACATTGTTACAATAGATATGGCCCGCTTCCAAAGCAAAAAGCCGTCAGATGTCTGAAGCTACCTTATCTATCCCTTTCAGTGGGGTTTGGAAGAATGTTGCGCAGAAGTGGGGGAGGGGTGGTTACTGTTAAGACTTAGGAGCAAGATCCCAAATAGCTGAGTTAGGCTGATTGGGAACAAAACTATCCTACATTTCCGTTTAGTATATGTAAATGATTTGCACTCAGATTCATCACATGTACGTCAAAACATACTGCGAAATGCCTGTTTGCGTTAACAACCAACACAATCTAACTATGTAATGGGGGCTGCCCGCAAGTGACGCCGCACATTCTGGCACCCGTGTAGCATGTCCACAATGTTTGGCAGAACAATACAGAGTACAACAAGCAATAGCAAAACAAGCCCCATTCCTCTCAAACACACATACATAGTCCCCCAACCCCAGGACAGGCTGCCTTCAGCCTCCAGTAGACTTAATGCACTCTTAATTACTTTGGAACTTCTACCTTATTACTTTTGACGACAGGTTTGCCGTAACAACAAAATGCGATACCTGGGAAAATACAGAATAGGGAAAAAAAGCCTAATAAACTGGTTGGAGTCTTAGAACATATCTTTTGACCCAAGTGGTCAATGCCAACCAAGATGCTCCATCTAATCTCGTCCCATTTGCCCACATTTGGCACATAATCTTCTAAACCTCTCCTATTCATGTACCTGTCCAACTGTCTTTTAAATAATGTTAGTGTACCTGCCTCAGCCACTTCCTCATTTCACATAGGTGCAACCCATGGTGTCCCACCTTATACCTACACCCTCTGGTTCTTGATTCCACAACACTGAACAAAGAGACTGGATGTATTTCCTTATATATGGCTCTCATGATTTTATACACCTCTATAAGATCTCCACTTAGTCTCCTATCCTCCAAGGTCTGTTCAACCTCTCTATACCTCAGTCTCTCCGGTCCTGCCAACATCCTTGTAAATCTTTCCAGCCCGTATTCTCACTTATTAGCATCTGAGTGGATATTTCATGTTCTTTATTTCTATAAATTATGCTACAGCTGACACAAATCTACATCTAGAGAACCACAAACTCCTCTGGGAACAAAATCTTAATACTGGAATTCACCTTTAGGGACCATAAAACCATAACACATAGGAGCAGAATTAGGCCATTCAGCTCAACGAGTTTGCTCGGCCATTCTATCATAGATGATTTATTATCCCCTGAACCTCATTCTCCATATCTTCTCCCCCTAGTTTTTGACACCCTTACAAATCAAGAACCTATCAAACTCCACTTTAAATATACCAATGGCCTCCACAGCTGTCTGCGGGAATGAATTCCACAGATTCACCACTCTCCGTCTAAAGAGATTCCTCTTCATCTCCGTTCTAAAGGGACAGAGTACATTACAGAGTAGATATGCATAACATGATTAATGCTACAAAAAGGGAGTGCATTTCTTAGCATCTGTTCTTCGAGTATATGTTATTTATTACAACTTTTGGGTCTATCTATACAGCACTTGTTTAGACACAAATTTGAAAAGGACTGTTTCTGGCAGTGCAATCGACCAAGTTTGTATTCTCGAGTTCTAAAATGGTGTTTGAATTCACAACCTGCTGACTCAGAGGAGAAACACTGCTATCAGCGGGAGAAGTACATGAAGTTCTATGTTCATTAATTTGTATATATCTCCAATTGCAGAGACCAACAGATATTAGCGCCCAAATCTAATGGCTCACCCAAGAGTACCCTTTACCAAACTGCAGTTTTCAAGGGTCCTCATGCAGCTACATTACGGTAACTTGCTCAAGGTAAGAGAGAGGATGGATTGGTCCGCATGTTAAAAATTTGTGCAGCACCGTGGGATCCAGGGCCCGCTGGCCAATAGGATATAAAATTGGTTTGATGAGGAGAGATCAGAGGATTGTGGAGGAGAGTTGCTTTCAATTAAAGATCTGGATGAGAAAGTAGTTTGTAGTTCTCTAGGCAGCACTATAGCGTTGAGGCTCACACAATGTTTTACAGTACTAGCAACCTGGGTTCAATTCCCACCACTGCCTATAAAGAGCTTGTGCATTCTCCCTGCAACAGTGTGGATTTTCTCCGGGTGCTCCAGTTTCCTTCCACAGTCTGAAGACCTACTGGTTAGTAGGTTAATTGGTCATTGCAAATTGTTCCATGATTAGGCTGTGGTTAAATCGGTGGTCACTGGGAGGCGCTTCTCGGAGGGCCAGAGGGGCCTATTCTGTGCTGTAATTCAATCGATCAACCAATCAATAAGTAAGTCAGTAATTAGATAGATAGATAGATAAATAAAAGAGAGTAAGAAAGAACGTAGATGCCATGGCTAGTAAGGTTGTGGTAGATTCAAGATTGTTTATTGCCATTTTTCAGTACACAGTGTAAAGGAAAGTGAAATGATTGTTACTCTGGATCCGATGCAGCATATTAAAACTGCACAAGATTAACTTATACCCATAGACTGTACATAAAGTGATGGAAAGTACATAAAATGGCGAAAAGTACATAAAGTATCAGTACATAACGTTACCGACAGGAAGTGATAAAGTGGTGGTGGGTGGGTTAGTGCATGGAACTGTTAATCAGCCTGACAGCTTGTGGGAAGTAACTGTTTTTAAGTCCGGTGGTCCTTGATAGATACCAAACTTAGTGGAATAGCAAACAGCGAAGAAGGTTATCTAAGGTTACCATGGCATCTTGATCAATTGGACCAATAAGCTGTGGAATAGCAGCTAGAGTTTAATTCAGATAAATCTGGGGTGTTGCATTTTGTGAGACTAACCACACAGTAAATGGATGGGACCGGGGAAGTGTTGTGTGACAAAGAAACCTAAGGTGCAGGTACGTCGTTCCTACATAGCAATGCAGGTGGACAGGGAGGAGAAGACATTTCGCACATATTCCTTCACCAATCAGGGCACTGAATATGCGAGATAGGATGGCAAGTTAAAGTTGGTAACATCATTTTTAGTCTACAGAATAAAGATCAGGTTGCCTTCCTGAAACAATGTCATCAAACTGGTGTGGATGCAAAAACAAAATTACAAGGACATTACCAATCAGATCTTGGGAGCTTGGGTTATTAGGAGGGGCTGGATTGGCTAGAACATTTTCCCTCAGCACAGAAGACTGGGGTGTTGTGGGGGAGGGGGTGTTGTTGTGGTGTTGGGGGGAAGGGGGGTGATCTTACGGAATTTATAAAATATTTATAAAATCATGAGAGGCGTAGATAAGGTGAAAAGCTAAATCCTTTTTTCCATGGTAAGGGAGTTCAAATCTAGAGGATATAGGCCTAATGCTCACTAGATGCAAGGTGTTCCCCTGCACAAACTTCTGTCACCTGCCCTGTCTCATTCCCTAACAGAAGATCAAGTATCGTACACTTTCTCATTGGAACTACTATGTACTGATTAAGAAAACGTTCCTGAACACATTTGACAAACTCTATCTCATCTAGTCCTTTTACAGTATGGGAGTCCCTGTCAATAAGTGGAAAGTTAAAATCATGTATTATCACAACCTTATGCCTCTTGCAACAGTCTGCAATCGCTCTGCAAATTTGTTCCTCTAATACCTACGGACTTTTGGCTGGTCGAGAATATAGCCCCATTAACGTGCTATTAGCTTTCTTATTCCTCCATTCCACCCATAATGCTTCACTAGACGAGTTGTCCAGTCTGTCCTGACAGCACGGATGTGACATTTTCTCTGACTAGTAATGCCACTCCTCCCCCTTTAATCCCTCCCGATCTATCATATCCTAAACTTCGGAATACTGAGCTGCCATTTCTGCCCCTCCTGCAACCAAGTCTCATTAATGGCTGCAATATCATAATTCCATATGTTGATCCATGCCCTAAGCTCACCTTCCTTTCCTACAGAAGGTCTTGCATTGAAATATATGCAGCTCAGGACATTAATTGCACAATGCTCAACCTTTTGATTTCTGACTTTGTCTGAGGTCTCAACAGCATCTGTCTCCACAATCTCTCCACTTTCTGGCACTCTGGCTCCCATCCCCCTGCAACTCTAGCTTAAACACCACCACCACCACCCCCTGCCCAGGGCAGCACTAGCAAACCTTCCCACAAAGAAATTAGTACCCTTCCAGTTTAGGTGCAAATCGTCCCTTCTGTACAGTTCCCACATTCCCTGGAACAGATCCCCAATGGTCCAAATGTCTCACTCCCTCCCTTCTACACCAACTCTTTAGCCATGTGTTAAACTGTATGGTTTTCCCATTTCTGGCCTCACTAGCATGTGACATGGGTAGCAATCTTGAGATCACATCCCTGGAGGTCCTGCCCTAACTCCCTGAACTCACTTTGTAGAACTTCATCACTCTTCCCACCTATGTCTTTGGTGCCGATATGGATCATGACCTCCGGCTGCTCACCCACCCACCTAAGAATGCTGAGGACTCAGCCTGAGATGTCTCAGACCCTAGCCCCATGGGAGGCAACATACTATTTGGGAATCTCATTCTCATCCGCAGAACCTCCTTTCCATTCCCCCAGCTAACAAAATTCCTTTCACCGCAGCTCACCTCTTCTCATCCCTTCCCTTCTGAGTCACAGAACCAGACTCAAGGACTTGATCAGCTAGGTCAACTCCTCAACAGTTTCCAGAGTGGTATACCTATTGCTGAGGGGTATGGCTGCTAGCGTACTCTGCACTGGCTCTTTAACCTCTTTCCCCTGCCTGACTGTCACTCACCCTTTTGTCTTGCACCTTGGGTGTAACTACCTCTCTATATGTCCTATCTGTCACCCCCTCAGTCTCCCAAATGATCCCGAGTTCATCAGGTTCCAGGTGCAATGCAGAGTGTTAAAAGCTGCAGCTGGATGCGCTTCTCACGGGTGCAGTTGCCAGGGACATTGGCGCTCTCCCAGCGTTCCTACATCCCGCAAAAGGAGCATTCAACTATCCTGCCTGACATCCCTACTGTTCTAACTGTGGAAATATAAAGAAGGAAACAATAAATAAACAGGGAAAAATTCTACCTACAGCTTTTCGCCTTCTCTCACTCAAGCCTCTTCTCGCTGAAGCCTCAAAGAGCTAAAGCTTTAAAATACCCTTTCTAACACTGTTCACTCCAACCATTGCTGCTCCACCTGCCCCTGCCTTATTTTAATTTGTTCTTGCCAATCAATTCTAATCACTGATTGGCCACTGCTCAAAACACCAAACCACCACAAATCGATGCCTTATGTACCCAATCGGCGAACATGAGTGAGCTACGTTTTCTCATGCTTCAGATCGCCAACTGCCCGCTGTTCAAACTATATTTTATCTTCATTTTCTTCAGTTGTTTTGATATTGCAAAGTATGATGAAAAGTTTCACTTATATGACGCTATTTAAGTCAGCCAAGGCAAGTGAAAGATTTCAAAAGACAATCTGCCAATATGCTTATCAAAAGAGGAAAGTAAGAATCAGATGGTATAAAAATCCATTGCTTGTCATAGTTTGGTATTTCATGGCACCTTGCAATTAATTTCACTTGTCAGATTGCTGGGTGTGCGAACTGATAATGTCGCAGTGAGAACAACAGGAGGTGTGTTACCTGTGTGAGCAGGATGAGTTGTCCTTCTCCTTAACCAATCGGTGTGCAGGATTGGGATGTGAATGGGAATTAAATGTAAACTGGAAAGTGAGTTCATTGCCAAATTGGGTTTTGAAGATGAAGGTAAAAAGAGAGAAAGAAAGAGGCAAAGGAATTATTTTTAAGAACTTCACAATTTTATATTGATTGAAATCTCCAGCTATAGCCAAATCTGAAAGAGCCAAGATCTCCACTCGCACCCTGAGAGGTTGTTTGGTGGTAACTGATACTGATCATCCAGGTAAAAAATGGAGATGAGAAGACTTCAGCTAGTACACACCAAGCAAATATTGCACACACCGTTCATGCACTTCAGTGCTGAGGCTGGCAATGGGATACAGTTTTTGCAAGATTAACAACTTGGAGCAACTTGGAGAACAATTCACATTCCATAAATCTTCACATTACATCTTCAGCAAAAGCTGGCCCAACTGCAGTATAGATTGAGACTGAGTGAAGACCTTCAGCAAAAAGTGGAGTCTGTGCTCTGCTGAGTGAAGAAGAAATTGTTGGAAGGAAAGGAGAACTATGATGCAAATGATGATCTATTCACTGAAGACAATGTGATTGGTTGTCCATCATATGTGAATGAGGACAGTTTTTGAAAGCAGTGTGGGAGTTACAGTGAAAAAGCTGTTGAACTGGGGCAGATTCGTCCACTCTCTCGACCTCGGAAGTCCAGGTCCGGTGGTACGAGTAGCCATCGCATTCCCTGGTTGCAGTGGATAACCATGACTTCTGTGCCTCGTCATGCCCTTTGCTTCCCATGAGTTTTTGCAGCACCAACCTCCTAGTCATTGGATGTCACTGTTGATCTGCTGGAGCTGACTTCACCTGCTCAGACAGAAGTATCCCTGTCCCTCCAAGATATGAGGCCTACCGGCTACCCGCATCTGGTTTATTCCACCTGTTGAAGCGGTGCACTAGGCTGTGGCCACAGCTGCATGCTAACAGCTACTTGGATCCATAGGTAGGAGCTGAGAGTCCAGTGGGGAACAAAAGTGAGTGAGCTGCCCCGGAATAGACACAGCAAGCTCCTTCACCAGAAGTGGTACCACTCCCTGGACATCCTATTAAGGACCATGTAGTTACTCCCACAATGGAAACCTCCAGTAATCCCACTTATTCCAGATAGACTTAGCACAGAGCTTCAGGAAGACAGAAGGAGCTTTACTGTGGATTCACATCATATTGACCGGGAGTACCTGATGACCCAACTGAACAGAAGTCCATTTCCATTTCCAGTATCAGCATCCTTCACCGAGATAAACTGCAGTGAATTTACAAAATGAAAATTCAACCCGATATGTCTCACATCCTTCTTCAATCACTCTCTACACCAGCTGTGAAGCACTCTCTTCTCAAAGGCAGAAGTTTCTGCATTCAATTTCCACTCCTGCTAAAGCTCCACTTCAGGACTGAGGGAGTACTGCACTCTGCTGCAGAAGCAATCATTTGGATCGGACATAAATGCAAAAGCTGCTATTCTAATAGTAGTGCAATCACTCCGGTTGAGTACGATGTTCTCCTAAGGGATTGTCTATTGGTGGGTCCTCAGGTGGCTGTCGAGGTCGATCCAGTATCCACATATGTCATGGTCCGGTCCGTGAAGTCTGCATTCTGATTCACGGACTGGTCCGTGGACTCAGGACTCCGGGTCTTCCAGCTGTCCCTTGTTTTGATTGAGTTAAGCATAGGCACCTGATTCCCATCTTGAGGCTTGGAATATAAGTAGCCTTGGGGTTGAGTGTGGGTGGCTGGTTTGTCTTGTCAGTCCTACCTGTTGATGGAAGGCTTGTGAAACCATTTGTGATCTCTAGGCCTGGTTGGAGGACCACTGCTTCATGGAGCTTTGTTGCCATTTGTTGGAGCAGTCATTGTGGTATGGATTTGGCTGTTTCTGTAGCCAGCCAAGGTTGCTGGCTGCCCTGAGACTTACAGCCATCCTGGATTGAGCTCCTTTCCTGTCCTTGCCTCTGTTGGGTAAGCCAGGCTGTAATTGCTGTTACCCTGTGGTTGGTTCTGTCCCTTCCTGTCCCTTGCCTCTGTGGGGTGGAGTTCTGTGTCCTGCCCAGGAGTTGCTCCAAGAACCCAAGCCTTGAAGACCCTAGCCTCCATGCCTCAAGCCGCTAGACCTCAGCCACGTCCTGTCCTGTAGTCATGTCATGTCCTTGCCTGGTTCTGGGGCCTGAGCTGGAGGAAAAACCCAGGTTCTGGGGCCTGAGCTGGAGGCAAGACCCAGGTTCTGGGTCCTTGTCCAGTCTCTGGCCTGGAGCCCAAGCCCAGGTTCCTAGTGCATAGTTCCTTATCTGGGTTTCCTGTCTTGTCCATGTCCTAGACCAAGTCTGCATTCTTGTCCCTGCTCCTGGTCCATATCCTATCATGTCCCTACTCCAGTCAAGTCCTGTTCCTTGTACTTCAGTGTCTGCGTCTCACATTTGGGTCCGTTCCCAGCACCCCACTGTGACAACATATTTTGGTGTAGTGTGGGCAAGGGTAAGTGGTGGCAATGGTTAGTGGTGGGGCTGCAGATAAAAGTAAAAAAAATTATCCCTGGAATTGTGGCTGACAACAATCCCACAGTCATTATGACATTTAACAGAACTTACTGTGAACAAGTAGATGTCATGTTGCCTGCATAACAACAGTGGCAACACATTAAAAGTACTACAAATGCTGTGGTTTATCAGGAAGAATTCAGCTTGTCAGAGAGCATCGACGGAGGGAAATAAACAGTCGATGCTTTGGGCCAGTACCCTTTATCGGGACTGGAATGGTCCACCCATCTTCTACTTCCAGCTTCTACCCCCTTCCTTTCCAGTCCAGATGAAGGATCTCGGCCCAAAATGTCGACTGTTTATTCCCCTCCATAGACCTGTTGAGTTCCTCTGGCATTTTTGTGTATGTGTTACTCAAGATTTCCAGCAACTGCTGAAATATCTTGTGTTTACGTATGGGATATCAAGAATGTGAAAGGTGCAGTAGATATCTAAACTTTTCTGAAACTTCTACACAAACTCCCAAATATGAAAGTATTTTTATAAGCCCTTGAAATTCATTTAAATTACAGAATTAATCTATTGGTTTTCTGGCCTTATCGATGTCCTCTACCTATTACCTCTCATACACTCTGAATCTATTCTCACATCAGATATTTCTCCTCTAACCAACAGAGGGCAGCCTAGGCTTTCTTCATTAACCTACCAGCCGGATCATCATCATCATTATGTGCTGTGACATGTGACATAGGCAATCATGGTGACCATGATCGGTCTTGGCTAATTTTTCTACAGAAGTCGTTATCCTTTGCTTTCTAGGTAGTGTATTTACAAGACAGGTGACTCCAGCCATGATCAATACTCTACAGAGACTACCTGCCTGGTGTCAGTGGTCGAATAACCAGAACTTGCGATATGCACCAGCTGCTCATATGACCATCTATCACCTGCTCCCGTGGCCTCATGTGACCCTGATCCAGTGGGGGGAGGGGGGTTAAGCAGATGCTACACCTTGCCCAATGGTGACCTGCAGACTAGCGAAGGGAAGGAGTGTCTTACACTCTCTTTGGTAGAGACTTACCTCCATCCTGCCACCCTGCTAGCCAGAAGCTAATCTAATTCCCAGCCTATATACAGTGTTGACTGCCTCTCATTGGACTTGGCCGTATGTCAAGTTACCAAATGACTCAGAATTCAAAGCTTCCAATTTCAGTAGCCAAAAGCTTGCATCTCATTGCACTGTAGCATGGATGGACTACATCATGATAAATCTGTTAGATTTCTTTGAGGAATCAACAAGCTGGGTGGACAAAGGATAGGCAGTGGATGTCACTTACTTGGATTTTCAGAAGGTGTCTTGTAAGGTGCCACATGTGAGGCTGCTTAACGAGGTGAACTCCTATGACACTACAGGAAAGATACTGGCATGGATAGAGGAATGGCTGACAGGCAGGAGGCAGCGAGTAGGAATAAAGGGGTCCTTTTCTGGTTGGCTACCAGTGACTAGTGGTGTTCCTGAGGGGTCAGTATCGGGACCGCTACTTTTCACATTGCTTGTCAATGGCTTAGGTAGTGGAACTGATGGCTTTGCAGCAAAGTTTGTGGATGATACAAAGACAGGTGGAGGGGTAGGTAGTGCTGAGGAAATATTGCGATTGCAACAGGACTTCACAAATTGGAAAAATGGGCAAAAAATGGCAGTTTGAATACAGTGTTGGGAAATGTATGATAATGCATTTTGGTAAAGGAGCAATAGTGCAGACTATTACCTAAATGGGGAGAAGGTTCAACATCAGAGGTGCAGAGGGACTTAGGAGTCCTCATGCAAGGTTTCCAGAAGGTTAATTTACAGGGTGAGTCTGGGGTAAAGAAGGGAAATGTAATGTTGGCATTTATTTCAAGGAGAATAGAATATGAAACCAAGGTGATTATGCTGAGGCTTTATATGACACTAGCCAGGCTGCACTTGGAGTACTGTCAACAGTTTTGGGCCCCATATCTCTGAAAGGATGTGTTATCATTGGAGAAAGTCCAGAAGAGGTTCATAGGATGATTCCAGGAATAAAGGGGTTAATGTATGCAGTGCATTTAGCAGCTTTGGATCTGTATTCACTGGAATTTAGAAGAATGCAGAGGAATCTCATTGAAACTTACCAAATGTTGAAGGGACCAGATAGGGTGAATGTGGAGACAGTGTTTCCTATGGTAGAGGTATCCAGAACTAGAGGGTGCAGCCTCAAAATTGAGGAACAACCTTTTAAAGCAGAGATAAGGAGGAAGTTATTTCAGCCAGAGAGTAGTGAATCTGCCTCAGACTGCGGTGGAGATCAAGTCCATGGGTATATTTAAGGCGAAAGTTGATAGTTTGCTGATCAGTCAGAGTATCAAAGGATATGGTGAGAAGGCAGGTGTATTGGGTTGAGTGGGATCTGTGATCAGCCATGATAGATTGATGGAGCAGAATCAATGGGCTGAATGGCCTAATTCTGCTCCTATGCCTTATGGTCTTATGGTTTAAGCTGAAACGGTTTTAATACTGCAGCTGGATTCTACTAATTTAAACTGAGGAGAAAATGAACAGTTTAGATGCTTACAGCTCAACTTGGCTCCGTGGACAATCACCTGGACCTTAAGTCTGATACCAATCCAATAATTTCTGTTGCTGTTGAACCTTAACCTTCTTGATATACATTGGTATACTGCAACTCGTTGATAGATGATCAGTAACCTGCACTATCCAATCCTTCAGGAATTCTCTGACCTCTCAACTTACCACATTGTCTCAAGGAACCTCCTTGGTCCCGTGACCCTCATAGTTTTAATGTCACCAGCAACAATAGAAGAATAAAGAGTGGACTATGTTGTTGAAAATAAGGAGTTCATTCAAGATCCAGTGATGAAAGTCCCAGCTTTTCACTAGTTTGGAAAGACAGGAATTGGATGGGAAATGGGTAATCCCAAGTGACAAATCAAATAATGCTCCAGATATGAATGTAATAACCCGGGATGAACAATAAATCAAATCACTCATTCTTCCCTTGACATAAATGTAATTACAAGCACTCTCTTTGAAAAGGCCATACAGTAATGATTAACTTCAAACTCCAAGGATGCACCTTGTTCCAGCTAAGTACAAGAGACTGTATAGACTGAATGGATCCTGCAAATAAGTTCAAGCAGTTATCTAGGTAGTTAAGTATATCAAATATATAACGGAATGGCAGGTTTTGAATGCTGAGGCTAAACGGATGACCTGCAGATAAACTGATTTTGGGAGGTGGGGTGGAGATATGTGTCTACTAAAGGAGGTGTAATGTGCTCCTTCCCTCCACTGGCCAGCAGGTGACACTTGGTCAAGTTGCAGCACCTGCTTAGCCACCCCCCCCCCCCCCGATCAAGGTCTTGTGAAGCCGAGGGAACATGTGGCCTGGGGTCGAATGAGCAACCGGTGCATATCACAAGCCTTGGTAATGCAACCACTGACGCCAGGCAAATAATCTCCGAAGAGTATTGATAATGGCGGGGGTCACCTGTCTTGTAAATACACTGTCTCGAAGAAGGCAATGGCAAACCACTTCTGTAGAAAAAGTTGCCAAGAACTATCATGGTCATCTTCCTTTCAGAATCAGGTTCAATATTACTGGCGTATGTCGTGAAGATTGTTAACGTTGTAGTAGCAGTACAATGCAATTCATGATAATAAAGAGAAAAGGAAAACAGTGAATTACAATAAGTATATATATTTAATAGTTAAATTAAATAGGCAGTGCAAAAAATAGGACATAAAATGAGGTAGTGAGGTAGTGTTCACGGGTTCAATGTTCATTTAGGAATCGGATGCCAGAGGGGAAGAAGCTGTTTCTAAATCATTGAGTGTGTGCCTTCAGGCTTCTGTACCTCCTTCCTGACAGTAACAATAACAAGAGGGTGTGTCCTGGGTGGTGGGCGTCCTTAATGATGGACGCCACCTTTCTGAGGCTCCTTGAAGATGACCTGGATACTACAGAGGCTAATATCCGTGATGGAGCTGACTAATTTCACAACTCTCTGCAGCTTATTTCGATCCTGTGCAGTAGTCCCCTCACCACAAGCCCCACCCCCACCCATACCAGCTGGTGATGCAGCCTTAAACCCATGCCTCTGGGTTTGACTACTGTTATTTGATTACTCTGGGAAGAAGTTTCTGGCTATCTACCCTAACTACGCCTCTGATAATTTATGTATTTCTATCAGGTCACCCTTCATTCACTTACACCTTTCTCAGCAGGGAAACTAAAGTGCATATAATACCGCAAAGGATGCATATAAATGCCCCCTTTCATGCGCAGGATAGGAAAGTCTTATCAGTTACATTCGCCACCCTGAATTAATGTGGATACCCAGCCACCGACACCTCCCTTCAGTACATGGTGCCACCGTGTGAATTCATGTGCCAAGAGAACAAAGTCGGTTGCTTCATCTCCCAAACCTTCAAAGCGCTAATTAGTAGCATTCCGCCTTTGATGGAATGTTTCCTGATAGATTCCAGCAAAATAACGTCAGCTGGATAGCAGGCTGGCAGTGACTTACAGTGAAGGAAGTAGATTGCCTGTGGCAGTAGTGGGTGTCTGCTAACACACCCTGTCTCGATGACATAAGTATGAAACTGTCAGCAAACGAGATCCAAATGAGTGAGTAGGATGGAGTTAAGCATTTTAATGGCTATGATATTTTATTCATAACATCACCAGCAGGGCCAGCAATAATTGCCCTTTAAGTAAGTGGTTTAAGAAACCATTTCAGATAGGCTAGAAAAGAATTAAGCATATTGCAATATACCTCGAACCACAAATAAATCTGGCCATGTAGGGACCATGAATCAGAGAGAGTTTGAAAATTTCGAAGTAGATTTATGACCAAAGTGCAAATACATCACCATATAGAACCCCGAGATTCATTTTCTTGTGGGCACACTCAACAAATCCAATAATCTTAAGAGAATCAATGAAAGACCGCACCACAGGGCAGAAAATCAACGTGCAAAAGACAACAAACTGCAAATACAAAAAGGAAGAATAATAATAAATAAGTAAGCGATAAATATCCAGAAACTTGAGATGAAGGGTCCTTGGAAGTGAGTCCTTGAAGATTGTGGGAACAGTTCAGTGATGATGTGAGTGAAGACGAGTAAAGTTATCCAGCAAAGTTCAACAGTCCCGCCGAAGGATTTCGGCCCAAAACGTCTGCTGTACTCTTTTCCTAGATGCTGCCTGGCCTGCTGAGTTCCTCCAGCATTTTGTGTGTGTTGTTCGGATTCCCAGCATCTGCAGAATTTCTCTTGTTTATGAGTAAAGTTATTCCCACTAGTTCAAGAGACTGATGGTTGAGGGGTAATGACTGTTCCTGAACCTCGTGGTGCGAGTACTGAGGCTCTTGTACCTTCTTCCTGGTGGAATGGAGAAGAGAGTGTGTCCTACATCAATATTAGGTTTTGTTAATCCAAAATTAATCAGCTGAATTGAAATAACCATAGTAGAATTTGACCTTGATTCTTCAGGTGAAAAGCCCTCATCCCAACGATATTGATCTGGTAAAATAACCACTTAGTCTTCAGTCTGCAGAAGGTGCAGAGACCAAATCTTCGTAAAAGCTCTGAGCCGATGCTGTGAAAAATATAAAAAAACAGAATCTGGTTTTGAGGTGGTGATACGCACAGTACGAAATAGCAGAGGGACAAGCCCCGGTCAGGGATTGGTGTCTACCAGAGTGTAGAAGAGTCAGTGGAGATGGCTAAAGAAATTTCAGCAAGTCCAGCTGCCCCATTATTTGAGGGCTTGTGACTGGACCATACAACGTCTCCCCAGGTCCAGGTGAAAAAGGGAATAAACCAACCCTCACCTTCACCGTACTTCCTTGCGAGCGATCAGCGACAAGCAACACCCAGATTGTTCCTCACTCTCTCTGAAGGAGAATTGGTGAGTAACCAAAGATGGCAGCTGATTCTCAGAAGGTACAGGGCAACTTCCAATAATTTGTATGGATTGGGCTGAGCGGAGGCCCTTTCTGCTTGATCTCACTTTAATTGACAAGTTGTAAGCTTTGCATAGAAAACAGCAGCTCCCTCAATACCGCAGAAACAATAAGCCAACTGATCCCTGCAAATTAACGCAAGGAACAGAAGTCAGTGTTACTCTCCTATGTTGTTTTTTTGTTTTGTTGAAAACTCAGCCGCAATGTTTTTCCGAATCAGAATCAGGTTTAGTGTCACTGATGTAATCATAAAATGTGTTATTTTGTGGCAGCAGTACAGCGCAGGCATAACAAAATGCTGGAAGTTGCAATAATAATAATGACTAATTTAATCAATTAAAGGTGCAAAAGAGGAATAGCAGGTTAGTGTTCATGGGTTCTGGGACTGTTCCGAAATCTGATGGCAGAGGGGAAGAAGCTGTTGCTAAAACATTGAATATTGATCTTCAGGCTTCTGTACCAACTCCCAGATGGTAGTAATGAGAAGAGGGCATGTCCCAGATGGTGAGGGTACTTAATTATGGATGCCACCTTCATGAGGGACCACCGTTTGAAGATGTCCTTAAAGGTGGGGAGGCCAGTGCCCATGAACTGGCTGGCTGAGCCTATCACCCTCTAAACCCTCTTTCAATGCTGTGATTGGCGTACTCAGATTAGCCAGTGACGCAGCCAGATAGGATGCTTTTTCCAGTACATCTGTAGATACTTGCTAGAGCCTCTGGAGACATACCAAATATCCTCAAACCTTTACACAGTAAAGATGGGGAAAGTGATTTGTGGCATCCATTCGTCTTGCGAGACCATGGATCTGCACCTGGAAAGTCTCTCTACAGGGCGCAGGCCTGTGCAAGGTTGTATGGAAGACCGGCAGTTGCCCATGCTGCAAGTCTCCCCTCTCCACGACACCAATGTTGTCCAAGGGAAGGGCAAGGGCTGATACAGCTCGGCACCAGCGTCGTTGCAGGAGTTGCCAGAACGAGGTTGAAGGCAACGTTGGACTGCCTTAGGGATTCCAGCTCCGGATTTGTCCTCAGGGTTTACTCCCGAAGCCTTTCCCATGAGTGGGTATGGCGGCAAGGCAGCGGAGGTTTGAAATCAGAGTTTTTCCTCTCTTAGGTGGACTGCCTTCCCAGGCTGACGAGCTCCATCTATCTGAAAGTAAGGGGTTGGTACACTCAGTTACATTGCCCTATCATGTCACTAAATAACATCCAGAGGGGAATCAGTGACCCACAAGATATCTATGGATGAAGGAAACCTATTCATTTGGGCATCCAGCAAAGCAAATTCAGAGCATTCAACTGCCAAAGCAGTATCTAAGTATGAAGGTTTAACTTTGCATTGCAAAAACAAATGACTTGATGCCAGGCCACTGTTCTAGGTGAAAACTATCGATCAGGTAAATGCAAGCAGATTTTATCCACTGAGGCTGGGTGAGACTAAAACTAGATGTCATGTGTTAAGGGTAAAAGGTGAAATGTTAGAGAGGAACATGAGGGGGGGACCTCTGCAATCAGAGGGTGGTGAGAGTGTGGAACGAGCTGCCAGTGGAAGTGGTGGATGTGGGTTCGACTTCAACATTTAAGAGAAACTTTGATGGGCAAAGGTCCTGGTGCCAGTTGATGGGACCAGGCAGATTAATAGCTGGGCATGGACTAGATGGGCTGACAGGCCTGTTTCTGTGCTGTGATATTCTGTGACTCTATGACTAACTGGCCAAGAACAAGTTAAGGTCAAAGTATTAATGATCAACTTGTGAATATAGAAATCCGAGAGTTTGAAAGCACTAGAGGATGGTAATTCAACCCCATGCACCTTTTAAGCGTTGGAAGACCCATCAAATTAGCTCCACTGTTCTGTGCTTTCTTCAAAGCCATGCCATTGCCTTCTCTCATTGAATTATTGAGTTCCTGGATGAAAGGTATTCCTGTGAGATGTCCAGAGCCTGGTAACAACTTCTTGACTCCTTTGTCTTGCTGAACACTTGCAACAGTGAGGTATTAAAATACCAAGAGGAGTAACAGGTAAGTACTACCATAAGGTCTAGAAAAAAAGTCATATTGAGCATGATCTGGTCCATGTTTATAACCTTCAAATTCTACTATTTGTACATTCTCTTGTTTGTTTGTTTGCTTGCTTGCTATTCTTATTGAGCCTGCTGAAGACAGAAAACACTTGACCCTTGAAGACTGCTCTGTCATTCAGTGGGATGGTAGCTGATATCAGAGGTCCACATTCCCACCTCGATCTCATTATTGTCCCAGTATCTCCCTGTGTCAGCCTCTAATACACATAGTGGTTGAGAAAGCATTGCCCATTGGATAGAGATTTCCAATTATCTGCAACGCTCTGTAGACATTTTTGCTTGAAGATTTTTGTCTGCATCTCCATCTTAAGTACCTGACCCCTTATTCTGACACTTGACCCTTAAATCCTTTTCTCTTCACTCTTCAGACTCAGTAAACAGAGTGTCCACCTTGTTAGTCCTACTCAGAATCTAAGAGATACAATGAAGTCAGTTCATGAATGCTTAATTATTTATTTATTATTCTTTTTTTTTGTGTGTGTGTGTGTGTTTGCACAGATTGAGTCTTTTGCATTCTGTTTGAACACCCAAGTTGGTGCAGTCTTTCATTGATTCTATTATGGTTGTTATTCTGTAATGGATTTATTGAGTATGCCCACAAGAAAATGAATCTCAGGGTTGGATATGATGACATATATGTACTTTGATAACAAAATTTACTTTGAACTTTCTCATTCTTCTAAATTTCACAGAGTATCGGGCCTATTCTACCTGATGTCACTTTGAAAGACAAGTCTCTTAAACCAGCAGTCAGTCTAGTGAATCTACACTGCACTGACTTCAAAGTTAATTCACAGACAGATTTGATGTTCCCATCACTCACATTTTCTGATTAGAGAGCCATT
The DNA here is from genome assembly GCF_963921235.1 of Mobula hypostoma. NCBI lineage: Eukaryota > Metazoa > Chordata > Chondrichthyes > Myliobatiformes > Myliobatidae > Mobula > Mobula hypostoma. The sequence continues at coordinate 33,447,870 of NC_086120.1, forward strand.
ACCTCTCTGGGTATTCTAAACCAAAACATGAACTGCATGTCTTCTGGGGCAGATGACAGTGAACTTGTTTCAGTTGATAACTTCCTCATCTCCACATGTTAGTGATGTGAAATTGGCTCCAGGTGGTTAAGATTCTTTACTTGTCTTAGAGAACGTTGCCAGGTTTACAAGGGAGCTAGCTGATCAATAGCAGAGATACGAGAGGCAGTAAGTAGAGTCGTACTAGACCAGGGTGAGGATCCTGAACATTACCTATCCCTTTGGCCCCGCAGATGCTACTCAACCTGTTGAGTTCCTCTGGGATTTGTTTTCAACAGCTGATCAAGGAATTCATAGTTTAGAGATTTTAATTGCATTTTTGAAGGGTTTCAATGTATTCAATTTTAGAGGTCTGTCTAGCATTTACTGCCAACCCCCTATATGCCCTTGAGAAGTTCAAAGTAAATGTATTTGAACTTTGAACTTTGAACCTCCTAATATCCTTGAGAAGTTGATGGTGAACCCCCTTCAGTCCTCCTGATGAAGGTTCTCTGATTGCACTGTGTATAGGAAGTTCCTGGATAAGACCCAAGAACAATGATTTATTTTTATTAGGATGCGTCATTCTTGGAGAGGAACCGGGAGATCATAGTGTTTCCCGTGCCTGTCTGCTGCCATTGTCCTTCCTGGCGTTTGAGCCTATGGGTTGGGTGGTACTGTCAGAGTGACCTGTGTGAGTAACTGCAGTGTATTTTGTAGACTCTGCAGTCACAGGGAACTAGTGGTAAAGGGAGTAAACCGTGAGGTGGCAGATGTTGCTCCAACAGCGCCAAATAGCCCCTTCCGGCCCTTTGAGCCGTGCCAACCAGCAATCCCTGACTTAACCCTAGCCTAATCACATGACAATTTACAATGACCAACCAACCTACTAACCGGTACGTCTTTGGACTGTGGGAGGAAACAGGAGCACCCGGAGAAAACCCAAGCATTCCACAGGGAGGATGTGCAGACTCCTTACAGATGACGTCAGAATTGAACTCTGAACTCTGACACTGCCAGCTTTAATAGTGTGGCGCTAACCATTAGTTCCTCGTAGGTGTTGAAATAAGCTTGGACGATGAGTCACTCACACAGTGCAGTCAGGGTCTGACATGCTCTTGTAGCAATGGTATTGATGTGGCTGACCTCGATGAGTTTCCAGTCAATGATGATTGATATTGTGGGGAATTGATGATTATTATATCATGGGATATTATGAGTTGGTGATTAAACTCTTTCATCTTGAAGATATTCACTGGTTACAACTTTTACAGTGTGAATGTTCTCTCTCAATTATCAGCCCATGCCTCAATGATGACTGCTTCCCGAGAAGGAAATCAATCATTCTGCAAATTTTCAGCAGATTTTTCACCTTTGCCTTTGCGATGGAAGGGCAGTCATTGATGAAGCAGCTAGGGAAAGTTGAGCCTTGGATACCGCCCAGAGGAACACCTGTTGTGTTTATTTATTTAATTAATTATTTACTTATTGTGCTACAATGCAGAATAGGCCCTTGCGGCCCATCGAGTCACAGTGCCCAGCAATCCTCCAATTTAATCTGAGCCTAACCACGGGACAATTTACAATGACCGGTACGCCTTTTTACTGTGGGAGGAAACTGATGCGGTCACGGGGAGAACGTGCAAACTCCTTACAGGCAGAGGCAGGAATTGAACCTGAGTCGCCTGCTATGGTAAAGCATTGAGCACTATGCTACTGTGCCACTCTAGGGGCCAGGGAGATTAACCACCAATAAACACAATCATATTCCATTGTGCACAGAATGACCTTAACCATTAGAATGCTCTCAACCACCTCTTAACCATTGATGCTTCTGGACTTCAGTTTTACTGGTGCTCCTTGATATTACATTCCATCGACATGAAGGGCAATCACTCCCCTTATTTTCCTGGACCAGCTGGCAAAACGGGCTGAAAAATGGCAGATGGAGTTTAATACAGACAAGTGTGAGGTATTGCACTTCGGAAGGACAAACCAAGGTAGAACATACAGGGTAAATGGTAAGGCACTGAGGAGTGCGGTAGAACAGAGGGATCTGGGAATACAGATACAAAATTCCCTAAAAGTGACGTCACAGGTAGATAGGGTTATAAAGACAGCTTTTGGTACATTGGCCTTTATTAATCAAAGTATTGTATATAAGAGCTGGAATGTTATGATGAGGTTGTATAAGGCATTGGTGAGGCCAAATCTGGAGTATTGTGTTCAGTTTTGGTCACCAAATTGCAGGAAGGATATTAATAGGGTTGAAAGAGTGCAGAGAAGGTTTACAAGGATGTTGCCGGGACTTGAGAAACTGAGTTACAGAGAAAGGTTGAATAGGTTAGGACTTTATTCCCTGGAGCATAGAAGAATGAGGGGAGATTTGATAGAGGTAAATGCAAGCAGGCTTTTTCCACTGAGGTAAGGGGAGAAAAAAAACAGAGGACATGGGTTAAGGGTGAAGGGGGAAAAGTTTAAAGGCAACATTGGGGGGAGGCTTCTTCACACAGAGAGTGGTGGGAGTGTGGAATGAGCTGCCAGGTGAGGTGGTAAATGCGGGTTCTTTTTTAACATTTAAGAATAATTTGGACAGATACATGGATGGGAGGTGTATGGAGGGATATGGTCCGTGTGCGGGTCAGTGGGACTAGGCAGGAAATGGTTCGGCACAGCCAAGAAGGGCCAAAAGGTCTGTTTCTGTGCTGTAGTTTTTCTATGGTATCTATGGTTTCTAATTAAGCCTCCAGGACCAAGGGTACAATGAGGTCTGGAGAGAGTGATCCTAGTGAACCTGGGCATCAGTGAGTACCTTATGGCGGGAGGAGAAGATGGCGGCGTGACGCAGTGCGCACAGCCTCTCCGGTGAAATGATATCGTATTTGTTAAATAGGGTACCATGCACAATTCTGATTTGATGGAGACAGCCGTGAAAAGCACGGAGGAACATCTGGAGAAGCTTCTGAAATGCCCGGTTCACTGCCACTGCGCAATCGAGAATCTCCGGAGGGAAGGCCCCAAATCCTCGACTTTGCCTGCTGCTGGCAGCAGGGGCTGGGCTGGAAGCGTTTGGCAGAGATGGTGCTCGGTGCTCGGTGTCAGAGGGCTGGTCGGAGGCTCAGAGTCAGACTGTGGTCGGGCGTGGCAGGGAGAGTTTTCTTCCTTCTCCCGTCTGTGTGAGATGTGGGACTTTCGAGAGACATTGGACTTTTTTTTTTACCATGCCCATGGCCTGTTCTTCAAGTTATGGTATTGCTTGCACTGTTGTAACTATATGTTATAATTCTGTGGTTTTTGTCAGTTTTTCTGTCTTGTGTTTCTGTGATATCACACCGGAGGAATATTGTATCATTTCTTAATGCATGCATTACTAAATGACAATAAAAGAGGACTGCGCGTCCTCATAATCTAATCTAATCTAATTAATGAGCAATTGCCACATGAAAACATGTAACCACTTCCATCATTCTACTGATGACTGAAGTAGAATGTGTGGACATTAATTAGTTAGATTCGATTTGCTTTTTGAACATGAGATACCTGGGCAATTTTCCACATTGCCAAACAGATGCCATGTGGTAGCTGAAATGAAACCAGGCTGGAGGTGCTGCTGGCTTTGCTCTTCAGTATTGCTGACAGATCCCCAGTGTGCTCAGCTGCTCCTTGAACTTACATGGAGTGAATCCATGTGTCGTGGAGGCAAAATGTAATTCTAGTGTTCGAAAGGAAGCTGGATAAGTATTGCAAAGAACAGAATTTGAGAGGTGCTGAGAGGCAGTGTGAGAATTGGACTAATACCGTAAGGTCATAAAACATGGGAGCAGAATTGGGCCATTCGGCACATCGAGTCTCCTCTGCCATTCCATCATGGTTGATTTATTATCCCTCTCAACCCCATTTCCCTGCCTTCTCCCCATAACTTTGATGCCTTTACTAATCAAGAACATATCAACCTCCACTATAAATATACTCAATAATTTGGTCTCTGCAGCCATCTATGGCATTGAATTCAACAATTCAAGAAATTTCTCCTCACCTCTATTCTAAATGGACATCCTTGTATTCTGAGGTTGTGCCCGCTGGTCCTATACTCTCCCACTATAGGAAACATCCTTTCCACCTCCACTCTATCTAGGCCTTTCAATATTTGATAGGTTTCATTGGGATACCCCCCTCATTCTTCTAAACTCCAGTGCGTAGAGGCCCAAAGCCGTCAAATGTTCCTCTTGCATATCACTATTACAGTGGAGTAAAGGGGATTACAGAGGAATGAGAGAGAAGCCAAAAAGTTGATTGGAAGCAGACACCAGTGGAGATGATAGCAGAACAGCAATATCTGGAGTTTTGATGGTGCAGGATAGATAAAGTGCCTTAAAAAAATATTCAGCCCCCAACCCTTTGTTTTGCAATCAGGGATTTTGATAATTTAACTGAGAACTTTTATTTATGAAACACAAGCTCATTTTTTCACAGTAGAGCTGAAAAAACAGGGAAATTTGCAAAGCATGAAAAACTGAAACATCAGCAGTTCAAAAATATTCATTCCCCCTTTGTTCAGTACTTAGTTGAACCGCATCTCAAAACTATTACAACCAGAAGTCTTTTTGGATAAGTCTCCATTAACTTTGCAGAACATGATGGAGCAAGTTTTGCTCATTCCTTCTTGCAAAATCACTCAAGCTGTGCCAGGTTAGTTGGGGAACACAGCGGACGGCAATCTTAGCGTCTTGCCACAGATGTTCAATCAGGTTAAGGTCAGTTCTCTGACTGGGCCATTCAAGTTTTTTCATATGAAGCCACTCCATGCTAGCTCTGGCAGTGTGCAGTTTGCTCTGAGCAAAAGGGGATGAATACTTTTGAACTGCTGATATTTCAGCTTTAGAATTGTTAGTTTTCCATCTTATACAATTTTCCCTGTTTTTTGTGCTCCACTATGACAAAAGGAGCATGTGATTCACAAATAAAAAGTTCTCAGTTAAATTGATCAAAATCCCCGGTTATAATACTCATTTATGCGAATGAAGGGTTGTTGGGTCTGAATACTTTTTCAAGACTCTATACAAAGGTGAAGTATTCTATAGAGAGGATGAGGCAACCGTGGCTGATAAGGGAAGTCAAGGACAGCAGAGAAGCAGAAGAGAGAGCATGTAACATAGCAAAAATTAGTGGGAAGTTAGTAGGTTGGGAAGCTTTTAAAAGACAACTAACAAAGCCATAAGAAGAGAAAAGATGAAATATGAAGTAAGCCAGCCAACAAAACAGAAGAGGATAGCTATCTTTTATTCAACTACATAAAGATTAAAAGAGAAGCGAGAGTGGCTATTGGACCACTGGAAAATGACGCTGGAGAGGTAGTAAGGACAAAGAAATGGCGGATCAATTGATATGTATATTGCATCAGTCTTCACTGTAGAAGACACTAGCAGTAGGACAGAAATTTGAGTGTCAGGGGGCAGGACCGAATTTGCGATTACTAAGGAGAAGATGCTTTGGAAGCTGAAAGTTCAGAGGGTAGATAGGTCACCAGGACCAGATGAACTACATAGCAGGCTTCTGAAAAAAAGTGGCTGAAGAGATAATGGAGCATTAGTAACAATCTTTCAAGAACCACTAGATTCTGGAATGGTTCCAGAGGACTGGAATTTGTAAATGTCACTCCACTCTTAATGGAGGGAGAGCAGCAGAAGGAAGGAAATTATAAGCCATTTAGCCTGACCTCAGTGGTCGGGAGGATGCTAGAATCCATTATTAAAGATGAGGTTTCAGGGGCACTTAGAGGCACATGATAAAAAAAGGTCAAAGTTAGCCAAAGTTAGTATGGGGAAATCTTGCCTGACAAAGCTGTTGGAATTCTTTGAAGAAATAACAAGCAGAATAGACAATGGATGTTGCATACTTGGATTTTCAGAAGGATTTTGACAAAGTGCCAGTTATGAGGCTGCTTAACAAGATAAGGGTCCAAGTTTGCGGATGAAAAGGAGATAGATGGAGGGGCAGGTAGTGTTCAAACACGGGGAGTCTGCAGAAGGACTTAGATAGGTTTGGGAGAATGGGTAAAGAAGTGGCAGATGAAACATAGTGCCGGGAAATGTATGGTCATGCAGTTAGGTAAAATGAATATTTCTAAACTGGGAGAAAATTCAAAACTCAGAGGTGCAAAAGGACTGGAGAATCCTTGGGCAGGATCCCCTAAATGTTAACTTGCAGGTTGGGACAGTGGTGAGAAAAGCATATGCAATGTACAACTAGAATATAGGAGCAATTTTGCAATGCTAAGGCATTGGGCAGACCACACTTGGAGTACTAAAAGTAGCCTTGGGTCCCTTAACTATGAAAAGATGTGCTAGCATTGAAGAGGGTCCAGAGAAGGTTCCAGGAATGAAAGAGTTAACGTATGAGGAGTGTTTGATGGCTCTGAGTCTGTAGTTGCTGGAGTTTAGAAGAATGGGGGCGGTGGAGTCTCATTGGAAGGTCTGGATAGAGTGGATTTGGAGAGGATATTTACTGTAATGGGTCTAGGATCAGAGGGTACAGCCTCAGAATAGAAGGACGTCCCTTTAAAACAGAGATGAGGAAGAATTTCTTTAGCCAGAGCGTAATGAATCTGTGGAATTTATTACCACAGACAGCTGTGGTGGCCAAGTCATTGAGTACATTCAAAGTGGAATTTGACAGACTCTTGATAAACAGGGCAAGAGAAGGCAAGAGAATGGGATTGAAAGGAATAATAAATCAGCCATAATGAAATGGTGGAACAGATCTGATGGTCCAAATAGCCTAATTCTGCTCCTATGTCTTATGCTCTTATGGTCTTATACACTCCTCATCTAACTAAATTACTTTTATTTCGAGCCAGTACAGAGTCAATGGGTCAAATTGCCTCCTTCCTTACTGTAACCAGTCTGTGGTAACCACCACTGAGAAGGTTCTTTACCAAGTTGCCCATTGTTTTAAGCCATTGTCATGGTTCCGTTTGGTTGTTCCCCTTTAGTGCTCCTTTCTCCCTGGTTATGCCCTAACTACAGCCATTAGATTTCCAATTGCTGCTAGTTTACTTAATTACGGTACGCCTGGTTTGCATCAGAGACTGTGACATAAGTACGATGGTGTCACTACACAGGTCACCAGTTTGTTGGTCTATTCTTGTGTGATACTTCATTCTCTCGTCTGCTTAGAACCATTAGTTCTAAGTTTAGTTTCAAGTTCTGCTCTAGTTTCATAGTCATAGTCATAGTCATAGTCATACTTTATTGATCCCCGGGGAAATTGATTTTCGTTACAGTTGCACCATAAATAATTAAATAGTAATAAAACCATAAATAATTAAATAGTAATATATAAATTATGCCAGGAAATAAGTCCAGGACCAGCCTATTGGCTCAGGGTGTCTCACCTTCCAAGGGAGGAGTTGTAAAGTTTGATGGCCACAGGCAGGAATGACTTCCTATGACGCTTTGTGTTGCATCTCAGTGGAATGAGTCTCTGCCTGAATGTACTCCTATGCCCAACCAGTACATTATGTAGTGGATGGGAGACATTGTCCAAGATGGCATGCAACTTGGACAGCATCCTCTTTTCAGACACCACTGTCAGAGAGTCCAGTTCCATCCCCACAACATCACTGGCCTTACGAATGAGTTTGTTGATTCTGTTGGTGTCTGCTACCCTCAGCCTGCTGCCCCAGCATGCAACAGCAAACATGATCGCACTGGCCACCACAGACTCGTAGAACATCCTCAGCATCGTCCGGCAGATGTTAAAGGACCTCAGTCTCCTCAGGAAATAGAGACGGCTCTGACCCTTCTTGTAGACAGCCTCGGTGTTCTTTGACTAGTAGATAGTCCCTGTAGATCCCGACTCCTTGTCAAGATTCCTCCGGTTTGCTGTTCTACGTTTCCATCTACGCCAGCATTCCCAACCCAGTCAACATGCCGGTGTCCTGCACTTGGGTTCTCCTCAGTCGCCCCGGGCAACAGCCATTGCCACTGGAACTTGTCATTCCTTAGAAAAGGTGCATTTAGTAACTAGCCAGAAAGCAAATGATTAAACAATTACTTCGTCAACCAAGAATGCAGGTGGAAATTACATTAATAAATTTAGAAGACATAACATCCCCCAAAGAGTATGATTTCTCAAGAGAAAATACTCTGCTTTTATTAGGAGGAAAATTCAATAATTTACATTTTTCTTTGTTTCTGAAATAGATTGACATTATCAGCTATGCACTTTAATGTTTGCTGTTAGTTAGATGCCAATTCCATCTCCAGCTCAATGCAGTATTGTCAATAAATAAGAAACTTATTCAAATTTATTCAAATGAAAAGATGATTTTCTATTTGGAGAACTTAGCAAAGTATCCCACAGCACCATCTAAGCGCATTTTTAGAACAGAGATGATGAGGAATATCTTTAGCCAAAAGATGGTGAATCTGTGGAATTCACTGCCACAGACAACTGTACAGGCATAGTCATTGGGTATATTTACAGTGCAGGTTGATAGTTTCTTGATTAGTGAGGGCGTCACAGGTTATGGAGAGAACACAGGAGAATGGTGTTGAGAGAAAAAATAAATCAGCCACGATGGAAGAACAGAAGGAGACTCAATGGGCTGAATGGCCTAATTCTGCTCCTATTTCTTATGACCTTAAGATATATCTCAGAATTTTTCATATCACTTTGATCTGGAAATTTAGAGATGTTCCCTTAACAATGTCTGGCAATGTTTCAGTTGGACAACTGGTTCGAAGCAGTTTGGTCGAGACTGATCACAGCAAATATAATTCATAGATAATAGGAGAACTAACCATGGTTGACTTATTAACTATTATAACGTCTTTCCCTTCTTTCGATATTGGGTTCCATAAAAAAGAAATATCGTGATCGAAATTCAGATGAAGAATAATACTGCAGTTGGAATAATAGGAGCAGTTTTGTTATATAATTACCATGCCAAGAGCACATTGATTACAGCCTCCACACCACCTGCACTCTCAGAGTTACTGATCTTCCATGCCCACAGACTGACTATACCGGGCTTTGTTTTGGCATAACTTGAGGGTATTATGTATAATTTGTTGGCTTACAATTTTATTTTTTTTTAGTTCTGTTTTCTGGAGGTTCTCTTGCCTTTTATTAGCATTGGACAAAATTGTTATAAAATGACTTCAGTAAATAAAATGCATCAACTTTCAGTCTCTTTAGCACACAGGTCAATTGACATTGGTATTAATGAGTCACACGTATTCACGGTCATGTTAACTTATTGAAATTTACCATTGCCTACCATGTCATTTCCACAGCTCAGACCAGAGCACCCTACAGAGGGGATTAGCCAGCAGTCCATATGAACAATTAGAATTCTTAGAGCAAAGTGAATGACAAAATATCCTCAACCTGCTTACCATCTGCTACAAGTATAGAGATTGAATGGTGAAAGGATTTTTTTTTTATTTCAAATCATCTTTCAGGTTTGTAAACAGCAAATCTCACACAAACAACAATGGGAGATCTCCAGAGAAGCTTTCTGGAGATGTTAAAGGAGGGGAATATGGAATATTGTCTACAGTTTGAGTATCATTCACAGTTTTGGTTACTGTATTAGAGAAAAGATCTCATTATTTCTGCTTTTCGAGCAATAAATCAACATTCAATCATTACATATGTTCACAGTAAATTTATTATCAAAGTACATATATACTCTCTGACATTCCATTTCTTGCAGGCATTCACAATAGAACAAAGAACTACAATAGTTTTGTGTATTCAATATTTCAGTAATATTTGAGTAATCTTGTAAATTTACAACTTCAAATTTTACAACTCCTCCCTTGGAGGGTCAGATATCCTGAGCCAATAGGCTGGTCCTGGACTTATTTCATAATTTACTGGCATAATTTACGTATTACTATTTAACTATTTGGTTCTATTACTAGTTATTATTTATGGTGCAACTGTAACGAAAACCAATTTCTCCCGGGATTAATAAAGAATGACTATGACTATGACTAAATATATTGTCTTGATTAACCATTCTTTGTTACTTATATAATTCATTATAGTTATATATAAAAAATGTAAATTGCATACATCCTCAACTACCATGCGATACGCGTATGCCTCACTTAAAACAAAACACAAAATTACACCCACATGCCGGACTCCTGTGTCTTCCTTTGCATTTGTTTCATGTTTTGAGGTTACAAAACATACCAAATAGAATCAATGAAAAACTTACAAAGACTGGCAAACGACCAATATGCGTAAGAAGATGCATTGGGCTGGCACAGTAGCATTGTGGTTAGCACAACTCTTTACAGTACCAGGGACCCGGGTTCATTTCCCACCACTGCCTATAAGAGTCCGTACATTCTTCCTGTGACCACATGGCTTTCCAAAGAGAGCATTCTGACTGGCTGCATCACTGTCCTGGTATGGAAGAGGCTACTGCACGAGATCGACATAAGTTGCAGAAATTTGTAAAATTATTCTGCTCCATCAAGGGTACTAGCCTCTGTAGGAGCGATGCCCTAGGAAGGTGATGTCCGTCATTAAGAACCCCCACCACGCAGGACATGCTCTCTTCCCTTTGTTACCATTGGGAAGGAGGTACAGAAGCCTGAAGGCACACACGCAGCAATTCAGGAACAGCTTCTTCCCCTCTGCCATCTGATTCCTAAATGGACATTGAACCCATGAACACCACCTCACTACCTTTTTACTTCTATATTTTTTCACTACTTATTTTAACTTAACTATTTAATAGACACACTCACACTCACACACACACACACACTCACTCACACACACTCACACACACTCACACTCACACACACACACTCACACACACACACACACACTCACACACACACTCACTCGCACACACTCACACACACTCACACTCACACACACACTCACTCGCACACACTCACACACACACTCACACTCACACTCACACTCACACACACTCACACTCACACATACACACACTCACACTCACACACACACTCTCACACACCACTCACACACACTCACACACACTCACACTCACACGCACTCACACACACACTCACACACACACGCTCACACACACTCACACACACACACTCACACACTCACACACACACTGACACACACACTCACACATTCACACACCACACACACACACTCACACACACTCACACTCACACACACACACTCACACACACACATGTAGTAATACAGTTTTTTTTCTCTGTATTCATTTATCTGTTTCATTGTACTGCTGCCATAAAGTTAACACATTTCACAACATTTATAGGTGATATTAAACCTGATTCTGATTCTGATTCCTCTGGGTGCTCCGGTTTCCTCTCGCAGTTCAAAGACGTACCATTTTATAGTTTCGTTGGTCATTGTAAATTGTCCTGTGATTAGCCTAGGGTTAAATAGGGGATCGCTAGGCAGCATGGTTCAAAGGGCAGGAAGAGCCTACTCCACCCTGTATCTCAATAAATAAAAATAAAGACAAATTCGGCAAATAAAAAATAAATAATACTGAGAACATGAGTTGTAGACTCGTGAGTTGTGGCGTCATTGAAAATGAGTCTGTGGGCTGTAGAAGCAGTTCAGAGTTGAGGTGGGTGAAGTTATCCATACCAATTCAGAAACCTAGTGGTAGAAGGGTATTAACCGCTTTAGAACCTGGAACGAGCTGTGCAAAAACAACAAAAAATAATAACTTCTGCAATAAGTGTAAGCTTGCTTTTCCACAGCACACTCACACCCTACACCCACAAACTACAAATGAAGCAGAATCGCAATTGTAATGTAGGAAGGACAACCCCCGATCTGAGAACAGCAGAGCTCATACAACAACAAATAGAGATCAGTGCTTTGAACGACTGATAATGGCACATATTAAAAGCATCATTCTTGCCCCATTGGACACTCACCAATATGCTTACCGACAGAATCGTTCTACAACAGATGCCATAGCATCTGTCATTCACCTGGCCCTGACACACTAAAAGACAAGGACACTTACGTCAGAATGCTGTTTCTAGATTTCAGTTCCGTATTCAGCTCCAACGTCCAACAGACCTTGGCAAACAATTCTACTCCTTGATCTAAATATATCACTGTGCAACTGGGTGTTGGATTTGCTAACTGTTACAAGGATTACCCCTTATTAATGCTGATCAGTTAGGCACAGAGAGAATCTGTATTTAATGACAAGTACCTTTATTGTTTCAACTAAAAAGCACATGGGTTCTCAAACTGACAAAATGTGTGCACATCCACCAGGTTTCCCTGACCCTCCATGAACAGTGAAGGAATAGAAAAGGTAATCCTGGAAAGGGGAGTCTACACTGGCCAGGCATTCCTCAAGACCGACATGGGGTTCTCTAGAGAGTTGTTACCCCATTAGCTCTCAAAATCCATCTATTTTTTATAGTTTTCCATATCAGATTGATCTATAAGGTTTCAATTTCATTGGCTCAAAGTCATCTGACAGACTGTGTCAGATTCCCATTGGATGTGGCCCAGGGCTACAAGCAGTAGTATTCTATGGCCTTCGCCTTCAACTCCTTCTTTTGTTCTATTCAACTTTGACTGGGTCAAACCAGGTCACCCAGACACTGAGCCTAACAAGATCACAGGTTTCTTTTTCAAGCCTTCCATTTTACACAATAAATAGCTTATCTGAGATAATCAGGTTTGATAGATCATTAGCAGAAACTCCTTCTATTTACATTCAACAGACACAAAATGCTGGAGGTACTCAGCAGGCCGGGCAGCATCTATGGAAAAGAGTAAACAGTCAACTTTTGGGGCCAAGACCATTCATCAGGACTGGGTCTCAGCCCAAAACATCAAGTCTTTACTCTTTTCCATAGATGCTGCCTGGCCTGTTGAATTCCTCCAGCATTTTGTGCATCTTGCTTTGGAATTCCAGCATCTGCAGATTTCTGCATGTTTGTGTTCACTTTTAATTGCTCTGATTAAGTTATCCCAGAGCAAGAATCAGTTCATCCAACAGTTCACAAAATGGCAGCTGCAAGGACAGTATCACAAAATGGCCACCTCCATTCCTGTTCACTGTTTGTCATTCTTTCCGGCCAACATAACAAATAGACCTCAGAAAGGCAGGATGTACAACTGCTCCTCCCTCCTCATCATCCTCAAAAGGGGTGCCCCCCAGTGCTTTGTGTTGAGCCCATTGCAGTACACTCTGCTTACACATGGCCACACAACCGAGCTAACCCATTGTCAAGTTCGCTGATGACACAACAGTGGTGGGACTCATCACCAACAATGATGAGACAGGCCACAGATAGGAGTTGGAAGAGCTTGAGGCTTGGTGTCAGGCAAATAACTTCTTCATTAATGTCAACAAGCAAAGGAAATGGTTATCAAGTTCAGGAGAACTCGCACCACTCACACCCCCCTTTATATGCAAACAACTTCAAACTTCTGGGGTTGCACGTCGCACACAACCTCTCATGGTTCCAGAACACATCAAGAAAGCTGACTACACTTCTGCTTTTTGAGGAAGCTGAAGAGAGCTGGACTTTGCACATGCATCATTCTACAGATGAGCATCCTAACAAACTTTATCACTGCGTGGTACATAAACTGCACTGTGGCCGACAGGAAGGCTCTACAACGGGAAATCAAAACTGTCCAACGCATCACTGGCACCAGCCTACCCGCCATCAAGGGCATATATACAGAAAGGTGCCAGAAAAGGACCAGTAACATCATGAAGGATCCCTCAGACCCTGCTCGTGGACTGTTTGTCCCATTCCTATCAGGGAGGAGGCTACTTAGCGTCCACACCAGGACCACCAAACTACAAACAGTTACTTTCCCCAAGCAGTAACACTGATTAACAACTCCACCACGACCTTATTATATCCTGTCAGTCACCTTATGTACAGCCAAGCATCACTTTATGGACATACATTCAATCTATGTTTAAGCAGCCACAATATGTATTTATATTTATTGTGTTTTAGTATTATTATTGTGTTCTTTATCTTTTGTATTTTTATTTGTGCTGCATTGGATCTGGAGTAACAATTATTTTGTTCTCCTTACACTTGTGTTCTGGAAATGACATTAAACAATCTTGAATATCAGAGAACCTTTCTAGCGATGTTAGAGGGGAGTATTGTCATTATAGGAAAGCTGTTATTAAGTAGCAAAGAGTGCAAGGAAGATTTACGAGAATGTTGTCAGGACACGAGTTTATTCCTTGGAACTTGGGAGACCAATGGTGACCTTATAGGGGCGTATAAAATCATAATGGAATTAAATAACGTGAATGTTTGCAGTCTTTCTTTTTCAGGGAAAGGGGACCATCAGGCTCTTGAACCAGAAGGGATAACTCAACTCGTCCATCATTGAACGCTTACCACAACCTATGGACTTACTTTCAAGGACTCTTCATCTCGTGGTCTCAATACTTATTGCTTATATATACATTATTAATGTTTTCTATCTTGTATTTGCACCGTTTGCTCCTTTGCATGTTGGTTGTTTGACCATCCTGTTGGGTGTGGTCTTTCATTGATTCAGTTGTGTTTCGTTGTAATTACTATGTATGCCCGCAACAAAATGAACCTCAGGGTTGTATACGGTGACGTGTACTTTGATAATAAATTTACTTTGAACCTTGAACTTTAAAAGCTGGAGGGTTTAGGTTTAATGTGAAAAGGGAAAGATTTAAAAGGGACCTGAAGAGAAACTTCTTCCCAAAGGGGATGGTGCATGTATGGAATGAGTTTCCAGAGCAGGTGGTCGCGGTAAGTACAATAACATTTAAAAGCCAGTTGGACTGGTAAATAGATGGCAGAGGCTTAAATCAGGAGTTCCCAACCTTTTTTATGCCATGGACCCCTACCATTAACTGAGGGGTCATGGACACCAGCCTGGGAACCCCTGGCTTAGAGGGATAAGATCCAAACATGGATGAATAGAGTAAACTTAGTTGGGCATCTTGGTTGGCATGGATAATCTGGGCCATTTGTGCCTGTTTCCATATCTGTATTACTCTGGGACATCATCAATATTGTGCAAGACTTCAAGAATGACTACCCTTTTCTTCCATGAAATGCTGGATATTTTATGACAACCAGTGAAATATGAGCCCGAACTTAAGGCCTTCTCAAAACACCATAACCTTCAAAGGGACTTACTGACTCTGTATGCCTAGGTGTTAAACTTTTGCAGGGGTGATTCGAATATTATGAAAGCTAAACGGATAGAGACAGAGGGACAGAAAGAGAGAGAGAGAGAGACGAATAGAAAGATAGAGAGAAATAGAGAAAGAGACAGCGAGGAATAGAGGGAGAGAGACAGAGATAGAGAGACTCAGATAGAGAGATGGAGGGAGATAGAGACAGAGAGACAGGTACAGAAATAGATAGAGAGACAGAAAAAGACAGATAGAGAGCAAGAGAGAAAGAGAGAGAGAGAGACAGATAGATAGAAACAGAGAGAAAGAGAGACAGAGAACGTTTCCACCTCAGGAAAGAACCAATAACAGTCATCCATATAAAACTGCGCTTGGGAGGAGAGTATTTGAGACCCTTGTCGACTGAAATGAAGAGGAAAACAGCGTTAATCGTTTGCTCACTGTCCTTTGAAGAAACAAACAAAACTTATGCAGTTTAGTCAAATATCGTACACTTCAACAAGAAATTATACGGGGAATCTGGGACAAAATTCAACCAGAAATGGTGAAATGTAGAGCACATTACGATAGGGACTGATTAAGGTGTGTCATTTTTAAAACGGGACTCAAAGAAATAAGAAATGATTTGAGGCTTAAGCTAATAGATGATGCAAAGGAGGCTTGTGTGATGACTGATTGAGCTAAACGACTGGTTTTGATGCTATATCGACAATGTGTATAATTGAGCCCTCAACTTAAATTTGGACATTAACAATGCACCATTCCTTCCATTACAACCAGGTAACCTTTTATTTCAATAACAGCTGGTGTTAAAATTCTCATTCATGTTTCTAAGTTATTTCCAGGCCTTAACCCCCCACTACTTCTAAACCATTTTCTAACCTTACTGTTCCTGAGATATCTCCTCTGGTGCTTATCCTCAGGATAATTCATTCCATTTCTAATGGATTTGCCTTCAAATATCAAGATCAGGGGGTATGGAGGGAAGGCTGGTACAGGGTTCTGAGTTGGATGATCAGCCATGATCATACTGAATGGCGGTGCAGGCTCGAAGGGCCGAATGGCCTACTCCTGCACCTATTTTCTATGTTTCTATGTTTCTATGTAAGATGCTTTACTCTAAAATTCAATCCCTAAACTTTCCTGGTAATCCTCTGAGATACAGTTTACTGGTTATCTTGGAGACCACTCTGATTGTCACCCATCCCAATATCACCTCATCTGGATCAGTAGCAACATTTTATGTAATGACACTACTGAGAAGCAACTTGGCCAAACCTGATTGGTAATTTTTGTCACAATAAAGGCACTAAACCATTGAAACTGTTGACTTAGAAATCCAAATTGTACAGCGCTGTTTCTTTTAAGGTGTTCTACATTTGAAAGACAATCTTTTAATTTATATTGGATGTTGATTTCTGGGTCAAATTTGTCTAATAAGTAATTCCATCATAAATTATCCTTAAGCCAATGGTGTGTTTGATTTGTCCATTAACTGCCTCTGAAGTTGTACTGTGTTGAAGTAATGCCCGGAGCAGATTCCCACTCAGTGGTGGGAAATCAGTACACAATTTCTTATTAACTTCCTGCACTTCCCTGACCCACCCCCATGAATGTCCCAGTGATCTCCATCACAATGGCCTTCCGGTGAAACACATATTGCTTAGCTTTCCGGGCCAAGGTCCCAGTTTCTGGACTTCCCCTATCGCCCCACCCGGAACATATGTCAGATCTCCAGTCTCCAGACCGCCACTCTCACCAAATCTTGCACCCCCACTTGGCTTCCAGTTGCTGACTCTTTCTCCATCTACTGATGATCGCAATGGCAGGCCCAGGTCCAAATCAATGGTTAGAGCCCCTAACAATAATCTTCCAGTGCACTTCTAACAGCACAGATGAATTTCTGGCCTGTTATTTGTTATGTAAAGTATGCCGGACTATGCAAGGTTCAAAGTAAATGTATTATTAACACACATATATATCACCATATACAACCCTTCACTTTTGCTACATCTTCTGCTTGTTCCTTTTGTCATGATTGTGTTACGGAAACTGTTGCAGACTATGACATGCAGTTTAGAATTCGACTGAATGTTGAAGCACTCTGCCGTGTCCAGAGTGGACTGAGGGCACAAGCACGAGCTCCCTCATGGAGAAGACCAGAGACATGGTCCTGAAGAGGACCAAGAGCATGAGCTGCCTGGTGGAAAAGGCCAGCGACAGGGCACGGGGTCATGAACGACTCCATCGAGGAAGCATCAAGATGAATACGTAGGAAGTCAGCAGTCACCCTCAACGAAGGCCACAGGGTTAATGGCGGTCAGTAGCCGAGTTGGCGGTGTTCAGACCTAGCGTGGCGGTCGCTCTTCACGGAAAGACTGAGTTAGTGCAGGCACTCTCCTTGATTGGTGATGAGAGGATATTTTCAAAATTCTGAGATTTATTTGATTATCAGACTGTAATCTATATTAGTCTCTTTCAGTTTTCAGTGTTTTCTTTCTTGTTGACGATTGATGGATGGGAAATACGTTACTTTTTGTAAGAGGGAGGAGTTGGGGATTTGGGGTCTGATGTTCTTGTTTTTTTCACTGTGTGGGCAATGTGTTAGCTTTTGTATGCGAGGGAGGGGTTTGAATATTTGATGTTTATTGTTGCTGTTTTTTTCCTGCGAGAACAGGATTGTGGATTTGATGTTATTGTCACTGTGGTTTTTTGCGAGGGAGGCGGTTGAGGTTTTGATGTTATCATTGTTTTTTTCTGTGAGGGAGAGCGTTGGGGATCTGATGTTCCAACTGCTGTTTTCCATCTGTTAGATTTTTGCATGAGGGAGGTGGGGTGTGGGGTTTTGGGGTTGGCAAGTTGAAAGGGAGGTGATGTCTTTTTTTTTCTATATTTCACGGCTATCTGGAGAAGACAATTATCAGAGTTGTATTGTAAATGCACACTGTGACAAAAAAAATGAACCTTTGAAACTTTTGAACCTTTGAGATCCATTTTTCTGGGGAATTCACAGTAGTTACAAAGAAACACAATACAATCAATGAAAAACCGCACACAACAAGACAAATAACCAATGTGCAAAAGATAACAGACTGTGCAAATACAAGAATGAAAAATAATAATAATTAACAAATGAGCAATAAATAGTAAGAACATGAGATGAAGAGTCCTTGAAAGTGAGTCCATAATTTGTGGGAACGTTTCCATGCTGGGCTGAGTAATATTGAGTGAAGTTATCTCCTTTCATTCAAGAGCCTAAAGGCTGAGGGATAATAACTGTTTCAGAACCTGGAGGAGGGGGTCCTGAGGCTCCTACATCTCCTTCCTGATGGCAGCAATGAGAAGAGAGCATGGCCTGGATGGTGAGGGTCTTTGATTCAGCTTTCCTGCAATAGCCCTCTTGTAGATGTGCTCAATGATGGGGAGTGCTTCACTCATGATGGTCCAAGCTGTATTCACTACATTTTGTAGGATTTTCCATTCAACGGCATAGGTGGTTCCGTGATGCAACCTATCAGTATACTGTGCACCACACATCCTTAGAAGTTTGTCAAAGTTTTAGAAAACATACCAAAACTAAGAAAGGAAAACAGCCTTAATCATTTGTAATAGAAACATAGAAACATAGAAAATAGGTGCAGGAGTAGGTCATTCGGCCCTTCGAGCCTGCACCGCCATTCAGTATGATCATGGCTGATCATCCAACTCAGAACCCTGTACCTGCCTTCTCTCCATGCCCCCTAATCCCTTTAGCCACAAGGGCCATATCTAACTCCCTCTTAAATATAGCCAATGAACTGGCCTCAACTGTTTCCTGTGGCAGAGAATTTCACAGATTCACCACTCTCTGTGTAAAGAAGTTTTTCCTCATCTCGGTCCTAAAAGGCTTCCCCTTTATCCTCAAACTGTGACCCCTCGTTCTGGACTTCCCCAACATCGGGAACAATCTTCCTGCATCCAGCCTGTCCAATCCCTTTAGAATTTTATACGTTTCAATAAGATCCCCCCTCAATCTTCTAAATTCCAGCGAGTACAAGCCTAGTCGATCCAGTCTTTCTTCATATGAAAGTCCTGCCATCCCAGGAATCAATCTGGTGAACCTTCTTTGTAGACCCTCTATGGCAAGAATGTCTTTCCTCAGATTAGGGGACCAAAACTGCACACAATACTCCAGGTGTGGTCTCACCAAGGCCTTGTACAACTGCAGTAGAACCTCCCTACTCCTGTACTCGAATCCTCTTGCTATGAATGCCAGCATACCATTCGCCTTTTTCACCGCCTGCTGTATATGGAACGTAAATGCAAGACCCAGGACAGATCCTCTGAACTGATAACACTGAGGAATTTAAAGTTGCTGACCCTCTCCACCTCTGACTCCTGGAGTCAATAATCAGTTCCTTGGTCTTCCTGACATTGAGTGAGAAGTTGTTATGGCACCACTCAGCCAGATTATAAATCTCTCCCCAGATGCTAATTCGTCACCACTTCTGATTCGGCCAATGACAACAGAGTTGAGAGCAAACTTAAATATGATATTGGGGCTGTGCTTAGCCTCACAGTCATAATTGCAAAGTGAGTAGAGCAAGAGGCTAATCACATGGCCTATTGGTGTTCCTGTATTGATGATGATTGTGGAGGAAATGTTGTCACCAATCCAAACTGACTGGAGTCTGCAAGTCAAGAAATCAACGATCCAGTTGCACAAGGTGGTATTGCACCCTCTTCATTAGTTTTAATGGGATGACAGTATTGAATGTAGAGTTCTAGTCAATGAAGAGCATCGTAATGTATGAACCTGATGTATGTTCTAGGATTGAGTGAAGAGCTAATGAAATGCCATCTGCTGTTGACCTGTTGTGAAAATTGGGAAACTGGAGTGAATCCAAGTCACTCCTCAGGCAGGTGTTAATAGGCTTCATCACCAAACTCTCAAAGTACTTCTTCACAGAGAACGTAAGTGCTACTAGACGATAGTCGTTGAGGCAGGTTACCACGTTCTTCTTGGGCACCAGTATAACTGAAGCCTGCTTGAAGCAGGTGAGTACCTCAAGCTGCCGAAGCAAGAGGTTAACGATGTCAGTGACACCCCGGCTAGTTGGGTAACATAGGTCTTCAGTTCTTGGCTAGGTAACCCGTCTGGGCCAGATGCTTTCTGTGGGTTCACCCTCCTCAAGGATGCTCTCAAATTGGCTTCAGAGACTGAAATCACAGGGTCACTGGCTGTGGGAGCTCGTGAAAGTACATCTATTTTGTGTTGCTCAAAGCGATCATAAAAAGCACTGAGCTCCTCTGGGGGTGAAAGCTTGTTGTCACCTACTGTATGTCTCTTAGTTTTACTTTGTACGACGTGATAACATTCAAGCCCTGCCACAGCTGTTGAACATCCTTCAGTGATTCCAGTTTGGACCAGAATTGCCACTTTGTTTGTGAGACAGTTTTCCAGATGTTGTGCTGGATCTCCTATACTTTACTTGGTCACCAAATCTGAACACCACTGACCTGGCCCTCAGTAGATTGCTAATCTCTTGGTTCATCCAGTGCTTTGTGTTGGGCAAGACTCTAAATGATTTTCTGGGGACACACTCGTCAACAAATGACTTTATAAAGTCCGTAACAACTGTGGCGTGTTCACTGAGATCCTCTGTTGAATCCCTGAACGTGCCCAGTCCACTGACTCGAAGCAATCCTGTAGCTGCCTCGCTACCTCCCTCTACCACCTCTTTGTTGTCCTTACCTGGAGTCTTGCTCTTTAGCCTCTGCTTGAATGCAGGTAGAAGGATTTAGCCAGATGGTCAGATTTCTTAAAATGTGGTCTAGGTTTGGAACGTTATGCATTCCTAATCATAGTATAACAGTGGTCGAATGTGTTATGACCTCTTGGGCTGCAGTTGATATGCTGATCAATGGTCTAAGCAACTTCTGCATATGACCAGTGAGTAAATGCTTAACAGTGGTTTCACCTCCACTATACATGACAAGGCTCCCAAGTAGATCTCTTCTACCTTCCACACATTTGTTCTTACTCCCTCTAAGCAAAACAAGGATAGGGATCCCCTTAGTCTCACCTATCACCCCAACTGCCTCAATGTAGTAAGTCTGGACACTTCAATAAGATGCCTCCAACAGGCACACTTTCACCTCCACTCTGACATTCTGAAGTGACCTCTACTTGATGTTCTAGTTCACTCCTCCATCTTCACCGATACTCATCGATTCACATGGCGCCTTCCCAATGAAACTACAGGGGATGCCTGCTTTGTTTGTATCTTCTTTCCCCCCATCTATTGACCCAAGTTTTGCACCTAAATGAAGCCAAAATTCAATTGCACTACAATAGTGTTCTTAACATGATCTCCACTGCAAAGAAGAAACAAAATGTGGTTTGTGTGGCTAATCTACAGAATAACTCCCTTGTCCAAAACTTCCAGTTGTCTGCCACACTATCATTCCCATTGTGACCTCTCTTCCCCTGGCTTTTGACACTCTTCCAAGAAAATCCAATGTAAACTGGTCAAACGTATTTCATCTTCTTCTTGACACGGCACAGATCTCAAGACTCAACATTAAATTCAACAATTTCAGATAAACATCCTCTCTAAACACAAGAAATTCCACAGATGCTGGAAATCTTGAGTAGCATACACAAAATGCTGGAGGAACTCAGCAAGGCAATAAACAGTTGATGATTCTGGCCAAGACCCTTCAACAAGATCATTCTTTTGTCCTACTTGAAGGATCTTGGCCCAAATTGTTGATTGTTTATTCCCCTTCATAAATGTTGCCTGCATTGCTGTAGTCCTCCAGCATTTTGTGTGTATTGCTCAGACATTCCTTCTGATGTTGTTTCGGAACTGGCTAGTTCTGATGAAAAATCATACACTTGTAACATTTGATCTACCTGACTAGCAGAGTATTTCTGGTATTTCTGGTATTCACTGTTTAATTTCAGATTTCTACCACTGAGTTTTCTTTTAATCTTACAGCTCTAGGGTTGTTTTATTTTTTCCTTCCCTACTCCTGCTCCTCACACCTCCAGACAGATGAGCAGCAATTAACCATCCTCTCCCAGCCAACGCCACCACAACTTCTCCCCTGATCTCCACCCTATCCAGAAACTCCCATTGTCCTCTCCACTCCTACACCTTCTCTGCAAATTAAAATGTGTTGGATTTCTAACTTCTCCTGGTTGTGACTAAAGGTTGAGTGAAAAGTTAGTCCATCTCCCAATTTACCTCCAGCATTTTCTGTTTTTTTTTATTTTAGATCAATGGTTAGACTTCATTTTCTATTAGCTCATATCTGGAATAAGATGTGATAAATGATTTTTTTTTAAGTGATCGTTTTCCTTTCAGAAAAATCACTAATTGCAGTTTTGCAACTCTTCAGCTTTAAGAGAGCTTAGAGTCAATTACCACCTCCCCATTCCGGTTGCCACAGCATTCCTTGATTGACACCTGGAATAGCCAAACACTCGTCAGATCCAGATTAAACCTCTCAGACAATGGACGTCATTGCACCAGTCAAGGGGAGTGGGCGGAGAGCTTCGGCAGTGTCAAAAAGACGGCAGGTGCATCTTTCTAAAGCTTCATGAAATCAGTATCAATTTTTTGAAGGGTGGGGATAAAGAGTTGCTCAAAACAGCGTTTTCCTTTAAAGAAATTAATGATCGGTGCACGTGCTTTATTGCCTATTAATAGCGCTGCAAAAGTAAAAATCGTGTTGGATCAAGAGCTTTTATATGCAAACAAATTGAGGAATATCAAACAAGATTTGAAGAAAATATCACTGTAAAATATCTATGTTATCCATGATCATCATGCCAGCTTCCAAGTCTGGAACTAGCTGCGATTACTGGATAGATGGATCCCACAGGGAGATAGCCTTTGAAGATTACTACACTGTGGCACAGGAATTAGGAAGGTACTGTATTGCAGACAATATTAATGTGGGGGTGTATCTGCAGGCACTAGCATGTGATGAGTGATTGCAGCCTGAACTGCTCGAGTCCTCCGGGCACAGAATGCCTGATAATTAATCGATCTGATTCTAGGCTTTGTTAATTACAGTCATTTAAAATGCGCCGCGAGATTTTATTGTGATAATCCTCGTTGTTAAACGGCAATTTGGAATTTTAAATATATTATTTTTGCTTTGCTAGCATCTGCAGAGCTTGCTCCGGAAACTTTATATATATCTATAATATATAGGGCATTGCAAAGGATAATATAATAGGAAATGTAGCAAACATGTGCTTGCATGCAATGTATTTCTCAAGTAAACCGAAAGCCAAGTGTTACTCATGATAACTGACACACACCTTAGTTTGATTTTAAGATGGATTTTGACACATGCCTCTGACCAAGTTTCACAATTTACTGCTTAAAAATGCAGCTTACCTGCTGTTTGTGTTGTGATCACTAATATTGAAGTAGAAATGCCATTATTTTCTTTTGGTTTACCATCTGTGGATTCTGGAGGACCTGGAACCTGTGGTCCTTGAATTTCTGCTCATTCCCCACAAGGTATGATGATCCAGAGTTTGATGTCCTTTATTTTGTCCTGTATTTGTTAATTCTGTATTAATTTTTAAGGGATGTTCTTCTTCCATAATAATAATGCTGATCTTTGAACCAGCATCCAAGGTCCTACACTCTGGAATTCCCTCCTTAAACTCTTTATTCCTTTGTCTTCCTTTGAGATGCTCCTCAAACTTAACTCTTTGGACACCTGCCCGTAAAATGTCAAAGTAAATTTATTATCAAAGCACGTACCTGTCACCTTATATTCCTTAAGATTAATTTTCCTGCAGGCATTTACAGGAAAATAAAGAAATGTAACAGAGTTTATGAAAATATACATAAAGGCTGACAAAAGCCAATGTGCAAAAGAAGACAAGTACTACAAATTTAAAAATAGTGCTCAGAACATGAGTTGTAGAGACCGTGAAAGTGAGTCTGTAGGTTGTGGAATCAGTACAGAGTTGAGGTGAGTGAAGTTCTCCATGCTGGTTCAGGAGTCTGATGGTTGAAGGGTAGTGATTGTTCCTGAATCTGGTGTTGTTGGACCTAAGGGTCTTGTATCTCCCACCCAATGGTAGCAGTAAGAAGAGGGCATGACCTGGATGGTGGGGTGCTGCTTTCCCTTGGCAGCGCTCCTTGTAAATATGCTCAGTGGTGGGGAAGGCTTTGCGTGTGATGGACTGGGCTGGATCTGCCACTGTAGACATTTCTGTTCCTGGGCATTGGTGATTCCATACCAGCCTGTGATGAAAGCAGTTAGCCAGTTAGGATGCTCTCCACTGTGTCTCAAATGTGGCTTGGCAACAAAGTGTATTTACTTCTCTGAAACCTCTTGGAATGTTTAGCTGTGTTAAATTGCTATCCAAATAGACATTGGTTCTAGACCACTAACAAAAAAGGCCTAACAAGGTAGCACCAACTCATTGTGTACTTCTTCCGAAGTTCACTTTGGTTCGAGCTCAGTGGTATTTCGGAAGTGGGATTAGTGTGTCTTCAACACCAGTGTCTTCAAATTGTTGTGTTCATTCGCGGTATAGCTGTTGTGGATATATAGGATTCCTGGGAGTGTGTCAATGTTTGCAAGGACTGCCACAAACGCACGGTTATGGTACAGTTACAGTCCCAGGTGTTGGTAGCCAGTACTTGCAGTAGGTTGTTGGTGATGCATTAGCACTGTCAGGAGGATCCAATGGCAGTATATACATCTTACTAGGGATCCTTCAGATGGTGGCAAGATTTGAATGGGTTTCGGGGAAACATGGTGCTCTTTTGTAACCCTGGAATACCTGTGAATTTTTTTCTCTGCAGGACTCCTTGAGAGAGTATCAATATATGCAGGAATGGTGCCAGTGTTTGTCAGGTTTCCGAGAGCATGTTTCTATTTGCATGGACACCTACAAGGATCAAGGATCTACTTTATTCGCCTTGTACATCTACTTGTATCAGGGAATTGCTGTGTTGTTTCAGTGCTGCATGCAGCAGAAAACGACAACGTTCAACATTTATGCAAAATAATGAATTATATAAGAATAAAGTTAGACGTACAGATATGCAATAAAATGTGCATAAATACATAAATACCAGCATGCATTTGCAATGCAAACAGCATTATGAAAAGTGGTTTAATGTGCTTACATGCACCGCAGTGACTGAAGTAATAAAATGGAGGGGGATGGGGAGGGTCTAACTACAATGGCTGATCAGGTTAACGGCCTGGGGAAAGAAACTGGTGTGAAGTTTTTTTTCTTTTATAAGCCCTTTATCGCTTTCCAGAAGGGAGCTTTTGGAAAAGGCAGCTTACTGGGTGGGTAATGTCTGCAATGATTTTTCCTGCCTTCTTCTTTGTTCTGGACTACTTGTACTTAGAAAGTACTTTAGCAAGGTAGAGAGTCCTAAATCACTTCCCAGGAGATTTATCAAATACAGTTTAACACTTAGTATTTCTTAATACCAGGAGAGGTGAGCTAAAGAGTGGGTTTAAAGGGGAAAAGAGGAGTCAAGTGATGTGGAAGTTCAGGGAGAAAATTCCAGAGCTTGGGGCATTGGCAGCTGAAGGCATGGTTGCCGTTGTAGTTGGTTAAATTCAAGAGTGACCACCTGGCTAGAACTTAAGTAGAAAAGGTATCTCGAATGGTAATAAATGCAAGAGATTCTGCGGACACTGGATATCTGACGAAGGGTCTCGGCTCAAAACGTTGACTGTTTTATTCCCCTGCATAGATGCTGCCTGACTTGAATGGTTATAATGCTGGATGAGGTTACAGAGAAAGGGAAGAAGGATTGAGGCCATGGAGAGTTTGAAAGCAGGATGAGAACTTGTATCAAGACAGTGCTTGTCTTTGAAGCAGTGTACGTCAACAAGCACGTGAATGAATGGAACAAGGTGCCAAGTTAAGACATAGCTACAGGATTTTAAATTATTTCAAACTTATGGTAGGTTGAAAAAGATGGTGGTGAAGTCTGCAGGAGACAAAGCCATGCGGAGAGTGTCTGATCAGCAGATGAGACGAGGCAGAGATGGAATTGGGCAATGTTACAATGATGGAACTAAGTAATCTTAAAGACGGCACAGCTTTGTGACTCAAAGGAACGACTGCCAGAGGGAGTGGTGGATCCAAATACAATAACAACATTTAAAAGATACTTGTACAGGTATATTGATAGGAAAGGTTGAGGGATATTCATCAAACACAGACATATGGAACTAGCTTACGTAGACATCTTGGTTGGCATGCACCAGCTGGGTCAAGACTTTGTTTTCGTAATGATTGGCTCTATGACCCTGAAGCTCATCCTGGTCCTGTAGTTCCAGTGAAGTTTTAAATGGCATAATTCACTTTCATACATTTGTAAAAAGGGGTAGGGGAAGACTAGCTCTGCTCCGTCACTGCTCCAGCGATCTAAGTTAGGGTGCTCTCTATCTGGAGTTTACATGTTCTCCCAGCAGTCAGATGGGTTCCCCCCAAGACGGCTTAGTTTCCTTCCACACCCCAAAGACGCGCACGTCAAAGGTTAAAGTAAATTTATTATCAAAGTACACAAATGCCACTATGTACTATTCTGAGACTCACATCCTCACACTAGAACAAAGAAATACAACAGACTTCTTGAAAAACTATACAACATAATAAACTATATACAATAGAATCATCGGTAAGTTAGTTAGCTACAGTAAAATTGCTCCAAGTGCAAGTGAGTTTGGAGATGAGCGTGTGAGCTAGGTGGAAATCATTGGAGGAATGAGACTGATGCATTGCTTTGAGAACCGTAACTGAGGCAGTGGGTTGAATGGGCGATACGAATATAAATGAATAGAGTGTGAGACAATGATACCAGACTTTCCAGTGCTTAGTTGCAGGAAATGTACACAGAGTCAGGCAGAGTGAAGGAACTGTGGTTGGGGCAGAGGTGGGTCAGTGTACATGTGGAAAATGAAGGGGCAGCACATGAGTAACAGAAGCGAAGCCAAGGATGGATCTTTGAGAAGACCATAGATAATGGGGCAGATGAGAGAATGGAAAACCATTGGTGTTGATTTCTCTGACTACAACTGAATATAGAAGAATGGAACCAGGTGAATGTGTTATCTCCGAGCTGGATGAGTGTGGAGAGGCTGCATCAAAGACTGAAGGCAAGTTGAGGAAGACAAGGAGGTGGAAGTTTGAGCAACACACACAAAATGTTGGAGGAACTCAGCAGGCCTGGCAGCAGCTGTGGAAAAAAGTACAGTCAACATTTTGGGCCGAAAGTTTCCCTGGTCACAATCTCACAGGATGCCATTCTGGTACTGTCCCGGGGCAAAACCTGATTCTTCTTCATCTTCTTAAGCCCATCACCCCCAGTGGGGCATAAGCCACCAACAGGAGCTTGCCAGAGTCCTCTGTCCTGGGATTCTAAAAGGTTGATCTGCTCTGTGGCTTCTGTATTCACCACACGACCTCACGTATCTTCTAGGTGAAGATCCTCCCTCTCCTAGATATGAGGGCTGTAGAGTGTCTGTTGGCACTGCTATAGCTCTGGGTTTTTACAGAATAGGGTTGCGAGCCCCATGCCCACCCCTTGCAGCCGGGCTTGGGACCATCCTTGGCAGAGTTCAAAACCTGATCGGAGAGGGCCAAATATTGACAACTTGCCTTTCAGTTTTTGTGGAATAGTGAGATCTTGAGCTCCCACCGGACAATGTCAGGTAGGCAAAGACATGCGCGTGGCTTGGGCTGGTGGAGGATGGTGGGGAAAGGAGGTTGCAGATGCTTGGTGTGTAGCTGCCCCAAAACTGAGAAGGTAATTAAGAGCCAATCACTTTGGCATCACGATGGACCAGAATGGTAAGGAGAGCGTATTTTCTGTCCTGAAGGACTTCGCTGTGTTTTCCTGTTTACCTCAAATGGTCAAAAAGTGACCATTTTTGATTAGTTTGTTCATCCCAGCTTCATATAATTAATTGAAAATAAGACTGTGAAGATAGGCTGAGCGAGTGAGGGCTTTTCTCTTTGGAGAGAAGGAGGATGAGAGGCAACTTGATAGAGGTATGCAAAATGATAAGAGACAGAGATCGAGTGGGTAGCCAGAGACTTTATCCCAGGGCAAAAATGGCTAGTACCAAGGAACATAATTGTAAAGAGATTGGAGAAAAGTATAGGTTTGGGGGCAATATCAGAGGTAAGTTTTTTTTTACACAGAGAGTGGCGGGTGCATGGAATGCCCTGCCAGAAGTGGTGGTGGAGGCAGATACGTTAGGGGCATTTTAGAAACATTTACACAGACAAATAAAAGACAGAGAAATTATGAGTTGAGTAGGAGTGAAGGTTCAATCAGGGGTTCCCTACCTTTTTCATGCCATGGAGCAATACCATTAAGCAAGGGATCAGTGGAAGCCAGATTGGGAACCCCTGGTTTAGAATGATACTAGAGTAGGTTAAAAGGTCACCACAATGTCGTGGGCTGAAGGGCCTGTACTGTTCTATAAATTCCTAAATCAAAACTGTGGATCCAAATCAATTGGCAGAACAGTGCATTTAGTGGATTAACCGCGATGTCACCATAACTTATATGATGCCATGCTGTCTGAAGCTCCCAATTGATCCTCTCCCACTCTCTGGAGCAGATGAGGATCCGCCTGCCGACACCCTTGTCATCTCTGGTGCATTCCTTCCTTTGAGGTCTCACACAGGACACCAACGCGGCTCCCACGGAAATGTATCCTGGTAAAACTGCAAAGTGGGCAAGAACAAAGGGTTGAAACCAGGCATGTCTGCCCGAAACTTTCTCCCGAGTTTCTGAAGTAAAAAATAAACCCGTCAGAAGCCCTGTGATAAACCCCGTCACTGAGTCACAGAAGAAAGCAGCTGCAAGGTTGCAGTATTTATTGCCAGCTTAACCTTCATCTCCTTCCATCCATCTGTGTTTTCACCTTAGTTTCCCTGGCAAGATCTAATAAGCTTGGGAAATCTGAGTTCCCCAGGTTAGGTTCCAAACATTGCCCTTTAACAAGCTATTTCCACATTTAAATTAGCATTCTGACTTTCCGAAATGGTTTTCCTGACAGCTCAGGTCTCACCTGGGAGTTGGTGGCTTCACAACAGCTTTCCTCCTCCCACACTAATCACAGGTTAAAATTCCCCTTCATAAGTCAACACCAACTTTTTGCATTGTGATTTTTTATTATTATTAGCTTGTAATTTAATTAGAAGGATAAACTAATTAAAACTGTTACTTGAAAACAATTTCACATACAGGAAATCCCACTTCAAGAAATCTGTCATTTTGTGATATTAGATGGAATTTTAAATATGTCAGAAGTGTTTTGATGAGGGAATTTTTTTGATTAGTGTCTACTTTCCCTATTAATTAGTGAGTGGAAAGTATTTTTTTCTGAGCCAATTGAGAATAAATGAACTCAACGTGAACACTCGTTCTATTTTACCTGGTGGGCACATGATGCAATGGTAATGCAGATCTTGCCTAATCATAGCACAAATCTATCTAATTTGAGTTTAAATGAATCACCACTAATTGCTTTTGGGGCCTGGTTGTAATTAGTAATGAAACACCGGGACGTTTCCAAGTAATTCAGCAAGTCTATAGATTGAGTTGCTTTTTAAAGTAGCACCATGACATTTCTGGTATGCCACTGGGTATTTTACAGTTCAGACCTTTGGTCAGGGTCGACCATGGATGTGGCAACCTAGCTGTCTATAGTCGCAAGTCTGGGCAGTAAAATATGGAGAGCAAGCTGTTGCCCATGCAGCAGGCTCCCCCTCTCCACACAGCTGGTGAATCCAAAGGAACAGCAGAAGCCGATACAGGTTGACACCTGTGACGTCGCAGGAGTTGCCAGTCAGCATTGAACTCAACGTCGAACTGCCGTAGGGACTTCAGCTCTAAAATTTTCCCTCCGGGTTTACTCCCAAAGCTTGAGTGGGTATAGCCACAGGCCAGCGGAGGTTTGAGATCAGAGTTTTCCTTCTCGTAGATGAGCTGCCAACCACGGCTGATGAGCCCAACCTGCCTGAAGTGACTGGTTTTAAGCAACCAGTAACCTGCCTTTGCCCCGTCTGCTGTAAGTAGAAATGATTCCACTGGGATTAGTAAACCACGCATGAAGGCCAGGAGCTGTACTTGGTTGTCAGAGGCTATTGGGAACATTTAATAGATAGTGGGAGTTTGTCCCCACTTCCACTCCTGGCTATAACAACCTTAAGTGCTTTCCAGTTAATGGAGCACTTTTGAAGCACAGTCACTGTGGTAATGTGGCAGCCAGCTTCTGTACAGCAAGCTCCATTCAATTTCAATGTGGGAACAGCCAAATAAATTTTCATTAGAATTTCTTTAATGGATAATTATTGGGCATGAGATTCAAGATAATTCCCATGATCTTGTGGAAGTGCCTTCCACCGTAAACATTATTGAGTCATAAACTCAGCAGATGCTGGAAATCCAGAGCAACACACCAAAGTGCCGGTAGGACCCAGCAGGTCAGGCAGCATCTATGGAGCGGAATAAACAGTCGACGTTTCGGGCCTGATGAGTCCTGATGAAGAGTTTTGGCCTGAAACATCGAATGTTTGTTCCTGACCAATATTAAAGAGTCTCAGTTCAGCATCACTTCTAAAAGATGGGAGTTAGAGTCATTGAAGGATGAACTTGATTTCCAATTGTTTTATCATTGTCACATGAGGATCTAACCTGGTCCCAACATATCGATGTAGTTATAAAGAAGGCAAGACAGCGGCTATACTTTATTAGGAGTTTGAAGAGATTTGGCATGTCAACAAATACACTCAAAAACTTCTATAGTTGTACTGTGGAGAGCATTCTGACAGGCTGCATCACTGTCTGGTATGGAAGGGCTACTGCACAGGACCGAAAGAAGCTGCAGAAGGTTGTAAATCTGGTCAGGTCCATCTTGGGTACTAGCCTACAAAGTACCTAGGGCATCTTTAGGGAGCGGTGTCTCAGAAAGGCAGCATCCATTATTAAGGACCTCCAGCACCCAGGGCATGCCCTTTTCACTGTTGCTATCAGGTAGGAGATACAGAAACCTGAAGGCACACACTCAGAGATTCAGGAACAGCTTCTTCCCCTCTGCCATCCAATTCCTAAATGGACTTTGAAGCTTTGGACACTACCTCAGTTTTTTAATATACAGTATTTCTGTTTTTGGACATTTTTAAAATCTATTCAAAATATGTAATTGATTTACATGTTTATTTATTATTATGTTTTATTTTACAGGTATTTTTTTTTCTCTCTGCTAGATTATGCATTGCACTGAACTGCTGCTGCTAACTTAACAAATTTCAAATCACATGCCGGTGATAATAAACCTGATTCCGATTCTGATGTACTGAGATATAGTGAAAACCTTGTTTTCCTTTGAAACAGGCGATTCAGCCCATTGGGTGCCTGCTGACCCTCAACCCCCCCCCCCCCCATTTACACTAATCATACTTTAATCCCATTTTCAGGCTCCCTCCATTCTCATGAATTCGTGCCTAATTCCTACAGACTAGTGACAATTTACAGAGACCATCTAACCTCGCAATCTGCACGTCTTTGCGATGTGGGAGAAAACTCGAGTAAATGGAGGAACCCCACAGAGACACAGGGAGGAAGTGCAAATTCCACAAGGTCAGGATTTTACCTGGGTCTCTATGGGGCAGCAACTCTGCTTGCTGTGTCGCCGTCCTGACATGGTGGCACTCTCTAAGGACTGCAGTAGAGAACTAGCCTACATCTTTGCAAGCTCTATTTGACCTAAGGATGTAAACATAAATATCTTTCATTTGACCACTGGCAAAGGACTTTGTCCTTAGATGCACATTTTTTATACTTTATACTTTATTGTCACCAAACAATTGATACTAGAACGTACAATTATCACAGCGATATTTGATTCTGCGCTTCCCATTCCCTGGATTACGAATATTAAATATTAAAAATAGTAAAAATTAGTAAATATTAAAAATTTAAATTATAAATCATAAATAGAAAATAGAAAAATGGAAAGTAAGGTAGTGCAAAAAAAAACAAGAGGCAGGTCCGGATATTTGGAGGGTACGGACCAGATCCGGGTCAGGATCCGTTCAGCAGTCTTATCACAGTTGGAAAGAAGCTGTTCCCAAATCTGGCCATATGAGTCTTCAAACTCCTGAGCCTTCTCCTGGAGAGAAGAGGGATGAAAAGTGTGTTGGCTGGGTGGGTCGTGTCCTTGATTATCCTGGCAGCACTGCTCCGACAGCGTGCGGTATAAAGTGAGTTAGTCTGAAATTAGTCTGAAAAGAAGATTCTAAAGATTAACTTTATTTGTCACATATATATCAAAACATGAAATGCATTGTTTGCATCAAATCAAGTCATTGAGGATTTTTCTGGGCAGCCTGTAAATGTTACCACACTTCCAGCGCCAACATAGCATGGCCACGACACAGTAACTCTAACCGCACATCTTGGAATGTGGGAGGAAACAGAAGCACCTGGAGTCACGGGCAGAAGATACAGAATTGAACCCTGATCTTACAGTTGGTATACTGTAAAGCATTGCGCTAACCTCTACACAACCGTGCCACCCCCCTGTGAAGCCACAAGCCTGTTTTAAATCTAACCTTGGTATAATTATGGCAGACCCATCATGTGACTGTATTTCTGGATCAAGTCATGTGTGCGTTCAACACTATTGATTTATGTAATGTTACATGCATCACTTTAGACCATAAGACGTACTGTTTAGTGTAGACCCGGTAGTTCTGGCAGCGGCGGAGAATGTTGGGTGCCATGGTAGTGTAGCATTCAGCATGAAAGTATCACAGCTCGTGACATTCTGAAGTTCAGGGTTGAATTCCAGTGCCTTCTGTAAGGTGTTTGTTCAATCTCCCTGTGACTGCATGGTAATAACTGTTATTGAACCTGATGGTATGGGACTTAAGGCTCCTGCAGTCTTTCCAAACTGTTGTAATGAAGGAACTGAGTTAGAAAATTTGCATACAGCAAGCAGCATTGATTCAAGGAGAAATCCCAGCACCTATGATATCATCGTGCTTTCAGAGCAGCCAAGTACATTAAAGAATTATGACCGGGATTACGAATTTGAAACATTGCGCAGAACTAAATAAAATTTGGGCATCCATGCATATAATTAATTCAAAAGCAAAAATATTGGAAATATTATTAAGAAGAAAATGAAGTTTACCTTTATGTTGTAAAAAACAATAAAATAATGCTTAAGAGTAAGGATTAGTACTGAGGTAACCTTCTCATAAGTAATTAAAGCTTAGAATTATTTTTTAAAGCTCACATTGAGCTTGTGTAACTATGCATAAGATTTTAGGGTATTTTTCCAATAGGAGTGTTTCAAAAATAACTGAATTTCACAGGACAAACGAGAAAATCTGCAAATGCTACAAATCCAAGCAACACACACAAAATGCTGGAGGAACTCAACAGGCCGGGCAGCATCTATGGAAGAAAGTGCAGTCGATGTTTCAGGCTGAGACCCTTCGGAAGGACTTTGGCCCGAAACGTCAACTGTACTTTTTTCCAAAGATGCTGCCTGACCTACTGAATTCCTCCAGCATTTTGTGTGTGCTGCTTGAATTTCACAGGAGATCAAGTAGAGAAAGCTGCCGATAGGATAGTTCAGGGGAGGTTCACTATGTAACTGCCTGGAACTCAGTTACTGTACCTCAATATAAAGCTAACCAGTGGCAGATGCTGTGATACACCCTAGAATGCACTGGGACACATCATCAGTAATGTAACCTGGGGTCATCAGGTGCTTCGGGTCTTTCAACATCAGACACTCTTATCTTTCAGGGTTGATCAGGCCCTGGCTTGTGGCCCAGCAGCATTGGTCCACGAGTCACCCCTCTTGATCCATAGCCATCAGGAGGCTTGCTCAGCAACCTCTGTGACAGTCCTGATGGCTCTTTTCTCTGCAGTTCCTGTTAATGCCAAGGAGAGAGTAGATTCTGCACAGCGAGCAGCCAGCTAAACCTCTACACCCCACTTCTGTAGGCTCGTATCGTGCCCCCATCCCCACCCCTGTCATTCTTCTGGTAATGATGACAAATATTACTGGCTTCAACATCATTACTGCCTCCAAAACTAGGACATAGAACTTTTGTCACAGTAGCAGATAATTTAACCCGACCTGTCTGTGTCATCTTATTTATCCATCTGAGTGACGAGCTTTTTTCATTGTCACGTAACTCTTTCTGGGATCTACCTGTGCTTCCTACCTTACAACAATATCAACGGTTCAGAAGTGTTTCAGTGGCTGCAACACTCACCTCAAAACTGAACTGATTCCACAACCAATGGGCTCACTTTCAAGGACTCTACAATTCATATTCTCTACATTATTTGTTGTTTTCTGTTTGCTTTTCATTTTTGGATTTGCAGTTCGTCATCTTTTGCACACTGGCTGTTTGTCCATCTTTGTGTGTGTGTGTTTTTTAACTGATTCCACTGTCTCTTTCTATCTACTGTGAATCCCTGCAAGAAAATGAATCTCAGGCTTGTATATGGTGACATTTATATACTTTGATAATAAATTTACTTTGAACTTTGAAGTTGTTTTATGATGTCTGGCATTGTAGAACTACAAGTCTTTCCCTCACTGCAACGCAAATGACTGTATTAGAAGACCCAAAAAAATCTTTATCTGATTCGGCATTTGCGATCGTGTAATTGACTTAACCTAGGAAAGATTTATTCATCCTTCTTCCAGATAATTCAGATCTTTTACAATGCTTCAGGAAAATCCAGATGAATTATACTATTAACACAAGAGTTTCAGCAGATGCTGGAAATCCAGAAACACGCACACAAAAAAGTGCTGGAGGAACTGAGCAAATCAGGCACCATCTATGGAAGGGAATAAGTAGTGGATATTTTCGATCAAGACCCTTCATCAGGACTCAAAATTATATTATAGTTATGTATTTTCTCTAACAGGTCCTGTGTCTTAGAGATGAAGTTCAGAAACTAAGTTACTTTGTAGGATTTTCTATTCTGCTGTTCATTCTTTGGGGTACTCTTCTGTTTTCATGGATGTCTGTGAAGAGTAAGAATTTCAGGTTGTATATTGTATGCATTCTCTGATATTAAATTGAACCATTGATTTTTGATATGGCATAGTGAGTCTTACCATGCAGCTGAAAAAATTACTTCCAATTATATAAACCTGGAATAAGAAGTACTGGTAATATTGTAAAGCTAGTAATGATGACAACAGACTATGGTATTGTGAAAACCCAACTGATTCACCAATGTCCATCCCAGAATGAAATTTCCATCCTTTCATATTCTGGTTCCAGATCCTTCAATTTAACTGCCCTTTATATAAAAAAGGCAGTCAAGCCATTTGGGGTGGCCATTATATAATGGTCCAGTCAGTGATGCTTATATGAGTGGCAATGATGTACGTAGAGTGTCCTAACAGCAGCTAATAATACGGCAAATATATGGGCTAGACAACACCATGAATGTAATGAAAGCCGCACACTTCCTTTTGTACTTTTTGCATATATTTTTATGAATAAAGCTTTTATTTTTATTTGACGATACAGTGTGGGGCAGGTCCTTATGGCCCAATGAGCCACGCCAAACAGCAGCCCACCTATTTAGCCCTAGGCTGATCACAGGACAATTTACAATCATCAATTAACCTACTAACCGACACATCTTTGGAATGTGGGTGGAAACCAGAACACCCGGAGGAAACCCACATTATCACAGGAAGAACATACGAACTTCTTACAGACAGCGCAGGAATTGAACTTTGAACGGTGTAATGGTGTTGCACTAGCCTCTACGCTACGGTTGCGCCCCACGGTATTTTATGGTTTGTCTTTGAGATTTTTAAAAATTCCAGCGATGTAGAAAAGAATAGATTGCTGGAGCCAGGCAGCCATGCTTATAGAGAAGCTGCAATCAACCTGGTCAGTAGCTTTTCTACCTGTGCTCCCCAGTGGGTCGAGAGTCGATCTCCACTCAACACCTTTCCGAGCTGTGACTGGGAAGCCAGTTTGGAGGGTGACATTCACAGCTAAACTCTCACTGTTTGACACAGCAGGCAATTGTTTCAACTTGACCTCCTAATGCATTTTTTTCCCCTTCAAATGCATTCTGGTTCATTCAGAATGATTTAGTGTGAGAATGTGACAGCTTTCTTCTGTACACATTACTTGGGAAGCTTGTTTTCTCTGTCTCTAGTCAATTGCACCCTGATGCATTATTAGTGAGTTGAGAAGGCTACCTCAGCACTAACCCTTGGGCAGAAATTGACTGTTCAATCTTCCGACTTGTTCAGGTCACATTTATGTAAGGCGAAGATGGACTTCCCCACATTTAGATCAATGTCATAATAAAGTAGTTTGGTCAATTGTTTCCCATTTGATCCCACATTCATGTTTGAAACATATGTCTCCATCGAGCAGCTGAAGATAAAATGTTTGACCTCAATTGTTGACCTTGTTTTTAATTACACCTGACTGGCTAAGCTTCTGCACGACTGTGTAGGATTTTACTTCAGATATTCAACATCTGCAGTATTTTTTTTTGGTTTTAGAGCGAAAACCTACAGCCTAACACAAAATATAGGATTGATTTCTAAAAAGGTGTTCTATATAGTATATAGAAAAAGCTGTTTTCTCTCTACTATTTACAAAAACAAGAAAATGATGGATGGATTAACTGCAGACCAGCCAACCTTATATTTGTGGTAGACAAGTTATTTAGGATCCAGCTTCAATCAGTGGAAGCACAAGTTGATCGAGGACCCCCAGCATGAATATATTCAGGAGAACTCATGTCTGAGTGTTTTAATGATGTATTTTGGAGAGGTGCAAAGAGAGAGTTGGATAGTTGGTGCACTACATGTGGACCATGTGGATTTCATTAAGGCTACGTCCCCCATGGTACATGATCGAGAAAGTGAAAGCACATGGGATCCAAGGAAAAGTACGAGCCTGGTTTAAAAATCATCTCAGAAAAAGCAAAAAGTGAGGATCAATGAGAGTCTGTATACAGTGGGGCTCCCCACTCTTCAGTGCTAGGTACATGGTTTCCATGGTATATATTAGTAATCTGGACCCAAGCATTTGAGCACCAGTGAATTCAGACGATGAAACCTAAATGATCAGAATGGTTGATGAGCTGCAGGAGGTTATCGATGGACTCATTAGGTGGACGCAAAAGAGGCAAGGTAGAATTCTATTTGAAGAACTATAAAGTCATTATTTTAGGAAGGGCAAGTACACAAGGGAATAGGTGATAATTGGTGAGATACTTAAAAAGTGCAGATGACTAAATGAGTCTTGTCCACAGATCCTTGAAAGTAGCAGAGCAGATAGGTTGACAAGGCATACTGGATACTAGCCTTAATCAAACAAGATAGAGGATATAGGGCAGGGAGATCATGCTAGAATTCAATAGGCAACAGAGAGCTGCGTGTTACAAACACAAAAAAAGTCTGCTGATGCTGGAAATCGGAAGCAGCACACACAAAATGCTGGAGGAACCCAGCAGGTCTGGAGGCATCTCTGGAAATGAATGAACAGTCAACGTTTTGGGCTGAGACCCATCTTCAGGACTGAAAAGAAAGGGCCATGAATAAAAAGGTGAGGGGAGGGGAAGGAGGCTAGCTAGAAGGAGATAGGTGAAGCCAGGTGGGTGGGAAAGGTAAAGGGCTGGAGAAGAAGGAATCTGATTGGAGACGAGAGTGGACAATAGAAGAAAGGGAAGGAGGAGGGGACACAGGGAGAAGTGATAGGCAGGTAAGCAGAGGTAAAAGGCCAGAGTAGGGAATAGAAGAAGAGGGGAGGGGGAGGGCAAAATATTTTAACACAAGGAGAAATGGATATTTGTGCCATCAGGTTGGAGGCTACCCTGGTGGATATAAGGTGTTGCTCCTCCACCTTGAGGGTGTCCTCATCTTGGCATAAGTGGAGGCCATGGATCAACATGGTTTATTGTGCCAAGATGAGGCCCCCATGGGACGGAGGAGCAACACCTTGTATTCTTTCTGGGTAGTCTCCAAATTATGGCTACCAAACTTTAAGCACTAGGGACAATACAGAGGAGATTTACAGGGCTAGAGAATTATGGAGACCAAACTTTGCTTGAGATGTGTGATGAGCTGGCTGATTGTTATTCCCAGTAATCAGGAACTCTGCTGAAAGGAGATGGAGATAGAAGTCCTCAGTGAATTTGATGGGTCGATTATTGGAACAGGCTTAATCTATGACTGAAGGCTGAGAAGTTTGCGTCACCTGAACAGTTCCATTTTTGTTCAGTTCACAGTGGATTAAGTCTTCTGATGAAGGGTGCCAGCCCGAAACATCAGCTGTTTATGTCCTCCACAGATGCTGCCTGACTTGCTGAGTTTCTCCAGTATTTTGTGTGAATTACTCCGGATTTCCTGCATCTATGGAACTCTTTGTGTTTATACCAAATGATCTGTTTCTGTAATATTAATTTCCAGTTGCTGAGATTGTAGAG
Organism: Mobula hypostoma; assembly: GCF_963921235.1. NCBI lineage: Eukaryota > Metazoa > Chordata > Chondrichthyes > Myliobatiformes > Myliobatidae > Mobula > Mobula hypostoma. The sequence continues at coordinate 33,486,585 of NC_086120.1, forward strand.
ATTAAAGCACTCCTTTGTAGATTGCAGTACTGTTTAACATACATTCAAAGTAACACTGCAGGCCAAAGTATAGCTGCCAATTTTACCTGGGAAGAATGTCTCCCCCCCTTTATCTTTTAAATCGAAGGGAACTGAAGATCTGTGATTAGATTCAGTTTATCAAACCTTGATTTTTTTTCCCTGAGCCATCAATTAAGAAATGATGATGCAATTTTTGCTCGGACCAGCCATGAATTGCGGCAATTTTCTACAGTTTCACTTGAGCAATTCCTATCAGAAATAACAGCGAGGCCTTTTCTTCCTTATTGGAGCCATATATCAATGAAAGTGAGAATGGCACTGTATTTTTTTTACTTCTGTGCATCTAGGCTTTGGCAAATGTTCACTTTATTGAGCTTCTGGCCTCTTATCAGTTGTCTAATGGATGATTTGAATAGAAATAACATTCTGACCAGGGTTATTTATACAGTAATATCAGGCCAGCGGTGCATCACAACAATCTGTGTAGTCTTAAGTCTGTGTGTGATTGAGTACCAAAGCCAAGATACTTGGCCATAATCCATCAAGAAAGCTCGTTTACAGTCATGGCATGTTCTTGAGCCACTCCTTTCACTTGTTTATTATTGTTTGGGTGTAAGAAGCGTTTTTACTTAACGATTCTACTGTTTTAAAAAAAGAGAAAATATTTAATTTGCAATATTTATAAAAGTAACAATCTTTGTGATATGCATAATACAGGCTCAATGTTTGCTCCTTTGGCCTTCTTTATGATAAAACTCCAAAATGACTGCTTTCTAGTTTTTGGAATTATGGTGTGTATTAGCAGTGGAAAGAAAGTATTCAATATTCACCTAATAAAGTGGCCACTGAGTGTATGTTCATGGTCTTCGCTGCTGTAGGCCATCCACTTCAAGGTTCAACACGTTGTGCGTTCAGAGATGCTCTTCTGCACTCCACTGTTGGAACGTGTGGTTATTTGAGTTTCTGTCAGCTTGAACCAGACTGACCAATCTCCCCTGACCTCTCTGATCAACAAGGTATTTTCTCCCACAGAACTGCCGCTCACTGGATACTCTTCCTTTTTTGCACTGTTCTCTATAAACTCTAGAGACAGTTGTGTGTAAAAAAAAAAATCCCAGTAGATCAGCAGTTGGTGAGATACCCATATCACCCTATCTGGCACCAATAATCACTCCACTGTCAACGTCACTTAGATCACATTTTTCCCCATCTGGTGTTTGACCTGAACCTCCTTTATGCAAGGAGTTGCTAGGTGTTGTAATGTGAACAAAGTCCCTGAAGATAGGAAATATCGAAGTGTTTTATTCTACAAAATGAGGCACTCTTGGCGGAAGACACTTCTTTGAACCAATATTACATGACATTGTATATGCTAAAGATCAAAGGTAACAGAAGGACAATTCTACAGTTACAATGTAACTGAAGTCTGTGGTAAAGAAGGTAAATGCAATTTGGCATTTATTTCAAGGGGAATAGAATATAAAAGCAAGGAGATAATGCTAAGCCTTTATAAGACACTAGTCAGGCCATACTTAGAGTATTGTCAACAGTTTTGGGCACCATATCTCAGAAAGGATGTGTTGTTATTGGAGCGAGTTCAGAGGAGGTTCACGAAGATGAAGGGGTTAACATATGAGCAGCGTTACTGGAATTTAGAACAACGTTGGGGGGGGGGGGATATAATTGAAACCTACCAAATGTTGAAAGGACTAGATAAGGTGGATGTGGAGAGTATGTTTCCTATGGTGGGGGTATCTAGAACCGGAGGGCACAGCCTCAAAATTGGGGGATGACCTTTTAGAACGGAGGGAAGGAGGCATTTTTTTTAGCCAGTGAGTAGTAAATCTCTGGAATTCTCTGCCACAGACAGCGGAGGAGGCCAAGTCCATGCATATACTTAAGGCAGAAGTTGATAGTTTCCCGATTGGTCAGGGCATCAAAGGATATGACAAGAAGGCAGGTGTATGGGGTTGAGTGGGATCTGGGATCAGTGATGATGGAATGGTGGAGCAGACTCGATGGGCTGAATGGCCTAATTATGTCTTATGGTTTTATATATCTACAATGCTTCATTTGAATTACATATAATTTTCACACCTCTTTCTTCACCTCCACATGGGTCCAGGAAAGAATGATTCAGGGCTACATTTTAATTTTATTCTACAAATCCGAAGTTTGGTTGCTGAAGTTAAAATATGCTATATACCCAAATTCAGATTAAGCCCTAACACTAGGAAAAGTGAGAATGAGAATAATTAACAGCAACAGGATGTGGATAGGCTAGTCAAATGAGCAAAAATGACAAATAGAATGTAATTCAAAGCAAGAAGTGATGCATTTGGCAAAAGAGCAAGCAACTGCTATGATAGATTTAATGGCATAAGTTCTAAAGAGTGTATAGAAATAGGGAGATTGGAGGGTTCATATGAACTGATCTTTGTGAGTAGTGGGATTTTGTAGGAGTTGACAAACACAAGAGATTTTGGGTTATATAAGTACAAAAGCAGAGAAATTACACTGTACAAAGTTCTAGTAGATGAGGACATGTAGGCTATTGCGTTCAGTTCTCCACGTTCATTAGGGATGATGTAGGAATCCTTGAAGGTAGAGAGGAAATCTACCGGATGAGGAATTTTAGCTGCAAGTTTAGATTGAAGTTGCTGTGGTTGTTTTCCATGGAGAAAAGGAGATTGAGGGGAGCGTCACGAGAGGCCTAGGCGAGGATGGTAAGGACCCAAGTGTGGAGTATCCGAGACTAGAATCAAGGCACAATTTTGAAACTGAGACAAGAACAAGGGTTCTTGACTGAATGCTAGACGAGAACCTGACGAGACTAGATGAGAATCCAAATGAGACAGAGGACCAAAACACAATCACAGACGGAACCGAAGTTAAACTGACATTTGAGCACCAAACCTGAGTTCAGGTACTCTTTAAATATCCAAATATTGGCACCAAAACATGGCCACCAATTAGCGAAGCAGGCCAGAATCTTTTAGAGGAATTGCGCCAGTTATCCAGACTCTGGAGAATCAGAGCACCTAAACCCTGGAGGCCGACACGGTCGGGTGCATAGCAGGAAGATTTTACGTAGGTGGGAAGGTGATGTCAGGCCTAGTTAAGGGTAGACAAAGAAAGCTGTTCCAGTTGTTCTATTGAAGTTTAGAAGAATAGGAGGTGATGAGATTGAAGCATGAAAATATGAACATGTTTGACAAAATAGGTGCTGAGAAATTGTTTCCATCATGGAGAATGTATAGCTAGACAGCATTATCTCAGGACAAAGCAGTTTTTAATTGAGTCTGGGATAAGGATTGTTTTTTTCTCTCAAAGGACAATGAGTCTTTGACATTCACACTCCCATCGAACTATTGACAGTGAGTCATTAGATATACGTATTCAAAACTGAGTTGGATTGATTTGTTTTGGGGCAATGGTATAGTTGAGAGTTGTGAAGCTGCGACTAAGATCAGTTCAGCCATACAGGGAATGGTGAAGCAGATACCAGGAGCCATGTGACCAACTGCACCAGTTACTGACCCCAATACGTAGAACAGGATACATCCCAGCTTTCGGAAAAACCCCAGACTCTTCACTTTATGATTTTTATTCTGTATCGTTCTATTTCTCTTATCATTGGCTCACACTGTTTTGCTCATGCTGGTAAAGTAGTTTAAAAAATTCTCTGTGTAGGACAGTATTCACAGGAAAAAGCAAACGAGTTTGCCTTTATTCTTTGCTTGACAGCAAAACGGAGATTGACATTTCAATAATAGGATTGCTTTGCAAAATAATACCATTTTCCTCCTCTGACTATTAAAAAAGGAATCATTTGACAATAAAACAATTACAAGTGTGTTTGTTTTTCCAAGATTACTGTACCATCTGTACATCTCAATTACACAGCCCGCTTGGAGAAAGTTGAAAACACCTGTTTTCAAATGACAAGATAACAATGAGGCACGGGTAGAGACAAACCAGGGAGAAATTGTGTTAGATTTATTAAAACTGGACATGCTGAAAAGCGGAATGATTGTGTAATTAGGTAGGAGGAGAAGACGAGGGAAACAAACTGTATTTCCTTTATTGTTTGTTTTGCTGGATCTTGGAATGAAGAAGGTACCGTGTAGTTTCATTCTGTGTGTGATTATTCTTCTAAATTCCAAAATCACAATGAAGGTCAAGTCCATAACACAGGCACATTGGATTTTTTTTTCTTTGTTTAATAAATGATGGTGAAACTGGAGTTGTTACCCTCCCACAAACCCTGTCAACTCTTTGCAAAAGTCTGCACAAATGCATGGAAACTGCAGTAATCATGAATACAGCATCAGATCATTTGCCCTACTGTGTTCGCATATCAAGGGGTTGAAGGCTAAGAGATGGTTCTGTCTCAATAAGTGATTTTTTTCAGACAAATAGTAGATCATGGTATTGAAATTGCAAAGTCTTGCCTTGGCACATGACAAACCAAGCCTTCTAGAGGATTTAGGATGACCCTTTCATGAGAAATTGTTTTTTAGGTCTGTGCGAACTTTAACCTCAGCTGTTGACCTTTTTATTTCATAATCACAAGCTTGAATGCTGGCAGGGATACCGACTCCTTGTGGATGTTGACTTGACTCAGTGGTGTGGAACTGTTTTACCATGTGTTCATGCTCAACATTGGCTAATAGTAACACAACACCTCATGTAAATAGGAGCAGAAGGCAGCCAGGTCCCTCAGATCTGCCCTGCCATTCAATATGATCATTAACAAGAGAAGTGAGCCCTGATGAAGGGTCTCGGCCTGAAACAATGACGGTTTACTCTTTTCCATAGATGCTGAGTTCCTCCAGCATTGTGTGTGTGTGTGTGTGTGTGTTGAATATGGTCATTGGTGATCTGCCCCAAGCCACAGATTTTCTCATGTACTGGTGCTACTTAAACATAAGACATAGAATAGTACAGCAAGCTACAGGCCCTTCGGCCCACAATGTTCTGCCGACCCTCAAACCCTGCCTCCCATATAAACCCCCACCTTAAATTCCTCCATATACCTGTCTAGTAGTCTCTTAAACTTCACTAGTGTATCTGCCTCCACCACTGACTCAGGCAGTGCATTCCATGCACCAACCACTCTCTGAGTTAAAAACCTTCCTCTAATATCCCCCTTGAACTTCTCACCCCTTACCTTAAAGCCATGTCCTCTTGTATTGAGCAGTGGTGCCCTGGGGAAGAGGCACTGGCTATCGACCCTATCTATTCCTCTTAATATCTTGTACGCCTCTGTCATGTCTCCTCTCATCCTCCTTTTCTCCAAAGAGTAAAGCCCTAGCTCCCTTAATTTCTGATCATAATCCATACTCTCTAAACCAGGCAACATCCTGGTAAATCTCCTCTGTACCCTTTCCAATGCTTCCACATCCTTCCTATAGTGAGGCGACCAGAACTGGACACAGTACTCCAAGTGTGGCCCTCAGACCAGAAGACATGGGAGCAGAATTAGGCCATTGGGCATCTTCACCATGTACAAGAACCGTTTTAGACCACAAGTGAACACACTGAGTTTAACGAACCTCACTTAGACCACAAGACCATAAAACATAGGAGCAGAATTGGGTCTCTTGAAACTGTCCCTCCATTCCATCATGGGTCTCAACTCCATTTTCTGCCTTCTCCCTATAACCTTTGATGGCCTTTCTAATTAAGAATCTATCAACCACTGCTTTAAATACACCCAATGACTTGGCTTCAACAGCCATCTGCAACAGCAATTTCTACAGATTCACCACTCTCTGGCTAAAAAAATGTCTTCTGATCTCTATTCTTAAGGGGCATCCTTCTATTTTGAGGCTGTGTGCTCTGCTCCTGGGCTCGCCTGCTACTGGAAACATCATCCCCATGTTCACTCTACCTTAGGTTTTTCAACATTCAGTAGGTTTCAATGAGATTTTACCCCCTCCCCACCACCCCTGATTTTCTAAACTCCAGCAAATACAAGTCCATAGCCATCAAACCAGAGGCAATCTGCCTCATTGTGAACTTAAACCTCACAGTCTGCCTGCACTGCATTTTCTCCGTCACTGTTGCACTTTATCCTTCACTCTTGTTCCTGTTTTACAAGATATTAATTGATCTATATGGACAATGTGCCTTGGTGCGTGTGACGACAATAAAACCAATGTGCCAATGAATACACTTGCAGGGAATATCCAAATGGATTAGTGGATTAATTTCAGGTATAAATCAGTTATGCAATAAAATGCACCTTTAACACCTGGAGTCAATCTAGTAAACCTTTAGGTGTTAAAATGAGAGGTGATCTAATTATCATGAAGCAAGCTCTGAGAGGGCATATCAGGGTAGATGCCAAGAAAATGTTTCCAATAATGAGGTTATATTAAGCAAGGGAGGGTAGGCTCAGGATACAGGATGTTCCTGCATGGGAGAGATGAGAAAGAATTTCTTTGCTGAAAGGTCTGCGAATGTTTGGAATACCCCAAGGAGCTGTGAAGGTTAAGACAATAAATATATTCAGGGCTGATCTTTAAGAAAAGTGAAGTTAAAGTAAAAAGAAATCATAATGAACTCGGGAAATAGCAAAGCAGACATGGATGGGCCTTATTTTGCATGTTCATATATTCCCTGTTTTGTAGTGAAGGCATTACAGATAATTGGGACACATCGTGACCAGTGTATTTTGGCCCAATTAAATGGCTGCCCCAATTGGCCAAAGTTTCATGGAAGTAGTTAAAAAGGGATTAAAAAAGACAAATTGCCATCTTACCAAGTAATAAGTTACGTATTTAAATGAAATACAGAACAAATTAGAACACTGCCAATACTATTATAGTACTATAAAACTTAGTATTAGTGTGTAATGTTTATCGACAGAGGAATTCATTTGGTGTATGATGCTGTGTTCTTTTGATTGACTGTAAATGAACAAAATCAGTGCAGACACAATGAAGATAATGGATTGCCTTCATACAATGCTGTCAAAGATTGCATCCTCCAAATCTTCATTTTCATTGTAACATTCAACATGGCTGTCAATAACTTCAAATTCTTCATAGTCCCTAACTTGTTGAAGTAGTGAAGTCATTTCATTTTCACTCTTAGAGCATGTGTATACGTAGTGAAGGAGCAGAGGACAAATATTTAAGAATGTTTTTCAAAAGAGCGAGTGTGGACTCTGGGTATCTGTGTTGTGGTATTCAAGTTTTTTCTGCTGTTAAGAAATTGTATTATACTTGTGATGGTTTATGCATTACACCACTCTGACAACAATGATTACTTGGAGCTAAATAGAATTGCAAAGTACAGTATTTTGCAATTTAAAGTGATGGTGTATAGAAAGTAACTAATGCAACAATATGAACATAAGTTGGTATAATGTCAAGGTCATGACTACTTTTTTTATGAATTTTTTTCACCAAATCACATGATTTATTATTGTCAGCCAGGGTTTGGTGAGAAGCTCTTATCATGAGACAAAAGGCATGGGTTAAGTGTCACCCCAACTTTGGTTCAGAAGACTAGGCTGACTCCTTATTACAATACAAAGGGAGAACTGATCTGTTGGAGATTAAACCCTATATCTGGGTCTTGCATATCTTTTACATTTTCACTTATCATTGGTTGATGATCTGAAAGAACCCAGACATTTTGTGTTGGGTTTTAAAATCCTTTCACCTGTGTGAATATTAATAGATGATTCATATTAGAATTTTACCTTGGAACCAATGGGCAAGGGTTGATGATTCTGTTTAATGAGGTTCAAATCCTACCGCAGCGGCTAAGGAAATTTATGTGCATGAAAATAAATAGATCTGGAATGGAAAAACTTGGCATCAGTAATAGTGACAGTGGTTATCCGAATTATCAGATTATCAAAAAATAACTTCTCTGTTTCTTTCAGGAAAGAAAACTTGCCTCTGTGTGGTCTGTGTGTGACTTCAGACCCACAGATAATCATTGACCCTTAACTAGCAAAATGGGTGGCCAGTCAGAGAGGAACGATAAACACTTGACCTTCACCAAGTGTTGTCTCCAAATACAAAGCTTTGCAGTTGGGCCCTTACAGCATCCACAATGTTTTACTGCTGGTTTCTTCAAGCATAAGACGTGTTACCTCACAGGGGTACAACATGGACCCTTTAGAGTATGCCTGGACAGCCATTACACAAAATTTACTTGTACGTACAGTACATGGCCCATGAATGTGTGGAGGGACACCCAGACATCCCACCTCTCCTTGAAGTTCCAGTAGTCTCCCGCATATTAATAGTGGCTCCCTGATGCCCGCAAATTATATACAATGTCCTGAAATTGACTTTTTTGAGAGCGAGCGTGAGAGAGCGCGCATGAGAGAGAGAGAGCAAGAAAGCAAGCGTGAGAGAGCGAGCGCGAGTGAGAGCGACCACGAGAGAGCGTGCGCGAGAGAGAGAAGGCGAAAGCAAGAGCGAGAAAGCAAGTGCGAGAGAGCGAGCGCGAATGAGAGAGAGCGAGAGCAAGAGAGTTCCAAAAAAAGTCAGAGTGGTAGAGTGTTCCAAAAAAAAAAATATAAAACGTACATCACCCCAGACTACACTAAAGTGTACCCCTGCCTAATAGGGGTCAAAAATGATGACAGTGTTGCTCGCTGCACTGTTTGCAACAGTGACTTTTCTATTGCCCATGGTGGGTTAAGACTGTAAAAGACGTGTTGAGGTGAGTTTAACAGGTGTCATTTGTTCATTAGCATAGCTAACATTATTTAAACTAGCTGGCTAGCTGCTCAGGAGCTACTCTATTGCAGACATCCCACCTCTCCCGCAAGTTCCAGGAGTCTCCTGCAAATTGATGGTGTTACCTCCCTGAAATGAGTTTTTGCAGAGTGGGATGGCTGGACACCTTGTGTTACTTGCGCACACAAGCTCTGTACTACATGCCATATAGTAATTTACAGTAGTAGAATATCTCTGATTTACCCTGCTATATGATGAACTAAGACTGAGGCTTTGGGCCTACACCAGCTGCTCCAGGAATACAGATCTATGGACTCCATCTGGTTCAGAATGCTGTTGCTTGCTTCTGCTGTTTGCATGATCTGTTTTTTTTTCTCTTTCTCTGTGCATTGGGTGTTGGCCTTTTTTTTTTATTAATCAGGTTCTTTCAGATTTCTTGCTTTGTGGCTGCCTGTAAACAGACAAATCTCAAGGTTGTATAATTTATAAACACTTCATTAATAAATGTACTTTGAATCTTTGAATCTTGAACATGCACTCTGGCCCACCACAGGTCACATAATTAGTGCGCCTTTCCTAGTGTGGACAAATTTCTGGGCTGGTGGGTTTAACGTCGGGTGTTGGAACTGTTTCGTGCTACAATACTGGAGTTTAATTCACGAAAGACTACTCTCAGAACAAACTCGTCTCACATCATGTGATAACTCAGTTTTTTAATGGCTTATCAGTGTCAGCCATGGCTCAATATTGTTTTGCCTCTGAGTAGAAGGGGCAGCACAGTAGCGTAACAGCGCCAGCAATTACTGATCAGCGCTTGATTCCTGCCACTGTCTGTAAGGAGTTTGTATGTTGTCCACCTGACCGCATGGGTTTCCTCCAGGGACTCCAGTTTCCTCCCACATTCCAAAAATGTATGGTTCGGATTAGTAAATTGTAGGCATCCTATGTTGGCACCAGACATGTGGCGGCCCCCAGCACAAGCCTCGGTGATTTGAATTTGAATTAATACAAATGACGCATTTCACTGTATGTTTCGATGTACGTGTGACAAATAAAGCTAATCGTTTGTGTCGTAAGTTCAGCTCTCGCTCCAGGGATTCGAGCACAGAAACCTAGGCTGAGGCACCAATGTGATAATGAAGGACAGCTTCACTGTCATAGGCTCCTGCTTTCAGATTAAACCTTAAATTGAAAGCAATGTGTTCTCTCAGACTGTTGGAAATATCCCATAGTACTTCATTAGGGTATGATGATTATCTCCATCTTCCTGGCCAGAGTTTGTTCCTCATTCAACTTCCATGAAACAGAATATTTGGTCATTATTATACTGCTGCCCATAAGGAAAAGAAGCAGAAAGGGTAGAATTTGTCCAGAAGGTCAGGTTAAATCTAATAACATTTCAGATCAATGTGGACAAATGTTCCACATCACAACAGTGACTCCACTTCAAATGTATTTTATAAATACAAGTCTTAAAGGCAGAGATTGATAGACTCTTGATTAGTCAGAGCATGAGGGGATACAGGGAGAAGACAGGAGACTGGAGCTGAGAGGAGAAATGGATCAGCCATGATGAAATGGCGGAGCAGAGTCGACACTCGATGTGACAAATGGCCTAATTCTGCTCCTATATCTCATGGTCTTATTTCTTTCTTCTCATTGTTTGCTTGTTATTTATATTGTTTAGTATAAATAATGGATAATTCAATTTCCTTAGCGCATAAATGACTTTGAATTATTAGAAGTGCAGTGGATTTGGGATAAATGTTCTCTGTGTTTCTGCTAACATTGACACAAAGAGCGGTTCTCTGCATCATGGGACTTTAATTCAGAAGCACAAGTTAGCAATTAGGTGTGGGATTGATGGGTTCCCTGTTGCTCCTAAGCACTGGAGAGGAAGCTTCTTCACAAAGGAATCAGGCAGATAATGAAACTCTTCCTCCCCAGATAAAGGAATGGCTGACTGAAATTTCAATTAAGTCATTTACTGTCGAAGTGGTGAGAGAAGATCGGATATATATTTACTCTGAATACAAATTGATGGCATTGTTTCATTGGTATGTTGATTTAATGTGATGGGTGGAGTCACCAACTGAAGATTTTCAGCTGTACAAAACCCTGTTTAGAACACAAGTGTACGGGCTGAGTTTAACAAACCTCCTCTAGACCATTAGATCATAAAACACAGGAGCGGACGTGGACCCATTGAGTCCGTTCCACCATTCCATCATGGCTGATTTATCAACCCCCTCAACTCCATTTTCTGCCTTCTCCCCGTAACCTTTGATGCCCTTACTAATCAAGAACCCATCAACCTCCGCTTTAGATATACCCAATAACTTGGCTTTAACAGCCATCTGTGGCAATGAATTCCAAAGATTTGCCACCCTCTGGCTAAAGAAATTCCTCCTCATCTATATCCTAAAGGAACATCCTTCTATTCTGAGTCTGTGCCGTCTGGTCCTAGAATCCCCCACTGTAGGAAACATCCTCTCCACATCCACTCTATCTAGGCCTTTCAATATTCAAACAACAGGAACTCTGCAGATGCTGGAAATTCAAGCAACACAACAAACACAAAAATCTCTTACTAACTCTTCCTTCAGTTAGTCCTGACAAAGGGTCTCGGCCTGAAACGTCGACTGTACCTCTTCCTAGAGATGCTGCCTGGCCTGCTGCCTTCACCTTTCAATATTCGATAGCTTTCAATGGGATTCCCTCTCATTCTTCTAAACTCCAGTGATACAGACACAGAATCACAAAACGCTCCTCATACATTAACTCTTTCATTTCCCATGAACCTCCTCCTCCAAAGCCAGCACATACCTTTCTTAGATAAGAGACCCAAGGGAAGTCAAGTTTATTGTCATGTGCACCTCTATGGTGAGGTTCAGATACAATGAAAAATCGCAGTAGCATCACAGGCATGTAGGTTCAAACAACACACAGAACATAAATTATAAATGAATTATTTGAAGTGAGTGAATTCAGGGAGAGTGCTTCTAAGTGAGAAAGAACATAACAGGGCATCATCAGTGTAAGAAAGTTCCCAAGAAATCCAGTTAGAAAATAGAAGAAAGCGTTTGTGGGGAAAAAGTTGCCCAGAGTGTAGAGCGTACCACCACAGCAAGTAGTTAAGACAAATAGCGGAGGTGCATTTTTGAGGAGACTCGGTAAGTATGTGAGGGAGAAGGGAGTTATATTGATAGATTTAAAATGAGAGAAAACAGCAGAATGCTCAAGTGGAGAAGTGGGGCGCCACGGTAGAGTGGCAGTAAGTGTGACGCTATTGCAGCTGGAGGCATACAGATCATTTCTGATGTTACCTGTAAACAGTCTATATGTCCTCCATGTGGAATGTGAAGGTTTTCTCTGGGCCCTCCAGTTTCCCCCAACAGTGCAAAGATGCACCAGTCGGTAGCAATGTTCCCTCTAATTTGTAATGACCATCAGGCACAAAAAATCCTGAGCTGTGCAACTTTTTTGCCCAGTGACAACAACATTTTTGCACTAAATAAGCTTTTCAATAAACAGCATAAATAAGCCATTTCTAAAATCTGCAGACAATTCATCGCAAACTCCTCATTGTCAACACCGTCTGTATCGGAAACCAGAAAAGGGAATGGGATTGCGTACAGTCATGAAATATGCTTAATATGCCAACGAGGTAGAGGGTGACAACCTTCTGTGCGCAGTTTAAATTCCTTTGTGCGCTAGTAGGAAAAGATGTGGGCACGTGCACATGCCCACACCTTAGAGGGAACATTGGTTGGTAGGTTAATTGGTCATTGTAAATTGTACCATGATAAAGCTAGAGTTGAATCAGGTGTTACTGGGGTAGCATGGCTTGAAGGGCCAGAAGGGCCTACTCCACACTGTATCTCTATATCTCTAAATAAAACAATACTTTCCTGGACAAATAGGCCACATGGCCTCTGTCTGTGCCATGCATGGAATGAGGGGTGAAGTTATTGAAACCTATCAAATGGGGAAAGGCCTTGATAGAGTGGGTGCGGAGAGGATGTTTCCTATGGTGGGAGGGTCTAAGACCAAAGGGCACAGCCTTAGAATAGAAGGGTGTCCTTTTAGAACGGAGATAAGGAAAAATTTCTTTAGCCAGAGAGTGGTGAATCTGTGGAATTCATTGCTACAGGCAGCTGTGGAGGCCAAGTCTTTATGTACACTTAAGGCAGAGATTGATAGATTCTTGATTGGTCAGGGCAAGAAGGGATATGGGGATAAGGCAGGAGGTTGAGGCTGAGAGGAGAAATTGATCAGCCGTAATGAAATGGCAGAGCAGGCTCAGTGGGCCAGATGGCCTAACCCTACTTCTATATCTTATGGTCTTGTGGTTTTCTTTAAGTACTGTGAGCAGTACTGTGGTCCACTTCAGCAAAAAAACCCGGACCCAGTGCAAAGTGACTCCAATGATTGAACCCAGATGTAGTTGCTTCTGAAATATAGTCATAGTGATAGTCATACTTTATTGATCCCGGGGGAAATTGGTTTTCGTTACAGTTGCACCATAAATAATAAATAGTAATAAAACCATAAATAGTTAAATAATAATATGTAAATTATGCCAGGAAATAAGTCCAGGACCAGCCTATTGGCTCAGGGTGTCTGACCCTCCAAGGGAGGAGTTGTAAAGTTTGATGGCCACAGGCAGGAATGACTTCCTATGACGCTCTGTGTTGCATCTCGGTGGAATGAGCCTCTGGCTGAATGTACTCCTGTGCCCAACCAGTACATTATGTAGTGGATGGGAGACATTGTCCAAGATGGCATGCAACTTGGACAGCATCCTCTTTTCAGACACCACTGTCAGAGAGTCCAGTTCCATCCCCACAACATCACCGGCCTTACGAATGAGTTTGTTGATGCTGTCAGTGTCTGTTACCCTCAGCCTGCTGCCCCAGCACACAACAGCAAACATGATAGCACTGGCCACCACAGACTCATAGAACATCCTCAGCATCGTCCGGCAGATGTTAAAGGACCTCAGTCTCCTCAGGAAATAGAGACGGCTCTGACCCTTCTTGTAGACAGCCTCAGTGTTCTTTGACCTGTCCAGTTTATTGTCAATTCGTATCCCCACCATATTTGTAATCCTCCACCATGTCCACCCTGACCCCCTGGATGGAAACAGGGGTCACCGGTACCTTAGCTCTCCTCGTGGTATATTTGTGATGGAGGAGCTGTGATGGGGGAATGGGGGAATTAATTCAATGGCTCTGAATTAAATTGTGTTATTTATTTGTTTCGTTGGGCAATATCATGATCTCCTATTCCAATGGGGTGTGTCACAAGGTGAGTAATGGACTTGAAAGTGGTATTTTTAGAGTAGCAGTATCAGAGATGCTTCCATGACCATAACTAAACACAAAGACAATTGTTACGGTAAAGCTGCAGATGGGATCTAACAACAAGACAACTAATGAAAACTCGGTGACAGCAACATCTGTTACAATTGCATTAAATTTGGAAAATAGTGTTCCAGAAATTAAGAAATAATGTCACAGTGATTTAGCGCTCTCTAGTTTCCATTCATTTTCCAGTTTAGATCTGTAAGTTAGTTGCTGGAAGCTAGGTAACCATGGTGTAATATATTTTAGTAGCTGGGTTACCTAAGGGTCAGTGCAGGGAAACGAATAGGACTAGTTGTAATGAAATTAACAAATCCTTTGCCTGTGGACCAAGCAGAAGTGGAGTTTGTTGAAAGCCCACTGTTGTTCATAGTTGTTACTGCGTGTGAGTGTAAGAAAGCCAGATAGCAGGAGCAGTGCCGAAGACAGGGGTGGAGGGCGCAATGTGAGCTTATAGAGGTGAGGTGTCGAGGTCTTGCTGGCTGCTCGCTGTGCAGAAACTAATCTCTCCTTGGCGTTACGGGGGCTGAAAAGAAGAGAGCCGTCAGGACCGACACACAAGCTGCTGAGCGAGCCTCCAAATGGCTATGGATCAAGAGGTGTGACCCATGGACCAATGGTGCTGGGACACAAGCCAGAGCCAGATCAATCCTGGCTAGTTCACCTGGGTAAGAGTGACTGATGTTGAAAGACCTAAAACACCTGACGACCCCAGGTTACTCCCAGCGCATCCTAGAATGTATCTCAGCATCTTGAGTAAATGAAGTTCACTGTCTGTATAATTGGACCAGGTCCTCTTCCCAAGGCAGGCAGGAGGTACAGGAGTCTGAAGTCCATCATCTCGAGGTTCTTCTCCTCTGCTATCTGGCTTTTGAAGCAAATTTGAAAAACCTTAACATTACCTTGGACAATTTTTTTGTCTCTCAATCTTGCTCTAGTGTTGTTTATTGTACATGTGTTTAAGCATTATATATAATTTATGTCAATTTGATTTTTGTTAACTTATGTTAACTGCAATGTATTGAGCTGCTGTTGTAAAAAAAACAATTCTTATGGTACAGTATTTATACCCTGTGTATCTATGCCAATAACTGCAATAAGCCTCAACTTGAACCATCACTACTTTACTTCTTAAAAACTTACACATGTGAAATACAGTTTCCAATTGGCACAGGTTTTATATATCTGTAAGAGCCAAAAGAAAAATCTGACTTCTGTATTAAATGGACTTGAACTTGCACTTTATTTTTCCAGTGACGGGCAATAATGGTATGTTCGCCTTTGTGAAAACAATAAGTTATGGTGTTATGTAAGGTGTTTTCAAAAAAGAAATCATCTTGCATTTCAATTACTTTTTCCTCCCCACACACACCATAATAATTATTTTTCACAGTGATTTTCTATTTTCGTTGTAATCCGCTGCTTGTTGAAGGGAAGCGGACACTCCTTACACACAAACAAATTTGGGCACCTTACCCAAATCAACACCAAGACTACTAGACTGCAGTTTTCTGTGAAAAGGTCAGCCATCCATTTGCTGACTTAATTTTTATTTTGATATATAGCACGGTAACAGGCCCTTCTGGCCCAACGAGCCAGCGCCGCCCAATTACACTCATGTGACCAATTAACCTACCGAGAGGAGGCTACTGACATGATGAAGGAGGCCCTGAACACCGCCAGAGATGGAGGACCTTCGTTGCTGCCCTAAACGCCGACGGCGTAACAGGCAGGAAGTAAGACCAATTAACCTACTAACCCATGTTCTTAGGATGTGGGAGAAAACCAGAGAACCAGAAAACCCGGAGGAAATCTTCACCGTCGCAGGGAGAACTTAAAACTCCTTACTGACAGTGGCGGAATTGAACCTGGGTCGCTGATGCTAAACGCTAAGCCACCATGCCACCCCAAATTAAATGCTGGTTCAGCAGTGCCTCCTGATGTTTCCAAAGCTTTCCATATCTTCCACCTCTCTACCTCTGTAACCCAGCTTTAACCCTAGAAACCTCTAAGGAGTCTCTATACTTCTGCTCCTGGACACAACATACATCCACGGTTTTATTTGCCATTCCGTGCTGGCCTTGTCCAGCGCCTGAATTTCAGAGTCCTTTTTTCCTGTATCATTTGGTTACTGATCTTTAGAATCCTCCTGAAAATTTTCAATTTAGACCAAACTATTGGTTAGGTTTGCCTGTCAAGTTTTACTACAGAAGTGGATAACGAGATGAGAATATGTAAGTGTTAAACTTATGTTACTTCTCATCCTCTAAAAACCATGCCCCGGAAAAGCGTCATCAATTTAGCACTACTGAGGTGCCATTAACAGTCTCCCTGGCACTGTCGTGAAGAGCTTTGAGTAAAAAAAAAGAATGCTAAATTTTTTGAAACTCTAGAGATTGTGCAGATACTGGAAATCCAGAGCAACACACATAAAATGCTGGAGGAACTCAGCAGGTTTTGCCAAAGCAAGTGAGCCACTTTGTTTCAGGAATAGTGAGCGGAACTAAATGAATTTCCTGTCGGTGTACATGCATCTACTGATGCTTCTGGACACATCTTCAGTGATGTTCCTGGAATCATCGGGTATTTAAGGTCTTTCAGCATCATACACCCTCCTCCAGGTGACCCAGCCAGGGCTGATCAGACCCCAGCTTGTGTCCAGATGGCTAGCTACTTATGACTCCATGGCTCCCCTCTTTTGAGCCACAGCCATCTTGAGGCCCTCTCTGCCACATCGGTGGTACTGCGGATGGCTCTCCTCTTCCTCTCTCCCTCGATGCCCAAAATGCTGAAGGCTCTAACTAAAGAACGGGCTACGAATCCCCTACAACCAACCTCCACTGGGAGACACATCGCTCTCCATCCAGCCTGCTGACAGTTGCTGACCAGTCCTGCGTACTTGGAGAGCTTCCTTTCAAAGGCCTCTTCCAAGCTATCTTCCCATGGGACTGTCAGCTCCAGCAGCACCACTTGCTTAGTAGACTCAGACACTAGGACAATGTCTGGTCGCAGGGTGGTGGCTGCGAAATGGTTGGGGAACTTCAGCTGCTGTTTGAGGTCCAGCAACAGCTGCCAGTCCCTTGCAGAGGTCAGGATGCCTGCAGATGTTCTTTTGGCGGGTACTGGCTGCTCCCCAGCTCTGACAAAGGCAATGGTCTGCTTGGAGGGTCGGGACCGCTTCGCCCACTCAACTCCTGCACTGATGACTTCAGCGATGGTCTTCAGGACCTGATCATGCCTCCACCTGTACCGTCCCTCACCAAGTGCCCTTGCGCAGCCGCTGAGGATGTGCTCCAGGGTTCCTCGCTTGAAGCACAGTGGGCACGCAGAGGACTCCGCCGTGCCCCATGTGTGCAGGTTTGATGGGCTTGGAAGCACATCGTACACTGCCTGGATGAGAAATTGGATGCGGTGTGGTTCGGCTTTCCAAAGATCAGCCCAAGTCACTTTCCTCTCAACCACATCCCAATATCGGTAGAGTATTTCCTCACAGGCTGGCATTCACTTCAGAAAGCAAACCTTAAAGAGTGAAACACATTCAACGCCTGGGTTGATGAGGAATGAGTGCATGCTCCAAATGACTGACCACTACAAATGCCTGCAATTTGTGGAGCTCTGGAGTGTCGCCAAATGTCCCTTCCAGATGTGAATGTAAAAGCTTCATTGAACAAAGTTTCCCAACATTGTGTAGAAATATCCTTTCAGACTCCTACAAAGGAGCAGAAAGATGCAAGCCGTTGTATATGGCATATCTCAGCAGAACCAGCCCTCAAAGACCCTGGCTGATCCAAGGTCAAAGGCAAGCCTCACGTGGCAGAACAAGGACTTTCTACAGGGACGCTATCGACAACACCCTGACTGGCTGTGTCACTGCCTGGTTCGGGAACTGTTACGCCCTCAATCGCAGGGCACTGCAGAGAGTGGTGCCGACAGCCCGGCGTATCTGTGGATGTGAACTTTTCTCTATTCAGGACATTTACAGCAGCAGGTGCGTAGGAAGGAGGATCATCAGGGACTCCAGCCCCCTCAACCACAAACTGTTTCAGCTGCTACTATCTGGCAAACAATACCACAGCATTAAAGCCAGGACCAACAGGCTCCGGGACAGCTTCTTTCACCAGGCCATCAGATTCATCAATACACATTGATCTGATTGCATATCTGACTGTACATAGATCTGATTGTGTATCTGACTGTATGTACATGCATACAAAACAATTATGTATACAATCTTAGTATCTGAGCAATATCCTCCCTCATTTCCCCTCTTTATTGCTTGTACATTGCGATGGAGGTGCAACATTACGATTTTTACTCCCTTGAATGTAAGAAATAAAATTTTGTTCTTCTTCTTATTATTATTATTATTAAGCTTCACACAAATAGACTTGAGGTCTCAGTAACTATAGCCCCAGGTTCCCTCTCAAAGTCCAAAGTCAAGTTTATTGTCATATACACAAGTACATTTATGTGTGCAAAGGTGCAATGAAAAACCTACTTGCAACATCAGAGGCACATAGTATCATATAAGCAACATTCACAAGAAAACCATAATTTAAACGCACCTTTCACAAGAACAAGCACAATTAGAACAGAAACAAAATGCAAAATGGCCACAGTATTGCTGAACTCTAATGATTAGTGACAAGAAATGCCAAAAGCGAAATGGTTCCGCATGAACTTGATCAGATATGAGTACAAAATAGCAGAACAGCTGGAGATGCAAACTTTCTCCACACAGGCTTCAAAGGGAGGCACACTTAAGTCAATAATCCCGGAAGAGTTTGAAAGCTAAGGAGATAGGTCAGGGTGGGGATAGAACACTCAATTAATTTTACTTAGATGTACAGTAAAGAGCAAAGAGATAGAACAGAGAGTTCAAGGTCACAGCTGTGGTCTGCACTGAGGTGTATACAAAGGCAACCATCCAGCCCGACTTTAGTCTTCCCAATATGGTGTTAACTTCAATATGTCAAATTGAAAGAATTGCAAGTAAATCACTTAATTCATCCAGAAGGAATTTTTAGGGCCCTGGTTTGTAGGAAGGCTGGAGGTAAAAAGGCAGTGTTGAATTTGCCTTAGTTTGTATCTTGTTCATGGGGTAGCTTTCCCTACAACACCGGCCCGGGGGCAGAGTAAAGTAACGATTAGCATAACACTATTCCAGCACCAGCAACCCAGGTTCAATTCTTGGCACATGCTATAAGGAGTTGTACGTTCTCGCCTGAATCTGGCCTCCTCCTACATCCAAGGGAGTACGGGTTAGTAGGTTAATTAATCCCATGGGTGTAATAGGCTTGTTGGGCCTGCACCGCCCAATTATACCAAAGTGTGCTCAAGCTATGGACGAGAGCTGGAATCTACAGTTTGGCATTGGGAGAGGTGCTTGAATTCAGTCGACTTGGTATGTCAGCATAGAGGTTAAGCTTATTTATTGATTTATTTATCGTGCTACAACGCGGAATAGGCCCTCCCAGGACTTCAAGCCGCACGGCCCTGCCATCCCCCAGTTTAACCCTTGCCTAATCATGGGACAATTTACAATGGCCAACCGGTACGTCTTTGGAATGTGGGAGGAAACCGGAGCACCCAGAGGAAACCCACGCATTCACGGGGAGAATGCACAGACTCCATAGAGGCAGCACTGGGAATTGAACCTGAGTTGCTGGTACTGTGTTGTGCTAACCACTACGCTACTGGCTGCCCCAAGTTCTTGAATTAGTAACCAAAGGTCAAACTGTGATAACAGCACATTTGGAAAGCGGTGAAATGATCGGACAAAGTCAGCATGGATTTGTGAAAGGAAAGTCATGTCTGACGAATCACATAGAATTTTTTGAGGATGTAACTAGTAGAGTGGATAGGGGAGAACCAGTGGATGTGGTATATTTGGATTTTCAAAAGGCTTTTGACAAGGTCCCACACAGGAGATTAGTATGCAAACTTAAAGCACACGGTATTGGGTGTAAGGTATTGGTGTGGGTGGAGAATTGGTTAGCAGACAGGAAGCAAAGAGTGGGAATAAACGGGACCTTTTCAGAATGGCAGGCGGTGACTAGTGGGGTACCGCAAGGCTCAGTGCTGGGACCCCAGTTGTTTACAATATATATTAATGACTTGGATGAGGGAATTAAATGCAGCATCTCCAAGTTTGCGGATGACACGAAGCTGGGTGGCAGTGTTAGCTGTGAGGAGGATGCTAAGAGGATGCAGGGTGACTTGGATAGGTTGGGTGAGTGGGCAAATTCATGGCAGATGCAATTTAATGTGGATAAATGTGAAGTTATCCACTTATGGTGGCAAAAATAGGAAAACAAATTATTATCTGAGTGGTGGCCGATTAGGAAAAGTGGAGGTGCAACGAGACCTGGGTGTCATTATACACCAGTCATTGAAAGTGGGCATGCAGATACAGCAGGCGGTGAAAAAGGCGAATGGTATGCTGGCATTTATAGTGAGAGGATTCGAGTACAGGAGCAGGGAGGTACTACTGCAGTTGTACAAGGCCTTGGTGAGACCACACCTGGAGTATTGTGTGCAGTTTTGGTCCCCTAATCTGAGGAAAGGCATCCTTGTCTTAGAGGGAGTACAAAGAAGGTTCACCAGATTGATTCCTGGGATGGCAGTACTTTCATATGAAGAAAGACTGGATGAACTGGGCTTGTACTCGTTGGAATTTAAAAGATTGAGGGGGGATCTGATTGAAACGTATAAAATCCTAAAGGGATTGGACAGGCTAGATGCAGGAAGATTGTTCCCAATGTTGGGGAAGTCCAGAACGAGGGGCCACAGTTTGAGGATAGAGGGGAAGCCTTTTAGGACCGAGATTAGGAAAAACTTCTTCACACAGAGAGTGGTGAATCTGTGGAATTCTCTGCCACAGGAAACAGTTGAGGCCAGTTCATTGGCTATATTTAAGAGGGAGTTAGATATGGCCCTTGTGGCTACGGGGGTCAGGAGGTATGGAGGGAAGGCTGGGGCGGGGTTCTGAGTTGGAGGATCAGCCATGATCATAATAAATGGCGGTGCAGGCTCGAAGGGCCGAATGGCCTACTTCTGCACCTATTTTCTATGTTTCTATGTTTCTATGTTCACCCAGAGATGAAGTCTTGGGATGAACAGTATGACCTTTGGTTATTAATTAGTTTAAATTTGTTGACTTAAATCTGAAATTCGGGCAGGTGGGGCTCATCTGCCTTGGTTAGCAGCCTGCCAGGAGAAGGAAAACTCTGATTTTAAACCTCCGCTGCCTTGCGGCCATACCCACCCATGGGAAAGGCTTCGAGAGTAAACTCCGTGGAAGAAATCCGGAGCCGGGGTCCCTAAGGCAGTTTGTTGTTGTTTACAATTTCACTCTGGCAACCACTGCAATGACACTGGTGCCAGGCTCTATCAGTGCTTGTCCTTCCCTTGGACTACGTCAGTGACGAGGAGAGGGGGAGCCCCCTGCATGGGCAACAGTGGTTCTTCAAATCTTCCCACCCAGGCTTGCGCCCTGGAGAGGACACAGTCCACCAGAGGCGCAAACCCATGATCCCCTGGGATCAACGGCTGTCTACTAAATCTGAAATTAAACAAAATTTATGAAAAGTAACCACTAAATTACATTTTTAAAAAACAGGTCTGTTTCACCAAAGTCTTTGAAGGAAGGAAAGCTGCTATATTCGCTCAATTTGGCCTACATGTGGTGACCAAGTGGCTTCTTATTCCAATCAATTCAGTAGCTAGGAATGAGTAATAATATTGACCTTACCTGCCTCACTAATGACTGAATAAGTACAACAGAGCTAGGCTGACACAATTTCAGTCTCACAATTTCACCGCAAGGGATGGTATAATGAGTACACTGTTGTATAATTATGGGCAGAAGTATGAGAATTAACTATCTTGTTTCTGTGTTTTTAATTTTGTTCTCCAGATGCTTTTCTGGGACAGCAATACCTCGCTAACCTTTCAGTCAGGCACCCAGAATGCTTTATTTAATCATTATTCCCAGACCTATTTAACTTCCCTGATGATTTCCTTTCAAGATATTATCCAGCCTAAGGCATTATTTACTGTTGATTTATTTTGACTAAGTGATGTTCAAATCTGCTTACGGGTGGTACCACAGCTAACCCTCAACTCCAGTTCACTTTGATCAAGTGAGTTGATGGTCTGTTCACAACTATTTAGTTTCAGGAAATGTAGAAACATAGGCCTGGAAATTTGGCCAGGTACCACCAGCTTGTCAGGTGCAGATTTGTCTCCAAATAGCATGGACATAGCGTGCTCTCTTTCCCAACACTGTCTGACATGGTTGTTACAACCAGACGCTAAAAAACTGGAACAGAAAGACTTGTACTTTTGTATTATTGATAATTGGTTCATTATTGTCAAATATGTCAAGATGCAGTGAAAATCTGTTTTGCATGGCATCATAGCATCCATACAGAAGACAAGTACACTGTCAGCATTCATTTCAAGGACTAGAATATAAAAGCAAAGATGTAATGCTGAGGCTTTATAAGGCACTGGTCAGATGACATCTGGAGTATTGTGAGCAGTTTGGGCTCTTTAAGAAAAAAATTGCTGGCATTGGAGAGAAGGCTCATGAGAATGATCCTGGGAATTAATGGGTTAACAGCTAAGGACCGTTTGGCTATAGGCCTGTACTCACTGGAGGTTAGAAGACTGAAACCTACCAAATATTAAAAGGCCTAAATAGAGTGGATGTGGAGAGGATGTTTCTAGTAGTGGGAGAATCTTGGACCAGAGGGCATAGCCTCAAAAATAGAAGAACACCTCTTTAGAACACAGGTGTGGAGGGATTTCTTTAGCCAGAGGTGGTGAATCTGTGGAATTCATTGCCATAGATGGCTGTGAGGGTCAAGTCACTTGGTATATTTAAACTGGCGGTTGATTTGTAATGGCACCAAAAATTACAGGAGACGGCAGGAGAATGGGGTTGAGGGGGATGATAAATCAGCCATGATAAAATGGCGGAGCAGACTTGATGGGCTGAATGGCCTAATTCTGCTCGTACATCTTATGGTCATTCTAAAAAGGGAAAAGCAATAGCAAAATGCAGAATATAGTGGTATATTTTCAGAGGAAGTGCAGTGCACGTAGGCAATCAGGTGCAAGGGCCAGGACCAGGTAGATTGAGAGATCGAGAGTTCACCTTTACCATACAATATGTCTGCTCAAGAGTCTAATGGCAGTGGGATAAAAGCTGTTAATGAGCTAGGGTGTGTGCTTTCATGGTCTTGCAGCCAACGTAATACTGTTTGAAGTGCTTACTGATGATCTGTAGGAAGCAGAGTTGTCAGTGTGCAAACATCAGAATAGCAATATGGTAATAGCCAGGTAATCCTAGTTTGTGTGGTAGAAGAACTCCTTTGTTCTTTGACTGCATTTGTAATACCTACCTGAAGAGAGCATGTCTAACATACCACAGCTCTCTCTGGGTGTAGAGTTGCAGTGTCAGCCCATCCCATTCTCTGGAGCAGTGTCTGAAATCAGTCCTTTTCAATGCAGAGAGAAGAGTGGTAATGAAGGCTTATGGCATGCTTATGAGTCCAGCTGAGTAGTGGGATGGAGATGCTTCTCTACTAAAGGACGTGTAAGGCACAACTTCCCTCCGCTAACCTGCAGGTCACCGTTGGACAAGGTGTAGCACCTGCTTGGCTCCTCAATCAGGGTCACATAAAGCCATGGGAGCAGGTGGTGGATGGTCGTCTGAGCATTGGTTCATGTCACAAGTAATGATTATGTCTCCACTGATGCCAGGCCAACAATTTCTGAAGAGTATTGATAATGGCTGAAATCACCCATCTCGTAAAGACACAGCCCAGAAGAAGGCAATGGCAAATTACTTCGGGGGAAAAAGTTGCCAAGAGCAACCATGGTCATGAAAGGACCATGATGGCCCACGTCACATGACACAGCACATACCGACAACAATGATTAGTCAAAGCACCGAGTTCAAGACTCTGGAAGTTATGTTGCAGCTTTTCAATAGTCTCGTTTGGTCGCATCTAGATAATTGCATACATTTATAGTTGCTTCATTATAAGAAGGATGTGGAGGCTTTGGAGGTCTTGCAGAATAAGTTTACCAGGATGCTGCCAGGGTTAGATGGATGTGAAGGATTAGACAAACTTGGGTTATTTTATCTGGAGCAACGGAGGCTGAGTTGAGATCTGGTGTATATTTATAAGATTATAAAGGGTACGGAGTACACAACCAGTATCTTTTTTTTCCCCCAGTGTCAAAATGTCTGATACTAGAGGGCACATATTTAACATGAGGGAGGCCAAATTCAAAGGAGATTGGGGGGACAAGTTTTTCCACATAGAGTAGTAGGTGCATGGAATGCGTTGTCAGGGGTAGCAGTGGAGACAAATGCAATAGAGGCATTTAAGACGTTCGTAGATAGCACATGAACTTGCAGAGAATGCAGGTGACTAGGTCCTGCGTAGGCAGAAGGGATTAGTTTAGCTAGGCATTTAATTACTAGTTTAATTAGTTTGGTGTGACATCATCGGTCAAAGGACCTGTTGTATGTTTAGTTAAACCGTGGCTGATATATTTTTTTCACACTATGCATTATTAACATCTGAAACACAAACAGTTGGCAAACCAGTTTGCCATTACAGCAACCAGATCCATGTGAGCCAATTCCCAGTGCTTGAATAAGGGCCAGAAACTAAACTAGGCTCTGCCCTGTCCTTCACTCGAAGGGTGTTTCACTCTATCTCGCTCCAGCTCCAGGTCACCTTCTCTCCCATGACTGCAAGCCTGAAAATTATGAACCCACATCCTTAAATTATAGTACCAGAATAACTAAATCATTCTTTTATTGCAAAGATTGGCACATGGTGTTCCTGGGACAAGGTGCACTCAGTGCCCACTTTATTAGGTACCTCCTGTCAGCTTGAACCAGTCTGGCCATTCTCCTCTGATCTCTCTCGTTAACAAGCAGTTTTCACCCACAGACCTGCCACTATCTGTAAACTCTAGAGACTGCTGTGTGTGAAAATCTCAGGAGCTCAGCTGTTTCTGAGATACTCAAACCTCCCCATCTGGCACCAACTATCTTTCCACAATCAAAGTTACTTAAATCACATTTGCTCCCCATTCAGACGTTTGGTCTGAACAGCAACTGAACCTCTTGACCCTATCTGCATTCTTTAATGCATTGAGTGGTTGCCATGTGATTGATTGATTGATTAGATATTTGTACTACAAGCGGGTGTACAGGTGAACCTTTATTAGGGAGTGGCTAATAAAGTGGCCACTGGTGTATCTCTCAGTCAACTCATGGTGCAGCAGGATAGTGATTAAGTTACTGGATTCACTGTGAAAGGTGGAGAAGTTCATTCCAAGTAATTGTTTAAATCTGGAATAAAGAATAGTCTGTTGCAGTTATAGAACATAGATTTCAGCACATTACCACAATGTTGTGCCGACCATATAACCTACTCTAGAAACTGCCTAGAATTTTCCTAGCACATAGCCCTCTATTTTCCTAGGTAGTAACCATGAAGCCTCTGGAGGTCATGAAAATATAAACTAATTCACCAATGCATTCTAGGAAAAGAAACCTACCTTCCTTGCCCAGTCGGTCCAAGACATAACAGTAATAATGTTGACTCTTAACTACCCTCTGAAATGGTCAAGACAGCCACTCATTTCAAGGAAAATGCGATTAATATTGCACTTTCAGTAACATCGATATCCAGTGCAGCAGTTGACAATATGTGGACCATTTTCAGAAGGCTCCAGTAACAAAATACATACATACATGCATCAATAAATATTGTATATAATCATATAACTCCCCAGCATTCCGTTTTCCACTGAAAGTCGTGTTAAGTGAATAATTCATATTAATTTCCACCTCAAATTTTGTGCTTGACTTGATTTGTTGTTAATAAGTACATAATTAGATTTTCCAGAATGTTCTCACATTCAGTAGAGACTTACAGGACAAACTCACCCTGTGCAAATTTATTAATCATCCTGTATGAGGTTCTACTTAAAAGAGTTAAGATTTTCATTAAAGGAATCGTTTAATGAGTTCTATATGAGCACTTGAATTACTATTCATTAAGTATCACACAATGTAATTTCAATCCATCGGAAGGATTCCATATAAAGAACGCTGTATACAGCCGACAATTTCAGTTAATGTGTTTAACAAATATGCTATTTCTATGGGATGTAATGATGTAATACATGACAGAATGACTTGCAGTTATTAGTAAACTTGTTAAGAAATCTTGTCTTTCGACATCCCGTTGTCTGCAACAGGTCAAAGTGAAGAATAAACACTAGAGTTTCCGCAGATGCCGGAAGTCCAGAGTAACACACACAAAATGTTGGAGGAACTCAGCAGGTCAGGGAGCAGCTATGCAGGGGAGGCGCCTCAGCCTGAAACATTGACAAATCCAGATGAAGGGCCTCTGTCTGAAATGTCGACTGTTCATTGCTCTCCACAAGAGATTCTGCAGATGCTGAAAACCCAGAGCAAAACACACAAAATGCCGGAGGAACTGGACGGAGATAGCATCTATGGAGGGGAATAAGCAGTCAACGTTTCAGCCCAAGACCATTCATCGCGACTGGAAAGGAGGGTGCAAGATGGAGGGGTTGGTGATGGTGGAAGGAGGACATGCTAGAAATTGATCGGTGAAGCCAGGTGAGTGAAGGAGAAGGGACGAAGTAAGAAGCTGGGAGGTGATAGGTGGAAAAGCTAAAGGGCTGGAGAAGAGGGAATCTAGTAGGAGGTGAGCATGGACCATGGGAGAAAGGGAAGTTGGAGGGGAGAGGGTGATACCAGACATCCCACCCTGCAGAAACTTATTTCAGGGAGGTAGCACCATCAATTTGCGGAAGACTCCCGGAACTTCCGGGAGAGGTGGGATGTCTGCAACAGAGTAGCTCCTTAGCAGCTAGCCAGCTGGTTTAAATAATGTTAGCTATGCTAATGAACGAATGATACCTGTTAAACTCACCTCAACATGTCTTTTACAGTCTTAACCCACCATGGGCAATAGAAAAGTCACTGTTGCAAACAGTGCAGCGAGCAACACTGTCATTATTTTTGATCCCTATTAGGCAGGGGTACACTTTAGGGTAGTCTGGGGTGACGTACGTTTTATATTTTCTTTTTTTGGAACACTGTCCCATGGCACACTCATCCTCTCACTCTCGCACTCTCGTTCTCTCTCTCACACTCTCTCTCTCTCTTGCTTTCTCTCTCTCGCTCGCTCGCTCTCAAAAAAAATTGATTTCCGGGATATTGTATATAATTTACTGCATCAGGGAGCCACTATCAATATGCGGGAGACTCCCGGAACTTCCGGGAGAGGTGGGATGTCTGGTGATAGGCAAAGTGAGGTAAGGAGGTAAGAGAGGAGCCAGAGTGGGGAATGAAGAAGGGGAGGGGGAAAAATATTACCAGAAGTTGTAGAAATAGATGCTCACTCCATCAGGTTGGAGGCTACTGAGACAGAATATGAGGTGTTTCTCCACCAACCTGAGAGTGGCCTGGTTGTGGCAGAAAAGGAGGCCTTGGACTGACATGCCGGATTGGAATTGAGAATGGGGATTGGAATTGAAATGGTCGGTCACCAGGAATTCCTGCTTTTGCAGATGGAGCAAAGATGTTCGACAAAGTAGTTAATCTCCCAGTCTACATTGGGTCTCCCCAGTGTAGAGGAAGCCACTTCGGAAGGTCAGAGTACAGTAGATGACCGTAATAGATTCACAGCTGAAGTGCTATCTCACCTAGAAGACCTGTTTGGGGTCCCGAGTGAAGGTGAATGGGCAGGTGTAGCAATTCTGCTGCTTGCAGGGATAAGTGTCAGTAAGAAGATTAGTGGGGAGGGACGAATGAAGAAGGGAATCATGGAGGAAGCGATCCCTAAGGAGAGTTGGAGGAGGGAGGGGGGAGAAGGTAAAGATATGTTTGGTTGCAACCAAGCACCACCCTCCTCCTTCTATGGTCCACTCTCCTCTCCTATCAGATTCCTTCATCTTCAGCCCTTTACCTTCTCCACCTGTCACCTCCCAGATTCTTACTTCATTCCCACCCCTCCCCACCCACATGGCTTCACCTATCACATTCTAGCTTGTACTCCCTCCCTGTCACCTCACCTTCTTATTCTGGCTCCTTCCCCCTTCCTTTCCAGTCCTGATGAAGGATCTCGGCCCAAAACGTTGACTGTTTATTCATTTTTATGGATGCTGCCTGACCTACTGAGTTCCCCCAGCGTTTCAAAGTGAAGAATGTTATTGATGGAAAGTGAACAGTCATCTCATCCTCCAGGGACTGCTGATGAACTTTGTAAGCTTTGGTTGAATAAAATAAACAAGGTTCAACATTTATGAACCCCATCTGCCTTGGATAGTTTTAATCTGTCCTTTCTCTCTCTCTGTAGGGGTGCAACATCCGTCGTGTACAGATGCCAAGAAAAGCAAACCCAAAAACAATATGCAGCAAAGGTCCTGCAGAAAACTGTAAGTGAAAGCTATTCTAACTTTTTGAGTATATTAAATCTGACGCTGTGATAGCTTTGCTATACCTTCAGAGAGCGTGCAGGGAAGATATTTTAGAGTTGTTCATAGAAGAGTTTACGTTAGTGTTGGCTGCATTCTTGACTCATGTACTCGCTAGAGTTTAGAATGCTCAGTTTGAGACCGATGAAATATTGAAAGGCCCAGATAGAGTGAACACAGAGAATATGTCTGCAACAGTAAGAGAATCTAGGACCAAAAGGGCACAGCCTCAGAATAGAAGGACATCCCATTAGAGCAGAGATGAGGAAGAATTTCTTCAGACAGAGGGTGGTGAATCTGGAGTATGCTTCTCCACAAGTGGCCGTGGAGGCCAAGTGATTGGGTGTATTGAAAGTGGAGGTTGATAAATTCTTGATTAGTAAGGGCATCAATGGCTATGGGGAGAAGGCAGGAGAATGGGATTGAGAAGGATCATAAATGAGCAATGATTGAATGGCAGAGCAGACTCAATAGGCCAAATGGTACAGTATTTGGTACAAGAAAGTATCAGGGTCAAACCATGTGTGCACTCAGTTTTTGAAGGTCCTTTTGCACTTGCACAAACAACACTTATAAGCAAAGGTGGGAGAAGCTGGGATTGTTTGGGAGTAGGGAAGATTGAGCAGACTTTTATTCTCTCACAGTGTATACCATAGAGGAAGAAACCTTTCGTCCTATCAAGTCCATGCCAGTCAACAAAGAGCCACCACCTTTCCAATCTTCCAATGTCGGTCCGTGGAACTCATGGGATAGAACTTTTAAGACAATGAGGGGTCTAGACAGGGTTGATAGAATGAAATAGTTCCAAATGGTGCAAGGGAGTAACATTTTAAGGTTTTTAAAAATCAGAGCCAACATGAAGGAAACCTGTTTCATGCAGCAGCTGAATAGTATCTGGAGTTCATGACCTGAGAGAGCAGTTAAAATAAACACAGTCCAGGCTTTCAAAGGGCAATTGGATCAACACTAGAAAAGGAATCATTCCTGACCTATGGAAAAGGCTGGTGGGGCTAGGAGCAGAGGCACGTCTCCTGCAGAGTCAGCATGGACTAAAGGGCAAATAATCTCCTCTTCTATTACTGTTGATAGATTTTCTTATTTAAAGCTGTCCTGTCAACCTTTGCAGAATTATGACTTTCACAAGTATTAATGACCCAGCCGTTTGACAGCCAGGATTTAATAATCAGCCAAAGAGGGAGAGACTGCCTACTGTGCCCTGCTAACATTGCTAAGTTACTGTAGTTCACAAACCTTCTTGTAACACAAATGCAACCAGCATGAGAAAACAGAAACGTAGACTCCGAATACGTAAGACTAACCAGATCCAACCACAGATAATACAAAAGCCAGACGGATTTTTGAAACACCATGCAGCAGAGTGGAACAAGGTGGCAGGATGGAAGTGAAAATCTCAAAGTTTGGTGTCCCCCAACACAGTGTTAGGCAGATTAGTAAGGGCATGTGATGACTGATACTTGGCTGTACGTGTCTTTAGATTGATCCATTGTGTGTACTTAGTAAAACCGGTGAGTTTTCTTGGCTTATTCAGATAGGATACTCTGGTCTTGTTGTTTTCTTATCTTGTCTTCCTTCTTGTCTTCCTCTTTCGCTACCTCCAATGGCGCCACTCAGAATAAGGTACACAATTCAATACATACTGTACAATTTTTTTTCCCCTTGCTATGTTAAGATTCTCTTCCTTTATTAATAAGCAGAGTGTTAAGGGATTGCAAAATGGATGTTCTCTGCTTATTCAGAGCGTGTACAGCTATAATTTGGTGTGTACAATTAACACATTGCTCGAGGATAAGAGCTACTGCAGAGTGGGTTGGAGGCCTGGCATAGGCCAGGGTAGATAGAGAGCAAATGTTCATATCTCACTCAGTTATTTTCAGTTAAATTGACAACAAAGAGCTCTGATACGGGTACACACCCACAAGAGGAGGAGCCTGATGTAAATTTTAGGAAGTGATTAACCTCCCCTGCTGAATCTGCTTATTATAAATATATATTATATAAATGTATTTACATTTTAATAAAGAAAAAATAGAATATTTGTACAAATGTCTCAAGGTTCTTGAATACTATTGAAGTCTTGTCGATTAATGTCATCAAGGGTTCACAAATTGCAATGCGATGATCACCAAAATGTTAGTGATGTTGAGTGAGGAATAGATATTGGCCAGGATCTTTCGGGAAGTCTCTGCTTTTCTTTGACATGGTGCCAAGGGATGATTTTATGCCCATCCAGAAGACATAAAAGTACCTCATTTTATCCTCTCCCCTGTGGGACAGCACCTCCGAGGGGTAACACACTCTGCATTAGCATCAGTCTGGAGGCTACATAAGCAATATCTACTAAAGAGCTACAAATTCAGTCACAACTGACATGTTGACTCTCAAAGGCCTGAATTTATATCACCTATAATGATTAAAATAACTTGTATAGGGCACACATTTGCTTCCCATGAACTTTGTGTTGTCATGGTTTTAGGTAATAATGTTTTCTTTAGTATTTTACCTGTACAAATCTCATCAGCACATCCCAGTCGACCTTGTAATGCCAGGCCCACAATGTAGCTGCAGCCCCTGGCCATCACATAGATATGTATTAGAGCAGGTTTCCAAAGTCTTTCTTCCCATAACAAAAACCCTTTCACCAGCTGACTATGGGCAAGGCCGCAGCAAATGGCATTCTTTTCATTGACCACCATTATATATATTTCCCCTGTTCTGTTGCAGCTTATTCAACTGAAGAGGCGTGATTTCACCCACTAACCCTTTCAGAGGATCAACTGCAATTGCCACTTGTGACTATGACTATGACTATTCTTGCATCCGGTTCTTATGGAACTGGTCACAATAATGTCCTTTTACAAGGGCCCTCAGAGGTTATGTTCCCAACCTTGCTCAAGTTTTTAACCATTCCAAGAGACTTTGAAGGGATGTGTGGGTCAGGGGATGCAGATTCCCCCAGCTGAAAGCTGGGAAAGACAAATCCATTGTTTCACCCCTGCAAACTTAGCAGCAAATCTGCCACCTACCAAACCTTTAGCACAGTGTCATCTAATTGTCAAACAAACTCAATATCCTTCACAATCCCAGGATAAACTTCTGATATAAGTTCTGCTTCCCACCCCAATTCAACCTATTTGGCATAAAAACCCTTCCACATCTAAACTTGGCTGATCCTGGGTTCTCCAGCCTTTTTCCTCCACTCTCTGAGTAAGCTCTTTCAAATTCCCACTTCCTCACATTATGCTTCTTCTACCTCAGATATAACTACACAGGAGTTCGGGGGGGGGGGGAGACCTTTCCGAGGGAGCTGGACTATAGCAGGACTTGAGAAGATTCTTGAAACAGAGCAAAGAGAAGGGTTTAAGTACACGGAAGGATTTAATGAGCAGTCAATTAGCAAGCACAGCATGAAGGGTAAAAGGGACTTGACAGGTGATAAGAGTAAATTATGTAAGAGGAAAGAATACTAGCTGCTTTGAGGTGCTTTTATAAGGCCTTTATGGTGTGAAGGAGTAAAATATGTCACTGACCTGATCAACAGTAATTAGCTTGCTGACCTAATATACTTTATACTATTAAGACTCATCCGACACGTGGTGCTTCTGGTAACAGCTACTTGAAATGAAGAGAAAATTTGGTAGACTTACTAAAGCTCTAGCCTTAACTTTGTAGTCTGTGCACTAACCTGAATCGCGATGGCATTAAACAAAGAATAATCATTAGTGTTTTGACCAGAGGTATCAGAGTTGCACAAGGCAGCTTACTCAAGAAGCAATCTTGAAGTCTGTAGAGTATTTTCTTGGTATGATAAAGTATAGAACTGGAACCAATTTGTTACATTTGTACAGCCTACTTTAGCCAAGAGGGTGTTTTATTTCCTCTTAGAATGCTAGACATGTACTTTTGCAAGCCCATTTTGCTTTGAATATTTATTTATACAAAATAATAAATATCGATTTCATGTTAGACCCAATACTTCCTTGTGCTTTTTCAATACAGAACACAATACTGAATGAAATAGCACAGATTAACCCTTGTAGATATTGAAGGCCTTTTGTAGAGCCGCAAACAGCCAACA
Organism: Mobula hypostoma; assembly: GCF_963921235.1. Classification (NCBI taxonomy): domain Eukaryota; kingdom Metazoa; phylum Chordata; class Chondrichthyes; order Myliobatiformes; family Myliobatidae; genus Mobula; species Mobula hypostoma. The sequence goes on from NC_086120.1 coordinate 33,519,326, forward strand.
TTTCTTTACTCAACAGAAGGAAGCCCTGAGCTGAATTAGAACACAATAAAGCAATAGACAATGTTGATATGATGAGTATTTCATTTGCATTAACATATAACCATGCAGGTATTGTACCCTGTCAGGGGTGTTTGTCCTCATCAGATCAGAAGATCCCTTCGTACTGTTTTATTCAGAACAGATCTTCCCAGTGTCCTGACCAATAATTATCCCTCTTCCAACATCCCCAAAAACAGATTTTCTGATTGTCATTAAATTGCTGTGTCAGAGAACATGCTGTGCACAAACTGGCTGCGTTTTTTGTCGATTACAACAAGGAACACTCAGAAATGTTTTATTAGTATTAAAGCACCTTAGACACCCTAAATAGGGCTTGAAAGACAATGTATAAATAGAATTCTTTCTTTTGAACATATTAGCTATTTGCATACATTAGATGCTGCGAAGAAGTCAGTGAGATTATTTGTACAGGTACTCTCTGTTTGGAATGAAATGTATGCACACTGAAAGCCCCGCTCTTTGGATGGTGTCAGTGAGTAATATGAAAAAAAAGTAGAATTTCAATGGCACTCTACTCAACATCATGATATCCCAAAGTGCTTTAGAGCCAATGAAGTGCATTTAAAGCAGGGGTTCCCAACCTTTTTTTATGCCATGGACTCCTACCATAAATCGAGGGATCCGTGGACACCAGGTTAGGAACCCCTGATTTAAAGTGTTGTGACTTCTGAACCACTAAACTATGCAGACAGACCATTGGTTAAAAGCGTAAGCAGACTATACTCAGCTGGGCAAGCGGCATCTATGTAGACAGAACCACAGCTAACATATCAGGCCAGTGACCTCTCATTACTTCAGCCTTCTCCCTTCACAAATGTGACTTAGCCCGTCGAATGACTCTGGATTTTCCTAATTTTAAATCAGATTTCAGCTTTTTCAACATCTTAATCTTTTAATGTTGCTTGCAAAGACTTCAGCTTTGGGATTTGGGCCCTTGTCTGACCTCTGACAGTACACGCTAACCATATTAATCAGGATTATAACCCAAAATCCTGGAGGGGGCCTTGCACTCACAAAAAGAAGTTAAAATTATCAGCGGTGACTGTGAAGAGTCCAAGATTGTTTCCTATGAGATGTAACCCAGTGTCTGGATTGTGCTCCAGATTGTCACTGGATTCTACTGATACAATTCCCATCCGCTGGAGTCACAGTGGTGAATGTGTCTGGGTCCTGACAGCAGAAGCAGCCACTAGAGATTTCAATAGTTTGTGTGTGTGTTTTTATACAGTTCTACACTCATGAATGTTAAAAATAAGTCATGCCCAGGACATGGCAACCTGAAAAACTAGGTCAAAGATATTCTTTAATTATTCCTCTGCTGATACCAATGTCCTATTTATTGATGAGTTTGCCCATATAACATATGCAGGTGGAAATTAGTACTGACAGATATAATTTGAAATGGAGTCCTTTCCAAATTTAGATGTACTTAGAAAACTAAACAGTTTGAAAGTAGGTTATCAGCAAATGCAAACCATGTGATCCAGTACTTGCAGCTACTATCCTTCCACAGAGTTTTTCAGTACAGTCTTTCATTTGCAACGTATTCCCTGATCCAATAGTAATGATATAATTCTGAGTGTATAATTTATGAAGAGTAAAATTAATTAAAATTTACTTGCATGGATAGTGTTTGTTTTTACCACTGACAAGCAAAAATGTACAAACATTTTTCAAATCGGCAGAGCATGTTGGCCATCCCTCGAGATTAACATGACCAGGTTCAGCTCTGAGCAACATAAAAGGTGCTGGAGGAATTCAGCAGGTCAGGCAGTATCTATGGAGAAAAATGGACAGTCACCACTTCAGGTCGAGATCTTTCATCTGGATCAGGTGCAGGTAGTTCACAGATGCTGCCTGACCCACCGATTTCCACCAGTGTCTCATACATTGCTCCAGATTCTAATAACAGCAGAATCTTTTGCCTCCAACTAACCTCTGAGAAATTCTGTTTTTCAAACAGTTTAGCGTGAACTTTGACAGTCCTGTCTACCTCAGAATCAGAATCAGGTTTAATATCACCGGCATATGTTGTGAAATTTGTTGGCTTTGCAGTAGCAATACATATTAATAGAAAAAAACATGAATTTCAGTAAGCATATAGATATTTAAATAGCTAATTTAAATAAGTAGTGCAAAACCTTTTAAAAAGTAGTGAGGTAGCATTCATGGGTTCAATGTCCATTCAGAAATTGGACGGCAGAGGGGAAGAAGCTGTTTCTGAATCTTTGAGTGTGTGCCTTCAGGCTCCTGTACCTCCTTGCTGATGGTAGCAATGAGAACATCGCATGTCCTGGGTGATGGGGGTCATTAATGATGGATACCACCTTCATAAAGTAACTCCTAAAGTTCCTCTTACCTCTATGTACAGAGTGGCAGATGTGGAGGGTGGGGTAGAAGTTGGCTCTTTCATTTGTCCTCAAAGATTTTCACTGGCCTGTATTGTTAGTTAATCGTAATTTGCATAACAATGGTCTACATAGCAAATCAGTGTGCATTTCATAAATTTAAAGTTGTGAGCATTTGCTAAAAACCCATGTAAAAAGTTAAATGAAGATTTACATATAAAGATTCGTGTTCATATTCTTTTCTTCCTCTTCCCCTCTTCTGCAGATGCTGGTTTTTTGTTGAGATTGGTTCTATTGGAAGGAGGCACTTCTAGCTTCTCATGGATATCCAAGTTACACCCCCTTTCATTTTAACTCTGAGATAGGAGTAATTCATTCTGCCTCAAAGATCAATAGATTTTCAGTACTATGTAGGAATTGAACTACACTTCTGCACCCTTTATTTTTGGCTCATATAAATAAATAAAATCATTGATCCAGCATGTGCGATTTTGATGAGATTGTCTTTTTATGAATCAGCACCTGTAGCATTTTTCAATTATAATTCAGAATTCTTTTAACGTTTTCAGATCGATAAGAAGATTGCAAGAACTGAAATTGGTGTTTTGCTACGGCTGTCTCATCCGAATATTGTAAGTGAATCATTGGGTTTGATGAAACAGCAGCCTTCTGTGTTGATGGTGGCTTAGTTTGCACCGTTCTTGGTTCTTTTTTTAATACTTTATTTTCAAAATTTTCAAAAAACAATGAAATCATCAAGAACATATCAGCTCAGACATGTGTAAAAATAAAATAAAAAATAAAAGGGACATAACATTAGAGGCGCAAACAACAGGAATTCTGCAGATGCTGGAAATTCAAGCAACACACATCAAAATTGCTGGTCAACGCAGCGGGCCAGGCAGCATCTCTAGGAGGAGGTACAGTCGACGTTTCAGGCCGAGACCCTTCGTCAGGACGGAGGGTCTCAGCCTGAAACGTCGACTGTACCTCCTCCTAGAGATGCTGCCTGGCCCGCTGCATTTACCAGCAATTTTGATGTGTGTTGATAACATTAGAGGGCTGCCTATTGTACAAAGTGCTCAGAAGTGCTAAACATTAAGTCTCAAATGAGGGCCATGAGAAAACAGCTGGGGGAAAATTATTCATCTGCCCCCGGCCTCGTCTCGGTAGGCATTCTTGCTTCTAAGTTAGGAACCTGTGAAGTCAAGTTCTGTTGAGTACAAAATACATCTAGCTCTGTGTTGGAGCACTTCAGAAAAACGATAAGGTGAAGCATGACTTCCCTGTTGCAACTTGGAGGAGCTCTGGTAGTGAGGAGCAGGGAAATTACCGATGTGGAAATTAGTGGTTATTTTGCGATCAACAGCACTAACGCAGATTCCAGTAAAATTCCAATAATCCACTATCCGGCTGACATGAAATCATAGCAGTTCAGTATCTGGTTTACCATTGATGCCTCTCGTGATCACCACATCATTCTACAGCTCAGTGGGACCCTCTTTCTGCGCTATGAACCAAAACAGTGTATAAATGCAGGACCAGTTGTACAAATGTCATAAAATTGTATGTTTTCTGCTTTTCTTACCAGTGAATAAAAAGAGCTACTCTGATGAAAAGACAGATTTATTCCAACTGCAATTTACCAGTTAGACCATTACATGATTTGGGACTGAAGTTCGCAGCACCTGTGTGAAGTATAATCATATCACCAACCAGTTATAAAGTGATCTAATCGTAAATTGTGGATTCCAGTTGAATAATTCGGGAATAGTGCTATGAGAATCCCAAAGAATGTCACTACGTGTAACGCTCTTTGATCTTGTTGACCATAGGTCAACGCAAATAGGTTAGGAATTTCACTACGCAACTCATAATTAATCGAAGCTCGCACTTTATTGTCTCTGTACAAACAACAACATAACTACGTTGACCCTGGGCCAACAGCTTAGAGCATGAATTCTACTGTTCCCTCTGTACCAACACTCACTCAAGACCAGTTTTCCAATTTATAACACCAAAACAGAAGATCTCCACTGGCCAGATGATTGATCCTTTCTTCACCCAGCCCTGGGCATTGGGGTTCTTCCTTGCAATGGTGGGTCTTTTGAGAGAGTTATCGCTGCTGGCATGCTCGAATTGTCCACATTTATACTCGTTCCTTACCAATTCAAATATTGTGTTCCAGTGTCATTGGATATAGGCCATCTGATTGACCTTTAACACCTTTTTATTGGCTCAGCTCCAGACCAGCATCTATTTATTGACTTCTTCCCAGCAAGTGACACTCGGTAATTTATGGCTCTTTGTTCTCTTCAGTAACCAGCTCAAATCACTCCAGGCAGCCACCAACCCCAACATTCACAAACCTGCATGTTATATCAAAGAATACCTCACAACTAACTTCTTTGAAAATCATCTCCAGTTCTGTAGATTACCATCGATCTGGTTAATCAGCTTTTGTTAAACAGCAGATTTTTCTACTATTCTTCCATTAGGGTAATGCTTTTACAGAGTCAGCAAGGCGGGTTCAATTCCCACCACTGTCTGCAAGGAGTTACACGTTCTCTCCATGGTTGCATGAGTTCCCTCTGGGTAACCTGGTTTCCTCTCACATTTCAAAGTTCGGGTCGGTAGGCTAGTTGGTCACATGGGTGTAACAGACCAGCATGAGATCTTTGGGCCAGAAGAGCTTGTTACCCCAAAATAAATCAGTATCATTCATGTTCTAACATTCACCGACGTGTGGCACCTTTTCAGTGGTGTAACATTCTGACGGTACAGCGTTCCCTCCGCTCTCCCAACCTAGATTAGCCTTCCACATTGGAAGCAATTGCTGTTGATTTGCTGAGGTGTGGGGAAGAAAGATAGAAAGAACGTCTCATAAGCTTCAACTCTGAATACAAATGAATTCTTTATGTTAGCTCACCCGGTGGCGACCTGTCCAGAAGATTGGTGGAGACAGGAACCCTTACTACATTTGAAGCGTGCCTTCAGGAGCACTTGAAGTATGAGATCCCATCCAGTAATGGGGAAAGGGCTTGGAAGTGGCTGAATTCATCTGAATCGATTGCTCTTCCGTCAGCCGGCTTGCTTGCAATAGGCTGAGAGTTTTCTTCTGGATCAAAAAAATTATGTGAAATAGATTTAGACTGTCAGGTTTTACCTGGAGAATTCAATGTCAGTGAACTTAATTAAATATCAGCCTTTCACAATATGTAGGTGTTTTTGACAGTTTAAAGGTATTTAATCAATTGTGTGATTTTTATTATGATACTTCCCCAGTGGAAATAACTTTGTTCCGTGTACATTCATATTCAGACCTGGAGGGTGTAATGTCCTGTAACGTACTTTCTGACCTTTAGAATTCTTGTTATGAATAATATGACCTTCCCTGTGAGCAAGCTTGCAAAAGATATTAAATAGTTAGATTGCAGAATAAATCTGGGATACAGTATATATTCACAAACAAGAGAAAATCTGCAGATGCTGGAAATCCAAGCAACACGCACAAAATGCTGGAGGAACTTGGCAGGCCAGGCAGCACCTATGCTAAAGACTACAGTCAACATTTCGGGCCGAGACCTTTCAGCAGGACCCAATGAAGGGCCTCAGACCGAAGGTTCGACTATCACCTTTTGCATAGATGCTGTCCCGGCCTACTGAGTTCCTCTAGCATTTTGTGTGTGATACAGTGTATATTGGTAGAATTAAATCTGATCCAGTTAGGAGGAGCTGAGTTTAGAATGTTGTCTCTTTTAAGTTAGTAAAGTGAGATAAAAATAATCAACTAATTTGAATATCTCTTACTCAGAGGAAGAGAGAATATGTATTTTTTTAATTTATTGAGATACAGCACGGAAACGGCCTATCTGGTCACTGGAGCCACGCCACCCAGCGATCCCCCAATTTAGTCCTCACCTAAGCACAGGACAATTTACAGTAGCCAATTAACCCTCCAAACGGTACATCTTTAGAGTGTGGGAAGAAACCGGAGCACCCGGAGAAACCCACGTGGTGATGGGGAGAATGTATCAAACTCCTTACAGGCCACAGCAGGAATTGATCCCAGGTCGCTTGTACTGTAAAGTGTTGTGCTAACCTCTACGCTACCATGCCATCCTAATGGATATGATAGGAATGGTAACAATGAGAAAACACTCAGGGATGGATGCCTTTGTCATCTCCACCTATCGCCTCCCAACTTTCTGTCGCTACTTCCACTGTCCCCTCCATCTGCCAATCAGTACGTCTCACCTGGATCTTGCTGACTTCTGCCCCACCCCTTCCCTTCACCGTCCTCGTACTGGTTGTCTGCCCTCTATACTTCAGTCCAAAAGAAGGGTCTTGACATGGAAAGTCAACTGTCCATTTTCCTCCATAGATGCTGCCTGACCTGCAGAGTTCCTCTCGCATCTCGTTTTCTCCTTTGCTCCGGATTCCAGCGTCTGTGGTCCCTTATGCCTCCGGGAATGGTTTTTCCTGTCTAAAGTCCATAATCCCTCTTTGAAATCTTCCTCTTTCATGACTTTGTACAGGAATATTCAACATATTTATTTTGGTTAGAAGGAAGAAGGAATTAGACTTCTAATTGTAGTTGTAAAGCAACTATTTGAATATAATGGAATGATTCCCTTGTCCCTAAGGAGTAACCATAGGAGTCTAATAAATCAGAATCAGGTTTAATATTACTGGCGTATGTTGTGAAATTTGTTATGCGGCAGCAATAGATTGCAATCCATTATAAAAAATCTATAAATTACAGTAAGACATATATGGATATTTTTTAAAAGTTAAATTAAACAAGAGAAAAAATTTAAATCTACTCCTCAGCTTTTTTTCTCCAGTCCTGCCGAAGGGTCTCGGCCCAAAATGTCAACTGCACTCTTTTCCATAGATGCCGCCTGGCCTGCTGAGTTCCTCCAGCATTTTGTGTGCAATGTAAACACTGGCAGCTGCTAAAGTTAATGGTTGCCATCAAGAATACTGAGGAACTTGAGATTCCAGTTAATTTGTCACATGTACATAGAAACGTACACGGCCCTGGTTCAATTCCCGTCGCTGTCTGTAAGGAGTTTGTACGTTCTCCCCGTGACCACATGGGTTTTCTCTGGGTAACTCCAGTTTCTTCCCACAGTCCAAAGACATACTGGTTGGTAGGGTAATTGGTTATTGTAAATTGTCCCATGATTAGGCTAGGGTTAAATTGGGGGTTGCGAGACAGCACGGTTTGAAGGGCCAAAAGGGCCGACTCCACGCTGTATTTCATTAAATAAATAAATGTGTCATTTGTATTAACAACCAGCACACCGTAGGGTGTGCTGAGGCAGCTTGCAAGGGTCGCCACACATCCCAATGCCAATATAACATGCCCACAATGTTCAGCAGAACAGCACAGAACACAAGCAACAACCAGCAGCAGCAAAGCAAAGCCCCTTTTCTCCCTCCCATCCACACAGATACACAATCCTCTAACCCCCGAGACAGACTGTATTCCTCAGCCACCAGCCTCCAGTGGAGCCAGATTCGAACACCGACACACAGACATCGGACCTTCGATTACCCAGCGGACTCGTAGAGATTTACAGACTCAGGGCTCTGAACTTCCAGACGATGCCAATGACATGAGGCATCCAGGTTATTGGAAATTCCAGAAGCATAAGCCACATTAGCCCTGACTTGGTACTCCCAAGCCTCGCCTATGCAGGAAATTTCCTCCATTTCTCTGTGGAAGTCCGGATTTCCAGGCTAGGGAGCCTGCCTGCTGTATAAGTGAAGGATTAGGCCTGGTGAAAACATAGCAAACACCATTTCAGGGGCTGGTAGAGCAGTGCCAGATATAGGGGTTGAGGGCATGATAGAGGTGGGGTGTAGAGGCCTTGCTGGCTGCTCGCTGTGCAAAACCTACACTCTCCTTCGGCATTACTGGGGCTGCAAACAAACGAGCTATCAGGACTGTCACCAGAGGCTGCTGAGAGAGCCTCCAGATGGCTATGGATCAAGAGGTGTGACCCGTGGACCAGTGCTGCTGGGACACAAGCCAGGGCCTGATCAACCCTGGCTGGGTTGCCTGGGCAACAGTGGCTGCTGTTGAAAGACCGAAAACACCCGATGACCCCATTTACATCACTGATGCTGTGTCCCAGCACATCCTAGGATGTATCTCAGCATCAAAGAATAGGAAATACTCCCAGGGGATGGGAAGGGTAAGTGGATCGTGTTTTATTATTTAAGTTAGTTTTGGCTATTCTAATTCTGAAAGGCCGTGTGTTTTAATGTTTTAATATTAGGAACAGCTTCCAAGCTGCACTGAATGACAGCTAATGACATGTCTGTGGTAGTCAGTGTGTGTAAAATAAGGGTGGGGGATCTCTGGCTTCAAAGCCCTTGCATCATTGCTTGTGTTGATACAGCTCCTGCAAGCCAAGCACAGAAATATTGGGGGCCAGGCTCCCAGTGGAATCAAAATGGAGGAACAGGTCATCACACTGGAACAAACACCGCAGCCCAAGAGCAGGTGACCAGCAGTTTCAGGGCAGTAAAAAATCCAGTCCAGTAGAGCTGCTCTTGATGTAATTGAAGCCAGCATTGATTTGCTAGCCTCGGTGCAAGTGGGAAATGTTCATGTGCTTGTGCTTTGCAAATTGTGCCGTTGTATTTATAGGTTGTGAAAATAACACGTTATAAATTGCCTCAGACTTGTTAAAAAGAGATAACAATTGACTGGTCAAAATTATTTTAGATTTGGAAATTAACCAAATGCTTGCTAATAATATAGGACAAACATACCCATTTGCTGCCTGACCTGCTGAGTTCCTCCAGCATTTTGCGTGGCCCATCCTGATGAAGGGTCTCAGTCCAAAATGTCAACTATTTACTCTTTCCACAAGTGCTGCCTGATCTGCTGAGTTCCTCCAGCATTTTGTGCGTGTTGCATACGCATTTGGGGTTGAGCACTATTTTTTATTAATTGATAGGCTATTGTTTTCATTAAAAAGAATAGCATTTATTCTCTTCTATAATTCTGCTTGATTTGAATGGCTTGCTTAGACATTTCAGAAGGGGCTGCACAATCAAAGGGATCACTGTGGGTCTGGACTCACAAAAATACCAGATGGATAGAAGATTAAACTGGCAAACCAGGCAAACACGGCAGATTTCCTTTCCTAAAAGACATCAGTGGAACGGTTATGAGAATCTAGTTATCTAATTACAGAAATTCTTTAAATTCCCCAGATGGTGTGGTGAGATTTGTATTTGTGTATCTGAATCTTCAGTTTGGATTTTTGGAATACTAATCCTGTAAATTAACTACTTCACAGCGCTATCTATTCTATCAAATAGGCAGAGCATTAGAGTTGAGTTTCTTTTTTAGACTGCACAATTGATATTAATCCATTTTATCTTCACAAGATTAAACTAGTTCACATTTGTCCCAACAGAGAATCTGTTGGGAACCCAAGGGAAATTATATGGATTAAAACTCTACTGACTTTACTATTTTCGGTGAACAATTTCTCAAGCAAATTCATGAAGACTAGAATAACAGTGCAAGGCCATTGAAATTATACCTTGGAGCCTGAGTCTCATGACATCCAACGATTAATCCATGTTTCTACCTTTCGGTAGCTTCTCAATTCATTTTCCCCTTCAAGCACGTTTAGACGTTATTGTTTCCGGTGAAAGGACATCAGTCTCAAACATTAACCATTTCTCCCTCCACAATTGCTACCTAACCTACTGAGTCAATCCAGAATTTTTTTTCTATTATTCTTTCAAATTCCCAGCATCTGCAGTATTTTGCTTTTGTGGAAATACTGTACAAGTGCTAAATACATTTATAAGGATACCTGTCTTTAATTTAATTGACTGCCAATGTTTAATAAAGTTAGCTGTTAATTGCCAAAGTGGGTCACCCCATTGGTCATTCATTATTAGTTCCCTTCAATAGACAGCTACATGCAATGCTTTTAACATGAAGGTCCCAAGCAGAAATACTACCAAATTTTGAAAAAGGAGATGTTTAAACATGGCAAGAGATGTGGGTTTTAAGGAGGGTCTTATAAAATGGAAGATGAGAAGTATGGAGAAATTTAGAAAGAAAAGGAACAGAATGCAGAGTTTAAGGCACAGCCACCAAGTTTGGACAAAGGTGTACAATATGAGAATTGTTGGTAAGATCCATCCCTGCTTTTGAGTAAGTCCTGGTGAGCTGCCCTCAGGCCCACCTGCAGTAGTAAGGGTAAGCCGAGAATATACTACAAATCCCTGCTTGTGAGTAGGTCCTGGTGAACTGTCCTCTGGACTAGCTGCAGTAACGAAGGTGGTGTTGGTGAAGGAATATTTTAGCACAGTAATGATGAAGGAAAAGTAGTGTAATCCCATGTCAAGATAGATGACTTGGAAGGGCACTTGAAATGTAAAATTGTCACAGAGGCTTTGTTAACTAGAGTTGAAGGAAAACAAAGTTCCTTGATGATTATAGAACAACTGAAGGATGGGGAGAGAGCATGTTAGATCATGGAACACCAGGGTCAGAGGTTTAATATTGTGACATTAAAAACTCAACAGGGGAACATCACATGACTATTAAGTATTACTGTTCTCAACAGTAGTGTCTATTTGATATCCTCTTTAAGGTCAATAGAAAGTCTCTGTTTTATTGTACTAGGATTAGAGACAACACAAAACAATCAATTAAAAAGAACAATAGTGCATGTATTTGCAATGGAATTCTGCTTTAAGATTGACCTCAATGAACACCTTCAGTCAAAGGGTTACATTTGTTACTCTATTCAGTTATCTCTTGATTTTCCTTTGAATATTAACTAATCTGGAATTGTCCAGACTGTCAAAGGGTTCTTCACCAGGCACATATAATGGAGCAGTATTGCTGCATCCAGGTCAAATTAATTCATGAACATGGCATGAACATCAACTTCTCTAACTTCCGCTAATGCCCCACCTCCCCCTCATACCCCATCCGTTATTTATTTTTATACACACATTCTTTTTCTCCCTCTGTCCCTCTGAATATACCCCTTGCCCATCCTCTGGGTCCCCCCCCCACCTCCTTGTCTTTCTCCCCGGACCTCCTGTCCCATGATCCTCTCATATCCCCTTTACCAATCACCTGTCCAGCTCTTGGCTCCATCCCTCCCCCTCCTGTCTTCTCCTATCATTTTGGATCTCCCCCTCCCCCTCCCACTTTCAAATATCTTACTCACTCTTCCTTCAGTTAGTCCTGACGAAGGGTCTCGGCCTGAAACGTCGACTGCACCTCTTCCTAGAGATGCTGCCTGGCCTGCTGCGTTCACCAGCAACTTTGATGTGTGTTGCTTGAATTTCCAGTATCTGCAGAATTCCTGTTGTTTCCCAAACTGGGCCATGTTCGATGTTGTAACCATCCTTTTACACTCTCCCCTGTGCTTGACCGGCATTTCTGACCTAAATTTTGACTGGCCTGGCTCAAAGCAACTAGATTAGCTTTGCATTGTGAGCATTTCTTTGATCAGAGTGACTTGGAGGGCCACTTTCCTCTTCAGAGGAGGATACGGGTTGGCAGAAAGAACAAACTTCAGTCCTCTGACAGTTTTCTTTTCAGTCCTGCTGAGTGTCCACGCACCCTTCTAACCCAGGCTAGCTCCCGGGGCCCCAGTCTTTAAAATCCTGGTGCATGCTGTATTTACTAACATGGTAGCAGATAAGAGAAATGAGAGACAAGTCTGACAGCATCATACATAAGCTGAGCATTTGTTATGCAATTTTTTTAGTAACTCAAGTGCACCCCTTACTCTGTCCCCAAGTTATAATATTGCCAGTTAGCTATAGGAGGGAGATTGAAAATCTGGCTGATTGGTGCTACAACAACCTCTCACTCAACGTCAGCAAGACCAAGGAGCTGATTATTGACTTCAGGAGGAGGAAAGCAAAGGTCCATGAGCCAGTCCTCAATGGGGGATCAGAGGTGGAGAGGGTCAGCAACGTTAAATTCCTCGGTATTTTCATTGCAAAAGATCTGTCCTGGGCCCAGCCATTACAAAGAAAGCACAGTAGCACCTCTACTTCCTTCGAAGTTTTCAAAAATTCAGCATGACATCTAAAATTTTGGCAAACTTTTATAGATCTGTAGTGGAGAGTATATCGACTGGTTGCACCACAGCCTGGTGTGGAAACACTAATGCTCATGAACTGAAAATCCTACAAAAAGTAGTAAATACAGGCCAGTCCATCACGGGTAAAGCCCTCCCCACCATATAGCCCATCTACATGGAGCACTGTCATTGGAAAGCAGCGTTCATCGTCAAGGGCCCCCACCATCCAGGCCGTGCTCTCTTCTCGCTGCCGCCATCAGGGAGAAGGTACAGGAACATCAGGACCCACACCACCAAGTTCAGGAATAGATATTGCCCCTCAGCCATCATGCTCTTGAAACAAAGGGGATAACCTCACTCAACTTCACTTACCCATCGCTGGACTGTTCCCACAACCTATGGACTCTCTCTCAAGGGCACTTCATCTCATGTTCTCAATATTTACTGTTTTTTTTTCCTTTTGTATTCGTACCATTTGTTGTCTTTTGCACATTCGTTGTACGTCTGTCCTGTTGGGTGCAGTCTTTCACTTATTCTATTGGTTTCTTTGTATTTATTAATATTGCCCACGAGTAGATGAATCTCAGGGTTATATATAGTGACACATATATACTTAGGTAATAAATCTCCTTTGAACTTTGCTGGCAATTCTCATAGAAGGCAGCTGAGAACATCTATTTGTCCAAAAAGGCAGCTAAGAAGTAAATCTTTAGGTAAAGCGTTCAACTTGTGCAGTTGTTAAAAAATGAAGAGATGATTTTATAAATTCAGTTTAAATTATCACCGAACGAGTCAGGCTAAATGTGTTTCCAGTGATTGCATGTTGCAGAATGAAGCACAAACATAAGATTAAATGTTAGAAAGCGGGTCAGCAAGTTGGATCAATTATTTTTACACAAAGGGGTAAAATAAGATGCAATGCCAGAAATGATGATTGAGACCGTGACAAAAACAGTGTTTTAGGATTGGGTGGAGAGGTAATGACTTAGCATTACACAGGATTTACAGAACTTCGTAGTACAGGAGCGCTGTGGTTAGCTTACTGGATTTGTAGCCGTGGATTCTGTTTTATGGATCCAGAAATGCTTCAGGTGGCCCCTGATATCACAGGGTTCTGCCCATGTGAACTGCCTGCAACCTGAACCATTCACAAGTGGGAAATGTAGCCGGGAACCAAGTTCTCACATAGCAGAAGATGTTTGAAAGCCCGCAGCAGCAGCTAAATTCAATCCCACCTGTCTCTCAAATTCTCCGTGGTACATAACTCAGGTGCTTGTAAGCTGGGGAGGAATTGCAGATCAAATCCCACCATGGAAGCTGGGGGGGAGGCGGTGGGGTAGATTTAAACGGCATTAATTAAATCAGGAGTTATTTTGTAAAAAAGCTAATCTCAATAATGATGAACATGAACCTACGTGATTGTTGTAGAATTTTATCCAGTATGCTATCACCTACTACAATACAATAAAAGGCCATTCAGCCCATCGTGTACTTGCCAGTTCCCAATGGAACCATCATTTCAGTCCTATTCCCGCCTCCTTATTTCTCTGTAGCCTTGCAACTTATTCTCTCTCCATTAATTCCCCTTTAATTCTCTTAGCCTTCATTAAGCAGTAATCTACAGTTGTCAATTAGCCTGCCAGCACGTAATTGAGATGTGAGAGGAAAGTGGAGCAACCATGGCAACAATTATAGGGAGAATGTGCAAACGCTGGAGACAGCACCTGAGGTCAGAGCAAATCTTGGTCCCTGGGATTGTGAGGCAGCTGCACTAGTCCTCCCACGCCCCCACCCCGACCCCACCAAACCCCACCATCCTTCCTTTCTGTCTGTCTAGGTACCATATCGGATGCAGACTTTGGTGACCATGGTTTTCCATATAGATCTAACCTTCGTTTTTTGGATAACTTCCATTTCCTCGATGTGTAGCCACCTGGCTATGCTTTTGATGTACATAGGCCAAGGTCTTCCTCTGGGTTTACTCCCCTCGATCTTTCCAGAGAGCATGAGTTTTTCTAGTTCATCTTTCCACATGATGTGTCCTAGGAATCTGAGTTGTCTTTCTCTTATTGTTGGTATGAGTGATCGAACTGCTATGGGCTCTTCTGAGAACTTCTTCATTTGATGTGTGTGTGGTCCATGATATTTTTAACAATCTCCTGTAGAACCATAATTCAGCTGCTTCTAGTCTCTTTTCCATTGCTGGAGAAATGGTCCAGCATTCACTTCCATAAGTCAGGATAGAATAAATGTAGCACTGCAGTATTCTGTTTTTAGTGTACATGCTCATCTTTCTGTCTGTTAATATGGTTTAACCATCCTTCCATTGGCGGAAATTTATTCAGTCTGGTCTTTATGTCTATCCAAAGCCAACTCTGTGGTTGACTCTTAATTGCTTCCTCCATTAGCAGCGAGGGATATACCATAAATGCTGGCAAAGCCAGTGATGTCCACATACTGTAGGTAAATAAAACAAACAAAGAAACAAACCATTGGCCCAAACTGACCATACTGGAGTCTGTGCTCCAATTGTGTTTCCTGTTGCCTTTCCTCATCAGCATGACCATAGAATCCCTCTTTCCTGCTGCAGATGCACAGCCTCCCCGTGAAAGCGGTGGAATTCATGGGCACTGGCGGCTGTGGAGGCCAAGTCATTGGGTATATTTAAGGCAGAGGTTGATAGATTATTGATTAGTCAGGGCACAATGTGATACAGGGAGAAGGCAGGAGACTGGGGCTGAGAGGGAAATGCATCAGCCAGGATGAAATGGCATGGCGGACTTGATGGGCCAAATGGCCTAATTCAGCTCCTGAGTCTCATGGTCGTATAGAAAGTACCATCGTATTACTTCACTCTTTCCCTGTGATGGGGAGTCCAACATTCTCAGGATTCATTGGCTAAACACATTTCTTTAGAATTCCCTGTCTGATCTCTTGGGAATTTTCTTAGAGTCATAGAGTCATAAGATACAGCACAGAAATAAGCCCTTCAGCCCATCTAGTCCATGCCAAAGCCAGTTAAACTGCATGTACCTATCCACACTTCGCTCAGACAGTTTGATGACCTTTAGGTACACTCTTCTTATTAATGGAAATATCCTCTTTGTATTCATTCTATTAAAAACCTTCCATGATTTAAGGACTTCTTGTAGATCATGTATCAGCCTTCGTGTCTCAATAGAAAGATGACCTACTCTTGTCATCCCTTCCTGATCTATGCACCCTGCAATTCTGATATTGTCCTTTTAAATCTGTACCGCACCTTCTCTAGTGACCCTTTATGCTTTTTGTAAGTAACAAATCCAGGACTTTGGAGCGGCATGGTAGCATAGTGGTTAGTGTAACACTATTGCAGCACCAGCAGCCTTGGTTCAATCCCTGTCACTGTCTGTAAGGAGTTAGTACTTTCTTCCCCTGACGAGAATAATTCCAGGAATGAGAGGGTTATCATATGAGGAACGTCTGGCAGCTCTTGGGCTGTACTCCCTGGAGTTCAGGAGAATGGGGGGGAATCTCATAGAAACATTCAGAACGTTAAAAGGCTGAACAGATTAGATATGGCAAAGTGGTTTCCCATGGTAGGGGATTCTAGGACAATAGGTCATGACTTCAGGATTGAAGGACGTCCTTTTAGAACTGAGATGCGGAGAAATTACTTTAGTCAGAGGGTGGTAAATCTGTGGAATTTGTTGCCACAAGCAGCTGTGGAGGCCAAGTCGTTGGATGCATTTAAGGCAGAGATAGATAGGTTGTTGATTAGCCAGGGCATCAAAAGGTATAAGGTGAAAGCAGGGGAGTGGGGATGACTGGGTGAAGTGGATCAGCCCATGACTGAATGGCGGAGCAGAGTCGATGGGCCGAATGGTGTACTACTGCTCCTATACCTTATGGTCTTAGACTGTGTGGGTTTCCTCAGGATGCTCCAGTTTCCTTCCAAATTCCAATGGCGTACTGATTAGTTGGCTAATTGGGCAACATGGCCCGGGCCAGAAGGGCCTGTTACCATGTTGTATCTCTGAATAGAACTGTCTGCAATGTCCAAAGTATGGTCTGTCCAAGGTTTGTTATAGACTTAGCATTATTTCACCATCTCTCAGCTCTGTCCCTCTTGGAATAAAACCTAGTGCTCATTAGGCGTTTTATGGCCTTGTTAGGCTGTGTTGCAACTTTCAGTGACTGGTGTATTTGTATTGTGAGACTACACCACTGACACTCACAACTTCCTCTTTGTTCTTCCCACGAAAACTTTCCAGCTGCCATTTATCTATGTTGAATTGTTTCCCCATTCTGTACTTTTATAAATAACCTCCTGTACTTCTATTGTACTTCTTTGTTCTACTATTAATACCTGCAAGAAAATAAATCTCAACTGAGTAGATGGTGACATATACGTACTTTGAACTTTGAACTTTAATTTGTTGCCATTAACTGACTATCCCTTCAGTTTGATATCATCCACAAATTTAGACATGTGAGTTTTTGATTCCAGAGTACAAGTTGTTAATGAACATTTGAACAACAATTTTCCTTGTACATGTACCTCCTTTTACAGTGAACAGCTGCAGTGTTTTTTACTGTCACCAGCAGATTTCCATCTTATATTCATTCTTCTACATATCCTTTGACTGAACATAGTAGGAATAAAGGTACACACAGAGTGATATATGGATGTAAAGAATCAGCACCTTCATGGATAAATTGGGCAGGACAGCTTCTATCCTGTATTCCTTGCAATTGCACAACAGCTGTCTTTCACAAACAACCCCATTTTCAATGGTCCATTTTAAGCAGTAAGTTTATTGCCTTTGATATCTTTGGGGGAAATGGCTATTTAGGAGCCACCTGTAACCTTGTATCTCCAAAACACAGAAGATGAATTTCTGGATCCAGTTTATACAGAGCCAACACCAGGGGGAAATAGCGTCTGATGGATTGGTTCTGACAAGCCTCCAATATTGTCCTCTGACACATTTGGTTCTGACAAGCTTCAGTCCCATGTTCCAAAAGTTCTGATTGGTTCTGACAATTTCCATTCCCATCTTTCAAATGATTTAATTGCTTGTTACTGATAAGTCCAGCTACAGCGTAAAAGGCAGAATTTCCTTGCAAACTGGATCGATAGAAACCCCATTTGCCATTCTAAGCTGCTGACAACTGGTGCAGCTATTGTTGTCCTGCTTGTCCACTCAAGGGATCAGTATCAGATTAATTATCAGTCTTATGATGTGAAATTAGTTGCTTTGTGGCAGCAGTACGGTGCAAAGACATAACATTACTATAAATTATATAGGCATCCGTTAGTCTCATGAGACCGTGGATTTGCACCTTGGAAGGTTTCCAGGGCGCAGGCCTGGGCAAGGTTGTATGGAAGACCAGCAGTTGCCCATGCTGCAAGTCTCCCCATAAATTACAAAATAAATAAATAGTACAAAAAACAAGAAATCATGAGGTAATGTTCATGGGTTTGTGGGCCATTCAGAAATCTGATGACAGAGGGAAAGAAGCTGTTCCTAAATTGTTGGCTGTGGGCCTTCAGGCTCTTGCACCTCTTCCTTGATGGTGGTAACGAGAAGAAGGCATGTCCCAGTTGGTGAGAGCCCTTAATAGTGGATACCAACTCATGAGGCACTGCCTATTGAAGATGTCCTTGATGGTGGGAAGCTTTATACTGGTGATGGAGTTGGCAGAGCCTACAGTCTTTTGCAGCCTCTTGCAATCCTGTGCATTGGAGGCTCCATACCATCTGGAATGTATAAGAATGCCTTTGATGCTCACAGGTATTCAAATACTCTGCAGAAATGTTAGGAATATTGGAATTGGCTTATTATTATCACATGTACTGAGATACATTGAAAAGTTGTCTTGCAGGCAGATCAATTCATTGCACAGTGCCTTGAAGTAGTACAAGGTAAAATAGTAACAGAATGCAGAATAAAGTAAAACAAGTACAGCAAAAAATGCAGTGCAGGTAGTCAATAAGGTGCAAGAAAATAAAGAGCTGAGTTGTAAGGTGGTATATGCTTTCAGGTTGTTGTATCTTCTGCTTGATGGGAGGGTAAGAACTCAATTCAATTCCATTTTAACTGTTGTTCAACCGTGGATGAGTACCCATGAATATAACCAAACAAGACAGCATTGCTCCAGCGCCAAGGTACAAACCACGGTACCAACAATCACACAGCACAAAGCGCACATAGCACACATACAAGGTAGCAAGCACATAAAGATCTCAGTAAGATACAGCCATGCAAAAAAAAATAGTCCAGACCCAAGCCATGAATGCTGCAGAAACCTGCAGTCGAACACAGTGCAGCTTGTCTTCTGCTGAGTGAACCCAGGGGAGTAGCACTGCCCCTGGTGGAGGGCACCGGCTCCAGAGCCTTTCTCCTAGTGGCTCGCTGGATGGGATGGGGTCGTTGATTATGCTGAAATATGAGGCAGCGAGAAGTAGAGGTGAAGTCCATGGAGAAGAGGCTAGTTTCCTTGATGTGCTGAGTTGTGTCCCACAATCCTCTGCAGTTTCTTGCAACTTAAAGGTACATCAACCGATTGTTACCACACAGTTAGGAGAAAGAGGAATGGTTAGTCAACAAGACTTAATTCAATGAACAGTGGAGATAATCATTTATCCTCTTGTTCCTCTAGATTAAACTAAAAGAAATCTTTGAGACTCCCACAGAGATCATCCTGATTCTGGAGCTAGTGACTGGTGGGGAGCTTTTTGACAGGTGCGTATCAACCCCAGAGTTCCTTCCTCAAATTGTCTGTTTGACGTGCAGCCAGGAACTGACTTGTTTTCTTGCAAACCTGAAGAAAATTGGTTGTGGATTTGTAAGTAAGAGGCAGTGGAAATCTAAAATAACACAGAGCTCAGTCATCAGAGAATACAATGAGCCTTATTTTTTTTCCGTTCATCAAAAAGAATTGCCTGTTTTTCTTTCGAACTTTTTTGCTTCATTTTTAATTGAGATGAATGTTGGAAGTTTGATTGATCAGCAAAAACATTTTTGTTGATGGTGCTGTAAAAGGTAAGGCCTATGCAGGAGCGGTTGTGGAGCAATGCAAAGCAAAGCCCAGTTCCTTGCTGCCTCTGAAATATGTAAATGTGCCAAGCCGCAAGCTACAGAGAAATAAATTGCAGATATGCGTCAACTAATTCAGCAACTTGGAGAAATTAAGGGAGATTGGGAGACATTATGGAAATCAGGCAATGTGGGGTTAGTTCTGGAAAGTGGCAGTAAGATAAAAGATTGCCCATATTGAATGGCAGAGAAGAAAACAAGAGGGAACAAATAACCTCCTTCTATTTCTTTATATTCTTATTCAGAAGGTCCAAGAAAGCTCAGTAAAACTGCGATAGTGGATATCCTTGTAGAGTATGAGTAGTTATAAGATGCACTAATCTATTCCCAAGAATAATATGGTCCTATCTTAGAAATGTGTTATTATTCTTTCTTTTGTTGTTGGCCTCTGTCATAAACTCTCTGTGCAAATATGGCAGCAGGTCAAGATGGCGACTAACCAAACACTTCTTAATGGTAGTAGTGAAGAGCATAAGCATTGGTTTAGATAGAAGAGCTTACATCTTAGAGTCGTAGAGTGCTACAGAACAGAAACAGACCCTTCAGCCCATCACAACATTGTTAGTCCATTTGCATGAGGTCCATATTATTTTTCTTAATTATTTGAAGATGTGGAGTTCTCAGGCTGGACTAACATTTAAATGCTCATTCCTAGTTGCCCTTAAGAAGGTGATGGTGAGCTGTCTTCTTGAACCACCACCAGAACCTTATATGCCCACACCTCCCTCCCTCCCTCACTACCATTCAGGGCCCCAAACTGTCCTTCCAGGTGAGGCGACACTTCACCTGAGAGTCTTTTGGGGCCATCTACTGTATGTGGTGCTCCCGATGTGGCCTCGTGTATTTCAGTGACACCCAACGTAGATTAGGAGACCACTTCTCCAAGTGTCTACGTTCCATCCGCCAGAAAAAGCTGGATCTCCTGGTGGGCACTCATTTTAACTCTGCTTCCCATTCTCATTCTGGCATGTCAGCCTACTGCAGCGATGAGGCCACATAGATTGGAGAGACAACTCCTTATAATCTGTTTCAACGCATGAACATCAATTTCTTGAGTTTCCCGTGATTCCTCCTCCCCTTTCACCATTCCCCATTCCTATTTCCATTTCTCACCTTCTTCTTACCTACCCATCACCTCCCTCTGGTGCTCCTCCTCGTTCCTTTCTTCTGTGGCCTTCAGTCCTCTCCTATCCGATTTCCCCCTCCTCTAGCCCTTTATCTCTTTACTTCCCAGCTCTTTACTTCACCCCTCGCCCTCTCCCAGTTCCACCTGTCACCTACCGCCTTGTACTTCTTCCTCCCCCCCCACCCACCTTCTTACTTCGACTCCTCATATTTTTTCTCCAGTCCTGATAAAGGGTCTCGGCCCGAAACATCAACTGTTCACTCCATACAAGCTGCCTGGCCAGCTGAGTTCCTCCAGCTTTTTGAGCGTATTGCTTAATATGCCTTGCCTATTTAATCCTATAAATCAATTTGAGCAAGTGGAGGAAAATTTGTGAAGATATCAGAGGTTGGTTTTCAGAGAGGGGTGGGTGCCTGGAACAAGCTTCCGGCTATGGTGGCAGAGGCTGATTCAACAGGGATATTTAAGAGACTTTTAGATAGGCACATGGATGGAAGAACACTGGAGGGTTATGGGCTGTGTAGGAGGGAAGTGTTAACTTGATCGTGAAGTAGACTTATTCAGATTGGCACAACATACTTCGCTGAAGGGCCCTTCCTGCGCTGCACTGCTTGATTTTGTAAAGAAACAAAGCAACTTGGCCTCTCCGGAATTCAGGAGAATGAGAAGTCATTCATTGGATTGAATTGTCACAGGGCTTCAGAGACCATAAGACATGCAGTAGGAGCACAGTTAGGCCATTCAGCCCATCAGGTTTGCTTTGCCATCCTATCGTGGCTAATCTATTATCCCTCACAACTCCATTCTCCTAAACCTCTGCTTTAAATATACCCTGTTACTTGGCCTCCACAGCCATTTGTAACAATTAACTCCACAGATTCACCAGCCTCTGCTAAAGAACTTCTTCCTAGGATTCCTTCTAGGAGAGAGAATATATAAGAAGTGATTTATATATTATTGAGATACAATGCGGAATAAGCCCTTCTGGCCCATTGAGCCATGCTGCCCAGCAACCCCCAAATTAACCCTAACCTAATCATGGAATAATTTATAACAACCAATTAACCTAGCAACTGGTATGTCTTTGGACTGTGGGAGGAAACCCACACAGTCACGGGTAGAACATACAAGCTCTTTACAGTCAGCGGCAGGAAGTGAACCCGCGTCGCAGGTGGTGTAAGTGTTGTGCTAACCACTACACTACCATGTTGTCCCAGTGATGCTCACCCTGGCTGCCATGTTCAGACCCAGTGGTCGTCATCCCACAGCAAGAGGATAGCAATTCATGATTGAGGTGAGAAGAACTTTCTTTGCCAAAAAGCTGGAGCACCTTTGCCATTCTCTGCTAAGAGGAGAGGAAAAGATAGCCATAGTGTATTCAAGAGGTATTTAAATACTGCAAGCTATGGGGTTAGTGCAGGAAAATGGCATGGGGTTCAAAGCTCAGCCAGGATCTGGCTGAATGTTGGAGCAGATGTGAGAGGCTGGATGGTCAAGTGAGGTGACTGAGGGTAGAGCAGTGTGCAGGACTAAATGATAACTTTGCATGTTAAATCTGTCTTCCATGTTTAAAAATAAAGAGTAGTGCCTCAGTTACCTTTCTTAGCTGTCTCCTGAAGCCAACAGAGCGTAAACATCTTGGGTGAGTGACCTGACATCAGGAAAGGCAGGTACCATCAGACCTAATTAGTTTCTGCTTTCAAACACTATCTTTGGAGGATATCCATCTCTCTGTAGCAGTATGGTCTAATAACATTGTTAAAGTGTTAAAATGAACCCGTACAAGAGAATCTCAAGGCCTAAATCTTTATAGGGTTGTTAACTAATGTTTTCGGTGATCTCTCAGCACAGGGAGTACACAGTAGCACAGTGTTTAGCACAACATTGTTACAGCCCAGGGCGTTCCAGAGTTCAGAGTTCAATTGCCACACCATTTGTAAGGAGTTCGTATATTCTCTCCATATCCATGTGGGTGCTCCGGTTTCTGTCCACAGTCCAAAGACGTACCGGATATTAGGTTAATTGGTCATTGTAAATTGTCCTGTCATTCAGCTAGTGTTAAAGAGGTTGCTGGATGGTGAGGATCATCGGGCTGGAAGGGCCTGTTACACGCTGTACCTCTAAATTTTTTTTAAAAAATCATATTTCTGCTGAAGTTTTTGCAAATATATAAATAAGATAAAACTTTGTTTATCCTGAAGGAAATTATTGTTGCAAGGTTGTTCAGTCAGAAATATGTACTTAAAGTACAAAATGTGAGAATTGAAGTATGAAAAAATAGAAAATGTGCATTAAAAAGTAATAGTGCAAAATAGAGATGCGCAATGAAACCGTACGCTTAAGGAGGAGGAGGAGTTGTAGAGTCTTTTCGCCATGGGGAGAAAGGATTGCCTGTGGCGTTCAGTGGTGGAATTAGTCTGTTACTAAAGGCGCTCCTCTGTTTGTCAGTATGTCATGGAGGGGGTGAGAAGGATTGTCCATAATGCTCCATAGCCGCTGCAGCATCCTCCTCTCAGACACAACCACCAGCAAATGTAGTGCAAAAACCTGTAAAGTGGGGAAAAAAAAGAAAAAAACACACTTAAGTCCTATTCTGTGATTTTCACGATGGCAGGGAGTTAATGGCTGAGACATTGGCACTTATCAATTACATTAACCATTTCCAATGTCAGGTAATCACTGATTTAAACATAGTACATCCAGATGCAAAGGAAAAAAACTCCTCTTATTGGGCCTGAAAGATGTGCTATATTCTTATTGTACAGTTTGTATTGGTTATGAGACCAATAGTGCAACCTCAGTGTGGCCCTGGGTGCAAGGAACAATTAAAATGGAGTTGCATATATTCTTCTCACAGTGCGGAACACTCAGAGGAAAATGTCACATTCTGGATCTGAGGTTTCCTTGAATTATCAGCTATTGCATTCATCACCAAAATATTAAGACTGTGCTGAGTGGACATTAGGACATAGGAATGTACAGGCCCTTTTTAACCTATTCCAAGCTCAACCTAACACTTCCCTCTCACATACAGTAGCCCTTCATTTTTCCTTCATCCATGTGCCTCTCTTAAATGTCACTACCACCAGCCTTGGCATGCGTTCCATGCACCCACCACTCTCTGTGTAAAAGAAACTTAGCTTTGACAGCCCACCTACGCTTTACTCCAATCATTTTACAATTATGCCCTCTTGTATTAACCACTTCTATCCTTGGGGGGGAAAAACGCACTCTATCTGTGCCTCTTATCATCTTGTACATCTCTATCAAAATCACCTCTCATCACTCTTTCGCTCGGAAGAGAGAAGCCTTAGCTCGCTTAACCTTTCCTCGTTTGTTGTATCCACAGGATAGTGGAGAAAGGATATTACAGTGAGCGGGATGCAGCTCATGCTGTGAAACAGATTCTGGAAGCTGTTGAGGTGAGTCACCTTAGACATTTCTCACCTTCAGTCGCACTCTTCCTCACCAGCACCCCCCCCCCAACAAGCAATCATTTCTCTTTGTGTATCACACAATTTAAAGTGTTACACTCTGTCCTGGGAAGTATCGACCAGCCATGTTGTTCTGTGTCAGAAGGGGTCCATTCATTTGAAGTTGGATTGCCTTGGCTTGATATTTAGCTGGTGAGAAACTACAGTACCAAACAAACAGTTTTCAGTACCTTCTCACTCCTGATGATGATTGCACTCTTGCATATTTACTTTATCTGTGTAAGTCAGGTTTTATTTTTATGCAATAGTAAGGAAACAAAGTTAACGAAAAATTTACCAAAAAAAAACAAGCATTGTGAAGTATACCGTTATCACACTAGAAAAGGGACCAGCATGGGCATGAGGGGGTGAATGGCCTCATTGTGCAACTGCTTAACACAAAGGTGGGGTGTTTTTAGTTCCTCTGAGGGTGGTAAATATTTGGAGGTCACTCACAAAGGATGGTGGGAGTGGAGATGTTGATTTTATTTTTTTATTTATTGGGGTGTGGCGTAGAATAAACCTAACCAGCCCCTCAAGCCATGCACGCCGCTCAGCAGTCTCCCATTTTAGTCGAAGCCTAATCAGGGGACAATTTACAATGACCTATTAACCTATATGTGCTCAATATTGAGGGACAGTGCAGATCACACACCAGGTGGCCCGCAAGCAGGATATTCAACTGAACTTCATTGACAACACTGCTTGTACAATATGTGAACTCCTCCCATGTGGGGGCGGCTAACTGAGTGGGACAGGATTAACACTATTAACTACCACAGCATCGCCTACCAACTGGAAGCACACACAACATGCTGGAGGAACTCAGCAGGCCAGGCAGTGTCAATGGAAACGAGTACAGTGGACGTTTCAGGCCGAGCCCCCTCGGCAGGACTGGCATCAACTGGTAGCTCTTTGGACTGTGAGGGGAAACCAGAGCACCTGGAGGAAACCGACGTGGTCAGAGGGACAACACAGCACGGCAGCATAGTGGTTAGCATGACAGTTTACAATACAGTCGAAACAGGTTCGATTCCCGCTGCTGCCTGTAAGGAGTGTGTACGTTCTCCCCGTGACCGCGCGGGTTTCCTCCGGGTGCTCCGGTTTCCTCCCACAGTCCAAAGACGTAGTGGTTAGTAGGTTAATTGGTCATTTTAAATCGTCCTGTAATCAGGTCAGGATTAGATCGAGGGATTGCTGAGTGGTGTGGCTTGAAGGGCCAGAAGGGGCGGGGTATCTCAATAAACAAATAAATAAATATTTTTTAAGGCAGCGGTAGCTATTCCTGTAATGCAAGGGTGAAAGGTTACTGGGGTAAATGGGAATGCGCAGATCGGCTTTAAGTCAGATTGCCCTGTTTTATGCAATGGTGGAACAGACTCAAGAAGCTAAGTGATCTACTCCTTCCCCTAATTCTTATATATTCATGTAACATTCAGTGATGTCCATGAGGAATACAGTTCCAATGTTAACATTTCAGGCTTGTTCCTTGAATCAGTGTGTGGTTGTACAACTGAGAATTGGGTTGTTTAGTGCTGACAGAAGAGAAACCTCTTATCCTGTTCAGATTATTTTGAGGGGAGCCGCGGGACCCAATTATCTCATCCCCATATGAACTGTCCTAGAAACAGGGCTCAGAGTAGAGAAGCTCAGAAACTGGAGGCCATTAACCCCCCTCAAGCAACACAAGAAGGAACTCACCGGGTCAGGCAGCATCTGTGGAGGGAAGTGGTCAGTCGACAATTCAGGTTGAAACCCTTCGTCTTCCATATCACTCCCCAGACGCTGCCTGACCTGCAGAGTTCCTCCAGTACCTTTTGTGTGGCTCCAAACTCCAACGTCCTGCAGTCTCCAGTGTTTCCATTAACCCCTTCAAACCTGCTTTTCTATTCAGAGAGTTCATGACTGATCTGTGCCATTAATTTTCAGTCCGTTCACTCTGGACTCCTCAGCCAGCAGAAATAGTTCCTCTCCATCTGTGCAATCCACCTGATTAATATATTGAAACCTTCAGGATATTGGGGAAAGCTGACATGTAGCTAATACAGAGTCAGCAGTGATCTCCTTCTGGTAAAAAAAATTCTCTCCCCTTCTCCTCTTCTATTCCTCACCCTGGTCCTTTACATCTTCCCACCTGCCTATCACTCCCCTAGATCCCTTCTTCCTTCCCTTTCTCCTTTCCTATCAGATTTGTTCCTCTCCTGTCCTTTACCTTTCCATCCCACCTGGCTTCACCCATCACTCTGCAGCTATTCTACTTCCTCTCACCACCTCCCCCCCACTATTTTTATTCTGTCATCTTCCCCTTCCTTCCCAGTCCTGAAGAAGGGTCTCGGCCCGAAACCTCGACTGTTTGTTCATTTCCATAGATGCTGCCTGACCTGCTGAGTTCCTCCAGCATTGTGTGTGTGGTGCTTTGGAATTCCAGCATCCGCAGAATTTCCCATGTTAGTGATCTCCTCCAGTGGCCATACACCCTCAAAGATTTGAAATATCTAGATGGGAGGTCTCGAGTTGAAATGTCAACTCTTCATTTCCCTCCACGTATGCTGACCAACCTGCTGAGTTCATCCAACAGTGTGCTTTTCACTCTAGATTCCTGCAGCTGCAGTCTATTGTGTCTCTGGGCGCTGAAATAACCTCTCCTGTGCTGAAATCCTGTCTGGAGGTTCTCTCCGCCTCTCACCCTTCAGTGTTAGCAGAAACATGGGGTTGAAATAAACACAGAAAATACTGGAAACACTTAGCAGGTCAGAACTTTTGATGAAGGACCTTCGGCCTGAAGCATTAACCCTGTTTCTACTTCCACAGACACTGCCTAACCTGTTGAGTTATTTTTCAGCATTTTCTGCTTTTTAGTTCAGATTTCCAACACCTGCAGTTTATGTGATTTTTGCCTTGGGTCAGCACTGGACACAGTAGATATTGAAAGGATTTGATAGCATACTGCTAAAATCCCTCTCCAGGGTTTCTTGTTCTTTACTACGTCCTTTGGCGATCAGCATTGTAAACCATTCAAGTACTCCCTGTACCCCACTGTTCCATTGTATCTGGATGCAGAGTCAGTTAACTTCCCTTGTGCTGTCGACTGTGTTATGGAGCACAGAGCCAGTCACTGTAAGAATCAAATGGTGCTTACTACTCCGAGCTGTTTGGAAGGGAAACATTTTTTTCCCCAAAAGAATATGGATCACTTTGCCCTGTTCTTCACTTGACAGTTCATCGTTTGTATTTTCTTAGAGACTGACTCCCATAGCGAAACCATGTTATTTTTAACATGTTAAAATCTCAGAATGGCCTGTTGTAAGCTGCATTATAAGAGAAGAATGGTTTTAATATCTTACATAGTACAATAAATATCCTATACATTTCAGGCCAATTGCTTTGAAATTAAATAGTATGCCTGGATTAAGGCTTCATCCACCCACCATCTTATTTCTTTTATTTATCTGTAGTTACATAAACCACCAGTGACATTACTGTATTTTTTTCAGATATCTTGTCTACTGGCTGAATTTTAATTGTGTATAATTTAGAATCCCCGCTATTCTCAAAATGTAACCTGCGATGGAGGAGTGTAACAAATGGCCAACCTGTGTCAAACTGCTTTCTTTTTTTATTCTGTGTGACCAAGCCTAAACAAAAGCTTAATTGCCTCTTCTGAGAGTCACGGACTAACCCAGTGTGAATGTCAGTGACTCGCCGGTGAATTCACTGGGACACATTGTCACAGACATGACCTGGGGTTGTAACACAATTACAGGGCTGTAGATTAGACTCTGGCTGAAAAGAACAAAAGGCTGTGGATACTCAGAATTCAAAATTTTGAAGAAATTTTGCTGGACTCTCTGGGCAGGTCTGCGGAGAGAGAAGAAACATTTCAGGTCTATAAATTTCCAGCAAATTCAGATCTCGGTTAAAAATTACTACTCGATCTGAGCTGTATAAAGACACCGCTGTACTGTTCTCTCTTAACATCTGATATTTTGGGAATACAGTCCCTTTTACCTCCACCAATCCCATTTACACTGGTCATTTATCTTTGTCATGTTTATCGATTCCAATGGTGTTGTTTCAAGTTTGTTAAGTGTCTGAACTATCAGACCATGTACACTCAATGGCCACTTTATTAGGTACGTAATAAAGTGGGCACTGAGTGCATATTTGTGGTCTTCTGCTGCTGAAGCCCGTCCGCTTCAAGGTTTGACGTGATGTGCATTCAGAGATGCTCTTCTGCACACCGCTGTTGTAACGCGTGGTTAGTTCATTTAATGTCGTCTTCCTGTTAGCTTGAACCAGTCTGGCCATTGTCCTCTGCCCTCTCTCATTAACGAGGCGTTTTCACCCACAGAACTACTGCTCAACTGATGCTTTTTCTTTCTTGCACCATTCTCTGTAAACTCCAGAGACTGGGGTGCATGAAAATCCCAGGAGATCAGCAGTTTCTGAAATACTTAAACCACCCAGCCTGCAACCAAAAACCATTCCAGAGTCAATCTCAGTAAACAATACCAACCGTGGGATTGGGAAGCTTTGCACCAATCATCTCCTTTCAGGCTAGCAATATGTACTTAAAATTTTTCCTTCTTACAAGGGATGTGGGTGTTGCTATTAAGATTGGCATTTATTGTCTGTCCATATTGTCACTGAAAGCAAGCATGCAAGTACAGCAGGCAGTGAAGAAAGCTAATGGCATGCTGGCCTTCATAACAAGAGGAATTGAGTATAGGAGCAAAGAGGTCCTTCTGCAGTTGTACAGGGCCCTGGTGAGACCACACCTAGAGTTCTGTGTGCAGTTTTGGTCTCCAAATTTGAGGAAGGACATTCTTGCTATTGAGGAAGTGCAGCGTAGGTTCACAAGGTTAATTCCCGGGAT
Source organism: Mobula hypostoma (assembly GCF_963921235.1). Classification (NCBI taxonomy): domain Eukaryota; kingdom Metazoa; phylum Chordata; class Chondrichthyes; order Myliobatiformes; family Myliobatidae; genus Mobula; species Mobula hypostoma. The sequence continues at coordinate 33,548,385 of NC_086120.1, forward strand.
GGCAAGACTATCATATGTCGAAAGATTGGAGCAACTGGGCTTGTATACTCTGGAGTTTAGAAGGCTGAGAGGGGATCTTATTGAAACATATAAGATTATTAAGGGATTGGACACGCTGGAGGCAGGAAGTATGTTCCCGCTGATGGGTGAGTCCAGAACCGGAGGCCACAGTTTAAGAATTAGGGGTAGGCCATTTCGAACGGAGTTGAGGAAAAACTTTTTCACCCGGAGAGTGATGGATATATGGAATGCTCTGCACCAGAAGGCTGTGGAGGCCAAGTCTCTGGATGCTTTCAAAAAAAGAGATGGATAGAGCCCTTAAAGATAGCAGATTTAAAGGTTATGGAGATAAGGCAGGAACTGGTACTGATTGTGGATGATCAGCCATGATCACAGTGAATTGCGGTGCTGGCTCAAAGGGCCGAATGGCCTACTCCTGCACCTATTGTCTATTATATTGAACAAGAGAAGATAGTGGTGAAATCCCTTTAACAACAAAACTATTGTGCTTATAGCTGCTGGAGCAAAGTTGATGGGCCAAATGTTCTCATTCTGCTCCTATGTCAAAATAAAATGAAGAGACAGAAGGTGAAGATTCCTTCCAGGCTTTGTAAGAATTGAAACTATTTTTAATTTCATTTCAGAAATGCTATTAAATAAGCCAGATATTGTATTGAAAGGGCCAGTTGTATTGAATAATGAGTCCATCATCACTGCACCTTTGGCTCTTGCCTCATCCTCACCACATCCACTCTATAACAAGATAAGTTTAAATTGGTGTTACTTCCAGACTTTTGAAGCAGAGTTTCACAGTGCATGACCCAGCCATGTAGTGATCTCATTGCAAAATAGGAACTCAATTAACTATACTTAGCTGTCCACAGTGTTAAATAGCCACAAAAAAAAAATCCTTGAAGGTGTGAGCATTGGGCTTGCTTTTCATAAACCAGCTAAAAATGTAATTGCAGTGTGGATTTTTTTTGTGTGTGTCGGCAAGATAAGCAGTTGCTATGTGACAGGAACCTCTCTCCGAGAAGTTTTGACATTCAGCTTCAGGTTGGATGGCAACCAAGAGTCAAGGATTTGGGTTCAAGTGATAAGTGGCAGTCAGGATTTCGGAACTGGGTGATCAGCAGAAATTGTGGCTTCGGAATCGGGCGATGACCAGAAATTGGGTTTTTGCATCACAGCAACTGGTAAGAGGCATAGGTGGAGTGGATAGACAATGACTTTTTCCCCAGGGCAGAAATGGTTAATACCAGGAGGCATAATTTTAAGGTGATTGGAGGAAAGTATAAGGGGATGTCAAAGAAACAGACACAAAATGCTGGAAGAACTCAGCAGACTGGCAGCATCTATGGAAAAGAGTACAGTCGTCATATCTGGGCCAAGACCCTTCATCAGGACTGGGAATTAAAAAGAAATGAAAAATCAGAGTAAGAAGGTGCGGGGAGGGGAGGAAGAAGTGCAAGGTAGTAGGTGATAGATGAGACCAGGAGAGGGGAAGCGGTGAAGTAAAGAGCAAGTGCAGAGGTGTGTCTAGTTAAGTGGTCACTGTGTGTATAAATCTGCTGTAAAGAAGAGGTTAGGCCCCAATATTTACTGAGGTGAGAGTTCCAGTTAATTTGGTCATGAAGCAATGGTAACGAAGGTTAGGGTTTCTGAGTACTGTAGAGTTTTGGATACAAGGCCTGCCTACACTTTTACATTGTTAGCAGATGCCCTGTCCAGCAGCCTACCTGACTCGTAACCTTGGCTTTCAATCATGTGAGTAACTCTCCCAGAGTCACCAATGTGGAGGTTTTGAGTTTGCTTCTGAGGGAGCAAGTGGAGGTATAAAGTGTTTTGTATATGGAATTAGGAAGTTGATCACAGAAAATCACAGGGAGACCTCGTGATGTAACTTGAGACTGTGTTGCTAGACGGTTGAAGGTCACAATCCTTGGGCAGTGCATTGTATCTCCAGAGGAAACAGGTTTGCTCGATGGACCAAGGGGAAAATGTCTTGCTGCTCTTCACCTTCAACGGTAGAGAATGCATGTGTAAAATGTAAGAGATCTGCCGCAGGTCTGCTTGACCTAACAAGTATTTTTAGCATTTTATGTTTATATTCAGAATTCCGGTACTGTACTCTGCTTTCAGGGAAAAATAGCTTTCTCATACAGCAAACTTTACTACCCATGAACAGCCAGGTTTCCTGAGGTAGAGGGAACTGGACAACTGGAGAGATACATTCAGCATTAAAATATGCAAATAAGGATTCCATCTTCTAGGGTGAATGGGCTTAAGAAGATTTGGGTTCAGGTTTGAAATTTTTATACATTTTCACATTACGAATGACCCCAAACCATCCATTTTTGATGGTTAGAATTCACCCACACCGTATAGAAGATCTTTTTACTTCTAGCAAATTCCCATTTAATTTTTGATATGTTGACCTGGGAATTTAGGTACATAGCACATTTGGAACTTAGATCAAGACATCCTGGGAAAGGCTTCATTGGTTACTTCTGGGCCAAGTAAATCTCAATGACGTTGTAACAGACAGGGATCCCATTGATTTGGATTCTATATTTTTATCTTCAAAATAGCTTCATCCGATACAAACCATCATCCTATTTCTCCATCTCCCACCCCACCCAACTGATCTCTCTCCCAATACCCCAATAAACTTATCCCACACCTCCAATTTTTCAATTGTCCTTTGACTCTCCAATGACACTAACATTCACAATGGTCCTGACTTCTTTCTCCCAAATCCCACTGGACCTTTGTTCCAGATTACTGAATCATTACTTCCATAAGTAACTCAGTTCAGCCATGCAGTGGAGACCCTCTACTCCAAACACCATGCCATATGACCATAAGACAAAAGAGCAGAATGAGGACATTCAGCCCATCTAATCTGCTCCACCATTCTCCCTTTCAACCCCATTCTCCTTCCCTCTTGTGACTGTTAGTGCCCTTTCCAAACAAGAACCTACCAACCTCTGCTTTACATGGATATACTCAATGACTTGGGTATGTGGAGACTTGGCCTCCACATCTGTCTGAGCCAATCAATTTCACAGATTTACCATGCCCTGGTGAAAGAAATTCCTCCTTTTTGCCTTCAGAAAGTTAGAAGGCATGGGATCCAGGGAAGTTTGGCCAGGTGGATTCAGAATTGGCTTGCCTGCAGTAGGCAGAGGGTGGTAGTGGAGGGAGTACATTCAGATTGGAGGATTGTGACTAGTGGTGTCCCACAAGGATCTGTTCTAGGACCTCTACTTTTCGTGATTTTTGTTAACGACCTGGATGTGGGGGTAGAAGGGTGGGTTGGCAAGTTTGCAGACTTCACAAAGGTTGGTGGTGTTGTAGGTAGTATAGAGGATTGTCAAAGATTGCAGAGAGATATTGATAGGATGCAGAAGTGGGCTGAGAAGTGGCAGATGGAGTTCAACCCGGAGAAGTGTGAGGTGGTACACTTTGGAAGGACAAACTCCAAGGCAGAGTACAAAGTAAATGGCAGGATACTTGGTAGTGTGGAGGAGCAGAGGGATCTCGGGGTACATGTCCACAGATCCCTGAAAGTTGCCTCACAGGTAGATAGGGTAGTTAAGAAAGCTTATGGGGTGTTAGATTTCATAAGTCGAGGGATAGAGTTTAAGAGTTGCGAGGTAATGATGCAGCTCTATAAAACTCTGGTTAGGCCACACTTGGAGTATTGTGTCCAGTTCTGGTCACCTCACTATAGGAAGGATGTGGAAGCATTGGAAAGGGTACAGAGGAGATTTACCAGGATGCTGCCTGGTTTAGAAAGTATGCATTATGATCAGAGATTAAGGGAGCTAGGGCTTTACTGTTTGGAGAGAAGGAGGATGAGAGGAGACATGATAGAGTGTACAAGATAATAAGAGGAATAGATAGAGTGGATAGCCAGCGCCTCTTCCCCAGGGCACCACTGCTCAATACAAGAGGACATGGCTTTAAGGTAAGGGGTGAGAAGTTCAAGGGGGATATTAGAGGAAGGTTTTTTACTCAGAGAGTTGTTGGTGTGTGGAATGCACTGCCTGAGTCAGTGGTGGAGGCAGATACACTAGTGAAGTTTAAGAGACCACTAGACAGGTATATGGAGGAATTTAAAGTGGGGGCTTATATGGGAGGCAGGGTTTGAGGGTCGGCAGAACATTGTGGGCCGAAGGGCCTGTACTGTGCTGTACTATTCTATGTTCTATGTTCTATGTTTTCTCTGTTCTAAATGGACATCCTTATATTCTGAGGTTGTGCCTTCCATTCCAAGACTCCCCTACATACAAAAATACTCGCTCCACATCCACTCCATCTTGGCCTTTCAATATTTGATGGGTTTCAATGAGCTCACCTCCCCCCACCAGCCCAACTCCTCGGGTTCCTCTGAACTCCAACAAGTACAGGCCCTGAATGTCTTGACCCAAAACGCAGAGTAGTGGAGATGATTTAGCAGTGAGTGATATCTTTACAAATAAACTGCAAAATAGCAAGCCACAAGGTGCCACAAAATAAGGGAGAGCAGATATTTAACACAACAAGGTAACTGGAGGCTTGTAGCAACTGGTTGAGGCTGGCTGGGTTGTCTGAGTAAACAAGGATTGTGGATGAGAGCTGGGTTTAATATGCTGCAGGTGATGATGTGAAAACAAGTGGCAAGTGAGTCCTTCCAGGTGAGGCGACACTTCACCTGTGAGTCAGCTGGGGTGATATACTGCGTCCGGTGCTCCCGGTGCGGCCTTCTATATATTGGCGAGACCCTACGCAGGCTGGGAGACCGTTTCACTGAACACCTATGCTCTGTTCACCAGAGAAAGCAGCATCTCCCAGTGGCCTCACATTTTAATTCCACGTCCCATTCCCATTCCCATTCTGATATATCTATCCACGGCCTCCTCTACTGTCAAGATGAAGCCACACTCAGCTTAGAAGAACAACACCTTATATTCCGTCTGGGTAGCCTCCAACCTGATGGCATGAATATTGACTTCTCTAACTTCTGTTAATGCCCCACCTCCCCTTCATAGCCCATCTGTTATCTATCTCTCTATCTCTCTCTCTCTCTCTCTCTCTCTCCCTCCCTCTCTCACTATACCCCTTGCCCATCCTCTGGGATTCCCCCCTCCCCCTTTTCCTTCTCCCTGGGCCTCCTGTCCCATGATCCTCTCATATCCCTTTTGCCAATCACCTGCCCAGCTCTTGGCTCCATCCCTCCCCCTCCTGTCTTCTCCTATCATTTTGTATCTCCCCCTCCCACTTTCAAATCTCTTACTATCTCTTCTTTCAGTTAGTCCTGACTTAGGGTCTCGGCCCGAAACGTCGACTGTACCTCTTCCTATAGATGCTACCTGGCCTGCTGTGTTCACCAGCAACTTTGATGTGTGTTGCTTGAATTTCCAGTGTCTGCAGATTTCCTCGTGTTTGCGGCAAGTGATTCCTGTTTGCTGTGCAGGGTCCGCCCCCACCCCACCACAACTGGCACCCAATGGCCCAGGGAAATCCAGATGGATCAGTGGAACTCTTTGATGAGCGATGGATTGAAGATGAAACTGGATGGCACCTAAGGTCTCTCCTCTGGGCCATACCCTTCCCAGTCGACCAGGTTTTGCACACCTCGTCCACAATGATGTGAATCCATCAACTTGTGAACCATGTACACTGGATACTCCACCATCCTTAGCCCCAGAGGTGCAGGCACAGGTGGGTTGGGTGGTTCATGGACAGCAGACCTGAGGCAGGACATGTGGAAGGTAGGTGTGATTCTGAGGGACAGGGGCAGATGGAGACAGCAAATTACTGGATTGATGTGATGGGTAATTTTAAGGGACTAAAGAACCAGGATGAGAGAATCTTCTTCCATGTGAAAGATTTAGAGGCAGCGAAGCATCGTTGAAACTCATCCACTTGCTAATTGGTTCTTTCGGAGTGAACATTGGTGATAGCCAGAAGTCAAACCCATTGAGATGCGGAGATGGGAGCAGAAGGCTCACCAGAAGTAGGAGATGAATTGTGAGCCTCGGTCCAACAGAGTGTCCTGAGGGAAGCCGTGGAGGAAAACTGCATGTTGGAGAATGAGGTCTGTTGTCTCAACAGTTGATGGAAGCTTGGGGAGGGCAATGAATTGGGCCGCCTGAGAGAAACAGTCCACCATTGTCACGATCATCGTGAACCCATCGGAAGGTGGCAAACCCATGATGAAATCCATACTGATGTGAGATCATTACCATTGAGGCTGCAGGAGCCCAAAAGACTGCTGGTTGGTGGAATTGGGCAGGACACATTGAGGGCAGGCAGCAACAAACTGAAGTACATCTGAGATCATGGAGGACCACCAGAACTGGCGACGCAGAAAATCTGGGGTCCATTGTGCGTCCGGATGGCTGGAGAGGTGTGAGGAGCTGGCCCACTGGAGTGCCTCAGTGCATGGCCGCCGGCAGCACATGTGGTTTTCAGGCATGTCGTTCGGAGCAGGCCTGTGCTGTGGAGCCTGGCAAATCCGGCTCTCAAGGTCCTGAATAATTGGGGTGAGGATCTGGGATGATGGTATGATGGGCTAAGGGTCAATCTACATTTCAACTGGGTCGAACTATCATGACAGGACATCTGCCTTAGTGTCCTTGGATACTGGTTTGTTAAGAGAAGGTGAAGTTGTATTGTTTGAAGGAGAGGGACCTGCAAGCCTGATGTGGGTTGAGTTGGTGGGTTTACTGAATGAATATGAGGTTCTGGTGGTCAGTCCAGGTCAAGAAAAACTGGATGTTTCCCATCAGCCAATGTCTCCATTCCTCCAAGGTCCATTAGGTGGCAAGTAAACCAATTTCCCCCGGGATCAATAAAATATGACTGTGGCTATGACTATAAGTAGCTCTCCATCTCCTGCTCCATAATGGTGCTGCATAGAGTTGACCTTGCAAGAGAAGAAGGCAGAAGGGTGTGTCTTCCCATCTGGCCCTCTCTGGGAGAGGATGGCCCCAGCACCCATGCCAGATGTGTCCACCTCTACTTCAAATGGTCTGGAGGAGTTTGAACGGTGGAGAACGGGAGCAGTGGTGAAGTATCTCTCGAGCTCTTCGAAAGCGTAGTCTGCGGCAGCACACCAGTTTATCCATGAGGTAGGTGATTTGATGAGGGAGGCAAGGGAGGCGGTAATTAAGCTGTATTTTTTTAAATTGATTTTGGCGATGTAGCACAGGCTTGTCGGGGGTTACTAGGGTGGTGAAGGCCCTTCCAGCCCTTTGAGCCGTGCTGCCCATCAACACCCGACAAATCTGATTAACCCTAACCTAATCACAGGAAACTTTACAATAGAACATAGAACATAGAATAGTACAGCACAGTACAGGCCCTTCGGCCCACAATGTTCTGCCGACCCTCAAACCCTGCCTCCCATATAAACCTCCACCTTAGATTCCTCCATATACCTGTCTAGTAGTCTGTTAAACTTCACTAGTGTATCTGCCTCCACCACTGACTCAGGCAGTGCATTCCACGCACCAACCACTCTCTGAGTAAAAAACCTTCCTCTAATATCCCCCTTGAACTTCCCACCCCTTACCTTAAAGCCATGTCCTCTTGTATTGAGCAGTGGTGCCCTGGAGAAGAGGTGCTGGCTATCCACTCTATCTATTCCTCTTATTATCTTGTACACCTCTATCATGTCTCCTCTCATCCTCCTTCTCTCCAAACAGTAAAGCCCTAGCTCCCTTAATCTCTGATCTTAATGCATACTTTCTAAACCAGGCAGCATCCTGGTAAATCTCCTCTGTACCCTTTCCAATGCTTCCACATCCTTCCTATAGTGAGGTGACCAGAACTGGACACAATACTCCAAGTGTGGCCTAACCAGAGTTTTATAGAGCTGCATCATTACATTGCGACTCTTAAACTCTATCCCTCGACTTATGAAAGCTAACACCCCATAAGCTTTCTTAACTACCCTATCCACCTGTGAGGTAACTTTCAGGGATATGTGGACATGTACCCTGAGATCCCTCTGCTCCTCCATACTACCAAGTATCCTGCCATTTACTTTGTACTCTGCCTTGGAGTTTGTCCTTCCAAAGTGTACCACCTCACACTTCTCTGGGTTGAACTCCATCTGCCACTTCTCAGCCCACTTCTGCATCCTATCAATGTCTCTCTGCAATCTTTGACAATCCTCTATACTATCTACAACACCACCAACCTTTGTGTCGTCTGCAAACTTGTCAACCCACCCTTCTACCCCCACATCCAGGTCGTTAATAAAAATCACGAAAAGTAGAGGTCCCAGAACAGATCCTTGTGGGACACCACTAGTCACAATCCTCCAATCCGAATATACTCTCTCCACCACCACCCTCTGCCTTCTGCAGGCAAGCCAATTCTGAATCCACCTGGCCAAACTTCCCTGGATCCCATGCCTTCTAACTTTCTGAATAAGCCTACCGTGTGGAACCTTGTCAAATGCCTTACTAAAATCCATATAGATCACATCCACTGCACTACCCTCATCTATATGCCTGGTCACCTCCTCAAAGAACTCTATCAGGCTTGTTAGACACAATCTGCCATTCACAAAGCCATGCTGACTGTCCCTGATCAGACCATGATTCTCTAAATGCCTATAGATCCTATCTCTAAGAATCTTTTCCAACAGCTTTCTCACCACAGACGTAAGGCTCACTGGTCCATAATTACCCGGACTAGCCCTACTACCTTTTTTGAACAAGGGAACAACATTCGCCTCTCTCCATTCCTCCGGTACCATTCCCGTGGTCAACAAGGACATAAAGATCCTAGCCAGAGGCTGAGCAATCTCTTCTCTCGCCTCATGGAGCAGCCTGGGGAATATGCCGTCAGGCCCCGGGGACTTATCTGTCCTAATGTATTTTAACAACTCCAACACCTCCTCTCCCTTAATATCAGCATGCTCCAGAACATCAACCTCACTCATATTGTCCTCACCATCATCAAGTTCCCTCTCATTGGTGAATACCGAAGAGAAGTATTCATTGAGGACCTTGCTCACTTCCACAGCCTCCAGGCACATCTTCCCACCTTTATCTCTAATCGGTCCTACCTTCACTCCTGTCATCCTTTTTTGCTTCACATAATTGAAGAATGCCTTGGGGTTTTCCTTTACCCTACTCGCCAAGGCCTTCTCATGCCCCCTTCTTGCTCTTCTCAGCCCCTGCTTAAGCTCCTTTCTTGCTTCCCTATATTCCTCAATAGACCCATCTGATCCTTGCTTCCTAAACCTCATGTATGCTGCCTTCTTCCTCCTGACTAGACTTTCCACCTCACTTGTCACCCATGGTTCCTTCACCCTACCATTCTTTATCTTCCTCACCGGGACAAATTTATCCCTTACATCCCGCAAGAGATCTCTAAACATCGACCACCTGTCCATAGTACATTTCCCTGCAAAAATATCATCCCAATTCACCCCTGCAAGTTCTAGCCTTATAGCATAATTTGCCTTTCCCCAATTAAAAATTTTCCTGTCCTCTTTGATTCTATCCTTTTCCATGATAATGATAAAGGCCAGGGAGCGGTGGTCACTGTCCCCCAGATGCTCATCCACTGAGAGATCTGTGACCTGAGCCGGTTCATTACCTAGTACTAGATCTAGTATGGCATTCCCCCTGGTCGGCCTGTCCACATACTGTGACAGGAATCCATCCTGGACACACTTAACAAATTCTGCCCCATCTAAACCCTTGGAACTAATCTGGTGCCAATCAATATTAGGGAAGTTAAAGTCACCCATGATAACAACCCTGTTATTTTTGCACCTTTCCAAAATCTGCCTCCCAATCTGCTCCTCTGTATCTCTGCTGCTACCAGGGGGCCTATAGAATACCCCCATTAGAGTAACTGCTCCCTTCCTGTTCCTGACCTCCACCCATATTGACTCAAAAGAGGATCCTGCTACATTACCCACCCTTTCTGTAGCTGTAATAGTATCCCTGGCCAGTAATGCCACCCCTCCTCCCCTTTTTCTGCCCTCTCTATCCCTTTTAAAGCACTGAAATCCAGGAATATTGAGAATCCATTCCTGCCCTGATCAATCAATTTACCCTGTACATCTTTGGACCGTGGGAGGAAACCAGAGGACCCGGAGAAACCCCACACATTCCCCGGGGAGGACGTACAGAGACTCCTTACAGAATGGCAATGGAATCGAACTCTGGAGCCCCACCCACCCCAAGCTGTAATAACATCACAAGAGCTCCCACACTGCCATGGTTGTAGATGTTGATGACCAGTCAGTAGAAGTCATAGAAGCCCAAGAAGCCCTGTAGTTATTTGAGAGAGTACAGTCAGGGCCATTCAACAATGGCGTGCACTTTCTCTGGATCTATAGTTATGCCTTGGGGTGAAAGACTGTAACCCAGGAAGGAAATGACTGGGGTGTGGGACTGGCATTTTTCTATCTTGCAGTACAGCTGGTTTTTGAGGAGATAAAGGACTGAACAGGTGTGATGGACGTTGTCTTGGGGGTCCTTGGACAAGATGAGGATGCCCTCGAGGTAGCCGAACACAAAGCTGTGTGGCGTATCTCAGAAGAGCTCGTTGATGAAGGTTTGGGAAACAGCTAGATTGTTGGAAAGTCCAAAAGACATCATGAAGTATTCAGTGGCCTGTGGGTGTTATGAATGCAGTCTGCCACTCATTTCCCAGGCGGATGTGGATAAGGTTGTGTGTGCTCCGTAGATCCAGTATGGAGAAGATCTGGGCCCTGTGGAGAGTTTTGAATGCGCTATCTATCACGGGGAGGGGGTTGTGATTATAAATGGTGATCTTGTTGGGGCTATGCTAGTTGATTCAGGCACAAAGACCCCATCTTTCTTTTTGACAAAGAAGAATCCTGCACCGGCTGGAGACTGGGGTGATCAAATAAGTTGTGCTGTAGCACTTCAGCAAATTCGTCATTCATGGCTCGGGTTTCAGGAGGGGAGAGGAAGAACAGACGACCTCGTGGCATGGTGGTGTCCAGGAGGAGTTTGATTGTGAAGTCGTGCAGTCTGTGCGGTGGCAGGGTGCTGGCTTCCTTTTCACTGAAGGGGACGGCTAAGTCATGATATCCCTGCCGGAGTTAGGCGAGTTCGAGGGTTTCCTCTGCCTCCGCGGATCTACAGGGTGAAGTCGGCTGAGGTTGCAGGCAGGTGGGTGCCCAAGTCAGTGAACCAGACGACCTGGCAAAGTGAGGGTCATGAATGGAGAGCCAGGGGTAACCCAAGATGAGAGGAGTGTTGGGCGAGTCAATAAGGAGGAACTGAATGAACTCACGGTGCTCTCCAATGCTCACGTGCACTGGCCGTATGCATGCTCTGACCATCCCAGTCCTCAAGGGAACGTCTATCAATGGCTGAGATTGGTGATCGACTACTCCGCGTTAAGCGCACAAGTTGTTTATCCACTGATGTTCACGCTCTTGGGAAGCGGGGTGGGGAGTTTAAAAGGAACTGTCCCTAACTGCAGGGGTTCTGGAGGTGTTAATGATGAGGACCCTGCAGCCTGGAATGGTTCTGGGAACAGAACTGAGGCTCTGGCTGATGACCTGGAGGGTCATTCCATAACACACCTGCAAACGCAGAGGGCAAGGTTGATGGGCATCTCCCAGGTCGACAGCTAGTCTTTAAAGCACTCAGAGAGGCCATGATGGTAGTGGGCTACCAGCACTTCCAACCCACTCCACCATGAGTGTGAATTCCTCGGTGTAATCCAGCACAGAGCGCGAGCCTCGATGCTGGCAAAGTATCCGCCTTCCTTCCACTTCTCAGATGGTTGAAAATCCAGTGCATTTCAGCAGCAAAATCCTCATACCTGTTGTAAACGGTGGTCTTGTTGTCCCAGTTAGCAGCAGCCCAGGTCAGATCGCCCAGTAAAAGAGAGATGAGGAAGACAATCTTGGCCCAGTCCGTAGAATACAGACATGACCTGGAGCTCAAAGTAAAACACACTGGGACAGGAAGTTGCAGTATCACATTCGGGATGTATTGAAATGTTCAGGCACCAAAATCCAGGGCTCAGAGGGAGGAGACTTACTGGCACGGGGTTCCTGTATCGAGGCGAAGAGCTAGAAGAGAATGGCGAGGAGATGTTCAATAGTTTCCTGCTGCGACTGGATCATGTGCTCATGTCAACAGAAAATTTCCCTTTAAGTGAGCATACTCTGCTGGGCCAATCGTAGATTCACTCATCCCGTCAGGAAAGCTAGAAGAGGCTTGACTCAAACAGAGCAGCAGAGACCATTTGGCAGTGAGCAATAGCTTTAATAATAAACTGCAAAATAGCAAGACATGAGGGGCCACAAAACAAGAGAGAACAGATGCTCAACTCAACAAGGTAACTGACAGCAAGTAGGAACTGATTGAGGCTGGCTGATTCAATGAGTGAACAATGGCTGTGGATGAGAGCTGGGTTTAAATGGGCTGCAGATGGTGCGTTGGGAACAAAAGGCAGGTGATTCCAGTTAGTTGGATGGAGACTGGGAGGTGCCTGGCACAGAGCCATCAAACATGCCTCATATATTAACCCTTTCATTCCCAGGATCACTCTCATAAACTATTACTGATATTTCCATTGCAACCAAAATTGTCATTGACCCCTCCTGCCACAATCCTCTGGCACACCCAAAGTGGTCCATTAGAATTTCATGGCCATCGGATTTCATCAAAGTCTTGCATTTTCACAAGTAATTCCTTTTGATATGCAATAACATTTGCTTCCTAGCCAATTTAGTTTTTTGAAAAATACCTGAACCTTACTATAGCTGGACTTACTTGCAGAACAAGTATATCCAAGAACGCTTGGAAAGTTTATTTGAATCAGGTTGCCAAGCATATTTAGGCAAATGCCACTATAGTTCACATCCTGATGTTAATGTTAAAGGGGACAGTGTTGATTTCTTGCTACTTCTGTGGGAAAAATTAAGTGCAAAATTACAATAAAAGGAATTTGACGTAAATAGCTGAAGGAATGGCAAAGAGGGACTTACATTACGTAAGGAAAGGTGATGTAGACACGAATAGAAAATGCTGGAGGACCTCAGCAGGTCAGGCAGCATCTTAAGAGAGGAATAAACAGATGATGTTTCAGGCTGAGACCCTTCATCAGGACTGGAAAGGTCCTTCTTGGTCTGAAATGTCAACTATTTATTCCTCTCCATAGATGCTGCCTTTCCTGCTGAACTCCTCCAGCATGTGTGTGCGTGCGTGCGTCCGTGTGTGTGTGTGTGTGTGTGTGTGTGTGTGTGATTGTGTGTGTGTGTGTGTGTCTGTGTGTGTGTGTGTGTGTGTGTGTGTGTGTGCGTGATTGTGTGTGTGTGTGTGTGTGTGTGTGCGTGATTGTGTGTGTGTGTGTGTGTGTGTGTGTGTGTGTGTGTGTGTGTGTGTGTTGCTCTGGATTTCCAGCATCTGAAGAACCTCTTGTGTTTGGAATGTAGATACAATTACCTTCTAGCACACTACAACAAGGGAATATTTAAGGCTAAAACTCGTTCTCAGAATCAGGGTTTAATATCACCGGCGCAAGTCATGAAATTTGTTAACTTTGCAGCAGCAGTAGGAAGCAATACATGATAATAGAGAAAATCTGTGAATTACAATAAGAATATATATGTATGTCAAATAGTTAAATTAAATTAGTGCAAAAACAGAACTAACAAAGTAGTGAGGCAGTGATCATGATTTCAGTGTCCATTCAGAAATGGGATGGCAGAGGGGAAGAAGCTGTTTCTGAATTGCTGAGTGTGTGCCTTCAGGCTTCTGTACCTCCTTTCTTGATGGCAACAGTGAGAAGAGGGCAAACCAACAGTTTGTATCAGAAAAACGAAAACCCTTTCCCTTTCTTTTGATATTGAAAGAAAATATGCATCCAAAATAATCCAGGTGATTGCAAATCTGAAGTGAAAACATGAAATGTTGGCAATTTTAATTATCTGCTAGTATGTAATATGAAAGGCTTTAGATAGTTGGTTGGAAGCAGACGTGTCTTACTCAAACTTATGTTAAGCGCCATCGGAACAGTAGTAGGACGAGGAAGGGAAGTAAGAAAGGGAAAGATTCAGAGAGTTATAGTGACAGTCGACCAGAAGCTTCAGATCAAACTTGTCCATTGCTCCTGACCTTTAAAGTACATCCACTGTGTAACATCCTTCCTTTTTAACATGCGCAACTGCCTCCTGCGATATGTCAGGCAGAGCCTCGTTCAGCCCGGTTGACAGCTCAAGACATGCCATGTGCAGTAGTCAAGTCAGCATGTTGAACCCTTGCCTCTAAAAGTCATCATGGTATGTGAGATCAAAGCAAGCAATCCAAACATCTCCAAAGACCGATGTTCCCTATTTGTACTCTCACTATACGGAACAGATTATGGCCGGATGTTTCCGTAAGCGGGAGAGTCCAAAACCAGAAGGCACAGCCTCAGAACTGAAGAATGTCCCTTTAGAATAGAGGTGAGGAGGAATTTCTTTAGCTTGAGCATGGTGAATCTGGAATTCATTGCCAAAAATGGCCATGGAACCCAAGTCATTGGGTACGTTTAAAGCAGAGGTTGATAGATTCTTGATTCTAAGGGTGTTAGAGGTTATGGGAAAGAAGCAGGAAAATGGAGTTGAGAGGGATAATACGTTAGCCACAATTGAATGGCAGAGTAGACTCAAATGGCCTGATTCTGCTCCTCTATCTTATGGTCCTATGACAGCCTTAGTCTTGACAACTACTCTCTTCTAGTAGGCTTGGAAAGTTAGCATGCAGTCCTGCTTCACTCTGAGATCTGCAATTTGTTGCTGCAGAAGTCATGCTTAGGTGTTTTGGGTTTCCCTTTGTGAAGTTGGTGTTTGTGGTAAGGGGCTTTCATTCCAGCTTCTTTTCCCAGCAGTATTACACCATTGTGTTAGGCTCTCCATTCATTGTGAACTTGAGGACACTGAAGATGGATGGTCATCATTTTGAGATGCGTCCATTGCTGACAGGGCTGGTATTTATCATGCACCCATAATTATCCCTTACCTCTGCACCGAACTGCAGCTGTGGCCTGCAACTATCACAGTGTGGGCTCGCTTTTGTGAACAACATACATCAAAGTTGCTGGTGAACGCAGCAGGCCAGGCAGCATCTGTAGGAAGAGGTGCAGTCGACGTTTCAGGCCGAGACCCTTCGTCAGGACTAACTGAAGGAAGAGTGAGTAAGGGATTTGAAAGTTGGAGGGGGAAGGGGAGATCCAAAATGATAGGAGAAGACAGGAGGGGGAGGGATAGAGCCGAGAGCTGGACAGGTGATAGGCAAAAGGGGATACGAGAGGATCATGGGACAGGAGGTCCGGGAAGAAAGACGGGGGGGGGTGACCCAGAGGATGGGCAAGAGGTATATTCAGAGGGACAGAGGGAGAAAAAGGAGAGTGAGAGAAAGAATGTGTGCATTCTCTTTTCTCACTGCACATTGGGTGCTTGATGGTCTTCTTTTGTTTTAATGGGTTCTGTCGGTTTATTTGTTTTGTAGCCGCCTGTAAGAAGATGTATCTGAAGGTTGTATAAAGTATACATACTCTGACTTTGACTAATAGACAGATTGGCTCGAGAGACTATTTTAGAGGAAGCATAAAGTTGTGAATCTGGAGTCACATATAGGCCAGACCAGGTAACGATGGTAGATTTCTTTTCCTTAACCTAAAGCATTTTCACAATGATTCAGTAGTTTTGTGATTATCACTACTAATATTTGTTTTCCAAAAATCTCTGTATTATTAACAGTTTAAATTCCATAGCTGCCACAGCAGGATTTGAACTCCACTCTCTGGATTATTAGGCATGACTGCAAATACAGCTGGTTCCTTGTTAGCATGTGTACTGGGTCTTATGGCATTTGTTGATGATGAGCTGGGTAAGCTGACTTGCCTGAGGAGATACACCACTAGTGGCAGATGTTCAATTGTTATGGCAGGGATGTTCTTTCCAAGAATCAACGTCAAGTCTTTAAACTAGACAAGAAACTCATCCCTGACAGGTCTACCAAGATAGTCCTGATCTTTAATTTCTTCTAGCAATCAGCCTTATTTTGTAAAGGCCAAAATTTCTTTGCAGCAGTTAGACCAGAATTCTACCTTTGTGGATAACAAACTTTTCAAGAGCATAATGTGATCCAGCTGTGTGCAGGGCTTCTGGACTAGAAGCAACCTGTACCTTTCTATGTTACCAGATGGTCTGTCCAATTTGACTTGAGCAGTGAGCATTCACTCCTGGCTTCCCTATGGAATGTATCCAGATTCTATGCCGTTGATGTTCATGATCACCAGCTTCTGGAGATTCTTGCATAATGGCATTGGATTATTATAGCCACATGTACCAAGATAAAGTGAAAAGCTTAGTTTTGCGAGGCATCCATATAGATCATTTCAAAGCATAAGTTTTTGAGATAGTGCAAAGGAAAAGCAGTAAGAGGATAATGGTTGCAGTTACAGAGAAAATGCAGTGCAGGTACAGTGCAGGAAAGTGTTAACACCAAAACAACACACCAGCCCAATGTGAGGTTGCTCCCTTACAACTTTCAATGTGTCTGGGCCATAATAAATGGAAGTGCCATAAAACTTGTGGTCTTTAAGGTGTTACTTTGTATATCTTAATTAATGTTTGTGAATGAAAGAAAAATGGAGAGCTATGTGGGAGGGAAGGGTTAGATTGATCTTGAGTGGGTTAGAGGGTCAATAGAACATTGTGGGCAGAAGGACCTCCACTAGGCTGAACCTTTCTCTGTTTGGCTTTCCATTGTTCTGAGAGAGGATGCTGAAAATTTGCAGATTAGCAGATTGGTTATCAGAAAGCAAGCTGGAGAATTATGATCGTTAACTTCATTGGAGGTAAAAATTGCCATCATAAACACAAGAGATTCTGCAGATGCCATGAGTTCTGAGCAACACAAAATGCTGAAGGAATTCAGCAAGTCTAGCACCATCTATGGAATAAACAGTCATCCATTCGAGCTGGGACCCCAATAAAAGGTCTCGGCCCAAAACTTTGGCCTTTTATTCCCCCAGAGAGGTGCTGCGTGACTGACTGAGTTCACCAGCATTTTGTTTGTGTTGTTGATAAATGGGACTAGTCATTTAAGCTATTACATAACATTGAGATTTATTTATTCCTGTGTATGTTACAGTGGTGGGGGTGAGGTATTGTGAAACAATGAGCAAGAATTTCTTTTGCAAGTGATATAAAATAATGGGGCTGGCATGATACGTCAACACACTACATTAAGCTTTTGAATGAGTATCTTGTTGAGGATTGTTTCTAACTGGGACATTTTCTTTGTAGAATGAGAACGGACACTTGCATTCATTTCTTTTTAAATCGGTGAAGTATCAGCATAGAACACGACAATCCATTTCCCATTTCTGGTGTCTGCAGGACAATGCAGGGTGTTGCTAAGCAACTATTAATTGGAGAGGTGCAAGAAGCAGAAGGGGAATATGCAAGCACAGATTCCATGAAGTGCGAATATTGAGAAATTCTGGACTTTATTCTGATGCACTTGAGTTCTTGTATTTCAATGATAAGGTGTTTATGACATTTTAAATTGCTAGTGCAAATTTTTGGACATACAGCCACAACTTTACAGAAGCCATCCACTGCGGTGGAATTGGATCCAAGTTGCACCTTACATGCACTTATGTAACTTGACAGACGCTGCTGTGCTTAAGTGTCATATTGACAAATACACATTCTCCCTGGCAGATTTTCAGTGCAAAACAACAAGATTTGTGTGGGTTACTTGACACAGTTACTGCTGAGGCTTGTGCCAGAAGGTTTTATCTTTGTACTAATCAGTCTCCTGTGCATGGGAAAGGCAAGACCAGATATAGGTAGGAGTGGGGCGTGCTGGAGTAACTGATCTCTGGGACATGGGAGAGAATGGAATGGAAGCAAATGGGAAGAAAGCAGCAATTTGCACAGGGAGGTGATGGAAGCCAAGGGAGATCTGGAAAGCAGCAACTAACTTTCTAGTCAGTCATGGTAAATTTTCATCACAAAGAGACAGAGAAGTGAAAAGGAATATAATTTGGAAGGATGATGGAAAACAGGGATATGAAAGGGGAGGTGGGAGGACTGTGGTAGAGAGTCATTGAAGAGTACAGGAGGGTGAGTGGGGAATAGGAAAGAATTGAATGGCTCAGCACCAGAACTGATTCTCGGTTGAATCCAATAGGTATCGATGAACCAGCGTTCAGTTCCTTCACCGTGCTTTCGCAGGGAAATGCACGGCACGTGTACTCTCTTCCCCTGTGGGCGGGCTGTCAGTTAGAGGTGATCCTCATAAGGAGGGAGTAGTATTGCTTCCATTTGGAAGAAGAGAAAGTCATTGACTGCAGAAGGCTGAGCAAAGAAAGGGTTAATTTGCTAATATTTGTGGGTGGTGAAATTCCTCGTTCCTTCTCGAGGAGAGAGAGGAATTTCAAATTGTCTCCCATTGGAGTGACCATGCTTCAGTGTTCTACACCCTCACAATGACCCACGGCTCTTTAACTAAGGTGGGAACTATTCTTTACACTCTGATTAAGGTCTACACTTGCTTTGCAAACTTTTCAAAGAGCATTTAAGGATAGAATATGGATAATTACATTAATCAGGAGTTGGCATGACAACTGTTTGTGTCTTCTATGCATAAGCAGATCATTGCACTGAGAACAGTTACATAATCTCGCTATAAACTCCGTGTGCATTTGGTTGCAAGCAGTGTTCAGATAAAAAAAAATACAAGTAGAACTCCTAGCTACAGATTTCTCTTCCTAAAATAATCTAGTAGTCACCTCGCCTGTTTCAAAGTCAAAGTTGAAGTAAATTTATTATCAAGGTACATATTTGTCACCATATACGGTCTTGGGCACATACAGTATATATATGCCTAAGACTTTTGCACAGGACTGTATTTGTCATCATGGAGCAGCGAGTGAATTTGTAAATCTGGTGGGAGCAAAGGATGTTGAGAATGACGAGAGTGACCCCGGGAGGGTTGTGGGACAGGAGGCAGAGAAGGAGTGCCAGGGGCAGGGAGGGGGTTTGGATGGCGTGTGTGCAGACACACCCAGCCCTGAGACACCAGGCAAGGTCATTTGATTCCAAATAATTGATTTATTGATCATTACAGAATGTGTGTCTGGTGCTTTCCACCTTCCTCCCCTCTCCCTTCCCCTCTTCCCAACATGGTTCCCCTCTCCCTGCCCCCTTCCCACTCTCAGACCACAATAGAGCCCCATGTCAGAATCAGATTTCTCATCACTTACACATATGTCATGAAATTAGATTTTTTTTTTAGCTAGGCCTAAGACTTTTGCACAGTACTGTATCAACTTCAGGTACATGGATGAGAGAACAAAGGAGGGCTATATTCTGAAGGAGGGAAGGTTTAGGTTGATCTTAGAGTGGGTTAAAAGGCCAGCGCAGAATCCTGGGCTGAAAAGCTTGTACTGTACAGTAGTGTTCTATGTTTTGTGAAACATTACCTGCCTATTTCCCTCCACAGATGCTGCCTGGCCTGGTGAATTTCTCCAGAAGACTGTCTTTTGATCTTAAAAATGTTTGTTTCCCAAGTGAGGGTGAGCTTCCAGAGACTGAAGTTCTCCTGAAAGAAACTAACTGCAGTTTGTGGAAACTTCCCATGAGTTCCATACAATTAATCTTGTCACTGCCACATGCTGTTTGTGGGAGCTTGCTGAGAGCAAATAGACAGTCATATTTCCCATATTGCCACACAGCAACACGTACCTCACTGATTGTTAAGTGTCATCAAGTGCCCTGAAGGTTGCTGCGTAAATCTAGGTCATTCTTTGTTTGAAATGCAAGATCAGGTTATTCTTTATTTGTTAAGGTGGAATACTAATTTGCTGTTTTTCTTAAAACCCTTTCAGTACTTACATGAAAATGGGGTGGTCCATCGAGACCTTAAACCTGAAAACTTACTGTATGCAGACCTCTCGTCAGCTGCACCACTGAAAATTGGTGAGTCTCATTTTAAGCTAATTTAAAATGCACTTAACTTCAAAGTTGAGGTGAACTCATCGTTACTTCACAATACAGGGACATAATTCCTCCTTTGAACATAGAACAATACAGCTCTGGCCTGTCAACGCACAATGTTCTGCTGAACTAGTTGGACTGGTGATTAAATGCCTAACTAAATTAGTCCGTTCTGCCTGCACAAGGTCCATACCCTTCCATTCTCTGCATATTCACATGCTACAAGCGTTGTAAATGTCTCCTTTGTACTTGCCTCCATTATCCCCCCAGCAGTGCATTCCAGGCACCCACCACTGTCCGTGTAAGCAATTTGCCTCCCACTTCTCCTTTTTTGCTGTCAATATTTCAAAGTATTGCAGAAAGGACATTTCAAGTTGCACACTGATAAAAGTTCACGATAGTTCATCCCCTGATGAAAATTCAAAAGGTAAGTGTTTCCCTCCCTGCAGATATTGCCTGACCAGCTATATATTTCAGTTTTTCTTTGTCTCATTAATATCTAACTGGAATGCAATTCCAAGAAATACTCTTTCCACCAAGAGTAATCAGCCAGCAATCAGGTCTGATCTCCCAGTCCAAGAGCGTAGAGGTGAAACAGAATGCTAGATCTGCTACATTAGCATAAACTCATAACAACATTGGCTGACTTCTTTATGCTGTAGTGGCTGACTGCCTTTACCAGCTGAATCAGTAGGGAAAACCTGTCTCATGTTTTTTGATGTGTTAATATAATTCTTTGAGTTTCTGCAGCCATAAATCATAAAAACCATGAAAATGCCTTACAACAGGAAGTTTGTTTCCCGAAAGGATACTCTCATAATGAAAGTCAGCTTCTCTGTCACGCCATTGAAGATTTTCTTTAGAACACTACCATTTTATTGAGATTCAAGCCACAGGAAATTCACAGCTCACAAAGGGAAAAGGAAAGATAATATTTCGGATGCAGACACAGCATTAGGTCTGACTGTGGTCTGACGGCCCTAAACCAAGTGGAAGATCTAGACTCACTACCCACAGCCTGCATCCACCTCACACTTTCCTCATTCAAATGCAAAGTTGACTTGATAGAGGTGCACCAAAAGGTAAGGTGCATAGATCAAAGGGATAGCCAGAGACTTTTTTCCCCCAAGGTGGAAATGGCTAAAAAGAGGGGATATAATTTTAATGTGATTGGAGATAAGTATAGGGCTGATATCAGAGGTAAGTTTTTTACACAGGAAGTGTGGGTGTGTGGAACATCCTGCCAAGGGTGGTGATAGAGAAAATATATTAGGAACATTAGAAAAATGGATGATATAAAATTGAAGGCTATGGGGGAGGGAAGGGTTAGATTGATCTTAGAGTAGATTAAAAGGTTGGCACAACATTGTGAGCTGAGGGCCTGTACTATGCTGTAATTTTCTATATTCTATATGTTCTAATTTAAATTGTGTACAGGTTTTATTATGTTAAGACTGGTTCCCATTTTATTTAATCCATAATTATGCTGTCAGTAATTTCATAATCCCAGAATGATCCCCAACAGTCTGAAGTGTAATGTAACCCCAATAGGAAGTAACTTGTAGTTTTGTGCTGTGAGGTTATTCGTGGAGATACCTAGGTCCCTGGGTTGTACAGTAGGTCTTTCTGACACCATCTCTGATGGTACCAGAGTGCACTGGACCTCAATTGGTGCTGATCACTACAGCACCCTTAGTCTTCTAGTCTGAACGCCTCACAGCTACATACCACAATCCCCACCCTCCACTTTTTCAAAAACAAAAACTTGCCCGGTTAAATTGAACGAACTGCAGATACTGGAAAATGTTGGAAATACTCAAAGTGTCAGGCTGCACCTGTAGGAAGAGAAACAGAGTCAGTGTTTCAGGTCAGAGACACTTTGTACAAGTTCCAGTTCAAGTTTATCATCATTCAACCATAAACATGTATACCACCAAAGGAAATGGCTGTGGATGATCAGCTATGATCACAGTGAATGGTGGTGCTGGCTCGAAGGGCCGAATGGCCTACTCCTGCACTTATTGTCTATTGTCTATCGAAACAATGTTCCTCCCGGCCAAGGTGCATATTCCTCAGAAACAACACATAAAATAATATTACTACAAATAAGTTTACACATAATTCCAGAAGATTAACCTTTAGCGTAAGATGCATTTACAACACAAGTTAAAAGGCAATTACGTAATATAATGCTACTGGCGTTACATAAGTGATAAGACCTGGGTTGTGGGAGGGAGTCCAGAAGTCTCACGGCTTGGGAGAAGCTGTTTCCCATTGTAACAGTCCTTGTCCTAATGCTATGGGCCTCCTGCCTGATGGTAGAGGATCAAAGAGATTGAGGGACGGATGGGAGAGATTCTTGACAATGCTAAGGTGGAAGAGAAGAACAAGAAGAAGAAGAAAGCCCTTAACTCCGAGTGGAGTCATCAGGACGCCGTCATGATGGTATTTTTTTAGCAGGCTTTCCTATTTTTACGAGGCCGAGTTGCTAGCTCGATGCTCAACCCAGCACAGATGGAAAGCGTGCAAGGGAGCCGGCTGGATTCGAACTCAGGAGCCTTCGCTCTAAAGTCCAGCATTGATGCCACTACGCCACCAGCCGGACAGAGTGGAAGAGAGACCCTGATAATCCTCTCAACAGCCCTCACAATCCTTTGTAGAGCCTTGTGATCAGATGCCTTGAAAGTCCTGCACCAGACGGTGATGCAGCTGGTGAGGGCACTCTCGATGGTATTCCTGTAAGAATTGATTAGAATAGGGACAGGGTGGGAGGAGGGAGGCCTTGCTCACCTCAATCTCCACAGCAAGTGGAGACATACGGTTCGACCTGAGCTGCTGAGTATTTCCATCATCTTGCTTTACATCTGCTTGAGCCATACACCGCCGTTTGTGAGCCGTGTGCCCCTCTGGACCCTCGCCCTCTCTGCTGTTTGTTGGAAACCCGAGTTTGGTACAAAATACCTTCCCTACCACTGGCACTTCTGTGGCTAGGAATTGCCCACAGATGGGTGCGGAGATGTGACAGCTGGCACTGGGCGAGCAGGAACAAGTACTGTGACCACTCGGTGTCCGATGCCAGCTCGGACCTGTCCCCAGGCTAACATGGTGAATGAGAACCATTGCATTTTGTGTGTGTTGGTCTTTTTTTTTAAAAAAAGAGCTCCAGTTAGTCCCAGCTCCTGGATCTTCATCAAGCTGTATTCACTGAACCATGAACCTCAGAGTTCTCAAACCTAACTGAGTGAAGTCATTTTGCCACATAGGTTATTATATGTCCCCAACAGTCCATTGATTGGAATCACAGAGTACAGAAAGGAGAAAAAGCCACTCTAGGCATTGACATACCACCTAGATCCTCCATTCTCTCTCATCACCATCTCTTTTACGTGATGGAAGCTGCTGTCTCGCCATCCTTTTGCTAGACTGCATGGGTCTATCCAACTCTGAGATTTCTTGATCAAAGATCAATGGGAACTTATGAAAGAGAATGTCTTGCCCATCAAAGCTAATTCTTTTTGCCTGTGTTTGGCCCATATCCATCTAATCCCGGGGTTCCCCACCATGTTTATGCCATGGACCCATACCATTAACCAAGGAGTCCATGGACCCCAGGTTGCTCCAAGCCTTTCCGATCCATGTACTAGGCCATGTATCTGCTGAGAGAACACAGGTGGTCGAGCAGCTTCCGGGAGTGGGAAAGGAATGATCGGGTTGAAACTCTGTATCAGGACTAGCTTCTTGTGTCTCCAGAGTAGGTATAGGATCTGGGCAGTCACACAAGACATTGGGCAGCTCCTGCTACCCTCCCCCGGCAATCTCCACACCAGCCAGCCACTGCTGGGGGGTAGCAAGAGCTGCTGAAGCCTTCATCCTTGTTTGCTTACCGGCAGCCACAAAGCAAGAAACCAAGAAGAACCCAATTTAAAAAATGAAATAAAGACCACTGGCCGATGCACAGAGAAGGAAAAATACACAAATCATACAAACAGAAACGAGCATCAACATTCCAAACCAAACTGAATCCTTAGATGCAAATCCTGGAGCAGCCCGGAGTAGGCCTAAAGCCTCGGTATCAGGCCATCATTTTAGTGGGCATGGAGCACAGCAGCCAGGACAGTTTTTGTTACTATGGAAGCAACAGCAGAGAACAGGGATTTGCAGCAGGTTCCTGGCAAAGCAGCAAGCGGTAAGGAAAGGACAGAAGATCTCAAAGAGCCGCTAAAACAGCAGCGCTATCAGTAATTCATTTAATGCCTTGACCCTTTGTGGCCCCCTTTCTCAGGAATGCCTTCTACACCATAAGTGAGATACCAGCACTCAAGTTTCCTTCACACAGACTGTGACAAAAGCCCGTGATGGAACAAATGGCCTCCTTTCTGTGCTCTATGTGATTCTAATCAATGAACTGTTGGGAACTTAGATAGTGTGGCAATAACTTCTAAAGTGATTTCACTGTAAGTTATGTTTGAGAATTAAGATACAGCACTGCAGTTCATGGTTCAATGGCTATACCACGATGAAGAGCCATGAGCTGGAACTAACTGAATCACTTTTTTAGAGACCAACACACACAAAATGCTGGAGGACCTCAGCAGGTCACACAGCATCTGTGGAAAGGAATAAATAGTTAATGTTTCAGGCCGAGACCATTCATCAAGACCTTCACCCTCCCAATCACCCAGTGCTATTTCTTAGTGCAGAAGGGACGTAAGAATATTGTATATTGCTAGGTCCGAAGAATTGTTGTTGCAGTGAGAGACCGCTAAAATACGGTTGTTTTCTCTGGATTAGCCAAGACTGAAGTGTATAAAATCATGAGTGATTGAGATGAACATCTCTGTGGAAGAATAAAGGAATATTTATCTGATAGCACCGGAGTTGTTAGTACTTTTCCATTATGACCCTCAAAGTTACAAAAATATAAAACTTTCTTATTCTTCTGGTGTTGCGAAAATGTTGCACGTAGTCATCCAGACCAGCTGGTCGGAGGGTCAGCAAAAGGGTTAATGAACTAGGTAGCTAACTTGCATTTTTCTATTTGGACTTGGTAACCCAACAACCCAACGTCCTAAACTTAGACTTACAGCAGATAGTCTTTACTACTCAGGATGCAGTTCTAAATGCAGAAAAGAGGAACATGCATTCATATGATGTAGTTACTGTCTGTTCTATGATTAAAAATACCTTGTGCTACGGATATACCTATTTGCTCCTGTTTTTCTGTGTGGTTAGTGTTCGGTTAAGACTAAAATTATGAACATCTTAGTTCCGTACAGTATAAAAAAAGGATCTTTCCACTGTTTATTTTGGGGTCCAGGACACCCTGAGTATGAGATGGACCCCCCCCATGATAGGTCTCGTAAATAAAGTGGATTTGACCCTAGTCTTCTCGAAGTCTGTGTTTATTTGTTGGATTGAAATCGTTTTGCTAACAATCTTTAACAGAAGTCAATAATTAGGCTGCACAGGTTTATGCAAAATAAATGGACTTGGGGGGAAAAAGTTATTTTACTCAACAAATGGTGGAGATTTGTAATTAACAGCCCAAATAGCAGTAGAGGCAAAAGCTTTTGACATATTTCAGAAGTACCTGGATGAGTACTTGAAGGCCTGTAGGACCGTGGACTGAGAACTGGGAAGAGGGATTGTCCGAAAGTCCATTTTTAAAAAAATATTTCTTTAATTTTTTAAAGAAGAAATGTAAGGAGTCAATTTATACAACAATTAATACATATTGAAAAAAAATTAATTCAAATACATTAATAAGTCCGAGAGAAAAAAAAGTCCATTTTTGGCTTGTATCAACACAATGTGATAATTCACCTCCTCCTTCTCCTCTGTAAATGGGTATTATTCCGCAGTAAAAAATTCCAGTTTGGTGTCGTCCAAACTGCAAGGGCATCTAGTCCCTGCTCCACAGTGGCATCTTTATTCACGAAGGGCAGAAGAGGCAGATGAGTTACTTACAAGCTTGTGATTGCGGCATCAGTAAAAGTGAAGACATTAGAAAGTAATCTCACTAGGAGATCCAGGGATTAATTAAGTATACCACAAGGAGTACTGCTTGGGGAGATCCTTTTTGAAGGGCTATCCAAGTGTATTCGTGAGGGCAGCGTGGTTGATGTAGTCCACATGTGTTTCAGTGAAGCCTTGGCAAGATCTCACATGGAAGACTGGTTCAATATAGTCATAGTCATAGTCATACTTTATTGATCCCGAGGGAAATTGGTTTTCATTACAGTTGCACCATAAGTAATTAAATAGTAATAAAACCATAAATAGTTAAATAGTAATATGTAAATTATGCCAGGAAATAAGTCCAGGACCATCCTATTGGCTCAGGGTGTCTGACCCTCCAAGGGAGGGGTTGTAAAGTTTGATGGCCACAGGCAGGAATGACTTCCTATGACGCTCTGTGTTGCATCTCAGTGGAATGAATCTCTGGCTGAATGTACTCCTGTGCCCACCCAGTACATTATGTAGTGGATGGGAGACATTGTCCAAGATGGCATGCAACTTGGACAGCATCCTCTTTTCAGACACCACCGTGAGAGAGTCCAGTTCCATCCCCACAACATCACTGGCCTTACGAATGAGTTTGTTGATTCTGTTGGTGTCTGCCACCCTCAGCCTGCTGCCCCAGCACACAACAGCAAACATGACAGCACTGGCCACCACAGACTCGTAGAACATCCTCAGCATCGTCCGACAGATGCTAAAGGACCTCAGTCTCCTCAGGAAATAGAGACAGCCCTGACCCTTCTTGTAGATATATTCAATCGTATAGAATTCGGGACTTGAGGATTAATACCTTTTACCCAATGGGTGATTGGAATGCAAGTGTGGTTGAAGCAGAGTGTCTCACATTTAAGAGTCTGGAGAAGTACTTGAACCACCAAGGCATAGGAAGCTGCAGATTAAATGCTGATAAACAGATAGGTGGAGATGTGCACTTAATAGTGAGCAAGGACGTGGTAGCCTCAGAGGCTGTTTCTGAGATGACTGACTTGTATGGCTCCTCTCACTTCACTTTCATTTACATTATCTTTCTTCTTGCTTTTAGCTGACTTTGGTCTGTCCAAAATTGTGAATGAACAGGTTGCCATGAAGACAGTATGTGGGACTCCAGGTTATTGTGGTAAGTGAGATAGGGTTTCTTTCGATATTTTAAAATGTCATGATCTTTGGATGCAAACTTACTGAAGGAACACAATCCATTATAAATTATAAGCAGGAGAAAGTCTGCAGATGCTGGAAGTCCAGAGCAACACACGCAAAGTGCTGGAGGAACTCAGCAGGTCAGGCAGCATCCGTGGAAATGAATAAACAGTCAACGTTTCGGGCCGAGACCCTTCTCAGGACTGGAGAGGAAGGGGGAAGACACAGCATAAAGAAAGGTGGGGAAGGGGAAGGAGGATAGGTAGAAGGTGATAGGTGAAGCCAGGTAGGAAAGGCTGGAGAAGACATAACCTGATGGAAGAGGAGAATGGATCTTTGGAGAAAGTGGAGGAGGAGGGGACCCAGGGGAAGAAAGGTATTGTCGGAGAAAGGGAAAGAGGAGGTACTTTCATACTTTTATGAGGAAATAACCTCCTCTAATTTCATTCCTATTTATTAGAACATAGGAAAGTACAGCACAGTACAGACCCTCCATATTGTGCTGATTCTTTAACTTACTCCAAGATCAACCTAAACCTTCTGTCCCTTCATTTCTCTTTACAGAGCAAATACATCTCAATCAGAGTGAAGTGTTAACTGGGTCGGCTTCTTTTATATAATTCTGATGAGCAGGTCCCATTTTCCCAGTGGTATTCTCCCAAGGGTAAGAGAAGTGAAATAATTTTCCATCATCTAGATGAATAAAGGTGTCCAAAGATTGACCAGCAGTGTCTTCTCTTCCTGCTCTCTCGTGCTGCATTTGGAGTCCAGCTGACAAATCAATAGGGCTCGTCCTGACTTTGTATCTCTCATCTACAGGGTGGTCTTCACCTGCATTGTCCAAAACCAGGGTTGATCTCCATACAGATACTGTTTCGCCTCATTGCCAGGATGTGGACCACCTACTGCCATACAGCCAAACATCATCCCTGCTCTGTTTACCTACTGCTAAATCTCAAAGTTACCTCTAGATTCAACCATTGAAAGTGTTTCTAGGTGTCCTCCCTTGTTCCACTTCCCATAAGTTTATCCACCAATCTGCTAACCAAATTTTAAATTACACCAAGTTCCTGTTTTCAGATTTCTTCATGGTCTCCTCCCTTCTCTCAGACCTCAAACTCTGACTTTTCTCCAATTCAGAACTCTCATTATTGCCTGAATTTAATCACCCCTCCACAGGCAGCTGTCTTCAGTTGCCATAGTCCTAAAATCACCCAAATCTCTCTGTAGATGCTGCCTGGCCTGCTGAATTCCTCCAGCATTTTGTGTGTGTCGCCTGGATTTCCAGCATCTGCAGATTTTCTCTTGTCCCAAGTCTCTCCTATTCTCTCCCCCTTTAAGATCCTCCACAAAACCTACCTCCTTAGCCACCTCTTGTCCTATTCTCCAAAATTTTCTTTGTGGCACAGTGCCAAAATATATTGAACTCTGAAGTCTGGACGACCCTGAGCTATATTAGCATTGCTCTAACCACTGCACCACCATGGCACCATTGCTGGTGTTATTGCTGATATTAAATGTTTTCTCCAACATTATGCTACCACAAATACTTTCTAGGAGTCTATTCTTCTCTCTCAAATCACACCCAAAGTTCAAAGTAAATTTATTATCAAACGACGTATATGTCACCATATTCACTGACATTCATTTTTCTTGCGGGCATTCATAATAGAACAAAGAAATACAACAGGATCAATGGGGAAAAAGCACACAAAGACTGACAAACAGCCAGTGTGTAAAAGAAAGCAATCTGTGCAAATACAACGAAAAACATGGGCTGTATCCATCAATTTTTGCAGGCTTTTCTGTTCTTGGGCATTGGTGCTTCCATTCCTAGAATGGAAAAGCCAACTAAAGGTAGTAGATATAGCCCAATCCTTCACAGGAAAAGCCCTCCCCTTCAGGTCTTCCATTTGCTCCACATTTCATTGCCTTTCATCTGTCTTAGTTCTATGAACTGAAACAAAAATGCATTAAATATATGAATACAGATAAATACATTAATACAGAGGATTCTTTCAGCTTCAGGTAATTTTTTTCCTGAATTTTTTAAAGGCTGAAGTAAAATCCAAAATGGAGTGGTTGGCCTTATCATATGTATCATATTAGGTGGTTGCGTGAGGTGTGAGACAATCGCAGATGGAGCTGTGTTAAAAGCGGCCTGTTATTTATCGTGGGAAGTGTCAGATTTGCTGCCTTCGTTCTAATCTTTTTTCCTGTCACAGTTAACAGTCATTGTAACAGAGAAAATATTATAACCGAGATGGAATCAGACAGCCCTAAGCAAAGATGAGTTTTCACAGTGTCTGTTGCTCTCTCTGCTTGCGTTCATGTCAAGATTCTGAAGTTAGCAGGTGGGGATGAATTTAATCTGCGCTGTTCATTTCAGAAAAAAATGTGACATTTATAAAGAAGGCTTGAATTTTTCACTTTTATTTTATGTTCAGTACATTTATGCTGTTCTTATTAGTGTTTGGCAAAATTAGGCAATTCTTACTGAATTTTAAAAAGATTCTAAGGAATTTTCCATCTCCAAGAAACACGGCTAAATCCCTCTGTTCAGCAACATTCTGTAGTCACTCATCCAATAACAATTACAATGACTTGAAGTTAATTAATTCCTCATCAAAACTCCATTTCCTTTTATATAATCTGAATAGCTCCTAGTTCTCACCTATTCTGGCCACCTCACCTTTTCCATCTCCTTCATACCACAACCACCAAAGGAACAATTTGAGAGATAACCACACAGTACACTTTGAAGAAAAAGTAAATGAAAATGTGCACTCAGTAGCCACTTTTTTGGGTACAACTGTATGCCTGCTTGTTAATGTAAATATCAAATCAGCCAATCTTGTGGCAGCAACTCGATGCTTAAAAGCGTGCAGACGTGGTCAAGAGGTTCACGTCTGTCAGAATGGGGAGGAAGTGTGATCTAAGTAATTTTGACCGTGGAATGATTGTTAGTACCAGATACGGGGGTTTGAGCATCTCAGAACTCCTGGGACTTTCACACACAGCGGTCTCTAGAGTTTACACAGAAAGGTGTGAAAAACAAAATACAAATCCGGTGAATGGCAGTTCTCTGGGAGAAAATGCCTTGTTAATGAGAGAGAGCTCAGAGGAGAATAGCCATGCTGCTTCACGCTGACAGGTAGCAACAAATAACCACAACAGTGGTGTGCAGAAGAGCATCTCTGAAAGCACAGCACGTTGAGCCTTGAAGTAGATGGGCTTCAGCAGCAGAAGACCATGAACATACACTCAGTGGCCACGTTATTAGGTGCAGGAGGTAGACTGATTTTTAAAAAGAGAGAAAAAACTTTAGTGTTATTTTTCACGTGTGCACTAAAACAGTGAAATGCTCATTTGTGCCAAAGGCCAACACAGTGTGAGGATGTGCTGGGGGCAGCACACAAGCATTGCCACGTTTCCAGCACCAACAGAGCATACTTACTTGGCCCTAACCCATTTCTCTTTTGGAGTGTGGGAAGTGAACTGGAGCACCCAGAGGAAACCCACGTGGTCACGGGGAGAACATACAAACTCCTTACAGACAACGGCGGGAATTGAAGCTGATCGCTGGTGCTGTGCTAGCCGTTACACTAACTGCTGCTGATAGATCTTCAACAGTTTTTTTTCAATAAAACTGCACCATTCAGGCCTTGTAATGCTTGCTGCAACTCCATAGGCAGCACTACCTCCTCAGGCAAATTTTTAAAAGGATTGCTTCCTACTTAAATTACCATGAAAGTCGGATATTTAGAAGAAGAAGCTGGAATAGGTCAAGTGGCTCCTCAAACTGTCTCTAACATTCTGTAAGATTTCCATCAATTTGATCTTGGCATTCACTCCATTGCTTGGAACACTTGGAGGCACAACAAATGCAGATGCTCCAATCTGCAGTAACAGTCTCGGGGGGGGAGCTCATCAGGTTGAGTATCGTCAGTGGATGGAAATGAATTAATTGTCAACATTTCAAGTCAAAGCCCTGCACCAGTCCTAATGCAAGGTTTTGACCTGTAACACCAACAACTCTTTTCCTTTCATGGTCTTTCACAGATGCCGCTCGACCCACTGGGTTCCTCCAGCACATTGTTTGTTGCTTGTAACACTCAGTCCAAGTGTCTGTCTATGTCTGTCTTGAACACCTTTCACTGACCTGCATCGCCACTTCCCTCTGGAGTAGACAATTCCAACGAATGCAACCTCTGAGAGAAGAAATTCCTCCCTGTCCCAGTCTTAAATGGGTAAACTCCCCATTCTGGAATTGTGTTCTAACTTCGCCCACAAGAGGAAACTGCTCAATATCTGCCTAGTCGAGCCTCCTTAAACTCATATATGTCAGCAATTGCTGAAGAATCAACAGATTCTTCTCGTGTCTGTTGAATAAAGACTCAACATATTCTCTCTTTTCTCATTAGAAACCCCCTTCATCCTTGGAATATTATCTAAATTGGCCCCAGTGCAAGTCCCCTTGTGTAAATAAGGGCACCAAAACTGTGTTCATGGATCCCAAGTGTAGTCTCACCAATGGCCTGTTCAATTCCAGCAAGAATCACTCACTTTCCCATTCCATTCCTTCTAATGTAATTGCCAACATTCATTTTGCCTAATTACTTACTATAGAAGTATTTTAACTTTCTGAACTCCATGAATGAGGACATGCAAATTGCTCTATGCGGCAGCATTCTATAGGCTTTCAATCCTCATCCAATTCAACAGTGTTCTGATAGTCTCTATTTTCCTCAAAATTTATGACCTCAAATTTTCCCATTTTACACTCCAACTGCTGTAATTTTTTGCCTACTCACCATATCCATTTACAGCAGGGGTTCCATGGGCCCCTCAGTTAACGGTTAGGGTCCATGGCATAAAAAGGGTTGGGAAGCCCTGCTTTACAGACTCTCGGGGATATCCTTAGAACCTATCTACCACATATGAGCCTCCATATCCAACACATCATTCTCCACAACCTCCACCATCTTCAACAGGACCCTACCACCAAACACATCTCTAGCTCTTGCCCCACTCTCCGCTTTCCACAGGGATTGCTCTGTCTGTGATTCTCTTGTCCAGTCATCCCTCCCCACTGTAGAATGAGGGGGGACCTCATAGAAACATTTCGAATGTTGAAAGGCATGGACAAAGTGGATGTGGCAAAATTGTTTCCCATGGTGGGGGAGTCTAGTGTGAGAGGGCATGACTTAAGGATTGAAGGGCGCCCATTCAGAACAGAGATGCGAAGAAATTTTTTTAGCCAGAGGGTGGTGAATCTATGGAATTTGTTGCCACGGGCGGCAGTGGAGGCCAAGTCATTGGGTGTATTTAAGGCAGAGATTGATAGGTATCTGAGTAGCCAGGGCATGAAAGGTTATGGTGAGAAGGTGGGGGAGTGGGACTAAATGGAAGAATGGATCAGCCCATGATAAAATGGCGGAGCAGACACAATGGGTCGAATGGCCGACTTCTGCTCCTTTGTCTTGTCTTATGGTCTTATCTCCCTCCCGACACTTATCCCTGCAAGCGGAAGAAGTGATACACCTGCCCACTTACCTCCTCCATCACTACCATTAGGGGCCCCAAACAGTCCTTCCAGGTGAGGCAACGCTTCACCTGTGAGTCTATTGGAATCATCTACTGTATCCAGTGCTCCTGATGTGGCCTCCTCTACATCAGTGAGACGCAACGTAGATTTGGGGAACACTTTGCCCCATCTGCAACAAGCAGGATTTCCCAGTGGCCAAACACTTTTATTCCACTGCCCATTCCCGTTCCCAGATGTCAGTCCATGGCCTCCTCTACTGCCATGATGAGGCCACATTCAGGTTGGAGGAGCAACACCTCCAATTCCATATGGAAACCTAATGGTATTTACAACGATTTCTCTAACTTCTGGTGATTTCTCCCTTCTTTCCATTCTCTCTGTATTCCTTCCCGGTTCTGGCCCCTACTTACCCCTTCTCTTCTCCTCACCTGCCTGTTACCTCCCTCTGATGCCTTTCCTCCTTCCTTTTCTCCCATGGTCCACTCTGCTCTCTTATCAGCCCTTTACCTTTTCCACCTATCACCTCCCAGCCCCTCCCCCACCCCATACCTTCGCGCCTCACCTAGTCTCACCTATCACCTTCCAGCTCGTACTCCTTCCCCCCCCCCCATCTTCTAATTCTGACTTCTCCCCGCTTCCTTGCCGGTCCTGAC
The DNA here is from genome assembly GCF_963921235.1 of Mobula hypostoma. NCBI lineage: Eukaryota > Metazoa > Chordata > Chondrichthyes > Myliobatiformes > Myliobatidae > Mobula > Mobula hypostoma. The sequence goes on from NC_086120.1 coordinate 33,581,746, forward strand.
GACGTGCTCCAGCCCGGAACTTCAGCACTTTATTCCTTGTGCATTACTCTTTACAACTTCCCCACGCATCAGAGAGTCCGCAACAAATCCAGCAACCGTACACTCAACTCAGCTCAATCAACAACGTTATTAACATGCATCAAAAGTAGTGGAGCTCCAACCCCTATTAAAAACAAAAACAAATTTGAACCCTTAATCCCTGACTCACTGTTTTCAACTTGTTAGCCATGCAAACAGATTACTCCCTGTGCCCTGAACTCTTTGAACCTTTGTCTGTGTCGCCTTGCGTAAATCCAAAGTACACTTTATCCACCGGTTCCCTTCATCTCTTCTGCTTGCTAAATCCTCAGACAACCCAATAAATTGACAGACATGATTTCTCTACCATAAAATTAAGTTAACTCTCTAGGATTGTATTATTATCTATCCCACTTCTTTCTTAATAATTCTCTCCAGCATTAACCCCAATGACAGATGTAAGGCTGTTAATTTTAGCTCCAAGTCCGATCTAATTATTTTACAAAATAACACTGTGTCCTTGTTTGCTTTTTTATCTGTATTTATTCACAAGATGTGAGCTAACTGCAACACCTTAACCAATCAATCAGTTGGTGAAATGAACAGCATAGAGTCTGAGCAAGTGTCAATTAGAAGGGGTGATTTCAGCATCAGTCCAGAAAGGGAAGTAAAGGAATGAATATTGGATTAGTGGATAGACAAAAGAGAAATATAAAAATGAAGAGTAAAAGTCTCGGGCGCTCGACAAAACATTACCACAGATGGCTGTCACTAAATGCATTTAAGGAGAATGTGGGAGCATTTCTAGACGCCAAAGGCATCATGGAGTAAGGGGAAGTGGACAGAAAAATTGCACTGACGTAGAGAATCAGCTGTGGCCATATAGAGTGGTGGAGCAGGCTTGAAGAACCAGACAGCAGAACGACTCTCACTTTTAAGGACTCTTCATCTCATGCTCTTGATGTTTGTTGCTTATTTATTTATTTTATTATTGTTATTTCTTCTTTCTCTTTGTATTTGCACAGCTGTTGTCTTTTGCACATTGGCTGTGCACCCATTTGCTGCGGTCTTTCGTTGAATCCATCATGGTTATTGGATATGAGTATGCCCGCAAGAAAATGAATCTCAGGGCTGTATATGGTGACACATATGTATTTTGATAATAAGTTTACTTTGAACTTTGAGCTTACTCTTTCTTCTGTTAATCTATGTTTCAGTGCTTTCTTTCCCCACTCCTTTTGTAAACAGGGCTAATCACGGTCTCATTTTCGACCAAAGTGGCTTGACATTGCCATCTTCTAGGAAGTGTCTTTACAAGAGGGGTGACCCCAGCCATTATCAGTACTCTTCAGAGAGTGTCTACCTGGCATCAGTGGTGACATAATCAAGACTTGTGATATGAACCAGCTGCTCATGTGACCATCCACCACCTGCTCCCATGGCTTCACGTGACCCTGATCCGGGGGGGGTGGGGGGGGGCTAAACAGGTGCTACACCTTGCCCAAGGGTGACCTGCAGGCATGCAGAGGGAAGGAACACCTAACTTTGGTAGAGATCCCGCCACCTTCACTGTACCGAGATGATTTTGGATTATCACAACCAACGACTCCACAAGCTCCACATCCACTTTATTTACAAAGCTGAGAAGCCAGCCCACAGGTCTGTCTATTGATTACTTTTACTTTTGTGATAGTGAATGTTGGAGCTTCCTCCCTACCTTCTACTCCCGGATTTTCTATTTTCTTATCACTCTTCACGTCTTTTATTATAGTGGTGGATGAAAAATATTTGTTCATTCACCCAGTTCCTAGTTCCCATTATTTATTCCCCAGTTGTATCCTCTAAGAATATTCACCCTCCCAGGGCAATCTCTTCCTGTGTATGTTCTTGTAGAAACTCATATTCTTTGTTGTTACATTTCTTTTCTAATCTATTTTCTCCCCCTCAGTTTTTGTTTTGGGAATCTTTCACTGCTGTCTGAAATCTTCCAATCGTCTGGCCAATCGTTAAACCTTCATAGGATTCTATATATTTTCTTTCAATTCTTTAGCATTATAATGGATGGTTAGCTCATTCTTCTGTCAAGCTTTTGTTTCTCAGGTGAAAATATTTTTGTTAAGAATTATGTCATAAGTGTCTACTAATGCTTATCTTCCATTTTACTTTTTAATATATTTTAGGGTCATACAGGTCATAGATCAATACAGCATGGGCACGGGACCCTTGGCCCAAAGTGTCCGTGCTGACTCAGTGCCCTGGCAGCTATACCCAATTTCCTGCATTCAGCCCAAATCCTTCTAAGACCATGTATCAAACAAGCTCTTCTTAAATGAAACTGTTGTACCTGCCTCAACCACTTCTTCTGACAGCTCATCCCATATGATCATATACTAATATACTATAAAATTCAGTTCAAAGTACATTTATTATCAAAGTATGCGTGCAGTGTACGACCCTGAGATTCATCTTCCCAGAGACAGCCACAAAATAGGAAACCATGGAACGTGTTTAAAGAAAGACATCAACCCCCACCCCCATTGGCAAAAAAAAAGCAAAAATGGCAAAAAAGGATCAAGAAACACAGAATATAAAACAAAAGATCAAAAGAGTCCAGGCATATTCAGATCAGCTGAGTTCATTTCAATCTAGCACTGTGCCGTTCATTATCTGCTGACCGCCCCAGTCAAAAACACCCAAAATACCAACAAATAAAGGAGTGACCAGAAACAGAAGCACATCATAATGTGAACTGCAGAGTCCAATCCGCAAACCATGTCGATTAAACCTTGCCCAACACCCAGGACTCCAGCAGCATCGAGCTAATGGGAGAGAGAGGCCATTTGAACACAGGGACCTTCTTCTGGGAGTAGTGAGCGAGAGGGAGGGAGAAACCATCACACGCAGGCACCTTCCTCCAATAACAGCGAGCAAGAAGCTGGTAGATGGCGCTAAACACTCGCTCGCCTTCTGCTCTCTCGATGATTTCGATCTTCCTCGATGCATTGATCATCAAGATCAATGAGAAATGGGAGTCGATCATAGGCTCGTGCCCCATCTCCAGGCTTCTTGACCTCAAAACCTCTCTGAACACCCTCGGAGACAGCAAAGCACCAGATCGCTCAATTGGCCTGAAAACAAACCACGAAAACATAGGTCACAGGCTCCAGCATTTCAACCACATTTGAAAGAAAAAGATGATGTAAAAGAAGAGACAGAAGTAGTTTTGTGGACTGGCTGGAGAATGCCCTTGGTCGCATTGTTCAGTGGCACCATCTTCATCTGGAAGTAGGCTCATATGCTATATAATTTACTCTGAACTTTGTTCTCACCACCCTTTGGGTGGAAAAGTTGCTCCTCAGTTCTCTTTTAAATCTTTTCCAATCCATTTTAACCAACTTTGCCCACATAGCATTTAATTGTCTTTATTTAATTTGAAAACATCAGTTCAGACCTAAGTTCATTACTTTCAATCTGAATGTAAACTTTACCTTATGATCATTTTTCTTCAAATGATTCTTTACTCCACTATGATTAATTAATCTTTCTCATTGACCAAGACTGAAGCTAACATTTTATTCTTTAAAAAAAAGTCCCTCACATAATCAATGAACTCGCTTTCAAAACTTCCTTTGGCAATTTGGTTTCTCTAATCTATATGAAGATTAAAATCCCCACAATTATTACAGAACCTATTTTTCAAGTGTCTGTTATTTTTTTTTAGTTTATACTCCACTGTTTGTTGGAGAATGAATTCCCTCCATCTGTGACTACTTCCTCTTATGATTTCTTATCTGCACCATAAAAACCTCTCAGCCATTTCCCTCTGTGACTAATTCTATTCTTTCTCAAAAGAGCTATCCCACTTCCCTTTCCTTTCTCTCCATCCTTCTGAAATGTCAAATGCACAGAATGATTTATTTTTTAGCCTGTGTCAACTTGCAACTTGTTTGTGCTTGGGGAAGAGGTTGTACCCATTCATTTCTATTTGTACATTTAATTCATCCATCTTGATACTATTGCTGCTTGCTTTCAAATAGAGCTGTTTTTCTTGAATCATTTTCTCTACTTGAGCTCTATTTGCAAATGCATTCTTATAGAATAATAATCCACAGAGCCTGCAGTCCACTGAATCCAGATCAACTATCATCCATTCCAATGTTTTAGTTATCCTACCAAGCCACATTATTACCTCATATTTCCATTAGTTTCCCACCCCGTCCCAGATTCCACCATGAAACTACACTATAGCGTCAATATGTCAGTTCAAAGTGATCAACTAGTCTTTGGGATGTGGGAGAATCCCAAATGGTCGCACGGAGAAAATGCAAAATCTGAACAGACCAGAGATCGAAAATGAAGCCCGGTCACAGGAGTGGTACTCTTCATGCCACTGTGCTGCTCTCGTGTTTGTATGCTTTCCCTTTCTTGTCTAAATCTGGCTATCATTTCCTATTTGCTACCTTGCACTATGATGTACTTTTGTTTTAACTTTCAAAATTTTTCTTCACATGAACCCTCTGTGGTTGATTAGTTTAAAGCCTGAAGTATTTGGGCCATTGAGGCAGAACAGACTCGATGGGCCAAAAGGCCTGCTTCAGCTCCTATAGCTTATGGTCTTAAGTTGATTTTCTATTGAATTCTCAACTATTTACTGCTCATAATGTAATATCTTGTTCCCAAAATGTCAACCATCCCTCTGTCTCCACAGATGTTGCCTGGCATGCTGAATTTATCCAGTTACAGCATCCATGGTTCCTCATCTCCCCTAATTTATGCTTATTTGGATGGCATACTTCATTGTCACCATGATATTAGTACAACTTCTCTCTACCTATTTACTATTGGATGAACAATATTTTTATTGATATTCTGCACACGGCAGGACATCCTGGGTGAAGTCCACAGATTAGGAACCAAGTGAGAAGGTAGCAAGGGCTAACTTAACTTATTCTCCCAGATGATCTGGTTTCCTTCTACAATCCAAAGACATGCTGATTGGTAGATTCATTTGCCATTGTAATCCACCCCCATTCTAAGATGGTTGGTGGAAGATCAAGGGGTTGCTCAAAGTTCAAAGTACATATATGTCACCATATACAGCCCCGAGATTCCTTTTCATGCAGGCATACTCACTGAATCCAATAACCGTAATAGAATCAATCAAAGACAGCCCCAAATGGGCATACAACCAGTGTGCAAAAGACAACAAACTGTGCAAATATAAAAAGGAAGAAATGATATTTATAAATAAATAAGCAATAAATAGCGAGGACATGAGATAAAGAATCCTTGAAAGTGAGTCCATCAATTGTGGAACATTTTAGTGATGGGCAAGTGAAGTTGAGTGAACCCTTTGGTTCAAGAGCCTGGTGGTTGAGGGGGAATAACTGTTCCTGAACCTGGTGGTGCGAGTCCTGAGGCTCCAGTACCTTCTTCCTGATGGCAACAGCAAGAAAAGAACATGACCTGGGTGGTGGGGTCCGTGATGATGGATGCGCTTCCCTGCGAGAATCCTCCATGTAGACATGCTCATTGGTGGGGCGGGCTTCACCTGTGATGCACTGGGCTGTATTCACTACTTTTTGTAACCCATCTGGGGTGGGTGCTTTCCATGGGTTCTGTCCTGAAGGCTGCTTGTGCATCAGCCTCTGAGACTGAAATCACAGGATCAGTGGGGTCTGTGGGATATCACGATGGTGCCTCTATGTTTTGGTGGTCAAAGTGAGCCTAGGACCACTGTCTTGTCTTGTCTTGTCTGCACCAACATGCAGGAGCAATGTGTGGTTAAGTGCCTTGCTCAAGGACACAACACGCTGCCTCAGCTGAGGCTCAAACTCACGACCTTCAGATCACTAGTCCAACGCCTTAACCACTTGGCCACGAGCCAACTGTTGTCGCCTATGTCACTTGATTTTACTTTATAAGAGGTGATTGTGGATCTCGTGGTCCATCCAGGATTTCTGTGTAGGGATGACTCTGAATGATTCTGTGGGGGCACACTCGTCTGTAACTGTTTTTATAATGTTCATGAGAACCATGGTGTACTCATTCAGATCCTCAGATGATGGCCTATGTCCACCAACTCAAAGCAATCCTGTAGTCGTTCCTCTGACTCCCATGCCCACCTCTTTGCTGTCCTGACTCTAAAGCTTTGCTCTTTATCCTCTGTCTGTATGCAGGTAGGAGGAGGACAGCCAAGTGATCAGGTTTCCCAAAACCTGGTCTTGGCATGGTACAGTAGGCATTCCTTATCTTAGCATAACAGTGTGCTGGGACCTCTGGTGCTACAATATGAAATGCAGTGTTGGGCTGGACTGTTTCATGATGGCATCATGCGGTATCTCAAGTGCTTGACTATAGTCAGCCGCTGGCTGTATGTAAACTGTGGTCAGGATCATGGAGGAGAACTCCCTAGGTAAATAGAATCGATGGCATTTGATCCATTAGGTGTTCAAGGTCAGGGGAACATGAATTCCACTAAACTATTGCATTGGAGCTCTGCATGAAACACACACTTCCAATCTTTTCTTTTTGTGAATTAGCAGATTGGTCCATCCTGTGTATTGAGATGCCTTCGGGTCTGATCACCATATCTGGTGTGCTGGAAGTAAGCCATACCTCAATAAAACACAGAACACTATTTCTCATTTTTTCTTCAATACAGCAATCATGCCCTCATGTCCTCAGTTTATTTTTCCAGCAGCTGCCCATTTGCTAAGAAGATACTGGGCAGAAGGAGTCTCATTCCTGTGTGTTTCAGCCTGACTTGGAGAACACCCCCCTCCTGCCATGGCGATGAACCTATGTCCACTTACAGGTGTCATACCTGCTTGCTTGAGAATTAAGTCCACCGAGTCAATCAGAAGAATGTGAGATTTGTAGTACATTAAGTTACTGAGAAAGTACATGCTTCATATTGCACTGACAGTAATTCAGAAGAGGTATATTTGGTATTCTATGTGGCCCGCAGAAGGTCACCATGATTCATCAGCACTATCTTTATTAATAGGCTAAGTGAAGTAACATATTAGAGGGTAAATAGTACTGATGAGTTTTCTCTGTTAGCTAGCATGCATTTGATGGGTTAAGTGGCCTTCAGTGTCACAAGGAAATGGATGTGTATACTCGCTCAAAAGCTAGATTCAGAAATGGTTGACCAGTTCCAAAATCTTCAACTCTAAGCTCAAGTAATCATTTTCATGTTACACTGGCAGTGAACTGATAACCACAATAACTTTAAAGAGTGGGAGTCCTCAAGAAATTCCATCTTACAGCTATCTGCTCCAGTACTACTCCAGAGGACTAGAATGCAGAGGCAAGAATGTAATGTAAAGGCTTTATAAGGCATTGGTTAAACAGCAGTTGGAGTATTGTGAGCAGATTTGATCCCCTTATCTAAGAAACGATTTGTGGCATTTTATAGAGTCCAGAGGAGGTTCATAAGAATTATCCTAGGAATAAAAGGGTTGACATTGATTGCATTTGATGGCTCTGGCCTGTAGTCACTGGTGTTTAGAAGAATGAAGGAGGAATCTCATTAAAACCTATCAATTAATGAAGGACCCAGATACAGTGGACATGGAGAGATGTGCCCTATAGCGGGAGCATCTAGGACCAAAGAGCACAGCCTCAGAATACAAGGACGTCCCTTGAGAACAGAGATGAGGAGCAATTTCTTTAGGGAATCTGTGGAATTCATTGTCACAAGTGGCTGTGGAGTCCAAGTCACTAAATATATTTTAAGCGGACGTTCATAAGTTCTTGACTCATTAGGGTGTCAAAGCTTAAGGGAGAAGGCAGGAGAATGAGGTTGAGAGGGATAATAAATCAGCCATGATGCAGTGAAAGAGCAGACTCGATGGGCTGTATGACCTAATTCTGCTCCTATGTCTTATGGTCTATTTTTTAGATCTTTAAGCAGAGCCCATTGCCCTGTTGTCCTTTCCAGTGTTATCTTGTTGGCATTAGCATCAATTCTGGAAAGAATGTCAGTGTCTATGAATTAGAATGAAAGCTAGCCACGTCTTCCCTTTAAACTGAAAGTGTTCATTCCATGGGTGTAGTCAGACAGTTTCTGAACCATAAGGAAATCCGACAGGAAAGTGGACAATTAATCTTGTTAAGTGTTGGAGCAGGCTTGAGTGACTTCAGTTCTTATGTTAAAGTTGAAATAAGCATGTATGTCACCCAAATTAGGATGTTTCCTAGGGAAGAAATGAACATACTGAATTTCCTATTAATACACTGGCACTAAAAGGAGGGGTATTTTTAATAATGAGAATTGATGATTTATGAAATTATGGTGAAAATTCACAGTAGCCTCTTTATTTGGTGCCTCATGAGTGTATGTTTACGGTCTTCGGCTGCTGTTGCCCATCCATTTCAAGGACTGATGTGTTGTGTGTTTAGAGATGATCTTCTGCACACCACTGTTGTAACACATGGTTATTTGAGTTATACACACAAAATGCTGGTGTGACTGACGAAGGGTCTTGGCCCGAAACATTGACTGTACTTCTTCCTATTGATGCTGCCTGGCCTGCTGTGGTCCACCAGCATTTTGTGTGTGTTGCTTGAATTTCCAGCATCTGCAGATTTTCTCGTGTTTGCGTTATTTGAGTTATTGTCATCTACCTGTCAGCCTGAACCATTCTGGCCGTTCTCCTCTGACCTCTCTCATTAACAAGGCATTTTCACCAACAGCACTGCTGCTCACTGGATATTTTGTGTTTTTGTTTGTTAACTCTAGAGACAGAAAATCTCAGATCAGCAGTGTCTGATACCCAATCCACTCGTCTGGCACCAACAATCGTTCTACAGTTAGAGTCACTTAGATCATATTTCTTCCCTATTCTGATGCTTAATCTCAACAACAAATGATCTTCTTGACCACCTCTGCATGCTTTTATGCATTAAGTTGCTGCCACATGATGGGTCCATCAGGTATTTTCCTGGATTAGAGAGCGTACTTTATGAAAAGAGGTTGAGTGAACTTGGCCTTTTCTTGGAGCAACAGAGGATGAGAGGTGACTTGATAGAGTTGTACAAGATGATGAGAGGCATTGATCATGTGGATAACCAAAGGCTTTTTTCCAGGGCTGAAATAGTTAACACGAGGGGGCATAGTTTTAAGGTGCTTTGAAGTAGGTACAAAGGAAATGTCAGGGGTATGTTTTTCACACAGAGAGTGGTGAGTGTGTGGAATGCACTGCCAGCAAAGGTGGTAGAGGCAGATACAATAGGGTCTTTTAAGAGACTCTTAGATAGGTACAAGGAGTTTAGAAAAATAGAGGGCTATGCGCTAGGGAAATTCTAGGCAGTTTCTAGAGTAGATTACGTGGTCAGCACAACACTGTGGGCCAAAGGGCCTGGAAAGTGCTGCAGTTGTCTATGTTCTATATTTGCATTTTCAAGTAGGTGCACATAATAAAGTTTTCCTTTGTTATGTGCTCTGTCATATGGCAAGGATAATCATGGTATTTCCATGACCGTGATCATCTTGGCAAATCTTTCTGCAGAAGTGGTTTGCCATTGCCTTCTTCTGGGCAGCAGTTTTACAAGACGGGTGACCCCAGCCATCGGGGGCTAAGCAGGTGGTGCCCCTTGCCCACGGCTGGCCTGCAGGCTACAGGAGGAAAGGAGTGCCTTACACAACTTTGGTGGTGGTGTGGAAAGACTTCTCCACCAACCTTATAAAGTAGCAACCCTAAATAGTAAAAAGTTAACACCTCCTGCTGTTCTGCTTTTGTTACTACTGTGGAGGACTCACATCCAGCCTGTTGATTTTGTTCTGTTTTGTAAACAAAAAAATTATTGCAAATAAAAGACAGGAGTCTGAAATGATGAGGGTCTTAGTTCGTGCTTACTATAAGCAAAGTGTGCGTACCACATGGTAACATCATGACATACGCAATTCGCTTATTTTTTACATATCACATGTAATTAATTATTTAAATGAGCAATTATGATAAATCAAACTATATATTTATAATGTTACTCAAATACTACTGCAATATTAAACACACAACACTCCTCCCTGGTTAGCTGTAAACTCCAATTCAATATAGAATGCATCTGAAGCACACACACAGTATACTAAATAATACAACCGCCGTATAGACATCCACTGCATAGTAAATATTAAATTGTCCCAGTCAAGCCTAAAGATTTAGTCACTGTAGAAGCTTTCTTGCTCATGTGGGATAACATCTTTCTTGACAAAGGTTTCAAAGGTACATTTAATGCCAGAGAAATATATACAATATACATCCTGAAATTCTTTTTCTTTGCAAACATCCACGAAAACAGAGGAGTGCACCAAAGAATGAATGACCATTAAATGTTAGAACCCCAAAGCCCCTTCCAGCAGCCCCCTCCCATGCATAAGCAGCAGCAAAGCAACGATCCCCCCTCCCCCACCAGCAGAAAAAGCTTCGGCGCTAGCACTGCCTGGCGGTAGAGACGTTGGTTGTGAAACAATCTCAGGTTCTGGGCCCTCCTCCATGTGGGTTGCAGGAGTTGACCCTGACAGCTCTGGACACCTCTCTTCGCCTTCCCTTTTCTTCTACTAGTCTGTGCATCTTGATCTTCAGTTCGCTGGAGTATTCTCTAATTAATCCTTCTATCACTTCCTTTACGATCTGCTCTCTCCTCTTGGTTTCCTCACCCACAACATCATCTGACGAATCCTCTGTTTTTGTATCTCCATTGATTCCTTTCTTTTTGGCCTTCCAGAAGGCTTGGTGCATATTGGCACCAATGACATAGGTAGACAAGGTGAGGAGGTCCTGAAGAGAGATTTTAGAGAGCTAGGTAGAAAACTGAGAAATAGGACCTTCAAGGTAGTATTCTCTGGATTGTTGCCTGTGCCACGTGCCTGGGAGGGTAAGAATAGGATGATTCGGCTGAGGAACTGGGGCATGGGGCAGGGGTACAGATTTATGGATCATTGGGATCTGTTCTGGGGAAGGTATGACCTATATGAAAGGGACAGGTTATGCCTGAACCCAAAGGGGTCCAAATCCTTGTGGGCAGATTTGTTCAGGTGAGCTTAAACTAATTTGGCAGGGGGATAGGAACCAGAGTGATAGTTGGTTTACAAACAGAGGCAATGTGTAATGAGACTCCTAGCAAGGAGAGGCTGATGAGGGCAAAATTACAGTCAACAGGATGAGTTGCAATATAATGGCAGACAAAATCGAAAAGATCAAATAGAGGACTAAAGGTGTTATATTTGAATGTGCACAGTATATGGAATAAGGTCAATGAACTTGTAGCACAGTTACAGATTGGCAAATATGATGTAGGCATCACTGATGTTGTGGACAGAGCTAAGGCACTGCAAGGGTGAAAAGATCCTGCTGGGAGTTACTGTAAATACAGACCCCCAAACGGTAGTAAGGATGTGGTCTACAGTTGCAATGGGAGATAGAAAATGCGTGCCAAAAAGAGCAATGTTACAATAGTCATGCAACACACATAAAAGTTGCTGGTGAACGCAGCAGGCCAGGCAGCATCTCTAGGAAGAGGTGCAGTCGACGTTTCAGGCCGAGACCCTTCGTCAGGACTAATTGAAGGAAGAGTTAGTAAGGGATTTGAAAGTTGGAGGGGGAGGGGGAGATCCAAAATGATAGGAGAAGACAGGAGAGGGAGGGATGGAGCCAAGAGCTGGACAGGTGATTGGCAAAGGGGATACGAGAGGATCATGGGACAGGAGGTCCGGGAAGAAAGACAAGGAGGTGGGGGGGGGACCCAGAGGATGGGCAAGAGGTATATTCAGAGGGACAGAGGGAGAGAAAGGAGAATGAGAGAAAGAATGTGTGTATAAAAATAAGTAACAGATGGGGTACGAGGGGGAGGTGGGGCATTAGCGGAAGTTAGAGAAGTCGATGTTCATGCCATCAGGTTGGAGGCTACCCAGACGGAATATAAGGTGTTGTTCCTACAACCTGAGTGTGGCTTCATCTTTACAGTAGAGGAGGCCGTGGATAGACATGTCAGAATGGGAATGGGATGTGGAATTAAAATGTGTGGCCACTGGGAGATCCTGCTTTCTCTGGCGGACAGAGCGTAGGTGTTCAGCAAGGCGGTCTCCCAGTCTGCGTCGGGTCTCGCCAATATATAAAAGGCCACATCGGGAGCACCGGACGCAGTATATCACCCCAGCTGACTCACAGGTGAAGTGTTGCCTCACCTGGAAGGACTGTTTGGATCTCCCAGTGGCCACACATTTTAATTCCACGTCCCATTCCCATTCTGACATGTCTATCCACGGCCTCCTCTACTGTAAAGGTGAAGCCACACTCAGGTTGGAGGAACAACACCTTATATTCCGTCTGGGTAGCCTCCAACCTGATGGCATGAACATCGACTTCTCTAACTTCCGCTAATGCCCCACCTCCCCCTCATACCCCATCTGTTACTTATCTTTATACACACATTCTTTCTCTCACTCTCCTCTTTCTCCCTCTGTCCCTCTGAATATATCCCTTGCCCATCCTCTGGGTCCCCCCTCCACCTCCTTGTCTTTCTTCCCGGACCTCCTGTCCCATGATCTTCTCGTATCCCTTTTGCCTATCACCTGTCCAGCTCTTGGCTCCATCCCTCCCCCTCCTGTCTTCTCCTATCATTTTGGATCTCCCCCTCCCCCTCCAACTTTCAAATCCCTTACTCACTCTTCCTTCAGTTAGTCCTGACGAAGGGTCTTGGCCTGAAACGTCGACTGCACCTCTTCCTAGAGATGCTGCCTGGCCTGCTGCGTTCACCAGCAACTTTTATGTGTGTTGCTTGAATTTCCAGCATCTGCAGAATTCCTGTTGTTTGCGTTACAATAGTCATGGTGGATTTCAATATACAGGTAGATTGGGAAAATCAAGTTGGTATGGGATTCCAAGAGGGGAATTTACAGAATGCCTACAAGATGACTTTTTCGAGCAGTTCATGGCTGAGCCCACTAGGGGATCAACTATTCTGGATTGAGTGTTATGCAATGAACTGGAATTGATTAGAGAGCTTAATGTCAAAGATCCCTCAGGGGTAAGTGATCATAATATGATTGAATCCACCCTGAAATTTGAGAAGGAGGAGCTAAAGTCAGATGTAATGGTATTACAGTGTAGTAAAAGGAATTACAGAGGCATGAGAGAGGAGTTGGCCAGAATTGAATGGAAAAGAACACTGGCAGGGATGACGGCAGAGCAGCAATGGCTGGAATTTCTAGAAGCAATTTTGAAGGCACAAGATATATACGTCACAAAGAGGAAGAAGTATTCAAAAGGCAATATGACACAACCATGGCTAACAAGGGAAGTCAAGGGAACATAAAAGCCAACGAGAAGGCATATTGTAGACCAAAAATTAGTGGGAACTTAAAGGATTGGGACGTTTTTAAATACCAACAAAAGGCAACTAAGCAAGTAATTAAGAAGGTAAAGATGGAATATTAAAGTAAGCTTGCCATTAGTATGAAAGAGGATACCAAAAATTTCTTCAGATATATAAAGTGGAAAAGAGAGGTGAAGTGGATATCAGACCACTGGAAAACAATGCTGGAGAGGTAGTAATAGGGGACAAGGAAACGGCAGACAAACTGAATAACTATTTTACATTAGTCTTCACTGTGGAAGTTCCAGCTGTCAGGGGTCATGAAGTGTGTGACGTTACCATTTCCAGAGAGAAGGTTGTTGGGAAACAAAGGTCTGAAGGTAGATAAGTCACCCAGATGAGATGGTTTACACTCCAGGGTTCTGAAACAGGTGGCTGAAGAGATCGTGCAGGTATTAGTGATGACCTTTCAAGAATCACTAGATTCTAGAATGATTCTGGAAGACTGGAAAATTGCAAATGTCACCCCACTCTTCAAGTAGGGAGGGACACAGAAGAAAGGAAATTAGAGGCCAGTTAGGCTTACCTCAGTGGTTGGGAAGATGTTGGAGTCAATTGTTGTGCTTTTGATGTACCTGGAGACACATGATAAAATAGACTGTAGTCAGCATGATTTCCTCAAGGGAAAATGTTGCCTGAGGAATCTGTTGCACCGAGATGCAACACTGAGCGTCATAGGAAGTCATTCCTGCCTGTGGCTATCAAACTTTACAACTTCTTCCTTGGAGGGTCAGACACCCTGAGCCAGTAGGCTGGTCCTGGACTTATTTCCATCTGGCATAATTTACATATTATTATTATTTAATTACTTATGGTTTTATATTGCTATATTTACACTCTATTCTTGGTTGGTGCAACTGTAATGAAACTCAATTTCCCTCGGGATCAATAAAGTATGTCTGTCTGTCTTTGAAGAAATAACAAGCTGTGTAGACAAAGGAGAATCGATTGATACCGTGTACATGGATTTTCAGGATTTGACAAGGTGCAATGTATGAGGCTGCTTTAGCTACAAGCCTGTGATACTACAGGAAAGTTTCTAGCATGAATAAAGCCGACTGGCAGGAGGCAAAGAGAGAGAACAAAAGGAGCCTTTTCTGGTTGGCTGCCAGTGACTAGTGGTGTTCCACAGGGGTCTGTGTTGGGACCGATTCTTTTTACGTTATATATCAATGATTTGGATGATGGAATTGATGGTTTTGTTGCAAAGTTTTCAGACGATATGAAGATAAGTGGAGGAGCAGGTAGTTTTGAAGGAATAGACTACAGAAGGATTTAGACATAATTAGGAGATGGGCAAAGAAGTGGCAGATGGAATACAGTGTTCGGAAGTGTGTGGTCATGTACTTTGGTACAAGAAATGAAAGAGTTGACTGTTTTCTAAATGGAGAGAAAATACAAAAATCTGAGGTGCAAAGGGATTTGGGAATCCTTGTGCAAGATTCCCTAAAGGTTAATTTGCTGATTGAATCTGTGATGAGGAAGGAAAATGTGATGTTAGCATTCATTTCAAGAGGTCTAGAATATGCTACGTACCCCGTAACTGGGTTGCCAAACCAGCAGAAATGGACCACTCAGTTGGAGTCTGGATTACTGGAACTAAGGAAATTTTATTGAAGAAATAAGCAACAGAGTACTTTAATCACAAGGATAATAAATGCAACAGTTCAGTAACAATAAAACACACATGTACACAGAACTAGGATAAGAGGATCAATCAAGCTCTATCGCAGTCTAGGGGTAAATGACCAGTTTCAAGTGACGCAAAGTTCAGTTCAATTGAGTTCAGTTCAGTTCGCAGTAATCACTGTTGTGCCGTTGGGCGGGGAAAAAGGAGAGAGAGTGAAAGCGAATGAATATTCAAAACGAATTCCACACAGACCTTCGATATTCCTCGCAGTTAGCTTTCGGGCGAGTCCTTGGTAATGTCTTCTGAGGTCACCGACTGTGACCCCTCCGTTCCAGATATGATCGTTCTTCCGCGGTGAACCCAGCACCCCGGCAAGGGTGGACACACACACCAGGTTCCCGCCGATCCGTACCTTCCTACCCTATGCATCTCTGGCTAGTCCCGCGACCAGACCTCCAACAACTCCCACCAACTAGTGGGGGGGGGGCACACCGCTTTCAGGGTCTCGTTGCCTCGTGGAGTCATGTGTGTGGTGTCTTAGCGAACCTGCCCCTTTTTATCCCCCTGCTGGGGTATCGCCTGTCCATCACACTTCAAACAGTTCAGGGTTAAAAAGGAGCCGGTCTTGACAATACTCAGACCGGTGTCTCCTTCCATTAAACTCTCTCGTCTCTTCATTAACATTTCCAAATGCTGCTCCATTGTCTTACTTATCTCTCTCTCCTGAAGACAGGTGGCAGATCAACTGTTGATCCCACTGGTGCTAGCACAGGACAGTTAACATCTTAGTCTATGTGTACTTTTGTAACCCTCTTTCGTCACAAATATAAAAGCAAGAATGTAATGTTGAGAGTTTATAAAGAACTGGTGAGGCCTCACTTGGAGTATTGTGAGCAATTTTGGGTTCCTTATCTTCGAAAGGATGTGCTGAAACTGGAGAGAGTTCAAAGGAGGTTCACGAAAATTATTCCAGCTTGTCATATGAATAACATTTGATAGGTCTGGCCTGTATTCACTGGAATTCAGAAGAATGAGGGGTGACCTCATTGAAACCTATTGAATGGTGAAAGGCCTTGATAGAGTGGATGTAGGGAGGGTGTTTCTTGTGGTGGGAGTGTCTTAGACCAGAGGAAGCAGCGTCAGAATGGAGGAGTGTCCTTTTAGATTAGGAGGATTTTCTTTAACCAGAAAGTAGTGAATCCATGGAATTCTTTGCCACAGGCTCCTATGGAGGCCAAGTCTTTATGTATATTTAAGGCAGAGGTTGAGAGATTTTTGATTGGTCAGGGAATGAACGGATACAGGGAGAAGGCAGGAGATTGGGGCTGAGAGGAAAAGTGGATTAGACATGATGAAATGGTGGAACAGACTTAATGGGCCAAATGGCGTAATTCTACTCCTATCTCTTAGGGTTTTACCGTCTTCCATTCATCCAGTTGGGCTTTGGTCTTTGCATCTAATTTTACAAGCAGCTTTTTGTCTCTCACTTGAAATTCATGCAATAATCTTAATACACACAAAGTAGCAAACAACAGGAATTCTGCAGATGCTGGAAATTCAAGCAACACACATCAAAGTTGCTGGTGAACGCAGCAGGCCAGGCAGCATCTCTAGGAAGAGGTGCAGTCGACGTTTCAGGCCGAAACCCTTCGTCAGGACTAACTGAAGGAAGAGTGAGTAAGGGATTTGAAAGTTGGAGGGAGAGGGGGAGATCCAAAATGATCGGAGAAGACAGGAGGGGGAGGGATGGAGCCGAGAGCTGGACAGGTGATTGGCAAAAGAGATACGAGAGGATCATGGGACAGGAGGTCTGGGAAGAAAGACAAGAGGGAGGGGGGACCCAGAGGATGGGCAAGGGGTATATTCAGAGGGACAGAGGGAGAAAAAGGAGAGTGAGAGAAAGAATGTGTGTATAAAAATAAATAACAGATGGGGTACGAGGGGGAGGTGGGGCATTAGCGGAAGTTAGAGAAGTCAATGTTCATGCCATCATCTTGGAGGCTACCCAGACGGAATATAAGGTGTTGTTCCTCCAACCTGAGTGTGGCTTCATCTTTACAGTAGAGGAGGCCGTGGATAGACATGTCAGAATGGGAATGGGATGTGGAATTAAAATGTGTGGCCACTGGGAGATCCTGCTTTCTCTGGCGGACAGAGCGTAGGTGTTCAGCAAAGCAGTCTCCCAGTCTGCATCGGGTCTCGCCAATATATAAAAGGCCACATTGGGAGCACCGGACGCAGTATATCACCCCAGCCGACTCTGATTCTTTATATTCATAAAAGCTGAATGCTTACCACTTTCCTGAAGCTCCTTGAACTCTCTTCCAGCTTAAAACCAAGCTACATTTTGCAAGTAACTGCCTGATTAATATATCAGAAGCTTTCTCAGATATGTTGCCGACAAAAACCTTTGTAGTTGGACCAGTGCTTTCATCAATTTCATGCTTCTTCTGAGCAGCATGATCCTTCCTTGGTCCAATGTGCTTTCTAACCAGTGTCCCAGAGGTTGACACCAACACCTTTTTGCCCTCCATTGGGCAATGTTTCACGGTGTACAGCATGGGAACAGATGTGGCATACAAATAGTAGATGGTTCTCCAATCAGGTTGTAGTTGTCTCAGCCAATCATGGCCTCACAATGCTCCTGTTTTTACCACACACAAGCCCAATGTGGCTTGTTGGTTATTGTTATTAATGTCTTTCCCACAGGAGTTATATTTTCTCCAGTATAAGTTCTTAGTTGTATATTTGCAGGCTTCAGCTTAGTATCTTTGAAATGCCATTCAAACTCATTTTGTAAAATGACTGAAACAACTGAGCTGGTGTGCATTATACCCATTAAGCTCATCATTGAACTGACAATGCTCAGAAAACTTCTTCACTTCCGCCACGTACATGGAACTGGACTCCCCTTCTTTTTGATCCCATTTATGAAACCTAAAGTATTCTGCAGTCACCAATAGTTTCAGTTCTAAATGTTCCTGCAGTACTTTCACAATAGCAGCAAAGCTCATTTCAACTGGTTTGGTTCGAGCAGTTAAACTTTGAAGCAGACTGTAAGCCTTTAAATCAAATGCACTCAGCAAAATTGGTACTCGCTTCTCATCAGCTATTCCATTTGCTGTAAAATATTGCTGAACTCATTCAATATACAAAATCCTGTTTTCTGTTGTGTAATGGAATGCATATATCTTTTCAACATAGCCTGCCATTTCTGCTTTTTTATGACTATTATCACCCAGTGATATTATCACTCACTGTTTACAAACCCATGAATTCTTCTGTTCCCTGCCTTTTTTTTAGCTCGTTCATCTTTCCTTTTGCAATGTACACGTGCTACTCTGAAGAATACAAACGTGCTGCATTTCTTTTTATCACGACTATTTCTCACTACGATTTTTTTTAAAGTCGAGCATCTCACTGCGCCTCACCAGGCAGATAGTCATCTCAGGTTTGTTTTAGAAATACCTTATTGCCATTGTTATGTTTTGTAATTTCAAAACATAAAAACTAATCGCCATAAAAAGACGGGAGTCCAAAATGATGGGAATCTTGGTTCGTGTTTATTTCAAGCGAGGTGCACGCATATCATGTGGTAGCATCATGATGTATGCAATCACTTATCACCCATAATGAGTTTTTTAAATGTACAAGAATGTTTAATCAAACAATATATTTGCAATATTACTCAAGTACTACTGAAATATTAAATACACAAAGATATGGTATTGATTTGATCATATTTGACCTGCTTTACTTTATGATGTGACTTTATGATGGGTCAGTGAGGATGAGTGTTACTTTCATTTCCTTAAATGTCAGATCTAATCCATGTGACTCTTCCTAGTGGTGCAGAGGTTTAGACAATGAATATCTAAATCACACTGACCAGGAATATTGTCTGCTTTAAACCTGGTTTGTATTCTTAGCTGGTATAAACAGGGATTAAACCTGACCTGGTAGGGATTGAGCTCGCTGTTTCTACTTCCAATTATTGTCCTGCAATTCCTGCTGATCACAGGATTTGCACATTAGAGGCTTAGTGGTTAGTTTCTCAAGGGTATCATAGCCGGGGGAGGTAGTTGAGGACAAGCTCCCACTACCTATTAAATGCTCTCAATGACGTGCGCCTCAAGTAGCCTCTGACAACCAAGTCCAGCTCCTGGCTTTCACGTGTGGCTCAGCAAGCAAGCCCGATGGAAACGGTTCTATTGACAGGAGCAGGGATGAAGGCAGGTTACTGGCATCTTAACAACCAAATACTTCAGGCAGATGGGGCTCGTCAGCCATGGTTGGCAGCTCATCTAGGAGAAGGAAAACTCTAATCTCAAACCTCCTCTGGCTTGCAGCTATACCCACTCATGGGGAGGGTTTTGGGACTAAACCCCGAGGCAGTCCTAGATGAGCTCAACACTGACTGGCAACTCATGCGATGCCGCGGGTGCCAAATCATATCGGTCTCTGCCATACCATTGGATTCATCAGATGCATGGAGAGGGGGAGCCTCCTGCATAGCAACAGCTTGCTCTCCACATTGTACTGCCTTGGCTTGGCTTGCATACCACAAGGACAGGTGGGGCGCAACATCCCAGTCAAACCGGACCAACAAAAGGCCTAAGGGATTAACAGTTCCATTTATGGGTGACCGATTGGGAAGCTAAGAGTCAAAGTTTAGAAACGTGAACTAAAAGCCCACCAGACCAGCGGAGAAATGTGTACAAATAATTAGATAATCAGGAATAAAATGATGGTGAAACTGATGAGTTTGAGTCTATTGTAATAACTGAACAAGCCACTCAGCTGAAAGACAATTAGTGATCAGCAGTAAACACCAGCAACACTCACATACTGTGAAAGGCTTTGATCTGTCAGGTGATCCCATGTTTTTGTTAAATAAAATCAAAATTAACAATATTTCAGAGAATATTGAGCTCTAATATAGGAAACCTGAAGAGATCAGAAACAATATGAACAGAGTTATAAATTACTGATTTTAAACCTTTTCTATTTTACTCCAGCACCTGAGATTCTGCGTGGTTGTACCTATGGGCCTGAGGTGGATATGTGGTCTGTCGGAGTCATTACCTACATCTTGTAAGTATGGAGACATATGCACCAGAATAACATTGTTGCTAAGAACTTGGGCTCAAGCCATTAATTTGCAATATGTTTTGTTCAATCTGTGGATGCCAAAACAGAAGTAACTCAAAGACGACCAGCCTTAGGGCCTGGGTTCATGCTGACACTAATTTGAACTGCTGGCATTGTCATATAGGCAGCTGAATTAATATGACGTTGATAAAATGCCTGCATAAATAGTGGAAACCTGCAGACAAAATCTGTCCGGCAATTGCGAAAGTAAAGCAGCTTTATTTAAAAGCTATTTTTTGAAAAATGTGGAATTAGTTCATTCACTGTTTTAAATTCTATAAACATATCGATGCAGCTACAAAGAAAGCAAGACAGTGGATATATTTCATTAGGAGTTTGAGGAGATTTGGTATGTCACCTAAAACACTCAAAAATTTCTACAGATTTACCATGGAGAGTATTCTGACTGGCTACATCACTGTCTGGTATGGTGGGGAAGGAGGGTGGTGGGGGGGCTACTGCACAGGATCAAAGTAAGCTGGCAGATAGTTGTAAAGTTAGTCAGCTCCATCATGGGTACTAGCCTCTGTAGTATCCAAGACAACTTCAAAGAGCAGTGCCTCAAAAAGCCGACGTCCGTCATTAAGGACCCCACCACGTGGGACATGTACTTTTCTCATTGTTACCATCAGGGAGGAGGTACAGAAGCCTGAAGACACACACTCAATGACTCAGGAACAGCTTCTTCCCCTCTGCCATGTGATTTCTAAATGGACATTAAACCCATGAACACAACCTCACCTTTTTTTTAATTTCCGTTTTTGCACTACTTATTTAATTTAACTATTTAATATATACTAACTGTAATTTAAAGATTTTTTCCATATTTATCCTGTATAGCAGCAATTCCCAAAGGGAGTGGTTCCATGTCCTAAAGAGGCATTAGGGGAAATAGAAGTCATCAGGGTTGGGAGGGGGGGTGCTGTTCAAGATTCTTGGGAAAGGCAGTAAGCAGTACTGTAATTTGAGGCACAAGACCTCAATGACCATTAGTAGAGCAATCACTTCCAAAAATAAAGATGAGGCACTGAAACACAGGAAGAACCATTGCTGTGCAGGCAGAGAATTAGAGCCAGTCAGTGAACCTGCTGACCCTATGGATTCCTCTTGAGGTGACCAAAGCGACCTCGGCTTCATATGAGTGGTTAGGAACCATCTTTGGGGATTATGAGACCTTAACGTGATTGGTCAATCACACTAACCGGAATAGTAAAAAGCAGCTTGCTGAACACCAGCTCTATCCCGACTAACATTCAGATTCCAGATTGAAACCTTGTCAACGTAACTTCTTGATGTTGTGATCGTCTTCATCTTCACCTCGCTGTTCCTTTGCGTGCCTCTGCTATCGTTCCATCCGTGACAACTCACTGCTGTCATCAACATCGGATAGGCATTCCCAGTTTGCGTTCATATTTTATTTTGATTTAGTCCCATAAATATGTACGGCGCAATCTCTGTGAGTCTGAAGGCAGTGAAGCCTTGAATTCCAATCCTGCTGAGAAACAGAAACTGCAGAAAGCACGTCAATACAATGTTACATACCTAGAGTATGGTTTTATTCTGTTTCTGTCAGATCAACAGCGCCCCATGTGTCTTGTTTTAGTACTGTACTGTCTAATGAAGCCATGAAACCATCGAGATTGCAGGAACACTTCTGTAAAAGACACCCTGAAAAGGCTACTTATGGTATTACTCAGTTCCAGAAAATGAAAGGAGCATTTGAAAAGTGTTGCACACTTGAGTCATATCCAAGAAAGCTAAAAATGACCTTGATAGTGGTCTCATTGCCTCTTATAACATTTACAATATGTTAGCAAAGTGTGGAAAATCTCATACAATTGGTGAAAGATTAATTATACCTGCTGTTCTCAAAATGGATACCAGTAATCAATTTTTCTGAGTAATTACTCAGCGTGTTGATGAAATGAGTGAAGACATTGAGTATCAACTATGCACAGAGCTACAAACTTTGGGATACAACTGGATGAGTCAACTGTGCAAGACAACAAGGCATTGCTAATGGCATGTGTACAGTTTATCAAAAATGAAAAACCTTATGAAGAGATTCTCTTACGTAAAAAGTTAAAAACAAATATCAACAGAGAATCAATCTGTGATGAGCTCAAAATGCATATTGAGGATCAAAGTATTCTGATTAGGAACATGATATCTTGCGCAACAGATGGAGCACTATATATGACAGGTTGTCATTCTGGTTTAGTGGCATTTATGAAAAAACAAATTCCAAGTCTGTTTGCAATTCATTGTATAATTCATTGTTAACATCTCGCAGCGAGAAACCTCAGCCAGTGACTTTTTTCAAGCATGACTCTTGTAATATCTGCAAAATTAAAGATCATCCTTTAAATAGCAGAATATTTCACCAGTTATGTCAAGATAATGATGAAGAGTTTGAACGCTTGGTTCTTCGCACTGAAATGCATTGGCTGTCAAAAGGTTGCTGCTAAAACATTTCTTTGATCTTTTTGACACTGTGGTTGAATTTTTGCTCCAAGTCAACAAGAGCTTGGGAAAGAAGATTGAACTTTTACATGGAGATGTGGGATACCTAGCCGATTTGTATGAAAAAAATGAACATTCTAAATATGAAACTGCAGGGTGAGAATTTTGATTTAATCCAGGTAAAAAGTGCAGTGTCCACTTTTATCGGAACATTGGGAATATATTTAAGCAAAACATTGGGAGAAGACTGTTCCCAGGGTTACCCTGCATGGAAAGTGTGGCATTCTCTTTCACAGACGGTGATTTGCAAGAGTACTGCCAACGCTTGAAGTCACTGAAGAAGGATTTTCAGAATTGATTCAAAGATTTGAACGATCTGGAAATTCCGGACTGGGTAATTAACCCATTTCTTTGCAATGTGGAAGAACAGGAACTGAGCTCGCAAGAAGAAATTATTGAAATTCAAAATGATGAAGAAGCAAAAATGCTTTTCAATAATGTCAGCTTTTTTGGTATTTGTCTACACTGTCACTCAAAGTTTCCTGGTTTTTGGAGAAGAGCCAAACTGCTCTTCATTGTATTTCCATCCTCCTACTTTGTTGAAAGAGGCTTCACTGCAGTGAACCACATACTCGCAAAAAGCAGAACCACTTGGGCATTGTTAGGTGTGGGGACTTAAGACTTTTGCTGTCACAACTTGATTCAAATATTTCAACTCTCGCTAAAAACCATCAAACTCAAGAATCACGTTGATATTGAAGTTGCTGTACAGCACCTGCGTATTGTGTAAGCTAGTTTTTCTCATGCTGGCATATAGGAGACATGTTTTCACACTATGCGGCGGGGGGGGGGTTGCGCACGCGGAAAGTATAATGTGCCTGAGAGAGGTGTTGACAAGTATAAAGGTGCTTTGGGGGGTGTTAGGCTAAAAATAAAAGATGGAAAATGCTGCTGTATTGCATTGTACTGCTGCCGCAGAATTAACACATTTCACAACATATGCCGGTGATATTAAACCTGATCGTGATGTTCTGAGCAACATTGCTTGGTGCACGGGAATTACTTGCACTGAAAAGTCTGGACTAAGCTGTGCTCAACCCTCCTCCAGTCAATGGACAGCGGAGACTCTGCTTGGGCTGAATTGTGCACATTGGAAATGCAATTTGAGATGAAAAGAGATTTGTCACTTGTACATTGAAACATCAAAGCATACAGTGAAATGCATTCTTTGTGTCAATGACCAACACAGTCCAGGGGTGTGCTGGGAGCAGCCCACAAGAGTCACCATACTTCCAGCGCCAATGTCGCATGCCCACAACTTACTGACCCAAACCCATACTTCTTGGCAATGTAGGAGGAAACCAGAGCACCCAGAGGAAACAGTCACAGTCACAGGGAAATTGTACAAACTCCTTTCAGACAGCGGCGGGAATTGGACCGTGATTCCTGATTACTGGCGCTGTAAAGCACTACAGTAACCGATACGCTACCGTTACACCCCTTACAGATCTCCATTTACTAACATTGCAGCAATCTGATTTAACCCAAAAGGCCGGACTAACCTTTCAGGAGGGTCGAAAGGATTTCAGGAAGCAGTTTTAAAGAAAACACTCCTATGTCCTTGGCAATATTTGCAACACCAGAGGGACCTTAACCTTAGAATGTAGAGCACAGAACACAACAGTATCATACTGGCCCTTTGGCCCACAATGTTGGGCTATCTTTTAACCCACTCTAAGATCAATCTAACCCTTCCCTCCTATATAGCCCTCCATTTTTCTATCATCCATATACCTATCTATGAGTTTTTAAAATGCCCTTAATATCTATACCTCTACCACCACTCCTGGCAGGGGATTCAATTCACTCACCACTCTCTGTGTAAAGAAGTCTTTGAATTAGGAAAGGATGGTCCAAACTTCATCTCCATCATGGATAGTCGCAAGCCCGGCTGGGGTTGGGCATAGGGCTAGCGCTAGCAACCCCACCCCTTAAACCGCAGAGCTACAGAAATGCCAACAGAAGCTCCACAGACCTCAGTCCTGGGAGAGGAAGGATCTTTGAAGATGGGCTATACCCGAGGACAAACTTGAAAGACTGGCCCAGGATAGAGGATTGTGGTGAGCAGCTGTCAGACGCCTATGCCCCAGTAGGAGTGATGGTCTGAAGAGAAGAGAAGGGACTTCCAATCTTCAAAAAAATTGAATTCATTGAAGTGGATGTGAAGGGCACTGTGGAATTGCTATGCACTCTAAAGCTAACCATTTCAACTGTACTGTTGCGAGAACTATGCAATCAACCTGAAAGTGAATGCACTTTATCAAAATCTTTATAAGATTTACTTTACAGCAATTTTATTTCATAATGTAATTAAGCCAAAAATAGAAATAGTTACTTCTTCTTCAGCCCCTTTTCCTCCAGACAAGCCAAGTAGCTTTGGCGCATCCTGTTTAGTCTGGGCCACCATTGATGAACCGTCAGTTAGGTCACATTTGGAGCAGTTTATGCATTTCCAGTCGCCACAATTACAGGAATATGTGTGATTAAACTCGTGAGGATGCTGAAATGATTTATGGGAACTTTGCCCAGACTGGAGGGCTTCAGAATCAGATTTAATATCACTGGCATAGGTCATTAAATTTGTTGTTTTGTGGGATTAGTAGAGTGCAATACATAAAAATGCTATAAATTACAATAAGAAATATATATTGTTTTTAATTACAGAAGTAGTGCAAAAGAAAGCAAATATAATGAGGTATTGTTCATGGTTTAGTTCATTGTCTGTCAGAAATCTGATAGCAGAGGGGAAGAAGCTGTTCCGAAAATACTGATTGTGTGTCTTCTCCGATTTGTATCTCCTCCTATTTATACCCATCTCTTCAGCTCGTTTCAAATACCCACCGCTCACTGTGAAAACCTTGCCCTTCAGATTCCCTTAGCATTCTTTGCTCCTGAGAAAGCAGTCCCAACCTGTGTGAAATCTTTCCTTTTAACTTTTAATCCATTATAGTGTGGCTTGGCCCAGCTCAAAAGCAGTCCATAAATTTGCCAATGGCACAGCTATTGATAGCAGAATCTCAGTTGGTGATCTCAAGAGTGAGATAGGTCGGCTGGTTGAATGGTGTCACTAAATCAACCTTGCACTCAACATCAGTAAGGAATTGATTGGAGACTTCAGAAAGAGGATGTTTGAAAACATAAAACAGTCCTTATCGAGGGTCAGCAGTGAAAAGGGCGAACAGCTTCAGTCTCCTGGGTGTCAAAATCTCGGAGGATCTATCCTGGGCCCACCATATTGATGCAATCTTGCAGAAGCCACACCAGTGGCTATACTTCATAAGGAGTTTGAGGAAATTTGGTTTGTTCAAAGTTCAAAATCTCGAAGTAAACTTATTATCGAAGTACATATGTATGCACCTTCACTGTCCAGATGTTCCAGGATTGAGTGAAGAGCCAATGAAATGGCATCTGCTGTTGATCCGTTATGACAGTAGGCAAATAGGAGTGGATCCAAGTTGCGCCTCCAAAAGGAGTTGATATGTTTCATCACCAAACTGTTCTTCTTCGGCATCAGTATAATTGAAGCCTGCTTGAAGCAGGTGGGTACTTCAGAATGCTGAAGTGAGAGGTTAAAGATATCAGTGAGCACTCCAGCCAGTTGATAAACACAGATCTTCAATACTTGGCTAGGTACCCCATCCGAACCAGATACTTTCCATGGGTTCACCCTCCTGTGAAGGGTGCTCTCACATCAGCCTCAGAGACTGAAATCACAGGGTCCTTGGGGCTGTGGGAGTTTGTGAAGGAGCCTCCATGTTTGGTCGGTCAAAGTGAGCATGAAAGACATTGAGATCATCTAGGCGCGAAACCTTGTTGTCACCTACGTCACTTGGTTTTACTTTGTAGAACGTGATGGCATTCAAGCCCTGCCACAGCGGTCGAGCATCCTTCTGTAATTCAAGTTTGGTCCAGAATTGCCAGTTCGCATATGAGATTATTTTCCAAAGGTCATACCTGGAACTTTTGTATGTTACTCGACCGCCAAATCTGAACACCATTGAACTGGTCCTCAGAAGACTGCGGATCTCTTGATTCATCAAGGGTTTTTGATTGCAGAAGACTGAATGATTTTGTGGGGACACGTTTTTTCGGTCTAGGCATTTCTGATGGTATTGTAGCAATGGTCAAGTGTGTTGGACTCCTGGTACTGCAGGTGATATGTTGATGATAATTGGACAGAGATTTCTTCACTAAAGCCCCCAGCAAATTTCTACAGTTGTACTATGGAAGGTATTCTAATTGGTTGTATTCCCGTCTGGTATGGAGCTGCAAACATACAGAATCAAATGAAGCTGCTGAGGGTTGTAGACTCAGCCATGGGCACTAGCCATCGAGGACATCTTAAAAAGGTAGGGACCCTCACTGTCCAAGACATACTGTCTTCTCATTATGACCATCAGGGCAGAGGTGCAGGAGCCTGAAGACACACCCTCATTGTTTTAGGAACAGTTTCTTCCCCTCCGCCTTCAGATTTCTGAACACAAACTCTCTTTTTCCACTGTTGAGTTAATTTTTATCTTTCATAATGTAGCCGATGGTAATTTCTTATATACTGCACTGTACTGCTGCCACAGAGCAAATTTCATGACATATATCAGTGATGATAAGCCTGAGTCTGATTCCGATTTTTAACTTCTGATGAAAGATCATGAATCCATCCCTGTTTTGTGAATTACAGCAGATCTCTTGCATCAATGACTACATTTGCCTTTTGATTGCACTTTGTATTGAAATACTGCCTGACCTTTTGCTTTCTTTTCTAGACTCTGTGGATTTGAACCATTTTTTGACGCCCGCGGTGACCAGTATATGTACAGCAGGATCTTGAACTGTGACTATGAGTTTGTCTCCCCCTGGTGGGATGATGTGTCCCTAAATGCAAAAGATTTGGTAAATATTGCAGGGATCTGAGAAACCAATGTAGAGTGGTGAATCTTTTAATATATTACAGGGCCGTGTATCTTTTAGCGACTGAGAATCTTTTAAAACTACTCAGAAGCATTCATTCATTGTTATCCATCTGCAAAGTAGTTTGTATTTAAAAGCTTTTATAAGGTGATCGATGCCCTTGCACCTAAAAAGGGTTTAATTGAAACCTTTTTGAAAGGCTGAAGACAGTACTATTAGTAGAATATCATCATTACAGCCAATTTGATTGCAGTTTTGTGGGCAGGATCATCAGAACGCATGATGGTATACAGTATAATTCAGTGTAAAACAATGAAGAAGGAGACAAAAGATCCCATCCCAGAACATCAGCTCCTTTCCATAGATGCTGCCTGACCCGCTGAGTTCATCTGGTATCTTGTGCTTGCTCATCAAGATTTCCAGCATCTGCAGAATCGTTTGTGTTTAAAAAGAGACTGCAGAAGCTGGAGTCTGGAGCAGCAAACTATCTGCCAGAGCAGGGGTTCTCAATCTGGACCTCTAGTATTGGTCCATGACATGAAAAAGGAACCCCGCCCCCCCCCCGAGCTAGAGGAAGTCAGCAGGTCAGGCAGTATCTTGGGGTGGGGGAAGGAACTGCTGACGTTCCAGGGTGAAACTCTGCATCAGAACCCTGCCATCCTGTGCCGCTGAGCCCCTCCAACAGATTGTTTGTTGTAACGCAATGAAGGAGCTTGGATCTGCTCTGAAGGAGATTTGCATCTGAAAATTCCCTAATAATTTGCTAGTTGGACTGATTTTACAGGAAGTGTGTTGGAGAGCAGCATAAATTAATCTTGCTTGGATGATATTGAACTGGCTTTAATGAAAACTCAAAGTCTCTAAACACTGAATTTGTTCAATTGCCAGAGTGTTTACTTATAAGATTAGTACACTCGACGAGTTATGTCCTCCTCGATATAAGAACGCTGAAATTCACTACTCAAAACATACAACTGTTTTACCATTGAATTATTTTGAATCTCTCCATCACTTAGGCTGTATTACTCAGTTTTGGAGATTATTCTATTTCTTCCACTTCCACTGAATAAAAATATTAATAAGCTGCGGCACAGTGAAAAAGGATCGTACACTCAGTGGGCACTTTATTAGGCACCTTCTGTGCCTAATAAAGTGGCTACTGAGTGTGTGCTTGTGGTCTTCTGCTGCTGTAGCCCATCCACTTGAAGGTTTGACGTGTTGTACATTCAGAGATGCTCTTCTGCACACCATTCTCATAATGCATAGTTATTTGAGTTATTGTCACGCGAACCAATCTGGCCATTCTCCTTGGACCGCTCTCATTAAGGAGGCACTTTCGCCCAGGGAACAGTTTCGTTTCTTGCACCATTCTCTGTGAACGCAAGAGGCTGATGTGCATGAAAATCCCAAGAGATCAGCGGTTTCTGAGATACTCAAACCACCCCATCTGGCACCATGGTCAAAGTCACTTAAATCACATTTCTTCCCCATTCTGGTGTTTAGTCTAAACAACAACTGAACCTCTTGACCATGTCTACATGCTATAATGCATTGAATTGCTGCCACATGATTGGCTGATTAGATAGTTACATGAATGAGCGGGTGTCCCTAATAAAGTGGCCTCTGAGTGTATGTTCAATGAGTGATCAGGTAAACAATATAATGAACGTCTTTATTGCTCAGCTTGTTATAAAGGGTTATGATCAAGTACGTTGTGGAATCTGAGCTCCTCGATCTTTACACACAGGTAAGAAAACTGATAGTTCAAGATCCACAGAAGCGCCTGACTGTTCAACAGGCCCTCCAACACCCCTGGGTGACTGGAAAGGCAGCCAATATTGCTCACATGGACAATGCACAGAAGAAAATGCAAGAATTTAATGCAAGGCGCAAGCTTAAGGTGAGTAAATACACAAGAAATTTGGCGGTCAATTACACTTTGAGTAAAGTTTAGGTGAACACATCCATCCCGGGATTTTAAAGGAACTTTTAATTTCTGCTTTAAAAAAAATTCTACTTACCTATTTCTGTAGATAAACACACACACAAACACACACACACACACACACAGACTGTCTCATAGTCTCTCATCATTGGAATTATTTGTAGCATTCCATTACTGTTCTTGTTTGAAGTGCTAACATTGTGCTTCAACATCTGTGGCTATTCTTCGTGCCATTTGAGGAACATTCACTCACGATCCATGGTACTGCATTGAATCTACCTTTTGCCTCACAACTGAAGGTGAGATAGAGGAAGCCCCAGGGCACCAGCGTGGCACAGCAGATAGCACGACATTGTGACAGCTTGGGGGCGTCAGAGTTCCGAGCTCAATTCTGGCGCCGTGTGTAAGAAGTTTGTACATTCTCCCCAGGACTGCATGGGTTTCCTCCGGGTGCTCTGGCTTCCTCCCACAGTCCAAAGACTGGTTCATGGGTGAATTATTCATTGTAAATTGTCCTGTGACTAGGCTAGTGTTAAGTAGGTGGGTTGCTGAGGAGCACAGCTCATTGGCCCAGAAGGGCCTGTTCCTGGCCGTATCTCTAAATAAAATTAAAATAAGCAGAGAGAGTTGGTTTTGAGCTGAAATATTCTGAAGACCAAAAAGTTCAGTCATCATTACCCAATGGCTGGAGATCTGAAGCATGGTAGCAAATCAATCACGACTTTTTTGGATAATAAATTTTGCAGGAGCAGGCTCTTGGTCAGAACTTCCACTTGCCTGCTGTATGCCTGGAGTTCAATACACTTCTAGGGCACTATTCAGTTTCTATTATATTAGCATATCAACCCACAAGTGAATCCCATCAGTCCCAGAACTGATTCCATTACAAATTTCTGTATCCTAAATACATTTGCCAGCAACGATTTGATCTGATTTAAATCCTTTGGCAAACATCCATCTCAGATTTGAATTACTAATTTATTATCTACTGCTTTTGGTGGGAGTGAATTGCACCATGAAGTGTCAAAGATGGCTCAGATGGGAGCACCCTCTCCTCTGAACCAGAAGATCGGGCAGTCAAATCCTACTCCATAGGCTCAAGATACACTTATTATCAAAATATGTAGACAGGATACAACACTGAGATCCATCTTCTCCAGGCAGCCACAAAACAAAGAAAACCATAGAAGTCGTTCAAAGAAAAACATCAACCCCTTCCCTATGTGCAAAAAAAAACAAATTGCTCAAAGGGCAACAAGAACATCAAACCACAAATCTGCCCCTCTTCAAGCAAACAAAAACCAAACAAATTGCGCAAGTGGCATCAGGAACATCAAACCTCAACCCGTGCAAAAAAAACAAAAAAAAATTGCGCAAGCAGCAACAAGGACATCAAACCCCCAAGCCCCAAATCCCCTTCCCTCACGCAAATAAAAACAAATCATGCAATAGACAAGAACATCAACACCCCCCATACACAGAAAACAAATCATGCAGAATGCAACAAGAGCATCAATCCCGACCCCCTCCCAATCAAAAAGCAAACAAATTGTGCAAATATCAAAGGAACATTAAACCCCAACCCCCCCCCATGCAAAACTGAAAAATATAATGCTGCTGAAGGTGTTGCCTTTCAGGTGAAATGTTAAACTGAATCTGTATCTATTCTTTCATGTTTTTGCAGGCAGCTGTCAAGGCTGTTGTAGCCTCAAGCCGACTAGGAAATGCAAGCAACCATAGCCATAACAATCACGAGAGCACCAAAGGAAGACACAATTCCAGTTCTGTTCAAGATCAAAGTCCTGAAAAGGAAAATGGGCAAAATTTATAGCAAGGCTCTCGGCGTTCCTTCCATGGACTGTCTCCCTCGCTGGAAGTTATGGAAAGAATACTGGCAAGGTTCACTAGAGCAGTACTCTGAATCAATAGCAATGGCGTATTTTGCAAAAAAAATCTGTAAAAAGTGTTCTGCATCTTCCTCTAGTAGAGGGGTTTCTAACCTTTTTTTATGCCATGGACTCTTACCATTAACTGAGGGGTTCGTGGACCCCAGGTTAGGAACCCCTGCTCTAGTAGAATGAATATGGCAGATTTTCAAATCATGAGTGAAGATGCGTATATATTTATAGTATTTTATGCTGTAGTACTCAATATAGATCTACAAAAGTATAATACTTAAATATAAGATGACTGCAGTTTTAGTATCCAACCATCTTACAGTCTATTTATTGGATGTAATATCCACTCAA
The DNA here is from genome assembly GCF_963921235.1 of Mobula hypostoma. Classification (NCBI taxonomy): domain Eukaryota; kingdom Metazoa; phylum Chordata; class Chondrichthyes; order Myliobatiformes; family Myliobatidae; genus Mobula; species Mobula hypostoma. The sequence goes on from NC_086120.1 coordinate 33,613,553, forward strand.
ATATTTTTAATAATAAAGATTTTGCCCTGGAGGTAAATGGAACTCATTAATTTAGGTGATTAAAACAAAGAAGGAGGAAAGGGCTTTGCTGCAAAACTAATACAACTCCTTTCAGTGGTGATGTTTACTGGGTCAAATTGGCCCGAAGGCTTTGACTGAACAGATCAATTGGTGTGAATGCAGACTAGATCAATAGTTGTACAAGCAAATATTGTTAAATGTAATTTATACTATTTTAATCATAACTTAACTACAAGTTGATAAAATAGATAATAGTAAAAATGGACGTCTGGAATAAAAAACAAAGATTGTTGAAAATATCGCAGATTAACCCAAACACGAAAGAGGAAAATAGGCCTTTGAAGATACCAGGTCTTCCCTATTCTCTCAGGTTCAGCATTCCTTGTCAGTTCTGAAAGCAAAACCTGTGTCCTATCAGGGGTATGTTGTACAGTTCAATATCTATTTATATAACTAGCATGGCCCAGGGATTGTGATGCTAAGTCCTCTCGTGTGTATCGTATTCTGCAGTATCGCACATGCCAATATTCTTTTCTCCTGTCTTCTGAACTACAGACTGATAAGTATGCTAATAGGTTAGAGTCAGTTATTAAATAGCAGTCTGGCTTTATTTTTACATTAAAGGCAAATATCATATTACTGATATGGTATTAACATTAATTTGTCTTTTTTCTCACTTAGTAACATCGAGTGAACCTCCAATTTACCGATCAACATTACTAAAAAGATTCCAGCAGTATTTTACAGTATTTTGCTTTTCTAATATTGTTTTTCCATCATTATAGTTATTGTACCTACCTGAAAAAGTTGATCTACCCCTAACTATTTCAAACTTATTTTGGAATAGAAAATTCTGAAAGCTTCATTTCGATTTCTCCTCTTCTTCCAAATGTCCAGGACTGGCTCATTCAGACATCAATCAAAAATATTTTATTGGCATGGTTCCTGTACCAGTTAAGTTGCTTCTCTTAGCCACCTATTGTGCCCAATTCATAAGTGCAATCCAACATTAGAGGTGAAAGTATTTCTCGAGCTTTTGGAATACGTATGTAAGTAACTCATTCATCTGACTAAAATGTGAAGTTATTCATCAATTTACAAAAGGAACATATTCCTGTAAATGGTTAAAGGGAAACTTTATAAATCAGAAAGGTTAAACAACTACAGTACAGTGTGGGCATTCTAGTGTCGTGTATTTCTATGAACTGACACACTATTTGTTACAGCAAAAAAAAGTTTAATAAATTGACAATGCATACCACATTATACTGTAAGTAAAATTTTCAAAAATCAATGAATTACTTCATTAACTATATTAACAACCACATGACAAAAATATTTCCCTTTGGAAGAGTTGGTCAAACTCTCGATTTTTTTCTTTCAACATTCTGCTTTTAAAAGCACAGATTCTTTGAAGATTAGGGCTTGACACATTTGACTATCAAACATGTTGTAATTTAAACCCAAATCATATTTCAAACTGATTATGATCTTAATTCATAACATATTATAAACTTCATCAACAGTATGTGACTTTTGGATGCTGACTGACCAGCATGAATACAATTTTCTCACTTCAGTTGACAATATTTGGTAAGTGGTTAGATTGATATTATGTTGCTGGAACGTTTTATCAGGCTTCTTTTCATCATTAATCTCAATTCAAGAGAAATTACTTTGTGTATGAGACAGCTAAGCCTTGACTTTGATTTTTTTTTGACTTCTTAAAATGCCTTAAATTTTAAGACAATTTAATACAAGTAGATTTAAATTAACTCAACTCACAGGAAGTATAACAATTGTTAAAACTGATGGTCTAATAAAAACATGAAGTCCAACTATAGGTCAGATCCCTAGTTTAATGCCCCGTAGATTTAGGAATATTTCCAATCTACATCAATAAATACAAATAATCTCACAACTCAAAAATCTGTTCCACCTTGTGCATCATTGAAATTTAACTATTTTTGCATATTTTGTCTGCCATGAATATTTATTGTTCTTATTGTGTTCAAATTGATCATTAAATAAGTCATCGTTCCTTGATCTGGACAATATGTTAGAAATTTGTTATGAAGGCTTGTGATATGTCATGTATTTTAGTTAGGTTATTCTGTTAGAATGTTTCAGTTAGACATAAATAATACCATATACACCTTACACTCTATCGTTTACAGATACAATGTTTGTATGAGTCAGAGAAGGAGAAATGAGAGAGTATTTCCCTCTTACATGTTGACCTTCTTATTAACACTGATGAAATGGCTGGAATAGCAGGAATCAATGCTACATGCACTCTTGGGCTACAATGTAGGTGTTCCTTGTGTATTCAGTGAATGTGCCAATGCATATTCATTGCACTGGTGGAAACTCACCTCAAATATTTGCCTTAAAATGTTAAAAGTTCAAAGATTACAACTTGGTAACATATCTGATGTCCTAAAACGCCAGCAGTCTGAAGAGTATATTTTTCACATTCGGAAAATCAGCTGGTGAACAGCAAGATGCATTTCTATAAATGTCACAAAGCACATCAAAGCCATTAAAACCTCAGGCTGAAAATACTCACAGATATAATTGAGGTCTTGAAAGCTTTAGAAGAAGCTTGTGTTTGACATAAGGGGAAACATTCTGTATTCATTTGCAAAATAATCCAAAATATTCTCAATTACTCTGTGATTTTACCGAATTTCTACATTCGCTCCTTGGAATACAGCAGATGAAGAGAGGAAATCCCACAGAATTTCTCACTTATTTGAAAATACGGAAATTCCACAAGATGTGCTTCTCTTTAACAGTATATGCCTCTTATGCAAAAACAGATAGTTTATGTAAATAATTACCAAAACTCCACACCATCTTGTATTAGTAGATATTATTAAAAGGTGAAAATGTTCATTTTTATATGTTGTTTGCTTTACAAATTCCAGAACTAAGCCTTTGGTTATCACAAAAATGATTCCAATTGTTTTTCTTCTTAACTGGATAAACTGCCAATGCTTTAGAAATTGATTTTCTAAATATATTAATTGTTGCATTTTAAGCTGTAAGGCAAGATTAAATTAGTGTAATAATGCTTTAATATAATTTTGTCAAATTGGTCATTCTCTATTATTGTGCCACATAAAGTACAACATAAAAATACATCAGTCAGACAATGTAGTATTAATTCCAAATTATTTACAGGTCTTCAAAGGACTTCTATCAACAAATTTAAGTTTTGATATGTTATGCATATTTATAATCAATGAAATGGCTTTTTAACTGAGAATGATCCATATGGCACTATGCATTACTTGTGTGTGAGAAGACTATTCTGGCCAGGCTTTTACTCAAGACTTTCCAGCAGTATTACGTAGAAGATATATGTATCTTGTGTACAGCAATCTTTCTAATGCAATCTTCTTTAGTCAGTATGCAGTTGATTATATCTTGTAGTAACTCTGTTTAATTTAGTCGGAAGCAGCATTTTGATGATGAAACAGTACTGTTACAAGCCCATAACACATATATGCAGCTGAAAATTTGCTGTTTTACATTGATTTGTGCAAATTGCAAGATTTTTAATGTGCTTGAAATATTTTTTGGGGCATTCTATTGCATTTGATGTCATTTTTATTGCATTGACCACCTTTCTCTGAAGTAACTTTCTATTCTACCGCCATGCTGGCTGCCTACCTGCACTCATTAAATGGAATATCAAGGGATGCCAGATATTGGTGTGTGTTTCTTGTTTTGGTGCATGAATCAGGAGCTCATCCACGGCTGTAAGCTACAGAAGTATGAAAGCAGCTACAAACGTTATTATGTTATCTATAATCAAAAATAAAAACTACAAAATTAGATCATTTATGACTCCAGATTCTCTGAATTTGTTGGCAATTGCCTTTATATAAAACACTCGTGTAACACTTGCCTGAGGATGGATTAACATTGAAGTACGATTGTAAATGCCTATCTGATACAACTGTTCATAGAATAATAAGCACAAGTGTGCTGTATCAGCCAATCTCTCCTGATATATAGAGCTAGCAAACAGTTTGTGCTTGAACAGGTGCCAGGAGTAACTGAGTTTTATTGCAATGCCAAAAATAGCCACCCGTCTTTACATCATGAAGGGATTGCACATATCCAGGATTACAGATTGTTGTGTAAAACTAGTCAGTCTCCCATGGGATGCCTTCAGGAAGTCAGATCTATTTAGTCCTTGTAAGATGGCTGAAGGTGGTTAAGAAATAATAATATTTTTTTAAAATTGACATACAGAGTGCAGTAGGCCCTTCTGGTCCTTCGAGCCACACTGCCTAGCAATCCCCCAGTTTAACCCTAGCCTAACCACGGGACAATTTACAATGACCAATTAACCTACTAACTGGTATGTCTTTGAAATGAGGGAGGAAACCAGAGCACCCACGCAGCCACAGGGAGAATGTACAGACTCCTTACAGGCCGTGGCAGGAATTGAACCCGGGTCGCTGGTACTTTAAAGCGTTGTGCTAGCCACTACACTACCATGCCACCCATTATAAGATGTTAAGGCTTTTTACAGTTATCCACTGTGTGATTTTATATTATCCTACCATTATCTACAATATTCTTTTATCAGAGATTTCCAAAGTAACCATATCTGCTGTAAGCCTCTATAACTTGAGCAACTTAAGCTTTGAGACTTTTAAGGTGGAATTTGAGTTGATGATATAAAGAGATATGAGGGAAGGAATTGTGCACCTGGATTGTTTGAAAAAAATAGTAGCCAAGAGTTGGGCAGAATTCATGGACAGAAAGATGATACAGACCTTTCCCATGTTACAAATGCCCAACCTATGGACAAAAGGTCGAACTTCTATAACATTAACAAATTCAAAAGTCTGATGTAAATACATAAGTTTGTTCCTACAGATAGCAGAACTAGTTTTTTTTCTCTCTCTCCACTTTTAATGATTGTACATTTTTATCAGTCTAATGTGTTTTTGATGTCATTCATTACACTGTTGTGAAAGTAGTTACCATCTAGAGTAATTCTTGTGTATTTTCTGGTTTAAAGTTCAAAAGTTCAAAGTAAATTTATTATCAAAGTACACAGACGTCACCATTTACAACACCGAGATTGATTTTCTTGCAGCATACTCAATAAATCCATAATAGAATGATAACTGTAATAGAATCAATGCAAGACCACACCAACTTAGGTGTTAAACCAGTTTGCAAAAGAAAACAAACTGTGCAAATACAAAAAGAAAGAAATAATAATAAGTAAATAAGCAATAGCTATCGCGAACATGAGATGAACAGTCCTTCACAGTGAGTCCATAGCTGTGGGGATATTTCAATAATGGGGCAAGAGAAGTCGAGTGAAGTTCCCCCTTTGGTTCAAGAGCCTGATGGATGAGGGGTAATAACTGTTCCTAAAACTGGTGGTGTGAGTCCTGTAGCTTCTCTACCTTCTTCCTGATAGCAGCAACAAGAAGACAGCATGACCTGGATGGTGGGGGATGATAGATGCTGCTTTCTTGCAACAACATTACGTGTAAATGTGCTCAATGGTGGGGAAAGCTGTACCTGTGATGGACTGGGTTGATTTTCTACTGAAGGACAATAGTGCTTCCATACCAAGCTGTGATGCAGCCAGTCAATATACTCAACACCACACATCTATAGAAGTTTGTCAAAGTTTTAGATGTCATGCCAAATTTTTGCACATTCCCAAACTGGGGCGTTGCCATGCTTTATGCATAATTACACTTACAGAATCAATAAATGGACACCTGTAAGGACTGAACCCATTTATTTCCTGGGGACAACCTGTACTGTGAACCAGTATTTAATGATATTGGAACCTCAGGCTTTGTCTTTGACCAACAGGTATAGAGAACTATAGGAGCAAGACTACTTAGCATCTCAAGTCCATTCACTACGATCATGGCTAATCTGCCACAGGCTTCAACTCCTCTTCAGTACCACTTCCGTATAGCCCTCAATTCCCTGATCTTTCAAAAATCTATCTACTTGTTTGTTGGGTGGGAGAGACGCTGATGTTGGTTCGTTATCCTGCCAATCCATATGGAGGATGTTACAGAGACATTGGTGACATATCTCCAGTTTTTCTGTGGTGCCAGGTTCTAATAATGCTGGATTCAGTAGGAGAGGGATTGTTGCTGCCTGGACAACCATGAGCATTGTGCTAGATACAAGATCTTGATGATCAGGCACTTTTTTTCTCAGTCAGTCAAGGCAGTGCTGTACACTGAAAGCAAGATTGAAGTTTATCAAAGTTTTTTCCAGTTATTGGAGGCGGAGGAGGGGGGGCTCCGAGATATAGAAAAATGTCAAAATTTTGAAAATCTTTACTGTCAGAGGGCCGGTTGACAGAGGCACTTTATTTTGTGGGTGTTCATTTGAAAGCCAATTCTCTTGCAACCTTCAGTGTCGGTGCCAATGATGACTTTGAGCTTGTCCACAGAATGCGCACAAATATGTGCTACAACACTGCATGAAGGAAGTTTAGATGACCTCAGTTCTGGACCGGGAGCCACATACATTAAATAGATTCCCTTTTGTTCTTTCAATTAGCTGCACTCTGTTTGGACTTAATGTGTAGCTCTGCATCAAGAGAGAATGAGTAAATATTTGAGATGGTGGTGCAGCCTTGCTTGACACTAGTCATGAGATTGGGTCTGATCTGGACCCATTCATTAATATCAAGGTTTGCAATGCATCATTCAGTCTATCAGTGCGAACATTCCACCTGAAAATAGGGTCTTAAGTTTAAATAATTGCAATTATGTACAGTATGTATGAATGGCAAGTTGGCTGAACTAGAGTGCAAAATTACCCTATGAAAATTTATGAAAAGCAATGCTAGATATTGATATTAATTTTTCACATTTCTCAATGTCATTAATAAAGGTTCCATAAGAAAGGTAATCCATGGCTGAATAGATATGGATAAATTAAAGTTTAAAAAATGTGCATCATAGCAGGATACAGCACCAATCTGCAGTTCATGTTATGATGTGTTTCCGGTTTCTGGTCGCTCTTTTCTTTGTTGCTATTTTGTGTGATTTTGATCAGGGAAAAGTGGCTTCTGCAACCTGAGGTTAATGCATGACACAGCACTAGATAAACTGAACTGAGCTAAACTGAATATCCCTGGAGTCTTTTTATGACTTTGTGGGTTTAGTGTTTTTCACTTTTTTTTGGTGTTTGAGCAATTTGTTGTTTTTTTGTGTTTTGGGTTTTTTTCTTTAAATGGGTTCTATGGTTGTCTTTGTTTTGCGGCTGTTGGCGGGAAGATGAATCTTAGGGTTGTACACTGAATACATACTTTGATAATAAATGTACTTTGAATCTTTGAAATTGACCCTTCAGTCCAGACTTCATCAATCATCAAGTACCCATTTTTGCACTGTTCCTATCCGACGTTATCCACCCAACATTTCCACGAATGTTCCACCCCTTGATGTTTTACCATTCACCTAAACACCTATAATAAACACTAGGGATAATTTATAGAAGCTAGCAACAATCTACTAACCCATTCACTGTTGGAGTACTAATAGGAATCACAATCAGCATCAGGTTTATTATCAATAATTTTGGTTGTGAAATTCTCCACGGAGTCACCTGGAAAACACTAAGATAAAACCAAAGGTCAGGATTATACCAGGATCTCTGGAGTTGTGAGGCATCAACTTTACTAGCTGTGTAACTGAGCAGTAGTGGGTCCAATGACTGGAGCTGTCAACATACCCAAAAATTAACTATTCATTACTTCAGATTTCACTTAATTCTGTACATAAATTCAGTAATATCTCCTGAATAATTTACTGGAAATCTCTTTCAATAAAGACAACATAATCTGTCTGCTTTATTATTACGTAAGCCCGCACGTTAATCTTTATTGAGGCAATGTAATTTGTCTGCCTTATTACTACTGCAATCTGTGAGTTAATCTTTACTTCCACACCGAGTTAGGTGACTTGCTGAGCTTGTCTAGCATTTTTGGGATTTATTTCTGTTTTCAAACATCCACACCACATTCCAGAATACCATTGCTCCTGACATAACTCAGAGATCAAAGTAACACATCAATTCAACGATGTGAAGGCAGAAACTGCTAATGCGCGGTGACTGATTGGAAGGTGAGGGATGTGAATGCCTGTTGAAGTTAATTTGAGAAGGGAGCTCCAAACTGACTGATTTCTGATTACATTTGCACATCTTTAAGCATACCTTCAACATGTCCTTATTTGCATGCAATAAAAGGGTCAAAAAGTGGAGGAAGAAGATTCCAAGTTGATTGGCTTCTGATTGCATCTGCAGATCTTTAATCCAAAGCATCATCTGTTTTCTTTGCTTGTGTGTAATAAGAATCTCATATCGCTGGAGAAGGTGACTCCAACTTGACTCAAGATGAACATCTGCACATCCTTGATCCTAAATCATCCATGTGCATGTAGTAAAAATCAGCAGGGGTCGGGGAAGTGATTCCAAATCCATAAGCTTTCCACTGGTGTTGCACTCTCTTAGTGCATCTCCCTTCTGTTTATCATTGCTTGCAATTCGTTAAAGTCGGGTCAAAGTCAAGTTGTCATATGCACAAGTATATGTCTGCACAGGTAAGCTTTCTTGCAGCAGTATCACAGCCACATAGCATCACATAAGCAGTGTTCACAAGAATAAAAACATAGATCAAATAAATTATACATAATTTTTACAAGAAAAATACAATTAGAATAAAAAGGAACAAAGTCCATTTTAGTGCAAAGTGATCCAAGTAGTCGTAGTATTTCTAAACTGTAGTGGTGAATGGGTTTTGCAGTAGGTTCACAACTGAACGATTGGAGAGAAATAGCTGGTATTGTGGGTCTTCAGGCTCCTGTACTTCATGCTCAACAGTAGGTGCCAGATGGCAAGGATCTTTGATGATGGATGTTGCTTTCTGAGACAGTGTCTCTTGGTGATATGTCCAACGGTAGAGACGGATGTACCCATAATGTAATGTGCAGAGTCCACTACTCTCTACGGCTTCATATATTCTAATTAGTAAAATTTTGGATAGTCCAGTGGGCTGCTATTCAAAAATAACTGGATTCCACTCATCCTACCTTTAATCCCAAATTATTTTCTTTACCACTTGCTTTCATATAAAGTGAGGGAAGGTCCTTCCAAAATGATTAGCTTCCGATTGCATCTGCACCTATAAACCATCTTCTGATATATTATTTGCATATAATAAAAATCTCCAATAGTTGGAATTGGGAAGAGACTTCAGACTAACTTCTGACTGTAGATTGATTTTTTTTTTACTTTGCAAAACCTTTTGACCTTAGTACTGAGAGGTGTATCCCAAATTTAGCTGGCCTGTAAAATGTTTCACTGTCCTCCTCAGCTGGTTGAAGGTATTAAGCTCTTTGAATGTTCATGTATATGTGGAGGTGATGCACAAAGGGCAGAAGTTATACAAGGGCTACTGATCCTCTCAGCCACATTCATCTTCCTTCAGTGACCTACCCATTCCTAAAGCTCCATCTCCCCAACCTATAGCAAAATCTGAGGCTACAATATTGGATCTTTCAACCATCTCAGACTCCACAAAATTTAGTGGAAGCAATTTGTGTTTGACATCAGTGTATTCATAGAGTCATAGAAAAGCACAGCAAAGAAAACAGCCCTTTCTGCTCATCTAGTCCATACCAAACTATTTAACCGGTCCACTCACATCGACCTGCAACAGGACCATAGGCCTCCATGTAGTACTCCCACCATCCATGTATCTATCCAAACTTATCTTAACCGTTGAAATTGAGCTCACATGCACCACCTGTGTTGGCAGCTCGTTCCACACTTTCACAACCCACTGAGTGAAGAGATTTTCTCTCACGCTCCCCTTAAACTTTTCACCTTTCACTCTTAACTTATGACCTCTACTTGAGTCCTACACAACCTCAGTGGAAAAAACCTGGTTGAATTAACCTATCAATACCCCTCATAATTTTGTATACCCCTAGCAAATCTCCCCACAATACTCTACGTTCCAAGGAATAAAGTCCCAACCTATACAATCTTTCCTTATAACTCAGGTCCTCCAGACCCAGCATCCTTGTAAATTTTTTTCTGTACTCTTTCAATCTTATTTACATTTTTCCTGGAGGTAGGTGATCAAAACTGCACACAGTACCCCAAATTAGGCCTCACCAATGTATTATACAACTTCAACAAACATCCCATCTCCTGTATTCAATATTTGCTTTATGAAGGGCAATATGCCAAAAGCTTTCTTTACAGCCCTATCTACTTGTGCCTCCCCTTTCAATGAACTGTGGTCCTGTATTCCCAGATCACTTTGTTCCACCACACTCCTCAGTGCCCTACCGTTCATTGAGTAAGTCCTACCCTAGTTGATCCTACCAAAGTGCAAAACCTCACACTAAGTTCCACCTGCCATTTTTCTGTCCATTTTTACAGTTACATAGAAACATAGAAAACCTACAGCACAATACAGGCCCTTCAGCCCACAAAGTTGTGCTGAACATACCCCTACCTTAGAAATTACTAGGCTTACCCATAGCCCTCTATTTTCCTAAGTTCCATGTACCTATCCAAAAGTCTCTTAAAAGACCCTATCGTATCCGCCTCCACCACCGTTGCCGGCAGCCCATTCCATGCACTCACCACTCTCTGCATAAAAAACTTACCCCTGACATCTCCTCTGTACCTACTCCACAGCACCTTAAACCTGTGTCCTCTTGTGGCAACCATTTCAGCCCTGGGAAAAAGGTCCAGATCCTGCCATAAGCTTTGATAGCCTTCCTCACTGTCCACTACAACCCCAATCTTGGTGTCATTGGCAAATCTGCTGATCAAGTTTACCACATTATCATCCAGCTCATTGATATAGATAACGAACAACAACAGACTCAGCACCGATCTCTGCGGCACTCCACTGGTCACAGGCCTCTAGTCAGAGAGGCAATCATCCACTCCCACTCTCTGGCTTCTCCCACAAAGCTAATGTCTAATCCAATTTACTACCTCATCTTGAATGTTGAGTGACTGAACCTTCTGGATCAACCTCCCATGCAGGACTTGTCAAATGCCTTGCTAAAATCCATGTAGACAACATCCACTGCCTTGCCTTCATCAATGTTCCTGGTAACTTCCTTGAAAAACTCTACACAATTGGTTAAATATCACCTACAACACACAAAGCCCTTCATCAGTACTGGGAAAAAAAAGACGAAGGGTCTCAGCCTGAAACGTTGACTGTTTACTCTTTTCCATAGATGCTACCTGGCCTGCCGAGTTCCTCCAGCATCTTGTGTGTTGCTTTAATGACAGGGCAGCTGCTTTTTATTTTGCTGCACACATAAATAAGTATCTCAGATAAGTAAAAGAAGATACCCCACCACCATCACCAATTAATAGGTTTCTGGTTGCATCTGTAACTATCTGTAAATCCCTAGATTCATATTGCTTTCTCTCTTTGTGAATAAGTGAAGATGCCAAACAGCTGGAAAATGGGAGTTTCCAGTTTTCCTTTGTTCCTCTTGAATACTTAGTTGCAAATCTTGAATTCTGCAACGAATTTTCCTGCTTTTTGTTTGCATGTACATAATAATCTGAGGAAAATAGTCCCTTAAGATGGGTATATATTTTGTTCCGGAATCAAGATTTATTATCACTGACTTAGTTGACGTGACACTTATTGTTTTGCAGCAGTAGTTACAGTAAAAAAGGCATAAAATTACTGAAAAGTTAGATGGCCTTTGATTTTATTCCCACATCTAATCTTAAAAAAATTATCTTAGCTCCAAACAAATAAAACATCAGCAAGGGTTGAAGACAGAGGGGAGGAGAGACAAAATGGAGTGAGCAAGGAGAAAGGGGACAGAGGTCACGTGTTCCTGAAGCCTGTTGAAATGATGTACAGGTATATGTCGCTTAACGTCCAGGATACGTTCTGCGAAATCGGACATTGTGCGAACACCACATTACATACGAGGGGTGATTGATAAGTTCGTGGCCTAAGGTAGAAGGAGTCAATTTTAGGAAACCTAACACATTTATTCCCTACATTTACATACTTAGTCCAGCGGTCATGGAGCATAGGGATCCCTTCTTTGTAGAAGTCGGCATCTTGGACCTCCAGAAAGTGGCCTAAGCTAGAAGGAGATGAGTTAACTTCAAACTTTCTGCATTATCACTCAAAAAGTTGAACTGCACGTGCATGTAACGAGAACGGTATAACTCATCTCCCACCTTAGGCCACAAACTTATCAATCGCCCTTGCTATGGACCACTTGGAGGTCCAAGACGCCCTCGTTACATGCACATGCAGTTCAACTCTGAGTGATAATGCAGAAAGTTTGAAGTTAATAACTCATCTCCTTCTACCTTAGGCCACGAACTTATGAATCACCCCTGCTGTGGACCACTTCTACAAAAACAGGATCCGTATGCTCCACGACCGCTGGACTAATTGTGTACATGTAGGAGGGGACTATGTTGAAAAATAAATGTGCTAGGTTTTCTAAAATTGACTCCTTCTACCTCAGGCCACGAACTTATCAATTACCCCCTCTACTTAGCAAACCTACAGTATATGGATCATGAGGAAATCTGCAAATGCTGGAATTTCAAACAACACACATAAAAATTGCTGGTGAACACAGCAGGCCAGGCAGCATCTCTAGGAAGAGGTACAGTCGACATTTCGGGCCGAGACCCTTCGTCAGGACTAACTGAGGGAAGAGCTAGTAAGATATTTGAAAATGGGAGGGGAGGGGAGATCCAAAATGATAGGAGAAGACAGGAGGGAGAGGGATGGAGCCAAGAGCTGGACAGGTGTTTGGCAAAAGGGATATGAGAGGATCATGGGACAGGAGGCCCAGGGAGAAAGAAAAGGGGGAGGGGGGGAATAAGCCCAGAGGATGGGCAAGGAGTATAGTCAGAGGGAGAGAGGGAGAGAAAGGAGGGAGAGAAAAAAAAAGAATGTGTGTATATAAATAAATAACCGATGGGGCACGAGGGGGAGGTGGGGCATTAGCGGAAGTTTGAGAAGCCAATGCTCATGCCATCAGGTTGGAGGCTATCCAGATGGAATATACGGTGTTGTTCCTCCAACCTGAGTGTAGCTTCATCTTTACAGTAGAGGAGGCCGTGGATAGACATGTCAGAATGGGAATGGGACGTGGAATTAAAATGTGTAGCCACTGGGAGATCCTGCTTTCTCTGGCAGACAGAGCATAGGTGTTCAGCGAAATGATCTCCCAGCCTGCGTCGGGTCTCGCCAATGTATAGAAGGCCACATCGGGAGCACCGGACGCAGTATATCACCATCACCCCAGCTGACACACAGGTGGAGTGTCACCTCACCTGGAAGGACTGTCTGGGGCCCTGAATGGTGGTGAGGGAGGAAGTGTAAGGGCATGTGTAGCACTTGTTCCGCTTACAAGGATAAGTGTCGGGAGGGAGATCGGTGGGGAGGGATGGGGGGGGATGAATGGACAAGGGAGTCGCGTAGGGAGCGATCCCTGCGGAAAGTGGGGGGGGAGGGAAAGATGTGCTTAGTGGCGGGATCCCGTTGGAGGTGGCGGAAGTTACGGAGAATAATATGGAGTACTGCAGTGTACCTGTATTGACTAAATAGCCAAGAATTTACACTAAAGCTGTATACTGTACACTATAATACATACATACACTATAATTTTTAATTTCATTTTAAACTTTTAAATTTTTTTCACTTTTTAAACTTTTATGTACAGTAAACACTTCCTTAGCCTATATCACACACAATTTATCAAAGAGGATCAGGATCATCCACATCACTGTTTTCAACTTCCTCAGTGTTCCACTTCTTCAGGAGGTGTTGGCTTCTTCAGGAATATGTCCAGTGTTGTTTGCCTAGTTTGCTTTTTCTTTTCTTCAAAGATTTCTCTATATGCAGCAAACACTGCATGAGCATTCCTCTCTATCAGTGAAAAACGTTCAGTGTCTGGGTCCATCTCTTCAGCAAGCTGTTAAGGCCTGCAAAGAATTTTGGCTAACCCCTTAACAGTGAACCTGTTCTTCTCCCCCTTCTGCAGCTTCCTTTTCCCTTGCCTCTTCTTCAGGTATTCGCTCTTGCTCTAGCTCCAGCAACTTTTCATTTGTTAGTTCCTCAGGAACCACCTCTAGGAGTTCCTCAATGTCTTCATCATCTATGTCCAAGTTCAGGTTGTTGTTTGCCATGTCGACAACAGCTTTACCAATCTTTGCAATCTCCTCATCCTTTTCAAATCCCTTAAAGTCATGCACATACCGCTTCAATATTTTCTTCCATATGCCATTCATGCATTCTTTGATTACTTCATCCCAGGCTCAAACAAGGTTCTTTATGCAGTGGTAGATGTTGTATTCTTTCCAAAACTGCTTCAGTGTCTTGCCAGTGCCATCTGCTGCAGCAATAGCCTGAGTAAAAGTCCTCCTCAGGTAGTAGGCCTTAAATGCAGAAATAACCCCTTGGTCCATTGGCTGTATTAAAGAGGTGGTGTTTGGTGGGAGGAACAGAATTTTGATGTTGGGGTGGAAGTCACCAATGAAAGGGGGGTGTCCTGGAGCATTATCGACAATTAGCAAAATCTTGAAAGGTATGCCTTCTTCTAAGCAGTTTTTCTCCATTTCACTGCCATAGCAGTTTAGAAGGGCATCCTGAAACAGCATTTGTGTCATCCAGGACTTTTTAATTGCTCCTATAGTACACAGGTAGTGTGTGTTTATTGATGTTCTTGAAAGCTCTGGGGTTTTCACTATGCCAGATAACAAATGGCTTTAACTTGTATGCAGCAACATTGCCTCCTAACAACACTGTCACTCTGTCCTTAAACACCTTAAAGCCTGGCATTGACTTGGCCTCCTTACAGATGAAGGTCCTTTCAGGCATTTGCTTCCAGAATAAGGAGGTTTCGACCATATTAAAAATTTTGCTGGGGCAAATAAGCTCCCTCTACAATTAGCTTATCTAGGGTTTCAACAAATTCTTCCGCTGCCTTCGCATCAGCACTTGCAGGCTCACCACTAACTTTCACATTATGCAGCAAAAAACGTTGCTTGAAGCGCTTGAACCACCCAGAGCTAGCACTAAACTTGATATTGTAGTCTGATCCTGCTTTCTCTTTAAGCATTTCGAACAAGCCCCATGCCTTAGCAGTGATCGTCAACATGCCGAGAGGGGTTCTCTTTTGTGTTTGGTACTCAATCCATGTCATTAGCAATTTTTCCATATCTGATATAGGTCTCTCTCGCATTTTCATGAGCCTTGTAGTTTTCACTGAAGCCGATCCTTTAACAGCTTCGGGAATTTTTCCTTTGTTTTTCAGGATTGTCATGATTGTCAAGTGTGACATGCCTGAATCCCGAGCAATACCATTCACTGGTTTCCCACCTTCATATTGTTTAATAATCTTATGTTTCACTTCCAAATCAATATTTTTCCTTTGCCTCTTGCTGCTGCTATCACTAGGAGTGGTTTTGCTGCGTTTGGAAGCCACGATGCACTTTACGGTAATATTTTCGAAAGAAAATTAAACAGAGAGATAACGCTACTACAGTCAAGAGACGCGTGATACACAAAATTTGTTATGTCCGCTACGTCACGTTCTCCGATCTGGACTACAGACATATATGCAATCAGACGTTGTGACATGCCGTTCTCCGATATGGACTACGGATGTATATGCAATTGGACATTGTGACGTGCCGTTTTCCGATATGAATAACAGACGTACATGTGACCGGACGTTGTGACGTGCCGTTCTCCAATCCGGACTACGGACGTACATGCGATCAGACGTTGTGACATTCCGTTCTCCGATATGAATAACGATGTATATGCGATCGGACGTTGTGACGTGCTGTTTTCCGATATGAATAACGGATGTATATGCGATCGGACATTGTGACGTGCCGTTTTCCGATATGAATAACGGACGTATATGCGATTGGACGTTGTGACGTCACGTTCTCCGATATGAATAACAGACGTACATGTGACCGGACGTTGTGACGTGCCGTTTTCCGATATGAATAACGGACGTACATGCGATCAGACGTTGTGACATTCCGTTCTCCGATATGAATAATGATGTATATGCGATCGGACGTTGTGACATTCCGTTCTCCGATATGAATAATGATGTATATGCGATCTGACGTTGTGACGTGCCGTTCTCCGATATGGACTACGGACGTACATGCGATCGGACGTTGTGACATTCCGTTCTCCGATATAAATAACGATGTATATGCGATCGGACGTTGTGACGTGCCGTTCTCCGATATGGACTACAGACGTATATGCGATCGGACATTGTGACGTGCCGTTCTCCGATATGGACTACGGACGTATATGCGATCGGACGTTGTGACTTGCCATTCTCCGATATGGACTACAGACGTATATACGTTCGGACGTCGTGACGTCACGTTCTCCGATCGGGACCGCGGACGTACATGCGATCGGACGTCGTGACGTCACGTTCTCCGATCGGGACCGCGGACGTACATGCGATCGGACGTTGTGACGTGCGAGGGGGCGAGGCTTCGGCTCGTCTTGTTACCCGGAAGGAGACGGCCTCTTACACTTACGTAGTTTCTTTCCTGTGGTCGGAACTTGAGCGCCGCTGGAAGTGCAGTTGGAGCGCTGGTTTTAGACAACCGAAGCGGCCCTGCCTTATTCTTCCATCGGGGTCTGGAAGCGAAAGCGGTTGTATGCTTGCTGAGCGGGAGAAGAGTGGAAGGTGGGCCACTGATCTCGCCTGCTCTCAGTGTTTGGGAGCCATTGGGTAACTCCTCAATACTTTCACTTTGGGAACTGGGTGCTGGTGGTCAAGTTCTTGTTTCATCATAATTATTATTTTTTAAAGAAATTCGGACCAGTAATGCGCTTTTCTCCAAGGAGGGGAAAGGGAAGTAGAAGTAAAAAAATCAATTCGGATCGTTAAAGTCTCTTTAAAGTTTAGCGGGTACTTTTCTCGTCAGAAATCAGTTGTTCTGTGAACGTGTGTTTATACAATACTGCTATAAAATATTAGTCCTAAGCTTTCAAACAAAAGGTTTTAGTTTTTTCTTCACAGGGTATGTATGTTAGTGTCTAGGCACTATTTAATTACTAATTGCCCCCTCCCCTTCTGAGCTAAATGACTATTTCAGACGATGGAGTTGCATGCGTCCAGTAGATTTTTCCTCGAAGGAAGAACACGAGTGTGCTCGAGTTGTTATCTAATGATCTCATTGCTGATACGGCAGGCCTTTTATTCCTGATGTATTTAACTAGTTGAATTTGAATCCCCAGCTAGAGTAGGATTCAAAATTTGAACAATATCTAGACCACTATTCTAACGACTGCTACTCTGGTTAGGTCAGTCTTATTCCACTAACTTGAATTTTTTAAAAAATTACACTTAATATAACAGCCAGTTTGCACACAGCTTGCTATTTCATAGCAATGTAATAATGATCAGCTAGTTTGCTCTCTTGATGAGTCAGTCTTTGAGGTTTGACTTTTGCAAGGGCGTTTATATTTTATGTGTAAAATATTCCAACTGGAATGTCACCTGACAGATTAATAACCTGATATGTAAACAAAGTTAAACATTCTCACAAGATGGAACAATTGTGTTTTTAAAAATGTATAGAAGTTAGTAAGTTGCCTTCTAGATAATGTAATCATTAAAGGTTAGTCAGTCTTTTTTTCTGAACCAAAGTCACTTTTCCTATTTAAACTGCTTGTCTGGCCTTGGACATTCTGGAGACTGGCCGAGGGGAGTATACGAGTTTTGTAATCTCCAGGAGCTGCAATATGACCTTCAATTTTGAATGTGCTAATCTAAAACAAAAGTGTATTTTGATTCACCAGACTAGTCAGGAAGTTGCAACTACAGCTGTTTACAGTGGAACTGCTTCAGACGAGTGCTCTTAATGGTTTATCAGCAATAACATTTATAAGAATACATTTTACATATCGAACCAAACCATGAATAGAAAATTACTGTAAATATTAATCCCTTGGTATTTTAGTTTTTTAAAGTCTTGTATATGTTGACAGTTCACAATATAAAATATTCTTGAAAATTATTTTCTTTTTCTGTAGTTAATGTTTAAAAAGCAACATTCCTGTGGGAAAATACATTTTGATGGCAACAACATTCTAGAAATCTGTCATTAATTTTTTTATAAGCTCTTCACCAATACAAATATGCTTTTACCAAGCTGCTTTTAATTTAGGATCTCATACGGTGATTTTTTTTAAGGTAGTATCGTGAGCAGTTTTGGGACCCATATTGATGTGCTGGCATTGGAGAGAGTCTAGCAGGGGTTCCCAAATGGTGCTCCACGGATCCACTGCTTAATGATATTGGTCCATGGCGTAAAAAAGTTTGGAGACCCTGATCTAGAGGAGGTTCACAAGAATGATCCTTGAAATAAAAAGGTTAACATATGAGGCGTGTTTGGTTCTGGGCCTGTACTTGCTGGTGTTTAGAAGAATGAGGGGGGACCTGATTGAAACCTGTCAAGTATTGAAAGGCCTGGATAGAGTGGACATGGAGTGGATGTTTCCTATAGTAGGGAAGTCTAGGACCACAGGGCACAGCCTTAGGATAGAATGATGTACCTTTTAGATGAAAGGACATACATGGTAAATGGTAGGGCATTGAAGAATGCAGTAGAACAGAGGGATCTAGGAATAATGGTGCATAGTTCCCTGAAGGTGGAATCCCATGTGGATAGGGTGGTGAAGAAAGCTTTTCGTATGCTGGCCTTTATAAATCGGAGCATTGAGTATAGGAGTTGGGATGTAATGTTGAAATTGTACAAGGCATTGGTGAGGCCAAATTTGGAGTATCCCTGTGTACGGTTTTGGTCACCGAATTATGGGAAAGGTGTCAACAAAATAGCGAGTACAGAGAAGATTTACGAGAATGTTACCTGGGTTTCATCACCTAAGTTACAGAGAAAGGTTGAACAAGTTGGGTCTTTATTCTTTGGAATGTAGGACGTTGAGGGGGGACTTGATAGAAGTATTTAAAATTATGAGGGGGATAGATAGAGTTGACGTGGATAGGCTTTTTCCATTGAGAGTGGGGGAGATTCAAACAAGAGGACATGAGTTGAGAGTTAAAGGGCAAAAGTTTAGGGGTAACATGAGGGGGAACTTCTTTACTCAGAGAGTGGTAGCTGTGTGGAACGAGCTTCCAGCAGAACTGGTTGAGGCAGGTTCGATGTTGTCATTTGAAGTCAAATTGGATAGATATGTGGACAGGAAAGGAATGGAGGGTTATGGGCTGAGTGCAGGTCGGTGGGACTAGGTGAGAGTAAGAGTTCGGCACGGACTAGAAGGGCCAAGATGGCCTGTTTCTGTGCTGTAATTGTTATATGGTTATGAAGAGGAATTTCTTTAGCCAGAGGGTGGTGAATCTGTGGAATTCATTGCCACAGGTGGCTGTGGAGGCCAAGCCATTAGATTGGGCCCAGCTGACAGGAGAATGGAAGAATAAATCACCCATGATGGAATAGTGGAGGATACTTGATGGGCCAAATGCCGTATTTCTGCACCTATATCTTATGATCTTAGGAAGGGTTAGGCTAAAATAGATGTTAAAATATATAGATTATAAAATAGATGTTTGATGTGCCTTGTAAGGCATGAAAATGCCCAAATGCAGGCCTCTCAAGGTCTGAGTCGATGTTCCCTCCCCCTCTAGATGTTAAAATATCTTTGAAATATTGAAATAGATTTTAATGGAAGTCTTATGGAAAGAGAGATGTGGAGTGATTGTGTGGGAGGGAATCCTGTGGCCTCAATATCTGAGAATGTAACTATAATGCAAGGATTATCATAAACAAGGCGGATGAACTTGGAGTGTGGATCAATACATGAAACTGTGATGTTGTGGCCATTAGAGACTTGGATGTCTCCAGGGCAGGAATGGCTGCTGAGTGTGCTGGGCTTTAGGTGTTTCAAAAAGAACAGAGAGGGAGGCAGAAGAGGTGGGAGTGTAGCATTGCTAGTTAGGGCTAGTGTCACAGCTGCAGGAAAGAAGGAAGTCATGGGAGGATAGTCCACTGAGTCAGTGTGGGTGGAAGTCAGAAACAGGAAAGGGGCAATAACTACTGGGTGCTTTTTATCGACCCCCCCCCCCAGTAGTAACAGGGACAATTGGGGAAAGCATTTAATTGGGGTAGGGGGAAATATGATGCTATTAGGCAGGAACTTGGGAGCATAAATTGGGCGCTGATGTTCTCAGGGAAATGCACAGCAAAAATGTGGCAAATGTTCAGGGAATATTTGCGTGGAGTTCTGCATAGGTATGTTCCATTGAGGCAGGGAAAGGATGGAAGAGTTAAAGAACCATGGTGTACAAAGGATGTAGAAAATCTAGTTAAGAAGAAAAGCTTACGAAAGGTTTATGAAGCTAGGTACTGTTGGAGCTCTAGAAAATTACAAGGTTGCTAGGAAGGAGCTTAAGAATGGAATTAGGAGAGCCAGAAGGGGCCATGAGAAGGCCTTAGTGAGCAGGATTAAGGAAGACCCAAGACATTCTACGAGTATGTGGAGAGCAAGAGGATGAGCCGTGTGAGAATAGGACCAATCAGGTGCCATAGTGGAAACATGTGCATGGAGTCAGAGGAGGTAGTGGAGGTACTTAATGGATTCACCAGGGAAAAAGACCTTGGCAATTGTGGTGATGACTTACAGCGGACTGAGATGCTTGAGCATATAGACGTTAAGAAAGAGGATGTGCTCGAGCTTTTGAAAAGCATTAAGTTGGATAAGTCACCGGGACGGGATGAATTATACCCCAGGCTACTGTGGGAAATGAGGGAGGAGATTGCTGAGCCTCTTGTGGTGATCTTTGCGTCATCAATAGGGACAGGAGAAGTACCAGAGGATTGGAAGGTTGAAAATGTTGTTCCTTTGTTCCAGAAAGGGAGTAGAGATAACCCAGGAAATTATAGACCAGTGAGTCTGACTTCAGTGGTGGGCAAGTTGTTGAAGATCCTGAGAGGCAGGATTTATGAGAATTTGGAGAAACATAATCTGATTAGGGATAGTCAGCGTGTCTTTGTCAAGGGCAGGTCGTGCCTTACGAGCTTGATTGAAATCGTTGAGGATGTAACAAAACACTTTGAAGGTAGAGCAGTGGATGTAGTGTATATGGATTTCAGTAAGGCATTTGATAAGGTTCCTTCAGAAAGTAAGGAGACCTTGCTTTGTGGATCCAGAATTGGCTTTCCCACAGAAGACAAAGGGTGGTTGTAGATGGTTCGTATTCTGTATGGAGGTCGGTCACCAGTGGTATTCTGTAGGGATCTGTTCTGGGACCCCTCCTCTTTGTGATTTCTTTTTTATCAATGACCTGGATGAAGAAGTAGAAGGGTGGGTTAGTAAGTTTGCTGATGACACAAAAATTGGGGGTGTTGTGGACAATCTGGAGGGTTATCAGAGGTTACAGCGGGACATTGATAGGATGCCAACCTGGGCTGTGAAGTGGCAGATTGACTTCAACCCAGATAAGTGTGAAGTGGCTAACACGAGAGGGCACAGTTTTAATGTGCTTGGAAGTAGGTACAGAGGAAATGTCAGGAGTAAGATTTCACAGAGTGGTGGGTGCGTGGAATGCACTGCCGGTGGAAGTGGATACAATAGGATCTTCTAAGAGCCTCTTAGATAGTACATGGAGCTTAGAAAAATAGAGGGCTGTGCTCTAGGGATGTTCAAGGCAGTTTCTAGAGTAGGTTACATGGTTGGGATGAAGGGCCTGTAATGTACTGTAGGTTTCTATGTTCTAATAATGAGCCAGAGGAATGGGAGATGCACTATATTGGGAGAAATGTAGAATTCCTGAGTTTGGTAAGTGACTCAGACTATAGTTTACACCTGCAGAAGTTTAAATAAGCATTTCATTATTCTCACAGATTTGATTATTTGATAAAGAGGAACAAAAGTCAGCCTTTTCTAATTTATCCACATTTGAAATTAATTTTGTAAGGGTAGTAATTTATCAAAATTGAGTTTGCAAAGTATGTTGTTCTGTCAGTTCGTTTGCACAGAGAATTATCTACCTGCATACCACACCAATGATCAGAAAATTAGTTTTTAAAACAAGATTTCAACTTTAATGATTATAAAGAGTGGCGATTTTTATTTGCATATTATAGATTTTTTAATTGATCATTAGAGATTGATCATCAATGGCAACACTGGCATTTTTTTTTAAGAGTGAGAGTGCATTATGGCCTTAAATCAGAGCATTCAGGTGAATTTTCCCCTACAGTACTGTAATGTAGTTTTGCCTATCATTTCATTTTCCAATAATCCATTCACACTCTTGCAGACCACAGTGGACCCAGTGTAAGGCAAGAAGTGGGGTGGGAGGGGAGTGGAAGATGATTTCTGCTGAGATCCTATTTGAGCTGGTAAAAAAATTGTAAAAGAGGTGGTGGCTAGTAGGGTAAAAGGTGAGGACCAAAGGAACTTTCATATTTCTCTCCTGGGTGGGTTTGAAAGTAGCTGTGTGTGAATTGAAGTAATTTTATGTAAAAGTTCCTCAGAGGGAGAGAAAAGCTACATGTCTAGAAATACTAGACAGCAAGCCTGGGGGTGAGGGGTGTGGTGGGGTGGCATCCTTGCAGGGGACAGGGTGGTCAAGGTCTCTGTGGGAATGTATAGTGGATATCAACGGTTAATTGGTCCTGAGATGGAGAGAGATCCAGAAAAGGAAGTACTAGGAAAAGTTCGAGTGAATTCGTGGACTGGGTATTGGTGGCAAAGATGATAACATTGAATAGTTCCACATAAGTTCAAGAAGCATCAGCAATCCAGCTGTCCATGTGGCACGGAAAGGGTGCTAGAGTAGGTTTGGAACAAAGACTGTTCCACATGGCCAACAAAAGACAAGGGTAGCTGGGGCCCGTGCAGATCCCCGTGGAAGTCGAATCCGGATAAACTCGTTCAGAGACCGTATAAGTACAAACTCTTTATTCGAAGCCCCTGGGGCTTACTCAGTTAATCGCTCAAACAGGAACAGTCTGTGACTGTTCCTGCCCAGTCCACCAACTAACTCACAATTCCCCTTACAAAATGGATATAGTCGTTCAGATACCCCTACACATACCAAACTGGTTGGAGGTGGCGGAAGTTACGGAGAATAATATGTTGGACCCGGAGGCTGGTGGGGTGGTAGGTGAGAACCAGGGGAACCCTATTCCTAGTGGGGCCACCTCCAACGGGATCCCACCACTAAGCATATCTTTCCCTCCCCCCCTCTCTCTGCATTCCGCAGGGATCGCTCCCTACACAACTCCCTTGTCCATTCGTCCCCCCCATCCCTCCCCACTAATCTCCCTCCTGGCACTTATCCATGTAAGCGGAACAAGTGCTACACATGCCCTTACACTTCCTCCCTTACCACCATTCAGGGCCCCAAACAGTCCTTCCAGGTGAGGCATCACTTCACCTGTGAGTCGACTGGGGTGATATACTGCGTCCGGTGCTCCCGATGTGGCCTTTTATATATTGGTGAGACCCGACGCAGACTGGGAGACCGCTTTGCTGAACATCTACGCTCTGTCCGCCAGAGAAAGCAGGATCTCCCAGTGGCCACACATTTTAATTCCACATCCCATTCCCATTCTGACATGTCTATCCACGGCCTCCTCTACTGTAAAGATGAAGCCACACTCAGGTTGGAGGAACAACACCTTATATTCCGTATGGGTAGCCTCCAACCTGATGGCATGAACATTGACTTCTCTAACTTCCGCTAGGCCCCACCTCCCCCTCATACCCCATCTGTTACTCTTTTTTATGCACACATTCTTTCTCTCACTCTCCTTTTTCTCCCTCTGTCCCTCTGAATATACCTCTTGCCCATCCTCTGGGTCACCCCCCCCCGTCTTTCTTCCCCGACCTCCTGTCCCATGATCCTCTCGTATCCCCTTCTGCCTATCACCTGTCCAGCTCTCGGCTCCATCCCTCCCCCTCCTGTCTTCTCCTATCATTTTGCATCTCCCCCTCCCCCTCCAGCTTTCAAATCCCTTACTCACTCTTCCTTCAGTTAGTCCTGACGAAGGGTCTCGGCCTGAAACGTCGACTGCGCCTCTTCCTATAGATGCTGCCTGGCCTGCTGCGTTCACCAGCAACTTTGATGAAATAATATCAAAAACCTCTTTCCAATATTTTTTCAACAAAGTACATGACCAAAACATGTGAGTTAAAGAAGCTATCTCAGAGTGACATCTGTCACATATAGGATTTATATAAGAGTAATAACGAGATAATTTATCTTTAGACATATGAGGCCTGTGCACTACTTTAAACTGTATCAACGCATGTTTAGCACATATAGACGATGAATTAACTAATTGAAGAATTTTTTCCCATTTTTCAATCGGTACAATAATCTTAAGTTCCCTTTCCCAATCAGTTTTAATTTTATTAGATACATCAGGACGTAAATTCATTATTATATCATAAATAATTGCTACAACACCTTTCTGAGCGAGATTTAAATCTAAAATTTTTTCCAAAATATCCATTGGATGTAAGTGTGGAAAATTAGGAGAAACAGTAATTAAAAAGTTTCTATCCTGTAGATATCTTAAAAAAAAAGTGAGATCTAGGTAAATTATATTTATTAGATAGTTGATCAAAGGACATAAAACAATTATCCAAAAATAAATCACGAAATCGTACTATACCTTTGATTTTTTTTCCAATCTAAATAAGCTTGATCCATAGTGGAAGGTTGAAAAAAGGAATTAGCTATAATAGGACTTGCTAAAATAAATTGGTTCAACCCCAAAAATTTTCGAAATTGGAACCATATACGTAAAGTATGCTTAACTATTGGATTATTCATTTGTTTATACAGTTTAGAAAGAATGAAAGGAAGCGAAGTCCCTAAAACCGAACCCAAAGAAAACCCTCGTAATGAATTACATTGAAGGTTTACCCAATGTGGACTTGAAGTTGCATCCAAGTCTCGTAACCAAAATTTTAAGTATCGAATATTAATTGCCCAGTAATAAAATCTAAAATTCGGGAGTGCTAACCCCCCCCCCCTTTTTTAGATTTCTGTAAATGCTTTATACGTAGGGTTTTTGTTCTGCCATATATATGAAGAAATTTTTGAGTCAACATTATCAGAAAAAGATTTTGGAATGAAAATTGGAACCGATTGAAATACATATAGAAATTTAGGCAAAATAATCATCTTAATAGCATTGATCTGACCGATCAAAGACAAAGACATTGGTGACCATTTAGTAAACAAAAGTTTAATCTGATCAATTAAAGGTAAAAAAAAAAATTAGCTTTAAATAAATCTTTATACTTTTTCGTAATTATAATCCCTAAATATGTAAAAGAGTCAGTAACCAATTTAAATAGTAGACATCCATAAATAAGAAACTGCTTATTTAGGGGAAATAATTCACTTATTAAGGTTTAATTTTTAACCAGAAAAATTACTAAATTGAGCCAACAAAGCCAAAATAACAGGAATTGACTTCTCCGGATTAGAGATATATAATAACAAATCATCTGCATATAGTGATAATTTATGTATTTCATTTCCACGGGTAATACCAAAAATGTTGGGCAAGTCAGGATAGCAATTGCTAAAGGTTCAAGGCCAATATTAAATAATAAAGGACTAAGACGGCATCCTTGCCTAGTACCGCGAGATAGACGAGAAAAGGGAGATCTTTGATTATTAGTACAAACCGAAGCTACAGGGGTATGATAGACAATAGGTGCAGGAGTAGGCCATTTGGCCCTTCAAGCCAGCACCGCCATTATAACAATTTAATCCAGGATATAAATATCGGACTAAAATTAAATTTCTCGAACACACTAAATAAATAAGGCCATTCAACTCTATCAAAGGCTTTCTCAGCATCTAATGAAATAGTACATTCCAGAGTGTTAAATGAGGGGGTATAAACAATATTCATTAGTCTCCTAATATTAAAAGATGAATAACAGTTTTTAATAAATTCTGTTTGGTCCACAGATATAATTTGAGGTAAATGTCAAATAATTGTTCAGCAGCAGTACCTAATTTGGCTGAATTAACCTGCAGGTAAATCCTGATGCTACAAAAATGAATGGCAGGGCAAAGAAATTGTAGTATCAAATGTTATAATACAGAATATATAGTCACAATTATCAAAAAAAAGCAACAGGTGTGAAATCCTGTTTTGTAAGAGTTGCTTTGACTTTTACTGTGGTTTCCCTTTTTTTTTGAAGCATTACCACATTATTACATCCACTCGATTGAATGTGCAGCTGTGTTAAGTTGATTCTTCTAAAGTTCAGAAAATTGAATATTTAAAATTTTTCATTGATCTTGGTTTTTTTTTCTGCTGTTTCGCTGATGCCTAATTCTGTCCTTTCATGAAGGTAGTTGACCATTTGTTTACTTGTATCTCTGCAAGGTATTAGCCAATGTTACAGGAGCTAATCCCTACCTGGTGATGCCCACATCTCCGTTGAGACCCACCAATCATACTGTTATGATCATTATTTTTTTGTTGAGATCTATCAATTTTGTTCCTGCAGTAACTAAAAAAAGATGCACATTCACAGTCTTTAAATGAAGTGTGCTTGTCCCACTGCGCTGCACAGTTGTATAGCCCACCCTTATTTTCCTGTGTCAATGAATAAAATTGTCAGTTCGTGAGGAATGTCTGTAAATGCAGATTATTGGCAGGTGTCTACCTTTGAGACAAGCAAAAAAGATCATATCAGCATCAAAATAAGTGTTATCTTCTATCACTGAAAATTTGGACTAATAGTAAAAAATAATGGGCATTGCACGAAAGCCAATTTTTTTCCCTCACTTTTTTCACTGAATAGTTTTGTAGTTATCCTGACTCTGTTAGCGCGTGGCCAGGTGGTTAAGATTTTCGTCTAGTGATTTGAACGTCGCTAGTTCGAGCCTTGGCTGAGGCAGCGTGTTGTGCCCTTGAGCAAGGCACGTAACCACACATTGCTGTGTGACAACACCGGTGCCAAGCTGTATGAGTCCTAATGCCCTTCCCTTGGACAACATCGGTGGCATGGAGAGGGGAGACTTGCAACATGGGCAAGTGCGGATCTTCCATACAACCTTTCCTAGGCCTGCGCCCTGGAAACCTTCCAAAGTGCAAATCCATGGTCTCATGAGACCAACAGATGCCTATTATTATCCTGACTATTGCAACAATCTTCATAAAACCTGAACCATAACTCTTGGCTTGTGTTATGAAAGCAATTTATGCAAGATCAGTGTACACTGGTATTTTGTTAATGATTTGACATTACTCCTTACAAACCCAAGAACTTTGAATGTATTTTTTTAAAGTTGATGCTACTTGTGTTAAGTGATTTATAGTAAACAACACAACTAAGTTTAGACTCTTGGCAGCACAACCAATGTTATACACTGAATTTATTATGATCTGAATTGTTCCTCCTAAACAGTAATGGAAATTGATTAGTTGTAACTTAGAGCAGGATATATAATTGAAATCAATAAATTTGCAGGATCATTGGAGGCAATGCAACGGATTGGAATTAATTTTAAAGTGCCTTTCCAACAGTTGGCAGTGGCCCAATAGGCCAGTTTGTCACCTATTCTGGCTTTTGTATAGTTTCTCGTATAGTTTTTTGGTTCCATTTGGTGCTCTATGCTCACCAAAACCAACTCCAAGATAAATTTCATTCGTTAATTGCCATTCAGTCCTTGGCAAAATTAGACAATTTTCATTTATTAACTTGCTTACACGTGGTCCAAAGAACTGAATCCCAGACGAGAGGTAAAAGCAACAGCCTCTGGCTCCCAGGCAGCTTTCAACCAGGTCCAGTTGCACAACTTTGGTAAAACAAAAGTCAGTGACATTAAGGGAAAGCACTTTAGTGTTTGAAGTCCTGCCTTGCACAAAAGAACATGATTGTTGGAGATTGGGCATCCCAACTGTAGAACATTTCTGCAATATTTTGGGGCAGTATCCTAAGCCTATCTTAACTGCTTCATCAATGGTTTTCCTTCCAACATAAAGTCAGAAATGGAAATGTTTGCCAATGATTACGTAATGTTAAGCTTGGCTTTCAATACAGCAAATGGGAAGTAATCCTTGCTAGCCCGCAACAAGACCAAGGTAACGTGTTGCCTGTGCTAATAAGCCATGACCATCTCTAGCAAGAAAGAAGTTTAATCCTCTATTCTTGATAGGATTATTAACCAAGTTCCCCACCATCACCATTGACCAGAAGCACAACTGAACTGGCCACATAAATGGCTTGAGTACAAGGGCAGATCAAGTTTGGGTATCCTTTTTCTGAGTGACTTGCTACCTGATACCTTAGAGCCCATCCACCAGCTCTCCCCAATCTTGGGTGTGTGCTGTGCTTCAAAAGCTCAAGGACCTTAACACCATTCAGGACAAAGCTGGGTGATGAATTAGCATGCACATCACCACCAGCACTCTTGGTTGTAGTGTGCACTTTTTTTTTCAAACTCCATTGTAGTTATTTGGCAAGGTAATCCAACAGCATTTCCAAATCAGTAACCTCTCCCTGCAAGAAATTTATAGGCAACAGGGTATAGAAAACCTGAAGTTGCTCACTATCCTGACTAGAAGTAAATCACTGTTTTTTCCTATTGAAGCTACATACAACATCACACTTTCGGATTTCATCCTTTTCCTTCTGACGCCAACATGTCTGGGTTGGTATCTACAGCCTTTAGGAATGTAAGTTAAGTCTACGATACATTTATTTGGCATTTCCCGTGCTAACATAGAAGACAATTAATACAATTAATATTTATAAGGTATAGGTGATACCGCCTTCGAAACTACAGTATCAGGTCAAACTACCAGAAGTATCTGGTATTCACACCTTTTAGGAAGCCCATTGCGGTGGACTCAATCCACAGTCCTTTGTCAAACAGTTAAAATAGAAGTCTGGTGGCCAAAGTCAGTTAAGTGTAAACAAATCATCTACCCAGAAAGAAATCCACTCTAACGCACACAAAATGCTGGTGGAATGCAGCAGGCCAGGCAGCATCTATAGCAAGAAGTGCAGTCGACGTTTCAGGCCAAGACTATTTGTCGGTCCTGACGAAGGGTCTCGGCCGGAAACATCGACTCTACTTCTTCCTATAGATGCTGCCTGGTCTGCTGCATTCCACCAGCGTTTTGTGTGTATCACTGTTTCATCAGTAGGTCTGGATTCTGAAAATCCTTGACAACAGCATGATTTGAGTTTCTTATTAGAAGAATTATAGTAGATCAAGAAGCTGGCTTACCAGTACCTTTAAAATCAGAGTCAGGTTTATTATCGCTGACTGTGTTGTGAGATTTGTTTTGCAGCAGTAAATACAATGGATTCCAGTTAATTGGGGCACATCGGGACCAGTATGTTTTGGCCCAGTTAAACAGCTGCCCCCAATTAGCAGCTTGTTCCACACACACCACTCTGAATGAAGTTGTTCCCCCTCAGGTTCCCTCTAAGTATTTCACCTTTCTCCCTTAACCCATGACCTCCAGTTCTAGTCTCACCCAACCTCAGTGGAAAAAGCCTGCTTGCATTTACCCTATCTATACCTCTCATAGTTGTGTGTATATCTATCAAACTTGCCTTCATTCTCTTACTCTCCAGAGAATAAAGTCCAAATCTCTTTTTCCCAGTGAGAGTGGCTTTGAAATGTTATCCAAGTTGTAGAGTGTAGACCAGTACGTCACGGGGAACAGGGCCTTTGGCCCCAATGTTGTGCCAAAGTAACTAAATTAAATTTACAGTATTTGTCTTGTGTATCGGTATACATGTTTGTGTTTAATTCTATTGAATTAGGATCTTAATGGGTTAGTATTGTGGAACCATCCTATTTAATGTTTGTGTCTATTTTTGCAGCATTTGATGGAACAAGCCTTTGCCTGGACATGCAGTGTTCTGCTAAAAGTATAAGCAATGAGTGACTTTGAATTCATCTTTTGCAGATGGCATGATCGACTGTGGCCTGCAAGAGTAAGTAACTTCTGCAATATTTTAAGTAGTGTCATTAAGTTACCGATTGCCTTACGATTTGTGCTCATAATCATGGTATACCAGGTGTTGAAAACATCATTTTGTCTCTGTCACTTGGTCTACCTGTGTAAACATACTTAGTAAATGGATTTTGCAAATTGTTAGAATATGTAAATTGCCTACATTTTTCTTGCCTAATATTTTCACTCCTTGGTACTTGGGTAAAACATTGTTAAAACACTAAATGAGGATTTTTTTTCCCAGAACTGCCTATAAGACTCCCAAAGTTGATTTACAGTGTCTATAAAAAGTATTTCCCCCCCCCCCCAGAAGTTTTCATGTTTTGTTTTACCAGATTGAATTACAGTGGCTTTAATTTGTTTTTTTTCTGACACTGATCAACAGAAAAGACCCTTTTATGTAAAAGGTGAAAACGGATCTCTACAAAGTGATCTAAAATTAATTACAAATAATTGATTGCATAATTATAGGTCACAAAATAATTGATTGCATAATTATAGGTCAGTATTTAGTAGATGGACCTTTAGCAATTACAGCCTTGAATCTGTGTGGATGGGTCTCTATTAGCTTTGCACATCTGGACACTGCAACTTTTCCCCATTTTTTAAGAAATTACTCAAGCTCTGTAAGATTGCATGGGGATTGTGAGTGACTAGCCCTTTTCGAGTCCAGCCACAAATTCTCAATTGTATTCAGATCTGGACTCTGACCTGGCCACTCCAGGACATTAACTTTGTTTTTAAGCCATTCCTCTGTAGCTTTGGCTTTATGCCTGGGGCTATTATCTTGCTGGAAAACAAATTATCTCCCAAATCGCAGTTCTCTTGCGCAATCCATCTGGTTTTCCTCCAGGATTTCCCTGTATTTTGCTGTATTCATTTTACCCTCTACCTTCACAAGCCTTCCAGGGCCTGCTGCAGTGAAGCATCCCCACAGCATGATGCAGCCACCACCATGCTTCATGGTAGGGATGGTGTGTTTTGATGATGTGCGGTGTTTGGCTTCCGCCAAACATGACGTTTAGTCTGGCCAAAAAGCTCAGTTTTGGTTTCATCAAACCATAGAACCTTCTAACTGACTGACTTCAAAGTCTCCCACATATCTTCTGGGCAAACTCTAGCTGAAATTTCATGTGAGTTTTTTTCAAAACAGTGACTTTCTCTTTGCTACTCTCCCATAAAGCTGCAATTGCTGAAGCACTCGGGCAACAGTTGTGCGTGTACAGTCTCTCCCATCTTAAACACTGAAGCTTGTAACTCCTTCAGAGTTGTCATAGGTCTCTTGCTGGCCTCCCTTCCTAGACCTCTTCTTGCACAGTCACTCAGTTTTTGAGGATGGCCTGCTCCAGGCAGATTTACAGCTGTGCCATATTCTTTCCATTTCATGATGATTGACTTAACTGTACTCCAAGGGATATTTCAGTGACTTGCAAATTTTGTTGTATCCATCTCCTGACGTGTTTTTCAATAACCTTTTTGCGGAGTTGCTTGGAGTGTTCTTTTGTCTTCATGGTGTAGATTTTGCCAGGATACTAACTCACCAGCAGCTGGCCCTTCCAGATACAGGTGGATTTTTACTACACTCAAGTGAAGCACCTTTACTGCACACAGGTCTCCAAAAACAGATCTCCATTTAACTAATAATATGTCTAAAACCAGTTGGCCTAAAACTTCTGGGTAGGGTGGGGTAAATACTTTTTATGGGCACTGTATTTGCTAAAAAATTGTTTTGTGTGGGTTTTTTTTCAGAATCATGTAATTAAGAAACTGTGCTGAAGGGCTAAGGGACGGAGTGCAGAATATTTAAAATTGGAGTAGTAAAAAAATTGCCTTGGCCTTGGGCTTTCAAACCTTTCTTGAAATCTAAAATGGGAGATGGAAGAATGTGCTGTGTAAAGGCCAATTTATACTTGTGCGTCAAATCGACGCTGTAGCCGCGTACCCTACACCGTACCCTATGCCGTAGCCTGACGCGCACCTCCCCAAAAATGTAACTACGCGTCGCGGCGACGCAGACCGCAACACTTACGATTGGTCCGCTTGGTAGCATCGCATTTCCTCCTAAGCTGCAATAACTTCCCATTGGGCGACTGAAGGGCAGGGAGAGAACTCTGGCTGCAATGCTTTCCATAAAGCTTTACAGACCTCCGAAATTTTGGAGGACCCTGTGCTTGACACCAGTTTGTAGCTAGCTGCTACGGCCTGTTGACTTCCACCTGAAGCCAAAACTCGAATGGTGATAGCCAGTCTCTGAGTATACAGTGCGTACACTGATGCGAAATAAATGGTTGGAGTCGATGAACCAAATCGTCAAATCTACCTGCTGACATCCGAAAATATTTGAAATGCATTTCCTCGTCCATGTCTCTCAGTGGCCGGACAAGTACAGAAAATTTACCCTCCTTCAGTTTCAGTCGCCATTGTTTGAAGTTTGAGTTTCAACACGAAGAAACTCAACATAGTGGCATAGAAACCCCACCGCCAACTAGTGTTTTGGCAGTGAATTGCAGAGCAACGCAGACACACCAACGCACAAGTATAAATGCTCACAACAGCATATCCCACTTGCATAGGCTACGGCGTAAACTAGTACGCACAAGTATAAATCAGCCTCAATAGTCTGTCCAAAGCTTAACATTGTAATGCAATAATATTATATAATCTCTATTGGAGCAAAGTTCAAAATAAGATTTATTATCAGAGTACATGTATGTCACCACATACAACAGTGAAATTCTTTTTCCTGTGGCATACTTAGGAAATCTATTGAACGGTAAGCTTAGACAGGATCAATGAACTAGAAACGATGCAAATATAAATAAATAGCAATAAATAATGAGAGCCTGAAATAACAAGATAAAATCTTTAAAGTGAGGCCATTGGTTCTGGATGCACCTTGAGCCTGATTGTTAAGGGGTAGTAATGAAACCACCGGGTTTCCTTGGCTGCGTAAGTCTAGGGAATACGCACTCTGTCCCCCCAAACCCATGAGATTGAGACGGCTCTCCCACCCCAGACCCTGGTTTGTGTGGATACTGTGTCATTTGCTACCCTGTTACAACTCAGTGCCAAGAAACAATAGACAGCACACTGCATACGATTAAAGGAATTATATTCATGAATGTTACTAAAGGGTTAGTAAAGAAAGGAAAGGAAAAAAACCACAGAGGGCCCATTCTAATTAAATAGTCAAATGTGCAGAAGTTGGAGCTCATCTTGAACTTCTCTCACTCACTTGCTGGGCCCTTGGTCTGCATGAAAGCACACGCCACCTTCCGAACGTCACTCACAATCCATCTCGAACAAACAGGTCTCCCACTGGGTCATAACCTACTACCAGTTCTCTCCAGCATCGTCTTTCTTCATCTCCCACTGAACAAAAAGACCCAGCTCACACCGGTGTCAGGCACACAACCGAAAAACACAGTCACTTCATTGGTCGGCTCACATTCCAAAGCACCCATAAACTCTAACTATAACCTAGAACACTACTTCTACAGAAAGACCATTACATTAGCAGTGAAACCTTGCCCCAGGGTGTTGCAGTAACTATTGTGAACAGAAGTGGATCTGAAGTTTCTTCAAACCTAGTGATGCTTGTAGAGATTGTTTAAGTAATTTGTAGAATGAATAAGTCATTTAGAGTTTTATATTTAAATAGTAGTATTTCTGCTGTTGCTTGGTTAATGAGATATTAAAAGGATAATCATTTTGTGATATGTTAAGATTTTAAATGTGATAAATTTTAATATTTGTTTTTGATTACGAATTGGGTCATGTATAAATTGGCTCTGGAGTGAATAGCTTAGATGTAGGTAAAAGAGTAGTATGGGGTAAAGGGGTTCCTTTTCATGAAACACAATCCTTTCTGGAACTAGAACGGACTTGTACTATTGTGATTGACTGCAGTTGAACTAGGCTTAGACTGGGGTTATTTTAGAAAGGACATTTAGGGTGGTCACAGATTCTTAAATTTGGAATGGGTAGGGGAGAACATGGGCAAAAGGGACCAAGAAAAATGAAATCTGCTTTAAGCACTACATGAAGGGCCCGATAATCTGTAGTTTAACGATGTTACCCCAAAAATAATAGATGTGTTGCTGGTCATATTCTGAATTCCTATGGATGCTCGAACATACAAGAGGTAAAGAGAAAACAAGGAATCAGGCTAGTTACCTTGTCATCAGTAGTAGGGGGGAAATACCAGAGTCCATTATAAAGAACATAATAGCAGAGCACGTGGAAAATAGTGAGTGTGTTGGACAGTCAATATGCATTTCCAAAAGGGAAATCGAGCCACAGATACAGTGGAATCCCATGGGGGTTAATGAACAGTGAGCATGTCATGTTTGGACTTCCAAGAAAGCTCTCTGTAGTTCTCGCATAAGAGGTTAGCACATGGAATTCGAGGAGGAGCTGTTTGGTAGACAGGAAACGGAAGAAATAAATGGATCTATTTGCAGGTTGCAGCTAGTGACGGAGTTACTTCAGGAACCAGATCTAGGGCTGCAGCTGTTCACCATGGTGTACAGTGGCATGCAAAAGTTTGGGCACCCCTGGTCAAAATGTCCGTTACTGCGAATAGCTAAACGAGTAAAAGATGACCTGATTTCCAAAAGGCATAAAGTTAAAGATGACACATTTCTTTAATATTTTAAGCAAGGTTACTTTTTTATTTCCATCTTTTACAGTTTCAAAATAACAAAAAAGGAAAAGGGCCCGAAGCAAAAGTTTGGGCACCCTGCATGGTCAGTACAGGTTTCCCCCGCCATCCGAAGGTAGAGTGTTCCTATGAAACGGTTTGTAAACAGGAATGTCGTAAAGCGAAGAAGCAATTACCATTAACTTGTATGGGAAAAATTTGTGAGCGTTTGCAGACCCAAAAATAACCTACCAAATCATGCCAAATAACATATAAAACCTAAAATAACAGTAACATCTAGTAAAAGCAGGAATGATATGATAAATACACAGCCTATATAACAGACATCCCATCTCTCCCGGAAGTTCCGGGAGTCTCCCGCAAAGTAATAGTGGCTCCCTGATGCCTGCAAATTATATACAATGTCCTGGAAATTGGTTTTTTTGAGAGCGAGCGTGAAAGAGCGCGTGAGAGAGAGCAAGAGCGAGAGAGTTCCAAAAAAAACGTCAGAGTGGCAGAGTGTTCCAAAAAAAATATAAAACGAACGTCACCCCAGACTACACTAAAGTGTACTCCTGCCTAATAGGGGTCGAAATAATGACAGTGTTTCTCGCTACACTGTTTGCAACAGTGACTTTTCTATTGCCCATGGTGGGTTAAAACTGTAAAAGACATGTTGAGGTGAGTTTAACAGGTGTCATTCATTCATTAGCTTAGCTAACGTTATTTAAACTAGCTGGCTAGCTGCTAAAGAGCTACTCTATTGCAAACATCCCACATCTCCCGGAAGTCTCCCGCAAATTGATGGTGCTACCTCCCTGAAATGAGTTTTTGCAGGGTGGGATGTCTGATATAAAGTAGAAATACTTTTCCACAATCATTGCTGCACTGTTCTCGGTAGCGAAAATCTCACGCAAGTGCTCTTGGCAGAAACACAGCGCAAGCGCTCTCCAGTAACCTTTAAGCTATGAAGCTGCCAAATCATACCAAATAACACGTAAAAATACACGCCGATATAAAGTAGAAATAATGTATGTACAGTGTAGTTTCACTTACCAGAATTGGGACAGCGCCGAGCACACTGATGGTGTGTTAGGCTGAGTCGTCGGAGGTCAGGGTGGTGCAGTGACTCCCCACCCTCCGGGCAGCGACCCGATACTGATCCGCGAAGAATGCAGGGGCCCAGCAGTGCCTGGGACGCACCCAACACATCTTTAAGAAAAAAGCCAAAATAAACATGCTAATTAATTAGGTGATTAATTAATTAGATTGCCGATTGCGTCGCCTCTGATCTGGGCCGACATTTACGTGCCGGGCGGCACCTAATTAATTAGCTTTTTTATTTAGGCTTTTTTCTTAACGATGTGCTGTGTGCCTCCCGGCTACCGCTGCATTCTCCGCGACAATGTATCTGTCCGCGGCCCGGAGGTTGGGGTGGTGGGACATTAAGGTGTCATCTCATCGTCCATCAGGGCAGGCAGGTCATCTTCTGGTATGTCTGCCTCGATGTCGAAGATCAAGGTTCGTCATCTGCTGTGGCTGATGTGGAAGGCTTGCTTGACTGATTAGCCTCGCGCATTTTCAGATCATGCAGTTCTTTGTAAGCACTCAAACCATCCTGCAAATATGCCCTAAACCAACGTACCCTTTCAAAGTTAAAGTCGTACTTTATCATTGCAGCGAAAATCTCACACAGTTGCTTCACATTCAGTTCCTGGACAACTTCACTTTCGATCCGATCATTTACTGCATTCGGTTTTAATTGTTATCCTTTCCTCTTCCAATTGCATCAGCTCTTCATCTTATCAGTTCTTGGTCATGGGATGCCAAAACCTCTTCAACATCATATTCGTCAACTTCCACAAGCCAAACTCACTTTGTCCTTACTTGTTCACCACGATCGAAACGCTTAACTATGTCTAGTTTTACGCTAAGTGTAACACCCTTACGAGCTCTTTCAGGCTTTTCTGATACCTTAGAACTCATCTTGCAAACGGATGCTCAAAATAACTCGACATAAAGCACAGATGCTCACAGGCACGGTGTTTAAGCAATGCTGGCGAGAAATGCTGAATCCCGGGAGGAGCGGCTGCTCAGGGCGTGCGCTGATTTTTTTTCGCGCGCTGCCTTTTTTCGTAACAGTGAAAACACCTTCTGTTAGCAAAAACAGGGAACTAATGTAGGTCTTTCGTAACAGTGAGGTCTCGTAAAGCGAACGTTCGAAAAGTGGGGGACACCTGTACTTAGTAACACCCTCTTTGGCAAGTACCACAGCTTGTAAACGCTTTCTGTAGCCAGCTAAGAGTCTTTCAATTCTTGTTTGGGGGATTTTCGCCCATTTTTCCTTGCAAAAGGCTTCTAGTTCTGTGAGATTTTTGGGCTGTCTTGCATGCACTGCTCTTTTGAGGTCTATCCACAGATTTTCGATGATGTTTAGGTCAGGGGACTGTGAGGGCCATGGAAGAACCTTCAGCTTGCGCCTCTTGAGGTAGTCCATTGTGGATTTTGAGGTGTGATTCGGATCATTATCCTATTGTAGAAGCCATCCTCTTTTCATCTTCAGCTTTTTTACAGACGGTGTGACGTTTGCTTCCAGAATTTGCTGGTATTTAATTGAATTCGTTCTTCCCTCTACCAGTAAGTGTTCCCCATGCCACTGGCTGCAACACAAGCCCAAAGCATGATTGATCCACCCCCATGCCTAACAGCTGGAGAGGTGTTCTTTTCATGAAATTCTGCACCCTTTTTTCTACAAACGTACCTTTGCTCATTGCGGCCAAAAAGTTCTATTTTCGCTTCATCAGTCCACAGGACTTGTTTCCAAAATGCATCAGGCTTGTTTAAGTGTTCCTTTGCAAACTTCTGATGTTGAATTTTGTGGTGAGGACAAAGGAAAGGTTTTCTTCTGATGACTCCTCCATGAAGGTCATATTTGTGCAGGTGTCGCTGCACAGTAGAACAGTGCACCACCACTCCAGTGTCTGCTAAATTTTCCTGATTTGCCTTTCTAGCAATCCTACAAGCAGTTCTCTCTGAAAGTTTTCTTGGTCTTCCAGGTCTCAACTTGACCTCCACCTTTCCTGTTAACTGCCATTTCTTAATTACGTTATGAACTGAGGAACCGGCTACCTGAAAACACTTTGCTATCTTCTTATAGCCTTCTGCTTTGTGGGCGTCAATTATTTTAATTTTCAGAGTGCTAAGCAGCTTCTTAGAGGAGCCCATGGCTGCTGATAGTTGGGACAAGGTTTGAGGAGTCAGGGTATTTATAAAGGTTTGAAATTTGCATAACCTGGCCTTTTCCTAATAATTGTGAACAAGCCATAGCCCTAACAAGCTAATTAAGGTCTGAGACCTTGGTAAAAGTTATCTGAGTGCTCAAATCTCTTGGGATGCCCAAACTTTTACATGGTGCTCCTTTCCTTTTTTTCACTCTAAAATTGTACAAAAGAAAAATAATACACTAATCTTGCTTAAAATGTTGAAGAGAATGTTTCATCTTTAACTTTATGACTTTTGAAGATCAGTTCATCTTCTACTCACTTAACTATTCACAGTAACAGAAATTTTAACTAGGGGTGCCCAAACTTCTGCATGCCACTGTATATGTAAGTGATTTTCTGATTGCAGATTTTCTAACTTCTCATGACATTGCTAATCATGTTGCAGAATTTAAACTTTGGGTTTAGAAACATTATGCTTGACTAGTGCTGATTCGTTATTTGGATAATGCAATCTTTAAGCTACTCTACAATGATCACATTATCAAGATTAACTTATTTTCTTCAGCCTACCTGTGATCTCTGCACTGCACTTCTTGATCCCATCGTTTTTATGAATGGCAGCTGAATCACAATACAATGTAGGGCATTCTTGCAGTCATAGGCTAGATGTAGAAACCCTGTGTCTGGTGACTTAAAATCTAACTTTCTTGTTCAACTCCTAGATTTCACTGCTGCTTTAAACATCGTGCATTTACACCTTCAGAGTCGACTGCCTTCCTGATTACCACCTTGCCATAGGTTGCCTACTGTCCTATTAAATTTCACTCAGCTCTTTACTCATCTGGTTTTTCATCAGGCCTTCAGAGAGAATTCAGGTCTTGTAATTTCATCTTCAGGCTTTTCTTGATCTTGCCCTTCCGGCATCACAACAATACTCTCCAGTTACAATTTTGATTATTATATCAGTCACTATTCTGAATCGGACTGTGTAGATATTTCCTGTCCACCATTCTTATTCTAAACATTCATTTCCTCACCGGATGAACAATGATGGCACTCCCCGGGGTGGGCTACAAGTGGTCACTTCAGTCAAGGGGGCTACTACTGAGGACTGTAGCATGCAGATGGAGGCCTTCCATGCCTCAATCGCATTCTCCTCATTTCTTACTTTGCAAATCAGCTCAACAAACAAGGGAGAGGGTAGCGTCTTATGAGACATTCAGAGACCCCAAGTGATTAGGTCCTGTTACTGGGTACCTTTTGCCACTTGGTCCATTCTTAACTGATTCACCTCAACCACTTGAATCCCCCCCCCACCCCCCACACAGCAAGCAACTCAGCTGCATCTCTAGCCGAAAAATATGGGCAGAAAGTTTTCCCCCTTTCTCCTGAAACATGCTCTGAAACCCTGTCATAAGCTCCATTGGACTTCCCGTCACGCCAAAAACATTTTCTAGCGCTTGCGTGTAGCCTGCAGAGTTAGCAAAAGGGGTTCTGTGTCTTTACAGATCTCACTACACCAGCGACTAGCCCCCTCAAGCTCTCTACCAGTCGCTGTCTTTTCACGTCATCAGAGCACTGCCTCTCATCCAGCATCAGAGAGGTCTGCTCTGCCCAAGTCTCATACTGCTCTTCCCCTTTAGGGATGAGCTTCATTCCCGAGAAGATTCTCAGCCTACAACAGCTGTGACTTTCAACCTGGGCATTTTGCCATTTATTCATCAGGAGGATAAGGGCCGCTACCAACTCAGAACGCTCATCCCTCACTCGAGGACTCATTAGACCTTCCACATCAGACCACTCCTTCCCTTCACTCTGCAGAATCGAGAGCAACTTGTTTTTAAAAGTCTCTGCCCCCAGCTACAGGAAACTCTGCTTCGATTGGGTACGCTTGCCTCTTGGAAAGTATGGACAGCCCACGGACCCCCTCTCCTGGGGTCCCAGGCAGTTCTGCTGCCATTACATCACAGCTAAAACAAAGTTTTTGCCTGCCATTTTGTAAACCTCCGCTACGTGATCATAAACACAAGGAAATCTGCAGGTGCTGGAAGTTCGAGCAACACACACAAAAAATGCTGGTGAATGCAGCAGGCCAGGCAGCATCTATAGGAAGAGGTACAGTCGACGTTTCGGGCCCGACGAAGGGTCTCGGCCTAAAACATCGACTGTACCTCTTCCTATAGATGCTGCCTGGCCTGCTGCATTCACCGGCATTTTTTGTGATCATAACTGTTCCCAATTCTTTAATGGTACTTAAAGTCAGAATTAACAATTCATTTGGGGCTACTATTGTCTACCCCACTCAATACACAAGCATTTAATACTGGTAACCCAGTGGATTCATGCCAGCACTCAACCACATATCTTCATCACTTTACTGGACAATAGTTTAACACATGCTAAGCACACAATCCACTGGCTCAATGCTCAGGGTAATCACACAGCATCCAGCAAAATCGATCCAAAATGAAACCCTGCTGGTTTCCTTGGCTGTGTAAGTCTAGGGAAGATTCACTTTGGTCCCGTCAAACCCATGAGATTAGGACTGCTCTCCCACCCCAAACCCTGGTTTGTGTGGATGCTGGGTAATTTGCAGCCCTGTTATAACTCAGTGCCAAGAAATAACAGACAGTACACCGCATAGAATTAAAGGAATTACATTTATGAATCTTGACTAAAGAGGTGGTAAAGAAAAGAAAGAAAAACAAAAAGGGCCTATTATAATTAAACAGTCAAATGTGCACCAGTTGCAGCTTAATTCACCAATCCTCGGTTGACCTTGCTGCCCAGTTCCATCAAATCACGATCTCCTCCCTGGATCGTATCCTATGACCAGTTCTCTCCAGTGCCTTTTCTCTTCATCTCACGCCAAACAAAAAACTCAGCTCACATTCCAAAGCATCCGTTATCTCTAACCATAACCCAAAAACTGTTACAGAGAGATGATTACATTAGCAGTGAAATCTTTTCCAGGGTGTTACC
This sequence comes from Mobula hypostoma, assembly GCF_963921235.1. Lineage (NCBI taxonomy): Eukaryota > Metazoa > Chordata > Chondrichthyes > Myliobatiformes > Myliobatidae > Mobula > Mobula hypostoma. The sequence goes on from NC_086120.1 coordinate 33,654,497, forward strand.
TATGTCTTTTACCACATATCATAATTGATCTGTTCAGAAATTTGTCCTGTATGCAAAGTCGTGTACAGCTTTTTATTGATACAATCTTAAAATTAAGATGGTACTAGACCTTTTTAAATATGTAAATTGGAAGCCTGACATGAACCACCATCCTCATCTAATACTTGGTCACCAGGCCCAGCCTGCATTGGAATTATTTTCCATTGTTTATGGGATGTGGATGGCTGCCATTTATTCTCTATCCTTAATGGCCTCCTGAATTGATTGGCTACTTGTGCCACTTTCAGAGGCTGGTAAAATCAACAACTTTGGGCCGAATCACAACGAAGATAGTCAAGGTAGATTTCCTTTTATAAGAACATGTGAAGCAGATGGATTCACAGTAAACTCAGTGTTTCCTTTCTCTTTCCCTTATTTAAAAGAAAAAGCAAGTTGTGAGGAAGATTGCATAGTCTACAGAAGAATATAGGTAATTGAGTGGGTAATAAAAGTTTGGCAGATGAAATGGACGGGAATTTGAGATGTTTAATTATGCTAGGAAAGGTGGATTATTTTTAAATGGAGACTGACTCAGAATGCTGCAGCACAGTGGCACCTAGTATGACTGCACATAGAATATACCAGTTTAGCATATAGATAGACCAAATAATTGGGAAAGTAAACTGAACATTGGCCTTTATTACAAAAGGGATGACTATAAATCTACAGTGTGTTGGTGAGAGGGCACCTGTGTACTAAGCTGTTTTGATCTCTGTAACAAAGAAGAAACTGTATTAATGCAATTGGGAGATATTTTGTTTGATTCCTGAGACGAGCAAGTTTTACAAGGAAATGTTGAGCAGGTCAGGACTGTGGATGTTGGAGTTTTGAAAGATCAATAGTGATTTTATTGAAATGTGTAATTCTGAGTGGGATTGAGTCAGTTATACACTATGGAAACAGGCCTTCAGCCCAATTCATCTATGCCAATCCAGTTAACTGCCTATTCTTTTAAGGAATACTTCTACTTGTGGGAGCAGGCGCTCAAGCTAGGGGGCACGCTTTCAGAATAAAAGTAGTCCATTTTGAGATGGAAATCTAAAGAAGATTCTCCTTTCAGAGGGTCTTGAATATTTCTAACTCTACCCAGAGAACTGTTGAGCTTAATCATTGACGAATATTATGGCTAATATTATTCTTTGCATGTAAGAGTTGGAGCCAATGAAAAACGTAGGAAAATGGTGCCATGTCCAAGGTGGTCATTTATCTTGTAGAATGGTAGAGCAACCTTGAAGGGCTATGCAGCCTACTTCTCCATTTTTTTAGTATTTATAGTAACCTGGATTCTTAAGTTCGGCTGAGTAACGTCTCATTGAAAAGAGAGCATTTTTGTGCGATTGGTGCAGTGTTGGTCAAGATTATGTACCCAGTTATCTGGAGTAGGACTTAAAGTTACATGACTATTACTGTCTGTATGTTTTTTTTCCTTGTCTTGTTTTTTCTTCTTGTGTGGTGCTTGTTGGAAGATTTTAATTTTTGAATTGCTAAATCCAAGACTCTGTCCTAGGAGAGTACTCCCTGTGCTGCTGCTGCTGCTACTACTACTACTGTTGTTCTCCCTCCCCTCCCCCTCCCCCCCTCTCCATCTACGCATCTAGGCGTATTACAGCGATCTGCAGGATGTATAATTAATTATAAAACTTCAAGGGACTCAAATTCTCGAATACAACCTAGTCTCATGTATAAACTGAATAATAGACTCTTCAATCAGATGTTGATTCTCTTGATGGCCAAACAAAGATTTAATAGAAAACCAAAATAAATTTAAGCCAGATAGCCTCTTGAACAACATGCTTCTTTCAATTTTGTATCAATTACAGCTCAGCAAAACATGCTGGACTGTCTCTGGACTACCACAGTCACATAATCCAGTAGGATGTTTTCCTATTATCTTTAAATTATAGCTTAGCCCACAATGCCCCAACCTAAGTCTTGTAAATTTCACCATATCTCTACGACTTAAAAGGTAACAGTCTGAGACCTTTTTAACTAGTGGGTGACTAGAAAAATAATGCCTGCCCCCTTAATTCATTTTTCCAATCCTCCTGCCACTTCTTCTCTATACCTTTTTTAATCCTGCTTCTCAATTCTGCAATGCCATCCACAATTTCATTTCCCTCCACCCCAGCATGCCCAGGTATCCATGAAAATCTAACTGCAGAACCCATCTTCCCTACTCTAAACAATACTAAGAGAATCTCAATAACTAACTCCCTGTACTCTTGTTACAACTTCCTCAAAAGTTGATCCTTGTGAGCCCTGTAGGTCAAATCATAGATTCTGCTTTAATTTTTTTAAGCTTATAAATAGATGAGAAATATCTTCACTGAGTACAATTTAGTACATTATGAAATATATGGATGTGGAATTGTGTGGAAAAACTTTGCAGTGATTCTTCTTGTTTTGGAGAGTATCTTATTCTGTTCCGAGTACATTAATTCCATTAACGCAAGTTGTATCCTACAGAAATGTTTAATCATGATTAGCCATCTAAATTTGAGGCACAATTGCGATACGACCAGCAAATCCTAGTAGTATATTATCTATTTATGATTTATTTTATTAATTAGCTCAGATTTCATTTTCAATTGGGTGATCTTTTTTTTTCTTGCTCCCTCTTTGCCACAAAGCACCTTCGTTTTGTGAAGGTCATCAATACCAATGGAAATGCTGCCCTGAGTGTATTTACATGTTTTGCACTTTGTGCTCATCTCAAACATGTCATTTTTATCAAAGTGGGTAACTCGAGTCTCATTTTGTAGTGGATGCCATTATTGGCCCCATTGTGGCGATGAATAGCCAATGGTGTATGGCCATCATGCATTCCAAAAAGCCAAGGTGACTCCGTTACAATTGGGCCTGTCATCTTAAGATTCCTTTAAGATCTTTATTGGAATGTTTTTTTAAATCTTCAGTTTCCAATGTTTTCTTTAATCTTTATTTTCATATGGAACATTGTCTTAAACTTTCTTTTTGTATTTTTAACTATTGTGGTTCTATAGAAGTTACATTCTTCGTTGGGAAATTAACAAATACTCCCATAAAAGGTAAGATTCATATTGAAGTATGTATATTTTTCCTTGTAATGTGCATTTTAACTTTTGCACTTGGTGACAAATAATCAGTTAAAGTTCGTATTAATTTTGCTTTATAACCGCTTTAGTTTAGCTTTGCCTTGTGACTACTGTTTTAAGTCTTTGCAATAAGAAGCAGATTGAAGGAAAAACAACATTTTGAGATGTCCTTGTAGCTGACAATGCTCAGGAGTAGCTGCTTTTCTGGACCTAAAAAGATGTACTCATTGTTGTACAGTTAACATAAGTGCACATTGGTCCTTGTGTATAATTGTTTTGATTCCAAAATATCGCCTTCTGGTCTTATTGAAACCAGAAAAATGTGCTGCATTCCAAGGATGTGGTCAATAGTTTTAATATTCTCATCGGCAGAAGAGAGAGGATGGTGGTGGTCTGTCATATCTGATGAAAACAGGAAATTTGTGGGAGAGTTTTTAAAGGTAGAAGAGCCTTTGCACTGGGTAAATTACACTCTCTCTACCTCAGAGTTCCGGGTCCAGTGGTATGAGTAGTCATCACAACTAGGTTCTACCTTGGTTGCAGTAGGTGACCAGTACTTCTGTGCCTCGTCATGCCCTTTGCTCTCCACAGAGTGTTGTAATACTGCCTTCCTGGCTGTTGGATCTCACTAGATCTAATCCACCTAGTCCATTAGAGCTGACTTCACATTCTCGGGCAGGCATGTCTCTATCTCACTAAAGCATGAGGCCACCAGCTATCCTCACCTGGTTTAGCTTGCCTATCAGAGTGGTGCACTGTGTGGCCACTGTCACTTACAAACTGCTACTTGGAGCCCTGGGTGAGAGTTGAGTGTCCAGTGGGAACCAAAGCTGAGTGAGTTGCCCCAGGTAGAACACAAGACCCTTCACCAGTTGTGCTACCCCTCCGTGGACACCCAATTCACCCCAAAGAAAGAGGATATTAGAAGCATAATTAGCAATCTCAACATGTATACCCATACTCCTCACCCTTTTTCCAGTCCTGACAAAGTGTCTTGGCCCAAAGCATCGACTGTACTCTTTTCCATAGATGCTGCCTGGCCTACTGAGTTCCTTTAACATTTTGTGTGTGTGTTGCTTGTATTTCCAGCATCTGCCAATTTTCTCTTGTTTATGTGTACCTTTTGCTGTCTTTACTGTAATGGGCAGCAAGATTTGTCCATCGTCCAGCTGAGGCAGAGTGCCAGCTGGCAGTGTAGTGGCATCAGCTTCAGATTTTGAGGCGAATGGTCCCAAGTTCGAATCTGGCTGGCTGAATCTGGCACGTTTTCTATCCATGCTGGGTTGAGCGTCAGGCTAGCAACTCAGCTTCGTTTTTAAAAAAAAAGTCAAATGCTAAGGAAATGTCAAAAATGCTGCCCAATGAGGTAGAACATTGCTTCACAACTGGGAGACTTGTGTTAAACTTAATGACCATCAATATAGTTTAGTCAACTCCAGAGGCATGAATTTTTGAATGTATCAATTTTGGGTGCGATACAAGATATTTCTTGAAGCCTTTGATATCTCTTCTGCTGATTTGAGGACCTATAACTTCTCTCGTTTGCCCCTCAATCGCAATTGGTGGGGTCAAGCTTGATCCATTGCTGGCATTTGATTTGCCTGCCAGCCTGTAAGTTGAGCTGCCTTCCAAAACAAAAGAAACATTGTAGCCTGGCCCTACCTGAAATTTGGAAAGGCCACTATATTAACACCATCACTAGGCTTTCTTCCAAATCTTGGGTTTTATTGTTGCATGAAAAGGTAATTTTTATTACAGTAAGCATTTTGAACCATTGGTGTTTTGTTGGAGCAGATAGTACTGCTACTGCTGATTGATAGAAGGAACTAATTTCCAAAAGAACAGAAAATTAAGTCTCCTATTCTTACTAGCAGTGTACTGGCAAGAGTGCTAGAAAAAAGACTGAATAGTGTTTATGAGCATTGGGTCCTTGTGCACAATTTCCTTGCTATTCCAGCTTCTATATAGAAGCATCTTTAAAGCTAGTGAAATGGGACCCATCCTAATTTTTGCCAGAGTAATCGATGTCAATTTACACATGAATTATAAACTTCCAGAGAGACTGAGTGGTTTTGTGAATGAAAGCTGATTGTGAACTGTAATTGTAGCACAGCTTGTACAGTGCAATATAAACCTGTCCATTCATACCATTTACCCCTAAATTATGCTGTGAGACCAAATGCAAATACAACAGCAGTTCAGTGGTGCCTTTGAGGCTTTCATGTGTACAGTGACAAAAATGCTAAGTCAGTGATTTATCATTCTTTCTTTTTCAATCTTTTTATTAATTTCATAGAATGAAAACATAACAAAGCAAAAATACAAGTAGTAGGAGATACATTGTTATATTTAAAATGAGTAATTGTAGAACCAAATAGTAAAAATTAACAAAGCTCCCAATCGTGCAGAATAATAGTGAATAATACAAAGCAAAAAAAAACTGAAGAAAAATCATGAAAAAGAAAAATAAGAGAAAAATAACAAACCCCATCCCCAAAAAAAAACTAAACTAAACAGAATTAGTCAACTAAACTAAAAGACTTGGGCAATACTAACAACTTGAAAATGGGGAAGAAGAAAACCTTAGTGTCGACGACTCCACTCCTCTCAACCAATAGTACAGAGAAATAAAACAAGTTGGGAAATAGTCAAATTACATCAAATGAAAATGCTGAATGAATGGCCTCCAAGTTTTTTCAAATCTAATGGAAGGGTCATAAACCGCACTTCTAATTTTTTCCAAAAGTGATTTATCATTCTTGCTGCTGATTTTTCTTTATCTTGATTGTTACTGCTCTGTGAGGAAGTTAGGAGCTCAATTTGGCAGTGATTAATTAAATCAGAAAATATGATGTTAAGTGGCTCCGTTAGCAACCATTTACCAATGCTTGCTTGTGAATCTTTGGAGGCAGAGAATTATGTCCCTGTAACAACAGTGGAGCTGTAAATATAATAGATAACTGAACTTGCATGTTCTTACGGAACTAAGATTTCACATTGGCTGTATTCCATTTCTTCCTTTGAAACAATTAACATCTTTTTAAAGAAATCATGATCGTTCTGCTATTCTACAAATCATTTGCTGATTCCACCTCGTGTTGCATCTGCTTCTTAATGGTTTTTCTTCATGCTTAACTAAATATGATTCTGCCTGGTAAATCCAGTAAGTGTTTCACAGCATTAGTCCTGGCAGATATGTTCCTCTAATGGTGATGTGTTGTTTTGGATAAAAATACTTTTCTGTTATTTGTCACAGAAATAACAGAATTGTCTCTGAACTGAAGAACTGGTTAAGAAGAAACCATATTAGATGGTCCGGAGTCAAACCAGGCCTGAGCAGGCAAAAATGACACATTTCCTTCCCTGAATTAATTAACAAATCAGTGAGTTTATATAAGAAAATCTGGGTAGTTTTAAGATTATTGTAAGACTGACTTTCTTAACTTCAGATTTATTTATTACTTGAATTACATGAATTGAGCAGCTTCAAGCTCCTGGGTGTCAAGATCTCTGAGGAGCTAACCTGGTCCCAACATATTGATGTAGTCATAAAGAAGGGAAGACAGCGGCTGTACTTTATTAGGAGTTTGAAGAGATTTGGCACGTCAACAGATACACTTAAAAACTTCTGTAGTTGTACTGTGGAGAGCATTCTGATAGACATTCTGTCTGGTATGGAGGGGCTAATGCACAGTACCAAAAGAAGCTGCTGGAGGTTTTAAATCTAGTCAGCTCCATCTTGGGCACTAGCCTACAGCGTACCCAGGACAACTTTAGGGAGCAGTGTCTCAGAAAGGCAGCTTCCATTATTAAGGACCTCCAGCACCCAGGGCATGCCCTTTTCTCACTGTTACCATCAGGTAGGAGATGCAGAATCCTGAAGGCGCACACTCAGCGATTCAGGAACAGCTTCTTCCCCTCTGACATCGATTCCTAAATGGACATTAAGCTTTGGACACTACCTCACTTTTTTTTAATATACAGTGTTCCTGTTTTTGTAAATTTTGTAATAATCTATTCAATATACATAATTGATTATGTATAATTGTTTTATTATTATTCTTTTCTTCTCTCTCTGCTGGATTATGTATTGCATTGAACTGCTGCTGCTAAGTTAACAAATTCCACGTCACATGCCGGTGATAGTAAACCTGATTCTGAAATGCCCCAATGATCATGGTAGTATCCAAACTCATTTCTCAATGGACCAGAGCCATTAAGTAATTGAACCACTATATTGTGACACCTCATATTGTTTATATAAACTTCAGTAACTAATTGACTTCCTGAAGTTTAGACATGTAACAATCACAACTGCAACATTAGTTGTGTTTCAGGTACCCCACTTTGTATACTTTGTTAATGAATGTACAATGTTGTCCACAACTTTTTTTTTTCTTTTTAAAAAGATACTGTTGAAGTCTGGTATTTATCCCAGTGAAACGCCCAAGACAAATTCAGACTGTTTAGATGTCCAAATAATATGCTTGGATAAACGGTAAGTATTAAAATTAAATTTAATCTTGTCAACACAAATCTTGACAGAATTGTGCCCATTTAATTAAGTTCTATGACTAGAAAATGTAATAATTCTTAGTATTTTCTGTTATTGTACATTATTTTCTTGTGTAGGTGTTTCTGCAAAGTGGTAGGTGTGTGTAACATGGTGTCAGGGTGGTAGAAGAGGCAAATACATTAAAGACATTTAAGAGACTCTTGGGCACAGTAATGAAAGAAAAATGAAGAGTTATATGGGAGGGAAGGGTTAAATTTATCTTGTAGTAGGTTAAAGGGTGGGTACAACCTTATGGTCCAAAGGGCTGATACTGTGTACTGTTCTATGTTCCCAATATAACGAGGCTGTATTCATTTCTCAGCTAATGCTACTGTTTGATCATTAAATAAATTGCTGGGTAAATATTCTCCGGATCCAAGGTTTCCACACTGGGGTACAGACGGAACATCATATCTGTGAAATTTTTGGTAATTTATTATTCTTCTGCCCTATAACAATGAACAAATGCAAAGCTGGGAAATGAACACTCAGTCTGCATATTCTGCATAGTTGTGATGGCAAGTCAGTTGAAAATTTGTGAGAGCTGTAATACACATGAAATGCTGGAGGAACTCACCAGGCCAGGCAGCATCTATGGAAATGAGTAAACCAGTCTTGATGAAGGGTTTCAGCTTGAAACGTCGGCTTTTCCATAGCCTGGCTAGCTGAGTTCCTCCAGCATTTTGTGTATATTACTTTGATTTCTAACATCTGCAGATTTTCTCTTGTTTGTGAGAGTTGGTTGCTCAGTAGGATTCTGGGTTACCTGATTCGTTAGTCCTTTCATAGAATTACAATTTTAAGATCCTCACATTGCACTCCTTAAAGTGAATAAGCAATATTTGTGATAGTTGGAATTCATCTTGGGGAAAAGATTACTTAAAATTTTGAATATAATTGATGTTTTAAAGCCTATGATCAAAATAGATTATTTCCAAAGGTATTCTGGCAATAGACAGATAAAATCTCTATTATATTACTTAAGGTGAATATTTAGAATGAAATTTCATGTACCCATTATAAAGCTACAGTGAAATTTCTAATGACAAATAGATAAATTAGATGTTCCTTTATCACTGTACATTAACCTTGCAAAATCAGTATATAACATTCAGTTTGTATTTGAGGTTGAGGGTTAAGCGCACTGACACAAGACCATTTGAGGAAGAACAAGTCAAAAGCATTAGCGGTGGATTGGGTGAGTCCTTGATAGCAAAATATAGTTCTTCTACAACAAAAGCCTTTGAATGAGTTGAGCATTGAAGGTTGATAAATGAAGATAATGGTGTCCAGCATTAGTTAAAGTAGTTTTGAGTGCTCTCACCTAATGTGGCAATCTCATTTTTTTTTTCAATGAACTTAAATTTTCTTATTGTTGCTCTGTATGTTTTTGTTCTGAGAAAATTTTGCATGTATGTCTCTTTCGCAGTGTGGGTGACCCAAAGTGTTAGAATCAATTGTTAAGCATGAGGCGATGGAGTACTTGGTGACACAGGACAAGGTAGTACAAAGTCAGCATGGTTTCCTTCAGGGGAAAATCCTGCTTGATGAACCTGTTGGAATTCTTTGAGGAGATAACAAGTAGGATAGATAAAGGGGATGCAGTGGATGTTGTATATTTGGACTTTCAGAAGGCCTTTGACAAGGTGTCACGCTTAAGGCTGCTTACCAGGTTAAGAGCCCATTATAATAAAGGAAAGCTACTAACATGGTTAGAGCATTGGCTAATTGATAGGAGGCAGCGACTGGGAATAAAATTATCCTTTTCTGGTTGGCGGCCAATGACTCATGGTGTTCCGCAGGGGTCAGTGTTGGGACTGCTTTTATGCTGTATATAAATGATGTAAATGATGGAATGGATGGCTTTGTTGCCAGGTTTGCAGATGATACTAGGTTGGTGGAGGAGCAGGTAGTGTTGAGGAAACGGGTAGGATGCAGAAGGATTTAGACAGATTAGAAGAATGGGCAAGAAAGTGGCAAATGAAATACAATGTTAGAAAATGCATGGTCATGCACTTTGGTTGTAGATATAAATGTATGGACTATTTTCTAAACGGGGAGAAAATCCAGGAATCTGAGATACAGAGGGACTTGGGAGTCCTTGTGCAGAACACGCTGAAGGTTAACTTGCAGGTTGAGTCAGTGGTGAGGAAGGCAAATGCCATGTTGGCATTCATTTCAAGAGGTCTAGAATACAAGAACAACGGTGTGATGCTAAGGCTTTATAAGGCACTGGTGAGGCCTCACCTTAAGTATTGTGAACAGTTTTGGGTCCCTCATCTTAGAAAAGATTTGCTGGCATTGGAGAGTGCCCAGACGAGGTTTACAGGGGTTATTTCAGGAATGAAAGGGTTATCATACGAGGAATGTTTGATGTTCTGGGTCTGTATTCGCTGGAATTCAGAAGGATGGGGCGGGGGGGATCTCATTGAAACCTTTCAAATGTTGGAAGGCCTAGACAGAGTAGATGTTGAAAGGATGTTTCCTATGGTGGGAGAGTCTAAGACAAGATGGCACAGCCTCAGAATAGAGGGGCGCCCTTTCAAAACAGAGGTGCGGAGAAATTTCTTTAGCCAAAGGGTGGTGAATTTATTTTGTTGCCACATGCAGCTGTGGAGGCCAGGTTGTTAGGTGTATTTAAGGCAGAGGTTGATAGGTTCTTGACTGGACATGTCATGAAGGGTTGCAAGGAGAAAGCAGGAACTGGGGTTGAGAAGGAAGGGGGAAAAAAAAGGATCAGCCATGATTGAATGGTGGAGCAGACTCAATGGGCCAGATGGCTTAAGTCTGCTCCTATGTTTTATGGTCCTATGGTCTAAGTGCAAATTTATGGGCATTACGGTAGTCACAGTGGCAGATATTTCAGTTTTGTTTCAGAAGTAGTAAGTCTTGTTTAATTTCAAGATGTTTTGAAGGTTTGTTTCTCCCTGTATGATCAATATCATTTTTTTTTTAAAAATCAGTGTATAGAGAAGACTCTACTCATGAAGAAATTTTGGAGGAACTGACTTACAGGAAAGCACTTCGAATCGGCTTGGACATTTTAGCAGGCCAGGATTCCGATACCACTCAAATGACTATAAGCAAACCTGTAATGGCAAAGACTGGGGTACTTGCTTCAGAAGAGTTTAAAACGAGCGGGTGTGCTTTAAGTTCTAATGGAACAAACAGAACATTGAAGCCAAATGGAGTGCATTTGCTTCAAGAACAAGGAAGCACATGCACTCGACAAAGTAGCAGGAGAGCATCTTGTATTAAAAAAATGCCAGAAAATGAACAACGAAAAACATGGACTAGGTCATGTACATTACTGCAGTCTTCAATTAAAATGAAAAACGTGTCGGGAAAGGAAGAAGGTGGTATTGTGGGGAAAAGAAAAAGGGGGAGAATGAAAAAAGATCTTTGTCACCCCCAGAAAGATGCTTCAGAGTTTAGTCCCACACAATGTAACCAGTCGATACAACCAATGAAATCAATACCTACTGAAAAAAATAAATATTGCAGTAAAAAATGTGAGAGGTCACGAGAAAAGGGAAAGTCTTCATCCCAAGCCTGTAGTTCTACAATCTCTGGAGTAAAGAAAGATCAAAATGGAACATTTAAAAAGAATAAACAGAAGTCAAGGGATTTTTGCAAGTCTCTCTGTGAAGGAGTTTCAAATTCTTTTTCAGCTAATTGTGACTCTCAAGAGGTTTGCACATCTGACATTCCTCATAGTTGTCTAGAATCTACTCCAAGACACAGGACTTGTGGCAATATTGGGTCATATAAATGTTCACCACTTTTAAGCAGCTGTCAAAACATTGAGTCTGAAAAGAAAAGTGATTGGATACAAGCTCATGAGGTAGAAAAGCATAAAAGGAAAAAAGGAAAGAAGTGTACGGAACCTATGGAATGCCTTAATACTAGCAAGACTTCAGCTGATTTAGATGCTAACGTAAACTCAAGCAACCAGTCAAATGTAGTGAGCCTTGCACAACCAGAGAGTCCAGAACAACATTTGCGGAGCTCTATATTTGAGTTTGCACTGGATGAGAAAGTGAGCCCTATAAGTGGATGTAACCAGAAGAACAGTAGTTTAGACAGTCCTCAGACAACCTGTCCTACTGCCATAACTGTGGAGGGAGCATTAAGCCCTTTAAACATTAGGGAAGAGGAGGAAAATTTATCCACTGCAGTGCTTGAAACTTGCCTTGGGTCATCATCATTTGGAGTTGAAGTGGGTAAGATGATCTTTATATTGTGACATTAACTCTCTTTACTGTCCAGTCAATAATAGAAATGGCTAATATATTTGACTTTAAAACCTGAAGGTGATTTTTTTTTAATATGAATTTTAGGTGTCTTGTATTTACTTGAAGTAAAACTATTATTAGAAAGGATCATGATATAGATTAGAAAATGTGATCTTAAAATATTAAGATTTACCTATGGAAATACAGGTCTAAGGTCTACATATTCAATACCAAATATTGATATAACTATACCAAATTTGTTTTAAGCCAAGGCTGTTAATCACTAGTCATCAAGAATCATTGACCTGGTAAAATATGATTTGGGACCTTGAAGAGAAATGGGAAATTTAACTCTCTTAAGAGTCATCTTGTGTCGAATGTTTTTTTTTGTTTTATTCAAATATTTAGTTGGAGTCAATTTGATGCAATACTTGGCTCAGTAATTTGCTCATAAATTGAAAGCTACATTTACTGCAATTATCCCCTCAGAAACAGCTTCAAATGATTTATTGTTAGGGAATATGACTAGAGGAGTTAGACTTCACTGATCAAAATCTTTTTTTGAAGAAAAGCACTTAATGCTAACATGGTCTGCCAATAACTGGAGCTGAGGTGGAAATTCGTAAATGGTACTTGTAATGAACGTGGGAAGCAACGCAGGGTAAATTATTCGGGAGAATACAGTGAGTGAAGGATAACTGCGTTAAAATTACATGCAATCTGTCAGTCAGCAATGTGCATACTATGCTTGATTAGCAGAGGAATTATTAGTTAACAGTATTTAATTAATCTTTCATGTCACCATATATAACCATTTTAGAATGTCTAAATGTCTTTTACTTTCTCTGTTGTACTGGAACTGGTTCATAATTGAAGGTTGACCTATTATTTATCATTCTTGATGAGCTACAGCTTTACTTTCTGGCATTTTATAAAGCTTCAATCACAGCAGTTTACCTGTTGTCATGAATAGATTTCATAACATTTAAGTTTGAACTTTATCTCTGTTTTCAGATATCATTTATTTGTTTGGTTTATCCATTTACATTTGGAAATCAAGATAAATCAAAAGGCTGGGTTTCCCTGAGCCCTTGACCCACACTTGCCACCCTAGTTCCATATTCTCTTTACGTATCTTATTCAGCATTGATCTATCAAAATGTCCTGAGCAGTCAGGGCCAAGCCATAAAATCCTTGCCCCTAAAATCCTTGGGGTTAAAAAAAATTGTCCTGACTTTTGCCATTTATTAAAGATATAATGATTTTAATAGGGTTAAGTTTCTGAAGTTTAAAAACTATTTAAAATGAAACTATGTATAAAAAAAACCTTCAAACACAAGCTTTAACTTATTAAAAGCATGAAACAAGACTCGCGTAACTAGAAGTCTGCCTTTTTCTTCCTTTCCCTGCACTTAAATCCTGTGCAGGTAGCAGATTCTCCATTTTAAAAACACTGGGGTTTCTTAGTAAGCACTCTCTTTCCTGGATGTGGAAGGGAATTAGTGGTGGATCAGAATGAAAGGTCTCTGACAAGGCCTGAACATTTAATTAGGGTCTTGCTACACGGGAGACTTGAAACTTGGACATTTCCACTAAAAGAAAACAGAAAATTTGTGTTTTAGTCTTTTTATTTCCCACTGCTCTTTTCTTTCCCATAGCAGATTGGGGAAAGGAGCAAAAGAAGGTAGGTGTAATGGGTCACTTCAACATCCTCTGTATAGACTGAGATCTCTTATGCAAGAAGTTTAAAATGGGGAAGAATTTGTTAGCTGCATTGATGAAGGTTTCTTAAATCAGTATGTAAATAGTCCAACTAGAGGAGAGGTCATTCTGGACCAGGTTTTGGCAGATGGGCCTGGCCAGGTGACTGGTATTTTGTTGGGAGAACATTTACAAAATAATCATAGCTTCTTTTAAGATATCAGTGCATAAAATTCTGGACCTTGCCTGCAAGTATTAAATTGGGGCAGGGTAAATTAGTCAGGAATTAGTTACTTGGCAAGTCCTAGTTTGGTTTGAATGGTGTTTAAGGATCAACTGTAGAAAGTACGGAACACATTATGTTACGGTAGGAAGGAAGAACAAGATTGGCAAGGTGTGGGAGCCTTAGATTACAAGAAGGCTAGTGATATGTTAGATCAACATTGGACCCAGTACAGATCCCTGAGGCACACCGCTACACACCGTCCTCCAATCTGACACACAGTTATCCACGACTACTCTCTGGCGTCTCCCATCTGAATCCATTTTACCACTTTGATATTAATGCCTAACAATTGAACCTTCCTAACTAACCTTCCATGTGGAACCTTGTCAAAGGCCTTACTAAAGTCCATATAGACAACATCCACTGCTTTACCCCCATCAACTTTCTTAGTAACCTCATCAAAAAATTCAATAAGGTTTGTCAAACATGACCTTCCACGTACAAATCCGTGTTGACTGTTCCTAATCAGACCCTGTCTATCCAGATAATTATATATACCATCTCTAAGAATACTTTCCATCAATTTACCCACCACTGACATCAAACTCACAGGTTGATAATTGCCAGGTTTACTCTTAGAACCCTTTTTAAAGAATGGAACCACATGAGCAATACTCCAATCCTCTGGCACCATCCCCGTTTCTAATGACATTTGAAATATTTCTGTCAGAGTCCCTGCTATTTCCACACTAACTTCCCTCAAGGTCCTAGGGAATATCTTGTCCGGACCCGGAGACTTATCCACTTTTATATTCCTTAAAAGCGCCAGTACTTACTCTTCTTTAATTGTCATACTTTCCATAACTACCCTTCTTGTTTCCTTTACCTTACACAATTCAATATCCTTCTCCTTAGTGAATACCGAAGAAAAGAAATTGTTCAAAATCTCCCCCATCTCTTTTGGCTCCGCACATAGCCATCCACTCTGATTCTCTAAGGGACCAATTTTATCCCTCACTATCCTTTTGCCACTAACATAACTGTAGAAACCCTTTGGATTTATTTTCACCTTACTTGCCAAAGCAGCCTGGTATCTTCTTTTAGCTTTTCTAATTTCTTTCTTAAGATTCTTTTTACATTCTTTATATTCCTCGAGCACCTCATTAACTCCAAGCTGCCTATATTTATTGAAGATCCCTCTCTTTTTCCAAACCAAGTTTCCAATATCCCTTGAAAACCATGGCTCTCTCAAACTTTTAACCTTGCCTTTCAACCTAACAGGAACATAAAGATTCTGTACCCTCAAATTTTCGCCTTTAAATGACCTCCATTTCTCTATTACATCCTTCCCATAAAACAAATTGTCCCAATCCACTCTTTCTAAATCCTTTTGCATTTCCTCAAAGTTAGCCTTTTTTCCAATCAAAAATCTCAATTCTAGGTCCAGTCCTATCCTTCTCCATAATTACACTGAAACTAATAGTATTGTGATCACTGGACCCGAAGTGCTCCCCAACACATACCTCTGTCACCTGCCCTGTCTCATTCCCAAACAGGAGATCCAACACTGCCCCTTCTCTAGTTGGTACCTCTGTATTACTGCAAAAACTATCTTGCACACATTTGACAAACTCCAAACAATCCAGCCCTTTTACAGAATGGGCTTCCCAGTCTATGTGTGGAAAATTAAAATCTCCCACAATCACAACCTTGTGCTTACTACAAATATCTGCTATCTCCTTACAAATTTGCTCCTGCAGTTCTCGGTCCCAATAAAAAGTGATATTCAACAGTCACCTGGTTACATTGATATTATGTAAAACATGCCGTGTAACATAATTGAAATGTGGAATGGGGGGCAAAAGGAGATCCTTGCAGATCTTTATGAAGGGGAAAAATATTAAGAACTGCACATTCAAACTCAAGTATAATTGTTATTCAACGATACATGAATACCTGCGAATATAGCCAAACAAAACTGCGTTACCCTGGGGCCAAGGTGCAAAACACAGTACCAACAGTCATTCACAGCACAAAGCTCAAGTAGTGCCTGTAAGACAGTAAAATAGGATCCCACACAAAAAAAACTGTAGTTCAAGTCCATGAGGTCATGAATGTTGCAACTAACTGCAGTCAAACGCAACACATCTTGTCTCCTGCCAAGCGAACACTGGAGAGCAATACAGACTCCAGCATGGATTTCGTGCCAAATTCCTTCCATGCCTCTCCTGGGTGGCTGCAAACAGGTAACACTGCGGTTTTGAGGCTTGGTGCTCATTACAATAGAGACCACACAGCCCGCCCTGTTGTTCACCAATAAAATTGAGTCAGACTTGCAAGATTCCACATAATCAATGTCCAACAGGGTCTTGCGATCATGAGAATAGCGACTTAAGACAATCCACACCACCTTCGTGCATAATGCCTCTGATGCAGGCAGCAGTATGATCCACACCAATTCCAGCTCCTTCAGTTTCTCTGCCAGTGGGCAACTTGTCGATGGGGTAGATCTGCAGTCTTAATGTCCAGGAGGGTCTTCTGATCATAACAAATACGTTTTGGGAAAGTCAGTAACACCTGAGGTTGGCCCCATAGGAGTTGCTGTTTCCAAGCATGCCACAAGCTTACCGCAAGCCAAACCAGGAAGATGCTGTAACTCCGAAAATAAAAAAAAATGGAACACTCAAGTCAGGCAGTATCTGTGGGAAGAGAAACAGCTCACATTTGATTTCCAAGTTTCTTCAACAGATGTGATTATTTTGTTCATCAAGGTTGTGCTTGTGCTTTATTTAAAAGAGCAATCCTGCCAGATTCATATCTTGAGAGCATTTCCTGTATCGTTAATTATCATTTTCTGAAAAATTGGAGTATTGAAAAATCACTTGGGACTTAGTTCTGTTACAAGCATCAAAGGTTTATGGTTTATCACCAGGGTAGAGAAGTGTGTTCCAGATGTCTGTACAAAATGAAGGAAGTCTATCTTTTCCAATCATCTTGGGCTACAAACCAATAATGCTAACAATTAAGACCATAATATATAGGAGCAGCATTTGGCCCATCAAGTCTGCCCTGCCATTCAATCATGGCTAATTTTAAATATTTAAAATTAATATTTAATTTAACTTTAATGGGGGTACAACTGATGCTTTGCTGATGCTTGTGTGCAAGGGGGGCTTTTGGGGCTCTAACATTTTTGTCATTCATTCATAAGACCATAAGACAAAGGAGCAGAATTCGGCCATTCAGCCCATTGAGTCTGCTCCGCCATTTTATCATGAGCTGATCCATTCTCCCATTTAGTCCCACTCCCCCGCCTTCTCACCATAATCTTTGATGCCCTGACTACTCAGATACCTATCAATCTCTGCTTTAAGAACACCCAGTGACTTGGCCTCCACTGCTGCCCGTGGCAACAAATTCCATAGATTCACCACCCTCTGACTAAAAAAATTTTGTGTTTTCTTCTGTTTCATGGATGTCTACAAAGAGGAAGAGTTTCAGCTGTATATACATTCTCTGATATTATATGGAGCCACTGAACCATTACTTGCATACTCAAAAAGAGGCACTCTAAACATATTAGAGACAGATGACAGCTCTGGGTCATTCGTGTGTTGCATCTGTCCCATTATTAAAATAGTCTGAATGTGGTTTTTTTTAAAGTGTTCTTTTAATTAATCCATTTTTCCATTTTGACGTTTGAGGTTGAAGGACTTTGGGATAGAAATTAAATGTAGCTCATAAATATCCTGTTTGTGGATGAGAAAATTGAACATCAAATCTAGCCCTTTGGCTATAGAATCAGAAGCCGACTATCTTGTGACATGTAAACCTAAAATGCAAATGTGATTATAAAGTTCTTATCTTCCTGAATGAATATGGCTCCAATATCACTAAAAAAGCTCAATGTTGTCCTAGTCAAGGCAACCTATTCCATTATCATCTGATCCAGCAGACTGTATATTCACAATTGTCATCAGTGGTGCACTATGTCGATACAAATCACTACAGATGTGTTAGAGTAACTTTTGGGTTTAGGTCATTCACCCTTAGCAAATGGCTTTGGCCACCAGTCTTCTGTAACAATGCATTTCCTAAAAGCTGTGAATATCAGAATCAGAGTCCATTTGTAACAATGCATTTCCCAAAAACTGTGAATACCAGCCCAGACCTGCTGGTGTCTGTCAGATGAATGTAATCAGGTGTTAAGTTTTGTATGTAGCTTCAAAAGAAAGCATTGTCTATACTTTATAAATATGAATTGCCCTTTGTGTAGCAAATAAATATCGAGCCCCACGTTGGGCAGCAGACCTTTCCACTGAAAGCGTCTCTGTCCGTATGATGCCTGCTGAACCTTGTTTTGTTGAATAAAGAAGTTGCTTTGTCTTGCTGGAATAGATGTGGGAGGGTAAAGGAGTTGATATGCTACAGGTGTGGCCTATTGGGACGTGGTTGGAGGCAGTGTCCAAAAAAAAGGAAAGCAAAACAGGTGAGCGTCACAGCAGACACACACCCATCTCTCAACCCATCGGTGCAGTCTGACTGTCGATCAGATCAAAGAGCTAGTAAGGACGGCTCCTAGGTCAGGAAAAGATGTGGCGGCAGCCCCCACTGCCAGCGCTGATGACCCACGGGATGTACACAGCAGCATTGTTAGAGGGCAGGCAATGCAATATGTCAGTGGCCATGGGCATCGGTATCGATGACAGACCTGCCCTTGCCAACAACCAGACAGGCTATTTATATTACGGGAGTAAAAGGAAAAACGGTAAAAGCAGAAAGAAGGGAATCACAAATACTCGAAAATGGGGGAGTGTATTTCTGGGTATGTCCAAATATCGAGTGCACTATCCTTGGACTAGACACTCTAAGGGAAGCAGGAGCTGTTATAGATTCGGGAAAGGGAGAAATAATATGGACAGGTCAGGGACAGCGAACACGTACAACCAACAGAATACACAACCTGGCTAGCATAGTCACAGCTGCCCCGATCACCAAGAGACTGGAGCCAGGATGGTGTCTATGGGTTACCTTGTCAGCAGTTCTCAGCAGTGTGGGCTAGACACAAGCAAGATTGTGGTCGAATAAAGATAAACCCAGTTAAAATAGAGGAGGGTCTGTATAAACCCCATAAGCAGTACCTTATAAAAACTGACACACTGACAGCTGTCCAGGGTATAGTGAAGGAACTAAAACACCAGGGGATACTCAGAGAGACTGCAGCCACTACTAACTCGCCTATATGGCCAGTAAAGCCCAGTGGATCATATCCATTAACAACAGGCTATAGCGCCCTTGAGACCAGGCCGAGATTGCATCCCATAATGGCGGGCCCTGCAACAATCCTGAATGACTTGTCCCAGAACAGAAAGCTTTTCCAGTCCCTCCGACAGCAGGTATTACTGCGAAGAAGGCAACAGAGGAACAAGAGGCCATTGAAATTGCAAGTGTGCAGGAAGGAATGGGAGAAGCCAGTTCAGAAAAATTATATGAAGAGGTGGAGGCAGAAGAGAAGGAAAAATGGAAGAGAAAAGGGGCAAAGGAGGGACCAGATGGGTGCTGGACACACGGGGAGGAAAGAGTCGCGGTGGCCCCACCATGTATTAGGCAGATACTATTGAAGTTATGTCATGGGGCGATGCATCAGGGAAGGCCAAGCATGATCACAACCCCCCGGCAAGACTGGTGATGGGCGGGGATGTTGAGAAATTCTGCCGTCGTTGTATCATTTGTGCCCAGCATAATCCTGGTAAGGGCAGAAAGCTACAGCTGGCAAATCAGGCTTGGCCGAGGGGACCCAGGGAAAACATCCAGATGGAATTCAGGGCCCCTGCCAAAAAGCAGGGGGAAAAGCTACTGTCTGGTAGTTATGGATCACTTCACCCTTTGGGTAGAGGCTTTCCCAGCAAGGGACTGCACCGCCCACACCGCTGCATGGATCCTAGTTCAGGAAATCCTCCCAAGGTGGGGAACCCCAGTTCAGGTGGATTCAGATCAGGGAGCACATTTCACGGGGAAAGTGACGAAGGAAATGTGCTGACTGCTAGGGATTCGACATCGGTTCCACGTACCCTACCACCCCCAGAGTTCAGGAATGGTAGAAAGGATGAACCGAACAATCAAGAATGCGTCAGCCAAAGCTATAGCTGAGACAGGAAAGACATGGGTGGATGTATTACCAGGAATCCTGATGAGATTGCGCGCAGTCCCAAACTGCATGATGGGTCTCAGCCCCTACGAATTATTGATTAGGCGACCAATGCGATTCCCTTATGGGGTAATTATGGGTTGCATGGAGCCTGGGGCTTACAGGGATAGAATGACCCAATATGTGAAAGACCTTTGTAACCAACTTAAAGTGTTGAAGGACTGAGTGCAACAACAGCAGCGAATCGCTGATCAGAGAGAGCCAGAGGGAAAGGAGATGGTCCTTCCACAGCCCGGCAACCAAGTCATTCATGGTGAGGGTGCTGGCGGAAAGGCCGGGGTTTGCCCCCAGCTAGATAGGACCACAGATAGTACTCTTAACCAATGATACGTGTGTCTGTGTGCAGACTTGGCGAGGCAGCCAGTGGAAACACTGGACTCAGGTTAAAGCATACGGCTCACCCTCTTGTTGCTCCCACAGACAGAGCGGGGGATCAAGTGTACCTAGTAACCATGTAGTTACAGAGAACCTAAGAGAGGAACACCAGCCGGCCATGCCAGTCCTGACTACAGCTGATGAAAACATACCTGGAGAAAACGCAAGGGCAGAAAACGCCAACAGCCTGGCAGAAGACACTGAGAACGTGTGGAAAACCATGAATAGCCTTCTAAAGCGTGAGGATGATGGTACTCTGTAAAGAAGACTGGTTGCTGAAGGTAGATGATTAGTTTAACAGTATAGAATAGAAAAATATTAGAAAATAGATGGAGAGGGATTTTTGAGTTAAAGCAGAGGCAGCAAGTTCCACAACTTCGATGGCATACAGCACACGACTTATGAAAGCAGTCACCCCCAGTCTGAGGAGCTGGGCCCCTTCCAGCAGTTGAGCCAGTGATCGACCAGACAGTTCGGAAGGGGGTGCCACCGAGGAGAGGTCCTTACAGACATTTATGTAGAGGCCACCCCAACCCCTTGGACGTCGATGAGAGAGCCTGTGGGTGCTCCTGGAAAGAGAGTTTCAGCAATCAGAATGAAGGGTTGAAGACAAAGGAATGTGATTAAGCTGCAATCAGCCTGCAGGGAAAGAGCTGATAGGCACACAAAAGAAGCCGCATTTCTAAAGACTTGTTCAAATTTCTGGAACAGCCTCTTTGCTTAACATTTGGTATGTAGCGATTAGGGAAGGCTAGGGTAGATATCAAGGCACACAAAAATTGGGGGGGATTTTCGAGGCAGGGCGTTTTTGCTGCCCTATTTGAGCAGATCCTCCTAGGTTGGCCTTTCCTGGTACAAATTTACTTTTTTGTCCAGGAGGGACTGTTAGAGTAATTTTTGGGTTTAGACCATTCACATTTAGCAAATGGCTTTGACCACCAGTCTTCTGTAACAATGCATTTCCTAAAAGCTGTGAATTTAAGAATCTGAGTCCACTTGTAACAATGCATTTCCCAAAAACTGTGAATACCAGCCCAGACCTGCTGGCGTCTGTCGGGTGAATATAATCAGGTGTTAAGTTTTGTATGTAGCTTCAAAAGAAAGCATTGTCTATACTTTGTAAATATGAATTGCCTATTGTGTAGCAAATAAATATCGAGTCCCACGTTGGGCAGCAGACCTTTCCACCGAAAGTGTCTCCGTCCGTATGATGCCTGCTGAACCTTGTTTAGTCGAATCAAGAAGCTACTTTGTATCTACCAGTAACTCTCTCTCCAGAGACTTCATTCACACCACAG
This sequence comes from Mobula hypostoma, assembly GCF_963921235.1. Taxonomy (NCBI): domain Eukaryota; kingdom Metazoa; phylum Chordata; class Chondrichthyes; order Myliobatiformes; family Myliobatidae; genus Mobula; species Mobula hypostoma. The sequence goes on from NC_086120.1 coordinate 33,676,208, forward strand.
GAAGATGTAGATTCTATGGCCTGTTTTAGTTATGAAGCATTCTCTGAATTGAATCCACTTGGACCATTTCTGTCAATTGCTTTTAGTTGTAATATAATAAGAAATTTTAGTCTGCTCTACTAACATTAATATGGGAAATTTAAGTTGCAGGAATTAATTGAATTTTAACTTGCAGAAGTTTTCCCCATCTGTGTTTTGTAATGACTTTCTTAGCCCTGTCTCTGTTGGTTCTCATTATCAAGTCTCTGCTCTCAATTTTTTTGGTTTCTACTACTGCTACATTACTAGGATCTTTGGGTCTCCTCCCAGCCTAGTGTCACTATTACTTTAAAGATTCATTGTTCTGTTGGCCCTTGTTAACAGAATCCATCAAGCCATTGATTACATTCTCAGCTCCCAGTGGCAGCACAATGTATTTCTTTTTGCTTATTTTCAGCAGAACAAATGTGGAGACACGTAGGAGTGCCACTTCTACAATTTTGCAATTTTCAGTAATAGATGTTCATTCTCTGCCTCCAGAGATGCTACTTGACCTGCGGAGTTCTCCCACCAATTTAGTTTTTGCTCCAGATTCCAACATCTGCAGCCTCTCATGTTTCCTATAGAAAAGTCACCTTGAATTTCACATTGTCAGTTCTCCACTTATTTTCCATTTCTACTAAGCATAGGTTCCAGCTTCAAAACACACAGGATCTTCCCAGTTTACGCTGTGCCCATGTTAACATAAAACAGTAAGATCTTCTAGCCATGGATTATTTAGAGCTTGGTTTATTGTTTTTTGTTTCTTTAAGAAGATGAATTAGACTCAAGTGATTCTGGCTAGATTGCACAAGTTCAGGAAAGGCTGAATGTAGCCCAAAGGCCAGTTCATATGAGCTGGTCAATTGCTGGTACTGTCTTTAAATGTAAATATCTGGACTTCGTGCAGGAACACAATCATCCTCTTCGTTATCTATAGAGTTCAGTTCAATGGACACCCTTTCTACAAGCAAATTCACAGAAGGGATTATAGAGGAGAGAGATGAGGAAGATGATGAGAACCTTCCGAGCATCCTGTCACACCAAGGTAAGACTTCTAACCTCCAGTCGTCTGGATACACATACAATTTAATTTGTCCTTTTTCTCTCAAGTCTCAAACCCACGATGTCCGAAAAGCTGTTTTAAGAATTATTGTTAAATATAGTTAAATCTTCAAGGCATTAAATAATGAAAATATAGTGACACCAATATTGTCCCCCAACTTTCTTTTAACCTGCTCTATAGTTTTGTTCTTGTGATGTGGAGGAGACAGTTATGCAGCACTATGGAATTCAGTGGTCCTATATTTTATTTTAAGCAAATAAAACATATTTAACTTTATTAGTATAAGTTGGTGGTTGCAATTTTTTAAAGAAAAGTGGGAACAGATCTAGGCCATTCAGTTTACCATTCTTTGAGATCATGGCTAATTTGTTCCATGACACCTTTAAACTCTCCACATTCCTTAATAATAAAATGTAATATTGGATAAATCTTAGTATTGTTCACAATTTAAGTTTATGCAAGTTTTGTTTATGAATACAACAATACAACAAACAACAGTTGGATACAGATATATTTGTCACAAGAATATCAAAGTAAATTGTTTCTTTGTACTGGATGCTATACTTAACAATAGCAGCAGAGCCACTAGGTTTCTTGAAGCCTCAGTGGCTTACACTCTGATTTTGAAACTGGTCTCTTTATCCTTCTGCTGTGACCTGCTGACAGTGAATGATCTTCCTGGTTGCATTCACCTACCACTCCGCAAGATTCCGTACTTCACATGCTATGTTAATCCAACTGAAACACTTAGCTGGCAAAACTTTCTAGTAATCTCTGTTAATTCACTTATACTATTAGTGAAAGAGAATTGCACCCCTTATATGGAGAAATTTTTCCTAGGTTATCTCTGAATGGCCTGGTTCTACTTTTCAATATTTTTTATTAGTTTCTACAAAAATGAATACAGGGTACAAGAAACTATATATAAAAAGTCGAAAAAAACAACTACCAATTACATTGTATCTATTCATCATAACAATCTCATTACCCCGTATTCATGTAGGTTAGTCAAAGTTATATTGAAATATACTAATTTATTACAAAAAAAATTTAACCCCTACAAGACCGAAGCTGTTTATTAAGGAGAAAAAAAGGTAAAATATCTTCTCGTATAATAAAAATCAATAATAGCCAACATCTAAATTTAAATGAATTGGGGGTTTTGAAAGTTTTGAAAATAATTCAGAAAGGGTCCCCACAATGTTTGAAAGTCTTGACGAGATTCAGAAATTGAACAACGAATCTCTAAATCTAAGCATGACATAACATTGCATAACCATTGAGCATGAGTAGGAGGAGAAACATCTTTCCATCTAAACAAAAGCTCCCTCCTAGCTATAAGAGAGCTAAAGGCCAAAATATGTAAATCTGATGTCATCAACTTGATATCTTGTTCAGCAACAATACTGAATAGGGCCATCAGAGGATTAGGCTTAAAATTGACTTTGAAAAGTAAAGGAAAAGTTTGAAAAACTTCCTTCCAATATTTTTCAAGACATGGACAAATCCAAAACATGTAAATTAATGAAGCTTCTCCATTATTGCATTTATCACAGTAGGGAGATATATCCAAATAAAAACAAGATAGCTTATCTTTAGTCATATGGACTTTAAATTGTATGAAGGAATGGCGAGCACATAGCGATGACATATTAACCAGTTTAAAAATTTCATTCCAAGTTTCCTCAGGTATTGCAACACTCACAACGCGCTGGAGGAACTCAGCAGGTCAGGCAGCATCCGTGGAAAAGATCATTGGACCATTTCTTTCAATTGCTTTTAGTTGTAATATAATATGAAATTTTAGTCTGCTCTACTAACATTAATATGGGAAAATTAAGTTGCAGGAATTAATTGGATTTTAACCTGCAGATGCTGCCCGACCTGCTGAGTTCCTCCAGCGTGTTGTGAGTGTTGCTTTGACCCCAGCATCTGCAGATTATTTTGTGTTTCCTCAGATATTGATGTCTGTAAGTCTTGTTCCCAGAGATTCTTAATTTTGTGTGAAGGAACATTCCTCGTCTCCAGTAACATACCATAAATATTAGATATTGAACCATTATAAAAAGGTGTCAAATTAAAAATTACATCTAGTAAGTTCTTATCTGAGCTTATAGAAAATGTGCATAATTGAGATAATTGAGCATGATTTCTACTTTTAAAATGTCAGCATCTCCTAGTCTCTCTTACAGTGAAAAGGTTTCATTCCATCTACCTTTTCCATTCATTCCATTGTACTAAATCTCAAGTCATGTTGTAATTTATATTCCTGAGGATGAATGCCAAAATTGTAAACTATGGGTAATGATATTGTCAAAAGATATATCATTCACCTTTAAGAGTGTGTACTTGTTTTCATTCTGTCTCTCATTGGAGAAATAAGAGACCAGTGTATGGATATAAGGAATAGAAGCGGAACAATCCATACTGGCTCTGCCATCCAATAAGAACAAGACTGATCTCATACTTCTGTACTAATGCCTTATCCTATAATTCCTATAATATCCAAACCCTGTCATTCTTTTGAATATGCAGCAACTGAGCCTTCACAGACCTCCTGGATGGAGCATTCCTAAGGTTTACCACTATCTTGCTGTAAAGGTTCACTATTGTAGCCACTCCTTATTTTGAAATAGTGACCCCTGATTCTCAGCACCCCAGATGGGAAGGAACATCCATCTTATAAGAGTCCTAAATGTTTCTGTGAGATCATCTTTCATTGGGCAATCTCTGCCCGTGTTCCCCTTTATGACAATGGGTTTCAGTGAATTTTTGCACTCCCTTTATCAAAAGTGTATACTTCCCTAGGAAGGGAGACTAAATTGTATACAAAATTGCTGGTGCAGTCCTATTAGTGTTCTGTATAATTACAAGATATGTTTACACTTATACTCAAATTCTCTTGCAATAAATGCTAACATGCTTATCCAAATGCTTGCTGTTATATGATTCATGTACAGAGTTACCTGGGCATGCCATGTCCAATCAGTCTCTCCCCATTTCTACAATTTATATCAATGCGGATTGACATATTATCATATTATATTTCATGCTGCATTTTCTCTCCCCCCCCTTAAAAAACCAACTTGCCAAAGCGCATTCTCTGCACAACCTATATTATCTCCCAGCTTTCTATCATATTCTCTGCACTTCCTTTTGCTGCTATCAAGATGCAGGAAAATTTGATGCTAGACTACATTGGAGGTATAAAGTGTATGCATTTGTTAATATACTGTGAATATCCACAAAAATGTTTCTAAAAGTATTTGGTTTTATATATATATATATATATATATATATATATATGTACTTTGATATAAATTTACTTTGAACTTTGAACATTTGGCTGGTGCATCTTAATCTAAAATGTAATTAAATGTCCTTAATATTTAAGTCCCAAAAGGAGGGAAAAACACTGCCAATACCTCTGATCAGATTTTAGAAGAAAATGGAAAGAATTGAAATGCTTTGTTTTTTTTTAAAGTTAAGTTGTTTAGGCTCATTCAATAGATTCGCTCACATTGGCAAATTGAGAGCTAATTAATTCTCTTCCGGTTATTTCTGCAGAGCAATGGTCAGTCGCTGAGGGGATGTTGGTGTGGTGTAAATTCCAAAAGTACCCAAACTGGCCTGCAGTGGTAAGGGAGATATACAATCAAAGCACAAGATATCTAATCTAATGTTATAAACAAGATTAACATTCACATTGGCTTTTATAGATAAAAATTGTTCATGTAAATAGCTGCATGTTAATGGTATCAAATTATCACTTTGCTACAGGATTACTGTGGAATTGAAAGCCTTTTCAAATTATCGGAAGAGCACTGATGTCAAATGTTTGTCTTTATTATGTTAATCCATTGTGTAAATTTAATCTAACACTGTTGGAACCCACCCTGACATGAATGCTGATGAGGGAGACTATCTAGAATACCCAATTCAGTTTAAGGTCCCCAATATTCTGAGTAGCATGAAGCACAGGTGTTTTCCCATTGTTGGGGAGTGTGGTTGAACTAGAGAACATCATCTCAGGAGGAGGATTTAGATACTTTAGCCCAAATTCAGAATTTTTTTGACAGAGTTATGAACCTTTGTAATTCAGAGGAAGACATTAAGAGCCAATTAAATGACAATTCAAGACATAAAGACATTGCCACATAGGTAGCAATGTGGAGGAAACCTGTACGGCAGTGGAGAAGAGCATGCAAACTCTAGTGTCAGAGATTAGGATTAAACATGAGTCACTGGAAATATGAGGCAACAACTTTATTACTATGCAGGGTTGTGTTTTTTTAAACAAAAGTGCAACTAATTAAAAGAAGAAATTTTTTTTGTAATTACTATTGCATTTGTTCTTGTGCCTCTTCTTGGCACCGAAGTGTAGCTGAATATCCCGGTAAAGTTTGGATTTACCGATTAAAGTTTAGAATTGATCTAATTTATGAATGCACTTCTATCTACAGGTAAGAAGTGTAAAATCCAGGATTAAAAAGGCCAGTATATTGTTTGTAGATGAAAATATAATCAACGCAGAAAGGCACAAAAAAGGGTAAGTGATGTTATTTTAGGAACACAATTTTTTTTTTTAAGTTTTGCATTGCAATTTTGCTATGTGGTATCTTGTCTAGTTCTCCCAGCCCAGCCACCCCCATTTCCCTTTTCCTGTAGGTGTTGATTAGCTTCCTGTATCGGCATGGGGCACCCTCCAGTACACAAGAATATTATATGCAAGGGAAAACATATCAGTTCCTTGAGCCTGCTCTTCCATTGAATCAGCTATGGCTTTACTTGATCTTGCCGCAACTTTCCTGCTCTCTCTCATACCCTTCATCCCCTCATATCTAATCATCTGTCGTTCGCCACCTGTAATATGATCATTGACTCGGCTTCCCAAAGCCATGCTAAAGAGTTCCAAAGATACTTGATCCTCTGAGAGGTGGGGATGTTGTGTTCTGAAACTATTCCTCTCAACTCCTGATAACTCATGAAGGGAACCATTTGTTTTTCATTAGTAATACCTCTATGCTCTATTAAATATAAACAAACATTTCTTCATATGTCAGGAAGTGGCACTGAGGTATAGGATCAGCCATGTACTTATTGAATAGCAGAGTAGGCATAAGCTTAAATGGCCTATGTCTGCTTCTAGTTAGGTTCTTACATTGGCCTCTTGTCCCATGCCAGCACATCCTTAAATATGCAGACTAGAATTGTATGCAATCTTCAGGAGTGGTCTCACCAGTATCCTGTAAAGTTCTATCAAAACTTCTCTACTTTAATACCAATACACATTTTGTAAAGTCTGATGTTCCATACACTCTCATAATTACTTGCTGTTGTACTAGCTTTCCTTTCCAGGCCCACATCATTTTTAAAAAAAATATATATATTTTTAACCACTTTTCCCAAGTCAAAAATGTTCTTTCTGGAAACTTGTGCATTCACTTAACCCATTAGTATTCCTTTGTTAACCCAGCTATCTCTATCGTCAGCAAATCTGTTTTGCAGTGCACTTGTCAAGTCATTAATATTGATTGTAAATAGTTGAAACCCCAACATTGATTGTTGTGACACTTCAATAATTAGTGATTGCCAATCTGCAAGGGATCCATTTATCCCAATTGCTTTCTATTGAGTATCTAATCTCCCATCCTTGATAATGTATTACACCATTCACCCACCCCCCAGTCACTTGTGCTTTTTTTCCTTGTTTGGTAGCTGATTATGTGGCATGTTTTCAGATGCAGTGTACATAGTGCTAGAGCCAAAGCTAAACCTGGTGATCTTTAAAGATATCATTATAAAGAAACTATTAATACTCTGCTTTTGTGTGCATATAATTGAATCAAACTTCAGTTTTCAGCATTATAAGGGTACAAAAGTTCCTTTAAAGCTGAATTCATATTTGATACCATACAGCTGCAGACTGTATTTTTCCAGGAAAGAATAAAGTGCGCATTGTCAGAAAAAAAGATGGGAAGAGAAGTATACTGATAATGAGCAGATCTAGTTACTGAAGGAAAAGAGAATAGAAGGAAGTATTCCAGTGTGTCAGTATTAGATGTGAAAGGAAGGGCCAAGCACTCACAGAGATCAGATGAAGTAAATGCATTTCAGGAAAGTTTGATCATTAATTATGTCTGTAATGCTGGAATATCTGTTACACACTGTATATTATGACGTTAGAAACATTTTGGTCATTAGAGTAAAGCTTTTTGCCAGTGTTTGTTGTCTAATTGCACCTGTCATTGTACCTAAATGCTAACTGACTGTACTGGGTAATATGGTGTTCTTAAAGGTTATACTTTGGTACAAGAACACTTTTAAAAAGCTTGTTATTCATCTAATATGTTGATTCGTTTAAAATCTTAACAATTGCATACTACACTGAATATGTTATTTTTCAATGCTGCAGCTTCTGTGTCTCCATAAGAACTCTAAAGCCATTTGATTGTGAGGATCGACAAAAATATACAGTAAGTGTTTACAAATCTCATTTTGTGCATATTCCTGTAGTTAAAATAGACCAGTGAGTTAAAACCACTTGGAGCTTATCGAGGATAATAAGTTATAACCTCAAATTCAGTGACTTGACCTGTGCTTTAGTAAGTGTTCATTTGTGTATCAGTTAGCATTTGTGTCACTATTCTGATAAATGACTATCAGACATTGTAGCAGAATAAGGCCAATCAGTTCATCAAGTCTGCTCTGCCATTTGATCATGGCTGTTTACATTCCTTGTCAAACCCATTCTCTTGCCTTCGCATAACCTTTGACTCCCTTATTAATCAACAACTCATCAACTTCCTCGTTAAATATACCCAATGACTTGGCTTCCACAGCTGTCTGTGACAATGAATTCCACAGATTCACCACCCTCTGGCTAAAGAAATTCCATCTCATCTCTGTCCTAAAAGGAAGTCCTTCTATTCTGAGGCTGTGCCCACTGGATCCAGACTCTCCCATCACCATTGCATACATCTCCATGTTAACCCAGAGCCATCAAAGGCTCATATATTAACTGCTTCATTCCAAGGATCATTCTCGTAAACTTCCTGAACCCTCTCCAATTCCACGATATCCTTTCTTGGATATGGAACCCAAAACTACACGTGAGATTCCAAATACATTCTGACCAATGCCTTATAAAGCCTCAGTATTACATTCTTGCTTTTATATTCTAGTTCCCTCAAAATCAGTGCTAATATTGCATTTGGCTTTCATGTAATTGATTCAGCCTACAAGTTAACATTTAGAGAATCCTGCTCTAGGACACCCAAGCCCCCTTGCAACCCCAACTTCTGAATGTTGAAAGTCTGAAAGGTAGCCAGGACTTTTGTCTTTAATTACTTTTCAGTTCAGTAATATTACTGGAAATTGTGTAGATATTGATGTAGAGCCAAGTAGAGGGTTTGGAGGATAACATGTTAATAGTCTGTAATTTTTAAATGTTTGCTGCTTTTAGTTCGCACAGAACTGGGCAGTGCTCATAAAGCAAAAATTCAGCAGCTCAGAAAAATGATTGGAAGGACAATGTGTTATAGTTTTCATCTTGAAAACGTAGTGGTGCTACTATTGTAATGTAACTTAAAAAGCACCTAGTGTCAGTTCTAGATGTTGGGCAAGTTGAAGTGTGGATTTGGGTGAATGGGAGGGAATCAAGAAGTTGAATTTGTTCTGAGTAAAGCCTTGTTAAAAATTTCAATGTCACAACTGATGAATGAAATATTTTTGTATCATAAGGTTTTTTTAGAAGCAGATATTAAGAGCAAAAATGTGAGAATGGTAACTTCAATAGAACAAGAGCTCAATTCCCTCTGAATTTCTATATGTACTTAGTGAAAAGCTAACAATTCTGGCATTTAAAAGAGCAATTCAGTGATTATTAACTGCCACTGCATTCTGTTAAGCATTCAATATTTAAAGTTTGGCCTGATTTTAATATTTTACAATTTTATAATTGTTCACTATCTTATAGGCTGCAGCAAGGCATATTTACAATGATTCAATTGATTGGTGTGTAGCTCTTATTGATGACTATCGAATTAGAAGAGGTGAGTTGAATGATTTTTAATAAGATTTTACAAGTTACCCCTCCCCCCAATCCAATTACATGGAGCTATGTTTCAGAACTTCATTAGGCTTTAAAATCCTTTGCTCTAATTTAATTTTGACAGAATCAAATCTATATTGTTCCATTTCAGAAACAAGCTTAGAGATCAAATTTTGAATTAGCAGTAATGCAACTGTCTGCATTTGTTCCTGATCTGTTTCTCTTTGTAGCTCATTGATATCTTCACCACTTCACTCATCCAAGCTACTGTCTTCACATACAGGTACCCCCCACTTTTTGAAAGTTCACTTTATGCCACTTCACTTTTACGAAAGACCTACATTAGTACCTGCTTTCGCTAACCGAAAGAAATCTGGAGGATTTTTGCTTTTATGAAAAAAGGCGAAAAGCGAAAATAGTGTTCAGCGTTTGTTTTGCAGCGAGCCGTTATAGAGGTAGCGCACATGCCATAGCTTTGAGCTGCATGAGATTTTCGCTACGATTGACAGTGCTGCAATGACTGCAGAAAAGTATGACTTTAGTTTTGAAAGGGCACGTAGGTTTAGGGCAGGTTTGCAGGATGTTTTGAATGCTTACAAAGAACTGTGTGATAGAAAAATGCATGAACCTTCCAGTGTGCTCGCTGTCTTCCCGATTTTGGTAAGTGAAACTACTTTGTACATACATTATTTCTACTTTATATAGGCTGTGTATTTATCATATCATTCCTGCTTTTACTATATGTTAGTGTTATTTTAGGTTTTATGTGTTATTTGGTATGATTTGGTGGGTTATTTTTTGGGTCTGGGAATGCTCAAAAATTTTTCCCATATAAATTAATGGTAATTGCTTCTTCACTTTACGCCATTTTGGCTTACGAAAGGTTTCATAGGAACGCTTTACTTTCGGATAGCGGGGGAAACATGTACTTCAAATCAGCCATCATCATCCCTGTACCAAAGAACTCTACACCTTCAAAACTAAACGATTACTGCCCAGTGGCACTGACACCAATCATCATGAAGTGCTTTGAATGGCTGGTAATGGCACACATTTAAAAACTATTCCTGTCACACAGGACACTCACCAATTTGCTTATTGACAGAACTGTACCACAACAGATGCCATAGCATCTGTCATGCAGCTGGCCCTGACACACCTAGAAAACTAGGACATTTATGTCAAAATGCTATTTCTGGATTTCAATCTGACATTCAACAATATAGACCTTGGTGAACAAGCTCCTACTCTTTGGTTTAAATGCACCACTGTGCAACTATGTGTTGGACTTCCTACCTAACGGTCCTCTGATGGTCAAGATGAACAATGGCTCCTCCATCCCCATTATCTTCAACACTGGTGCCCCCCAGAACAGTGTGCTGAGACCACTGCTGTACATTCTGCTCACACACGACTGCATGACCAAACACCCAAGATATCCTATTGTCAAGTTCGTCGATGGCACGACAGTGAGAGTGCTCTGCCAACAACGAGACAACCTACAGAGGGGAGATGGAAGAGCTCAAGGCCTGGTGTCAGGCAAATAGCCCCATCCTCCCACCACTCAAACCACTCTACACCGGCAGTACAGCAGTGAAAACTGTAAGTAGTTCAAACTCTTGTGAGTGCACCTATTGCACAACCTCTCATGTCCCAGAGCACATCCTACATAATCAAGAAAGCTAAAAGAGCTGGACTGTGCAGATCAATACTTACAACCTTCTAAAGGTGCACAGTACAGAGCATCCTAACATGCTGCAGCACTCTATGCTATGCAAACTGCACTGCACTTTATAAGAAGACTTTACAATGGGTAGAAAACTGCCAAAGCTGCACTGGCACCAGCCTACTGCCATCAAGGACATATCTACAGAAATAAGCTGGAAAAGGTCCAGCAATTTTATGAAGGATCTCATCCACCCTGCTCATGGGCTATTTGGCCCACTCCCATCAGGGAGGAGGCTATGTAGCATCCACGTCAGAACCAGCAGACTAACACAGATACTTTCCCAAGCAGCAAGTCTGTTAATGCCCCACCCACTGACACACCACAGCACATCCACCACCACCACCACTTTATCATTTCATGTCATGGTTGCCTTATGAATGTTTAATCAATATATGTATGTAAGCTATCTTGAGTATTTATATTTGTTTTTTTTATTAATTGTGTTCTTCAGTTTTGTGTGTTTTTATGTTGCTTTGGATCTGGAGCAACAGTTTGGTTCTCCTTTATACTTGTGTATTGACAAGGACATTAAACAATCGTGAAGCCTTGAGAAAGACAGCACAGCTGTGGACTGTGGTTGTCCTTGTGACCCTTGACAGTTAAAATCAGCTTGTATCCTGTGTATATTCATTAGGTACAGTTAATGTCAGAGAAATGTATACAATATACATCTGAAATTCTTTTAACCATAGAAACCATAGAAACTACAGCACAGAAACAGGCTTTTTGGCCCTTCTTGGCTGTGCCGAACCATTTTCTGCCTAGTCCCACTGACCAGCACACGGACCATATCCCTCCATACACCTCCCATCCATGTATCTGTCCAATTTATTCTTAAATGTTAAAAAAGAATCCGCATTTACCACCTCGTCTGGCAGCTCATTCCATACTCCCACCACTCTCTGTGTGAAGAAGCCCCCCTAATGTTCCCTTTAGACTTTTCCCCCCTCACCCTTAACCCATGTCCTCTGGTTTTTTTCTTCCCTTGCCTCAGTGGAAAAAGTCTGCTTGCATTCACTCTATCTATACCCATCATAATTTTATATACCTCTATCAAATCTCCCCTCATTCTTCTATGCTCCAGGGAATAAAGTCCTAACCTATTCAACCTTTCTCTGTAACTGAGTTTCTCAAGTCCTGGCAACATCCTTGTAAACCTTCTTTGCAGATGTCCACAAAAACAGAGAAGATTCCCCAAAGAATGAATGACAGTTAAACGTTAGAACCCCAAGCCCCTTCCATGCATAAGCAGCAACAAGGCAAAGACTCCCCCACACCCCCACCAGCAAAAAAGCATCAATAAAGACACAAGACTTGCAGTATCCCAGAACTACTCATTCACCCAGTAATTCGACATACCACAGGCTCTCTCTCTCCCTAATAAGGGAAAAATAGGTGTCCCCGTTTCACAGCGAGAGGGGAGGCATAACAAGCAACTCGCTGATTTATGATGTTAAAGGTCTGTTTGCATCGCTTTTTCCATGCTCTGCACCCAGAGAGTCAGCACGAAAAGGCACAACTCTCCGGACTCACAACCCCCGGCAGCTAACCCGCTGCTTCTAGTGTTCCGTGTTCTCCTGCGATGCTTCAGTCAGGGGCACCGGCCTAGAATCATCACGTCCCCAGAGCTACGAAATCCCGAAACCCTGAAGACGCACATCGGCCAGGCCGCATCCTTGGGATATCAAAAAGTGGCCGGTCGTGAGGCCCTGAGAGCGGGTCCCATTCCTGCAAAGAACCGAAGTCAGGGTGTAACTCCAGGTCAGGGTCTTCAGAAGAGCCCCCCACACCCTGAAAAGGAAAAAAAAGAGATATCAAAGATAGAATTAAAGCTGTTTCCAAAGATGCAAGCAAAGGAGTTGCCGTTTAGCACCATCTTGACTTCGCCCTGCCTTCAAAGTTGTATCTTCAAAGGAAATGCATATTTATCTGTATTTCCCAAGACACCAAGTGTATTTATTTATGTTAATTTAGTCTTGAATGCATTGATGTTAGCAAAAAAGAGCAATCAAGTTGTCTTTTTCTACCCTTCTCTTCATTAGAGAGAAAACCAGTGTACATATTTCTAATGCAGTTTATTCAGTTGAAGTGAAATGAAATTCACCCATGTAATTATATGTATTGAACTTTTTTTGCAGGCTGTGGGTCCTTCACGGGTTCTTTTGTTGAATATTGCACAGCTGAACTCAGTAAGTCTTGTTAGCTTTGGATTTTTAATCTATTACCTTAAAGTACTCTTATGGCAAGATGATTTGAATTGAAGATCACTTTGTATGAATTGGCTCTTTTTGCTTGTTAAGAAAAATCAATTGTATATTTTTCCCTAGATATTTACGTATGATGGCATTTTTTGCTAACTTTGGCTTAGATTTAAGATCACCATCTGCAGCAAACAGATGCCAGATATTCCGAAGGTTATAATGAGCTGTTGATGTCTACCATGTCAATGATTAGATAGCTAGAGCATCTCCAGTTTGCAATAGTAACCAGTATATTATAAGAAAAGTTAGGACCAAAACCAAAAGTTTGGTGGGTGGGTTTGGAGATTTAGAAAGTAGATTCCAAGACTTGGTGCCCAAATGGCTGAATGAAAGAACACAAACGGAAAGAAGGAAGTTGGAGAATAGAATTGCCAGCACAGAAATCTCAGTTGTAGATTCTGGTGTGGGTGCGGATATTTCAACATTTTAGATTTTTAAAAGATTCTAACATAAAGCAACATCCCTGAGTGGAAATGTGAACAAAATTTGATGCAAGTTGCCTTGGGATATAACAGCTGTATTATGGATGTCCAAGCAATCTAAACAAGCATTTTTGGTATTTGTATTGAGGGACAGATAGGTGTCTGCGCTAGCAGGAAAGCTGTGTTTCACCAGTCTTTTTCACCCGGTATTTGTGTTTGGTAGAATATTTTACTGGACTAAGTTTAATATGGTGGAATTCAATTTGGTATTGCATGCTTAAAAAAAAAACATTTTTAATTCTTTTAAGTCATTAAAAATATTCCTTCATAACAAACTAGTTGCTAAGCAGTTAATTCAAGCATTCATTCAGAAAATGCTGGAGCCATGTAACAAATTAGGCATTATTTTATTTTAATTAGAGTTAGAGATATAATGTGAAACAGGCCCTTCCAGCCACCAAGTCACACCATCCAGCAACCCACTGATTTAATCCTAGCCTAATCACAGGATAATTTACAATGACCAATTAAACTACAAATTGGTAGTCTTTGGACTGTGGGAGGAAGCCAGAGCACTTGGAGGAAACCCATGTGCACATGGGAAGAAAGTACAAACTTTCTACAGAGGACACTGGAATTGAACTCTGAACTCCGATGTCCCAAGCTGTCATAATGTCGTGCTGACTGCTGTGCTACCGTACAATTAATGTTTCGGAAACTACATCCTTTGTCAGAACAAATCTCCCCACAGAAGCTGTGTGAACCTCTGAGTGTTTCCAACAGTTCCTGTTTTTATTTTGGTTTTCCAGCATCTAATCTTTTAATTTACTTTAATACAACTTATAGTAAAGGTGTTTGTAGGCAATGGTGTGTAGATGCCTGGAATGTGCTGCCTGGTATGGTGGTAGACGCTTTTAAGAGACACTTGGATAGGCACATGAATGTAAGAAAGGTGGAGGGATATGGACATGGTGTAGGTAGGATGGATTGGTGTTTGGGTGTTTTTGATCTGGTTTTTAGCTGGTTTGGCACAGTGTTGTGGGCCAAAAGGCCAGTTCTCTTCTATGTTCTGTGTTCTAGATGGTAGGACCTTGCAGGATTTAAAGAATATTTTTACGCTTTTGCTATCTGAGAGTGCATCTAGAGATAAACACTTAAATCCACTACTGTCAGCATTACTTGGAAGTTCAACTAGAAGTCTAACCTACCTCTTTTCAAGACTGTAGTGCTCTTGTGAATTTGGCAGAATGCCACTAGATCCATCTGTGCTATTACTGCTTGGATAATGTTCACTAACATCTGACATGGCTCTTGCCCAGTGAGATTAGTTTGAGATTGAATTCAGTAGCAAATCATTTACTTTGCTTGTGGGCAAATGCATCTTATGGAGAGCTTTTGTTCTGAAATGGAAAAGAAAGCAAAACTGGGAGATTAGTATAGTGGTGGGTTTACCTAATCAGAAAAGGAAGTTTAAAATTGCATTCTTAGAAAGCAGCACCTTTGCCCCATCTACTCTGTTTTGAGGTTGAGAGTAGGTAAATGATGAATATTCTTTCCAAGAACACAAATACCATTTTAAAACTAAATTATGCACTGTTATAAGACGATAAGATACAGGAGCAGAATTAGGCCATTTGGCCCATTGAGTCTGCTCCACCATTCCATCATGACTGATCCTATTTTCCCCAATCTTCTGCTTACCCACCCCCCCCCCCCCACTTCTGTATACCTTCATGGCCTGACCAATCAAGAATATATCAACCTCTGCCTTAAATAGACATAAAGACTTGGCCTCCGCAGCAAAGAATTCTACAGATTCACCACTCTCTGGCTAAAGAAATTCCTCCTCATCTCCATTCTAAAAATATGATCCTCTATTCTGAGGCTGTGTCCTCTGGTCTTAGACTCTCCCTTCATAGGAAACATCCTCTCCACATCCACTCTATCAAGGCCTTTCACCATTCCATAGGTTTCAATGAGGTTACCCCTTCATTCTTCTGAATTCTAGAGAATATAGGCCCAGAACCATCAAATGCTCTTCATATAACAAGGTGTACAATCCTGGAATCATTTTCGTGAACTTCCTTTGAACCCTCTCCAGTTTCAGCACATCCTTTCTAAGGTAAGGGCCCAAAGCTGTTCACAATACTCCAAGTGAGGCCTCACTAGTGCTTTGTAATGCTGAGACTTTATATCCTGCTTTTGTATTCTAGTCCTCTTGAAATCAATGCTAACATCACATTTGCCTTTCTCACCACAAACTCACCCTGCAAATTAACCTTTAGGGGCTCCTGCACAAGCACTCCCATCTCCCTTTGTGCCTCAATTTTTTTGTATTTTCTCTCTATTTAGAAAATGGTCAACCCTTTCATTTCTTCTACCAAAATGCATGACCATACACTTCCTGACACTATTCCAGCTGCCATTTCTTTGCCCAGTCTCCTAATCTAAGTCCTTTTGTACCCTCTCTACTTCCTCAAGAACTACCAGCCCCTCCACCTATCTTCATATCATCTGCAAACTTTGCAACAATGTAAATTGAATCAGTCCCAACACAGACCCCTGTGGAACCCCTGTACTCACCGGCAGCCAACCAGAAAAAGCTCCCTTTGTTCCCATTCTTTGCCTCCTGTCAATCAGCCACTGCTTTATCCATGCTAAAATCTTCCCTGTAATACTATGGGCTCATAGCTTGTTAAGCAACCTCGTCTGGCACATTGTCAAAGGCCTTCTGAAAATCCCAAGTACCAAGTACACAATATCAACTGATTCTCCTTTATCTATCCTGCTTGTTATTTCTACAAAGAATTTCAACAGTTTTGTCAGGCAAGATTTTCCCTTGAGGAAACCATGCTGAGTACAGCATATTTTATCATGTGCCTCGAGAACCGTGATACCCCATCCTTAATAATCGACTCCAACATCTTCCCAACCACTGAGGCCAGATTCACTGTCCTATAGTTTCCTTTCTTCTGCTTCTCTCCCTTGAGTGGACTGACATTTCCAATTTTCCAGTCTTCTGGAACCATTCCAGAATCTAGTGATTCTTGGAAGATCATTACTAATGCCTCCACAATCTCTTCAGCCACCTTTTTAAGAACCCTGGGGTGTACACCATCTGGTCCAGGTGACTTATCTACCTTCAGACCTTTGTTTCCCAAGAACCTTCTCTAGAAATGGTAACTTCATACACTTTATGACCCCTGACACCTGGAACTTCCACCATACTGCTAGTGTCGTCTACAGTGAAGACTGATGCAAGATACTTATTTAGTCTGTCTACCATTTCCTTCTCCCCCATTACTAACTCTCCAGCATCATTTCCAGCAGTCCAATAACCACTCTCGCCTCTCTTTTACATTTTATGTATCTGAAGAAACTTTTTAGTATCCTCATTAATATTGTTGGCTAGCTTACTTTCATATTCCATCTTTACCTTAATGACTTTTTAGTTGCCTTCTGTTGGTTTTTAACAGTTTCCCAATCCTCTAACTTCCCACTAGTTTTCTGCTTTATTATATGCCCTCTCTTTGATTTTTATGTTGGCTTTGACTTCTCTTGTTAGCCACGGTTGTGTCATCTTTCCTTTAGACTATTTATTCCTCTTTGGGATGTATATATCCTGTGCCTTCCGACTTGTTTCCAGAAATTCCAGCCATTGCTGCTCTGCCGTCATCCTTGTCAGTGTTCTTTTCTAATAATTTCTGGCCAACTTTTTTCTCATGCCTCTGTAATTCCTTTTACTCCACTGTAATACTGACTTTAGCTTCTCCTTCTCAAATTTCAGAGTGCATTCAATCATATTATAATCACTTACCCCTAAGGGTTCTCTGACCTTAAGCTCTCTAATCAATTTTAGTTCATTGCACAACACCCAGTCCAGAATAGCTGACTCCCTAGTGGGCTCAACCACAAACTTCTCTAAAAGGCAATCTCATAGCCACTCGAGAAATTCCATCTTCTGTAATCCAGAACCAATCTGATTTTCCTGCCAGTTGAAGTCCCCCATGGCTATTGTAACATTGCCCTTTTGGTATGTATTTTCTATCTCCTTTTGCAATTTGTAGACCACATCCTTGCTACTCTTTTGGGGTCTGTATACAACTCCCATCAGGGTCTTATTACCTTTGCAGTTCCTTGGTTCTATCCACAGTGATTCAACACCTTCCAACCCTGTGTCACCTCTTTCTAATGATTTGATTTCATTTTTTTTTTTACCAACAGAGGAACCATTCCCCGCTCTGCCTTCCTGTCTGTCCTTTTGATATAACGTATCCTGGACATTAAGCTCCCAGCTATAATCTTCTTTCAGCCATGATTCTGTGATGCCTAC
This sequence comes from Mobula hypostoma, assembly GCF_963921235.1. NCBI lineage: Eukaryota > Metazoa > Chordata > Chondrichthyes > Myliobatiformes > Myliobatidae > Mobula > Mobula hypostoma. The sequence continues at coordinate 33,694,090 of NC_086120.1, forward strand.
AACATCATACCTGTCAATCTGCAACTATGCTACAAGTTCATCTACTTTATAAGCAATGTCTTTGCGCTTATAATTACCCAATAATTATTTTTGATATTTTGCAGGTATCCCAGTACGAAAATCATTTGCACAAGATCCTTCATTAATGACTTTCCCATCCAATTCAATTGCGAGTCAGGTGGAAGGCCATTCTGATTGTGAATATGAGACAACACCAACCAAACACCAGCCTGCCAAGAAGCTGCTCCCTGATAGGAAGAAAGCTGCCAGGGATCGAGCAAATGAAAAACTTGTGCAATTCATTGTCAAGGCCAAGGGCGTGGAGAAGCATCTTCAAGATGTAATTAAGGGAAAAAGGCATTCCAAGTGGCTTGAGGAGTTCAAAACCCGTACCCGCAACTCGAGTGTTATTGACACCTACCTTGAAGATGACTGGCAGGTGGATAAAGTGATGAACTACTTAAAAAGTGTATATGAAAGGAATATAAGCACCCAGCCGTTGGTAGACTATGAGAGGTGTAGGTTTATCCTGGATGTTCTCTTACCAGAGGTGAGTTCTAATTGAACATTATGAATCACATTGTTCAAGTGCTGGGGATTTCATTGCATGGATGGGAATGAAGTTAAATTTTATATAGGCTAGAGTAGTACTGAACTATTCAGAATGGCAGTGATTAACAGCCTTGGCTTTATTAACTAGAGCTTTACCATTAACTTTGGTAAGCTGATATTTGGGTTAGTTTACAAATGCACAAGCTTGTACTCAAGTTTGGAAGATAATAAAATGATAATTAAGGTTGATACAGAGAAGTAATTCCAAATAAGGCAATTTATTGCAATATTTACAATTTGAATTAGCTTTGCAGGAAAGAGTTTTTCCACAGAAACGCTAGAGGAAAAATTGAAATTCTCCCCCCAAATGTTGTGTGTGCTGTAAATGAAAATCTTGATTTAAGAAAAGTGGAGCAAAATTAAAATGAAACTGAGGAACAATCCAGTAATCAAGTCTTTGCAGTGACAGTGTAGAAGTGATTGACCATTGCTGGTCAACATTCCAGAGTTGGGGAGGAACAATAAGAATTTTCATGTTTTACTTTCTTTTTTTTTTCATTTAATCTTAGGCACCCAGAAAGGTTTAAGTGGATGTTTTTGCAAAAACATGCTAATACAAGGCTAAATGTAAAGTTTGCAAATAATCAGTGGGAAATGTGCTGCTGAGTACAAATTCAGAGTCCTACAGCAAGAAAACCGTCATTCAGCTTGTAGCATCCATTCTGACCTGTGGACACTCACCTGTATAAACCCCATTCTCCAGCACAGTAGCCATAGGCGATTCAGATGGTCACTCAAACACTACCTAAATATCAACAGCTCTCCTTCCATGACTCATCAGGTGATCGCCACTCTGAATCTAAAGTTGATAACGTATATAGTTATGCTAGAAAAGTGTCAAAAGTATTTAAATTTAACAGAGAACAGATAGTTTAGCCCTCATTTCCGCGATTCACCAGCATTTCAGTCTAGACGAGGTGAATTTTTTTAAAATCTGAGAATCAAGATTCTTTGGAGCTCTTCTTCAAGAATAATGGAAGCAAAAGATTTAAATTATTTTGAAAGCAGATAATTAGTAAGCAAGAGGGGTGAAAGGTTACCATAGACAGGAATCTAAAGTTGAAGTTCCATGATTTTATTAAATGGCAGAGCAATCTTGAGAGGCCAAATAGCATACTGTTGCTCCTAATTATTATGTTCATCCAGCTAAACCTTAGCTTAATTACTAGATTGCAAATTGCTCCATTTCTGTTGGGGTAACACATTAATTTCATTAACATTAACATCACAGCTAATCAGCCTACAACTGCAGAGCCTTCATGTATAAATGTAAATAAACTATCTTTTCAAATTTAATTTGCATAACACTGAAATTAGAATTCACTGTTTGGGCTTATTTTCATAATAAAGCAAAGTGATTTGTATATAGAGGCCATACACAGGCTGCCATTTAAACTAAAATCACTATATTAAATGTTAATACAATTCATTCCCTGGATCTGAATCTCTAATAGCATCTGATTAGATTTTGTTAAACCAAAGACTGAGAAGATTTAGGCTTATGAGTCTACTTGAATAGATCTCTTATGTGTACTCTTCTCATGTAAAAAGTGCATGAAGAAGTTGAGACTGAGTTGTAATTTGAGCAGAAAAGCAATTTTTGTCAGGTTTCCAAGATATTTGAGAATGCTTCCACATCAATTTTCCATGATACCTTTTTCTCTGCCACTCCTTTCTGCAACTCAGGTTAGTTCAAACATTTTCTTATACAATGGATTCTGGTTAATTGGGACACATCAGGGCCAGTACATTTTGGTATAATTAAGCAGCTGCCCCAATTAGTTTCATGGAAGTAGCTAAACAGTATAAAAGAGACACCCTGCTGTTTAACTGAGTAACACTTTATGTACAGTTGCAAGAAAAAGTTTGAGCCCTTTGCAATTACATGGTTTTATGTATAATTACTCAATGTGGTCTGATCTTCACTTAAGTCACGATAAGACAAACACAATCTCCGTAAACTAATAATCTACAAACAATTGAGGTGTCACTTCTCAAGAAAGATATGTTTTTGTGCATGTGCCTCGATCAAAACAACTTTCAGAGGACCTTAGAGGAATTGTAGAGCTGCATGAAGCAGGAAAAGGCTACAACAGCATTTCTTAAAAACCTGAGTGTTCATCAGTCCACAGTAAGAGAAACTGTCTCCAAATGAAGGAAATTCAGAACTGTTGCTACTCTAGCGTGGAGTGGGCGTCCTGCAAAGATCATGCCAAGAGCATAACGTGCTATGCAGAAGGAGGTGAAAAAGAACCTGAGGGTAACAGCAAAAGTCCTGCAGAAATCTCTAAAACTTACTTAAGTCTCTGTTCATGTGTCCACTATAAAAAGCACTGAACATGGAAGGACATCATGGAGGAAACTATTGCTCTCCAAAAAAAACTACATTGCTGCACACTCAAGTTTGCAAAGACCACCTGCATGTTCCACAACACTTCTGGGACAATATTCTGTTAATAGATGAGACAAAAGTTAAACTTTTTTGGCAGAAATGCACACTACTATGTTTGGAGGAAAAAGGGCACTGCACACCAACACCAAAACCTCATCCCAACTGTGAAGCTTGGTGGAAGGAGCATCATGGTTTGGGGCTGCTTTGCTGCCTCAGGGCCTGGACAGCTTGCAGTCATTGAAGGAACAATGAATTCAAAGTTTCAAGACACTTTACAGGAGAATCTCAGGCTAGCTGTCAGTTATCTGAAGCTTACTAGAAACTGGGTGATGCAACACGACAATAATCCGAAACACAAGGGTAAATCAACAAAATGGTTTAAAAAGAAGAATTTTTTTTGAAATGGCCAAGTCAGAGTCCAGATCTTAACCCAATTGAGATGCTGTGGCATGACCTGAAGAGGGCTGTTCATGCAAGGTATCCCAGAAATGTTGATGAACTGAAACACTTGACTTTGAATATTATCCCCAAATATCCTAAAGGGGTTGATGAACTGCCACCTTCTTTCCTAAATCATATGTCTCACATAGCCCCGAATGAGTAAGGCTAGATGTGATAGAAACCAAGTGCAGGAAGCTATTCCCTTTATTCAATCCATCCTCCTCCACTACTTCTGCTACTGAAAACTAACATCTGTTCTCTTTGCTGTTTCTTATAGAAGGTCCTGCAAGTAAAACATTAACAATTTCCCTTTCCACAGATGTTGCCTGACCTGAGGCTCCAGCTTTTTTTTTCAGATTCCCATTTTGTTTTTAACTTTCAAGTATGGTTGTAATTTCCATTTTGCCTTAAAGGGTATTAATGAATTGTTTGGCTTTCATTTCATCAGTTGCATGTTCATTTCACACTTGTACCTCACTTTAATTCTTTATTTGCATAACTGACTTTAAATACCACAATTGCCATAATGCAATTTGATTTTGCCTGATGAATTCCGGATAATCATTCCTTCGATCTGGATTATTCACCTTTAATCTATGGTGGCTATGTCCTTCTCACACCTTGTTCCCCACTCCAACATTGCAGACTAAAAGCAGTTCCTCTTTCATTTTAGGCCATTATCTGTGCTATTGCAGAGGTTGAACAAATGACCATCAAGAAAGCAGAGGAAAAGTACATGAAAGGACCTCTTCACAGTGAAAGGTAGGGATTTAATCGAAGAATGAACTGAATGTTCATTAGTTGACCAAGTGAGGCTGCCTATGTGGATGACTTCTGCATAAATCAATGGGTTGAATCTAACTAGCCAGCAGTCCCAAAATTTTGCATGGTGTTTTTTGTACCGAATATAAAGAGTGGAAACTCAGTGAAGTAGTAAGGAGCTGCCATGTTAACTAGAAGAATTAATAGTAATGTTAATAGAATTAATAAATTAATAGTAAAATAGTTATCACCAACGCAGATTTAACAATGACACTAAGATTAAAAGTTAAGGATAAAAGATTAAAAGCTGGGGTAACAGATTTGCAAGCCTATCTGAAAAGGGAATAGAAATGAAATGCAAGATATTTTGGATCATGGATGGGAAGTTGAGACGTATTACAGGAATTCATACACCTTGCAAAAATTTGAAAATAAGGTATGGCCCCAGGTATGCAAAGCATCTTCAGTCTGAGGATTTTTGAGTTTGATAGGCAGCTGGAATCACTGCAGAACCTTGGTGAGACTGAAAGTTTCCCAGTTTTGTATTTCAGTCCATTGCCTTCCCAAAGCCAGAGTTAGGATAGCAAGTGAGTGAACCTTGGAAAGGGCAGGAAAGTTGAAGACATGCTATGATCACACTAGTATTCACCATTAGATACACTTAAACTTAAAAACTCCAGCTGCTGAAATTAAAAGCAGAAAGTGATTGGAAGAAGTCAGACAATCACATAGCATTTATGGGAAGGGGAAAACGTGGACAAGAAACTAGAGATGCTGGAATCTGGAGTGAAAACAAAATACAGGAGGACCTCAGTGGACCAGGCAGAATCTGGGGGGGAAAACAGGCAGATGAACAGTTCCCGAATCAAAATGTGAACTGTACATTTACTTTCACAGATGCTGCCTGACCCCCTGAGTTCAGCCAGTCGGTTGTTTTCACGTTCGTGAAAAGGGAAAGCAGCTCTGAGTCTGAATTGCAACAATTGTGGGCTGCCCTCAGCACACCCTTGGGTGTGTTGATTGTTAATGCAAGTGATTCATTTCATTGTATGTTGTGCTGCACGTGTGACAAATAAATTTGAAACCTGAGGTCAGAGCTCAGAACTGGGGAAAAAAGAGGAGAGAATTAAGCTTTCACTACGGAGCTGAGGTACTGGTGAGATGCAAGACAATAGACTATATCATGGCCTCCCAACCTGTGGTCCACAGACCCTTTGCTTAATGGTATTAGTCCGTGGCATAAAGGTTGAGAACCCCTGGACTATATGGAGATTGGTTCAAATTATTAGGAAGACGTTTCGTAGCAATGTAGTGAGAAAAAGAGGATAGTGAAAACCAATAGCTGAAGTTGGAAAATTGTTTTTGAGAAACTTGTGAACTACTCAGACAGAACAAGTGCTCTCTTTCCTCTATTTTATTTTGAGACTTACTATGGCAAAGCAGAGGCCGCAGACAAATCAGAATAGCAGTTAGACTAAGCACATTTGCACTACCAAATTGCATTTGGTTTCTCCAGTGGAGAGGGGGCCACACTATGGACACAGTGCAGTAAGCTAGATTGAAATTAGTTCCACGTGAATTACTGCTTAACATGGAATGATTGTTTGAGCCATGGAGGTGATGGCACCTGAGTGTGCTCCAGAATGTGACACGTAAGGCAAGTTACAGTTCAGTGAACTACAAAATGTAAATGTACATTAGTCATTAGGGAATTCTATAATTGGAGCAGAAGGCAAGTGTTTCTGCAACCATAACACGAGTCCTACTCTATACGAGGCCTTTTTAAGATAGTGGAAGGGGTAAGTCAGATTTGCATCTGATGACATTAAGTTTTGAAAAGGGGAAAGTGCACGGGAATAGGTAACACTACAAGAAGTACTAGTATGTTTGTAGATAGAACTTAAAGCAGTCTGAGCTTCCTGCATGCTTCATGTGTTTTGAGCACTTCTGCACAAAGTGGAGAGCTGCAGGTGCCATTGGCCATAAAGGGCTACAATGTGTGCCAGAAACGATACCCTGTTTTGGAAACAAGGTGTTGTGGAAATACTAACTAAGGACACCAGAGCAACTTTGAGCTTCATTTTAAGAGTTTATCATGGAGAGCCTGCAGCAGTCTCCACTCTGAATTTTAGGTTATATAGAGCTCATATTTATCCAGTGAGACAAACAACTTCGCATGACTTTGTTTAGCATCCCACAGTCAGTACATGATGAATTGTTAAAAAGGCATGTCAGTTATCTCTGAGCATGAGACTAACAATCCTCTTTGTTCCCTGTTATCAGGACTAGGGATTTACATCTGAGCGCAAGTCCAACCATCCTCTCTGTCCCCTGATATCAGAACACATGACTTGCCCCCAGATGCACCCTCCCTCCTGGTTCCAGGGGCTCAGTATTCTATTTATTTGAATTCCTGGTGCTGCGCTTACCATCCACGCTTATTCTCGACTTGCGTTAGTAGTCTTGTCCAGCTGCTCCTGAGTGGTCAAGTATCCCCTCATACACTACTTTTAACCATCTCTACCACACAAGGATTGGCTATTAATTATGAGGTTCGGGTGTAAGAAGAAAGATGGGTGACAGTATTGATTACTGTGAATATTGATGTAGAGAAAAGATGACATGGAGCAAATGAAGATGAATCAGGTTTATTAACACCAGCATGTGATGTGAAATCTGTTAACTTAGCAGCAGCAGTTCAATGCAATACATAATCTAACAGAGAAAAAAGAATAATAATAAATAAATCAATTACATATATTGAATAGATTTTTAAAAGTGCAAAAACAGAAATAATATTTTTTTAACTGAGGTAGTGGCCAAAGATTCAATGTCCATTTAGGAATTGGATGGCAGAGGGGAAGAAGCTGTTCCTGAAGTGCTGAGTGTGTGCCTTCAGGTTTTTGTACCTCCTGCCTGATGGTAACAGTGAGAAAGGGACATGCCCTGGGTGCTGGAAGTCCTTAATAATGGAAGCCGCCTTCCTGAGACACCGCTCCCTAAAGGTGACCTGGGTACTTTGTAGGCTGGTGCCCAAGATCGAGACAACTAGATTTACAACCTTCTGCAGCTTCTTTTAGTCCTGTGCAGTAGCCCTTCCATATCAGATAGTGCTGCAGCCTGTCAGAATGCTGTCCACGGTACAACTATAGAAATTTTTGAGTGTATTTGTTGACATGCCAAATCCCTTTGAACTCCTAATAAAGCATAGCCACTGTCTTGCCTTCTTTATAACTACGTTCATATGTGGGGAATAGGTTAGATCTTGACACCCAGGAACTTGAAGCTGCTCACTCTCTCCACTTCTTGTCCCTCTGAGGATTGGTATGTGTTCCTTGGTCTTGCTCTTCCTAAAGTCCACAATCAGCTCTTTTGTCTTACTGATGTTGAGTGCAATGTTGCTGTGACACCACTCAGCTAGTTGGCATATCTCACTCCTGTATGCCCTCTCGTTGCCACCTGAGATTCTACCAACAATGATCAGCAAATTTATAGATGGTATTTGAGCAATGCCCTGTCACACAGTCATGTGTATACAGAGAGTAGAGCAGTGGGCTAAGCACACACCCCTGAGGTGCGCCAGTGTTGATCATCAGCATGGAGGATATGTTATCACTAATCCGCACAGATTGTGGTCTTCCGGTTAGGAAGTCAAGGATCCAATTGCAGAGGGGGGTACAGTTTCTCAATCAGAATTGTGGGAATGCTGGTATTAAATGAGAGCTATAGTCGATGAACAGCATCCTGGCGTAGGTGTTTGTGTTGTCCAGGTGGTCTAAAGCCGTGTGGAGAGCCATTGAGATTGCGTCCGTCGTTGACCTATTGTGGCAATAGGCAAATTGCAATGGGTCCAGGTCCTTGCTGAGGCAGGAGTTCAGTCTAGTCACGACCAACCTCTGAAAGCATTTCATCACTGTCGGTGTGAGTGCGACCGGGTGATGGTTAACGTGGTTAGAACTGGGGAGCAATAGCAGTGCCGTTACACTAATGGAAGTATTTAATAAGCTGACTGCTATTGGATAAATCTGTCCAAAAGCCTTAGAATGGATGTGATGATGCATATCAAATGACTTAATATTTACAAAGATACTATAAGTAGCAAAGGAGAGATTTTGTGAAGTGTATTTAATGGAGCAATATTGACCAGCATATTTCCAGTCTAAATATATTTGGATTGAGTGAATGAACGAGTATGATTAGAAAAGTTGTTTAAGGAGTTGCTTATTCCGTACCTCATGAATGCAGTGGGAAAGGATAAAGGTCACTAAAGTAAACTTTTTCACTTGGAAAAGTTTTACCCCATGAGATGAACACAGTGAATACAGTTGCAAGAAAGTTTGTGAACCCTTTGCAATTACCTGGTTTTCCAAGTCACAATAATAGACAAAGGGTTCACAAACTTTTTCTTGCAACTGTGGAAGAAAAGTAGGGATGACTTTTTACCCAGCAAAAGGCTGCATCAGTTAGAGTGATCCTACCCCCATTCCCGTTCTGACATGTTGGTCCATATCCGCCTCTTCTGCCACGACGAGGCCACTCTCAGGTTGGAGGAGCAACACCTCGTATTCTGTCAAAGTGGACTCCAACCTGATGACATGAACATCCATGTCTCCAATTTCTGGTAATTTTTTCCCCTTCCCTTTCCCTCATCTTTATTTCTCCACTCCGATCTCTCACCAATCTCATCACCTACACCTGTCACCTTCCTCAATGCCCCTCCTCCCGTGATCCACACTCCCCTCTCATCAGATTCCTCCTTCTCCAGTGATTTGCCTTTTCCACTTATCACCACCCAGTTTCTATTTCATCCCACCCCACCCATCTGGCTTCACCTATCACCTTTGAGCTTTCCTTCTCCCCCTCCCCCATCACCTTACTCTAGTTTCTTTCCCTTCCTTTCCAGACCCGATGAAGGGTCCCGGCCCAAAACATCGACTGCTTATTCCTTAGATGTTGCCTGACGACTTCCTCCCCTCCAGCATTTTGTGCTTTGTAGTAGTAGATAGTTGCCTTTCTGATTCTTGTGGTATGCCACAGGGATATGTGCTAGGTCCATTGTTTGTCATCTGACATCGAAATCAACGATCTGGGTAATAATGTGGAAAAGTGGGTCAGTAAATTTGCAAATGTCACAAAGATTGGGGAGTGTAGTAGACTACAAAGAAGTCTGTCAAACCTTACAGTGGGATCTGGACCAGCTGGGGAAAAAGAGCTGAAGAGTGGCAGATGGAATTTAATGTAGGCGAGTGTGATGTGTTGCATTTTGGGAGACAAACCAGGGTAGAACATACACAGTGACTGGGAGAGCACTGCAGAGTGCAGTAGAACAGAGATAAGGGAATAAGCTGCGTAATTCCTTGAAAGTGGTGTCACAGATAGATGGGGAAAATAAAGAGAGCTTTTGGCACATTGGCCTTCATAAATCAACGCACTGAGTACAGGAGTTGTGATATTATGTTGAAATTGTATAAGATATTGTGAGGCCTAATTTAGAGTATTTTCTGCAGTTCTGATCACCAACCTAGAGTATGAAAATAATATTGTGAACTCTTATTTTGCAGGGAAGTTGAACATTTTAATAAGGAGATTGAAAATGAAATGATGCTGAGGCAACAGCATTTGAATGAGGAGGAATCCACAAGCTAAACCTTTCATTCTTGAAATGAACTTAAAATATGTGTATGAAATTGAATGAAATCCATATTTTTGCATCATATTAATGTGTTCTTTAATAGTAAGATGTTCTATTAAAAATGTGTTTCTTATAAATTGATTAAACCAAGGGTGTACAGCTATCTTGAATTAAAATATTTAAATATCCTATCAGAAGAGGGTTGATGATCAAAAAGGGTCAAGTACTTTTGGGTTTGAATTTATTTTTTATTAAGTGAAAAGCCATATGACTTCACAAAGTTTGGTCTTTGAGTGCATTATATACTGTTTTTCCCCCAGTCTGAGTCATTCGCCATTTGTGAATTGATTTATTTGCTTTTGAGTTCCATTAATATTTGTCCCTGGACTAAACTGTAATGCTGGTCACTGTATGCAAAATCTACAGGAGGACCATACATTGACAAATCTTACATTTGGAGATATTTTTGGTACATTTTCTTTTTATCTTGTTTATACAGTGGCAGTTGAACACCATATTTTTGTAAATAGAGCTAATAATACAGTTATCAAATGTAATGAGAAGTGATGCATGTTACATGTGAATAACTTATAAAATGCATACCCCCTTATGTTTTGTATGTGTTAATTGCTGACTGACGTTTAAGTTTGGGACAGTTCCGTATTAAGAGTCACATTAGACAGAGGCCACTAAGTCTGATAACAATAGCTTGATAGTCTTACAGATTTCATCAGATTGGCAATGCAATGGGTATTCTAAGGTGTGGCAGGAGTGGAACTTGTAACCTTGAAGTTCTCCATCAATTTTCTTCATTCATTTAAAGAAATATTTTGGAAGTCCAATGAGATGATATTTATATTTTATATTCTATACCTGGATTAGGCAATGGATAATGTGTTGAGAAAAATCAATTTTTCATTCAGTTGACAATTTAAATTTGATATAAATTTGAAGTCTAGATAGAAATAAATTTGAAATAAATTATAAAATATCCATGGGCCAAATGTTAGCTACATTCATTCTGCTGACCATATCCATGAGTGTTTTGTGGAATGTATATAAATTTAGAATGTTGAGCTGCAGCTGTTGTTTCGGCTGTTACAGCTTTTTCTAAAAAACCAGGATTTCTTTGCTATTTTGGAGGATATTTTGCATTGTATTGCTTTGTATGTGATTTAAAACAGCAGACTGGCCATTATTTGTTAGGTCTTCATTGGACACTATGAAAAGCAACAGCCATAAAAATAAGCTTTTTTTTTTGGTGTGTACCTATATGAATAAATGTGTTATCGTAGACTGCCATTATCTCAGACAACCTGGCTGTCTGAGTCTTCTAATTTGTTTTCTTTGTACTGGTGTTAATTTTAACCCATTTGCTGCACAATTAGTCCCTTCGTAATGGTGAAGAAGGCTGAGAATTGGCATCATCAGTTTATCCCAGCAGAAAGGAAAATGGCAGATTTAAGAGTGCTCCCATCATATTATGGAAATACAACTTCAATTGCAGGTTACTTTTCAGAACTTTGATGGTGATTTCTCCATGGTAATTGCCAATACAAGCAAATAGCTAACCTTATTGGCGTAGTTAAATGCTTCAGTTTAATATCAGATATGTATGCAACCTGAAATTCTTAATCTTCTCAGACATCCACAAAAGAAGAAATCCCATCAAATGAATGACAGAAACATCTGAACCCCGAAGTCCCCTCCTCTCATTGCACAAGCACTTTGAGAACACAGTCCACATGAATCAATGAGCTTGCAGTTTATTGTGAAAATCTACCCAGGTTACTGCATTTGTTCTAAAATAAACTTTTAAGGAACAACTAAGGGAAAATGGTTCATGCACCATTGAGTAAATCATAAGTTCAGGAATAAACAAAGTTTACCTTGTGTTGCCCAATTTAACACAATCCAGTTTTATTTAAAACAAAGTAATTGAGAGTGAAATAAAGAAGCTGCATCTACGTATTGGAAGCTGTAATATAGTTCCAGGTTTGGATAGGGCCTATATCTTTGGATTTTGAAGTCTTGCTGTGTGCACTTAGTCAGCAGGTACAATAGTAAACAATGATAAAGGTTTCAGCACAGGTTACAAATAGAGATTTCTAAAAGAGAAAAGACAAGAGTTTCTAAATAGTGAACATGATAAGATGCAGTAATGAATGATAATAGAATTTTGTGGTTAATGTTTAGATAATGCAGTGTTATCCTGGGTGTTTTCTAGTTCTCTATATACTAATATTATCCAAAACAACATTATCACTGAGCACCTTGCTCTGCCCCTTTCTCTAAGTTACAAGATTCCTTGTACATAGTCACTGAAAGACAGGTCATTGCCTTTGGTCCCTATTTTCACAGGGCATTAACTGTCTAAAATTAAAGATGGTTTTTCACGAGCTGTTGTGACATACAGTATTTTATCCTAAGATAAACCAATTATTCTGCTTCTTGACTAATACTACCCATTTGATCGACCGGAATTTGATTAGTGCCTGGTGGCCATCTTGGTTTTACTGTGTAGTTGTCCAAATCTTGTTTCCTGAATCAGTAAATCTTCTCCATGGACTTGTTGAGAATATAAAATTGCTTATTTTTAATATTTTAACTGTTCAAAATTCTTCCTTTTGCTTTCAAATCTGTGGCTTTGTTTTTTCCTAAATCTGTAATCCAATTTTGAGATAACTGCCTTTTGTATCATGGCCTTGTGTTTGTCAGATTTCACTTCTGCACCATTTTGGTGCATGTGCCTTCAGCTGTTTTAACACTAGAAACATTGCTCTTTAATATTTAAGTAAGCACTAATGATCCAAAAAATGCAAATATTATTAAATTGCTTCATCACTACAGTGATTTGCACATTGGAATCAGTGGATTCTAATCAGGATAGAAAGGCAAGCAGTGTGGTACGGCGGAGAAGTTACCTGTGGACTTTGGACAGCCAGATTTAAGACCAGAAAAAAAAATTAAGGATCAATGAATGGTGTAAAAAAAATTGTTGATGCTGGATATGCAAAAGTGGAATACTAGAAGTTCTCAGCAGCATCAAGAGGGTGTTGTGTATTTAATATTTCAGTTATTTTTGAGTAATATAAATATATGATTAAGCATTCTTGGCTTACATAATTCATCAGGTTATGTGTAAGAAGTACAGGAATGGCATACATCATTACCCCATCATTTTCAAATACGAGCGCCTCACTAAAGTAAAAACAAAGTTGACCTGTTTCCTGGCTCCTGTGTATTTTTTTTCCAATTAATCTCTGGAGCTGCAAAATGTAACAATGGTAACAACTAAGTTTTAAAACTAATTCAAGACGACTACCTACCGGCTGAAATGCAGAGCACCAAAGACTTCGCAGGCCATGTGCTTCTTTGCAAGGGGAAAAAGACAGCCAAATTAACAAAATGCGGAAAACAGATGAAATTCAGGGGTTCATGAACAGCGAATACCTGCTGACAATAAATATATATTTTTTAAAAAGCAGAAATTGCTGGTACATCAGAAAAATAGATGTATTCGACTGCACAACAGATAATGGGTGACGTATATTGAATGAATTGTGCAGTAATTTAAAGCAAATGGAATAGCCAATAAGAAATGAGTGCTAGTTTTACTGCAAACAACAGGAATTCTGCAGATGCTGGAAATTCAAGCAACATACAATCAAGGGTCTCAGCCTGAAACGTCGACTGCACCTCTTCCTAGAGATGCTGCCTGGCCTGCTGCGTTCACCAGCAACTTTGATGTATGTTGCTAGTTTTACTGTGTCAGTTGGTGGAAGAACATACAGCTTGCTTAGAAGTTTGAATGCCCTAACCAAAACAGCAAAAGTGAGCCTTGCTGATACAAGGAAAATAATGCAGGAACCTTTAGAACCAAAACCATTGTTGATTGCAAAATGCTTCAGGTTTCATAAGTAGAATGAAACACCGAGGGCTATTAAGTGACTTTGAAATTTTCTTTTATCCATCCCCTGACTGGAGCTTTTCAATAACCCTTTCGCAGAGCTGCTTGGAGTGTTTTTTGTCTTCATTGTGTAGTTTTTGCCAGATACTGGCTCACCAGCAGTTGGACCTTCCAGATATATATTGGATCACATTGGCTGCACCAGTGATGATTTGGTGTGTTATATTAAAGGGGTGGGGGAGATACTTATGTAATTGATTATATTTTATACAAATGTATTTGTACTTAATTTAGATCACTCTGTTTTCACTTTGATATGGAAGTTTTTTTTCTGTTGTACAGTGTCAAAAAAGCCAAATTAAATCCACTGTGATTGAATATTGTGAAACAATAAAATATGAATACTTACAAAGGGGGTGGGGGGAGGGATACTTTTTATAGGCACTGTATGCAAGGTTCTCCCCAGCCTCGTGAGCTTGAATCTCACGACTGCTATTTCGTTGTCTTGAAGCATGGTGGAGGCAAAAAGCTCTTATGCAGGTTGAAAGTATCAGAGCTATTGATGTGCTTGTACATTCAAAACACAGATACACTTACAGTATACAAGGAATTGTAGAATTTTTTAAAAATACGATTTGTTGTAGTGAGGTAGTGATTAGGGTCGTGCCGTGTAGTTCAAAAAGCGAAAGTCTGAAGGGCAGTAATGTACACGAACCCAATGGTGGGGCACTTTACAATTCTCTACCTCCAGCTCGAACTCGAACTCGAACTCAATCTCCCTCTCTCTCTCTCTCTCTCTCTCTCACATCAGCACCTGTGATTCATCCAACAATAGTGGTGTTTGGGTTGAGAACCTTTGACAGACTGGAGTTAAAAGTAGAACAGGAATTAGGATGTTGTTCAGCCAAAGACACAGTGTAGGAAACAGAATACCAGCCAGAGGAAAGGAGTACGGCAAACATTACCTTGAGAGCATTCATTATGCTGAGCCATTGGGATTTCCCCAAGGTTGGACAGCGGATTCTCGGAATTGAAATGCCTTTCTTCCATGCCATCAATTTCTGTTTCCATGCTCCAACACCCTCTGCTAATCAGATTCCTTCATTTACTGCCTTTTATAGTCTCAATCTATCACCTCTATCTATCTGCCATTACTTCCCCTTTTTCCCTCTTCCATCCGAATCAGAATCTCCAGTGGTAGTACCATGGGAAGATGGTGTCGAAGAAGCTTATGAGAGGAAAAAGACCAAGTACTCTGAACTGGCAACTGAAGCTGCCCAAAATGGCTGGAAGACCAAGATTTTCCCTGTAGGAGTGGGACGCAGGGGATTCATTGTTACATCTACGACCAGTCTATTGAAGAAGATGGGGGTCAGGGGTCACTCCCTCCAACAAGCAATCAAGTCCTTGTCAAATGCAGCGGAAGAAAGCAGCAACTGGATTTGGATTAAAAGGAAAGACAACAACTAGGCTGCAAGATGAAGACGGGAGGGTATGGAACAGAGGGGGGTGTATCTGGGACGCCAGGTAGCACCGTTGAGCCCTCTGGAGACGTCGTGGGCTTATCAACAAAACGTCAATGAAGGAGGGCGCCCACCTGATGACCCCGATGACGTACCTACCCTCCCTCCTTGTCACCACTCCAAACCCACTGCCAACATCGAGAGTGCCGACTTCCCATAGGGATTGAAACATCAAGTCCTAGTAGCTCTACTTACTGCGCTACACGGTATTTTTAAATAAATAGTTCGCCATATGAGATACGTCCAAAATGGAACTTTAAATTATAAAGGAGTTACTTTTCCGAAAAAGAATGTGCCGAAACCCGGGATCGAACCAGGGACCTTTAGATCTTCAGTCTAACGCTCTCCCAACTGAGCTATTTCGGCACCACAGCGACAGCTCCCGGTGCAGGGGTTAAGTTCGCAGACTTCGGCGTTACTATATTTGAAGGTGTATGTTTGTTTTCCTTTGAGACTGCCTTATCTCGTAGCAACATGGTCGGAAACCATGTTGCTCCATTAGGGAATATCTGACACAGTCTTCACTCAGTAACCTAGCTGCAGAGAATCCCTTTTTAAATTCTTTCTCAAGCGTTGTTAAATAAGTCAGTCTCTGTGGCGCAATCGGTTAGCGCGTTCGGCTGTTAACCGAAAGGTTGGTGGTTCGAGCCCACCCAGGGACGGGCGATTATTAATTTTAATTAAATTAAATCAGTTTACTTCATTATTATTTGAACTGTTATACAGTAGTGATAACTTGAATAGCTCGTTCTGATAGTATCCTTAACATCAATATCGCATTTCTTATACCTTTATCTTTCACAAAACCACATTGTTCTTTACCTATTTCAACTTGTATCTTACTTTTAGCTCTTGTCATCAAAATTCTTAGAAGTATCTAGGTATACTATAAGAACGAGCTATTCAGGTGCAAAAAGATTTGTTTGTTTGTTTGTTTGTTTTGTCGACTACACAAAACCATTTGATAAAGTGAAGCACAATAAGTTTTTTGAAATATATTATAGGAAACTCTAGATCTAGATTCGAAAGACCTCCGCCTAATCAGAAATCTGTACTGAGAACAAACTGCCGCTGTAAGAATAGATGAGAAGTGAGTCGGTTTACGAAAATCAAGAGAGGTGTTAGGCAAGGGTGTGTTTTTCCACTGATTTGTTTAATGTGTACAGTGAAACAATTTTACAAAAAATAAGAGACATCTTGGGAATCAAAGTTGGCGGTGAAAACATCAATAATTTCAGATACATTTGCGGATGACACTGTGTTAATTGCAAGTACGGAGGAAGAACTACGAAACTTAATTGATATAGTTGTTGAAGAAAGTGCAAAAATGGGTCTGTCTATCAATTGCAAAAAGACAGAATGAATGATGATATCCAAAAAGGAGAATCGTATCTGCAGGCTGAGAATAAACGGGGAAGACAAAAAACAAGTACAGAACTTTTGCTACTTAGGAAGCTGGGTGACATCAGATGCGGGTGCGACATGGACATCAAAAGAAGAATAGGGATGGCAAGAATGAAGAGTATACTGACCAATACTAAACTAGGCATGACAACCCGCCTCAGAGTACTGAAATGTTACTTTTATCCAGTTATGTTATATGGCTCAGAATGTTGGACAATATCTAGTAACATGAGGAAACGAATTGAAGCAGCAGGGATGTGGTTTTTGAGGAGGATGCAAAGAATAGCATGGACAAAACGAACATCTAATGAGCAAACACAAAAAGAGAAATAATGTATGAGATCATGAAAAGGCAACGTAACTTCATTAGGAAAGAGGAGTGAGAATGCACGGTAATTATGGGAAAGATTGAAGGGAAGAAAGCAAGAGGAAGGCAAAGACAAATGATGATGGAGACAGCAGCCAGAAAACTAGAAATGAACAACCATGAATTGATCCACTTGACCAGAAACAGGAGTCTGTGGGCCATGGTAGTCAAAGCTCAAACTGGGCATGGCACCTGACGATGATGATGATGATAATGATTACAACCTAAGAAACTAGACTTCGTTTCAGACAATCTTTCATTAATTTTAATTCTGTTTATGTTTAATTTTTATTAGCCCGGAACCTTCTACCAACACCCTGCATATTCTGGAGGTTGGGGACATCATTCGGAGTAGCATTAGGTTCCGGTCAAAATGGCGTCGGTAGGCGGTGAGTATTTTGGTGGTTGGTTTTGCAGGGTCTTGTTCGTGTTTGGGTTTCTGTTTCTCAGCCTATGCCCTGAGTTTGTGGCCGAGGTGTATAGCAGGCGCCCGGCGGTGGAGGCTGGCTTTAATTGCGTGCGGCTCTTCCCTTGCAGAACGCCCGAGTTACGCTGACCTTGACGGCGTCGGGCTCGCAACATTCAAACAAACGCGGCGAGATGCTGCATTTAAACTGTACATTGTGCACACACCGCCCACCTTCCTCCTCCATCCCCGTGCCCCCACTCTTCTCCCTGCCGCCCGTTACCCCCACTCCGCCGTCCTCACTCCATCCCCGTGCCCCCACTATTCTCCCTGCCGCCCATAACCCCCACTCCCCACCCCGCCGTCCTCACTCCATCCCCGTGCCCCCACTGCTCTCCCTGCTGTCCTTAACCCCTCCCCTCGTGCCCCACTGCCCACCCACCCCGCTGCCCTCGCCCCCTCCCCGTGACCCCATTGTCCTCACACCCTCGCTTCCCCATGCGCCCACCACCGGCCCCACTATTCGCCCCCCCATCCCATGCCTTGTTTTCCTTTGTTATTAAACACTTGTAGCCATTGAAACCGGATCCAGCTTGTACAGAGATGTATCCAGAAAAAATTCAGCAGTTTCAGCACGCACTGCCGGAGGTGCCATGATTTGGACAAGTCAAATCGATCTTGTCTGCTCTGGCAGTTGAAGTTCTTTTGTTATATTGGAAGAGAGTAAGAACAGTGTTCCCCACTTCCCGGCCAGAGCTCTCCTTTCATGATCTGGACTTTGTTACGTTTGTGTTTGTGGGAGCTTGTAGTGGGTGATGACTCTGCAAAAGTTTGAAGTGCTTTGGAGTGATTTGAGTTTGTAATCAAAACCAATCTTCTTACTACTTGGACTCGCGTATTACTACCCTGCTTCCAACATTTATCCCGTAAAACCTGGCTGATACCTTTGCTTCAAACACTTCCTGTGGTAAAGGATACCCTGTCAGTCGACAAGTTCTTCTTAATCTTTTTGCTCTGTCAGTTTATCCTCAACATTGTTTTAATGGTATCTCCTTTTCTTGTGCCCTTTGCTCCTATGGAAGTGGTTCAGTACTTCCTATTGTTGAATAATGACACCAAAATCAAAATCTACTCTTGTTTTCCACAATGGCCAATACACATACCTTTGCAGCTTTCAAAATCTACAGTCCTATGCAGGTAGCTAAAGATAAGTTTAAGTACGGATCTTGTTAGAGTGTATTAAATTGGCTTGCCCATAGAAGTAAGGTAGTGGCCGATGGAACTTATTCTGGCTGGAAGTCTATGACCAGTGATGTTCCACAAGGCTTTGTACAAGGATCTCAGCTGTTTGTGATATACCTAAATGACCTGAATAAAATGTAAATGTGTTCGGGCAGATGATACAATGATTTGTGATGATGTGGATAGAGTAGAACGGGGGTTCCAACATTTTTTATGCCGTGGACCAGTAAAGCAATAGGTCTTTTGTGACTGTGAGCAAAGTCACTGGAGAGATACTGAAATTGGTGGATATGTCCGTCTTTATTCAGCAAAATGAGCAGGCAGAATACTGGAGACACTCTTGGAAGAAGAGGCTCATAACTGCAAACCACATCATATTTTTATACCCTTGAGATCAGTGGTAACTTAATACAGTTTCAATAGTTACAATGACATTGTTTACTTCAATACTTTGGGTTGATAATGTTTCCTTTGAGTTACATATAATGTTCAGACACCTAGATCTTCACACCAACACTTCAGAAACTCTAGATTGAATGTTAATCACTATTGTCTCTGAGCTGCATTCATGCATCTGCTGATTTCTCAGGTCAATGGGATGTTTCCTGGTTTGTAATTGACCCCAGTCTGCAGCTCCAGAAAGACCATTGTTCTGAGCTGTATTTTAAACTCAATCTACAAGACACATTAGGATCTGAAGACTGGTTATGTTGAATTTAATATTTGCCATATGCTATAACTTAAGAATATGCCCCCAGAAGTACCATGAGTAAACCCCTGGAATAGGATACAGCTTGATATAGATCAGTTGCAAATTGGGTGGAGAAATTGCACCTTGGGAGATTATATGTAGAGAGAAAGTACATTGTTAATGTCAGGGCCCTTAACTTGATGTCCAAGAGGATGTTGGGGTCCAAGTCCTTGGCTCCCTGAAAGTGTGTGCACAGATTGATCAGGTGGTAAAGAATATTGGCATACTTTCCTTTGTTCATTGAGGTATTGAGTTCAAGAATCAGGTAGTTATGTTGCAACTTTGTAAAACTCAAGTTAAGCTGCATCTGCAGTATTGCATTCAGTTCTGGTCTACATGTCGCGTCCTTTTCAGGGCGGTTAGTCCACCTTTGGTCCCCACCTGGCACTCAGCTCTCACCTGTGGCTCCCCGTAGCTGTTTGCATGTGACAGCGGCCACACCCCGGGCAACGGCTTCGACAAGCTGGCTAAACCAGGTGAGGGTAGCCGACGGGTCTCAAACCCTCGGTGAGATAGGGAGTTGTCTATCCCAGCACGTGAAGACAGACTCCAGCGGATTGAGCGGACGAGACCAGCGGAAGGTCCAACGGTCAAGAAGGCGGTCTCTGCAAGCGTCGTGGAACGTGTAAAGCAGGACAAGACACAGAAGACGTCCTGGTCATCCACTGCACCTAGTCACATCTCCAGCCGTCTAGACTGTGTCTTGCCACTGGATCCAGATGGGAATTGGGAAGAGAGACTGAGGCTGACGCTGCGCAACTCTCCCTCACTTAAATCCAAATCACGCGCTAGTCTCGACACCATCATTATGGTGTCGAGGTCCTCTTCGACGTCAACGATGGACGAACAACATTATAGGAAGGATATGGAGGCTTTGGAAAGG
Source organism: Mobula hypostoma (assembly GCF_963921235.1). Lineage (NCBI taxonomy): Eukaryota > Metazoa > Chordata > Chondrichthyes > Myliobatiformes > Myliobatidae > Mobula > Mobula hypostoma. The sequence goes on from NC_086120.1 coordinate 33,714,415, forward strand.
ATGCAAAGGGGGTTTGTCAGTGTGTTACCGATTAGAGGGCATGTGCTATGGGGAGAGGTTTGGCAAGCTTGGATTGTTTTCTATCTTTTTCCCAGGGTCAACATATCTAATACTTAGACATGCATTTAACATGAAGAGGAAAATTTCAAAGGAGATGTGCAGAGCAAGTTTTGTTAGACAGACCGGTGGACGGATGCGCTGCAGAGGTGGTAGTGGAGGCAAATACAGTAGAGTTATTTAAAATCCTGTGAGTGGGCAAATGAATTTGCAGAGAATGGGTGTATATGGACATTGTGTAGGTAGATGGGATTTGTTTACATAGATATTTAATTATTTTAATTAGTTCAGCTCGACATTGTGGGTTAAAGAGCCTGCTCTTGTGCTGTATTATTATATATATATATATGGAATATCTGAATTTGCAAGGTGAGTATGTTGTGTGAATCTCATTTTCATATTTTCCTCTCACAGCATTACATTATTAATTGATTTTGCATCTGTTGCTGTTTTGATTAAAGAATTTTATTTGGAATTAAATGTTTTATGACTAACAAAGGTAGAAACAATATACAGTGGTTGTGTTTAAATTGAACTATGTAAAGAATTTTATGAATGTATTTTGAAATTCCTACATCATAAGGCCAACGAGCAGATTTAACCCATTCAGCCCATCAAGTCTGGTTCACTTTTCAATCATGACTGATTGATTATCACTCTCGGCCCCATTCTCCTGCCTTCTCCTGGTAACCTCGGGAGCCCTTGCTAATCAAGAGCCTATCAACCTCTGCTTTCAATATACCCAATGACTTGGCCTCCACAGCCGTGTATAACAATAAATTCCACAGATTCACCAACCTCTGGTTAAAGAAATTCCCCCTCATCTCTGTTCTAAAGGGATGTCTTGCATTCTGAGGCTGTGCCCTCACTATCGAAAACATCTCCTTGTCCACTCTATCAAGACCTTTCAATAAGATGCCTGCAACCCTCCTCCCCCCATTCTACTAAATTCCAACGAGTATGGACCCAGAGCCATCAAACACTCCTGATACGTTAACCCTTTCATTGCTGGGAATCTCCACTGGACCTTCTCGAATGCCAGCATATCCTTTCTCAGATAAGAGGCCCACCACTGCTCACAATACCCCAAGTGAGGTCTGGCCAATGCTTTATAAAGCCTCAACGTTACATCCTTGCATTTGTAGTCTCATCCTCTTGAAATAATGCTAACATTGTATTTGCCACCTTTATTACCGACACAATCTGTGAGTTAACTGTTAGGCTATCCTGCACTAGGGCGCCCAAGTCCCTTTGCACCAGTTTCTAAAGTTGTTCCATGTAGAAAATGATCTATGCCTTTATTCCTTCTACCAAAGTGCAAGACCATCTGCAAATAAATAAGAGAGTGAATAAAACTGTCAGAGAACTTTGTAATCCAAAAAACAGGTTGTTAATAGTCCTTTGTTGAAATGCAACTGCCACATGTTAGACATGTGAAGCTGTTGATAAACCAGTCAAACTATTTTCTGAGGTTTGAAAGAAGACTTTGATTTACCATCCTGTTATGATCAAGAGATATTTTACTGCATGAATAAAGCTAATAACTTGATTTTTAATGGCTATAATGAGAAATGCATTTCTTATTTAGATTACTGTTGCTACTACTACTATAGTTATGTCTTCTACAAACTTGCTTCTTGCAGTTCTCCGCCTTGGCAGGTTCATGAATTTCGTCTCCAGGTAAATCCATTACTTTTGCTTTACTTTAAAGCCAAATAGCAGAAGCTGGTAGAGCAGTGCCAAAGACAGGGGTGGAGGGCACGATGTGAGTCTATAGATGTGGTTTAGCTGGCTGCTCGCTGTGCAGGACCTGCTCTCTCCTTGGCATAACAGGGGCTGCAAAGAAAAGAGCCATCAAGACCGTCACAGAGGCTGCTGAGCAAGCCTCCAGTTGGTTATGGATTAAGAGGCTTGAGCCAAGGACCAGTGCTGCTGAGACACAAGCAGGACCTGACCTGGGCGAGGTTGTCTGATGTTGAAAGATCTGAAACACCTGATGACCACAGGTTACATTGCTGATGATGAGTCCCAGTGCATCCTAGGATGTATCTCAGCATCACATTTGTGCTCCTAGTAATACAGGGAGTAGAGACCTAGATCAGTTGTATTCTGGCCTCAAATTAAAAACCCACTGCCGAACTGATGTTTCAGCTTTTTATCTCCAGTATGCAGCCCTGAGTACGTGAATCTCAATTTCTTAATTGGACAATTTCCATCAATCGCAGTCCTCAGCAAAGAAAACTGGTGAAGGAAGGAGAATGTAAAGCGAAATGCTTGGAGTACAACGCACATTAAACACTATATGAAAGGGAATCACAGCTTGCATTCTAGGGGCATTATCCTGGGATTTTACTAATTTTGCTATAGCAACCAGCAAGGATTTGGGGAGAAGTGAGATGACATTGATTGAACTATTCTCCAATATAGAGTATTGCACTCTTTTTTAACATTACATTACACGCAACTTGGCAACACAAACGCGAAAATCTACAGATGCTGGAAATTTGATCAACACACACAAAATGTTGGAGGAACTCAGCAGATTGTACTATGGAAAAAACTACAGGCAAAGTTTCTGGCCGAAACCCTTCGGCAGGACTGGAGAAAAAAAGCTGAGGAGTAGATTTAAAAGGTGGGGGGAGGGGAGAAAGAAGCAGCGGGTGATAGGTGAAACTGGGAGGGGGACGGATGAAGTAAAGAGCTGGGAAGTTAATTGGTGAAAGAGACAGAAGGCCATGGAAGAAAGAAAAGGGGGGAGGAGCACCAGAGGGAGGTGATGGGTGGGCAAGGAGGTAAGGTGAGAGGGAAAAGGGGATGGGAAATGGTGAAGTGGGGGGGGCACATTACCAGAAGTTTGAGAAATTAATGTTCATGCCTTCAGATTAGGGGCTACCTAAATGGAATATAAGGTGTTGTTCCTCCAACCCAAGAGTGGCCTCATCATGACAGTGGGGGAGGCCATGGATAGACATATCGGAATGGGAATGGGAAGTGGAATTAAAATGGATGGCCACTGGGACATCTCGCTTGTTCTGAAGGACGGAGCGTAGGTGCTTGGCGGAGCAGTCTCCCAATCTATGTTGAGTCTCACCGATATACAGGAGGCCACAGTGGGACCACCAAACAGTAAATTACCCCAACATACTCACAGGTGAAGTGTCGCCTCACCTGGAAGGACTGTTTAGGCCTCTGGACGGTAGTGAGGAAGGAGTTGTAGGGTCAGGTGTAGCACTTGTTCCACTTGCAAGGATAAGTGCCAGGAGGGAGATCAGTGGGGAGGGATGAATGGACAAGGGAGTTGCATAGGGAGTGATCCCTGCAGAGAGCAGAAAGTGGGGGTGGGGGGTGGGGATATGCTTGGTGGGATCCCGTCGGAGAATTATGTGCTGGACGCAGTGGCTGGTGGGATAGTAGGTTGAGGACCCTATCCCTGGTAGGTTGGTGAGAGGATGGTTTAAGAGCAGACATGTGTGAAATGAAAGAGATGCAGTTGAAGGCAACATATATTACTTTCAGCTCTCCCTGATAGAGTTGTTACTTTCGCCATTTTAACTGCTAAATCAATCCTGCAAGTGATGTAATGGTGACATCAAATGTGGAATTGGAATAATTCTGCCGGAGTTAAGAATTGAGAGGATTTCATGGAGTTGTCAAGTAACAGAGAGATTAAAGGGTCTATTCTGCATGTTTCATTCTGACTGTCTTTTAATTCTAAGTTTTTGCTACCAGGACAAAGAAAATTTCTAATTCGGGTACCAATTCAGACTATGAATAATAATTTTCCCTATCTGTCTGCCTTGGGTTGTTGAGGACTTTTGAATGCATGTTTTTTTGTTAGTGTTTGTTTCTTTCCTGGGTTTTAATTGTTACTTATATCATAAGTATTATGTTTGTACCTGTGACTGTTAAGTAAATTAGAGATGTTTTTTTTATTGAAAAAACTGTCATTGCTCTAATCATGTGGAATCCGACTTTGTAGAATAGCTATATTTGTACAACGACTTTCACACCTGCAGGATATTCCCTCACCCTTCATAACTTTTGAAATAGTCATACTTTATTGATCCCAAGGGAAATTGGGTTTCATTACAGTTGCACCAACCAAGAATAGAGTATAGATATAGCAATATAAAACCATAAATAATTAAATAATAATATGTAAATTATGCCAAGAAGTAAGTCCAGGACCAGCCTATTGGCTCAGGGTGTCTGACCCTCCAAGGGAGGAGTTGTAAAGTTTGCTGGCCACAGGCAGGAATGACGACTTATGACGTTCAGTGTTGCATCTCAGTGGAATGAGTCTCTGGCTGAATGTACTCCTGTGCCCACCCAGTACATTATGTAGTGGATGGGAGACATTGTCCAAGATGGCATGCAACTTGGACAGCATCCTCTTTTCAGACACCACCGTCAGAGAGTCCATTTCCATCCCCACAACATCACTGGCCTTACGAATGAGTCGATTCTGTTGGTGTCTGCTACCCTCAGCCTGCTGCCCCAGCACACAACAGCAAACATGCAATCTTGTGTTACATAAACATTGCAGCCAGGTTGTGTAAAGAGAAGTTAATGATGTGACCCTGCTTGCGACATATTGGTCAGCTTTCTGCTGTGGACATTTGAAGTTAAACATATCATGTGAATGGAAAAACCAATTTCTTTCTTCATTTTAACTAACCACATGATTAGGGATCTGCAATATTTTTACATTTCAGTTATTGCTGACGTATGTTGATGTTAAAGCCCATCATTACTGTGAGGAGAGCTAGAAGCCCACTCTTTCCTCCTCTTGCTTCAGCAGTTAAGCAATCATAACCTGGCTTTTGTCCAGTGGCAAAGATGTCGATCACTGTTCAGTGTTTCCCCAGATGGCGAGGCTAAACACAAACTAAATACTGGAGCTACCGGAACTTTACCAGAAGATCTATAGAATGCTTGCTAGTTCAAGCAGCATCTACTGAGCTACAAAATTAAACCCGGCCCCAACCCTGGGGACCTGACCCAAATCCATGGTAGCGTGTTGCATAGCACGACACTATTACAGCTTGGGGAGTTCGGAGTTCAATTTCAGGTTCTCTGTATGTCCGCACCATGGAATGCGTGGGTTTCCTCCGGGTCCTCTGGTTTCCTCCCAGTCCAAAGATATACCGGGTGAGTTTATTGGTCATTGTAAATTGTCCCCTGATTAGGTTACTGTTTGTCGGGGCTTTGTGAGGCAGCCCAGCTCAAAGGGCTGTATTGCTAAATAAAATAATAATCCTACATAAACAGTTGGGTGCCATCAGGCTCAGGTGCAGAACCCAGGCCCTAATTTGTGGTGAGAATCTGAGCTAATTTTTGTTCAGATGCAACATCAGCTGCTTTCTCTACAGATGCTCCTCAAAATGACTGCCAAGTGTTTCCAGCACTTCCTGTGTTGCTGGCAGATATTTCAGACTCGGGATATTCCTGACATTTCATTCCAGGATGGAAGTTTGTGCTGTGCCACTTAACTGTTCCGTGTGTGTTTCTCCAGGTTTGTGTATTCCACCCTTCAAATTATGTCTTCTTCTAGTTCCCAAAAAAATGAATTGTTCTGGATAACTGAATATTTTTCATTGTAGGGAATGAATGCACCTACTCCTCACATCTTATCTAACACCTATCATTTTTCTGTTAAGACCCAGTTCACTCCTTGCTAATCAATCACGGTGTCTCCATCAGACCACAGGGACAGAAAATGCAAGCAGGTAAATTCGAGCATCATTTCTAAAACAAAACATTTCGGTCATATCTCAATGTGGTTAAGTTGTACTTAAAGTGATATTAATGTAATTGTTTATGGGGGGGAAACATAGGCCACTGAATATTTCGTGTCTCTTTCATATTCATATGAGCACAGGTGCCTTGTATTTGGTATGGTAACAAATATTTTAAAACCTGGCAACTGGAACAAAATGATGAAGAAAAATTATCATTCTTTTACTCCAGCTTTCGCGTTGCTCCAAAATGCCAAGCATAAGCTCCATCCAGACATATTGCAACTCCAGCACTGAGTATGACTTTAAAACAAAAGCAGTGAAACTTCCTTTTGTTCCCACAGATGTGGGTAGACATTTGTTTGAATTGATTATGCTTGTTTGTATAATTTTGTTCCAACTGCTGGCTTTCAGGTTACTCATTACCTTGACAACTTTAGTCTATTGTCTTCCCCAGCTGTCTTATTAGCATCTTCTGTCAATAAACTTGCTCAGTTGAAAGAAGCCAATAACGACATTTGAAGTTAATGAAATAAGATTAGATAAAATATTGGAAATGTATAAGAGTTAAGAGGGAATAAAAGCCGCCTTCAGTATTGTTGAAGGTCATTGTTGGGGCCTCTATTGACCTGTGACAAAGTACAGATCAAAGGTTGCTTGTACAGTAATAAGTATCTTGGCTTTCGGACACTATAAACCCATTGTACAATATCTCAGGCACGGTTCTGCGATAGCACACACTTTACTTGCCCAGATGAGTGCAAAACCAGCTGCACTTAAGAAGCTTGACGGCATCTAGAATAAAACAGCCCACTTGATTGTAACCATATTCATTCCTTCCACCACATTCACTCTGCGACTGTGGTATATGACAGCTACAAAATGTATTACTATTACGTACATTGGCTAACTGGGCAGCCCTTCCCAAAGCCACAATTTTTACAATTAAGGACGAGGGTGGCAGAAACATAGGAACACCCTACTTGCAAGTTTTTTTTCTTAAAGTCTCTTAAGATTTGGAAATATTCCCATTAATTCTCTGGGTCAGATCCTACCTATTAATGCAGAAGGCGTACTTTCACCACAATAGTGGCAGTTACTCAAAGCATGGTTCACCACCTTGTAATTAAAATGTTGTCCCACAGTATACAACTGAACTTGTATAATCCCCAATGATATGTCATAAATATCACTGTATTTTTTTATTATCTAAAAAGAAGTGGAATTCTTTGATTGCAGCTCACCAGTAGCAAAAGAATCGAAAGCTGCAATGCCCAGCAAGAAGTTCTCACTTCCCAGCAACAAAGGGGAGTTTGTCGTCACAAAACTGGACGAGCTATTAAATTGGGCCCGGAGAGTAAGTGCTGTATTTACAACCTGTATTTACTTCCTGCAGTGTATGATGACTAGCTTTTACTGGTCATATTTGACTCTTTGGGACCTGATTGAAATAAGGAACTCTGTTGACTTTCAGGGGTTCCCAAATTGCGGTCCTCGGACCCCTCGGTTGATGGTAGGGGTTTGTGGCATTTAAAAGTTTGGAAGCTCCTGCTTTAGATGGTATTTTGGATTAAGTTTGAAATAACAAATACAGAAACCTTAATTTCACTTTATGCAACCATATTTTTCCCTGTTCTATTTGTTGAGTCACTATTTTTCCTGAGATTTAATTCATTTTCAAATTGATTTTCAGAGTTCTTTGTGGCCCATGACCTTTGGGCTGGCCTGCTGTGCTGTTGAAATGATGCACATGGCAGCACCCAGGTATGACATGGACAGGTTCGGCATTGTCTTCCGTGCCAGTCCCCGGCAGTCGGATGTTATGATAGTGGCTGGTACCCTCACAAACAAAATGGCTCCAGCCCTTCGAAAGGTAACCTCAGTAACTGTGTGACCCTTCATGTGTTCTTTCTGCTTGTTTTCTACTTTAACTGATGAAAAAGAAAACACTGTAAAGCTGAAACAATAGCAAAAAAAACTCAAAATGCACAGTGGATAGGCCAGTCGATGTCTTAAAGAGAAGAATAAATGTCAGGATGGTCTCATTCAGAACTACTCTGAAGGTCACAAGCTAGAAATATATGATGCCCCTTATCTGCCTGACCTGCTGTTTTCCAACTTTGTTCAATGCTTGCACCTCCTAAGACAAATTGCTCTATAAAATTATATACGGCATGAACCAATGATAGAACTTATGATCAACAAGTAAAGGGTTCTGAAAATCTGTAATTTCACAAATGGTGTTTCTTTCTGAGATACTTATTTTAAATTCATTCATTTATTGAGCTACAGCGTGGAGTAAGTCCTTCGAGCCATACCACCCAGCAATCCCCCAATTTAATCCCAGTCTAACCAATTTACAATAGCCAATTAACCTACCAACGTGTACATCCGTGGGCTGGGAGGAGACTGGAGCATCCAGCAGAAACTCATGTAGTCACGGGGAGAACATACAAATTCCTTACAAGCAGTGGCGGAAATGGAAATACTGTGAATGCCATCTGGTACACAGTAATGCCAACAGGTGGTTACTATTTCTCAGAGCCGTCATGACCGTGGCAAAAGGAACACCACAATTCTCCTTTGGGAGGGGGAATCTTAGGGAGGGAAGCTTTTCTATCTATTTGTAAAAGATTTACAATGATATAACGAAAGAGCAAAAAAAAATTGGTTAGCTCTATCAAAGAGTTCCCATGAGTGGCATCTTTCTGTCACTCTTGAAGCTATGATTTATGCTTAGTGAGTACAGAGCTAGGCTGTGTTTAAAACTTTTCCATTGCACAGAGTTTACAGTACTAAAGTGCCATTAACCCTGAATGGTTCATGCTTCATGCAAATATCCTGTCTTTCTTTACCAAATCATTTTCCTTTCTTCTGTGTTTTGATAATATAGACTCGTTCAGTGCCAGTCTTCCTATGAGCTTTTGTGGTTTACATCCATCTCTTGTAGAGAAACTTATCCTGATCACTTTTATCTTGTACTTATAACCACTAGTTTTGGAATTCCACATTATTTGCTTCTTAAAGACATCTGTAAGTCACCCCTTGGCCTCATCTCATATTTTAAGCTTACACTAAACTTGTTGCTGTTGGCTTCAACAAAACTGAACCCCAGAAAGAAAAGGTCTGTGATGACATGATTTTTAAAGCAAATGCGGTGCTATGAACCAAGTTATTACATAGTTTGAGGTGAATTCTGTTGTTCGTTATTTCTGTGCTGAGCAGGTTTACGATCAGATGCCAGAACCTCGCTATGTCGTCTCCATGGGCAGGTGAGAGCACTAACCATAGTCTGCGTCATTGTTTAAACTATACCTTAATAATGTTTTCCCACACGCGGTACAAGCTTAACAATGTTTCTGTTTCAAACAGCTGTGCAAATGGTGGCGGTTATTACCATTACTCCTATGCTGTGGTGAGAGGCTGTGACAGAATTGTGCCTGTGGATATTTATGTTCCAGGTAAGTACACTTAACCATAGGAAAATTGCCACACTATCTCACTAAACATGGCTAATTGATACAGATTGTATTGTATTATAAAACATAGGAGCAAAATTAGGGAATTTGGCCCATCAAATTGGCCTTGCCATTCCATCATGGCTGACTTATTATCCCTCTCAACCCCATGCTCCTCCCTTCTCCTCATAAATAAAGTGGAGACCTATCTTGAAAATGGACAAGATACAGGAGTGTCCATTATCTCATCGAATGACATGATGGTAGGGTACTTAATAGCCAGTGCAAACATGGTGGGCTGAAAAGTTCTTTACTGTATGACTCCATGGCAGAGCAGGCTTCAGGGACCTTTAGTGTTTCTTTTGCTTGTGCTCTTACAGTGGCTCTGTTGATAAAACAAGCAACTCCAAACTTGTTCCTTGGTCAAAATTGCTAGATTGATCTCGGCTGGGGTAACAGTTAGAATTGTTCTGACGAAGAAGACACTGGGCCCTCCACAGATGGTCCAGTGAGCTTTGATGAATAATGCAAGTCCACAAAACAACGTTTGTAACGAATGAATATTGGGGCAAGCTGTTTGGGAGTTGGAAGGAGAGAATGGTTGTATCTCTGTTCAAATTAAATTCCTTATAATGAGTTGCTAACAGTAATTTACTGTTTTCTTGGGTAACCGATGTTGTCCTTTTTATGTTAGGTTGTCCACCTACAGCAGAAGCACTTCTATATGGACTGCTACAGCTCCAGAAAAAAATAAAAAGAGAACGAAGGATAAGGATTTGGTATCGGAAATAAATAAATAGTACAACTGCAAGTAGTATTTATGAGGTTCGTGGATAATGATCTGACGCTGTGGGGGAGAATGATATTCTTTATCAATGTCCTATAAAACTTTGTTCTAAAATTGAAGCATTTCTATGGCTTTTCTTTCATCTATTTTCAGTGTTATGCTCTGAGAAGATATGAGTTTCACAAAGCAACCACAACGCTTTATATCCTTGCCTTTGACGTGTTTATCATTGCTATTGATTGCATTCTGATACTGATGAAATTGTTTCCCAATAAACTTTCTGGAGAATTGGCAAAACTCCATTGATACAGAAAGGAATAGTGGCAGTGCAAAATTCAAGTACAGTGAATGTTCTAGCTGACTAAAGCTAGCAGCAAGAAAATATTTCTAATCTGTGGTCTTGCGTACTGATGGAGATCAGACATTTAAGGAAAACTTTATATACAAGGAATGTGATGCCACGATATTATTTGATAGGTTTTTATTCCAAGTTTCCCTCAGTAAAAAAATGCTGCAACATTGTACCCAACACCGCTATCTGGCAGTAGTTTCCGTTTTCCCCAACGTTAGCAATCATGCAGGCAAAACTGTTTATGTTAAATTTTGCTACTGTGAGACTAATTGGTTACTTCCACTCAAGTTAGACATATTGGGAATTCACAATTACATTAGTTGCAAGTAGGACACTAGCTGTGGATTCTGAACATAGGGAGATTACACGTACAGTAACCTGGAAGGACTGTCCTAAATGGTCCAGAGCAGCTCTGCAATCATCCCTACTTAAAATACTTAAAACAAAAAAAAAGTAAGACATCCAGTGAGGGCAAGATTAAGATTGAAAGGCAAATGTGGGAATACACACTTTGAAATCCAGATAGCTGCTGCTATAGACACAGATAGTCTAGTTTTATTGCCTTCATTTCTGTTCACCATGGATCTAAAGAAATCCATGTTGGATATGATAAAATTAATAATTAAAATTTAATTTTCTTAAAAGATATTTGAAGAGGAACCCAAGAGGGTGCTTCTTCACTCAGAGGGTGGAGAGAGTGTGGAACGAGCTGCCAGCAGAAAAGGTGAATCTGGGTTTGATTTCAACATTTAAGAGAAATTTGGATAAGTACATGGAGGGCTATGGTCCAGGTGCGCCTAGCTGGAATAACAGTTTGGTATGGACTAGATGGGCTGATGGGCCTGTTCTGTGTTATAGTGTTCTGTGACTGTATGACCATACTGAATCCCAATGAGAAATAGTTGTTCTACATAGCAGATCTCAATGATTGACTGGTTAATGTTTGGTTATGGCTGGTGTGATCATCTTATGAAAAGAGTAGTATCTGCAGTCTTTAGGGGGGGTGATGTCCATCAGAGTGGTCTTAATGTTCTCCTCCTTGAAACCAGCCTCCACCAGATGCGATACTTGGGTCTCCTGGACAGATTAAACATGAATGTTACTGTGGAGTTGTTCAACAGATCATACCACATGCAGCACTTTCCAAAAAATTTAATTTTTATTACCAATACAAAACTGTTTCAACATGCAAAATCCTATACAATTCTAGAGGAATATTGTGGGTGTTAATAGGAGAGAGAAATAGCACTTCTCATTGTACTCATTAGTTAATGCCATTGGGCAAGATAAAACTTACTTCCACAATAATGCTCCTTCTTTCTCTTCCATACAATTTTTTAAAATCTCACCTGTATATCATACAGTTATGCATGATTGCAAGTTTGCTTCTGTTGAAATGAAATTATGGTTGTGTTCCACAAGCAGTAGATAATAGGTTTAGGCAAATTCACCAAGAGTGTAAAGCACAAAAACTTAAGGTTTATATACTCTGTACAATAAATCACAGTCAGAGATCAGCTGAACTATTGATGCCTCTTAAGAATCATTCATGTCTTTTAATGAGATGCATCAGAAACTGTGCATACTTTTGAGGCTGATGGCAAAGGAGATATACTGTTGAAGATGTTCTCTTTTGAATGAGATTTTAAACCAGTATCCCATCTGCAGTTCAGAAGTTCCCCTTGCCCTAGCAGCACTTACCCCTACACTACCAAAACACAATAAATAGTTAATGCCATCAGCAAATCTATTTATTAACAAGACCTGGTGATTATAAATTCATTCTTCCGCAGTTTAGTCTTTAAGACAATCTCTTTAACCTTCTTTCTCAGAACTCTGTATTGCAAAGCTGCCCATGTGGGTCAATAAGTTGTTCCTACTGCCACTGAGAACCAAAACAGGTAGTGACAGCTGGAGATTTGACAGCTTTCAATTAAGTGGATGTGGTTTAGATCACTCCCAATGCATTGTAACTTCAGCCATTGTGTCCAGGGCTATCAAGTGATCTCTATCATGCACAATTTACAGCTTCATTTGAAACTTAAGTTAAGAAGGGCTCCTCCAACTGAGATTAATTTTGATCTCTCCCATGGTTGCACAAGTCCTCTGAGATGCAGAGACAGTGGAGAGTAAGAAATAGAGGCAGCCACATAGCCAGCTATGCAATCACTGCCCTTTCCCCTCTGCATGTTTAATTACTGGCTGTGGGGAAAGGTTGACAGTGATAGTCCCTTTAACGCATCCTTGGGAAAACAAAACTGCTTGTGAAATGGATTCTGATGCATGCAACATGGAGTGAAGAGTCAGTGTCATTCAGCTGAACTCAAGCCCCAAGTGAGGTTAAGTGTCACTCTGTCTGCCAGTTATTGCAATTCTAAAGAGATGTCCAACCACAATGGCTTAAAGTTACACCTGCAGCTCAGACTCAGGGTCCCTTTTTGTCTTAGCAGGTGTATCTTTCGTTTTTGCATTACTCTTTAACTTAGAGCAGGGGGTTCCCACTGACCCCTTGCTAAACGGTATTTGTCCACGGCATTAAAAAAGTTGGGAACCCCTGACTGAGAGGATGCATTTCTAACACTGTGTCCGTCTTAAACTTCTCAGACCAAATGCATATATTCAGGCATTTCTTCTCTACCCCCCTCCCCACCCCCCAAACACCTGTTCTTAATCTAACAGTGTTAGAATGCGTTTCCATTTGATTCAAGCATATCCAGCAAGGGCACGCTTTGCGCTTATAGTCTGTTCACTGGGATTGAGATCACAGTAAATCTTTATTTCATAAAGAAACATTAATACTTAAATTGACCACAATTTTTTCCCCAATAGTTTTGAGGAAGAGCATAAATTCGCTTGATTCCTACCTGGAACATTTTCTCAATGTCATTGTACTTTCCCTTCAGTAGCTCTCCCCAGGACGTCAGGTTGCAATATGTAAGAACACCGCCAGGCTTCAACAAACGCAAAGCGTGTTCCTAATAGAAAGTTTAAACAGAGGTCAGCATTAGCTGTTGGCTGCCTTTACTTCCATACGATCTTCACCATTCAAAACGGCATTGCGTCAGAAGAGTGTTTGAGCACTACAGTTTAAAAACTGGCCTGTCAGCCCGTTTAATCCTTGCCAAGCTGGTGTCCTGCCAATCAATATAGATTCCAATATTAGAGGTTGAACAAGGAGATAACTGAACATAGACATGGGGACAGAACTGTGAGAGTGACGAGGGTGACTATTTTCGGAATTGATTCTAGGGAGATAGTGTGGGAGTACAGAAGTCAAGGTGGAAGTTGTAGGCAGTGACATGTTTCTGTTGCACATACACATTCTCTATTCTGATCATTTATCATCCGTGCCTCACAAATTTTTCTCATGCGAGTTCATCGATTAGCACTACTCATTTGCCATTGCAATCCTAGGCCAAATAGGTCCAGGCTTACCTTTATAAAAGCAAACTGATGTATGTGCCAGGTTTCTTCTGACAGAGGGTATGTGTCATAAAGAATTCCTGGAGAGCAAAGAAAAAGAAATCTCAAAAAGATGGAAAGGGCACAGTACCTTAAATATTTATAATGTCATTTAAAATCCCACACCATTTCACTGGTAAAACATCAGTCATCTCACAGCTGCCAATTGAAAGGCAACTACTTGATCTTAATTTTGGTTGTTTAAAGTCCCAAGAACAACCTTTAGTGGGGGAAAAATAGCCAGCTCACTTGGCAGCTCTCTTACCAACAGGAATCTGATTTAGTCAGAGACTAAAGCAAATTTCAACATGTGTCCAGATAATGTTCAGACAGCACAACTACCAATCCTTCTGCAACAGGATCACAAAGCCATGTATATTTTGGTCAGATTGCTAATAGCATTTGGCTTGGAGCTCTAATTTAGGTCTGTGGTTACTTACTAACTCTCTGTATTCTAAGTGTTTAGACCAATTGGAGGTGTGCAGAAATTGTTCCCTCAATATGCATGTTAAACAATTATACACTGTAATTTTAGTAATCAAGTTGCATTCTTAAAAACTCAAACTGCTAGTACTTTGGAGACCCCGAAGTTGTATATTTTACCATTGCATTTTATCATGGCTTGTCACATGCAATTTAAAAGGTTTTTTTTTGAAACATCTAAATGGATTTGATTCTTGAGCATACCATTGTTAAGGCACTGTTTATAAAATAGCTGTTGTACTGTGCCAAAAACTTTCAATTATCAAGGTGGCAACTTTTGACTGAGGTTGTACAGCTGGATGGCAGAACTGGGATACGTTTAATTTAAATTCAAAGAGCACCTTACTTAGTTTAAAACACTCGCTTATAGGTTTTTACTCATTTTGTTTTAAACTGAGATTAAATAATATCTTATTGTAAGGCTTCTTAAAATAGTGAAATAGTCTCAGAGATGAGAAGTTTGTTGGACAAAACTTAACCGTCCCCTTCCAGTCCTTTTGCCCATCATATCTCTCCCCTCTTTATACTGGTTAACTACCCTCTCCACCTTCAGTCCCAAAGCAGGGTCTCAAAATGTTGCCAATCCTAGCAGCACACCCCTCCCCCCCATACTGCTCAACCCACTGAATTCCTCCAGTAACTTGTTTCAGCTCCAGATTCCAGGATCTGTAGTCTCATGTTTCAACAGTGCTTTATTGTACATTGTACCTGCTTAATATGCCAAATGTATACATTTCCAGAATCATCTTGGTTGGTATAGGTATCCCTAGCAAGGATTCTTAGCAATTCTTCACCACCAGCCACAATTTCAAACCTCAAACCAAATTCTTAGGTACATACTGGTAAGTTGGAATGGGCTAACACAGCAGAGACAGAAATGCTCCTCCCAATCTCAACACGATTTGGTGAAATTACCCCAAAATAATCCCTTTTAACACTTAATCCACTCAATCCAGTGCAAGATAAATTCAGTTGTCCTCAAATCCATTATAAATCTAAAATAGTCTAGGCTCTCCAAATTCTATAGATCAATACTCCAGTGATGATTTGATCATTAGATCTCAGAATGATACTAAATTTAAAATACAACTATATATTTTCATTCCTTAGATCTACTTTCTCTGCCACTTTCAAAGAGTAGACTTTCTCATTCCCGATTTAAACGGCTCCTTCCATTAGCAACCATGCCTTCAGCTGTCAAGGCCTGAGCTCTAGAATTCCCTTAAGTTCTCTACATTTTCTTGCAAGACTTATTGTAAAGCCTCTTCCTTCATTAAACTTTTGGTTATCTCAAAACCTCCATGAGAATATTTCACCATATTAGAGAAGCTACACAGAAAGTATTGAACTTTAGACAGGAATCAGAATCCTACGCTTGTATACTTTATCAATTGTGAAGTTTTAAAAAAAACTGAAGAAAGATTTCAAAGTGAAACTTGCCATCAAAATGTGTATCTGGTAACGTTGGGACGACATCTTCCCAGAGTCCTTTGAGGGGAATAACCTACATTGAAATATGTGTACAATGTCAATATTAATTTTAGCTGTCTTTTCAATTATTTGGACATTTGCAGGGGATGAACTGCATTGCTCTTAAAAGCACTGGTATAAAGATTTTTTTTCAAATCTCATGGTGCTGGTCTGCAATATACTTCATTCTATTATCTTTGCCATGTACATGAAAGATAGATTTGTGTATATACATAATAGTTTCTAACATTTTAGAAAACTTATAAAGCTTACAATACAGAGTGACTATTTCATTTAGGGAGAATTAATGCATTGAAACATCTTAATGTGGGTATTTTGTTGTGTTACTTTTACAGTACATTTGTAATAAAGTATTATATTCAGATCTAAAATACTAGGGCATAATTCAATTGGAGGAATTCAAGGAGGAATATGTTTCCCTTCTCTGCTACTGCTTTCAAGTCTATAGCCATAGAAAGGGTAGTGTTTAAAAGACTGAGATGCCAGAAAAAAGCACTGAACTATCGAGTGTGTGGTAAGAGGGCACTCACCTTGTGAGGTTGCTGCTTCACCCACTCCTGCAACCTATTAAACACACCGTCATTGCATTCAATGATCCAGTGCTCCTCAATATTTAAGGACTGAATCTTAGTGGCAGCAATGGCCATTCCAAATCCAATCTCCAGAACTCGCCCCCCTAGTCCAAGAGCAAACAAATAGTTTAATGCTGTTTCTCCCTTCCCTATTAGCTGCACTTCAACCCAGTGCATTGACTTCTACCATTGCAGATACCTCAGTGTAAAGAGAATCCATATTACACTTACAAAGCAACACTATATGCTGGAGGAACTCAGCAGATCAGGCAGTATCTGTGGAAATGAATGAACAGTCAACATTTCAGGCCAAAACCCACCATCAGTACTGGAAAGAAAGATGAAAAAAGCCATGATAAGAAGGCAAGTAAGGGGTACAAGCTAGAAGGTGATAGGTGAAGCCAAGAGGATGGAGGAAGGATGATTAAGGAACTGGGAGGTGATAGGTGGAAAGGGTGAAGGGCTGGAGGAGAGTAGGCCATGAGGATGGCCACGGGGGGGGGGGGGGGCGTTATAGGCAGGTGAAGAGAAGGGGGAGCAGAGTGGGGAAGAAGAGGGAAGAGGATGTTGAAAAATTGCTGTTACAATACAAAAGTGGATTAAGGTTACACGTTGCTGCAGAGACAGACTGGATCCCACCACAGTAGTCGAGGAAGTTAAATTCTAGAGATACTGTCCCCTGCGATGTAGCAGCCACTTAATTCAAATTCAGTAAATACTAGCCTGTTACCCACCCCATGAATGAGTGAAACAGCTGGGATGCTGATGGAGGACAACAGCTGCTGAGTTAGATCTGCACACTGACCCCTGTCCCTGTGCTAGGGACACATTTTGAGGCACTTGTGTAACTAATTAAGAGGAAGATAAAGGATGCAACTTTTGGAGATTATTAAAAATAACATTACGTTACATTGTTTCTTAATCCTTGAAGTGCACAGAAATGTACTAAATGATACTATTTCTAAAACCTCGGCGATGCTCCCTCGGAGTTCCTTCCTTTTCAGCGAATATAAACTATGGAAAGCCCACCCCGACAACATACGGGAAGTACAGTCCCCTCGCTGGACAGACTGTAGTACCACCACCTTCTCTTGGACAATAATATTGATCTTGCCAGCAACAACCAGGTCCTGCAAGTGAACCTGTCTCATAGACTGAATGCTGCAGGAACTCAGCAGGCCAGGTCATGTGTGCTTCTCTGGATTTCCAGCTTCTGTGGAATCTCGTGTGAGTGAACAAGCGACTCAGGTTTCAAGCTCCCTAATGCAAGGCGCGGGAGAGTGGAGAATCTTCTACACTATTAACCTCCAGACAACTTTCGAATGACTCCGAGTGACTTCATCACACAAGCGTGCCTGCGACTAAAAGCTGCCTTTGTAATTTTGTCAAATAATTTGAGACTCAAAATTAAAAATTGACATCAAGATGTTTAAAAGGACACTTTCACTTGAAGGAACTGAAACAGATTTTAACCTTTGAGACTGGATTCCCCACCTCGCAAAGCAAACGTTTGCATTCAGAACAGCCTAGCCTCACACATGCAATAACGAGACCAATGTTGGTGACATTCTGCCAGGTTCGCATACACGAACAAAAAGTAATTTCGCTATGATTTATAAGCTTTTTTTAAAAAGACCTTCCAAAATGTAGAAGACTGTTGTACACTGTTCCACCCGCTCTCTGCACCCTAAAACAAGTTGTCTATAAAAAAAACTTAACGCATGCAACGTCCCTCTAATCCTGAGGAGGTGTTCTCCCTCTTCCCCAATGCGCGAAAAAAAATGGACTAGGGAAAGAGTGTAGCATCGCCACTTGAACACACTTCCAGCTCAGTGACACAAAATTCTAAAATGTTCATGTTAAATGTTAAAATGTTCATTCACAATAAATATACTGGGGGAATCCCCTGATTACAAACTGTAATAAACTAACCCGCCTTCTTCATGCATTTTTCACACCATTCCAAGTGGGCTTACTAAGACATTTCTAAGAACGAGCCTTGATTTCAGGCATTTAAATCCTTCATCTGGGTTGGATCCATGACCTTTTACCCCAGTCTCAAATATGTCCATGAATCTGAGTGGTGAATGTATCGCTGAACGAACTAAAATTAGTTTGCCATAACAAGAGCTATTTTTAGAATGCATCGCTCTGAATACAGCTGGCAACGACTCCGGCCAGCAGTTAATAAAACTTCTCAAAAAGAGTTAATGCCTCTGGTAAAACTGATATACTTCCGCAAAACTGTGACCTACATCTTCACTCAAATGCATCGGTGCATTTTAAAATGTTGAGCTCACAAGGACGTTGAGAGGGTAACTGAGTGTTTACCTTTCGAGGCTGCGACGGTGGCTAGCGAATGCATGTATGGAGTCTCCCAACGCTCCATGACTGGTTTCCCCAGGATCTCCAAGTGGGAGTCGGATTCATCGAACTTGGCGCGCGCTAGTCTCCAGTCCGATTTGCAGTCCTCTCCCTGCGAGAAGATTGGCTTCTTGGTCTCTGCACTCATATCTGCGGCGGTGGCGGGAATGAAGTACGTACTGTACAGCCGGACCGGCGAGCCGGGCCTCGTTTTAAGAGCCCGACACTTGTGCTGACTTTGCACGTCGCCCTGCTGCCTCCGCCCCCCCGCTCTTGAAAGCTGATAACATTCATAATTGTCGGAGACAAACTTCAGACTCCGAAGCAGGTGCGGTGGAGCGTTACCATTTCTGTGTTACTGTATTATTTAACCCTTGCCGCCTACTTCCACTTGAATAACATACCTGGGGTCAAAGACTGGGCAGATTGCATTAGAACAGTACAGCACAGAAACAGGCTTTTGGGGCCTCAATGTCTGTACTGAGATTTCAAATTGAACTAAATCTCTTCTGCCTAACGTGATCTGTATCTCTCCAATCCCTACATATTCATGTGTCTAAAAGCCTCAAACACCACTGGTCTATCTGCGTCCACCACTAACCTTGGCATCCAGCCTGGGCGCCAGTCGCTCCCTGTGTAAAAACTAACTAGCCTCACTCAGTTCCTTTAAGCTTTCCGCCTCTCACCTTAACCGCATGGACTCTAGTCCCTGACATTTCCATCCTGAGAGAAAGATTCTGACTGTCTACCCTATCCATGCCTCTCAAATTTTATAACCATCAGGTCTCCCCTCCACCTCCAATGCTCCAGAGAAACTGGAGCTTAAGAGGCCCCTGGATAGGTACATGGAGCTTAGCAAAATAGAGGGCTATGGGTAACTCTTGGTAATTTCTACAGTAAGGACATGTTCAGCACAACTTTGTGGGCCGAAGGTCCTATTTTGTGCTGTAAGCTTTCTGTGTTTCTAAATAACCTAGGGTTGTTTAATCTCTCTTTAAAGCATATGCCCTCTAATCCAGACAGCATCTCTGTTAAATCTCTTCTACACACTTTCCAAAACCTCCACATCCTTCCTGTAATGGGGGGGGGGGGCGACCAGAATTGTATGCAATACTGCAGATGCAGCTTTGCCTAAGTTTTATAAATCTGCAACGTGACTTCCTCACTCAGTGCCCTGACCAATGAAGACAAGCACGGTTTATGCCCTCTTTACCACCCTATCGACTTGCATGGGCAAGTATGCATGGACCTCAAGCTCTCTCTGTACATCAGTATGAGTGAGTGTCTGACTTGAGCAGCCAAGGGGGTCTACTTTAAGGTGTGTCTTATAGAGGAAAAGTAGGTGAGGTTTTTGGCAGTTGAGGACAGATTGACATTGCTGGGGTGGTTAAGTTCTGATTGAGCTATGAGGAGGCAGATTTAGGAGTTGGACATGATCATAGAAAGCATCTTATGACTTAAAAGGGATCGTATAAGTTGGTGAATGTGAAAACTTCCCTTTGGTTCTCCAATATAGCAGTAAGGTGCAATGAGGTTGAAGGTTAAAAGGTTCTTCATCCTCAAAGGCATTCACAAAGCAGGTGAGGGAGAGGACAATGCACCAACTCCAGTAGAGGTTGCTGAAACCAATCTCGTTGAACGTGATATTGAGGAGAAGCTTCAGGAGTTTAAAGAGTCAGCAAGTCTCCAGTGTCATCTCCATGGATGGTGCTTCTTTTCCAAAAGCTTGTCATCTTACTAATCTGCAAATCCTTCTACGCAGAAGGTCACAGACAGATTACCTTGTGCAACTTTGTCTTACAGCTTTAAGGTTTTAGATGGCAGCGAGTGGGAACGTTGGGACCACTCATTGATTCTGGTCTATCCATTCCTTCAGCTTAAGTAAAACTACTGGAAGCAATAGCTTGATAGTTAGTTGTACTTGGCTGTGTAGAGCTGGATTGGTTCAGACCTGCTCGATAAATACTTGTCTAGTCAGTACGGCCAGGAGAAGCCCCTCAAAGAATATCTCACAAGTATGTTCACCTGTCCTGTCATGAAATCACATTGTTTCTTCCAATCTTCACCTTTAAGAAACAAACAAATATCTGCTTCCAAGCAGCCCTCTTCAGTATAGAACATACAACAGTACAGGCCTTTGACTCCTGATGTTATTCTGACCTTTTAACCTACCATAAGATCAATCTAACCCACGTGGCCCTCCATTTTTCTTTCATCCATGTGCCAAACCAAGAGTCTCCAAAATGTCCCTAACGTATCTTCTTCTACCACCACCATAAACTTTCTGCGCACCTACCACTCTCTGATGTACCCCCTGAATTTTCCTCGGAGCACTTTAAAATTATGCCCACTCACGTTAGCCATTTCCATCCTGGGGAAAAGTGTGTAGTTACTTTTTACACAGTTTTATAGAGCTGTAATATTACTTTGAAGCTCTTGAATGTAACCCCCAGACCAATGAAGGCCAACACTCCATATGTCAACACTCCATATATCCAACACGCCATATGGCCAACACTCTATATGTCTTCTTACCATCCTATCAATTTGCATGGCAAATTTGAAGGATCTATGCATCCTTTGTGTGTAAAATGATGGTTGTGATGCATCTAGTGTGGTAGTGTAGTGGAAAATGCTTGTCAGCTCTTGCTTCCAGCTTCCATTGCTGGCCAGCAGTCTTGCAAAAAGGAGAGTTGACTACATAAGCCTCTCCCTGCCAGTACGTAGACTCTCCAACAGTGAGCCAATCTTCTATCCATGCTAGTATCTTTCCTGTAATACCATGGCTCACATTTCGTTAAGCAGCCTCCTGTGCAGCACCTTTGCAAAGGCCTTCTGAAAATCCAAATAAACGACATCCACTGACTCTCTTTTGTCTATCCTGCCTGTCATTTCCTCCAAGAATTACAACAGATCTGTCAGGCAAGATTTCCCCTTAAGGAGGCCATGCTGACTTCGGCCAATTTTGTCCTGTGCCTCTCAGTATCCCAAAATATAATAAGAGTCCAACATCTTTCCAACACTGAAGTCAGGCTTACTGGCGTATCATTTCCTTTCTTCCTCTCTTCCCTTCGCTGTTTTCATCCCTTCTTAAAAAATGGTGTGAAATTTTCAATTTTCCTGTCCTGCATAAACATCCCAGAATCTAATGATTCTTGAAAGATCATTACTAAAGCCTCCACTATCTTTTCAGCTACCTCTTTCAGAACCCTGGGGTCTAGTTCATCAGTTACACGTGACTTCTCTACCTTCAGACATTTCAACTTCCCAAGTACCTTCTCCTCAGTAAAAGCAACAACACTCACTTCTGCTGCCTAATACTCTCAACTTTCTGGCATTCTCCTAGCGTCTTCCACAGTGAGGAGTGATGCAAAGTACTTAAGTTCAACTGCCATTTCTTTGTCTGTATTAGTATCTCTCCAGCGTCATTTTCCAGCAGTCCAATTTCCACTCTCATCTCTCTTTTACTCTTTATATATCTGAAAACCTTTTTGTATCCTCTTTTATATTATTGGCTAGTTTACCTTAATATTTTATATTTTCTCTCTTTATGGCTTTTTTGTTGCATTGCATTGCTTTTTAAAAGCTTCCCTAACTTCCCACTTTTTTTTTATTATATTATATACCCTCTGTTGCTTTTATGCTGTCTTTGACTTCCCTTGTCAGCCACTGTTGTCTCATCCTCCCTTTAGAATACATCTTCATCTTTGGGATATCTTTCCTGCACCTTCTGAATTGCTCCCAGAAATTCCAGTCATTGCTGCTCTGCCATCGTCCCTTCCAGTGTCCCCTTTCAATTAACTTTGGCCAGATCCTCTCTCATGCCTCTGCAATTTCCTTTATTCCAGTGTAATACTGATACATCCAATTTTACCTTCTCCTTCTCAAACTGCAGGGTGAATTCTATCATATTAAGATCACTTCACTCCCTTTATCTGAAACTTGCTAATCAAATCTGGGCCAATACTTAACTCTTATCCAGAACTGCTGTTCCTCTAATGGACTCAACCACAAGCTGCTCTAAAAATCCATCTCATAGACATTCTACAAATTTCCCTCTCTTGGGATCCAGCAGCAACCTGATTCTCCCAATCTAGTGCATGCCAAACCATTTAAACTGCCTAGTCCATTGACCTGCGCCTGGACCATAGCCCCCCATATGCTTCCCATTTATGTACCTATCCAAATTCCTCTTAAACATTGAAATCAAAATTACATCCACCATTTGCGCTGGCAGCTTGTTCCACACTCTCACCACTATTTAAGTAAAGAAATTTCCCCTCATGTTCCCCTTAAACATTTCAAATTTCATTCTTAACCCGTGACTCCAGTTGTCGTCTCACCCAACCTCAGTGGAAAAGGCCAGTTTAAATTTACCCTATCAATGCCCCTCATAATTTTGTATACCTCTATCATATCTCACCTCAATTTTCCACATTCTAGGGAATTAAATTCTAACCAATTCAATCTTTCCTTATAACTCAGGTCCTCCAATTCCAGCAACATCCTTGTAAATTTTCTCTGTACTCTTTCAATCTTATTTACATCTTTGCTGTAGGTACATGTCCAAAACTGCACAGAATACTCCAAATTAGACCTCACCAATGTATTATACAACTTCAACATAACATCCCATCTCTTGTACTCAATACTGTGACCTCTGAAGGCCAATATGCAAAAAGCTGTCTTTACGACTCTATCTACCTGTGACGCCACTTTCAATGAATTATGGACCTGTAGTCCCAGATCCTTTTGTTCTACTACACTCCTCAGTGCCCTACCGTTCACTGTGTAAGACCTACCCTGGTTGGTCCTCCCAAAGTGCAACACTGCACATTTGAATGCATTAAATTCCATCCACTATTTTTCAGCCCATGTTTCCTGCTGGTCCAGATCCCGCTGCAATCTTGGTGTCATCCACAAATTTACTGATCCAGTTAACCACATTATCATCCAGATCATTGATATAGATGACAAACAACAACAGACTCAGCACTGATCTCTGCAGCACTCCACTAGTCACAGGCCTCCATTTAGAGAGGTAAACATCTACTATCACTCTCTGGTTTCCCCCCACAAAGCCAATGTCTAATCCAATTTACTATACCATCTTGAATACCAAGCGACTGAACCTTCTTGAATAACCACCCACGCGGGACTTTGTGATATGCCTCGCCTTCTTCAACTTTTCTCATAATTTCATTAAAAAAGCTCTATAAGATTGATTAGACAAGACCTACCATGCACAAAGCCATGCTGACTATCCCTAATCAGTCCACGTCTATCTAAATATTCATATATCCGGTCCCTTCGAATACCATCCAATAACTTTCCCACTACTGAGGTCAGGCTCACCAGCCTATAATTTCTTGGTTTATTCTTAGAACCTGCCTTAAAAGTGGAATAACATTAGCTATCCTCCAATCCACTGGTACCTCGCCTGTCGCTAAGGATGATTTAAATATCTCTGCTAGGGCCCCTGCAATTTCTGCACTTGCCTCCCACAGGGACCGAGGGAACACTTGTCAGGCTGTGGGGATTTATCCTCACTGATTTATTTCAGAATAGCAAACACCTCCTCCTGTCTAATCTGTATAGAGTTCATGACTTCATTGCTGCTTTGCCTCACTTCTACAGACTGTATCCCTCTCCTGGGTAAATACAGATTTTAGAAAATCCATTTAAGATCTCCTTCATCTCTTTCAGCTCCACACATAGATTACCATTTTGATCTCCCAGAGGATCAATTTTGTCCCTTGCAATCCTTTTGTTCGTAACATATCTGTTGAAGTCCTTAGGATTATCCTCCACCTTGTCTGCTAGAGTAACTTAATGCTTTCTTTTAGTCCTCCTGATTTCGTACTTAAGTGTTCTTTTGCAATTCTTATACTTCTCAAGAACATCATTTGTTCCTACCTGCCTATACCTGCTATGTACCTCCTTTTTTCTTTAGTAGGGCCTCAATATCTCTCAAAAACCAAGGATCCCCTAACCTGTTATATTTCCTTTTATTCTGACAGCCAGATACAAGATTTGTACTCTCAAATTTTCACTTTTGAAGGCCTCCCACTTACCAAGTATACCTTTGCCAGAAAACAGCCCGTCCCAACCCACACTTGCCAGATCCTTTCTGACACCATCAAAATTGGCCTTTCTCCAATTTAGAACCTCAACCCAAGGACCATAATTACCTTGAGACTAATGGCATTATGTTCACTAGATACAAAGTGTTCCCCAACACAAACTTCTGTCACCTGCCCTGTCTCATTCCGTAATAGGAGATGAAGTCTTGCACACTCTCTCATTGGGACTTCTAGCTACAGATTAAGGAAACTTCCCTGAACCTATTTGACAAACCTTATCCCACCTAGTCCTTTTACAGTATGGGAGTCCCAGTCAATGTGTGGAAAGTTAAAATCACCTCCTATCACAACCTTATGTTTCTTACAACAGTCTGTGATCTCTACATATTTGTTCCTCTAAATCCTATGGACTGTTGGGTGGTCTGTAATACAGTCCCATTAACGTGGTTATACCTTTTTCGTTCCTCAGTTCCACCCATAAAGCCTCACTAGACAAGTCATCAAGTCTGTCCTGACTGAACACTAGCGTGATGTTTTCCTTGACGAGTAACGCCACCCCACCCCCTTTTAATCCCTCCTGTTCTATCACGTCTAAATAATGGAACCCTGGAATATTGACCTGCCAATCCTGCAACCAAGTCTCACTAATGACTACAATATCATAATTCCATGTGTTGATCCATGCCCTGAGCTCACCTTCCTTTCCTACAATATTTAGTGCATTGAAATATACACAACTCAAAACATTAGTCCCACCATACTCAACTTTTTGATTTCTGACTTTGTCTGAGGTCCTAACAACACCTGTCTCCACAATCTCTCCACTTTCTGTTCTGGCACTGTTTCCCATCCCCCTGCAATTCTAGTTTAACCCCTCCCGCACTCCACAGTTCTAGGATATTAATCCCGCTCCAGTTTAGGTGTAAACCATCTCTTCTGTACAGTCCCACTTTCCCTGGAAAAGAGCCCAATGATCCAAAAAACTGAAGCCTTCATTCGTGTGCCAACTCCTTACCCAATATTAAACTTTATGACCTTTCTATTTCTGGTCTCACTAACACATGGCACAGGTAGTCATTGTTACCTATATGGACCATGACCTCTGGCTGCTCACTCTCCCCCTTAAGAATGATGAGGATTCAATCTGAGATGTCACAGACCCTGGCACCTGGAGGGCAACATACCATCTGGGAATCTCATTCTCATCCACAGAACCTCTTTTTTTGGTTCCCCTAACTAATGAATCAGCTGGTGGCGTAGTGGCATCAGCGCTGGACTGCAGGACGGAGGTTCCAAAGTTCAAATCCAGCCGGCTCCCCCCGGCACGCTCTCCATCTGTGCGGGGTTAAGAGCTGGTGATCTCTTTGAAAAAAAACTCACCCGGCAGAAGGCAATGGCAAACCACTGCTGTAACTTGCCTCGTACGCGAATTCCAACGACGTCAGAACGGTAGTCGTCCACTACCCAGAAAAGTTCCGGATGCGACCTACATTATCATTATTATTAACTAATGAATCCTCTATCAACACAGCTCATCTCTTCTCCTCCCTTTCTTTCTGATCGACAGAGCTAGAGTCAGTGCCAAGAACTGACTGCTGTGGCTTTCCTCTGCTAGGTCATCCCCCCGCCCAACAGTTTCAAAAGTGGTTTACCTGTTGCTGAGAGAGATGGTCACCTGGGTACTCCGCACTTGCTGTTTAACCCTTTTCACACTCCTGACAGTCACCCAGTTTCCTGTGTCCTGCACCTTGGGTGTAACTACCTCTCTATATGTTCTGCCTATCACCCCTTCAAACCCCCGAATGATCCAGAGTTCATCCAGTTCCAGCTCCAGTTCCTTAGCATAGATTGCTAGAAGCTGCTGCTGGATACACTTCTTACAGGTGAAGTCACCTGACACATGGAAGGTCTCCCTGCCTTCCCACATCCCACAAGAGGAGCATTCGACAATCCTCCCTGCCATCCCTACTGCTCTAACTGTGCAATCATAAAGAAGGAAACAATAAATAAATTGAAAAAAAAACTACCCACGGCTTTTGGCCTTTTCTCATTCAAGCCTCTCCTCGTTGAAACCTCGAAGAGCTAAAGCCTCATTAGACCCACTCTAACACTGTTCACTCCAACAATGTCTGATCTGCTTGCCTCTGCCTTATTTTAATTTGCTATTGCTAATGAATCCTGATCTCTGATTGGCTGCTGTTCTAATGCCGAAATTCCAGCAAAACACTTCTTTTTAATGCACATTCACCAACCTGTGTGGGTACTTTTTCACTTGTTCCCTTTTTCTGACTGGCTGCTGCTCGAATGCTGAAAATCCCTCGGAGTTGCTTTTTAATTCATACTCACCAAGCTTGTGAGTCACTTTGCCTCTTACTCTCAATCTCTGATTGGCCTTGGTTACTGTTGGGAGGCCTGTATATAACTCATATCAGGATCTTTTTACCCTTGCAGATTCTTAACCCTTCCCACGTGGATTTTACATCTTCTGATCTTATGTCACCTTTTGTCACCTCTTTCTAAGGATTTGATTTTATTTTTTATCAACTGAGCCAGTCCACCCCTTCTGCCTACCTGTCTGTCCTTTTGATACAAATGTACCCTTGGAAGTTAAGCTCCCAACTATGATCTTCTTTCAGCCACGACTCAGTAATGCTTACAGCAACATACTGCCAATTTCCAACAGTGGTGCAAAATCACCTACCTTATTCCATATACTGTACTGCGTGCATTCAAATATAACACCTTCAGTTCTGTGTCCATCACCTTTTTTGATTTCACTGACTGCAATTTTGCCCTATCATTTGTCTTTCCTTCCTCACAGTTCGCTACACACTACATGTAGTTGTATCCTAATTGTGGTCTGCAAGCGATTTCCTCACTTACAGACCTCCAGTCAGTTCAGTTTAGCAACAACATCTCCACAATCTCCATCAGCACAGGTGCACCACAAGGCTGTGTGCTTAGCCCCTGCTCTACTTGCTTTACAATTATGTATGGCTAAGCACAGCTGCAATGCCAAATATAAGTTTGCTGACGACACCACAGTCGTTGGCTGTACCAAAGGCCGTGACGAATCAGCATACAGGAGGGAAACTGAAAAGTCTGGCTGAGTGGTGCCACAACAACCTCTTACTCAAAGTCAGCAAGACCAAGCAGCTGATTATCAACCTCAGGAGGAGGAAACCAGAGGTTCATGAACCAGAGGATCAGAGGTGGAGGGTGTCAGCGAGTTTAAGTTCCTCCGTGTTATCATTTCAGAGGACTTGTCCTGGGCCCAGCACGTAAGTGTAATTATAGAGAAAATAAGGCAACACATCTACTTCCTTTACGAAGTTTATGAAAATTCAGCGTGGCAGCTAAAACTTTGATAAACTTTTATGTATGTGTAGTGGAGAGTATAATGACTGGCTATGTCACAAACTGATATGGAAACACCAAGCCCTTGAATGGAAAATCCGACAAAAAGTAGGGGATATGGCCCAGTCTATCAGGGGTAAAACCCTTCCCACCATTGAGCACACCTACATGAAGCATTGTCACAAGAAAGCCTCAGGGATCCCTGCAACCTAGGTCATGCTCTATTCTCACTGTTGCCATCAGGAAGAAGGTACAGAAGCTTCAGGACTCACATCACCAGGTTCAGGAACATTTATTACCCCTCAACCATCAGGCTTCTGAGGGGATAACCTCACTCAATTTCACTGTCCCATCACTGAACTGTTCTCACAGCCTATTGACTCACTTTCAAGGACTCCTCATCTCATGTCCTTGATATTTATTGCTTATTTATATATTATTATTATTTCTTTTTTTTTCTTTGCACTTGCACAGTTTGCTGTCTTTAGCATACTGGTTGTCCACCCTGCTGGGTGGGGTCTTTCACTGATTCTATTACGGTTATTGGATTTATTGAGTACGCCCACAAGGAAACAAATCTCAGGGTTGAATATGGTGACGTATATGTACATTGACAATAAATTTACTTTGAAGTTTCAGCTTTAAACTACCCATCCTCAGCCCTATCACTCTGGTTCCCCTCCCTCTGCCAAATTATTTTAAACACTCTTCAATAGTTCTTGCAAACCTGCCCACAAGGATATTGGTCCCCCTCGGGTTCAGAGGTAACCCATCCTTTTTGTACAGATCATATTTTCTCCAGAAGAGATCCCACTGAAATTTGAAACCCTGCCCCCTGCACCAATTCCTCAGCCACGCATTCATCTGCCAAATCATCTATTCTTATCCTCACTGGAACGTGGTGCAGGCAGCAGTACAGATATCACTACCATGGAGGTCCTGTTTTTCAACTTTCTACCTAACTCCCTATATTTCCTCTTCAGGACCTCCTCCCTTTTCCTACATACAGTAAGTCATTGGCACCAATATACCAATATGTATGTACCATAAGTTCTGTCTGTTCACCATTCCCCCTTAGAATGCAGTGGACCTGATATGAGACATCCCTGACTCTGGCACCTGGAAGGCAACATACTATCTGGGTATCTCTTTCACAACTACTGAATTTGCCACATGCTTTTCTAATTATGGAATCCCCTCCCCTACAACTACTGCTCTCCTCTTCTCCCCTCTTCCATTCTGAGCTATAGAGACTGACTCAGTGCCAGAGATCAGGCTGCTGTGGTTTCCCTCCGGTAGGTCATCCCCCCGTTAGCAATATCCAAAGCTTACTATTGAGGGGAATGGCCACAGTAGTACTCTACACTAGTTGCCTGTTCTCTTTCCCTCTCCTGAGAATCACTCAGGTACCTGCCTCCTGCCACTCCCTGTGTCTCCTATGTATTACCTCCTCCCTTTCCCGTATGAGCCGAAGATCATTCAGCTGCAGCTCTGGTTCTTTAACACAGTCTCTGAGGAGTTGCTGCTCGGTGCACCTTGTGCAGATGTAGTTATCAGGGAGACTCCCAAAGTTCCCACATCTCACACAAGGAACATAGCACTAACTCTGGAGCCTTTCCCAGCACACTAGCTATGCACCAACTGAAAAAGAAAATTTACCAGAGCTTACTTAGAACCTCCACCTGCGCTTCCCCAAACCCGTTTTTGCCTAAGCCTGTTAAGCCAAAGCCTGACCACTCTAACACTGTCTACTCACACAATGGCTGCTCCGCTTACATCTTACTTCGTTTTATTGGCCCTGCCAAGTGTCTAATAAATCATTATGATCGCAGCCTGCCAAAAAATCACAAAAGCACCTGAGATCTTTTTAACTGTCCTGCTGTGTCACCAACGAATGTGCTCTTGCACTGACTGAAGTCCCAAAAGCACCCAAGCCCTTACTAAACCTTGTGCTACTTTACCAATGAAAAACTCCTCAAGCAAATTGCAGCCTGCTGAAAAATCCCAAAAGCACCAAGCTCTTTTTATACCTATATAAAAAGTTTTTGAAATACAAAACACTCTCCAAGTGCAATCATTGCTAAACAGTAACTGTTTCAGACTTTGACCACATTAATAGGAATGTCAGTGACAAGATCAAAACAGAATGCAATCAATAGATCACTTATCCACACCGACAATCAGTTCTGATGACGCAATTCAAAGTTCTGAGGTTAACTACAGACCCGAGGGCTGCAGATTGTCCATTGCAATTCCGAGGGCTGTGCACTGAAATTAAGGTAAATAGCACCTATTTCCCATAACTCTGTTCCCACACCTCAACTCCTGGACAAAGCAAAACAGTAGTTCCCTGGTCCTCAACTTGCACCACATCAGCCTCTGCACTAAACTGACTATCCTTCACAATTTTTTGACAATTGCAGCAAGATTCCTCTACTCAACAAATATTGCCCTCCCCTTTCAGCATTTCAAAGAGATTGCTCCCTGTTCCGCTCTTCCATCCGACCAACACCTCCCCACTCTACAGCACTTTTCGATGCAACCACAGAAGATGCAATAAATTCTCTTCCCACTATCTAGGGTCTTAAATAGTTTTCCAAATCAGGTAGCTGGACTTGCCCTTCTCCTAGCACTAAAGTTAACTATGTGGTCTTCTCTACCGATTGGCTGAAGGTTTTTCAGCAGTGTTCAGTAGACAGGAGTAACCTTGACTTCTGGTTGCTTTGCACTTTAATGCGCCATTTCTCTCCAATTTTGACCTGTCTGTCCATGGCTTTCTAGTGCTACAGTGAAGCCTAAGGCAAGCATGAGGAATAACTGTCTGGGTAGCCTCCAATCTGCTGGCGTGAACATCAATTTCTTAGAAGTCCCATAATTTCTTCCCCCTTTCCCTTCTCTCTTTTTCTGTCCACCCTTTCTCTTCTCCCCTCCTACACATCGCTTCCCTCAGGTGCCCCACCTCCTTCCCTTTCTCCCAAAGTTCACTGTCCTCTCCTATCAGATTCTTCCTTGCTCAGCCCTCGCCCTTTGCCTCTTCCATCTATCACCTCCGAGCTTCTTATTCCATCCCGCCTCCCCAACTTACTCACCTTCTCCCTCACCCAGTCTCACTCACCATCTGACAGCTTCTACTTCTCCTCCCTTCCTCCCCCACCCTTTTTATTCTGGTTTCTGCCCCCTTCCTTTCCTGCACGATGAAAGGTCTAGGTTTAAAAAAGTCAACTGTTTACTGCTCTCCATTGATTCTGCCTGACTTGATGAGTCCCTCTAGCATTTTGTGTGTGGGTATGTTGCCCACACCTCTTCCTGCGTCTTTGGAGCATTCGGGACTCCATATCAGATTTACCTACTTGAGGTTATTGACTCTGTTCATATCAGAACTGGCCATTTCTGCCTGTCATTATCCGACTTTTTTTTCTGTCAACACGGTTTGCCCACAACCTTGCTATGAACAGCACATAACAAGGTCAAACCCTAAAGTCATATGCAATCGTACAGATACAAAGGAAAACGTAGCGGGATCACAGGGACATAGCATCAGATACACAAGCATTCATAGGAAAAACATAAACACAAATTATACACAATTTTTGCAACACACAACTAGAACAAAGAATTCCATTTTACTACAGAAAGAATCCCAGACCGATTCCAACTGCTACACTAACTCATGTTATCTCATCCTATCAGAAACAGTCCCTTCATTTTACTTTCTCTTTCTCCCAGTTCTGTTATTGGGACTAGGACCTGAAACATCAGCTGCTTATCTTTCCACATATGCTCTCTGGCTTGCCAGGTGTTTCCAACACTTTTTGTATAATTTCCAAATTGTGGTATCTGAGTTTATTTTTATTCAAATCAATCAGGAGTCTGGATACGAGATGAGAACTCCAGTAAGATTGAGACTGAGGGGAAATTTGATAGAGGTATACAAAATTATGAGGGGTATAGATAAGGTAAGTGCAGGCAGGTTTCTTCCACTGAAGCTGGGTGGGTTTACAACTAGAGGTCATGGGTTAAGGGTGAAAGGTGACAAGTTTAAGAAGAACATGAGTGGAAACTTCTTTACTCAGAGGGTCGTGAGAGTGTGGAACGAGTTGCCTGTGCAGGTGGTGCATGCGAGCTCGATTTCAATGTTTAGGAGAAGTTTGGCTTGGTACATGGATGACAGGTGTATGAAGGGCTATGGTGCAGGTGCAGATTAAATGGGTCAGCACGGACTGGATGGGTTGAAGGGTGTTTCAGTGTTGTACTTTTCTATGACTATGACTTGAACTCAGTTGGACCAGATGTGTCCCAGGTCAGGGTGAAGAATAAGCAATCATGTTTTTTATGCTTATCCAAAAATAGACTCCCAGTCTAATCAGTAGAAGGGGTGTTCATCTTTTGGAAATGTATTCTTGGAGTGTGGATGTAGGAGATGTGAGGGTGGCGTGAATTATTCTAACCTTGCTTGCCGTAAGCATACTGGTGAGCTGCTGCCTTGGCAACACAGCATTTTGCCGTGCCTTGATAGAGGGCAGGTAAGAATCTACAATTGTGCTACGGTCACATGGAGGCATGGCAGCAGATTGTCTTCCCTGCGGGACATCAATGAACTCAAAGTTTTTTAATAACAATCTGGCAATTTCACAGTCACTCTTACTGGATGTTTCTCTCTCTTCTAGTTCTTTTTAATTAACAGCATTTAAATTTACTCAGGCGTCCCCTCAGAAGTACACAAGGGAAACTCTGATAGAGCAGAGGAAAGTAACCATTAAGTGACAAAACAAGGTGATAATGAACAAATGGTAAACCGGGAGGAACTCCAAGGCTCATACAGCCTCTGTAGAAGCAATGGGATTGTCAACAATTTAGGTCGAGCCCCTATATCAGGAATGATAATGAGACAAGTGTAGAAACAAAAGCTTGGATTGTTCTTGGAAGTTCAGGTCTCTGGATTATTAGTGCAAACATTGTTATGGAGCTGTATAAAAGATTCAAAGTGCATTTATTATCAAAGTATGATTGCAATATACAACTCTAAGATTCGGCTTCCCACTGACAGCTACAAACAAAGAAAACCATCAAGCCCCCAGTGAGCAAAAAAAGAACAATTTTACTCAAACAGCAAACAAAAACGAGTGAAAAACACGGAATATAAAACATTAAACCACCAAGTCAGTCAAACAGTCCAAGAAAATTCAGCTTCAACTCCGTTCATTCAAGATAGCACTGTGTTGTTTGTTGCCTGTAGGCCCCAGAGCCCGCCGCCTGATCAGAATTGCACAAAATAGCATCAAAAAAAAGGGACACCCAGAAACGAGAAACACATCCTAACATGAACTACAGAGTCCAGTCCACAAACAGCGTCAACTAAACCTTGCTCAAGACCCAAGACTCTAGCACCATCCTCTGGCAGCAAGGGAGAGAGAGGGAGGGAGGGAGGGAGGGAGAGAGAGAGAGAGGGAGAGACTGACTGACTGACTGACTGGTGCTGAGCACCCACTAGCCTTACACCATTGTCCTCATTGATTTCAATCTTCCTCAACGCGTTAATCGGCAAGATCGGTGAGAAATGGAGTTGATCGTTTCCAGGCTCCTTGGCCTCCAGGCTGCACACTTCACTGTAAACCTCACGGAACTCCCTTGGAGACAGCAAAGTGCCAGACCACCTAATTGGCCGGAAAACACACGATCAAACTGTAAATCACAGGCTCCAATAGTGGCTGAACCATATCTTAAAGAAATAATAGTAAAGGAAGTAATTTTGTGAAATGTCTGAAGGATGTTGCATTTAGACACGTTGTTTGGTGGCACCATCAATAGAAAATTATGGACGATATCAGGAAAAGACCATAAGACATATGGGTGGAATTAGGCCATACAGCCCATCAGAACTGCTCCTGCATTCTATCCCTCAATCTTATTCTCCTAACTTCTCCCTGTAACCCTTGATGCTGTTACTAATCAAGAACTTATCAGCCACTGCTCAAAATATATCCAATAACATGGCCTCCACAGCCATCTGTGGCAATGAATTCCATAAATTCACCACCCTCTGGCTAATACAAAATCCTCCACATGACTGTTCTAAAGGAATGCCTTTGTACTCTGAGTCCTCTAGTCCTAGACTCCCCCATGATGACTAACATCCTCTTTACGTCTACTCTATTTAGGCCTTTCGATATTTGGAAGGTTTCAACAAGATTAACGCCATATTTTTCTAAACTCCAGTGAGTACAGGCCCACAGCCATCAAATGCTCCTCATTTATTAACCCTTTCAGTACCTGGGTCATTATTGTGAACTTCCTCTGGACTCGCCAATGCTAGCAAATCCTTTCTTAGATATAGGGTCAAAACTGCTCACAATACTCCAAATGTGGTCTGACCAATGAGTTATAAAGCATCAGCGTTACAACCTTAAGGCATTATTCTCTAGATTCAGATAGCCTCCCTTATATGAATAAATCATGCAAACTGCGTTCATCAAGCTCAAGTTTATTGCCATTCACCCATATACACGTATACTACCAAGGTGCACTGCACAGTACATATAATTCACTCAAACGCAAGAATCTTTTACTAAGGGTACCTAGAAAATAATAAAAATAGAAAATACAACAGTTCAGGTGGGCATCTCTGGAAAAAGACACAGTTAACATTTTAGACATTATCAGAGAAATAAGAATCAGGTTTATTATCACTGACATAAAACATGAAATTTATTGTTTTATAGCAATACAGTGAAATACATTTAAAGTTCTATAAGTAACAACAAGAAATATATTTTTCAAACTAAATAGATAAATAGTACAAAAAGAGATTGAAATAGTGAGGTAGTGTTGAGGCACCATTCAGAAATCTGATGGCAGAAGCGAAGAACTGTTCCTAAAATGTTGAGTGTGTGTCTTCAGGCTCCTGTACCTCTTCCCTGATTGTAGTAATGAGAAAGAGCATATCCTGGGTGGTGAGGGGTCTTAATGATAGCTGCTACCTTTATTGGCCATGAAGGAATTAGAATATGGAAGAAAACATTTAACTCAAATGGGTCAAGATCAATGGAACTAGTCAAATGAAATGTCTTTCTTCTTGCCATGTGCTTGAAGGAAGGAGGCTGCCATTTTGTGAAGCTACTTTGTAACATCCATTTTGGGAATTGTTTGATGAATTGATTCTTTCTCTGGGATAACTTAATCAAAGCAATTGAAGGTGGACACAGAAGTTTCTGCTATTGATTTGCTAAAACTGAGATCATTCTCAGATAAACTCTGTACTATGTACAATGGCAGGTTTGCAGGAGTAAAAGTAATCTCGTTATCTCAGCCCGGTGCCCGGTGACTTGGTTGGAGTCAGAGAGAACAAATTTGTGTAGCCCTTGGACAATATCCAATGGGAATCTGACATCAGTCAATCAGATGACCTGCAGCCAACAAGAATGAAGTGCATCATTCGAACTGATGAGGAAGACTATAAGAGTTCGGAGCTTCAAATGCAAAGGGATGAGAACTCCAGAGACTATCACAAGGAAGAGCTCTCATGCCAGAGGCTGGGAGAAGAAAGGAAAAATTGTCTGGCCAACAGGATATCCCCTATATCAGTGTTATAAATTGAAACATGGTCTGAGTGAGTATTGGAACAGAGGGAATAGCAGAATTCATGTATTAAGTTGTTGGTCTGGGTTCAACATTGTTAAGTTATTGTTTGCGCAGAGACAATAAAGTATGAGCAACACACACAAAATGGCCTCAGCCCAAAACGTCAACTGTACTCTTTTCCATCGATGCTGTCTAGCCTGCTGAGTTCCTTCAGCATTTTGTGTGTGCTGCTTGGATTTCCAGCATCTCCAGGTTTTCTCTTTTTTGGAATAAAGTGCGAGCTTTGATTCATTCAGAGTTGCATAGAGTTGCCTAACATAGTTCAGTTGATAATAGTCAATACCATCCTGAAGCATCATCTTTTGAAGATGTAAAATTGCATTCTATTTTACAATTCCAGCATATTTTGTCCTCTGCTTGTTCATTTCCTTCTGTAAACATCATCTCCAGGTTAATTTCTAGTATGGTGTGTTTGTTCAATGGAGATAACAAAGACAAGATCTTTGCTCCCTCGGCTCTAGAAGAATCAGATGATCTCATGGAAATATATAAATTTCTCATTTGACTAGACAAGTTAAATGAAAGAATGAAGTTTCTTCTGGCAAGGCCATCTAGGAGAAAGGATCCGAGTCTCAAAATAAAGAGTCGACCATTCAAAACAGAAATTGGAAGGAATTTCTTCAACCATAATATAGTGAATCTTGAGATTCTCTCAAGGGGATTGTGAGGGCCAGGTTGCTGAGCATGTTGAAGGCAGTGATCTAAAGATGTTTTGATATTGAAAGAATTTAGGTATATGGAATTAGTACAGGAAAATTGTGCTAAGGTAAAAGAGTATTTGTGATCTCATTGGATGGCAAAAAACATGGAGGGGTCCTTTCCTTGTATTTAGAACATAGAAGATTACAGTATGGGCCCTTCAGCTCATTTTTGCTTTGATTCCATGACACCATTTTGAAAGAGACACAGGAAGTAATTGTGATGTCATAGCCAAGGGTTATACCTCAACCATGACCAATACTTATAACAACAACAGCACAAAAAGCCTGCCGAGTTACTATCACATTGTTTGTGAAAACCTGTGTATAGACTGTCTGTCACAATTCAACCACAGAGATGTTTTCTAAGCTCCCAAAATCATTTTGACAATGGGATAGGTGATAGAAGGGTCTGTTCCGTGCTGTATTTCTAAATAAATGAATAAAAGTGCAAGATTTTATTTCATTTTTGTGTCAGCTTAAATGATCTGCTTCAGCTCACTTCACTCCGGCAGCTCAGAAGCTATATAAAGATTTCCTTTCAGAGTAATAACAGCTTCTAAATGATCAGATCACCAACTGTGGTTAATGAGAGGTATTAACAACTGTCATTGATTAAAGAAAATTAGAAGTGATTTCTATTTGATGCACTTACTAATGGACACACTCTTCCATGCATGTATATTGTACTTCAATGCTGCTACTCTATGTTCTAATGCTAATTCTCACAATTTGAGTAACGATTAGTCATTGCTCATATCTTGGGTGTGGAGTACTGCAGTTGGTATTTAAGGTGAGATCCCGGCCAAGGCTTGTGTTCTGTGCTCCCAAGGTCCACCTGTCAGTATGATTGTCACTCACCCAGCTGTGAAGAGGATACCCTACACTGAACAGAAAGTTGGTTGAACTATATGATGTCAGTACGGGACGTCATCCTTACCTTGTGACCAGTGACTACACTTCAAGTTCCAGGCCAGGAAAGGCACATGCACAAACACAATAGATACCACAGATGCTGAAAATCTTGAGCAGTGCACCCAAAGTGCTGGAGGAACTCAGTAGGTCAAGCAGCATCTATGGAGGGGAGTTAGCAGACAATATTTTGGGTCAAGACCCTTTGTCAGGACTGGAAAGGAAGGGGTAAAAAGCCAAAATATGAAGGTGGCGGGGGGGGGTGGGTGGAGAGAGGAAGGAGTACAAGCTGGCAGGGGATAGGTGAGACCAGGTGGGAGGGGAGAGGTGGGTAGGGGGAGGAGGAAGGTGACGTAAGAAGCTGGGAGGTGACAGGGCGAAGAGGTGAAAGGGTGGAGAACGAGGAATCTGATCGGAGAGGACAGTGGACCAGGGAAGAAAGGGAATGAGGAGGGGCACCAGAGGGAGGTAAAGAGTAGGTGAGGGGAAGAAAAGGAGTAAGAGGGGAGCCAGAATGTGAAATGGAAAAAGAGAGAATGGGGAGGGGGAAGAATTTGCTGGGTGGAGAAATAGAAGCAAGCTAGAGACACAATGCACAAGATGTTCCTGTCCGCACCAGGCACGAGCGATTCAAATCTGATCTGTAAATTAACTAACTTTCCTCAGAGTGGGGCTGCTGGGTAAGGGAATCCAGTGAAAGTGATCAAGCCCAATTTAGAACATGCTCCTAATGTTGACCATGCATCCCAAGTCCATAGGAGTCTAAAGAAGGGTCTCGGCCCAAATCATCAACTGTTTATTCATTTCCATAGATGCTGCCTGACCTGCTGACTTCCCCCTGCATTTTGCATGTGTCACTCTGGATTTCCAGCATCTGCAGACTTTCTTGTGTTTATCCGTAGGAATCTTCTTCCTGCCAGATTTTACCTGCTTCCCTCCCCAAAAGATTGGCCCACTTACTCCTCCTCTAGACCCAATCCACACTTTTATTTCTATACTTGCACCATTATCAACTCTTCTTGTTACTCACAGGCCCTGTCGCAGATCCTTTGTGTTCTTTCTGCAGACTTACAATGAGAAGTCATTAATATTGCCAATTTCAGAGTGCCTGAATCAGTGCTAATTTTATTCATCAAAATGTACAATGAATACTATTGTTACTGTGTGTCAACTCCAGGGGATCTCTTTATGGCCTCTTGAAAGCCTTTGACTCTGTTTCTAAAATCTGTTTCCTTGAAGAAATTTGTCTCCACCATACATTTGCAACATGATGTATAAAACGCTGTGATTTTAACCATTGGATCGACATCGGACCTGAGTTCATTGTAGAACTGTCAAGCAAGTGTCATCAGCTGAAAAATGTTCATCTTAGTTGCCACAAAGCTGCACCTCACCTCAAATAAGCCATCTGCTGGAGTGAAGCTAATCTACAGGACAAATATGAAATCATTCAACCCATGAGGCCTCCTCCTCTTTCTCCCCTGTATCCCATGATCCACTGTCCTCTCCCATAAGGTTCCTTCTTCTTCAGCCCTTCACCTTTGCCACATATCACCTCCCAGCTTCTCACTTCATCCCCTTCCCCAACCCACTCACCTGGTTTCACCTATCACCATCCAGCTTCTACTCTTTCCCTTTCCCCTACCCTCTTATTTTGGCTTCTTCGCCCATCCTTTCCAGACCTGATTAAGGATTTAGGCCCAAAATGTCAACTGTTTATCCCTCTCCATTGATCCTACCTGACTTGCTGAGTTACATTTTGTGTGTGTTACTCTTGACTTCCAGCATCTGCAGAAGCCCTTGTGTTTATGATTTGCTCCACTCCAAAACCAAGGTTGCCTCATTCTTGGTCATAGCATAACAGATATTGGTTGCCCTGTACAATATCAACATGAGACACTTTATTTCCCATCCAAACCAATTAGTCAGATACTCTGCAACCAACTGGGTATTTTGAATGGCTATGGTGTGGGATTTCTGCTTTGTAAATGGTCTTGATGTGCAGCGGTGTGAAGACAAGTCACTTCAAGTCAATAGCTCAATATTCCAACAACCCAAGTCTTTGAACTTGGAGGGAAGTGATGGCAAAGGGTGGTCACAAATCCAATCCCATTAACCTCAGCTGGCTCAGTTAAAAATAATAAAATGTAAAATAAAAGTCCTGATATCCTGCATGCTGATAGATTGTGGGAGG
Organism: Mobula hypostoma; assembly: GCF_963921235.1. Lineage (NCBI taxonomy): Eukaryota > Metazoa > Chordata > Chondrichthyes > Myliobatiformes > Myliobatidae > Mobula > Mobula hypostoma. Next base: position 33,754,061 of record NC_086120.1, read on the forward strand.
TGCACAATCGGCTGTGTTTAACATGTAAAAGTAAAATACAATCTATTGAATACAATGACATTTACAGTGAGCTCAAATGATGATCAGAAAGTGATCTAAATTGTCAATGTTTTTCTCATTTTGCTGGGTAAGCTCAAGCCAAAATAACTGAAATTACTTCTAATGTGACACTGTATCTCCAAACTATTTAAATATTTATGTGCAGGTGAGATGATGGACTGTCAAATACTGGAAATATTAAAATTAAGATTTATATTCAAAGAAAACATAACAAATCTTGGGCAAATTCAATCCACTAGATATAATTTTCTGAGCAATGCGGATTAAAAGAAGCAAATACTTGCAGGGAAACTAAGTAAGACAGCGTAGGGTTCAAAGTTAAAGTAAATATATTAACAAATACGTACGTATATGTTAGCATATACTATCCAGAGATTCATTTTCTTGCAGGCATTCACAGTAGAACAACTAAGTACAATGGAATCAATGAAATACTCACACAGAGATGACAACCAATGTGCAAAAGAAGACAACTGTGCAAATACAATAAATATTAAGTAATACTGAGAACATGAGTTGTGGAGCCCTCGAAAGTGAGTCTGTAGATTGTGGAATCAGTTCAGAGTTGAGGTGAGTGAAGTTATCCATGCTGGTTCAGGACTCAGATGGTTGAAGGGTAATAACTGTTCCTGAATCTGGTGTGCGTGGGACCTGAAGGCTGATTTATACTTGTGCGTACGGCCATAGGCCTGATTTATACTTCTGCATAGCCCTACGCCATAGCGAGCATGCGTAGTTGTGTCTGCATCACTCTGCAATTCACCGCCAAAACACTAGTTGGCGGTGGGGTTTCTATGCCACCGTGTTGAGTTTCTTCGTGAGGGACAGGGACGAGGAAATGCATTTCAAATACTTTCGGATGTTGGCAGGTAGATCTGACGATTTAGTTCATCGTCTCCAACCGTTTATTTCGCATCAGTGTACAAACATGGCGGAGAAAAGCAACCGGAAATGCGATGCTACCAAGCGGACCAATCACAGTTGTTGCGGTCTGCATTGCCGCGACACGTGAGTTACATTTTTGGGGAGGGACACGTCACCCTATGGTGTAGGGTACGTGGTACCTATGGCGTACATTTGACGCAGAAGTATAAATTGGGCTTAAGGCAGCAGTGAGAGTTGTGCACGTCATATTCGGCATGACATCTAAAACTTTGACATATGTCTATAGATGAGTGGTGGAGAGTATATTGATTGGTTGCGTCACAGCCTGGTATGGAAACACCAATGCCCTTGAAAGGAAAATACTACAAAAAGTAGTGGATATGGCACAATCCATCACGGGTAAAGTGCTCCCCACCTGTGAGCACATCTACACGGAGCGCTGTCGCAAGAAAGCATCATCCATCATCAAGGACCCCCACCATCTGGGACACGCTCTCTTCTCGTTGGTGCCGCTGGGAAGAAGGTATAGCAACCTCAGGAACAAAGTTCCCTCTATTTTTTTACAGCTGCGTGGACCAACCATTGCTCTGAGCAGGAAATTTTTACACAGCCCAAAAACCGCAGGGCAACGAAGACTATGTGCATGGGAGCATTTCAGGTATTATGCAGCTGCACCACTTAGAGGGAACAGTGTGCATACTACAGGTTCAGGAACAGTTATTACCCCTCAACCATCAGGCTCTTGAACCAAAGGGGATATTTCACTTGCCCCTTGACTGAACTGTTCCCACAGCCTATGGACTCACTTTCGGGAAATTTTCATCTCATGTACTCAATATTTATTGCTTATTTTGTTTACTATTATTATATTTCTTCATTCGTATTTGGACTGTTTTTTGTCTTTTACACATTGATTGTTTGTCCATCCAGCTGGGTGCAGTCTTTCATTGATTCTATTATGTTTCTTGGATTTACTGTCTATGCCCGCAAGAAAATGAATCTCAGGGTTGTACATGGAGGAGGGAGGAGAAGATGGCAGTGTGACGCAGCGCACGTAGCCACTCCAGAAATGATACCTGTATTTGTTAAATAGGGTACCATGCACAATTCTGATTTGATGGAGACAGACGTGACAGCACGGAGGAACATCTGGATAAACTTCTGAAATGCCCGCTTCGCTGCCGCTGCTACTGTGTGGTCCGGAATCTCCGGAGGAGAAGGCCTCCGAATTCTCGGCTTTGCTTGTTTTGGCGGCCGGGACGAGGTCAAAGGCGCTCGGCAGAGGATGGCGCTCGGGAGGCTGTATCGGAGGGGCTGGTCGGAGGCTCGAAGTTTTCGGACGGACTCAGAGTCGGCAGTCGGGTGCTTCCAATGCATCGGCAGTTCTCGGTGCCTGGAGGCTTATGGCAGGGGAGTTTCTCCCTTTTTGCCGCCTGCTGTCGGGGACTATCGGAGTCGATCGGGACTTGAGATTTTTTTTTACTGTGCCCACAGTCTGCTCTTTATCAAATTATGGTATTGTTTTGCACTGCTGTATCTACGTTTGTATATGTTATAATTATTTGGTTTTGTCAGTGTCAGTCTTTGGTTTGTCCTGTTTTTTTTTTGTGATATCACTGGAGGAACATTGTATCATTTCTTAATGCATGCGTCTCTAAATGACAATAAACGAGGACTGAGTGTCCCCATAATCTAATCTAATATATATGTACTTTGATAACAAAATTACTTTGAACTTCGAACCTTTTAAAGCCTGTCTAAGGGTGGTTCAAACTGTGGATCCTGATATTTAAACAAAGGCTGGGTGGAAACCTGGGCCCATCAGTAAACAGATCATCTAGATTTAACAGTAAGGCATCATTGCTAATATTATTTCTCAAATTTCTGGCTGCGTCCTGCTGTTTGGACAGGTGGGAAAGCCTCTACTGCAGGCCAAACCAGCTATGTTTTTCCTGAGAGGGTAATTTCTACCACCCATCATGGGTATTAATCTGTTGTACTCCCTCCATCACAAGCATATGCTTCTTTCAGCAGAGAAGCCAGGACTGCATACAATATTCCAGGTGGAGTCTCAGTGGGATCCACAAAATCTCCTCACAAACGTCTTTACTTTTGTTCTGAAATCTTCATGCAGTAAAGGCAAACAAGCCTTGACCCACAAGCTATGCTAGAATATACATAAATGCTTAGCCAGCATCTGCCTCCCTCTATGGCAGGGGACATGAAACAGGGTAAACTGAAGTACTGAAATCCGAGGCAACAGACGAAGGGTTTCGGCCTGGAACATTAACTATTTATTCAGTTCCATAGATGCTGCCTGACCTGCTGAGTTTCTCCAGCATTTTGTGTATGGTGCCTTAGATTTCCAGCATCTGCAGATTTTCTTGTGTTTGTGGCTGTACTAAAATTCAAGAGCTGGCCTTCAAATCAAATCTATCATTTCTTACATTCTGACTCACACTGTAGCTAATTCTGAACCACCGTATTTAAGTATAAACACAGCTCCTTTAACAATTATATCTCATTATTTGTGACTTATATATCTGCCCTTAGCATTTCTTCTCTTTTGAATGCCTGGTGCTAATTCAAAGACATGGGAAAAATCTGCAGATACTAGAAATCCAAACAACACACAGAAAATGTTGGAGGAACTCAGCAAGCCAGGCAGCATCTATGGAAAGGAGATGCCAAGATTCAGTCCCAATGAAAAGTCTTGGTCTGAAATGTCAACTGTTTCATAAACACTGCCTGACCTGCTGAGTTCCTCCAGCATTTTGTGTGTGTGTGTTGCTAATTGAAAGATTTGTTTGCTCGATGTCTTTCCCCTGTTTATCATAGCTCTTTTACTTTACCACGGTATGTGAGAGAGAGTTGAGTGTCTGATGTCCAGGGAGGGGTAGTACCTCTGGTGAAAGGGCATGCTGTGTCCATTCTGGGGCAGCTCACTTGAGTTCGGTACCCAGTGGATACTCAACTCTCACCTGTGGCTCTCTCTTTCGATGATGCTGGTGGAAGTTACCGAAGTTTTGCGTTACGGATTTGGACAATGGACTTTTCAGTCCTATGGTTTTTATATTTTGTGCTTTTGCCCACACATTCTTTTTTTTTTGCACGGAGGGTGGAGCATTGTGGAAAATGAGAATGTCCAAATTGATATCAAGCTAGCATTGACAGAGAATGGCTTTAGAGAGCCTAAGTAAGAATGGAAACAATATGGATCTGGGGGAAAGTTCTCTCTGCCTGAGGTTTTAGACTATAAGACATAGGAGCAGAATTAGGCCATCTGGCTCATTCAATCATGGCTGATCCTTTTTTCTCCTCCTCCTCAACTCCAGTTCCTGGTCTTCTCCCCATAACCTTTGATGCCATGTCCAATTAAGTATCTATCAATCTCTGCCTTAAATACAGCAAATGACCTGGCCTCCACAGCTGCATGTGGCAACAAATTCCACAAATTCACTACCCTTTGGCTAAACAAATTTCTCCGCATCTCTGTTTTGAAAGGGTGCCCTTCTATACTGAGGCTGTGCCCTCTTGTCCTGGACTCTCCCACCATGGGAAACAACCTTTCCACATCTACTTTCTCTAGGCCTTTCAACATTTGAAAGGTTTCAATAAGATCCACCCTCATCCTTCTGAATTCCACCGAGTACAGACCTAGAGCCATCAAATGTTCCTTATATGATAACACTTTCATTCCTGGAATCATCCTTGTGAACCTCCTCTGGACCCTCTCCAATGCCAACACAACTTTTCTAAGATGAGGTGCCCAAAACTGTTCACAATACTCAAAGTGAGGTCTCACCAGTGCCTTATAAAGCCTCAGCATCACATCCTTGCTCTTGTATTCTAGACCTCTTGAAATGAATGCCAACATGGCATTTGCCTTCCTCTCCACTGACTCAACCTGCAAGTTAACCTTCAGGGTGTTCTGCACAAGGACTCCCAAGTCCCTCTGCATCTCAGATTCCTAGATTTTCTCCCCGTTTAGAAAATAGTCCGCATATTTATTTCTACTACCAAAGTGCATGACCATGCATTTTCCAACACTGTATTTCATTTGCCACTTTCTTGCCCATTCTCCTAATCTGTTTAAATCCTTCTGCATCCTATCTGTTTCCTCAACACTATACCTGCCTCTCCACCAATCTTCATATCAATCTTTCACAAGATGGATGCCTGAGTTTGTTAGAGGTCAATCATATCAATCCCACAGCATCGTTTCAGGCGTCCCTCAATACACCATTCTTAGCTGCTCTATCGAAAATTTCCATTCATTGGGAAGGGTACAGAGGAGATTTATTGGGATGCTGCCTGGTTTAGAGAGTATGGATTATGATCAGAGATTAAGGGAGCTAGGGCTTTACTCTTTGGAGAGAAGGAGGATAAGAGGAGACATGAGAGGTATACAAGATACTAAGAGGAGTAGATAGAGTGGACAGCCAGCACCTCTTCCGCAGGGCACCACTGCTCAGTACAAGAGGACATGGCTTTAAGGTAAGGGGTGGGAAATTCAAGGAGGATATTAGAGGAAGGTTTTTTAGTATGCTGTACTGTTCTATGTTCTATTACAAAGAACAGGAACAAGGATGCCTAATAATTGAAAAATTAAAAGATTAGTTTAATTTGTTACATGTACATCAAAAAATCAAGACATACTGTGTGACTGTGTCATTCACATCGATGACCAACATGGTCCAATGATGTGCTGGGGCAGCCTGCAGGTGTCACCACACGTCCAACGCCAACATAGCATGCCAACAGCTTACTAACCCTAAGCATATGTCTTTGGAATGTGGGAGGAAACCAGAGCACCCAGAAGAAACCCACAAGGTTTTGGGCAGAACATACAATCTCCTTACAGACAGCAGCAACAATTGAACCCATGTCACTGGATCTCTAAAGCGCTGGAAGTTGGAAATGATGGCACAACTTCTCATATTTGCTACAGCTTAAGTAAAGCTACTGTCCATGCCAATAAACACCTGGGCAACGTCATGGCAGAGGGTGATAGAACAAGACCCACTAGACCCATACTGTCTTTAATTATAATAATCCATCCTTAATTATATTTCTAGGTGAAATTTATGATACTTCCAGATATCATACAACTGTTGTGGCACAAAAGGCCATCGAGTACAGCAACTCTACACCAGATGCTGGTAGACCAACCTCATCAATTCCATTTTCCATACTTTTCCCCTATATTTTCCCTCAAGTGTTAATCTTATATCCACCCTTATAGTGGTTGGTTGAAAACAAACCAAGACTGTTCAGAGACTAAGCACAGGGTGGTTGACACCGTATGATGCCTTCCAAAATAACTAAGTCCTAAGTCGAAGAAAGTACGTTAGATTCTTTATTAAAAAGCCAGCAGAGACAAACAGTCTTGTACTGATAAAAAACTAACAAAATTAAAACGAGTGATATAACAAAATAAGCGGTCTAATAACAATCAAGTGGTAGCATCAGTGTTCAATTTTTTAAAAATCACCCTGTGACCCACTCCTTGTCTCTAACTATACTAAACTGAACTTAAAGCAAGAATATGTAACTGTATTCATTTGCTTCTATGCCCCGACCCTCGTGATGAATTACCGATAATAAACGTGCAACACAAAATACAATACAGACAGAAAATAGAGACATGGCTGCAACCTTTGTAGGCAGAAACTATCTCCAAAAGCAAAAGGCTTTACCTCACATACAGTACCCTCATGCAACTTAAACAAGTGGATGTAAGGAAATACCTTTCAGGCTGTTACTGAGATCCTCACTGGTTAGTGTTGATGCCATTTCAGTTGCTACTGATGGACTTCCTCCCCATGTTAGGAATAGCCTCACATCAGCCAAAGCATAACGGAATAGAGTCCTTTGGTTTGCCATTTCACTGCCAACCACAATGCCAAATTAAATTTATCCCCTCTGCCAAAATATGATATCATAAGCACATAAGATTCTGCAAAAAGTTGTGAATTCAAGCAGCTCCATCATGGGCACTAAGCTCCCTCAGTATCTAGGACATCTTCAAGGAGTGGTTTTGGACGAGTCTACTATGAGGAACTTGTCAAATGCTTGACTAAAGTCTAAAGTCCATGAGGACATCCACTGTCCTCATCAATCATCATCACCTCAAAAAACTCAATCAAATTAGTGAGTCAGGATCAAGTGCCCCTGCATAGAATCATGCCGACTATCTCTAATGTCTTTGCTTTCCCAAACACAAATAAATCCTGTCTCTTACTTTTCTGGCTCCACATATAAATTCTATCCTTCGCCCATGGCTGATCTACTCTTTCCCTGACTATCCTTTTGCTAATATACTAATAAAGTGCTTTGGGAGTCTCTATAATCCTACTAGACAATTCTGTGGCTCATTTTAGCCCTCCTACTCCTAACTTTTTAAGTTCTTTCTTGTTTCCTTATTATTGATTAGCACTCCCACAACATGTCAGCATTGATACCCCTTCTCATTGTTACCATGGTTGCTGCCCTTTGTCCATTGATCTCAGTATTCCTTTTTGTTTCCTTCTTCCCCTCCAGTTCCCGTTATTCTCCCTTCAGATACTCTCATTGACTCCCCCTCACTGGCCCAGGAGTTCTTGTCACTGACTCCCTAGCTCTGATGAGGCTTTTTCTTGACCCCCCCCCCCCCACAACCCAAGTGTTGCTATTGTTGACAAATGGTGCTACCGCCATCAGTTCCTTCCCACCAACCCAGGAATTCATGTTTTAACTCCTCATCCTCAACAGCTCCCTGCCGACTTGCTCTAATGTGCTCTGACCTACCCCGTCCCCCCAAAGTGTGTGACAGACTCCTCACTGCCTAGCTAGGGCTCCCCAATTAGCGACTCCCTCCCCACCATCAGCCCTGCCGATGACCCACTCCCACCCCACCCAGCCAAGATGCCCTGGTGACTCCCTCCCCCTCCAACATTCACCCAGGACTCCCTGCTTGGTGACTCATTCCCCCACCACCCATCCTGCTAACGTCAACACCCCACCCCACCAACCAGGACTGCTTATCGTCCATCCAGCTGGTAACTCACTGCCACCCAGGTCTCCCTGCTTGGTGACTCCTTCCCACCGCCCAGCCATCTAACTGGACTGTCCTCTACCCCCCCTCCAGGGCTCCCCGTCAGTGACCATCCCCAACCCCCCACGAGACTCCCTGGCGGTGACCAGCACCCACTGAGTGCAAGGAGAGGAGGAATAGACGGCGAGACTACAGTTCCCAGCAGGCGTCAGCGGCCTGCGGAATCGCGCCACTTGGCGGGCCCCGGATGCCGGTTGCCGGGCAACACTGACGTTGAGTGCGGGAAGCCCCGTAGCGCTGCGGTTGTTGCGCAGTTCCAGCGGCGGTTGGCTTTTCCCTCTGTCGGAGCAGCGCACGCGCCAGCAGGCAGGCCAAGCTGAGCCACCAGTCTTGTCCATCGAGTGACCTCCAGCCGCTTCTAGCGACCGGAGGGACGCCAGGAAAAACGGGTGACCAACGCCAAGACCCGCCAGCCGCCCCCACGCCGCCAAACCTGGGTACCTCACCGCCCACCACCCCCACCGCCATGAACAACCAGGGCGGCGACGAAATCGGGTAAGGCCGGGGACTAGGCCGCCGAGCCTTCGCTCGCGTTTGGAGATGGATGGAGGGAGGGGGCCGGTTTTGTTGTCGCGACTTTCGGTTCAGATTCGAGGAAACGGCCGCTGGGAGCACGGGCGCGCCACGTTGGGGCTGGCCTCCCCCCAACCCTTAATCCCCTGTCCCCGGGCCGTGCGGCGCGATCGTTGGAAGACGGCGGTGGAAGAGGGAAAGGAAATGGCGACGGTGGAAGGTCAAAGTCCGGGGGGGGGGGAGGAGGGTGAAGGAGAATTAAATTCAGCGACCTTGGAATTCAGGTTCTTTCATCAAACCCATAGTCTGAAAAAAAGCCGAACCCCACTCACGGTTAACCATCCCGTTCCTTACTCCGCATACAAACACACACGGGAAGACCCATCGCTTCCCCACTCCCTGGAAATAACGGGCACTCTGAAGACTTAAGGCCCTAAAGAAAGTAACCATTCCCCTCAAAAATAACTGACCCTCTGTGATACTCCCCAAATTGCCATTCCACCAACTGGAACAGCAGTTCCTCCACACCGTTAACCATTATTCTGCCTTGAAATTCAACCTTTTTGGCAATTTTCATGCCATCTACGAATTTACTAATTCTGCCCCCCACCCCCACCCCCACCCCCACCCCCACCCCCACCCCCACCCCCACCCCCTTATCCAAGTCCTTTATGAAATCACAAAGAGCCGGGGGGATGGGTCCCAAAAACAGATCCTCAATGTTCATTGACCTACAGGCAGAATTCTCTTCATCTACTATCACCTCATCACCCTCTGGCTTCCATAAATTAAAATCCACGGATCTCGTGCCTATTTGTGCACATTTCAATTCAGCAGTTCACCTGCCTTAAAGGAAGTATTCTGGGCGGGTACTGGATCAAAAGACTCAAAAAGAATGTTTTATGTACTTAAATATACTTTCTGTCACAGTGCCGACTTCTGTGAGCTAAGTTTTTACGCTGTACCAATTCCGTGTCCATTGCAAATTCTTACTGCAAGGATGGTACACGCACTGGATGTTGGTTTAGATTTTAGACTTGCGCAGATCCGTGTGAACTTCTTCAGAGACATTTTTTGCTGTTTCACCTGCAAAGCTGGTATATGAACCCGTGGAAGTACAATAGCCACTGTGACTACCAAGTTTTCATTCTTTTGGTGACCTATTCTTTATACTTTCTAGAAATGTTAATTTTCTTCTCATCAGTGGTTTTTCGGTGATTACCTGAGCTGTCTTTAGTTGCAGCCCATTTAGCTTGGACAGAGTTGGTGTCCAGTGGTGGTTAAAATTGGCAATTTAAAATGACTTCTATAGACAATGCCATTGTTGTGTAGACAATGCCATCGTTGGAGTGAAGATGGTGTTAACATGTATTAGTAACCTAATTTTGTGTCCATTAAAAGTAGCTTAGGAAGAGTTTATTTCTAAAAGCTCAGTGGAAGCAGTTTACTGAAATGCAGATTCACGGAATTGTGTATATTTGCTAGCTTTTATTTTTGTAGAATTTGTGGCTTCATTTTGTTTCTGGTTATTCTACAAAGTACTGAACATGTGGAACACTAAATTGTGTCTACTTTTAAATGCATAATAGATTGTGGTGAGATGGGGATAGGAGTGGTGCCAAGGATTAATTTGGTTATTGTTTGAAGATTCTGTATATTTGCACATTTGACATTTGGTAGTAGTTATCTTGTGTTCATTTTTCTTTCTAATTAGAGGTTCAGGTTATAGTCCTGTTCTACTACCTTGTTTTTGTTGGGGTTGAATTTTTAAATGTAAATAAATGTTCATATTTTATTTGTTTATATTTGATAACAAGGGAATAATGTAGCTAAAGATATTGTGTATGAAGTTTTACATGTTGTGTCTTTGGGTGTTAGTATCTCTCTCATCAATATGTATTTGGTATTTTAACTAATCTTGGGGATTTGTAATGTGCTGCCAGATCATGTTGCAAGTTAGTAAACTCTAATTATCTAGCCAGAGATTGCTGTGGATTACGTGAAGGTTAACTTTTGTGTTTATATTTATGGGTGATTTTAAAATGGATTGTTTGATGTAGCTTGAGCAGATATTCCAAAATCTCTTCAAAGATTGAGTGTCTGCCTTAGTAGTTGCATAATGGATAATTTCAAACGTAGCAAATTAAAGGATGTTCATCATTTCTATGTGGAACAGTTAGGTTTTTGATTATTTTGTGTTTTATTGTCTTTAGTTGTGTTACATTTTGAATTTGGGGGTGTCATTTGCTTAAAAATCATTAAATGTATAATTCATGAATTTGTGTGAACTGAGCACTGTTTTGTCTTTTAAATCTGGACATACGACATTAAGGAAATTTGTGAAAGAACAGTCACAGTATCATTAGATTCAGCAGTTTGCTTCAGGGTTGCAATTGCTAAACGCAGTAAATTGGAGAAATTTATAGTAAGGTGTGAATGTTAATCATTGATCTCTTTGTGGTAGTATTTTAGTTTTGCTAATCTTTTATCTTGGTCATGCCTTTCATTTCAATGTTGCTACATTCCTGTTCTGGATCCCATTGGATGACTGTTGGTTTTGGGTAGGATTTCTTTTCAGGAAAATGCTGATGCTGATGTTTATTTTATTTCAGGAAGCTGTTTGTGGGTGGTCTTGACTGGAATACTACACAGGGTAAGTTTTGTATGGTTCAAGTCATGGTGTTGATTCCTATGCATTGAAGTGAAGTTGCTTTTACCTAACAAAAGAGGAAAATTTCCTTCTGGATACATGATGCATGTAATTATTTCTGCCTTCTAAAAGAAAGGTAAAATACCCACAATGGCATAGGCTCTCTATTTTTTTTTGGAGTGTGTTAGTTAGAATGGGGACTTCATATAACTTAAGAGCACTTGTTTTTGATTAGAGTTGATGCAGCCAAAGTTAAATGGTAAAGCCTGGTATGTGGAGAAGTAAATGAAAAGTCTTGAAGCAATGTCTTATTAATTACCTTGGAGTCTTGTGAAGGTGCTTCCTTTTAGTGAAGATTCTACATTAAGTGCAAGTGAAACAGTATGCCAACATTGCTGGTCTTTTTTCAAATGCTCTCCTTGCATATTGCCCCATGGATCGATCTTCCCTTTTTCAGCAGTGCTTGTCTGTTCATAAGGTTCTGTTTATGTTCTTGTCGTTGGCGATCGCAAGTTTTGAACATGTAAACTCAACGTCTTGAGCACAACTAATTACTTCCTTACAGTTGTGTAGATAGAATTGCACATTAGGAAAGACTTACTTGTCCATGCTGGTTAAAATAAAGAACATAAATATTATGGCTTTATATTTTTAACAGAGACCCTCCGAGATTATTTTTCCCAATATGGAGAGGTGGTCGATTGTGTCATAATGAAGGATAAAATGACAAATCAGTCTCGAGGTTTTGGTTTCGTAAAGTTCAAGGATCCAAACTGCGTGGGTACAGTACTAGCCAGCAGACCTCATAATCTTGATGGAAGAACAGTGAGTTGAATTTACAAACTATTTGGTTGAATATGAAATTTTTATGGTTAAGTGCTAATGTAATTTTGTGAAACTAAATATTTCCCAGATATTGATACAGTTGAAGTCAGAAGTTTACATACACCTTAGCCAAATACATTTAAACTCAGTTTTTTACAATTCCTGACATTTAATCCTAGAAAACATTCCCTGTCTTAGGTCACTACTTTATTTTAAGAATGTGAAATGTCAGAATAATAGTAGAATTATTTATTTTTGTTTTTATTTTTTTTTCATCACATTCCCAGTGGGGTAGAAGATTACATACACTTTGTTAGTATTTGGTAGCATTGCCTTTAAATTGTTTAACTTGGGTCAAATGTTTTGGGTAGCCTTCCACAAGCTTCTCATAATAAGTTGCTGGAATTTTGTTCCCTTCCTCCAGACAGAACTGGTGTAACTGAGTCAGGTTTGTAGGCCTCCTTGCTCACACACGCTTTTTCAGCTCTGCTCACAAAATTTCTATTGGATTGAGGTCAGGGCTTTGTGATGGCCACTCCAATACCTTGACTTTGTTGTTCTTAAGCAATTTTGCCACAACTTTGGAGGTATGCTTGGGATCATTGTCCATTTGGAAGACCCATTTGCGACCGTGCTTTAACTTCCTGGCTGATGTCTTGAGATGTTGCTTCAATATATCCACATAATTTTCCTTCCTCATGATGCCATCTATTTTGTGAAGTACACCAGTCCCTCCTGCAGCAAAGCACCCCCACAACATGATGCTGCCACCCCCGTGCTTCACGGTGACGATGGCGTTCTTCAGCTTACAAGCCTCTCCCTTTTTCCTCCAAACATAACGAAGGTCATTATGGCCAAACAGTTCAATTTTCGTTTCATCAGACTGGAAGACATTTCTCCAGAAAGTAAGATCTTTGCCCCTATGTGCACTTGCAAACTGTAGTCTGGCTTTTTTATGGTGGTTTTGGAGCAGTGGCTTCTTCCTTGCTGAGCAGCCTTTCAGGTTATGTCAATATAAGACTCGTTTTACTGTGGGTATCGATACTTATCTGCCTGTTTCCTCCAGCATCTTCACAAGGCCCTTTGTTGCTGTTCTGGGATTGATTTGCACTTTTCGCGCCAGAGTACATTCATCGCTAGGAGACAGAATGCGTCTCCTTCCTGAGCGGTATGACGGCTACGTGGTCCCATGGTGTTTATACTTGCGTACTATTGTTTGTACAGATGAACTTGGTACCTTTAGGCATTTGGAAATTGCTCCCAAGGATGAACCAGACTTGTGGAGGTCCACAATTTTTTTTTCCTGAGGTCTTAGCTGATTTCTTTTGATTTTCTTTTTAAACTTCTGACCCACTGGAACTGTGATATGGTCAATTAAAAGTGAAATAACCTGTCTGTAAACAATTGTTGGAAAAATTAATCATGTCATGCACAAAGTAGATGTCCTCAACGTCTTGCCAAAACTATAGTTTGCTAATATGAAATCTGTGGAATGGTTAAACAATGAGTTTTAATGACTTTAATCTAAGTGTATGTAAACTTCTGACTTCAACTGTATATCTTTCCAAAATTTGTTACATTTTCTATTTCTTTTGCAATTACCTTTTAAGCTATTCTGTCTTATCTTGAAATTTATTGCTTGCATATTGGGCAATTCAGTAATATGAAATAATGCAGAAAAGCGGACCTGAGGTAAAGATCAACCATAAACTTGGTAAATGATGGAGCAAGAATAAATGGCTTAATCCTTGCATTTTTCTTATTTTTTGAATTTTTGTCCTATCATAAATATGGTTTCATTGAGAATCAGTGAGGTTAGCCTTTGGCTTCTATTGTGCTTTGGTAGAGCCATGATAATGGATCTGTTGTGACTGCTCAATTGGGTTACATGGGCTATGAAACAATTTTAGTAAAAGCTTTAATGAATCTTTAACAAAGTTTTAAATCGGGTTTTTAAAATTTTACATAGAGTTCTTTATATTTGGATGGGGGAATGCACTATGCACCAATTAGTTTTGTTTAGGTATTAGGTGAAATTGGTATTTAAATTTGTCTTTGTATTATTATGAAAAAACTTGCTAGTCATGAGAAGAAATCATAACATCATTGCATCAACTATAAAGACGTGTACCTAATGTACATGTTTTATTTCATTTGTTTATGTAACCTTGCTCATATTTGCAATTTTCTTTAAAATTGTTTCTGAAAACTTCTGTCAGCCCTCATTCATTCCCTTTTATTTACTTGAAAATAGTGTTGTGACCTTGTATTTAACTCTTTTGACTTGCAATGTTTCAATCTTCCAGATTGATCCAAAGCCATGTACACCTCGTTCCATGCAGCAAGAAAAACCAAAAGCAAAAGAAGGTGCTGCATGGGTAAGTGTTTATTCGACAGGGAATGTTTTCCATGTTGAGGTTTTGCTGTGAAACTACTTGTTTTACTGACTTAAAATAATTCTGACCTGTAGATTTGTTCACTGGTTAAGTTTCTGTTCTGAGAGCAGATGATAGTGAAATCAATTCTGTAGTGATTGATCCTAATTCCCAAACTTCTTTCGAGTGCAGGATAAGTGAAAAGTTTGTTGAAGTGTAGAACCGGTTTTAAATGATATTTACTAATGCAGTTTGTTGGTTTTGTAGTTGCTCATGGCACAGAATGAAAGCATTTGTGTGTTTCTTAGCCTTAGTTTGAGAAATTTTGGACCATTCTGATTGCAATGGTCTGAAGGAAAAAGTATTTTTAACATTTTTAAGTTTTGGCCTGATTAAGAGAACTTTCGACCCAATTCCAAAGTTTGAGGACAAAATATCAGCAAGAGACAAGTGACAATGACCGTGAATTAGTATTTTTAGTTCACAAGTGAGATTTTACATGCTGGATGCTCTAATTTGTATTTGCTATTTTTACATCGCATTTATCTTGTGATCTGGTAATATTTTATAATCTTTGCAGAAAGGTTCGCAAAACCAGAGCAGCAATAAATCAAAGAAGGTATTTGTTGGAGGAATTCCTCACAATTGCAGTGAGACAGAGCTCAGGGATTACTTCAAAAGATTTGGAGTGGTGAGTAATTTGTCATGTTAGCATTTTTTCCTGAATTTGTAGAAAACAAACTTCCTTTTCGAGTCATTGTTGAGCCTGCCTTCAACATTGGATGTATGCACTGCAGCGATACAAAAAATATTTTGCATAATAATAGCTTTTTAATAAGTAAAGCCATTTTTTAAAACTAATTTGAATCTGCTGAATCTTCTAGATTGAAAATACAACTTCATATGTAAATATAGCAACTATATTTATACTATATAGTATAAAGGATTCTCTTTGTATCAGCTTAAAGTGTAGTTGGGAGGTTGACAGCAGGGCATGGTTATTTGTGCTCTGTGTTTTGATTGCTTACTTGTCTATATTAGCATATTACAAGACTGGTACTTCATGATGTAGCTTTGAATGTTAGAAATTATATAAATATGCTACTGAAAGAATAACACGTAACTTTTTGCTATGAGACATTTTCTAAATATCATATAAATTATGATATTTTTCCAAACCTTCTGATTTTTAGTTTGTGGATTTTCAGGGTAATATTTTTGCCTGTGTATTACGTTCGTACCAGGCTTAACTTCAAAAATACAATATGGTGGTTGTGAGCACTTCTCAGTTCTTCTCCATTGCACTCAGCTCCTAGTGTCCTCTCTTCTACAGTTTATTGTAAGAATTTTATAAATAAAACGCGGAATTTTCTGCATCACTCTTAGATTGAACTTGAATGTGTTGAGTTGTAACTCTTCAAAGTCACTTGCTGGTGTTCTGTGATTTATTTTTGCCAGGAAAATGTGCTTATTTTTGACATATTATTGTTCAGTTTAAGAATACACCTGGTGTATGTTTGAAATACATTATCACTGATATTGCTGTTCCTGTTTTTAAAAAAAACAGAAGGAATTCAGCGGGACAGGCAGTATCTGGAACCCCACCCCTGCCTCTTTATACTGCATATCTCTCCTCTTCAGTCTCTGGCCTAATGCAGGGCTTATCCCTCTGCCTCCAAGATGCTGCTTGTCCCACTGAGTTCCACCAGCAATTTGTTTTTTGTTTCAGATTCCAGCATCTGCAGTTCAGCTTTTTGAGTGATGTATTCCATTGATGAATTTAAGGGACAAAATTATATGAGGAACACAGCAGGATGAAACATAAATTAATCAAGCTTCACAACTGAAGTTCCTCTTCTCTTCTCTTCCCCCCCCCCCATGTTTGATTGTGCATATCTACCTTTCTGCGTTTGATATTTTGCTATTTTTTTATTTAGGTCTCCGAAGTAGTAATGATCTATGATGCTGAAAAGCAGAGGCCCCGAGGTAAAGGCTGATCCATTTTGTTATTGTCTTAATTATTTTTTCTAATATTCAGATGACAAACTGCTTCTTGTAATCCATACAGTACTTTTCACTTTAGGTTCTCAAAAAATGTATGTGGCTTCCAATATTTATTAATAAAAAGCCAATGAGACCAACTGTTAATTTTAATCCGTCAGATGGGCCTTAGATATATTCAACTTTGGCAACAAGGAAGGCTACGTACTGTAAGTCACTTTCCTAGCATAAAACGTGTAATTTGATTTAGGGTTATTGTTAACTAATATAATTTCTTTAATAGAATGCCATTGTGCCATTTCCCACTGCCCTGGCTAATATTTGACCTTCGTCCAACATAACCAAAAAAAAACCAAATCACAGTTAATTGTCATCATTCAACCTTGCATTTAACCAATGCAATGCAATAATCAAATTTAGTAACATCTACGTATTATAGATTTAATGTGCCTCTGAAAGCCTGTTGGGCTTTCAATAAAAGGTGATGTACTTCAGTAGAATGTTGTTTTTGATTAAGAGTAGAGTTTAAATTTAATTTGTAAATGAAATCTGTAGCAGGAAGTAATTGAACCGATTTGGGCAAGCGGTCAGTGCAAAGTCTCTAAACTACTAACTTGGATTGCACACAAAAAGAGGGAAACAAGGGTAACGTTAAAGTGTTTCACTGTTACACAGGAGTTTTCTGTGATGTTTTATTTAGTGCTGTTGCACTTTTACTCTGGCACACTCACCTGAGTCAGAAGATTATGCTTTTGTAGCAATCTCAAAACTTCAAGCTTCACTTCAGTACAGTACTGAAGGACTGCTTGGGGAAATATGAAACTGAGAGCCTGTCTGTCCCTATAGTGGATATAAGCAAATGTTAGAACAAGTGAGTTTACCTCACTGCCCTGGCTAATACTTGTCCTTCAACCAAGAGGACGACAAAATATTAAAATCACAATTGTGATTGTTGAAACTTGCTTTTTGCAAATTCGCTACCATGTTTGCCTTCGTTACATACTTAAAAATGCTTTATTTAATCATGAGGTGAAAGTAAAAATTTACTCTAAGACATTTTGCCCTTTTAATTTGTTTCTTGCAGTCAGGACCAATTCACTCTATTGGAGTGTCATCTGGTGTTCATAGCACTTGAGATGTGCTGGCATTTCAGGAATGAAAGGGTTAACTTGCAAGGAGCATTTGATGGCTCTGGCCCATTTAGACGAATGGGGGAGGGGCGGGGATCTCATTGAAACTTATTAAAGGTAGAAAGGCCTAGATAAAGTGGATGTGGAGAAGATATTTTCTTCAGTGGGAGTCTAGGAGCAGAAGGCACGGTCTCAGAATAGAAGGCTACGCCTTTTAGAACAGAGATTAAGAAGGATTTCTTCAGCCAGAGGATGGTGAATATATGGAATTGCTGGCCTCAGACTGTTGCGGAGGCCAAGTCATTGGACACGTTGAAGTTGCGGAGGTTGATAGAATCCTGATTAGTTAGGGTGTCAAAGGTTACAGGGAGAAGGCAGAAGAATGGGGTTGAGAGGAATAATAAATGAGCCAGAATATTGGAGCATATGCGATTGGGCAGATGACTATATTTTGTTCCTTTGTCTTATGGTGTATGGCATACATTGCAGATTTTGAGGTGAAGTATGTTTGATTAGAGCAATTTCATTATTGGGCAAAGTGTGGTCTGTGTGTTGAATATTTTAGAGCAAGTGAACTTTAATCCAAGTTTATTATGTAGTATTTGATGTGATTTCACTATACAAGTGCTGCTAGTTCTCAGCCATGTTGTTAAATGGACTACTTCGAAAAGACAGTTAACTTGTGTTAGAGTAATGAACTTAATGCATGATCTTGTCCTAATCTGCAACGTGCAAGCCTGTAGAAGGTATTGTATTATACCGTCTGCAATGCAGTAGTTGTGTTTCAGTTACTGTTGCAGAATTGACAATGTAACTGGTGATCTTCCTTTCCTTTTGCCACTCAATTGCTGTAACTTATATTATCACTCAATTAGCATTTATTTGTAGGTTTCTGAGTATGCATGCTGAAAAGAAATAAGGTAATCTCTGATAGTATCAAAAATGATTTAAGGGAGAAATTACACTAGACTGAATGAAGATCTTAATAATCCTGAAAAAGACCAGAATAAATCAAGTATATTTAACCAATTTCTGCAAGTTTGTAAAATACCTTGTAGGGCAGTAGGGTTGACTGTTCACAATTTTGGTATGTACTTGGAAAGGATGTGGTTAGTCATGAGATGACTTCCTACATATAGGAAGCGTACAGGAAGTGGTGTCTTTTCTTTATGTGTCGTATCATACCATGTAGCAGTTGAGCATTATCACTTAATTGAAAATATTGCTGGAAATTGCATTCAGCTGTGTGGTAAGTGTATTGTGTACACAGATGTAGTATTCTTGTTTTCACTGAAATGATACTTCCAAATAAAGTTGATTGAAATGCCTGAATTCCAGGAGGTTGGCCAGTTCCAGAGTTAGCCAAATGTGGATTAATCAGATGAGTAGATTGAAATCTGATCAAAAGTTGTAAATTCTTTGAAATGTTATGTATGAGAGTGAGGTTGCTTTCAATGATATCCATTGAATTATAAACTCCCAATCATCCATTTGACATTTATGAGAACCTTTCATGAAGAATCTGTATGTGAAAACCATCCTGAAACGTAAATCTTTTCTAAAGTAACTGAGCTTTTGAGCATCATTTTCATTTGGAACTTGAACATGCTTTTTTTGCTTTTGGATTTTAATCGAAGTTTATTTTCCTAAATTATATTTGAGTCCTCTAAGTTTAATTTTATCCAAATATATATTCATTGACAAAACGTGTTTAGAATTGTCAACTATTAATTATTGCAGTGGAAGATTTTTTTGCTGGCAGTCAGTTTTTAACAAGTTCAATATGTGCATTTTTATGTGATAGTTTGTCATCTGAATTACTGTATTTGGATATTTTCAGAAAAATATACCTATTAATATCTAAGTTAATTAGTCTTGATTTTTTGCCACTGCTATTCAATTTAAGTATAATTTACATATGTAAGTTTTATTTAGTTAAAACTAAGTGCTGTAATGTTAAGAAATGTATTTGTTGTTTTGCTGTAATTAACTTATCTCTTTAGATTTTCCTCTCTAGGTTTGTGATAAGTTGTATCACACAGGTACAGGCCAGTTCTACACACAGGAGGGATGGGATATGTCTGTCTGGAAACTGCAAGACGTTTGTCATTTGCTCTTGTTGCTGACAGCAGAATTTCCTGCTGCAAAACCATTTTGGCCTGTATCTTTGTGTATCAAATGTTTTTAAATAAAACTTCTCTGGGCTGACCAACGATGTTGGATAAGCTTCGAGGGTACCACCTATAGTGTATATATATAAATATACATATCTATATTTTAGTTTGGTTTATAAAGCTATAGCATTATGTTGCTGCTGTCAGCACTAGCTGCAAAGCAATATGCCTACCAAGAGGAAAAACACAGGGTTTCAGATAAGATTGGCTGGCCTGAATTGTGTTGGTATTTCACCAGTGTTTTTTTAAGAAATTAATTGAAATTTATCTTTTTTTGTATTCTAACCATTTTAGTTCTTTCAGTTCAAAAATTTGTCACTGCTTTTCCCTTTCTTCCCATTTTATTTCAGTGATGTAGCAATGCCCACCATAACGATACCTACATAGACAAATCTTTGTAATTCATAGGGGCAGATGTAAAACAACAATGCATTGGATTATTAATTCAACACTCCCACTTAAAAATATGCTCACGGCAGGTGCTTGCTTCAAACTCTGCTTCCGTGTGCCCTCTTGCCTTTTGTAATTGCCTTTGGCTGGCTGCAGAGTATAACTATTTGTGAAGAAAGCTAAATAAAGTTACGGGTTTTGAGGAATATTAATTATATAGTGTTCTTAATATAAATTCTGGATTCATTTTTGTCAAAGTCCTACTATTGTAATCTTTCGAAGGTGAGCAGTTCACATAATCTTGCTTCACCCTTTAGTACTTTTATAACACAATTATTTATGTTAGAAGTTCCACACTGTATATTTTGGCTGATTCATTGCATTGATTATTTGCAGTGTCTGTTAGAGTTGTTCTAAAATGTAACCTTCCCCAAGTAGCTGACTTGTAGCATCGAAAGTCAGTTTTCTGCATTTGAGGGCCAACAGCTTTCATTTTTTTAATAGCTAGATATGTTTCTGCAAGTTTGATTGAAGCAAAGCTTTGAAAATGGGATAATCAGCTTGGTAGCTTTTTTCCTTTACATCTGGTTTGAATCTGTAGTTGATGTTTTAGGACTGCACTGAAACTTATTTTTTAATAAAGCACATAGGAGCTATGTGAAGAGATATCCTTTTTAATCTCTTTCTCCTTATTGTGTCAAGTGTGTGTTTCCCATTGCCTCATGGGAATTATCCTGAAATTAAACTTTTAATTGTGTATGTATAACATCTTTCCTTTTGGCAAGTTGCTGTAAAATAACTTGTTCAATGTTAATTACACCCCATGCATTCTCACTTCCCAATATTCAATAATATTTACTTAATATGTCGCCCTCTGCATAAAACGATTTTTATTTAAAATTTCTGATTTTAGACTGGGGTATCATTGCACATGTCCGTTTCTTTTAGCTTTGGTCAATATTTGAAATAAACATAATGAACTCAGTTGCATTAGCGAAACTAGCCAACACTCATAACCCTGCGTCAGTTTATTCTACCTTAAAACTTCCAAATTTGAAGTTAAATTTCTCTAAAATGCGCTGTTAAATGGTTGAAAACTTGTGGTGCAGAAGTAGCTGTCATTGGGGTCAATTGCTGTATTTTATTTATAACTGAATTACTGACTGGCTGGAATGTCCTCCTGTCAGTGATTCAACCAAAGGGGCTTCCAATTATCTGAAACCCTGGGATATCCTTTAAATATATCCCCGCCCTAATACTGTGCATCATCCTGTTTTGTGTCACTACACCCTGCTACCTTGATTCACTCTTCGTCGTTGGATAGGTTTTGGATTTATTACTTTCGAGGACGAGCAATCAGTGGACCAGGCTGTCAACATGCATTATCACGACATCATGGGCAAAAAAGTGTGTAGTTGTAGTTTTATTTTACCCTTAGAATGAACCGAGGCTTAGGTGACTGGAGATTTCACTGGGGTTATTGTGTGTGGTCTGTACATTGAAGAGAATCCTGTTAAAAGGTAATTTAATGACTTGGTGGGAACCAGAATTTAGTACTATTTCCTGCTGAAGAAGCAGTAAATATATTTCATGCTTTTATACTTTAATGATTTTATATATATATAAAATCGGTTTTCAAAACAATCTATAGTGCTTAAATCAATCATGGCCATTCCTAAGAACGATGAGCCTGCATGCACTTAAGCAGAATTTATTAGCTGCTTGCACGTTAGTTATAATTACTTTTATTGTAGTTAGCTATTCATAAGACCGGTGAAATCTGTATTAATCATTTAAGTCTCCGTTTAAGAAACCATTCCTTCAGATATGTTGTTAAGGACTTAATTTGTGACTGCTTTTAATAAATTGAAATAAACCCATTAGTGATCTGTTGAGTCATATCTTGACATGCTGAAGGACTGGTTGTCAATTTTATTTTGTTTTGTCTGAGGTCACTTGCTGTATATTTTAGTCAATAATAACTTAATGTAAAAAAAACAGTTAAGTGGCCTCATTTGCTTGATCTTCATACTGTGTTGTAAGACAGCATAAAAATGTTTAATTTTGTGTACAAGGAAGAAGCAAACTTAAGTTGTATTGGACTGGTAGAGGGATGGTACTTGTGTTCAATTAGCAAATGTTGGGTGCCAATCTTCTTGACTTTTATGTCCTGTGTAATGCAGGACATGTAAAGCTAATTTAATATATATCAAATTATTATAAATGGATTATTAAGTGTGTAATGTATGTATATACCAGTGCTTTGGGCAAAAGAAAGTTATTTTAAAATTTGATCATTTAACTTGTGATTCAGCATTGAGCATTAAATATTTCTACTGCAGACTGCAATGGCAAACCAGTGTTGCAGCTTTATTTAGCCTATAAGGTTTATTGAAACTTCAGGTGTGCATTAATATTCTGTCTCCCAATGTCATTTAACAGCATTATAGTGACCCAGTTTGATGGTTTGTCCATCTACTTTGTAATCCTTAAGTATTTCTTGTCATGTTTAAATTCAGCTTGCTCTTCCCTAGTCCTGACTTGATAAATCATACTGTGTAAGATTTATCCTGGCATGAATAAGACCATAAGGTATAGAAGCAGAATAAGCCCATTTAGCCCATTTAGTCTCCTCTGCCATTCCTTCCTGGCTGATCCCAGATCCCACTCAACTCCATACATCTGCCTTCTCACCATAACCTTTAGTGCCCTGACCAATCAGAAAACTTAGCAATTTTCACTTTAAATACACATGTTTTGTTCAGAGGTAAATTTACATTGTTTCAAGAAAAATGTTAATGTAAAAGTCAAATTTACTTGATTTTTTCCTCAAAGATTTGAGTTTTTATTGGTCTGCAATTGTTTTGTTACGACTTGGATGATATTGATAATGGTTATGTAGATTTTTGTTACATCTACTGTGGATTTGAACTTAAGCCATAATAACAAAAAGTATACTTGCTACAATAATGGCCATTGCAGAGAATAATGGCTCCACCAAATTAACTCCCTGTTAGGCACAAATTCGGACTGGTACGGAAAATAGAGAATTGTTTGTTGATACAATGGTAATAGCTCAAAGCTGAGCCTGAAGCAGTGAGGCAGAGGTTTACCTTGCATCTGTCTTGAATACTGGCCAAGATGGAAAGGGCTTTATCACTATGCTGCAGATTTCAGATCAATTTCTGGTGAAGGTTTTTTTTTTGTCATAAAAAGAGGGACTTGTGAATCGGAAAAGTTTAACAATCGTATTGAGGAGAATTTCTTTCTATTCTTTTCCATGGGATTGTTTAGAGATTGAAATTGAAAATGTGCAGGCTTTGATTTTGGAGTAACTTTTGAATGATTGATGTTTGCCAACAATTAAGGCAGATTAGAGTTCAGGCTTTTGCCCAGAGCACTGTAGGAAATCTATACTGTGCATGTAACTTTGAAATGTTGTTCAGCAGTCCTTTTCCAATCCTGTTTCCTACTATCCCATTTCTAAAACACATCAAGAGAAGGTTTTCTTTGTGATGCTTCCATTATTTGTTTCCTGTTTTCTTTAGACTAGAAATATAATACTTAATGTGCCTTGCTCTAAGAATCTTGCTCTTCCCAATAATGGAACCGAAAGTGGTGGTGTTACAAGAAGCCCACACTATAGTGATATCCTGTTGCATTAAAACTCCAATAATCCACTCTCTAATGATTCTGAAATTCAGATGGTTTGATTTCTGGCACATCACATATTTCCTGCACTCCCCTGAAACTTAATGAAGTTTAAAAATGAATTAAAAGTTTGTTGGAAAATATGATATCCAGTAGTCTAGAAAACCTAACAACTGAGCACTACCCAAGTCCCAGGCATGCTGGACTATCAGAGTTTTACTGTATGTTGCAATAGCAAAGTACAGCACTATGTCAATTGCTTATGAATTGATTTATGCTTTTGGTGGTTAAATCCTACCTTTGCATTTTTTGACATTGTGTAAAGAATCGTAGTATCAATTAAAAGTAAAGCTGATAGAAATATCTTACATTTGAAAACAATATAATCTTGTAAAAATTCTTGTGTATCATATTTGTGTAGTTTAGACTATTAAATCCACTTCATCAAACCCTAGATTGAAAGTCTAATTAGACCTTATGGCCCAAAGGTATTGTCTGACATCATCAGTATTGGCAATCAATCTGTTGGCAACTGAATACCTAAGCTAGTTGGAGCAATAGCCAAACTAATTATTTTTGTAGTTTTTTTTTTAAGTAAAGCTATTTCAATTCCAATATAATCCAAACAATGAAAAGGATGGTTAATTTGATTGTTCATAGTACTGCTTGAGTTGTGGGGATTACTGCCGTCATAATCAAAACTTGAAAGTTTACTTTATAGTAAGGGTTATTTTGACATTTGCATCTGAAGTTGGTTTGTATATTCTGAAAAGTGACACCTGCTCTTGAGTTGAGATCTGAGGTATTGTTAGCTTAGTGGTGATGGTGTGTAATTTATTCAAACACAGTATGAAGATTTGCTTCTAATTTACTCAAACTGTCCATTTTTATCTGCATGTATTTCCTTTTTCTGTTAAAGATGTAATTTAAGACTCGATTAGCTCATCCATTCCCTTCTGACATTATGTTTCAAGTAATTAATTGAGATTCTTTATGCATAGCCTGGGGAAGGTAAGTCATTATCTTCCATTAGATGTTTAAATAACATTTTTTTTAAGTAAGGCCACATCTATCTAAAAAACTATGTTTCTCAGGTAATTTGCATCTACGAAAATGGTGGTTAGAATAATTTCTATAAGACCAGACTTCTGATTGACTGTTAATTCTAAAGAGACTAATTGCAAAATTTAGATATTTTAAAATTCAAAGTAAACTTGATATCCAGTAATTACTCATGTAAAATCATAATATATACTTGAGAAACATAAATATGTATTTATCTATCTCTATATATACACACATATATATATATATATATATATTTTGGCCTATTTAAGCTATTTTAAATGTAGTTGTAAGTTATAAGATGTAAGTGTAAATGTTAAGTTTAATAGACGGGTGTGTTGAGGGAGAGGGTTTCGGAAAACTGATTGGAATGGCTGTTTTATCCTTCCCTCTGTTATCCTCATTAGGTTGAGGTGAAACGCGCAGAGCCTCGTGACAGTAAAGGCCCAGGGCCTGGCCAGTCAGGAGCACCACAGTGGGGCAGAAGCTTACCAAATGCTGCTAATGGCTGGGGAGGTCAGCCCTCACAAAGCTGGCAGCAGCAGAGTTACACTAGCCCACAAGGTAAATGTGCTAAGTGTTCAGCTCAATATGCAAGCAGTGGTAGAGACTTCATAATTAAATTGGCTTTGTCAAAATGCTACATACCGTAATTATTATTGATTAGTCCATGTTCGAGGGTTATTGTTAGTGTTGGGCTGTTTACATCTTGGTAGCAATTTTTAAGGTGTGTAATTGAAATGTTTCCTGTTAGTTTTTCTGTAGCAAGATACATTTTAACAATGTCAATATATCCATGATTTAATTTCCATAAAAGTAGTGCTCAGCAAAAATTGACAATGCATTCCCAGCTCATAAAGAAACACGATGTATTTGTTTGTTCACATCTGAGTGATTCAAATTGCTCACCAATTTTTAACTTGTAGACTGTATTTCTTTTTGTGGGGATAATTTTAATATATAGTTGTCTATGATAATTGTTTTTCTCCTGCCCTATCACTGTGCCAGATTATAGCTAATGACCTTGTATTAATCAAATCACAGCAGGAGAAAATCTACAGTTGCTGGAAATCCAAGAAACACAAAATGTTGGAGGAACTCAGCAGCCCTTCCCGAAACATCGACTGTAATTTTTTTCCATAGCTGCTGCCTGGCCTGCTGAGTTGCTCCAGCATTTTGTGTGTGGACCTTATATTAAATTTGGCCAAATATTTGTGCTTTTGCTTGGATTGTAAGATCACAGACATCAATATTGAGCACATTAAAGCTACAAAATGTTACTGATAGGTTAGGCAGCTTGTGTCGTGAGAGATGTAAAATGATTGAATGTTATTGGTGCTATTGTTGAAAGCTATGGTGTTATGTCTGGAGTGCTATGATTGCCAAGAAATACTACTTTAATTCAAAATTAACTCATTGGTTGTTGGAATATGAAAAATGTATGGAGGTATTTGTTCTTAACTGAAACATTACAATCTCTCTACAATGTACCTTTAACGAGATCAATAGATACATTGATCTCTTTTATCTTCTCCAAGTTGGATCTGGTCTGTACTAAATTGATGTAATTAACATGTCCATAGTATATGTGCAAAACTGTGTCCTTTACAGTTCATTTATGTGATTTGGGTACAAATTTTAGAAATCTGGCGCAATTTGCTCTTGGGTAGTGGACAGTTCAAATTATTACCATTCAGATTTGCATTTTTTGAATGTTTAATGAGTGTTCTTTGTTGCCACGTATTTGCTTGGAATCTCTGCAAAGAATTGCCCTACAATTAGGCCCTGTGGGCACACATTAATGGAGTATCACTTGAATAAAGTTTGAGGATCCTGAGGTCCTGCTTAAAATTTTCCAAATTGATTGTGAGTCCAGTAACCACATAAATTAATGAAATGTGGCCCTTAATTCTACTGCTTGCTTTGCTTCTTGTGGTATTTTGTCCAGCTGTATTAACCTTTTGTTTATCATATTATATTAATCTCTGTAGACATTGAAAATTAGCTGACTTTGTTCTCTCTGTGTTAGACATTAAAATACATAGTTCTGACATAATGTGTAGCAAGATGAGAGAAAGGAACTCTGTTGCCTTTTATGTTGCCCACTTAATTTTATGTAGATGAGTGTGGTGTCAAAAAAGGCATAAAATAACTTGAGCTGTTCTCAGCATCCTGTTGCTGTTGTGTTTCAGGATATTATGATTCAGCTGAAACATAGCACTTTGAAATAATTGGCACCTTGTAAAAATGCATTTAATAGGATGTTGTGCATTGCCAGGTTTTCTACAGTTCTACTAGACATTTAGTTTAAGTCTTTCTGGGGTAACTTATCAATGATCACGAGCTTGCTTTAATTGCTCTTTTATTTTTCAGGTATGTGGATGACACCTGGTCAGCCAATGGGTAGGTTGTTTTGCAATAAAGTAATAATGAATAATATTTTCTGTACAACAACTTCTACGTAGGGGAAAACAGCAGCATAATTAGATCATTGGTTGTTTTTGTGTTTTGTAGGTGGGTATGGACCACCACCTCCTCCAGGAGGACGAGGCGCCCCTCCACAACCGCCCCATTTTAATCCATATGTAGTGCCACAACCACCTCCAGGAGGATTTGCACCACCTCAGGGATTTGGACAGAGTTTTGGCGCACCTCCACAATATGGTATGGATTGTTTCTAACAGTATGTTTTGGATTTGTGGGATGTTCAAAAAAAAATGTGCATTTCCTCTTTCAATGAGATAGGATTAAGCCTAGTTAACAATAATTTTCCAGTATATGCCAGGAATATATGTTACAGCAATAGTTGTAATTTAATTGCACATCTGGTATCGGTTTATTTTTAATACATATGCCAGTTATTTTGTGTTACGGTTTGGTGGAGGGATGTGTTTGATAATCTAATTAAATAGCCTATTCAATACTAAAAATATATAGCAATTTTCATCTGGTGTGTACTATTAAGAATTTTTGAGGTGGTCATAATATTTTAAAATCTCATTGTTTGGATGAAAGTCATTAAACAATTCTGGACCTAATCTTTAGTATCATGCCTGTTTGTGTCCAACAGTGCAGCCTGTAGAAGCCTTGCTTCATGTTTCCAGATTGTACAATTCTCTATATTGTTAAAAATCCTCTATCAAAATGTCTTGCAGGGATTCTGCATTGCTGCTCTTACTGACCTTAAAGAGCCAAGCTGGTCTGCCCTGGTTCTTACAGCATATCAGCTGAGCTATTCTGTGCTGGTCCTGAATCTGCAGTAGTCCATGTTTGCTGTTAGCTGTTGTTCCATTTTATTGTTGGACCATATGAATCTTGCAGTTTAATTGACCAAATAACTTGTCCATATTAATTCCTTTTTTTAAGCAGAGAGCAGCATGGACAGTGCAGTGTTGAACTTGTTTGTGGCTGACCACATTCCTGTTAGTCATTTTACAGGCAGTAAAGCTGGGTCCAGTGTAGCACAGTGAGATCCACGCATTATATATGTACATGTACACGTACACTTCAGAATGGCAAGTGCCTAACAAACATTTTGTTCTAGGGCATATCTGGTTGCTTTTATTTTTGTTCATGATCGTTAAAACTATTGTCCTTTTGTGACAAATACTTAAACGATGTGACACCCATCCATCCCTATATTTTTTAAATCTTTCACCTGTCAGTCTGACCTGAGTTCATTCTTGTTGCTATTCAGGCTATGGAGGATTTGGCGCACCTCCAGCTGACCAGTTTGGCCCACCTGGAATACCAGCACCCCCTGCCACACCAGGAGCAGGACAGATAGGCTATCCACCAGCAACACAGACACCTCAGGATATGAGCAAGCCACCTGCTGGACAGCCCGAATTCCCTGGGTACAACCAGTATGGTAGGTAACAAGTAGTGTAGAATTTGGAGGTGCTGTAGGATTAGAAAAGAACACAGCTCCCATCAGTGAATATAACTCCTGAAGTCAAGGGTCCTTGTACCTGCTTGTATTCGCAGCAGGAGTATGTGAACACCAGAAGATCGAGGTAAACAATGGTGGGTTGAATTAGATCATCCTTTTCTAGCATTTTATAATTGTTCATGGTTGTGAATTTACTGTTAGGGCCAGAGCAGCAGATGTAGTCTTCAATGTTCGAGTTACTAGCAAATACAAGTTCATTCAGTAAGTAGTTACTCAACTTTTTTTTTTACATCCAAGCAGATTGTAATTTTTCAAATGACATGTTTTTTTGATTTCTATTTCTCCTTTTTTTTCCCCTTCCCCTTGCCCCACCCAATCCCTATCCCTTCCATCTGCTACAACTTGCAATGTTAGTAATTCCTAACCCAGCTGTTGATTTCTACTGTTTTTGATCTGAATCTTGATCTGGGTCCATCTGCTTCCTCTTGGTAGCTGGCTGATTGCATCTCCCTGCTTTCAGTTTCAGGTGCAGTCTGATGTAAGCAGGGAGACTGTTCTGGTCAGAATATACTTCAAGGTAAAAAGTTAGATCAAAAGATTTCCAGGAGTTGGATAATTGGAACCAGGGCCTTTTCAAATGAAAATTGGAACTTTGAAGTGTTAATCACTGAAGACTCGTGCTCATTTTGTAATTACAATTGGCTGCTACACTGCATTTGTTAATTTCCAATGGCCGTGTTCCATACCAAAATCTTGAATATTAAAACTGAAAATTGGAACTTATTTTGATCTGGCAATATATTAAGGTGTGTAAATTGCTCATTTGGAAGTAGCTGAACCAACGCATGTAATTCAGTATAATACTCTGCTCATTTAATCACTGTCATGGGGTGCATGTGTTTATCTCCTTAAACCCAAATACACTGCAACTCAGTACCTTTTTCTACAGGCTGTACTACATTCACTAAAGGTACTTGACTATGAGGCTCAATCCCTATTGCTAATTTAGATGCAGATTGTTTTAATTATATATACCGTTAGTTTGTTGCCACAATTTACCTATATAGAATAACAAATTGACCAAACATTTGCTTAAAAATGTGTTTCTATTTCACTGGCATTTCTTTGCATCCATATGCCACTGGTGACCTGATGCATCTATGCCATGGATTGAAGCAGGCTCAGGCTTACTGGGGTAGTCATCCTGGTTTCCTCATCTCCCTAATAGGCATGGGTAACTATCCTCAGGATCCTTCAGGCTACGGACCCACGCGTCCTTCTCAGACTTACGGTCAGGCTGAGCAGGGATATAGTGCAGCAGGTAGGTGTTGCATAGACTTTGAACTGCCTTGCTTCAACAAAGATGAGTAGCTAAAGTAGGATGTAGTCCTTGCTCACTTTTTGTTTATAAAGTAGGAGAATAGTGCTAAAGCAGTTGAGCATTTGTTGTGCTGGTACAAGGATGATCTAATTGTGAAATGTTAAGTTTTCTTAAGTTCTCTGTGAAATGTTTGGTGATGTTTGTTTGCTCTTTTTCTTTTGCCTTTAAACAGTCATAACTGTTCTGTTTTATCTATTCAATAGGTTATGGGCAAGACATGAGTGGTTTTGGCCAGGCCCCAAGTTTCTCGGATCCAAATCAGCCAGCTCCCTCATATGGAGGACCCTCAGCACCAGCGCCCCCAGGGGCTCCACCATCAGCACCCGGTGGATTTGCCCGCGGTCAGAACCACAATGCTCAGGGGTTTCATCCTTACAGGCGTTAAAACTATGGCAGGGAAAAGGAGGAGTATATTCTGGTGTAAATTTGGCCAGGAATTCCTTAATTTGTGACTCTTTTGTGACAATCACTTGATTATATAACAAAAACAACAAAAAAATTTAAAAGGAGTTTGAAGGATACGCTGTGAGCTTTGGACTGCATTTTTCTTTTTTTTTGAATTTATTCTCCTCTCTTCCCAACAGCACAAATGACCTCTGCGCTCTGACTGATGCAGGGTTTAGGAGAAATACTCTGCTGTACCATATAACTCTTTGGTTTCTTTTCTTTTTCATTTGTTCCTTTTGAGACCTTGTTTTACCCTAGTATACCTTTATGTTTAAATAAAATGGAAACATTTGAATTCAGACGTTGCAATTTTTAGGAGAAATTTTGTACTGTTTACATCTGACTTATTTTTTAATTTAAGATGTAGATTTCCCTTAAGAATGGCTGTAGAATAAACTGCAAAGACAGATGACCCCTGGTTTAAATAAAGAGAGCACATTTCGTTTAATTGGCTTGGTGTGTTACTCGTCTTGTAATTTTCATTTTTTTTTAAAGAAATTGCTCGTGTACTTTCAACTATTTGTCAGTGGATCGTCTATTTTCCATGATCACACCAGCACACAACAGAAATATTCAATAAGCATGTTCTGCTATACAAGCTCTTTAGCCCTTAGCTGAATGTTGTTGCCTCCCAATAGTTTTTTTTATATAGATTTTGCAGTTTGTGAAGCCATAATGTCATTTGATGCTATTGATTTGTTAATTCCTCTAAATATCTGTTAATCTCTGCATTAATCTGCTTTTGACCATTTGTTGTATTGTCTAACGTGTATTTGTTACACAATCATTTAGACAATGTCAGTAGTGTTCTGAGATCTGCTTCAATGAAATAAGAAACTTAATATTCCTTCGTAAGCATCTCAGTTATTCTTAGTTTCTCTTCCCCACCCAAAGGCAGGTACCACAGTCAGCTGTTTAGTGTTCTAAGATTTGTTTCTTGCAGTTACAGACTTCATCTCAGACTTCCAATTCATGCATCTCTGTTAGCTGTGAATGTGTGTCTTTTTGAGTCAAATGTTTCAACACGGTTTTGATACACCAACAAAACTATGTTCTTGATGCACCTGGTATAAGAGAAAAAGTATGTATTGAATGCTCTTTTTTTAATCATTAATCTGAACAGATATTTAACCTTATTTCCTAAAACAGAATCTCCTTTTGTATTGTGCCATTGTCCATTGTGCTTTTTTATTCCCCCCTCTTCAATTATATCATATGACCTGAAATTGGGGGAATTTGGAAGGCAGATATATGTCCACTGGTTTTGTTGTCTGGATAAGTGCAAGTTACCTTCTAGTGTTGTCAAGGATCTAAATTGGACCCCATCCTTTCTTCACTTTATAGGAGCAACACACATCAAAGTTGCTGGTGAACGCAGCAGGCCAGGCAGCATCTCTAGGAAGAGGTACAGTCAACGTTTCAGGCTGAGACCCTTTGTCTGGACTGAAGGAAGAGTTGGTGGGAGACCGCTTTGCTGAACACCTACGCTGTGTCCGCCAGAGAAAGCAGGATCTCCCAGTGGCCACGCATTTTAATTCCACAACCCATTCCCATTCTGACATGTCTATCCATGGCCTCCTCTACTGTAAAGAAGCCACACTCAGGTTGGAGGAACAACACCTTATATTCCGTCTGGGCAGCCTCCAACCTGATGGCATGGACATCGACTTCTCTAACTTCCGCTAATGCCCCACCTCCCCCTCGTACCCCATCCGTTATTTATTTTTATACACACATTCTTTCTCTCACTCTCCTTTTTCTCCCTCTGTACCTCTGACTATACCCCTTGCCCATCCTCTGGTCCCCCCCACCCCACCCCGTCTTTCTCCCCGGACCTCCTGTCCCATGATCCTCTCATATCCCCTTTGCCAATCACCTGTCCAGCTCTTGGCTCCATCCCTCCCCCTCCTGTCTTCTCCTATCATTTTGGATCTCCCCCTCCCCCTCCCACTTTCAAATCTCTTACTCACTCTTCCTTCAGTTAGTCCTGACGAAAGGTCTCGGCCTAAAACATCGACTGTACCTCTTCCTGGAGATGCTGCCTGGCCTGCTGTGTTCACCAGCAACTTTGATGTGTGTTGCTTGAACTTCCAGCATCTGCAGAATTCCTGTTGTTCACTTTATTGGAGTTAGACTCTGCCTGTTCTAATAAACAGAAGAATCAGATTCATTGTTTTCAAGCATACTACTCGGTATTCTCTCTATTTTCTGCTTGTTCCACCTATTTTATGGATTCCTACATTCTTAGTACTCTGGAAATAGTGACTGAACAAGATTATCTACTCATACCCTGGGTCTTGCTCATGTACAATTAATTTTAATTACATTTACTAGTACAAGTCCTGTTAATGTATTAACATGAGCATACCATTCTACACTGGCTATTGTTTTTTAAGACTGTTGATTGACAGAAGCAAGTTTGAGTCATCTCACTGTTAGGCAGAATTTAAATGTAGAATAAAAATTAATACTTTTTTAAAAAATTTCTGGCTCACAAATGAATATTCCTTTGGAAGAAGAAATCTCTCATTTTGCCATGCTGGCTTATTTTATTGACTCCAAGTCCTCCAGTGTGGTTGACTATTACTTTTCTGAAATAGCTGCTCAGTTGAGCAAAAAATTAAGAATTACAACAAATCTGGACTTCACCAGCAATCTTGGGAAATTGCTTAAGAAATATAAAATGTTCGTGCTCTTGCTGCAATTGGTATTCATGATCAGCTGTGTCTTAAAGTCTATATATTTGGTAGTGGTTAGGGAGAACTCAGCCTTGGAGGCTGGTATACAGGTGGGCATTTGGCAGAGCAGGGGAAGTGAGAGTGAAAAGAAAAGGGAATGAATTAAGAGTGGAGTTGAGTGGAGACTTAGAAGGAAAGGGTTCAGAGTAGGAAAAGTTGTGTGTTCATTTATGTGCTTGCTCCTGCCATCTGTGTGTTTAGAAAAGTCTGTACTGGACCTGCTTATCACCAGATCAAAATACACTGTCTTAGCTGTAGTGGCTGATGTGGACCAGTCTTTTCCAAAATGTATTCAAACCCTGGTATAATTGGAGGGGAAGATGGTCTTTTCACCAAAGAACTGTTGAAGACTGCAGTTCCCTTTATCAATCTATTCTGCACGTCTTTTTTTTGCTTGTATTGCCATTAGTTAAAGCTTACAGTAACAAGGTGGCCATTTATACTATCATTTCTGTCACTTTATTCTTTTTATTGATTGCTGCTGCAGTGTGGATCCTTCTCAACTGGGTAATCAGCCAGGAATTCCAAGGATCACAGGGGATGTTTGATTTTTTTTAATTAGGAGGCTTTGAGCGCATTAAGTCTGGTAATCTCTTTCTATGATAGCTCTGAACAGAGTCCATTTTTGGGAACTAGGAGTCAGATATAAACAATGTATTCTGCCCAATAGAGCCAAATGACATAACAGGATTCTCAGATATTAGAGTTGTTAGCCTGAGAGAAAACTGGTGTTAATTCACTACAGGCACAAATAAACTTGGAATTTTATAGAGACAATTATTTGCCTCACTATCATGGCAATTGGATAGAGGTTTACTATTGTTTTGAGCTATTATTGGGAGCTGCTGCCAGGAAATTGGAAATAATTAAACCTGACAAGTTGGATGGCAAAGACTCCATAAAACTACTATTAAGAACCAGGATAACTTGCCATAAACTTTAAATTTATGAATACAACAAAATAAATACTTAACAAATAAATGTTACCCCATAGCCAAAGATAATTTTTGCCACATGAACTGATATCATTTGACCAGACCAATGTTAAGCAACCCAAGATAATAAAGAATTTTCTAGATTAATAAATGTCTCCCAATTTATGTTGTGTTGTATTGGAAGGGAATGCGTTCCTGGAAATAGATTAAACTCAAAACGGTACTGTTTTCTTACATTTGGGGTGTGAGAACCCCTGATTTTTTTTTTGCTATTATATATTTCATCAAATACTATTATGAAAGTTGCTGAATGTGTTTCCACATTATTTCCTGCCAGTGCTTTACATATCTTGTGCAATCAACCGCTTTTCTTGTTACAACTATGAAATCTAGCTTCTACAAGCAATAAATTTTCCTTAAGCTATAAAATGTCCATATAACCATCTCTACAGTGAGAATTGACTGCAAAACCAATGTCATAGAAACTTAGAAAACCTACAGCACAATACAGGCCCTTCAGCCCACAAAGTTGTGCCAAACATGTCCCTACCTTAGAAATTACTAGGCTTACCCATAGCCCTCTATTTTTCTAAGCTCCATGTACCTATCCAAAAGTCTCTTAAAAGACCCTATCGTATCCACCTCCACCACCGTTGCCGGCAGCCCATTCTACGCACTCACCACTCTGTTTTTAAAAAAAATTGCCCCTGACGTCTACTCCCCAGCGCCTTAAACCTGTGTCTTCTTGTAGCAACCATTTCAGCCCTGGAGGAAAAAGCCTCTGACTATCTACATGATCAATGCTCATTATTACCTCTCGGCTCCTAAATTCAATTCCACAATTAATGAAGGCCAATACACCATATGCCTTCTGTGACCATAGAGTATGTCGCAGCTGCTTTGAGCGTCCTAAGGACTCTGATCCCAAGATCCCTCTGATACTCCACAATGCCTAGAGTCTTGCCATTAATACTATATTCTGCCATCATATTTGACCTACCAAAATGAACCACTTCACACTTACCTGGGGTGAACTCCATCTGCCACTTCTCAGTCCAGTTTTGCATCCTATCAATGTCTGGCTGTAACCTCTGACAGCCCTCCACAACACCTCCAACCTTTGTGTCGTGAGCAAACTTACTAACCCATCCCTCCACTTCCTCATCCAGGTCATTTATAAAAATCACGAAGAGTAAGGGTCCCAGAAGGGATCCCTGAGCCACACCACTGGTCACCGATCTCCATGCAGAATATGACCCGTCTACAACCACCCTTTGCCTTCTGAGGGCAAACTAGTTCTAGATCCACAAAACAATGTCCCCTTGGATCCCGTGCCTCCTTACTTTCTCAATAAGCCTTGCACGGGGTACCTTATCAAATGCCTTGCTGAAATCCATATACACTATACTGCTCTTCCTTCATCGATGTGTTTTGTCACATCCTCAAAAACTTCAATCTGGCTCATAAGGCACGACCTGCCCTTGACAAAGCCATGCTGACTTTTCCTAATCATATTATACCTCTCCAAATGTTCATAAATCCTGCCTCTCAGGATCTTCTCCATCAATTTACCAAACACTGAAGTAAGACTCACTGGTCTATAATTTCCTGGGCTATCTCTACTCCCTTTCTTGAATAAGGGAACAACATCTTCAATCCTCTGGAACCTCTCCCATCCTCATTGATGATTCAAAGATCATCGCCAGAGGCTCAACGATCTCCTCCCTCACCTCCCACAGTAGCATGGGGTACATCTCATCCGGTCCTGGTGACTTATATAACTTGATGCTTTCCAAAAGCTCCAGCACATTCTCTTTCTTAATATCTTCATGCTCAAGCTTTTCAGTCTGCTGCAAGTCAGCACTACGATCACCAAGATCCTTTTCCATAGTGAATACTGAAGTAAAGCATTCATTAAGTACTTCTGCTGTTTCCTCCAGTTCCATACACACTTTCCCACTGTCACACTTGATAGGTCCTATTCTTTCACGTCATATCTTCTTGCTCTTCACATAC
Source organism: Mobula hypostoma (assembly GCF_963921235.1). NCBI lineage: Eukaryota > Metazoa > Chordata > Chondrichthyes > Myliobatiformes > Myliobatidae > Mobula > Mobula hypostoma. The sequence continues at coordinate 33,790,285 of NC_086120.1, forward strand.
TTGTAGAATGCTTTGGGGTTTCTCGTAATTCTGCCTGCCAAGGCCTTCTCATGGCCCCTTTCTGGCTCTCCTAATTTCCTTTTTAAGCCCCTTCCTGTTAGCTTTATAATCTTCTAGATCTCTAACATTACCTAGCTCTCTGAACCTTTTGTAAGCTTTTCTTCTTGACTAGATTTATTACAGCCTTTTTTACACCACGGTTCCTGTACCCTACCATAACTTCACTGTCTCATTGGAACGTACCTATACAGAACGCCACACAAACATCCCCGGAACATTTGCGACATTTCTTCCGTACTTTTCCCTGAGAACATCTGTTCCCAATTTAAGCTTCCAATTTCCTGTCTGATAGCCTCATAATTCCCCTTACTCCAATTAAATGCTTTTCTAACTTGTCTGTTCCTATCTCTCTCCAATGCTATTGTAAAGGAGATAGTGATTATAATTCTATCTCCAAAATGCCCTCCCACTGAGAGATCTGACACCTAACCAGGTTCATTTCCCAATACCAAATCAAGTACAGTCTCTCCTCATGGAGGCTTATCTATGTATTGAGTCAAGAAACCTTCCTGAACACACCTAACAAACTTCACCCCATCTAAGTCCCTTGCTCCAGGGAGATGCCAATCGATATTTGGGAATTAAAATCTCCCATCACGACAACTCTTATTATTACACCTTTCCAGGATCTGTTTCCCTATCTGCTCCTCGATAACCCTGTTACTATTGGGCGGCCTATAAAAAAACACCCAGTAAAGTTATTGACCCCTTCCTGTTCCTAACCTCCACCCACGGAGACTCCGTAGACAATCCCTCCGTGACGTCCACCTTTTCTGCAGCTGTGACACTATCTCTGATCAGCAGTGCCACATCCCCACCTCTTTTGCCTCCCTCCCTGTCCTTTCTGCAACATCTAAAACCCGGCACTTGAAGAAACCAATCCTGTTCCTGAACCATCCACGTCTCTGTAGTGGCCACCACATCATATCTCCAAGTACTGATCCACGCTCTAAGATCATCCGCTTTGTTCATAATACTCCTTGCGTTAAAATAGACACATCTTAAACCGTCCATCTGAGCACGACCCTTCTCTGTCACCTGCCTATCCTCCCTCACACACTGTCTCCAAGCTTTCTCCATTTGTGAACCAACCGTCTTTTTCCCAGTCTTTTCAGTTCGGTTTCCACCCCACAACAATTCTCGTTTAAACTCTCCCCAGTAGCCTTAGCAAACCTCCCCGCCAGGATATTGGTCCCCCTGGGATTCAAGTGAAACCCGTCCTTTTTGTACAGGTCACACCTGCCCCAAAAGAGGTCCCAATGATCCAGAAATCTGAATCCCTGCCCGCTGCTCCAATTCCTCAGCCGCGCATTTATCCTCCACCTCATTCTATTCCTATCCTCACTGTCGCGTGGCACAGGCAGTAATCCCGAGATTACCACCTTTGCGGTCCTGCTTCTCAACTTCCTTCCTAACTCCCTGTAGTCTTTTTTCAGGACCTCTTCCCTTTTCTTACCTATGTCATTGGTACCTGTATGTACCACGACCTCTGGCTGTTCTCCCTCCCACTGCAGGATATCTTGGACGTGATTTGAAACATCCCGGACCCTGACACCTGGGAGGCAAACTACGATCCAAGTTTCTTTCCTGCGTCCACATAATCGCCTGTCTGACCTCGTAACTATAGAGTCCCCTATCACTACTGCCATCCTCTTCCTTTCCCTACCCTTCTGAGCCACAGGGCCGGACTCTGTGTCAACAAGACAAAGGGGGTGGTTATTTACTAAAGGAGAAATCGCAACGCTCACATCCATCTTTACATCAGCAGCACAGAAGTGGAAACCACGAGCAGTTTCAAACTTCTGGGAGTGCACATCTTGTACAACCTCTCATAGTCATAGAACACATTCTACACAATAACAAAAGCTCACCAACACCTCTACTTTCTGAGGAAGCCTGTGACTCAGCTGTGGACATCTATACAGATGTGCAGTAGAGAGCATCCTAACAAGCTACATCACTGCATGATAGGGAAATCGCACTGCAGCTGACGGGGAGCCTCTATTTACAGTGGGTAGTCAAAACCGCCCAAAACATCTGCAGCAGCAGACCACTCGCCATCAAGGACATATTTACAGAAAAGGGCTAGTAACATTATGAAGGATCATAAATCATCGCACTTCCATCGGGGACTCCATTAGCATAGGTGCAGAGCTATGACTAGAGACTGTGACTCAGCAGAGCTCCGATGCCATATAAGCTTGCTGACAACATCACTGTCACTGGGTGAATCAAAGATGGTGAATTAACATTTAGGAAGGTGATTGAGAATTTAGCTGAGCGATGCAACAACAACAACCACTCACAGCAAGACCAGGGAGGTGGTTATTAACTTGAGGAGGAAATCAGAGTCCATGAGCCAATCCACATTGAAGCATAAGAGATGTAGAGGGTGAGCAACTTGAAATTCCATGGTGTTATCATTTCAGAGGGTCCATCTTGGATCCAGACATAAGTGATATTACAAAGAAAGCACATCAGTGCCTCTACTTCCTTAGAAGTTTATGAAGATATGGCACATCATTTAAAACTTCAATGAACTTATCTAGATGTGTAGTGTAGAGTATATTGACTGTTGCATCACGCCCTGGTATGGAAACAGCGACGTATGAAAAGCCTACAAAAAGTAGGCTCAGTCAATCACTGGTAAAGCACTCCCCACCACTGAGCATATCTACAAGGAGTGCTATTGCAGGAAAGCAGCATCCATCATCAAAGACCTCCACCATCCAGGTCATGCTCTCTTCTCACTGCCGCTATAGGCAGGAGGTACAGGACCCACAAGGTCCAGGGACAGTTATTACCCCTCAGTGAACCAGAGGGGATAACTTCACTCAACCCATCACTGAACTGTTCTCACTTTTAAGGACTCTTCATCTCATGTCCTCAATATTTATTGCTTTTCTATTAATGTTATTATTATTACTACTTTTTCCCCCTCTTTCTTATTCTATTTACACATTTGTTTTTTCGCATGTTGGTTGTTTGTCCTCTTGGATGTGGTCTTTCATTGATTCTTTTGTGTTTCTTGTATTAACTCTGATTGCCCATAAGAAAATGAATCTCGTGGTTGTATATGATGACATATATGTACTTTGATAATAAATTTACTTCGAACGTAGCATCCATGCTAGGACCACCAGACTCGAAAATAGTTACTTTCCCCAAGTAGTAAGGCTGATCACCTCCACCCACTGACTCAATTCTCCACACCTTACTGTACTTATAGACACTGCTGCACCTTTATGGACATACAACCAATCTATGTAACTTATGTATATGTACACTTTTAACTCGCACTGGACACTTATAACTTGATTTTAACTGACATGTGGCTGTTGTGTTTTACTATTTATTGTTATGTTTATTATTTAGTGTTGCATTTGTTATGTTATGATTGCACTGCTCCTGAGAAACGTTGTCTCATTCTGCCCTGCAGAGCTGATGTATGGTTAGAATGACAAGAAAGTTTTTTGAATCTTTGAATCTTGAATGTAATCTGTGTTTTAATTTATTATATTCTTTATTTTATTGTGTCTTTTTTTGTGTGCTGCATTGGAGCCGGAGTAACAATTATTTTGTTCTCCTTTACACTTGTGAAGATTGAACATGACATTAAACAATCTTGAATAGGAAATCACGTTGACACAGTCGTGAGTAAAGGTCTTTCGGTTCAACGAGTTAATTGGCCTTCCAAGTTCCTGCTTACATCCCATATTCCTCTGGGCCCCTTCCTTCCATGTTTATTAAATATTGTACAGTTTTTCGACAGCTCATTCCAAAGGGTAGTCACTGCCCTTTTTGAAAATGTTACCCCTTGGCTTCACCAATGATTTGTACAACTGCAACACTGGTACTACTCCTATATTTAGTCCCTTTACTTACGAAGGACAGTGTGCTAAGCATCTTCTTCAGTATGATTCCACTTTGCACATCAGAATCAGGTGTAATATCACCGGCATGTGTCATAAAATTTGTTCTCTTTGTGGAAGCAGTACATAATGGAGAAAAAAAATCTGAATTACAGTAAATATATATATTATACATAAGTAGTGCATTATTTTAAAGTAATGAGGTCATGTCTATTCAGAAATCAGGAATCAGATGTACTGCTGGGTCCTGCTATTCCATTACACAGCTTAGGGCCCTAGCATTCATTGTACAAATCCTACACTTGACTTTCTAAAATGCATAAGCTTCCATTCATCTATATTGAAATGCATTTGTCATTCCTTGGTCTACTTCCCTGCCTGATCAAGATCCCCCCACGCCCACCCCCGTAGTTTATCAACAGCACGCCCTGTCATCTGGAAATTTACTGATCAAGCCTTGTGCATTCACATCCTACTGAGTTATATCAATGTTGTTCCTTCTCACGCCTTGTGGCGCATCAGGCGGCACTTCTGCTGTTTCCGTAGCGTTTGACTGTTTTTACGAGGCCAAGTTGCCACCTCAACATTCATCCCAGCACGGATGGAAAGCGGGCAAGGAGCCGGCTGAATTCGAACTTGAGACCATTCGCCTCGAAGTCTGGAGCTGATGCCACTACACCACTGGCTGGCGGTATTAATACTAATAACAAAGTAAAAAGGTCCCAACACTTGAGCTCTGAGGCACACCAGTAGTCACAGGTCTCCATTCCGAAAAACCACCATCAACCACCACACTGCTTCCTACCTCCAAGACAATTTTGAATCTGCCTAACCAACTCTGCCTGGGTTCTGTGGGACCAAACCTTCCAGACCAGCCTGTCATGTAGAACCTTGTAAAGCCCTTGTTAAATTCCAAATAGCCAACATCCACTATCCTACCCTTATCTATCCTTTTGGATAATTATTCAAAAAACTCTATAGAAGATATGTCAAACATGACTTACACAAGCCTTGCTGCCTCCTCCTAATCAGACCATCCAACTCCTGTCACTCAGGATTACCTCTAGTGACTTCCCCACCACTGATATCAGGATGACATTGACATGCTGTGGTTCCTGTTTTTTCCTTGCTCTCTTTCTTAAACAACGGAAAGGTAATAACCACCTTAGTCTTTGGGAACTTTTCAGTGATAAGCAACGTCAACGTCAAGTTTATTGTCATATGCACAAGTACGTCTATGCAGAGATTCAATGAAAAACTCACAGAAGTATCACAGGCATGTAGCACCATATAAGCACCAACAACAAGAAAAATACACAATTCTTACAAGGAAAGAACTAAAGCAAAAAAAAAGTAGATTTTAGTACAATGAGGTCATAGTGTTGCTAAACTCTAGTGATTAGGGTTTTTTTTCTGGTTGCTTCAAGAACCGAAAGGGTGAAACATAGAAACATAGAAAATAGGTGCAGGAGTAGGCCATTCGGCCCTTCGAGCCTGCACCGCCATTTATTATGATCATGGCTGATCATCCAACTCAGAACGAAGCCTTCCCTCCATACCCCCTGACCCCTGTAGCCACAAGGGCCATATCTAACTTCCTTTTAAACATAGCTAATGAACTGGCCTCAACAGTTTGCTGTGGCAGAGAATTCCACAGATTCACCACTCTCTGTGTGAAGAAGTTTTTCCTAACCTCGGTCCTAAAAGGCTTCCCCTCTATCCTCAAACTGTGACCCCTCGTTCTAGACCTCCCCAACATCGGGAACAATCTTCCTGCATCTAGCCTGTCCAATCCCTTTAGGATCTTATACGTTTCAATCAGATCCCCCCTCAATCTTCTAAATTCCAACGAGTACAAGCCCAGTTCATCCAGTCTTTCTTCATATGAAAGACCTGCCATCCCAGGAATCAATCTGGTGAACCTTCTTTGTACTCCCTCTATGGCAAAGATGTCTTTCCTCAGATTAGGGGACCAAAACTGCACACAATACTCCAGGTGTGGTCTCACCAAGGCCTTGTACGACTGCAGTAGTACCTCCCTGCTCCTGTACTCGAATCCTCTCGCTATAAATGCCAGCATACCGTTCGCCTTTTTCACCGCCTGCTGTACCTGCATGCCCACTTTCAATGACTGGTGTATAATGACACCCAGGTCTCGTTGCACCTCCCCTTTTCCTAATCGGCCACCATTCAGATAATAATCTGTTTTCCTATTTTTGCCACCAAAGTGGATAACTTCACATTTATCCACATTAAATTGCATCTGCCATGAGTTTGCCCACTCACCCAACCTATCCAAGTCACCCTGCATCCTCTTAGCATCCTCCTCACTGCTAACACTGCCACCCAGCTTCGTGTCATCCGCAAACTTGGAGATGCTGCATTTAATTCCCTCATCCAAGTCATTAATATATATTGTAAACAACTGGGGTCCCAGCACTGAGCCTTGCGGTACCCCACTAGTCACCGCCTGCCATTCTGAAAAGGTCCCGTTTATTCCCACTCTTTGCTTCCTGTCTGCTAACCAATTCTCCACCCACACCAATACCTTACCCCCAATACCGTGTGCTTTAAGTTTGCACACTAATCTCCTATGTGGGACCTTGTCAAAAGCCTTTTGAAAATCCAAATATACCACATCCACTGGTTCTCCCCTATCCACTCTACTAGTTACATCCTCAAAAAATTCTATGAGATTCGTCAGACATGATTTTCCTTTCACAAATCCATGCTGACTTTGTCCGATCATTTCACCGCTTTCCAAATGTGCTGTTATCACATCCTTGATAACTGACTCCAGCAGTTTCCCCACCACCGACGTTAGGCTAACCGGCCTATAATTCCCCGGTTTCTCTCTCTCCCTCCTTTTTTAAAAAGTGGGGTTACATTAGCCACCCTCCAATCCTCAGGAACTAGTCCAGAATCTAACGAGTTTTGAAAAATTATCACTAATGCATCCACTATTTCTTGGGCCACTTCCTTAAGCACTCTGGGATGCAGACCATCTGGCCCTGGGGATTTATCTGCCTTCAATCCCTTCAATTTACCTAACACCACTTCCCTACTAACATGTATTTCGCTCAGTTCCTCCATCTCACTGGACCCTCTGTCCCTTACTATTTCTGGAAGATTATTTATGTCCTCCTTAGTGAAGACAGAACCAAAGTAATTATTCAATTGGTCTGCCATGTCCTTGCTCCCCATAATCAATTCACCTGTTTCTGTTTGCAGGGGACCTACATTTGTCTTTATCAGTCTTTTCCTTTTTACATATCTATAAAAGCTTTTACAGTCCGTTTTTATGTTCTCTGCCAGTTTTCTCTCATAATCTTTTTTCCCCTTCCTAATTAAGCCCTTTGTCCTCCTCTGCTGAACTCTGAATTTCTCCCAGTCCTCAGGTGAGCCACTTTCTCTGGCTAATTTGTATGCTACTTCTTTGGAATTGATACTATCCCTAATTTCTCTTGTCAGCCACGGGTGCACTACCTTCCTTGATTTATTCTTTTGCCAAACTGGGATGAACAATTGTTGTAGTTCATCCATGCAACCTTTAAATGCCTGCCATTGCATATCCACCGTCAATCCTTGAAGTGTCATTTGCCAGTCTATCTTAGCTAATTCATGTCTCATACCTTCAAAGTTACCCCTCTTTAAGTTCAGAACCTTTGTTTCTGAATTAACTACGTCACTCTCCATGTTAATGAAGAATTCCACCATATTATGGTCACTCTTACCCAAGGGGCCTCTCACGACAAGATCGCTAATTAACCCTTCCTCATTGCTCAAAACCCAGTCCAGAATAGCCTGCTCTCTAGTCGGTTCCTCGACATGTTGGTTCAAAAAACCATCCCGCATACATTCCAAGAAATCCTCTTCCTCAGCACCTTTACCAATTTGGTTCACCCAGTCTACATGTAGATTGAAGTCACCCATTATAACTGCTGTTCCTTTATTGCACACATTTCTAATTTCCTGTTTAATACCATCTCCGACCTCACTACTACTGTTAGGTGGCCTGTACACAACTCCCACCAGCGTCTTCTGCCCCTTAGTGTTACGCAGCTCTACCCATATCGATTCCACATCTTCCCGGCTTATGTCCTTCCTTTCTATTGCGTTAATCTCTTTTTTAACCAGCAACGCCACCCCACCTCCCCTTCCTTCGTGTCTATCCCTCCTGAATATTGAATATCCCTGAACGTTGAGCTCCCATCCCTGGTCACCCTGGAGCCATGTCTCTGTGATCCCAACTATATCATAATCATTAATAACAATCTGCACTTTCAATTCATCCACCTTATTACGAATGCTCCTTGCATTGACACATAAAGCCTTCAGGCACTCTTTTACAACTCTCTTAGCCCTTTTTAATGCTTGCCCTGGATTTGTCGGCCTGCCACTTTTACTTTTCCCCTTTGTACTTTTTGCTTCTACGCTCACTTTACACCCCTCTGTCTCTCTGCACTGGTTCCCATCCCTCTGTTGTGAACTAACCTCCTCACACCTAGCCGCTTTAATTTGATTCGCACCCCCCAACCATTCTAGTTTAAAGTCACCTCAGTAGCCCCCGCTAATCTCCCTGCCAGGATATTGGTCCCCCGAGGATTTAAGTGTAACCCGTCCTTTTTGTACAGGTCACACCTGCGCCAAAAGAGGTCCCAATGATCCAAAAACTTGAATCCCTGCCCCCTGCTCCAATCCCTCAGCCACGCATTTATCCTCCACCTCATCGCATTCCTACTCTCACTGTCGCGTGGCACAGGCAGTAATCCCGAGATTACTACCTTTGCGGTCCTTTTTCTCAACTCCCTTCCTAGCTCCCTATATTCTTCTTTCAGGACCTCATCCCTTTTCCTACCTATGTCATTGGTACCTATATGTACCAGGACCTCTGGCTCTTCACCCTCCCACTTCAGGATATCTTGGACACGATCAGAAATATCCCGGACCCTGGCACCAGGGAGGCAAACTACCATCCGAGTCTCTGGACTGCGTCCACAGAATCGCCTATCTGACCCCCTTACTATCGAGTCCCCTATCACAACTGCCCTCCTCTTCCTTGCCCTACCCTTCTGAGCTACAGGGCCAGACTCTGTGCCGGAGGCAGGGCCACTGTCGCTTCCCCCGGGTAAGCTGTCCCCCCCAACAGTACTCAAACAGGAGTACCTGTTGTTAAGGGGCACAGCCGCCGGGGTACTCCCCATCACCTTCCTTTTCCCCTTCCCCCTCCTAACCGTGACCCACTTGTCTGCCTCCCGTGGCCCCGGCGTGACCACCTGCCTTCCACTCCTCTCTATCACCTCCTCACTCTCCCTGACCAGACGAAGGTCATCGAGCTGCAGCTCCAGTTCCGTAACGCGGTCCCTTAGGAGCTGCATCTCGATGCACTTGGCGCAGATGTAGACGTCCGGGAGGCTTGGACATCCGACACCGAGAACAGCAAACTGCCCTCACAGTCATAATGCCCCTCTCCTCAAATAGCAACAGAAAATGAATGTCAAACCTTCCTCGCCTCACCCGCTTCCGCCTAAGCCCGGTGAGCCGAAGCCCTTAAGTCTTCACTCTGCTCCCGGCTCACTCCGCCGCCCGCAAACTACGCTGCCCGCTCTATGAGGCTCTGTTCCTTTTTAAATCTGCCGCGCTGCACTGCCCTACGTCACACAGTGAAGGAAAGTGCCTTGTGGTGTAGGACTTCTGGATTTTGTATGCCCTGCCCATTGGAAGCTGTGAATAGATGACATGGCCCAGATGGTAGAGCTATTTCATGATAGTTCAAAATTCAAAGTAAATTTATTACTGAAGTACATATATATCACCATATACAATCCTGAGATTTATCTTCGGAATCAGAATCAGGTTTAATATCACCAGCGTATGTCGTGAAATTTTGTTAACTTTGCAGTAATGCAGCAGTACAAAGCAATGCATGATAATATAGGGGAAAAATCTGTGAACTACAGTAAGTATGTATATGTATATCAGATAGTTAAATTAAATAAGTAGTGCAAAAACATGAATAAGAAAAAATAGTGAGGTAGTTCATGGTTTCAATGTCCATTCAGAAATTGGATGGCAGAGGGAAAGAAACTGTTCCTGAGTCGCTGACTTTGTGCCTTCGGGCTTCTGTACCTCCTTCCTGATGGTAATAGTGTGAAGAGGGCATCCTGGATGGTGGGGATCCCTAATGATGGATGCCATCTTTTTGAGGCACTGCTCCTTGAAGATGTCTCAGATACTACAGAGGCCAGTACCATAATGGAGCTGACCAAGTTTACAACCCTCTGCAGCTTACTTCAATCCTGTGTAGTAGGCATCTGCACCCCCACCTCCCTCCCCGTCCCAGCAGACAGTGATGCAGTCAATCAGAATACTCTTCATGGTACAGCTGTAGAAATTTTTGAGCAAAATTGTCTTGAAGGAATCTTCTTGTGGGTATTCACAGCAAATACAAGAAACAAAACAGAATCAATGAAATATGGCACCCAACAGGACAAGCAATCAACTAGTGTGCAAAAGACAAACAGCTGTGCAAATACAAGAAATAATAATAATAATAACTGAAAAAGTTATTATTAAAAACTGAAACATTTTTGAATATTTGGCACCCTTATTTACAAAAGATAGGATAGCATATTTAGTTGCTCCAATGGTAAAGATCTTGGTCCCTTGGGGAAAGTAACAAATATATATTAAATTTATTTTGAATCCCATGGAGCATGAGGAAACCTTCCAATATCCAGGCGGTTCTTCTTTTTTTTCTTCTTTCTTTCTTTTCTTTTCTTTTTAGGTAGGAGTATATATTGGGGGGGGGGAGGGTTAAGGGGAGGGGGGAGGGTAGATATTATTTTCTCATGTATTCACTTTGAAAACTCAGTAAAAATTATGTTAAAAAATGAAAAAAAGTACAAGCAGTGATAATATTCATAATTATTGGTATAAAACTTGCTTGCCTTCATCTGTACCCATTAATACATATCAACCATTTTCTTAAAGATCCTGAAAAAGTGCTCTCTAATTTTTGAGTTAGATGAAAATAGGGTACCAAATCAGAGACAAGCAAAACAAGTTATACCTTGCCACGTCTTCTATACATGGATGATTTGGATTTATATGCTCCTTCATCAGTAAAGTTGAAGTGATTAGTTCAAATAATAGAACTATTTCCTAAAGGTGAACCTTTTTCCTAGATAAGCTGAAAACATTAAACATAAAGTAAGGTGTAATAGAGCTAATCGAATACAAAACTGAGCAGCAGGATATAATACAACCGATGGGTGAATATGAAACATATACGTATCTGGGATATCAACATGGAAAGAAAATGGATCATTGTACGATAAAGAGACAACTTTCACCAGAATTTACTCCAAGGCTTAAGAAAATCTGCCAAACAGAGCTCAGTAGTAAAAATATAATAAAGGTAATAGACACTTTCACTTTATACATATTGACATGTTCTTTTGACGTAATATTTTGGTCCGAAACCGATTTGGAAAATTGACAAAGGGGAATAACAGCTGAAGTGACACGTTTTAGAAAACACCATGTACGCTCTAATGCACTTAGATTAGCACTACTGAGGACAGGAGGAGGAGGAGGAAAAACAGACATTAAAACTTTGCACAGCAGTTAGATAAAACTTCTAAGGATATGTTTTCATCAACGAAAACAGGATTCAGCACTCCATATGAGCATATGTAACTCCGATGAGCACACACCACTAAAACTAAATGAAGGCACAACCCAGAAAAACGAAGAAATTATCAATACAGAAGAAAAAGTTAACCAATGGAAGAGAATGACCTTCAGTGGAAGACGTCCCCACAATCTGAGCAGACGAGATGTCAACAAGGAAGTGTCAAATGCCTGGCTAAGAGTTGGCAACCTCTTCCCAGAAAAAGAAGGACCTGCTGGTTAACACAATAAAATAGCAAAAATACATAATAAAGACCAACAAATTCAAGATGATAAATGCAGAAAATGCCAAGAGAAACCAAAACAATCCAGTGTATTACAGGAACCTGGAGCAGTTTAACTCAGTAGTCATAGTCATAGTCATACTTTATTGATCCCGGGGGAAATTGGTTTTCGTTACAGTTGCTCCATAAATAATAAATAGTAATAGAACCATAAATAGTTAAATAGTAATATGTAAATGATCCCAGTAAATTATGAAATAAGTCCAGGACCAGCCTATTGGCTCAGGGTGTCTGACCCTCCAAGGGAGGAGTTGTAAAGTTTGATGGCCACAGGCAGGAATGACTTCCTATGACGCTCTGTGCTGCATCTCGGTGGAATGAGTCTCTGGCTGAATGTACTCCTGTGTCCACCCAGTACATTATGTAGTGGATGGGAGACATTGACCAAGATGGCCTGCAACTTAGACAGCATTCTCTTTTCAGACACCGCTGTGAGAGAGTCCAGTTCCATCCCCACAACATCACTGGCCTTACGAATGAGTTTGTTGATTCTGTTGGTGTTTGCCACCCTCAGTCTGCTGCCCCAGCACACAACAGCAAACATGATAGCACTGGCCACCACAGTCATCCGAAAACTTCTGAAGATGACAAGACTTTGTGCAGTAGTTGAAGTCCGAGGTGTAAATGGTGAAGAGAAAGGGAGACAAGACAGTCCCCTATGGAGCCCCAGTGCTGCTGATCACTCTGTCGGACACACAGCTTTGCAAGCGTGTGCTTGCAACACTGATTACTTACACAAGCATAATCAAGTGGCAAACATCATTCACCAAAATCTTGCTTTAAAATACAAACTCATAAAAGGCACCATACTTTACTATAAATACAAGTCTGGTCCAGTTTTAGAGTCGGTGTCCTACAAATTATATTATGACTGATCTATTATTACAAATAGGACAATCCATATTAACCGTCCGGATATAATAATACAGGATCAACAAGCAAGAACAATAGATATAGCAATTCCAAACATCCATAACATACAGAATCAATAAGTGAAAAGCAGCAGAAATAATGCTGAATTAAAAGAGGAAAGTGAAAGTCAATGGAACATGAATAGGATATATGGTACATTGTTTCAATAGTATTAACTACAACTAGTATCATCCCAAAGTCACCACAAAATAGCATTAAACATTTAGGTTTACACAGCAATATTTATGTAAATCTCCACAAAGCCACAATACTAAACACCACTAGAATACCAGCTTGAGCTGAGAAAAAAATTATAATAAGAAGTAATAAATAAATAAATAAATAAATATTGAGAACTTGAGATGAAGAGTACTTGAAGGTGAGTTAATAGGTTGTGGGAACATTTCGGTGATGGGTTGAGTGGAGTTATCCCCTCTGGTTCAACAGGTTGAGAGATAATAACTCAACCTGTTCCTGAACCTGGTGGCGTGGGCCCTGAGGCCCCTGTACCACCTTCCTGACGGCGGCAGCAAGAGGACAGCGTGGCCAGGATAGTGGGTGTTCTTGATGATGGATGTTGCTTTCCTGCGACAGTGCTCCACGTAGATGTGCTCAGTAGTGGAGAGGGCTTTACCTGTGGTGGTGGAAGGGGGGCTGCATCCATTACTATCCATAGGTTTTTTCTAGTCGAGGGCACTGGTGTTTCCATACCAGGCGAAGATGCAATCAGTTAATACACTCTGCACCACAGATCCATGGAAGTTTGTCAGAATTTTAGATGACATGCGGAATCTTTTCAAAGAAGGGAGAGGGGCTGCCTTGCTTAATTCTTACTGCCACTTACATGCTGGACCCAGGGTGGATCCTTCTGAATGATAACACCGAGGAATTTAAGGTTGCTGATTCTCTCCACCTCTGTTGTCTTCCCATAGCAACACCTTCACTAGATACTAGTTATGGTGATGAAAAATGTGCCTGTGGTATATTGGACAGAGTTCACAACTCTCTGTAGCTTCTTGCATTCCTGAGCATACATATTGCTTACCAGACAGTAACGAAAACAATCAGAATACTTTCTAAGGTATATTTGTAGAAGATTGTTAGAGTGTTTAATGTGAAGTCAAACCTCTTTAACCTCCGAAGAAAATACTTTTCATTCACCACTGGCATACTTTTCTTATGATTGCATCTACGTGCTGGGCTCTGGACAGGTCATCCTATATTTTAACATCAGGAATTTAAGCTGCTGTCTCTCTCCAATGCTGTCCCCAATATAGACTGCCGCATGTTCGCCCTTCATCCCCTCCTGAAGTCAACAATCAGCTCTTTAGTTTTGCTGAAGCTGAGCGAGGGGTTGCTTTTGTGGCCCTTCTCAAAACAGGTGACCTACCTCACTCAGTAAGCTACTCATGACTACCTGTGATTCGTCCAATCGCAGTAGTGTTGTTGGCAAATTAGAAGATGGTAGCGGAGCTGTATTTAGCCATAGTCATGTGTGAATAGAGAGTAGAGCAGGATGCTAAGCACACAGCCTGAGTTGAAGGTCAGCGAGGAGCAGATATTCTTAACAATACTCACTGAATGAGGACTGCCAATGAGGAAGTTGAATATCCAGTTGACGGGGGTGGTACAGATGCCCAGGTCTTTGAAGCCTGATAATAAGTTTTGATGAATTGATTGTGTTGAACTCTAAGCTCTAGTTGATGGATAGTAGCCTGATGTATGTGTTTCGAATATCCAGAATGGATTGCATGTGTTTCGAATATCCAGAATGGATTGCAAAGCCAAATAAATCGCTTCTGCTGTTGACCAAATTATGGCGGTAGACAAATTGAAGTGGATCTTGGTCATCTCTGTGGCAGGTGTTGATTTGCGCTATGTCCAACCTCTCAAAGCACCTTATTACAGCTGGTGCAAGTGCCACTGGATACTGGTCAGTGATGCAGGTCACCACGTCGCTCTTGTGCATCAACACCATCAATGCCTTTCTGAAGCTGGTGCGAACCTCAGACTACAGAACCGAGAGGTTCAGTGACAGCGCCAGAGGCTTTTTCTTGCTGGTGCTACAGTGGGGCTGAATTATTCAGTGATGGTGCTGAGGGATGTACCCTATGGTAACAAGGCCAGACGTGTGGCGTTCAAAAGCCAGTTTCGAGCATTATGTGCCTACTATAAATGCCTCTGTTGATTCACAAGCAACAGTAATTGATAGATCTGATATAGAAGTGAACTGTGACAGTGTCAACAGCATCGGAGACAACCCAGGCTACACGGAGCATAAACAAACAAACTAACAGAGCATCCGACCCACAGCACACAACGTGAATCACATGCCAATCCCACAATCAGTGTCAAATACGTGAT
This sequence comes from Mobula hypostoma, assembly GCF_963921235.1. Taxonomy (NCBI): domain Eukaryota; kingdom Metazoa; phylum Chordata; class Chondrichthyes; order Myliobatiformes; family Myliobatidae; genus Mobula; species Mobula hypostoma. The sequence continues at coordinate 33,805,472 of NC_086120.1, forward strand.
TTTCAACTGAAGAACACAACACTAACCCACAATGTCCACTGCTATTCATATTACGTAGACAGAAAATGCCAAACGATACACCGTTATTAAAGTCAAATGAGGCAAACAACAGATGCAAGGCTTTACCAGGAGTTGGAAAATCGTAATCTGACCATGCAATACTTCAATTAATTCGGCTACTGAATTTAAAACACAAATCAACAGAATCACCGCTTGGAAGTCTAAGCAAAACCAGTAGGCTTAATAGCAGTAAATGTAATAGTTTAGGATTTGCAGGAAACGTAAGGACTATGGGGTTTCCAACACAAAATAATAATAATAATCGGCATTAGTCTTGGCCCAAATTTAAAAAAAATCAACTGCACTCGCCATTGATGTTTTCAGAGAAGCACAATCCATCTGTTGTTGTGATTGGTGGTGAAAGCATCAATGATTTTCTGGATGTCAATTGCTTTGGTCCTCTGGCTGTTTATGGCCAACAGGGCCAAGTTGCTGTTCCGAGCATCGCCGCTGCTATTCCTTAGGTAGTTTTTGAGGCGTCTGAGGCAAGAGAAACTCCATTTGCATGAGGCAGATGTCACAGGTAGAGTCAGTGATATACAGATTAGTTTGTATAAATCTATAAATGCATGGCGGTAGGGTCTCATTGGAGCTAGAAATTCCACTGTGTCATTCACTGTCTGTCCTTGCTAGAGACTCAACCACTGCTCTCGTATACTCACAATTTTCTTGGACAATCTTTGCATGTCCTTTGTCAAGCATATTTCCCAATCTTGAACCGTCTTGTTTTCTCAATCTGAATTCGGCCCATGCCTCCATAGCAAACTTATGAGCTACACTTACATGGTGGGTTTTGAAAGCTAGTTGTAGATTTCCGCCAGTTGCGTAACCGGTGACAGTGAAGGTAGACTCAGAATGGAACCCATGTCCTCCACACAGGAAATGCCTGCATGCGAAGCAGAACATAGTATCTTTCGTGATTGAATACTCCAGTCAGTCAAACCAGCCACGAATAAAACTCCTTTGCTGATTGCCAAACCCTTACGAGCAGCGAAGGGTACTTCCTCAATGCTGGCCGACGGGGTCCTTCCTCAGGCTGCTGGCTAACATCGCTAACAGTATTCCCACTAGCACTAAGAGCAGCTTCATCCACGTTCCCTTCCGAATCCCGCTCCATTTCTTGTTCCTCTACTTCACCCTCACACTCCTTCAATGAACTGCTGTTGTCCTCACCCCCATTTACTTCTTTCTGCATGTCGCTTTCAGTTATGAGGCTGAGACACCACTGATTCCTCTGGATGAGGTCGTTTTCTCACTAAAAATCGATCCATTTTTCACGCCGCCAAAATAATGCACGTGCCAGGCCTACGCTCATTTGCAAAAGCACAATGTGTGTGTATGTGGCATCCGTTAGTCTTGCGAGACCACGGATCTGCGCCTGGATGTACACTATCAATCTCTCGCATGAGTGACATCACCACCTTAAGTGATCTTAGATCAGCTTAACTGATCTGAGGACAGCAACGGCAAGACATTGACGACGAACGAAGTGTAGGGTGGATCTGATGGAGTTTATAACTTTATGGCTGCGTGGGTGCTATGGTGATTGGGGGCGCTGTTTCACTAGATCAACTGGAGAAACAAGCTGTATTCAAAACTATACAGTAAAAGCCAAGCAGCTGCAATTTGTATATGAAATTTCAGTTAATTTCTTGGTGGTGCTATGCTGGTGCTATTGAAATTTCTGCTGGGGCTATAGCCCCAGTTAGCACCACCTTAGCGCCACCCCTGGAGAGGTTGAATACGTCTGTAAATACTCCAGCCAACTGACCTGCACTGACTCTTAGTACTCAGCCAGGTATGCAAACTGAGGGAACAGACTGCTTTTGTGTATTCTATTCACCATCTTGAAGGATGCCTGGACGTCAGCCTCAGATACTGAGATTACAGAGTCGTTAATAGATGTGGGGGCTTATGTAGGAGTGTCGTAGGTTTCCCCATCAAAACATACTCAAAAGGCATTGAGCTCATCAAGAAATGATAAAGCAAATACAGTATTTCTGCAAAAAAAATACTTTCTGAACTTCTCTAGCCTCCCACAAGTTTCAAGGAATTACTTGGTCAGGCCCTGGGGATTTTTCCATGTTAATGCTCTGTAAGGTTGCAAATTCCTCCTCACTAGTAATATGAATGTTCTCCAAAGCTTCTCAATTTGTATCCCTTATCTACTGAGCAGAAATGATTTTCTCCTCAGTAAACACTCAGGAGAAATACTCATTAAAATGTCTTACTCACTAAAAGTGGACATTTGTTGTTTGCTAATCTTGTCTTTCTAATCACAACATCTGCCACTTGTAAGATCAAAAACAGATGTAACTAAACTTCCAACTAACAGTTTGTTTAGATTCTAGTTTTAATCCATTCCTCTCACTTCAGTTACTGCAACGGACAACTTGTTCGTCTGTATCGTGATATATCTTTTCAGTTTATAAGAATTGTACTTGTGCTTTGGAAATGCTTTGTGTTTGAGAAATGATTGATGCTTTATGTTTAAGAAATGGTGTGTGTTTTATAAGCGGTTAGTAATTTGGAATGTTTAAGATAGAAATCATCTGTGAGTTCTAATTGCATTTTAAGAGTGTCATTTGGATTTAAATGTGTATCCCTGAAAGTAAATGAACTATTTTTAAACTGCTTTGTTAGCTGGAAGTATCTACTGTTGGTAGGGGTAGAGGGCCCACTGCTTAAATAGTGGGTATTGGCAGCAAAACTCATCGTTAAGAATATATAGGGAAGTGAACTAGACTTTGAAGATTGGCTAGTTACAGTATTTTATCTCCCTTTAGTGAGAGTACTTATGATTACTTGTATCTGATAGGGGTTAATGTCTTTGTTTTAAGTTTAGAACTTTGCGGTCAGCAAACACAATACCATCACAAAGTGGCTTAAGATATAGGCAGCCCTAGCTAGGGAATTACCCTACCCTAGCTGCTCTTTAACTCCTAATACATCTATCAAATCTCTTGGGATTTTCCAGCACAATTCTTACTGATTTGATTTAATGCAAATTACGCATTTCATTGTATGTTTCTAGGTTTCAACGTACACGTGACAAATAAAACTAATCTTAAGATATTTAAAAATACTTTTCTCTGACTCTAAAAATATTTGAGCTCAAAATCGGTATGTGGGAATATATCTTCTCTCACAAAATATACAAGAAATGGACAGACAAGGGAAAATCTGCAGGTGCTGGAAATCCGAGCAACACACACTAAATGCTGGAGGAACTCAGCAGGCCAGGCAGCATCTATGGAAAAAGAGTACGGTCAACGTTTCAGGCCGAGACCCTTCACCAGGACTGAGTCCGAAACGTCGACTGTACTCTCTTCTACAGATGTTGCCTGGCCTGCTGAGTTCCCTCCAGCATTTTGTGTGTGTTGCTAAGAAGTGGATCGTGTTTTAATGGAGAAAATAACAAAGTAGATTTAGAAGGTCTTACCCGGCAATAAGCCAACAAAAAAGCAAAGAATATGGATTACCGAGATGCAAGTCATCTCAGAATCTGGGATCTGGAGCTCAAACAAGCTGTTGGTAGAACTCAGCTGACAGGCAGCAACTGCAAAGCCAAATTCGGTTCATGACCCTGCATCAGGACTCTTCTAGAAAAGAAATCACCTGTAAAAACTGAATTTATATCTTCCCGCAATACTGTGAGCAGGAAGAGCAAAAGAAAACTGAAAATTCGAAGCTAAATAGAAAGAGCGGAAGCATTTAACACCTCGTCTATATTTATATCTATCCAAGGGGAGAGAAATAATCAGTTTCAGGTCAAGGAATCCATGAGAACAGAACTGTGAGGAGCGCAATAGCAAAGCGGTTAGCGCAGCTGCTTTACGGTGCCAGCTGTACAACTGGGGCTGTCCTGTAAGGAATCTGACCGCATGGGTTTCTTCCGGGTGCTCTGGTTCCTCCCACATTCCGAACACGTATGCGTTAGTAAGGCGTGGGTGACTGTGCAAAACAGCCTTCGCTGGTTGGACTTGTCAAAAATGCAGCAATTCACTGCACATTTTAGTGTACATATAACAAAGAAAGCTAACCTTTATAAAAAGTACCTCGTGCTAACATTCCCAGATTGGATTAGCATACATCGGGGCTTAATGGTGGGCCAAATTTCCTCCAGTTTCTGTCCGTATGATGCTAATTGACATTGCTATTCGTTTTGATCCATTTAACGTGATTATTTCCTCGGAGCCTGAAATTACTCTTTCTGCTCTCAGTTTAATATAAATAATCAGTGTATTATTTTTAAAATTTTGCATCTTTTGACTATAACAATGCCAAAAATGCCAGCATCCGCTGCATGTCATTTCTTTTGAGATTTACACAGGATCAGGTGTGATGCTCAGGTTTATCATAAATGAGTGTTTTAGTGAGCTGGCCACACCTAAGGTGCAGACTACAGATGGGTGACCACCAGGAGAATTAAGAATTAGTGTAGGCAGACACTGCTGGGTTTCCCTATATCTATACCCCTCAGTGACAGGTATACATCTTTGGATATTATTGGGAGGGAAGGGTGTTGATCTTTTCAAGGGCAGCATCAGTAGCTGGGTCAGTGGCACTGGGCCCAGTTCTGAGGCACAGAAGGGAAGGGTGAATTTAGAGAGATAGTGATAGGGGACTCGATTGAAAAGGGGCACAGACAGGTATTTCTGCGGCTGCAATCGAGACTCTAGGATTGTGTGTGCCTTCTTGGTGCCTGGGTTAATGACGTCTTGAGGTTACAGGACATTCTCAGAGGGGCTGGTGAGCAGCCAGAGGTTGAGGCCTATATTTGTAAACACCTGCCTTACTTAGTACATATATTCCCTGGACAGTGCCCTTATTGATTGGGCACAGCCAAAAACCCTCAGTAAGCTGCACACTCTGTCTTAAGTACCTGAGTCTTGCTTCCCTCTCCTTTCATTGCTTCACCTCATACACTGGTAATGTAAATCAGCTCTCCATTTGTGGGCAAGGGTAGATCAGTTATCGACCCTGATGCCTCTGTGTCCACTAACAAATCACATTTCCGGCCCCATTATTAAACTTTTGTGTACACCCATGGGTGACTAGTACCAGCAATGGAGCTTGCTGCCAATGGTGTGTCTAACTTGGATGCTGTCCCTACTAGTTTATAATCCAGTCAGCTGTCAAATCGGACAGTCTGCTGTAGTCTCTGTTTGCTTTGGTGAGTGACTCTCATACCTCCCTCCCTTTTTAGGACACTGCCCCCAGCTATGGTTTGGCGGGGGGGCCACAGCTGTTATATATGGTCTCCATTCTGCATCCATTGCCCTTGTTCCTTGCTAGATTCCCTAGCTGTTTGCACACAAGACAAGCTCCCTGTGTCTTTGCAACAGCAACATCCACTTTACAACTTCTCTATCTACCTGGCCCATGATAGTATGTTGCTTGAAATTCCAGCATCTGCAGATTTCCTCATGTTATGGTATTGTGGGGCAGGTTCTTCAAGTTTAAACATTCTGGTGGGCTGAGCTTAGTCCTTCCTTCAACATTTTTGAGAAGACTGGAACATCCCTCCCTGGATTGTCCAGCCCTGAATGTTTTTCATACGCTCAATATTTATGCTCTGGGAGGCTGTCTGAACCACCAACATTATTATTCCCTAGTTACTCTCATCTCCCCAAATGTTGTGACTAAATTAAAACTGAGTCACATGGAAGCCGCAGCTGGGAAATTAAAAAAAAATCTTTATTCACACAGCAAACCTTCAGGAGGGTCCAAGACAATCTCACTCTCCTGGCGTATGTTTAATACCTGTTCAACACAACGAAAAAATAAATGATTAGAGACAGATTCAGTTCTTATAATCACCTACTTAACTGTAACATTTTGGATACAGTCAGGTAAATTTATAGAAGTACGTATTTACAATGTTATCCCAACTAGCAAAACCTTTTGAATATTCAATACTGATATCCATTCCAAAAGCCAGACACCCAAAATATATACCCTTTTGTTACAGTGTTGAGGGATGGCTCCATTAATATACAACTAAGCAGACGGTTAGGTGACAAAATGCTCCTCCACTGGGCATAAAATGGCAGGGATACACTTTTAACAAAGTGCTAATAACAGGAATGCTCATCTATTGTCTTTCCCCTAAGTAGTTTCAATGGGACAGAATCAGGACGCTGTGTACAAATTTTATTTCTTGAAGTCTACTTCTTTTTAAAATTGTAACTCGTAATTATGCTACCCATGATATCCAGAGTGATTTATAACACACGGGAAAAGGGAGAAGTTGCTGTTGGGCAAGTCCACATCCGACACTTTGGACTGGTTTAAAAATCCCCTGTTCATAGCTCCGAATCTGCATGTTCTATAGAGAGTAAGGACGAGGGATTCTTGAATTACCTCAGAGTAAATGAGATCATGCTGCAGCTATGTTAAATTTTGGTCAGACTGCACTGTGATATTGAGTGCTGTTCATGTTGCCACATTATGGGAAGGACGTGCAAAAGGTGGGGAAGAGGTTTACAAGGATGCTACTTAGATTAGAGGGTTTTAGTTAAAACAGGGGTTCCCAACCCTTTTGTTTACGCCATGGAGCCTTACTATTAACCGAGGGGTCCGTAGTTGGGAACCCCCCCAGAGCCAAAAGGAAAGATTGTACAAACTTGGGTTGTTCTCCTGAGAATTTCGGAGGCCGATAGGATACCTAATAGAATTTTTTTAAGTTATGAGAGGCGTCCATAGAGGACACAGTCAGAATTCTTTGCCCAGAGTAGAAATGTCAAACACCAGAGGATATGCTTTTAAGATTGTTGGGGAGGGGCAATTTTAAGGAGACATGAGGGGTATGTGCCATATCGGCTAGTTGGTGGAGTTTGAGAGGGTTTTAGACAGACACGTGGATATGGATGCTACAGAGGAGAAGACCATTTTAGTACAAACTGCTCTTAAGAGCATCATGGGTTGAAAGGCCCGAATTGTACAGTTGCCTTATTAATATAATCAGACACCTCAAGTACGCATGCGCATTGACTATACCGCCCCTCCTCCAGCCCGGGCTGGAAGTTCCGCGATATTTGCCGGAGCGGAAGTGAGGCAAGTCCTTTTCATCGAGAGCGGGTGACGATGGTAGGTGTTCGGAGTCGGTGGTGCGGCGGCAGTCGGATGTAATCCGTAGCCATCCCGGTGTAGAGTAGCTACAGGGCCGTTAGATTATCGATGATGTCGCTGATCAGAGCTAGAACTATCATATCTGATTATTATTTTTTTGAAAATACGGTTTAGGATGGAGGGGTAATGGGTAGGCCCCGGACCGACCCAGTGTGCGGCAGTACCCTCGCAAGCGCTGGGAGGGTTTATGGTTGAAAATTCCTAGTGCTCCAACACGTTATGTCAGAGCCTAACTTGGAGCTGGCGAGAGGCTCATGAAGACGCCTCGTTTGAGTTTGCAAAGCCAGTGAGGCGAGGACTTGTTAGTGGCCCTCAGTTAAAATGGAGGCTTTGTTAGAATTAATTTTTCAATGCAACATCTTGGACTTCTGGAAAGGTAATCTGTTCGACCAGAGCACTTTGAAGCGCCATGTCTTAGTCTGTGTCTATGATTTATGTAATGTATTTTACATATAATTTAAATCTAGGCGGACCCAGTAGAGCAGAAAAAGAAGAGGACCTTCAGGAAATTCACCTATCGAGGTGTGGATCTGGACCAGCTACTTGATATGTCCTAGTAAGTTTCATTATGCATTCGTACATTTATTAGCCTTGCCATGTGCTGTAGTATTTTATAACTCGCTGCATTATGCAGATGATCAATCCTTAGTCTTACCAGGTTTTGTTTTATTTTCATGTCCAATTGCGGTTTAATGTCTATAATTTGTTGACATCATGCAAGCCAAGTGATACCAATTTTTCGAGGTTAAAAATTGAAGCCTTTCTTCCCCCCTCCCAATTCTAATGTTTCCTGATATTTTGCAGTATTTTAAAGAGCAGGATTAGGGCATTTGGCCCATTGAGTCTGCTCCGTCATTTCATCATGGCTGTTCCATTTCCCTCTCAACCCCAATCTCCTGTCTTCTCACTGTATCCTTTAATGCTCTGACAAATCAGGAGCCTTAATACAGACTTGGCCTCCATGCATTCACCACTGACTAAAGAAATAACTCCACATCTCCATTCTAAAAGGATGCCCCTCTTTTGAGGCTGTGTCCTCTGGTCTTGAACTCTAAATTACAAAAGTTTATAATTTTTGGACAGGAAAGTTGGTTGGATCTTGTGTATTTGAACTCCGTGCTAAATGTCGTCTTTAAATTATAACATCACATGTACTGGGATACAGTGGAAAACTTGTCTTGCATACCGTTCATATAGAGCAATTCATTATAATGCATTGAGGTAGTAAAAGGTACACAACTGGACTCATTTGCTTATCAAACTGATCCTTGAGGATAGAGGTTCAAAAAGCCCTAACCATCTTTCCTGTGCTGAATGTTTGCATTACATCTGCATTGTTAGTTATACAATGAGTAGTGAGCTCAGATTTGAAATTGCTGAAGATCGTGCAGTGTTCAGGGAAGAAAACAGCACAAAGGGAAAATTGTACAAGTCCAGACCTGGGTGGAACAAAATTGGGGTATTGATGTTATCTGCCATCCTGTTTAGCTTTCAAGCTAGACTAAGATAAAGGCAGTACAAGCTGGTTACATGTGGTGTATCCCTCCTGAAAAAGACGGGATGGAGGTAGAATAAGGCCAAGAGAATAACCATTTGCTTATTTAAAGCAACACGCTTTTGAAGATGACTATTGTGAAAGCTACATTGATATCTCGTTCATGTCTGGGGTTTGAACCCACTACATGGTCTGTATTGAATCCTGCCATGTGGTCCTGGTTCTGTGTTGAAGTGGGCTCTAACCCAATAGGCCATGCTGATCCAGTACCACAAATCAGTAACCAGAACAAATGAATGCATTTGCACCTTCCACTAAAGAGTATCATTAATTATGTATAGCAGGGAAATAGCCCCTTAGGCTTAACACATTCTGAGCTAATCCCATTTGCCCCTGGCCCATATCCCTCTAAATCAAGGGATCCCAACTGTTATGCCATGGGCCTCTGCCAATAATTGAGGTCTGTTGACCCCAGGTTGGAAGCCCATGCATAACTAAACACTTCTTAGACTCTGCTTGTCCCAGTGTTGTTTTTAAACTTTGTAATTGTATCTTCCTTTACTACATTTTGTAGGGAAAACCTTTGCCCTTCAGATCCCCTTTTACTCTACCAAATGCTATGTGACATAAAATTAAACATCCAGGATGTCATTTTTTAGTCAGTTGTAATATGAAATTCAACATGTTTTTGGCTTTCAGTGAACAGTTGATGCAATTGTATTGTGCTCGACAGCGGAGGCGTGTGAACAGGGGTCTGCGCCGTAAGCAGCAATCCCTCCTGAAGAGGCTGCGCAAGGCCAAAAAGGAAGCTCCACCTATGGAGAAACCAGAAGTTGTTAAGACACATCTTCGTGACATGGTTATCCTTCCAGAGATGGTTGGCAGCATGGTTGGTGTATACAATGGCAAAACGTTTAACCAGGTTGAAATCAAGGTAATGCAGATGCTCGAGTTCAGTTATATAGCATTACTTGTCTGGTGTTTCAGACAAGTTGGTGTAATCTTGGTTTGAGTTGGAACAGCAAATTGATGTTGTGCAGTACTTAATAGCATTCTGGTTATCTGTAGCATTACCAGAGTTAAGTTGTGACTTTAAGCATTGCTAATCATGCATTATGTAATTTAACCAGTTAAACAACATTATCACATTCTCCCCGCCCCAAATCTTGGATGATGGCTCAGTAATAAAAATGAATTGGTTGCTGCATTCCATGGGGCACGAAAGGTTATTCTGCCTGGAAGTTCATGCGAGCTCTCACTAGTGCAATTCCATCAGTCCAGTTCTATCTCACTGAGGCGATTTCTTTTAAACCTTACTCTTGTGTGCACTGAAATATTTCTCTTAATGTGCCTCAATCTTGGTAAACCAATGCTTTGATCGTCCACGTTCATTTGCAGAGCTGCACCAGACAGGTCGTACTCGGGAGCCTGGGAAATCTTCTGCATGTTGGCCAGTTTCCTCTTTCTGTGCCTTTTGGCCCTAACCTTGGACCTCCCACTGCTAGTTTCAGAATCACAAGGATGTGACAGCAATATGGGTTTTAATTGCAAAATACCTCAACTGTTTTTAGTCTTAACTGGGGAAGGGATCTAAAATGTTGAAGTTAAATTTGAGGTGGTGACATTTAACTTGCAGCAAATTTAAAATGTAATTCTTTTTCCATTAACCCCATTTTAAACCAGCGTTAAGTGTTGATCTCTTGCATCAAATTGACTTCAACAAAGGGTTCTCACTGGAGTGGTGGAGGATGAGAGGTGACCTGATAGAGGTGTATAAGATGATGAGGGGCATTGATGTGTGGATAGTCAAGAGGCTTTTTCCCAGGGCTGAGATGGTTGCCACAAGAGGATACGGGTTTAAGGTGCTGGGGAGTAGGTACAGAGGAGATGTCGGGGGTAAGTTTTTTACGCAGAGTGGTGAGTGTGTGGAATGGGCTGTCGGCAACGGTGGTGGAGGCGGATACGATGGGATCTTTTAAAAGACTTTTTGTGTCTTTTTGGGTGCATGGAGCTTAGAAAAATAGAGGGCTGTGGGTAGGTCTAAGAGCGGGTAGGGACTGCTAAGGTAGGGACATGTTCGGCCTGTATTGTGCTGTAGGTTTTTCTGTTTCTATGATGGTAGAGCAATCTAAATTCTAACAACTTGGTGCAGTTGGATGCTAGTCTAAAGGAATTTTTTAGTTCTCCCACCATTCCCTCTACAAGGATACATCAAATATCAATTAATCCCTCACTCTGACCTGTCCTGATGTGCTGATCTTTATAGAAAAATATATTGCATTAAAGTGTTAAATATTGGCTAACTTTGCTTTCATTAAATGCTAAAAGTATATATAAAGGCTGTTGCAGGGACTGCTTTGTAGTAAAAGCAGGAGATGAGTGCTGCCTTTGTGTTGCCCACTTAATTCTCAATAGATAAGTGTGGTGTCAGAAAAGGCATACAGTAACTTCAGCTGTTCCAGTTTATTCTGTCGCTGTCATGCTTCAGTTTATTGTGATTTGGCTGAAACACATTTAATTGTGATGTTTAAGCACTTTGTAAATTCAGAGATTTTTGCTTGTGGTTATCTCAGTATGAAGATGTGAAACTTGAATGAATTTCATTAGATTTCAGTGATGTTTGATACCTACACAGAACATTGCCTGCAAATAGCAAGTTCTGTTTAATGGCATCCTGGGGTGTCAGTGAAGGGTAGCGTTTATCAGGGAGGAATCTTTGCATTCGGATACAGTTTACAACATATTTAGAGCTACACAAGTTATTGAGTAAAGAAAAACCTTGGTGCAAAAAAAAATTCATATCCTCATTACTATCTAGATGCTAAACTTATCTGACTATTAAGAATTGTTACTCCAGTTGCATTTTTGTGTTCTCTGTCATTTGGGAAGTTGCCTGTGCAATTTGATATACTCAGTTCATAGTTGATTTTATTTTTCCTTTCAGCCTGAAATGATTGGTCATTACCTTGGAGAGTTCTCCATCACCTACAAACCAGTCAAGCACGGCAGACCTGGTATTGGTGCCACTCACTCCTCCAGATTCATCCCTCTGAAGTAGTGAAGTAGTGTGGAAATATGTGTAAATAAAACTGATTCCAGAACATCTTGATTGTCTTTTTTTTCAAACCGTTTTCAATTTCCAGAATAACGTGCAGTGGATTGGCACAATTTTGTTTGAATATGTTTAGTGCTTGTGATTTAAATATTTTTAAACCTTTGAGGCAATTAATCTTGTATTTAATTAAATTGTTCGCAACTCATGCACATCACATGTGCCCCAAGAATAGAGATTAGCCTTACTTATCCTGTGTACATCAAAACATGGTGAAATGTGTTGCATCCTATCAGCACATGCCCACAACCCACTAACAGTAGCCATTTGTCTTCAGAATGTGCCAACTGGAAGAAAACGGCTCAGTCAGGTGGAGAACGTACAGACTCCTTGCAGGCAGCAGTGGGAATTGGCTGTTTCCCCCCGATCATTGTGGGAGACATTGATCATTTGCTGTTGCTGTAAAGTGATAACGTTGCCTCAAACTGTCCATCTTTGCTGATATGATGGAAACATACTTTCAAAATGCATCATGAATGATTAGGTAGTTCAGCACTCACATTACTAATTAATAAAAGTCCTGTAAGTTACCACCTGAGTATGTGGGTGAAAATGCAGCCAAATGGAAAGGGGAATGTGGTGCTTGCGTGTTAATGGTAATAAAGGTATGGTGAGTTGTGGACGAAAGACAATTGTCCTTGATCTTAATTTGTTCCACAGCACCACCTAATGGTGCTGGTTATTTGCATGACAGTCTTGTTAAATTTGAATCCCCTTGTAAATGGGATCGGCTATTTAGTATATCTAAAACAGCAATGTAATTCTGTTCTCAGTTCAGTTTAGCATATTGCAAAGGAAGTGGTGTCTTTGGCAAAAAAAAACATTGTCTTACAGATGTTTAATTCAAAACCTGGGTTCAGTCTGCGTAAAAGCACGCACCACATCCTGAACATTGCTTGAAATCCATCTCGAACAAATGGGGCTCTAACTTGAAACCACTTGTCAGCACAAAGCACTTTGTGCAACCTGGATGCTCCTTCCCGTGAGTTCCCCAGCCATTTTCTGCCAAAAGACCATGACCCCCACCAGTGTCTCACAAATCTCTCTCTGCCTAGCTTTCTCTAGAACCTTCTTCCAACTGCACTAGCCTGACTGGCTAACAATATTCTTGAGTTAAAACATCACAGCCCCATATCTTTATCTGAAACCCGAACATGCTACAGAAAGCTACTAAATGAAATCAGAGTATTACACTAGTCATTGACAGCATCAAGATTTATAAGGAAGATGTCTGAGTGGGAATGCAGAAAATATACTTTATTGTCGTCAAACGATTGATACTAGAGTGTAGAATCATCACAGCGATATTTGATTCTGCACTTCCTGCTCCCTGGATTACAAATCGATCGTAAATATTAAAAATTTAAATTATAAATCATAAATAGAAAAAAGGAAAGTAAGGTAGTGCAAAAAAAAAGAATAGTGATATTAAAGCTGTATTTTGGTGATACTTTTAGCGCGCTTTTTTGGTAATGTGAATATTTCAATCATACATATCAATATGCAAACGAAAGAACACATGTACATAAACATTGAAAAGGCATTTTTCTGTCTATTTCCAAGCATAGTGCAGACCACAGTTGGCTCACAGGGAAATATATCACATTTAAAGGCAGATTTCCTTGATAAACCAGGGTAGATCGCATGCCATAGGACGAGGAACATTCCTTCAGTAAGTACTCTGGAAAGCATACTCAAACAATTGCTGTCCACTTGACCAGAGTTATGGTACTGCTTCAGGTTCTGGCTGCAGCTTACCGCGATCAACAGTGTGGTAACGAATATTGTTTGTAGCGCAAAGAAGATAAATGGCGTTAGAACAGAAAACTCGCTGTAACATTCTTGACGACAGCCCACTTGGGTAGAATTACAGAACAGATCTTGCAAGTCGTCTTTCCAAATGGTTTCTGCGGTGACAATCATAGCGAAGAGTCGAACGACAAATAACGTGGCCAGACTATTTCTACCGAGAGAGGACACAGGCGGTTGAGTGCCGCTTAAGAACGTCGGGATCATTTCCATGTTCAGATCCATCTGGGTGTGCTGAAAGTAAATAAATACAATTTCTTTAGCACTGGTACAATCCCATGTACTCTGCTGCACAGGTGTTTTCCTCCAGGCTCACAATTAAATCCGTTTAAGGACAAATAAAGACAGGTAGTAGCAACTGCAGAGAGAGAATGTTTCAAAACATTGGCCTGAAGCTTCCTGAGATTTATTTCCAATGGTTTCCTGAGTTGTGTTTCCAATGGAAAAAAAACTAATTTTCATGGCTTTTACACCCTGTGTGTTTATGTCTATACCTTAGAACTTGAAACTTGAACTAATACATATACAGGACACGAGGAATTCTGCAGATGCTGGAAATTCAAGCAACACACATCAAAGTTGCTGGTGAACGCAGCAGGCCAGGCAGCATCTCTAGGAAGAGGTACAGTCGACGTTTCGGGCCGAGACCCTTCGTCAGGACTAACTGAAGGAAGAGTTAGTAAGATATTTGAAAGTGGGAGGGGGAGGGGGAGATCCAAAATGATAGGAGAAGACAGGAGAGGGAGGGATGGAGCCAAGAGCTGGACAGGTGATTGGCAAAAGGGATACGAGCGGATCATGGGACAGGAGGCCCAGGGAGAAGGAAAAGGGGGGGCTGGGGCAGAGGATGGGCAAGGGGTATAGTCAGAGGGACAGAGGGAGAAAAAGGAGAGAGCGAGAGAAAGAATGTGTGTATATAAATAAATAACGGATGGGGTATGAGGGGGAGGTGGGGCATTAACCGAAGTTAGAGAAGTCAATGTTCATCAGGTTGGAGGCTACCCAGACGGAATATAAGGTGTTGTTCCTCCAACCTGAGTGTGGCTTCATCTTTACAGGCCGTGGATAGACATATATATCAGAATGGGAATGGGATGTGGAATTAAAATGTGTGGCCACTGGGAGATCCTGCTTTCTCTGGCGGACAGAGCGTAGGTGTTCAGCAAAACGATCTCCCAGTCAGCGTCAGGTCTCGCCGATATATAGAAGGCCACATCGGGAGCACTGGATGCAGTATATCACCCCAGCCGACTCACAGGTGAAGTGTCGCCTCACCTGGAAGGACTGTCTGGGGCCCTGAATGGTGGTAAGGGAGGAAGTGTAAGGGCATGTGTAGCACTTGTTCCGCTTACATATACAGGATGATCTTTTGTGTATTTAATTTGATTCTGTCCATGTAACATGTAGAAACTAGGTTCAAACTCAACGCAGGACTTTCTTAAGGACCACACACTTCAGTCTCCAATTGTCCATTCACTGATCCTACCTTCAGCCTTTCTCTTTGCATTCAGTCACGCATTGTGAACAAATTCTCACCTCCGAAAGTGTCACCGTGGCTTCACACACCCCACCTCTGTCAATAGCAGCAGCTTCATTGACTGTTTATATCCCTCCATTGAGACCGCGTAACTTGCTGAGTTTCTCCAGTATTTTGTGTGTGTTGCATAAAGGTAGTCATCTGAAAAACCACCGGACCCATGTGCAAGATAGCATGAGGTCAATAAGATCATAGAATCACTAAAGCTTCTACATCCTTTCTGTAATGAGGTGAGCAGAAGGGAACACAATATTCCAAGTGTGGTTTAACCAGAGTTTTATAGAGCTGCAGTGTTACCTCACGGCTCTTGAACTAAACCCCAATTAATGAAGGTTAACAACCATACACCTTCTTAACCACCTCATCAACGTGTGCAGCAACTATGAAGGATTTATGGACTCATGGTCCTCCTTACTGCTAAGAATCCTGCCATCAACCCTATATTCTGCCTTCAAATTCCCCCTTCCAAAGTGAATCACTTCATACTTCTCTGGGTTCAACTCTGTCTGCCACTTCTCAGCCAGCTCAAAATCCTGTCAATATCCCATTGTAGCCTACAGCAAGCTTCTACACTCTCCACAACTCCGTCAACCTTCGTATCATCTGCAGACTTAGTAACCCACCCTCCTGCTTCCTCATCCAGGTCATTGGTAAAAATCACCAAGAGCAGGGCTCCCAGATCAGAACACCACTGGTCACTGACCTCTAGGCAGAGAGTTCAATGTATGACCCAGAGGTAACAAAGGGAGAATGTGCTCCCATTCATGAGCATTGGCACTAGTATTGAGGAAAGTGAAAGCTGTTCTGCAGGTACAAACTTCACCTGAATCAGAATGGACTAGTGTTCTTGTTAAACATAGAAACATAGAAAATAGGTGCAGGAGTAGGCCATTCAGCCCTTCGAGCCTGCACTGCCATTCGATATGATCATGGCTGAACTCAGAACCCTGTACCTGCCTTCTCTCCATACCCCCTGATCCCTTTAGCCACAAGGGCCATATCTAACTCCCTCTTAAATATAGCCAATGAACTGGCCTCAACTGTTTCCTGTGGCAGAGAATTCCACAGATTCACCACTCTCTGTGTGGAGAAGTTTTTCCTCATCTCGGTCCTAAAAGGCTTCCCCTTTATCCTTAAACTGTGACCCCTTGTTCTGGACTTCCCCAACATCGGGAACAATCTTCCTGCATCTAGCCTGTCCAATCCCTTTAGGATTTTATACATTTCAATAAGATCCCCCTTCAATCTTCTAAATTCCAGCTAGTGTAAGCCTAGTCGATCCAGTCTTTCATCATATGAAAGTCCTGCCATCCCAGGAATCAATCTGGTGAACCTTCTTTGCACTCCCTCTATGACAAGCATGTCTTTCCTCAGATTAGGGGACCAAAACTGCACACAATACTCCAGGTGTGGTCTCACCAAGGCCTTGTACAACTGCAGTAGTACCTCCCTGCTCCTGTACTCGAATCCTCTTGCTATGAATGCCAGCACACCATTCGCCTTTTTCACCGCCTGCTGTACCTGCATGCCCACTTTCAATGACTGGTGTATAATGACACCCAGGTCTCGTTGCACCTCCCCTTTTCCTAATCGGCCACCATTCAGATAATAATCTGCTTTCCTATTTTTGCCACCAAAGTGGATAACCTCACATTTATCCACATTAAATTGCATCTGCCATGAATTTGCCCACTCACCTAACCTATCCAAGTCACCCTGCATCCTCTTAGCATCCTCCTCACAGCTGACACTGCTGCCCAGCTTCATGTCATCCGCAAACTTGGAGATGCTGCATTTAATTCCCTCATCCAAGTCATTAATATATATTGTAAACAACTGGGGTCCCAGCACTGAGCCTTGCAGTACCCCACTAGTCACTGCCTGCCATTCTGAAAAGGTCCCGTTTATTCCCACCCTTTGCTTTCTGTCTGCCAACCAACTCTCTGTCCACATCAGTACCATACCCCCAATACCGTGTGCTTTAAGTTTGCACACTGATCTCCTGTGTGGGACCTTGTCAAAAGCCTTTTGAAAATCCAAATATACCACATCCACTGGTTCTCCCCTATCCACTCTACTAGTTACATCCTCAAAAAATTCTATGAGATTCGTCAGACGTGATTTTCCTTTCACAAATCCATGCTAACTTCGTCCGATGATTTCACTGCTTTCCAAATGTGCTGTTAACCATTAACTGGAACTGTAAATAGAACTAAACAGGTGATGAGGATCCAGGTAAGAGCAAAATGTAGAAAGTTAAAGGGAAAGGTCATAGGTGAAGGTAGCAACATGGGAAATGTGAACAGGAATGTGTGAGGAAGGGGTGGGCAGAGCATATCAGAGTGAATATATAGAAACGTGGTAAAAAGTCATCCACGCAATCTTATAAGGAGACAAATCAAAGCTTCATCTAAACTTAGTTACCTTGATAGTTTGTTTGTAAAGTGAAAAATGTTGAGGAAAAAATATTCCAGGATAATTAATAGAGGGGAGGGGAAGTCCTGGTAATAAAAGGTGAAATATAGGCAGTAAAGAAATCTTAGCTTGTTAAATGAAGAAATAGAACAGCTTGGATGGAGCTAAGAGCTAGTAACAAAAATATTGGTTTAAAAATTATTAGAGAAATTAACTGGGCAAAAGCCTATAAATTCCCTGGACCTGATGATTGCCACCCCAGGGGTTTGAAGGAGGTGCCTATGGAGATAATAGATGCATTTCCAAAAGTCAAAAATGTAACATAATGTAATCCCTTTATTTAGCAAAGGAATGAGAGAGCGAAAAAAAAGAACTATAGACTTGTTATTGTGACGTCAGAAACAGGGAAAATTCTAAATTAACCAAGTGGTAATAGGGCACTTAAAAAATAACAACAGGACTTGGCAGAGCCAACAGTAATTTACAGAGAATACAGGAGAGTACAGCACAAAAGCAGGCCCTTCAGCCCACAATGTTGTGCCAATCTAATTAAACTAGTAATTTAAATGCCTAACTAAATGAATCCTTTCTGCCTACTCAATACCCATACCCCTCCATTCACTACACATTCATATGCCCATCTACCAGCTCTATCCTATTTGCCTCCTCTAACCATCTCTGGCAGCACGTTCCAGACCGCCGCTCTCAGTAAAAAAAAACTTAACCCATTCTCACCTTATTTAAGGAAATTAGAGACACTTTCTCAAGGTCTTATAAAGCATGGGCGAGGCCTCACTTGGAGCATTGTGAGCAGTTTTGGGCCCCTTATCTTAGAAGGGATGTGCTGAAACTGGAGAGGGTTCAGAGAAGGTTCGCAAAAATGATTCCGGCATAGAAAGGCTTGTCATATGAATACTGTTGGATGGCCCTGGGCCTCTGCTCACTGGAATTCTGGAGACTGACCTCATTGAAACCTATTGAATGTTGAAAGGCATCTAAAGAATGGATGTGGAGAGGATGTGTCCTGTGGTGGGTAGAGTCTAAAACCAGAAGACAGCCTCAGAAGAGAGGAGTGTCCTTTTAGAATGAAGATGAGGAGGAATTTCTTTAGCCGGAGGGTGGTGAATCTGTGGAATTCTTTGCCGCAGGTGGCTGTGGAGACCAAGTCATTGGATATATTTAAGGCAGAGGTTGATAGATTCTTGATTAATCAGGGCAAAAAGGGATATGGGGAGTAGGCAGGAGATTGGGGCTGAGAGGGAAAATGGATCAACCATGGTGAAATGGCGGAGCAGACATGATGGACGAAATGGCCTAATACTGCTCCTGTATCTCATGGTCTTATCTCATAAACTTCTATTTATGAAAAGTAAATCATGTTTGATATATCTTATACAGTGCTTGGAGAATTTTGAGCCGTATACTGTAAATAAGTCTGTGATTGTGAAATATTTGATAAGGTATCTCACAAGAGGTTATTTAACAACATGGAATTGAAGTAGGTTTGCACAATATGCTAGCATGTATTGAAGTTTGGTTAACAAAGAGAAAACAGAGTACTTGAATAATTTTCCACTTGGGAAGCTGTGATAAGTGGGGCGCTGGGCCCCAGCTGTTCAAAACCTACATCAATGATTCAGATGAAGGAACCGTGTGTAAATTGTCAGGAGGATGCACAGAATTCATGGAGATAGAGCCATGCTAATTAAATGGGCTCCAGTGGGGGAAGTGGGAAATGTGAAGTCATCCTCCTTTGGTAGGTGGGAATGGCAAAGTAGGATCAACAATTTGCTGGAGGATCTCAGCGGACTGAGATGCTGCTTGGCTCCCAGCAGGTTGTTTGTTGTATCTGATTCCAGCATTGGCAGTCCCTTGTTTCTCCTTGCAAAGCAGGACATTGAATCAGAATCAGGTTCAACATCACTGGCGTATGCCGTGAAATTTAACTTCGGGGCAGCAGTACAATGTAGTACATAATAATAGGAAAAAACCCCCTGAGAATTACAGTAATTATATATATAATAAATAGTTACATTAAGTAATTAGTGCAAAAATAAGTAGTGAGGGATTGTTCATGGGTTCAATGTCCATTCAGAAACTGGATGGCAGAGGGGAAGAAGCTGTTGCTGAATCATTAGTGGATTGATTAGGATCAATGCAGGTCACTGATTACACGGATGATAGGTGAGCAGGGCCTAGTGCGGGTTGACAGCAGCAGCAGCCTGCCTCGGGTTCTGCTGGTGTTCAGCAAGAATGCGTAGTCTGGGGAAAAAAGCCAGAGAAAAGGAAGGAATTGGTGATCTGAATGGAAGTTACAGTGGGAAGAAGTTTAAAAATGGCTTGGTGTTAGATTTTCTACGCATCCTACGCTGGATTTCCAAAAGCCTGGCAAGTCAAGTGCAGGAGAAGGTCAAAGGAGCTGGTGCTGAGATACAACTGAGAGTTACCAGAGGTGGCGGCAGGGGAGGGGGTGAGTGGTGGAGGGGTGGGAGTGGAGCCCATGTTCCAAAAGGAGGCAGACAGTTCTAGCAAAGCAGGAGGCCATGGATAGAACAATGGGAGGGACTGTGCAAGGAAAAATGCAGAGTGGCACTGGTGTGCATCGGGTGGAGGGCAAGTATGGGCCAAAGTCCTCCAAATTAGGTATAATGTGAAGTTATGAACATTCTGGTCATAACATGGCGCCATCGGTTCTTAGCAAATTTGCATTCCCCCTTCGGAGGCCATAGACATAGCGAGACCCTGCTTAAACTGTTATCTGAACCCAAGTTAATTGCAACTGAGTTGTGGACCAGAGAGTCAAAATTGTGGAAAAATAATATAGATCTTTAATTTTAACAGCAGCAATTTGCAATATCATTAGGCATATTCATTTCCGGTGGGAAATGCAGTATAAACTTCAGGGGTACTATTTATACTTTGTTAGAAACATGATCCTATCTTCTAATATTTGTGTTGAGAACCAGTTGTCCTTTCTTGGCCACCATTCTCCAGCCAGGTGCTGGGGGAGGGAGGGGTATGGTGAGGCATAGGCAGGGAAATCTGAGCACCTTCAGTCCCTCTTACTCCAGGGGAGCTGCAGGGGCAGTACTAATCCACCCTGAGAATAGTTTTGACATGTTGCCCCTCAATGGTGGGAGTGTGGAGTGACACTCCTCCCTCAACCTCCCCTACCAACCCTTTGCAGGCTGCCTATCCCACCCACCACTGACTTATGGTTGGTGGCTGCTTACTTGCCTTTGGTTGCTTTCCCATTCCAACCCAGTTGCTCTATTTCTGCTTCTCTCTCTCTCTCTGTCTCTCTCCTTGTCTTTTAGTGCCAGAACAATAGGATTTTGTGTGTGTGTGTGAGAGAGAGAGAGAGAGAGAGAGAGAGAGAAAGATAGAACGAAAGAAAGATAGATTGATCGATCGATCGCAGGACCAAAATACTTGCAGCAGAGGTTTGATATTGTGAAAGTGTTTTTGAAAGTTTAAAGTTAGTTGGAACGGATGGTCCTGGAAAGATGTCACAAACCACCTCCAGGAAGCAAAAGAAAAACTTTTATCTAAATCACAATGCAACACATCGAAAATCTGAATTGGAAATGGCCAGTGGATCAGAGAACACCTCCGCCTCAGCTGAATAACATTTCAGACTCTGGCTAGTCTTTTCAAGGAGGCCAATCCTGGAAAATAATTGGCCGGAGGTGAGTTACTGTGGTGTATAAAATAAAGAGTACAGCTTGTACATAGAGTTTATTAAAGATTCAACTTACCTTTCCCATTCAAGATGAGCAGAGTTCTCGTTTTTATCAAAACCCAGATCCGACAGGTTGTCCAGTTACCTGTTCTATTCAATGGTAAAGTAATACTGTCAGAGCGAAAAAAGAAAGTAAAACATGAAATAACAGGGCTGGGCTCAGCAGTGGGACTTTTGATCCCGGCTGCTGGGAAAGGAGAACTATTTAAACATTTGTTAAAAAGAAACTGAATGTGTGAATTGAAGCAATGTTAAGAAGATATTTAAGAATTAAAAAAAAACTTTAAACTATGTTGGCAAAAATACTGAGAAAACTTTTCTATTTGGTTGTTTTCAAAATGATAAACAATCATTAAGGCTTTCTGATTGTTGTTGGTTATATCTAAGCACCAGATACCCGATTTAGATAGCATTTTCTTATCTCCCAGCTTTCCGAGTTCTTGCTCGCAAGTTCCAGTAAACTAAAGCAATAAAGGGAACAATTTAGTGGACCAATAAATATATGTATATCAGAAATCATAGGTTTTATGGTAATAAGTCAGGCAAGTTATGGGAAATTGCCTACAGATATACTTAAGTTTGGAGTTGTAATCACAACAGTAAATATTTAGGTATCAACTTAAAAATAGAAAGAGGGAAATACCCAAATACAGGAGGGTCTGCAGATGCTGGAAATCTTGGAAAAATGCACACAATGTGCTGGAGGAACTCAGCAGGTAAGGCAGCATCTATGGACTGAAATAAACAGTTGATGTTTCAAGCTAAGACCCTTCATCAGGATTGGAAAAGAAGGGGGCAGAAGCTAGAATAAGGAAGTAGGGGGAAGGGAAGGAGTACAAGCTGGCAGGTGATAGGTGAGGGGGAAGTAGGTGGGTGGGGAAGCGGGGATGAATTAAGAAGGCGGGAGGTTTTAGTTGGAAGAGGTAAAGGGCTGAAGAAGGAGAGGACATTGAATCACGGAAAAAAAAGGGAAGGAGGAGGGTTACCAGTGGGTGATGAGCAGGTGAGGAGAAGAGAAGGGGGTACTGGAATGGGGAAAAAGGAAAGAGAGAAAGGGTGGGTGAAGAAATTACCAGAAGTTAGAGAAATAGATGTTCATGCTATCAGGTTGGAGGCTACCCAGGCAGAATATAGAGCGTTGCTCCTCCATTCTGAGTGTGGCATTATCATGGCAGAAGATGAGACCATGGACAGGTAAGTCAGAATGAGAATGGGGAATCAAATTGAAATGATTGGCTGCTGGGAAAATCAGCCCTTTGTAGCAGATAAAATGAACCATTCAGAAGACCAATAATCAGATATACAGCACTGTGCAAAAGACTTAGGAACATATATATATCTAAGATAAATATTATTTCTGTTCTTGGCTATTTTAAATCTAACTATTTGATATACATATATATACTTACTGTAATTGATTTACTTATTTTTTTTTCTTTCTATGTTTTTCATGCATTGCATGGTACTGCTGCTGCCAAGTTAACAAATTTCATGACACATGCTGGTGATGATAAACCTGATTCTGATAGGCATTAGTACAGAGCATGTAAATGGAATAAAAATTAGCCATTTGAGGCAACAGAGCTTATTACAAGGCAAGGACAAACGGAAGTTAACATTACTTTCTGAGGCCCCTGCTCTTTGTGATTTCTACAAACGTAAACGGTGTTGGTGAGGAAGTGGAAGGGTGGGTTAATAAGTTTGCAGATAACGTGAAGGTTGGTGATGTTGTGGCTAGTGTAGAAGGTTGCAAATGGAGTTCAATCCGGAGAAGTGTGAATTGATACACTTTGGAAGGTCAAACCGAAGGCAGCATACCTGGCAGTGCGGGGAAAAAGGGTAATCTTGGGGTCCAAGTTCAGAGAGCCCTGAAAGTTGCCATGGAAGCTGATAAGGTAGTTAAGAATGTGCATGGTGTGTTAGCCTTCATGCCCTGCTGAGTTCCTCCAGCATTTTGTGTTGTGTTGCTTCGGATTTCCAGAATCTGCAGTTTTTCTCATGTTTTCTATAAAACTCTAGTCAGACCACACCTAGCGTATTGTGTTCAGTTCCGGTAACCTCACTGTAGGAAGGATGTGGAAGCTTCAGGGAGGGGTGCAGAAAATATTTACCAGGACGCTGCATAGATCAGAGAACATGGTTTATGAGGAAAGTTTCAGTGAGCAATGGTTTTCTCTTTGGAATGAAGGAGGGTGAGACGTGCCTTGATAGAGGTGTATAAAATGATAAGAATGCCATAAGCCCTGCGGGCCTTGGATTGTTTACCTCCGAGGTTTCTAGAGCACCTGCATTTGTTCATTGTTGTTCTAACTGGAGTTGTTAAGCACTTGTGCTTTCAGTTTAATCTTGTCAAGTTTATTTGAACTGGCATGGGTTTTCAGCATACTGATTATATGAAGTGGACTCCTGATTAGCTCTTATCACGGGGTCCTTGTTTTGAGAATGATTTGCCTCATTGTGTCACTCGGTCAAGCCACCGATGTTCTGTTGGAATTCTTATGTATAAATCCTTGTTTCTGTCTCTATGTGCGAGTCTGTTGTTCCTCCGCACCTGAGTCATTGCCAGTGCACACCGTAACAAAAAGGCACAGAGAGAGAGAGAGAGAGGTCAGCCAGCAGCGACTAATATGAGAGGAACATGCTTTTAAGGTGATTGGAGGAAAATACGATTGGGGAGATGTCAACGGCAAGTTTATTTACACCGAAAGTGGTAAGTGCACAGAATGCAGTGTGGGGGTGATGGTAGAGGTAGATCACTAGGGGTACTTTAGCGACTCTTAGAATGGCACTTGGGTGATAGAAAACTGGGAGCGGGGTGGGGTTGTGGGTTATGTGGGAGAGAAGGGCTAGACTGATGTTGGAGTATGTTAAAAGATCAGTGCAACATTATGGGCCAAAGCGTCTGTATTGTGCTGTACTGTTCTATGTTCTTTCAGCTTAAATTAAAATGAATTATTCATAATTTACACTTCTGCAAAATAAACAATAAAACAAATATAATGACGCTAGTACAATATTATGAGAGAATAAGAAGTTGCCTTTTATGTTAATTCAGTCCTTTAAAGCAGTTCCCTGATATAAAATTGGCTCAATGGCCCATACCAAATTGTGAGTATCAGTTGATTATGCATGCATAGAATGTTAGGGATCCGCTGCTCCTTTCATCTCTTCACTTCTCTTTCCTCAAGCTCCCATTCCCTTCTTTCCACCCCTCCCCCAACTCTACATTTGCTATTACAACTGTGGCTTAAATAAGATATGCTTCTTTGGTTATAAAGTGACATACCAAAATTGTAAAAGATACTGTTCAGTCTTGGGAGTATTAAGGCTTAACTACATTCGGTTCAGTAATTTTCTTTTGGAGAAATGGGTACTGAGGGGTGGGATGGGGTGGAGAAATGGAGGTATTTAAGGTAGCCTGATTAAATCCTTCCTCAAGCCCATAGTCCATGTTGTTGCTTCCGAGAGTGTTGAGGGTTTGCACCCTTTTCACACCCATCTAATTTGGTGAGCTGATTGTCATGCTCCACCTTTCAAGATGGTGAGGACAAACCATTTGGCGTTGAGATATGGAACTTGAATTGATGCGACCTGCACAAAGACTGCAATATGTCAAAGAGTAACACACAAAAAGCTGGAGGGTCTCAGCAGCCCAGGCAGCACCTATGGAGGAGAATAAACAGTCAAAGTTTCGGGCTAAGACGCTTCATTAGGACCCTTCATAAATCCAAGAGATCTTTTGCTAATCCTTGAAAGTTATCAACAACTAATTGAAAAGCAGTTGGGTTTATAAGCTAATTGACAGGGCCAAGAAACAAAATCGTAAACCTTAGCTTGAGCATGTTTTGATGCTTTTAGGAGGGAAAGAACATCATCATTTCTCTGCCTGTTGTGTCAAAGGTAAAACAATATTGGCATAGGTTCAATGGGAGTGCATGCGATTCAGTCACCTACTCTATCAGCTCGAATTCACTCTAATCTGGTCTTTTCCGGGATGTGAGTGTGGTTATTAAGCAAATTATTTATTACCCATCCCTAATTATCCTTTGGAACGTGACGATGTGCTGTCACTTTGAGCTACTGCAGTCCTTCTGTTAACTACCATAGTCTTGATGGGTACAGAACTCGAGAAAGGAAATTTTCTGAGCTGAAGTAGCCGGTTGCAGACCTACACAAATTCAGTTTCAAGGGCATACATACCCAGGGTATAGATGCTATGAAGATGATCATTTTGCAACAATATTATACATTGCATGCATCTTGTTCTTCTTGGGCCCTTAGCTCCCTGTGGAGCATAGGCCATTGATGATGTCCCGTCTCTATAAAGTCGATGGTATTATTGGAATTCATCAATGTATCTCTAATCCATTGTATCTATTGTACAGTTGATTACATAGAACATAGAACATAGAATAGTACAGCACAGTACAGGCCCTTCGGCCCACAATGTTGTGCCAACCCTCAAACCCTGCCTCCCATATAAGCCCCCACCCTTAAATTCCTCCATATACCTGTCTAGTAGTCTCTTAAACTTCACTAGTGTATCTGCCTCCACCACTGACTCAGGCAGTGCATTCCACGCACCAACCACTCTCTGAGTAAAAAACCTTCCTCTAATATCCCCCGTGAACTTCCCACCCCTTACCTTAAAGCCATGTCCTCTTGTATTGAGCAGTGGTGCCCTGGGGAAGAGGCGCTGGCTATCTACTCTACCTATTCCTCTTATTATCTTGTACACCTCTATCATGTCTCCTCTCATCCTCCTTCTCTCCAAAGAGTAAAGCCCTAGCTCCCTTAATCTCTGATCATAATACATACTCTTTAAACCAGGCAGCATCCTGGTAACTCTCCTCTGTACCCTTTCCAATGCTTCCACATCCTTCCTATAGTGAGGCAACCAGAACTGGACTCAGTACTCCAAGTGTGGCCTAACCAGAGTTTTATAGAGCTGCATCATTACATCGCCGCTCAAACTCTATCCCTCGACTTATGAAAGCTAACATCCCATAAGCTTTCTTAACTAGCCTATCCACCTGTGAGGCAACTTTCAGGGATCTGTGAACATGTACCCCGAGATCCCTCTGCTCCTCCACACTACCAAGTATCTTGCCATTTACTTTGTACTCTGCCTTGGAGTTTGTCCTTCCAAAGTGTACCACCTCGCACTTCTCCGGGTTGAACTCCATCTGCCACTTCTCAGCCCACTTCTGCATCTTATCAATGTCTCTCTGCAATCTTTGACAATCCTCTACACTATCTATAACACCACCAACCTTTGTGTCGTCTGCAAACTTGCCAACCCACCCTTCTACCCCCACATCCAGGTCGTTAATAAAAATCACGAAAAGTAGAGGTCCCAGAACAGATCCTTGTGGGACACCACTAGTCACAATCCTCCAATCTGAATGTACTCCCTCCACCACCACCCTCTGCCTTCTGCAGGCAAGCCAATTCTGAATCCACCTGGCCAAACTTCCCTGGATCCCATGCCTTCTCACTTTCTGAATAAGCCTACTGTGTGGAACCTTGTCAAATGCCTTACTAAAATCCATATAGATCACATCCACTGCACTACCCACATCTATATGCCTGGTCACCTCCTCAAAGATTGGTCTCTACAACTTCACCAGAGCCCTATTGGCCTGCCTTACCCTTTTCCACCACTCGTAATGGGTTGGACTTTGAGAGCCAAACATTGCAAATATTACAAACATAAATTATATACACTTAAATTAACATGCGTTATACAGAACCTAGTGTTGGTGCGTGGCCAGGTGGTTAAGGCATTCGTCTAGTGATTTGAAGGTCGCAAGTCCGAGCCTTGGCTGAGGCAGTGTGTGTGTCTTTGAGCAAGGCACTTAACCACACATTGCTCTGCGACGACACCGGTGCCAAGCTGTATGGGTCCTAATGCCCTTCCCTTGGACAACATTGGTGGCGTGGAGAGTGGAGACTTGCAGAATAGGCAACTGCAGGTCTTCCATACAACCTTGGAAACCTTCCAAGGCGCAAATCCATGGTCTCATGAGACTAACAGATGCCTATACAGAACCTAACTAGGAAACAAAACATAAACAATGATAATGACATTAGTGCAAGTTGTGGGAAATATAGTCTAAGATAGAATTAGGGGTTTTCTGGTCAGTTTTAGAACCTGATAGCAGTGGGGAAGAAACTATTATTGTATCTTGAGATGTGGATCTTCAGGCTCCTGCCTCCTGTCTGACGGCAGCAATGAGATGAGGGCATGGCTGGAATGGTGAAGGCCGTCAGTGATGGATGTTGTCTACCTGAGACATTGCCTCTTACAGATGTCCTCAATGGTGGGCAGAAGTCTACCCCGGATAGAACTGGCTGAATCCAGTACTCTCTGTAGCCTTCTGCAGTCCTGTAGTTTGGAGTTTCCACATCAGGCCATGATGCAACCAATCAGAGTGCTTCCACCATACATCTGTAGACATTTTCAGAGTCTTCAATGACATGCTAAATCTCTTAAAACTTCCAAGAAAATGAAGACACGGCCAGCTCTAGTCCTATATTCCTTGAATTAAGTGTTTTTAAGTTCCACCCTGTATTACCTTTCTGTCACATCCTCCAGCCCTACACATCTCCAAGATAGTTTTGTCCCTCCAACTCTGCTGTTGCTCCTATATCCTATTTTCATGTCACATATATTTGTGGCTAGTCTTTTAAACCTCATCTTAACTTGCAATTAATTTTACTTACCCATCACCCACCCTTCAAAGTTCAAAAAGTTCAAAGTTCGAAGTAAATTTATTATTAAAGTACGAATCTGTCACCATATTCTACCCTGAAATTCATTTTCTTGCAGGCATTCACAGTAGATCAAAGGATCAGAATCAGAATCAGGTTTAATATCACTGGCATATGTCATAATTTTTTTGTGCATAATAATAAAAACAATAAATTATAATTTAATATATATATATATATATCCTGGAACCCTTCGTCAGGACTGAAGAGGGAAGGGGCAGAGGCCCTATAAAGAAGGTGAGGAGAGGGTGGGAAGGAGAAGGCTGGTAGGTTCCAGGTGAAAAACCAGTAAAGGGAAAGATAAAGGGGTGGGGGAGGGGAGGCAGGGAGGTGATAGGCAGGAAAGGTGAAGAAGGAATAGGGGAAAACACAATGGGTAGTAGAAGGAGGCGGAACCATGAGGGAGGTGATAGGCAGCTGGGGGAGGGGTCAGAGTGACATAGGGATAGGGGAAGGGAGGGGGAGGGAATTACCGGAAGTTGGAGAATTCTGTGTTCATACCAAGGGGCTGGAGACTACCTAGACGGTATATGAGGTGTTGCTCCTCTAACCTGAGTTTAGCCTCATCATGGCAGTAAAGGAGGCCATGTATGGACATATCCGAATGGGAATATGAAGCAGAGTTGAAGTGGGTGACAACCGGGAGAGCCTGTCTGTTGTGGCGGACGGAGCGGAGGTGCTTCACGAAGCAGTCCCCCAATCTGCATCGGGTTTCACTGATGTAGAGGATGCAATAGATGACCCCAACAGACTGACAAGTGAAGGGTTGCCTCACCTGGAAGGACTTTTTGGGGCCTTGAATGGTGGCAAGAGAGGAGGTGTAGGGATAAGTGCCGGGTGGGAGATCCACGGGGAGGGATGTGTGGATCAGGGAGTCGCGGAGGGAACCATCCCTGCAGAAAGCGGAGAGGGGTGGAGAGGGAAAGATGTGCTTAGTGGTGGGGTCCTATTGAAGGTGGCGGAAGTTGCAGAGGATAATGTGCTGGATCTGGAGGCTGGTGGGGTGGTAGGTGAGGACAAGGGGAACTCTGTCCCTGTTGTGGTGGCGGGAGGATGGGGTGAGGGCCGAAGTGCGGGAAGTGGAGGAGATGCGGGTGGGGGCATCATTGATGACGGCAGAAGGGAAACCATGATCCTTAAAGAAAGAGGACATTTGAGATGTCCTGGAACGGAAAGCCTCATCCTGGGAGCAGATGCGGTGGAGACGGAGGAACTGGGAATAGGGAATGGCATTTTTGCATGTGGCAGGGTGGGAAGAGGTATCGTTGAGGTAGTTGTTCCTGAAGCATTGAGTTTGTGCTTTCAGGCTCCTGTACCTCCATTTTGTTGGTAGCAATGAGAAGAGGGCATGTCTTGGGTGATGGGGGTCCTTAATGATGAATGCTGCTTTCTTGAGTCATCACCTTTTGAAGGTGTCTTCGAAACTGGTGAGGCTAGTTACCATGATGGAGCTGGCTGAGCTTACAATTTCCTGCAGTTTTTTCTGATCCTGTGCAGTGGCCCCTCCACACCAGTGATGCAACCAGTCAGAATGCTCTCCATAGTACATCTGTGGAAATTTCCGTCAGTCTTTGGTGACATACCACGTCTCCTCAAACTCCTAATGAAGCATAGCTGCTGTTGTGCCTTCTTTGTAATTGCATCAACATGTTGGACCCAGGATAGATCTTCGGAGATGTTAACATCCAGGAACTTGAAACTGCTCATCCTTCGATGAGGACTGGTGTGTGTTTCCTTGACTTCCCATTCCTGAAATCCACAAGCCAAACCTTAGTACAATGGAATCAATGAATTCCAGTTACCAATAATGCCTCCATTTTAAAATACTCATTTTTGTTTTCAAATCCATGACTTAGCCCCTTCTCTATTCTCTCCTCCAGTTCTGTTTCTGATAATTCTACACCTTTCAAATTTGGCTTCCTGCGGATCCCCAGATCTAATCTCTCCACCACTGGAAGTTGATCCTTTAGTTCCTTGAGCCCTCAGCTGTGGAATCACGCCCCCCCCCACCCCTCACATCTCTGTGCCTCTTCCAGCTTTCTCCTTTCAATCTATAACCAGCCTCTTTGATAAAACTTTTGGTGTAGTTTGAATCTATCACTGATTGTGAGATTTGGTGCTTAGGTTTCTTGCCCATCAGGAAGGAGGCTACATAGCATCCAGGCCAGGACAACCAGACACAAAAAGAGTTACCTTCCCTAAGCAATAAGGCTGATCAACACCTCCATTAACCTGCCCTATCACATTCTTCATCGTCACTACTTTATCATTTTCTGTCAAAGTCACCTTTAAGTACAGACACTCCTTTATGTCCATATAATCAATCAATGTATATAAGCTGTATTATATACATATTTATATTTGCTTTTTTATTATTGTGTTCTTTATCTTGGTGTGTTTTTTTATGTGCTGCATTGAATCTGGAGTAACAATTATTTTGTTCTCCTTTACTCTTGTGTACCTGGAAATGACATTAAACAATCTTGAACCTTGAATCTTGTGAACAAACTGCGGTGTAAATACCTGCTGTGACCACTTGGTGATGTCAGTGTTCACTTTCATGCAATTTGCAAATTCATCAATGCTGAGCTGTTTGACAAAACACCAGCAAGAATAACAGATGCAAATTCAGTTGCAAATCCTTTACTTAAATTTCTGAATTTCAATCCAATTATCACCCTCAATGCTGAATATTCTTAAATTAAGTATTTCATTGTCGTTTCTGGCTGTAAGTCTGTGACCTTCTTTCTTACATACGAGACTTTAAGGAAATATATATTTTTGCAGAACAGTGGCATGAAGTGGTAGGAAACCTGCCATCTGGTGGGCTGAGAAATAAATGTCCCTACCACAAACCAAGCCCTCAGCAGTGAGCCAGTCTCACAGCTGCTGAATGCAGCATCTCGCCAGGCACAATCTTTCATGGGGTTGCTTTGGCTTCTTTCATTTCTACATTCTTCTCTTTTTGGAGATGAGGTAAGTCTGTACTGAATTTTAATGCTGGGTACACACAGGATTTAGCCCGTGTGTGGTTGTGTTGTTTGCTTCTGTTTTTGTTTGTGTGTGCGCACAATTAAACAGCATTCTGAAGGTACAGTCTGACAGGTCGCTCCATAGCTCATGAATAATAGCATCAGGCAACGATGCTTGTGTTTTGTTCTGTTTTTGATTCTCTTTATCTCTTGTACCAATCATTGCTTTTGCTGAGTTGAGTATTTCAATCCATTCACTAGATATGTGAGCCATGGGATAGGGCATCACTGCAGGGTGTTTGGAGACCACTGAATACATTCAGGCATGGAATTGTGTTTACGTTTTAGAAATGAGGATTCCTCAAGGTTAAACGCATGATAGATTGCATCTTGCCCCTAGGTTGGAGGCTGGCACATATACAAAAAGCAAATATTGCAAATGCTCTAAATATGAAGCAAGAAATAAAGATAAAGTAAAAACTCAGGGGCCCCTCTAGCATCTGAAATAAAATAATATTGCACAGGGACTTGTGTAACGGGAGCTTTTCCATTTGAAAGGTCATCATGGTTAATTTATTGAAAGTTGACCGATCTGCAGTCTATTTGCAGAATTTTCTGCATTTATTTATTTGTTTTAAACACAGATCTTGTGATACTTTTGAGAAAGAAGCAATAGATGAAACCCTTCCTTGCTATTTTGCAGGTTTGGGTGATCAAAGCGACTGTGTCTGGTAGTGTATTAATGACAAAGGATTGAATTTTTAAGAATTATCTGTGGGGCACAGATCACAAACTATCAAAGGAAATGTGTTGTCCTTGCCTGTGTGGCTCAGTAAATGGTCCTCCTGGCATTGATTCGGAAGGTTATGGATTTGAATCCTGTTCGGACTCAAGTGCAAAAAAGTCTCGGGTAATGTTCCCGTGTAGAGGCACTGTGCTTTCAGAGAGTCCAGGGAGTTATCCACAGGGTCATGTCAATATTCATTACCGAAACATCACAAAACTAAGTTATTTAACTATTACTGTGCTTCTCCTTCTGGGATCTTGCTGTACTGCAACTATACACTTAGCGGATACTTTACTAGGTAAACCTGCTCATTAATGCAAATATTTAATCAGCCAATCATGTGGCAGCAACTCAATGCATAAAAGAATGCGGTCATGATCAAGATGTTCAGTTATTCAGATCAAACATCAGAATGGGGAATAATGTGATTTAAGTGACTTTGACCATGGTGCCAGATGGGGTGATTTGAGTATCTCAGAAACTGCTCATCTCCTGGGATTTTTGCGCACAACAGTCTCTGAGCAGGGCTTCCCAACCTGGGGTCCACGGACATCTCAGTTCATGGTAAGGCTCCGGGGCATAAAAATTGTTTGGGAACCCCTGGTCTAGGGAATGGTGCGATAAACAAAAAAAAAATCATCCAGCGAGCAGCAGTTCTGTGGGAGAGAATCGCGTTGTGAATGGGAGAGGTCAGAGGAGAGCGGCGAGACTGTTTCAAGCCACAGGAAGGCTACAGTAACTCAGATAACCATGCGTTTCAACAGTAGTGAGCTGAGGAGCATCTTTGAACTTACAGCATGCCAAACCTTGAAGGAGGCGGGCTACAGCAGCAGAAAACCACGGACATACACTCAGTGGCTGCATTATTAGGTACAGGTCATACCTAATAAAGTGGCCACTGAGTGGACTGCAGGAATGATTGCACATCATAGGGTTAAATTATTCTGGGACATCCTTGAAGAGCAAATTACTATATATAAACACAAGCCTTCTCTTTGTTAGACACTTCGCCATCACCACCTGCTCCCTACCCTTCCATTTTGCTCCCTTCTTTGGATGTCCTGGATCCTGCCGAGCTAACTCTTCCGTAGATCTAGGCAGCACCTGCTGCCCGAGTGCCCATCTGCCTCTGAGACCCAGACAGCGCAATGCCGATGGGCTTCTGGACCATTGTGAGCTTTACCTAATTTCCTCGCCTTAGTGCCTCCACTGACAGGAGAGTGTCCCTTTGCCTGGAAGTGCTGGCTTGAAATAGGGCCCTGTCTGGATGTCCAGTCTGATTGCACAAATTAACTCTCCAATTAAGTGTCTAGTCTCCTTCCATAAAATATGAACTACTGGGCTGCAGTCGTACTGCACAATATTAATAATAAATGTGTTAATGCATTTGGCTGAAATTCATATGAAAGATTCATAGTGCGGTTTCTATAGGTTTTCAGCTCAATGAGACGCGGTTGGGAAGGTGAGTAGCAGGCTGTGGGTTACAGGTGCAGTTAGTGCTGGGATGGGGGTGGTCTTGGGTTAATTATCTGAGTATTCCAGGGGTGTGCTCTAGGTTAGTATCCTTCCAGAAGTTTGAGAGTCAAAATGTTAAAATCATAAGCACTGCTTTAATTTTGCCAATCAGTTAGAAAGAATATGTTTAACATTGTAATGATAAAAGGTTTTGTTGATCCTGTGACCTTGTATTGCCTACATTATCAGACAGCCAGTATTGAAACCATGTCAATCACTGTACCCTTTTATTTAATGTGTTGTATGGAAACACAGCTTTGAGCTCCCAGATGTTTTAATAAAATCTAACAGTATTTTTGATTATGTGCTTCCTCTTGGCATGACATTCTTCCTGTGTTAATGAAACACCACAATAGGACATGGGAGCAGAATTAGGCCATTCGTCCCATCAAGTCTGCTCTATTATCCCTCTCAACCTATTCTCTCACCTTCTCCCCATAACCTTTGATGCCCTGACTAACTAACAACCAATCAACCTCCACTTTAAATATACTCAATGACTTGGCCTCCTCAAACGTCTGTGGTAATGAATTCCACAGATTCACCACCCTTTGGCTGAAGAAATTTCTTCTCATCCCTGTTCTAAATGAACATCCCTCTATTCTGAGGCAGTACTAGACTCACCCACTGTAGGAAACATCCTGTCCACATCCCCACTATCTAGGCTAGTATTCAATAGGTCTCAATGAGATCCCTCCTTATTCTACTGAACTCCAGTGAGCACATCCTTAGAGTCATCAATCACACCTCACACATTAACCCTTTCATTCCAGTAATCAATATCCTGAACCTCCTCCAGTGCTAGCACATCTTTTCTTAGATAAGAGGCCCAAAACTGTTCAGAATACTCCACGTGCAGTCTGACCAATGCCTTATGAAGCCTCAGCATTACATCCTTGCTCTTACATTCTACTCCTCGAAATGAATGCTAACATTGCATCTGTCTTCGTTACCACCGACCCAACCTGCAAGTTAACCTTTAGGGAATCCTGCACAAGGACTCCAAAGTCCCTTTGCAACTTTGATTTTTGAATTGTCTCCCTATTTAGAAAATCGGTTACACCCTTATTCCTTCTACCAAAGTGCATGACCATACATTTCCCGACACTATATTTCATCTGCCATTTCTTTGCCCGTTCTCCTGCGGTCCCAGTAACAACACCCGCAGAACACCACTAGTCACTGGCAGCCAGCCGGAACAGGTCCCCTTTTGCCTCCAGCCAGTCAGCCAATCTTCTATCCATGCTGGTATCTTTCCTGTAATACCATGGGCTCTTATCTTGTTAAACATCTTCATGAGTGGCACTTTGACAAAGACCTTCTGAAAATCCAAGTAAACAACACCCACTGACTCTTCTTCATCTATTCTGCTTGTTATTTCCTCAAAGAATTCCAACATATTTGTCAAGCAAGATTTCTCCTTAAGGAAACCATGCTGACTTTGGCCTGCTTTATCATGCACCATCAAATACCCCAAAAACTTATCCTTAATAATGGACTCCAACATCTTCCCAACCACTGAAGTCAGGCTAACTGGTTTATAATTTCCTTCCTTCTGCCTTCCTCCCTTCTTAAAGAGTGGAGTGACATTTGCAATTTTCCAGTCCTCTGGAACCATTCCAACATCTAGTGATTCCTGAAAGATCATCATCTCTAATGCCTCCACAATCTCTTCAGCTTACCTCCATATTTCATCTTTTCCCTCCTTATTGCTTTTTTAATTGCCTTCTGTTGGCTTTTAAAAGCTTCTCAAACCTCTGACTTCTCACTAAATTTTGCTATATTGTATGCCCTGTCTTTTGTCTTTTTCCTGTCTTTGACTTCCCATGCCAGTCACAGTTGCATCATCCTCCTTTTAGAATACTTCAACTTTGGGATGTATCCTGCACTTTTCAAATTGTCCCGAGAAACTCCAGCCTTTGCTGTTCTACTGTCATCCCTGCTGGTGTCTCCTTTCAATCAACCTTGGCCAGCTCCTCTCATGTCTCTGTAATTCTCTTTACTCCGCTGTAATACTGATGCATCTAATTTTAGCTTTTCCTTCTCAAACTGTAGGGTGAACTCTATCATAATATGATCACTGTCTCCCAAGGATTCCTATAATCTTAAGCTCCCTAATCAAATCTGGGTCATTACACAACACCCAATTCAGAATTACCGTTCCCCTACTGGGCTCAACCACAACTGCTCTAAAAAGCCACCTCATAAGTATTATATACATTCCATTTTTTGGGATCCAAAACCAACCTGATTTTCCCAATCTACCTGCATATTGAAATCCCCCATGACTATTGTAATATTGCCCTTTTTACACACCTTTTCTATATCCCACTTCCTGGCTACTGTTCAGAGGCCTGTAAATAACTCCCATCTGGTTCTTCTTATCTTTGCAGTTTCTTAACTCTACCCACAAGGATTCTATATCTTCCAATCCTAAAGAGTTTATTTCATTTCTTTTTGCTAACAGAGCCACCCCACACCCTCTGCCGACCTGCCTGTCCTTTCAATACAATATGTATCCTTGGATATTAAACTCCCAATAATAATCCTCTTTCATCCACGACTCAGTGATGCCCATGATGTCATACCTGCCAATCTCCAACAGCGCTACAACATCATCTACCTTATTCAGTATTGGTGGAACTGAAAACATGACGTCAATGGGTGTGGAAACATTCTTCATTGAAGTGATCCTTTCTGCTTCTCTTGTTAATCTTGGCATCAGATCATGTCTCAATTACCCTTTACTGTAAGTAATACTCAACTGTCATAAGTGAGTCAATGTTGTATCAGCCAGAGTATACAAGCAGGGAAGTCACGACAAACCTTTATAAAGCAATAGTTCAGTCACAGCTGTGTCCACTTCAGGAAAGGTGATGTTTAGGAAGAGTACAAAGGTGACTTACCGAAGGGTTTTCAGGGATGAAGCATCTTTGTTCCATTGCTAGACTAGACTAGGGAAAATGGGCAGGCAAGGAGATAAGGAGAGAAAGGGAAAATGGATGGGGAATGTGAAGTGGGGGGGGGGGCATTACCAGAAGTTTGAGAAATTGATGTTCATGCCATTAGGTGCTCAGCCCCCCCTTCCCTTCTTCCAAGGCCTTCTGTCTTCTCCCTTCTCCAGCCCTCTACCTCTTTCACCAATCAACTTCCCAGCTCTTTACTGCATCCCTCCTCCTCCCAGTTTTACCTATCACTTTGTGTTTCTTCACACCACCCCCATCTTTTAAATCTATTCCTCATCTTTTTTTTCTCCAGTCCTGCCAAAGGGTCTCAGCCCAAAACGCCCACTGTACTTTTTATCATGGATGCTGCCTGGCCTGCTGAGCTCCTCCAGCATTTTATGTGTGTCGCTTGGATTTCCAGCGTCTGCAGGATTTTTCTTGTTTGTGATTGGACCGACCACTAACTTATTTGATTTACTTAGAGAAATAGCATGGCAACAAGTGCTTCCAGGACAACAAGTCCCTGCTCCCCAATTACACCCCTGTGAACAATTTTCACCAACGAACCTCTACGACTTTGGAATGTGGGAGGAAACAGGAGCACCGGGAGGAAACCCACGCGGTCATGGGGAGAACGTACAAACTCCTTACAGTGGTGGAACTGAACCTGGGTAGCTAGTGCTATAACAGCTAATTGCTACGCTACCGTGCCAATCTAAAAAGAAAAAAAAATCAACATCATCACCCTGGAGATGCCCCGAATTAAATCCCAGACCTAATACATGCAACACCTGCACTCTTCTGCAGAGCTATGTACATAGTCATAGTCATACTTTATTGATCCCGGGGGAAATTGGTTTTCGTTACAGTTGCTCCATAAATAATAAATAGTAATAGAACCATAAATAGTTAAATAGTAATATGTAAATTATGCCAGTAAATTATGAAATAAGTCCAGGACCAGCCTATTGACTCAGGGTGTCTGATCCTCCAAGGGAGGAGTTGTAAAGTTTGATGGCCCCAGGCAGGAATGACGCTCTGACGCTCTGTGTTGCATCTCGGTGGAATGAGTCTCTGGCTGAAAGTACTCCTGTGCCCACCCAGTACATTATGTAGTGGATGGGAGACATTGACCAAGATGGCATGCAACTTGGACAGCATCCTCTTTTCAGACACCACCGTGAGAGAGTCCAGTTCCATCCCCACAACATCACTGGCCCACATACATAACATTCTGAGCTTTGCACATGATTATAGTATCTTTAAGAAGAAACTTTAACTACAAGCTAAATATTTAAAAATATTAAAGGTATATCGTGGAAGAAAAACAAAGAATGAGAAATGATTGTAGAGTCCTTTGAAACAGTTGCTGTAGAGTGGATGTGTTGTGCTAAACATGAAGACATCCACTCATTAATCTGTTAAGAAAGTAGCCCTTGGGTTCATTTTTCAATCAAGATTGAGATTCCACCTCCAAAATTAAGCAAAGTTTAAAAGGATTGACAGGGAAATGGAATAATTTAATTGGAGCGAAGGGGTAAGTATGGTCTAATCATTACAAACAGAGGAAGTGGAGAGGGATGGTGGAAAAATTGTTCGGGAGGTAGTGGGGTTCGGGGCTTCTGCTGGCACAGGTGGGGGAAGATGGGTCGATGCTTCTGCTGCTGCTTCTGAGGGGGGGGAGGGTGCTTTGAGGCTTCAATGTTTCTATCATTCACTCAATGGCTTTCTTGTTACGTGGATCTCCGTGAAGAGTACGAATTTCAGGTTGTATACTGTATACATACTCTGATATTAACTCCAAGGTCCTTTTTTAATATAGTATCATATTAATGTCCTTGATAGAAAACTATAAGATAAAATTCTTCCATCCAGTTTGATGTTCCCATGGGTGCTGATTCTTGCTGGGAGACAGTACACAAGACATCAGAGCTCTCACTATTTTAAACAACCAGGCAGCAAGTGACTATATGATACATAGATTAAAGGTTATGTTTCTGGACCAATATTCTCCTGCTGTGACATGGTGTCAAACCAGCATGGGAGCTGATCAGCCGTAACTGGAACTGTGCTGCTGGGGATATCAGACTGGGGTCAAAACGTGGATTAAGGATGCTCTTTGAAAAAATCCAGCGTCCTCACCTTGGGCCAGCACGGTAGTGCAACTGTTAGTGTAACACTATTACAGTGCCAAGGATCTCTATCGCAGAGCGTAGCGGTTAGCACAACGCTTTGCAGTATCAGTGATCCAGGTTCAATTCCTATTGCTGTCTGGAAGGAGTTTCTATGTTCTCCCCATGACTGTGTGGGTTTCCTCTGGGTGCTCCAGTTTCCTCCCACAGTCCAAAGATGTACTGGGTAGTAGGTTAATTGGTCATTGTAAGCTGTCCCGTGATTAGGCTACATTTAAAGTGGGGGTTGCTGGGCGGTGTGGCTTGAAGAGCTGGAAGGGTCTACTCCATGCTGTAACCCAATAAATAAACAAATAAATAAATCGCCAATCAGTTCCTGCTTCTGCTAGTAAGGAGTTTGTATGTTCTCCCTGTTTCCTCTCATATTCCAAAAATGCACAGTTAGAGTTAGCAAGTTGTGGGCATGCTGCGTTGTCACCAGAAACTTGGCAACACTTGTGGGCTGCCCATCACAAGTCTCACAGATTTAATTTGACGTAAACGATGTATGTTTCCAGGTACATGTGGCAAACAAGGCTCATCTTATTTTCTAAAAATCTTAATCTAATCAAAGTAAAACAATAACATAATGCAGAATAAAGTCCAACAGCTACAGAGAAAGTGCAGTGCAGGTAAACAATAAGGTTCAAGATCATAACAAGGTAGATTGTGAGCTCAAGGGTCCATCTTATTGTATTAGGGAACTATTCAAAAACCTTAGAAAAGCTGGGTAGAAGCCTGGTGGTACATGCATTCAGGATTTTGTATATTCTGTCCGATGGCAGAAGGGAGAAAGAGAATGTCTGGGATGGTGGAGTATTTTTTATGCTGGCTGAATATATTTCCATTATAGCTTTGATCAAAAATCGCAGGAATATTTAGAAAGAAGGACAGAAAATGTTGGAAGTACTCATCAGGTCAGGCTGCATTACTGGAGGGAAAATTAGAGAGTTTATTGTTTTGA
The DNA here is from genome assembly GCF_963921235.1 of Mobula hypostoma. Classification (NCBI taxonomy): domain Eukaryota; kingdom Metazoa; phylum Chordata; class Chondrichthyes; order Myliobatiformes; family Myliobatidae; genus Mobula; species Mobula hypostoma. Next base: position 33,844,904 of record NC_086120.1, read on the forward strand.
TAGTAGATCATCCATCTGGAAGTTTTTCTTTCCACAGATGTTGCCTGATCTGCTGAAAATGTCAAGAAAATTCTTTTCGTAATTTCCATTCCAGGATCGGGACTATTTTGCTTTTGAGTCTGAAATATCTACCTGTGATCACTGTTCACATTATTCTCCACACCAGATTACTTGAATGTTCTACTGTGACTATTGTGTGCATTGCTATCAGAATTTGAGAAATGTTGGAAATTATTCCTGCGTGGATTATCTTGGGCAAATATACTTATTGATCTCTGGGATCATTTCATTGATTTGACAATGCAAAAAGGAATATAATTTAGCCTAGAATATTTGAAAGATGTCTTCTGTTGATATTTAACCTTTTGATTTCAGGCTACCAGAATCTTTGGAGCTTATCATGTTCATAGAGATTGAGTCATTGGGTAATTGTGTTGGTGGGTGCAGAGGACCAAGAGGAGAGATCCTACAGGGTGCAGCTGTACAAGAGATGTACAGAAAATAGTGTGCAGATACAGCATGTCATTAAAAAGGCAAACATAACAATGACCTTCATTGCAAGAGCACGGTAGCATTGTGGTTAACACGATGCTATTACAGCTTGGGGCGATGAAGAGTTCAGAGTTCAATTCCAGTGCCATTCTGTCTTCTCCATGGAGTGTGTAGGTTTTCTCTGGGTGCTCCAGTTACCTCCCATAGTCCAAAGATGTCCCAGGTAGGTTGATTGGTCATTGAAAATTGTCCCATGATTAGAATATTTTAGGGTTAATCTGGTTTGTCAGGGGTTGCTGGGGCGACATAGCTTGAAACGCCAGAAGGGCCTACTCCGCATTGTATTGCTAAAACACATTTTAAAAATACCAGTAGGATAGCCTCTGTATAATTTACAGGTTATTGGTGAAATCACACTGAGAACACTGTACTTAGGAAGGGATATGCTTGCTTTGAAGGCAATTCGGAAAAAATGAATACTAAAATTGATTCAAGAGGTGAAGTTATTGTCTCATGAAGAATGATCGATCCTATAGGGATTTAGAACCAGCATAGAAGATCTTACTGGAGGACGTTGACATCAAACATAGCACAGAATAGTACAGTACAGGAACAGGGCCCTCTTCCCACCATGTGGCATTCCATCAGCCTGCACATGATCTGTATCTCTCTATTTCCCCGTCAGTTCATGTGTATTTCTAGATATCTCTTAAATATTACCATTGTATCTGTTTCCACCGTATCCCATGGCAGGGCATTCCAGGCACCCATTCATCATCATCATCATCATGTTCCATGTTGTATGATGTGGTCAATCATGGTCTTTTCACTTGTTCTTCTTATTCTTTTCTCTATCCATGACCATGGTTGCTCCTGGCAATATTTTTCTACAGAAGTGCTTTGCCATTGCTTTCTTCTGGGCGGCGTCTTTACAAGACGAGTGACCCCGTCCATTATCAATACTCTCAGAGATCGCCTGCTTGGTGTCAGGGGTCACATAACCAGGCTTCATGTGACCCAGATTAGAAGGTTTCTTCTGTGTGTTTCATTTCCCATCCACATCCCAAAGTAGTGATGGTTTGTAGGTTAATTGGCCACTGCAAATTGCCCCGGTGTGTAGATGAATCGGGTGGCGGTGTGGAGATTGTCTCTACCAAAGGAGGTGTAAGGCGCTCCTTCCCTCTGCTAATCTGTAGGTCAGTCTTGGGCAAGGTGTAGCACCTGCTTAGCCCCACTTCCTCTCCCCCCTCCCCCGCCGATCAGGGTCATGTAAAGCCATGGGAGCTGGTGGTGGATGGTCACATGAGCAGGTGGTGCCTATCACAAGTCCTGGGTATGCCACCACTGAAACCAGGTGGACCATCTCTGAAGAGTATTGATAATGGCTGGGTTCACCTACCTTGATAAGGCACTGCCCAGAAGACGGCAATGGCAAACAACATCTGAAGAAAAATTTGCCAAGGGCAATCACGGTCATAAGACCATGATCGCCTATGTCATACACAAGAGAGTTGATGGAAAAGCGGGGAGAATAAAATAGGATTATCTTACCACTCATTCCACAATCTCTTTGATCCACCACCATCAGGAAGGAGCCACAGGAGCATCAGGACGAGGACTGCCAGACTGGGTAACAAGTTCTTCCCTCAGGCTGTGAGACTAATGAATACCCTGCCACCACTGAAATCTTGTCCCTTAGGACAACAAGCTGTTTACTGTACTGTTTACTCTTTGCCTGTGTTGGGCACTGCATGCATTTTAAATTATATGGAAAATAGGCCCTTCGGCTCGACTCATTCATGCCAATCAAGATGTCTGACTGAGTTTATGCCTTTTACCTGCATTCAGCTCATATCCCTTCCAGGAGTTCCCAACCTAGGGTCCACAGACCCCCCGGTTAACAGTAGGGGTCTATGGCATGAAAAAGGTTGGGAACCCCTGTTCTAAACCTTTCCTATCCACCTACCTGTCCAAATATCTTCTAAATGTTGTAATTGTATCTACATTTACCACTTCCCCCAGTAACTCGTTCCACAAAGGAACCCTGAAGTTCCTTTTAAGTCTTTACCTTCCCACTATGAAGCTATGATCTCTAGTTCTGGACTCCCTCACCCTGGTGAAAAAGCAGAGGTCTTTCACCTTCTCTGCGTCCCTCATGATTTCATAAACCCCTAGAAGGTCACAAGTACCTGGACAAGCTCTTGATACGGATGAGAGCTGGAAAATTGGACTCAATTTCTCTTTGTTTTAGCCAAAGTGTCTCATTATCAGTCACAAATATTCACGTTTTTGTGTCATTTTTTTTCTCTGGTGCAAAATAGCATCTTGCTGCTCCTCATCGATGTGGCAAGGTAAGTCATCCAAGACAGTTTAATAAACCCCTTCAGAAGCGAAAGAAGGAGACTGCTAGGCAGAAACCTCTCCCCAGATGAACGGCCCTCGTTTTTGCTGCTGTAACTGGGGCTGAGGCAAGGACATAGCGAGGCAGGCTGCCAGTCTGCTGCTGTGAGACAGACCATCTGAAACAGTGCAGCGAAAACTCCCTTTGTACTCCACGTAATTGCACAATGAACACTCCCTGAATCCCCCTGTGTCTGCCTTCTTGTGGTTTATAGCTCCCGGCGAGCTCCTTCTTGTGCTAGCATTGTTTAATTGTTCGCTGGAAGCTGTGCAAGAGAGTTTAATGAAGATTTAATTTAGAAGGACAGACGGCACAGAAAAAAAATGAATAATGCAAGAAAATACCTCATGTTTATGAGTATGGTTTTTGTTTGTAGATGAGTACCTGATTCCAGAATGACAGATTTCCCCACCTTTTTGTTGATTAAACACTACATACCCTAAATCACATGGTTTCTGTTGCCATGGTATCTTGTGTCTTATTACCCATTCCCCACTGACATCAGTTGACAACAGTAGATTTTTAATTCATAATGGTTTGTGTAATAGATTATGGGAGAAAGATGCATCAGAGACACCTTAACAAGGAGAAGCAAATGTTCGTGCTGGTGGTGTCTTACGCCTAGGCACAGCAAGATCCCACAAAAGCCAATGATATGAATGTTCATAAAAAAAATCTGCAGATGCTGGAAGTCTGAAATAGCAGAAAACATTAGAAACACTCTGAAAATCGGAGAGCAACTCTGAAAGAACATTTCAGGGCCAGAACCCTTCAAATGAAATTGAGAAAGTGAGTCGATGTAAATGTTCCATAGTACAGAAGACAGAGAAGTGGATAAAGGGAATATTTCTGTTAGGGAGAGACCAAACGAGGCATCTAAGATCAGATAATGGCTGTTTTCCATTGAGATGTTCTGCTAATAATAAGGCTGTCTGAGACACCCAGCAGCTGGTACACGATGGGATGAATATCTGGTTAATGCCTTTCATTGGGGGGTGCAAGTTAATGGATGAATTTTGGAGATGGGACGATGGATTATAACGCCCACAAGGGCGGCTACAGGGAATGGGTAGTGATTGGGGCAGGCCACTGGTCTGATCCACGTGGAAGGAGGCTTGGTCTACTGAACTCCCTCGATATTGCATCACGCACCTGGTAATGATCTTGGAGCAAGATGGCAGCAGCGGACAATGCGACCGACAGCAACGTCCCGCAGACAGTTCACGGAACTGCTTGTTTGGCGGCACCTGCCTGCGTTTGACTGGTCTTCCTCCCCCTCTCACCGGCTGCTGTCGGAGGAAGGCACAGGAGCCTTGAGCTACACGCTACAAGGATTGCTCGGTGAGGCTGTGGACTCATTTTGTGGGACTTTGAGGTTCATGATGCATGTATTTCTTGATTATGGTTACTCTTTTTGTTTGCTGTGCTGTGCAAGGGTGATCAATACAGACTGGAGTGCTTCAGCGAAGAATGCATTGCCCGTCAGCCAGCAGTAGACTAGAAGCGTGACACTGAACTAAACTGAATACAACTGGACTCCTGGTCTGATGTTTGAAATTCTATGTGTTGTTTGCTGACTTTTTGCCATTGGTTCTATTTGATTTCTTTTCCATGCGGTGAGAGTTTGATAGTTTCTAGAATGGGTTCCACGGGTTCTTCATTTTGTGGCTGCCTCCAGGAGGATGAATCTTAGAGTGGTATTCCGTATACGTACTTGGTGACAATAAATGTACTTTGAATCTTTGAATCCTTAACAAAATATCTAGGGAATTAGGCAATGCACCAGGATGGTAAGAAGATAGGAGGGTGGTGCTAACACAGGTGGTGTAGGGATAGGGACTGTTACTAAGATGAAGCAGTGTATGGAGAGTGTTGTCCATTGAAACAGATCCCAGAACATCCCTGGTGGAGTGATGAAGAACTTGGCTCCTTTTCCATCTGGCCCCACACTCTTATTGGCTCCTGCTGCCATACTGCCAGGGTTCCATACTGCCACTGTCAATCACCACCAAAGTTGCCCTGCCACGCAATCACAGGGCTCTAATCTCCATCAGTGAGTTGGGCTGTCCTTCCCTGGTCTGGTGTCCCTGTGAGTCCAGACTCACAGCAACGAAAACCCTCCAAAGTTTCCACTGAGACCACTGCCAGCAGAGAGGGATGGATTCAGGCCTAGGCAGTGACGTTCATATCTTGTAAACAGTAAACGAAAGAAACTCCATCAATGAACTATTTTTGATGAGCAGAAGGAGTTCAAGTCTTTCCTGGGAACTTGTCAAAGGAGTTCATTAACCATTAGAAATTGTGCAGAGTGGATAGAGGTTATTCAGCCCATTGTCTCCCTACTGGTCAAGAAAGAGCTACCTAGCCAAATTCCACCTTCCAGCACTTGCTCCATAGACCTCTGGTTGCAATATTTCTAGTGCACAGATATATACTTCCTGAACGTGAAGAAGGTTTCTTCCTTCTCTGGTCTTTTGGACAATGAGCTGACTGAAAAAAAATCCCCATTTGCCCTCTAATTCTTCCATCAATAATTTTAAAAGTGCAGTTCCCAGTTTTTCACCCCTCTGCTGGTGTAAGTTTGATCATTATCTGCTGTGTTGTATGACATAGGCGATCATGATCTTTTCATGACCGTGACTGTTCCTGGCAAGTTTTTCTACAGAACTACTTTGTCATTGCCTTCTTCTGGGTGGTGTCATTACAAGACGGGTGACCCCAGCCATTATCAATACTCTTCAGAGATTGTCTGCCTGGTGTCAATGGTCGCATAATCAGGACTTGCGATGTGCACCAGATGCTCATACGACCATCCACCATGTTTTCCCATGGCTTCACATGACCCTGATACAGTTGGTGGGGGGGGGGCGGTGCTACACCTTGCCCAGGGGGTGACCTGCAGGCTAGTGGAGGGAAGGAGCGCCTTACACCTCCTTCGGTAGAGACGCATCTCCATCCTGCCTCTTAGCTAATGTAAGTAGGTCCCTCCTATTTACTGTCTCCCCGCTGCATCCGTTGATTCAAAGAAAACAACTTCAGCCTACCCAATATTTCCTGATAACTATCTCTTCCTTTTTAAACATAGAACATAGAAGAGTGCACTATAGGAACAATCTCTTCAGCCCATAATGTCTTTAGTGACAATGATGCCAATCCAAATTAAACTCACCTGCCTGCATGCAGTCTATACCTCTCCATTCCCTGCCTGTTCCCGTGCCTATCTGAATGCCTCTTAAATTGATTTTGCAGTAGGTTAAAAGGTTGGCACAACCTCACGGCCCAAAGTCCTGCTGATTATTCCTAATAAGTTTATGCTTTTCCAGATGCAAGAAGGTCTTATCCGTAGGAAACTTCTCCAGTAATTTCCCTATCATTGTGATTTCCTGTTTCTTTATCTTTTTAAAGAGAGGAACAATATTGGCTTTTCTTCTTTTCTTTGGAACTTCTTTGTGAGTAAAGAGCAAACAAAGATCTTTGTGAGGCAATCTCCTCTATTAAAAGCTTGGGATAGATCCTATAGGGCCTTGGAGATTTATTATTATTATTAATAATAATATTAGTAGATTAGATTAGATTATGAGGACACGCAGTCCCCTTTTATTGTCATTTAGTAATGCATGCATTAAGAAATGATACAATGTTCCTTCAGTAAGATATCACAGAAACACAAGGCAAACCAAGACTAAAAAAACTGACAAAAACCACATAATTATAACATATAGTTACAACAGTGCAAAGCAAAACCGTAATTTGATGAAGAACAGACCATGGCACAGTAAAAAAAAGTCTCAAATTCTCTCGAAAGTCCCATCATCTCATGCAGGCGGTAGAAGGGAGAAACTCTCCCTGCCGTGAACCTCCAGCGCCGCAAACTTGCCGATGCAGCACCCTGGAAGCACCCGACCACAGCCGACTCCGAGTCCGTCCGAAAACTTCGAGCCTCCAATCAGCTCTCCGACACCGAGCACCATCTCTGCCGAGCGCTTCGACCCTGGCCCCGGCAACAGGTGATAGGCAAAGCCAAGGATTTGGGGCCTTCCCCTCCAGAGATTCTTGATCGCACAGTAGCAGCGCCAGAGAAGCAGGCATTTCAGAAGTTTCTCCAGATGTTCCTCTGTGCTTCTCACGTCTCTCTCCATCAAATCAGGATTGTGCACGGCCCCACTTAACAAATACGATATCATTTCGGAGCGGCTGCGTCTCGTCGCCATCCTCTCTTCTCCTCCCCTCCTATTGATCTCTAGTGGGAAATTATTTAACCAGTGACCTAAGGATTTATCCACCTTAATGTTCTTCAAGAAGCCCAGCACTTCCTTTTTCTTAATATCAACATGCTCCAGAATATCCACGCACCCTTCCCTGATCTGTTAATCTGTTGAATCTATTGAATTCCAATAAGAAGTATTTATTTAGTACCTTGCCCATTTTCTCTGGCTCCAGGCATAAATTTCCTCCTTTGTCCTTGAGTCTTCCTACCCCGTCTCTAGATGACCTCTTGTATTTATTGTACTGTATGTATAAAATTCTTCCTGAGTAACATATAAAATCCAGGGGGAACTCAGCAGGTCAAACAGCATCTATGGAAAGGAATGAACAGACGACGTTTTGGGCTGAGACCCTTCATCAAGACTAGAAATGAAGGGGAAAGAAGCTAGAATTAGAGCATGTAGGGGGGGTCGGAGGGGAATGGGCACAAGCTGACAAGTGATAGGTGAAACCAGGTGAGGGGGCAGATAGGTGGTTGAGGAAGTGAAAAGCTGGCAGGTGGTAGGTGGAAAAAGTAGAAGTCTGATAGGAGAGGAGACTCGACTGTGGGAGAAAGGAAAGGGGAGAGGCACCAGAGGGAGGTGATAGTCAGGTGAGAAGAAGAGAAGAGGTAAGAGGGGAGGCAGAGTGGGGAATGGAAGAAGATAGAAGGGGGAGAGGGGAAATTACTGAAGTTAGAGAAATCTCTTTAATCCTATTTGCCAAAGACAATTGAATGTACCTTTTAGCCCTCTTGATTTCTTATTTAAGTTCTCTCCTATTTGTTTCATATTTCTGAAAAGCCCTGTCCAATTTCAGCTTCCTAAACCATACTATGCTTCCTTTCTCTTTGATATGATAGCACACGAATACAATGTTTACAGTCCTCCAATTTGTTGGGCAGGTGTAGCTAGTGAATATTGGAAAATGAAAGTCCGAGCCTTTGTAATTTCCTCCCTTGCCTCTGTTAACAGCTGGGGTGACCTGGAAACTGTAAAGTGGTGAACAGATCTGTACAGAGTACTCAAGCTAACAAAACTCTTCCAGTATCATCTCCCTGCTCCTACATCATTCTGTGCCTCAAGCTATTAAAGAAAAAGTACTCCCTGAGCTTTTTTAGTTGTCTGGTTGAATGGTACTGCTGCCTTTTGAGGATCTGTGGATGTGTACTTCAAGGTCCTTCTGTGTGTGTCCACACCAGTCAGCACCCTTACCTTTATTCTGTATTCTCTTGCCTTGTTACACCTCCACTCAAGTACATTTCTTTACACTACCTCCGATTAATTCCACTTGACACTTTTCTGACCAACTAAACCGTCCTTCCACACTTTCTCACATTTCAACACTTTTCCTCTTGCTGTCAGCTGCACAACCAATTATTTTATGACTTGCAAACCTATTTTATTCTGCACCTTACATTTGAGTCAAATTCTTTAACATACTCAGCAAATAACAAGAGAACTCAGTATGGTTAAAATAAACTGGTCAATCATTATCCTTTGCTTCCTCCCACTGAGCCAGTTTTGAATACAACATGTCATTGCCCCTTGAATCTCTTGGCCTTTTACAATTTTGAACAGACTGCCAAATGGGACCTTGTTATAATCATTGCATATATATATATGTCTTGATTTCCTCACTCGCAGCCTGAAGTACGTTCGGATTACCAACAACGCCTCTTCCACAATCCCCTTCAGTACAGGTACACCGCAAGCCTTTGTGCTTATCCCCCTGCTCTACTCACTTTACACTTATGACTGTGTGGCTAAATCATATTCAAGGTTGGCGATGACACCACTGTTCGATTCAAAGGTGGTGACGATTCATCGGGCTGAGTGCTGCCACTGCAACAACCTCTTATTCAATGTTAGCCAGACCAAGGAGCTGATTACTGACTTCAGGAGGAGGAAACCAGAGGTTCATGAGTAAGTGCTTGGAGGATCAGAGGTGGAGACGTTTAGCAACTTTAAATTCCTTGGTGTTATCATTTTGGAGGTCCTGTCCTGGGCCTAGCATGAAAATGTAATTATGAGAAAAGCACAACAGTATCCTTACTTCTTTAGAAGTTTGCAAAGATTCGGCATGACATCTAAAACTTTGACAAACTACTATAGATGTGTAGTGGGGATTATATTGTCTGGCTGCATCATAGCCTGGTATGGAATCACCAATGCCCTTGAACAGAAAATGCGACAAAAATAGTGCACACAGCCCAGTCTATCACAGATGAAGAGCGCATCTACACTGAGTACTGTCAAAGGAAAGCAGTATCCATCATCAGGGACACCCACCACCCAGGTCATGCTCTCATCTCGCTGCTACCATCAGGAAGAAAGTGCGGGAGCTTCAGGACTTACACCACCAGCATCAGGAACCATTGACCAATTATCCCTCAACCATAAGGCTCTTGAACCAAAGGGGACTACTTCACTTGTCCCATCATCGAAATGTTCCCACATCCTATAGACTCACTTTCAAGGACTCTTCATCTCATGTTCTCGATGTTTATTGCTCAGTGGGACAAGGCAGAAAATGGTTTGGCACAGCCAAGAAGGGCCAAAGGGTCTGTTTCTGTGCTGTAGTTTTTCTATGGTTTCTATGGTTTTCTATTATAATTTCTTTCTTTTTGTATTTGCACAGCTTGTTGTCTTTTGCACCCTTGTTGAACACCAATCTTAGTACAGACTTCCATTGATTATTATGGTTATTATTCTATTATGGATTTATTGAGTATGCCTGCAAGGAAATGAATCTCAGGGTTGTGTATGGTGACATATATGTACTTTGATAATAAATTTACTTAGAAATTTATTTTGCATCTAATACATTGGCACAACTTCCTCAAAAAATATATGCACATTAATTGGACTTATAATTGGTTCATTCTGGCTCTCTGACTAATCTGTACTTCTGTAGATGAAGGTTTATATATCCCTTGGAGCTGATGTAAATGAGTTGCCTTTTGCCAAATTTAAAATAACAGGCCAGTTTACCTCCTTCTGCCATTTTAAACAATGATATAATGTTAGCTGTCCTCTAACCTGCTGGCATCTCTTGTCAGAGAACATCACAAAATGATGGTCAGGATCTTTCCTTGCTCCTTTGAGTGGTTGGGCAGTATTTCGTTCATTGTCATTTCAACCATTCTGAACTGCTTCAGATTTCCTCCTTTACTATGTTTTTTCTGTCCAATATTTTTCAGTCTTCCTTTTTAACTAGGGTGCATCTTTAGTCTTCTGAAGCAGAAAACAGCAAAATGTTCACTAAGAACCTTACCCTAATCCTCTGTACACTCGCACAGGTCATCCTTTTTAGCCCCAAATAAGCCTGCCTAGTTCCCAAATTATTCTCATTATGTAATCATAAAACATCAGATGTTCTTTGACTTTATTTTCCAGTATTTACTCACATCCTCTGCCTGCTTTCACCCTTAAGCTCTCTGCACTCATGTAGGCTTTTTGCAATCCTTTTCCTTGAACCCTTTTCTTTGTTGAGACAGGAAGTGAGAAGGAAAAAGAGAGGATGTGATTTTTTTTATACAAAGGGGTGATTGATAAGTTTGTGGCCTAAGGTAGAAGGAGATGAGTTATACCACTCTTGTTACATGCACGTGTAGTTCACCTCTTTAAGTGATAATGCAGAAAGTTTGAAGTTAATAACTCATCTCCTTCTACCTTAGGTCACAAACTTATCAATCACCCCTGCTTTGGACCACTTCTACAAAGAAGGGATCCATATGCTCCTTGACTGCTGGACTAAGTGTGTACATGTAGGAGGGGAATATGTTGAAAAATAAATGTGCTAGGTTTTCTAAAATTGACTCCTTCTACCTTAGGCCACGAACCTATCAATCACCCCTCGTACATGCTTTGAGATGCACACATTCTCAGGAAAGACTCAAATATTTAAAAGGTGATCTATTAGGACCATATTTGCTCCCAACTCTAGCCAATGCCTCGACTTCCTCAGAAGGCTAAAGAAATTTGCCTTGTCCCTGTCGACTCTTAACAATTTCAGATACACTCATCACATTACAGAAGCCAGCCTCCCCACCGTGGATTCTGTCTAAACCTCACACCTCAGTAAAGCAGCCAGTATAATCATCGCATACCCCGGATGTTCTCTCTTCTTCCCTCTCTTGTCAGTCAGAAGATCCAAAAGCCTGAAAGCACATACTACTAGTCTCAAGGACAGCTACCATCTCTCTGCTGTCTGAATCTCGAATGGATCTTTTGTGCATAAGATGGACTCTTGGTCACACAATCTACCTCACGTCAAGTACGTTATTGTTTGCCTGCACTGCAATGTTTTGGTAGCTTTTGCACTTTATTCTGCATTGTTATTGTTTTACTTTATTCCAGCTCCATGCACCGTGTAATGTTTTTATCCATATAAACAGTAGGCAAAGGAGGGGTAATAGATCAGCCATTATGGAATAGCAGAACAGACACGATGGGCTGAATGGACTAACTCTGCTTTTATGTCTTATGGTTTTGAATATCCCTCTTATGATTTTTCAGTTCCCTTGATTGCCCAGGGCCCAGAGAGTAGTCCTTAATCCCTAGAGAGTCCCATGGTGAATTGATAACCTTACATCCACAGCCCCTGTAGGAAACTGTGCTTCCAGGAGATGTGGATCAGAGGATCAAGTTGCTCTTTGTTCCACTTCTCCATTTACTTCCCCACAGGATATGTTGATATCGGCATCATACTGAAGAAGGATGACTTTGAACTGCTGTGTCTCTTTTATCTCTGAAAGACTGGCTAGACATGAAAAGCTTACTAAATTAATAACAAGCCCCATCCATGAGAAGGTGCGGGGAGACGTTATTTTGTTCTCGACAGTGTTCAGAGATTGAGGTTAAAGGGCAGATGTGGCTCAGTAATGATATTCTGAATTCTTATAGGTAGCTAAAAAATCTGACTACGTTCCTAATATTTGAAATGTGAGTGGTTCAGACATGGCTTACAAGAAACCTGGCTTGAAGTGATGTAAAGAAGTGTTAATCAGATGGACACATTGCTTTCCTGTCTCCAAAGCAAATGCGATATATCACAAAATGAAGATCCGTTCTCCTCAGCGTGGCTAATAATGGATAGTGATGCCTGTCTCGGCAGTTCCATCTGCATCTCATTGAGGAACAAAATGCAATTAAACTACATTGATATTTGCCCTCCTTCCATGTAACTAGCAATATTACAGCAATTCAAATCTAGGGAGTCAAAGATTCTTTTGTCAGTGTATTAGTCTTAGGGTGAGGCCATTGTATTTTAGAGTGTTAATGCTTTCATCCAAAAATTCCCTCTAATTCTTTAGTGGGTATGCTAATCCACTTGCAAGGTCAACATTCCATTAACAGTATGTTAGAGTCATACAGCAGGAAAACAGACCCTTCAGCCCAACTGGGCAATGCTGACCAAGTGTGATGCATATTCACTGTCCAGGGCCCTGGGGCCTTTTTTTTTTGCCAAGCTCAGCTTTCTAACATAGCAGTTGACACTGGTAGAGATCGAAGAGTTTTATTCTGAGTAAGTTAAGCTTCCAACCAATATTCTTTGTTCAGCTTCTTGTTATAAATGGGAGCCAGTCTTCAGTTCTTTTTAATGTAAATGGCATGCAATAATCAGCCTGAAGTTAAAAATAGACAGCTTTACAAACAAGCCACACTGTCTGTAGAGCACAAGATGCTTGCCCACAACATGGGGCTGGTTGAAGTGCAAGACAATGAGGTTTTGTTAATCGGTCTGTTTCAAACCACGCAATGTTATTTAGTTTATGGAAGCTTGCAGAACAGATTGATATTATCAATTTGCACAGCAAATAGTTGATCTGTTAATAGTTGGCAGGTTTGTGTGCTCAGCAAGTCAACTTCACAGTATTAATTGTGTGTACCTTGGAACTTAGTCCCCTGAAGCTTTTAGACCACCCTTGTGAAATGGTATCTGAGAAAATGTCACATGTGTGTGAGGTCACCCAAGTGGCAAAAAAAAACCATTATAGATGTTTAGAGCTGGTCAGGCTTGTTAGGAATGGTCAAGGAATAGCAAGAAGAATAACAGATAAACGGGGTGACTGGAATCCATTCCTCTGCCCTTGATTTTTGTGATGGACGATTCATCCATTTGCAACTCATTGGTATATCTTCTTAGCGGAAAGGAATTGTACCTGTTTTTGGAAATCCTTTGTGTTTTAGAAATCGTTTGTAATTTTGATATCCATCATAAGATGGAAATCCTCTGTGAGTTTTAAATACGTTTTAAGAATTATGTCCAGATTTATATATCACTAAAAATAAATGAACTGTGCTTAAACTACGTTGTTGGCTGAAAGTATCTCCTCTTTGGCAGGGAGGGGCAACCTACTGCTCAAATAAAAGGTATTGGCTGCTAAACTTGCCAAGGAGGATAAATATGGAAGTAATCTAGCTTTTGAAGATTGGGTGGCTACAGTAAAGTTAAGTAAAGTAAACTTTACTAACTTTAGTAAAGTTACCCGTAGCTGTCTATATCAGAAAGGGCTTAAGATTTTCGCTTGGGTTTGGAACTTTGTGGCCAGCAAACCCTGTAGCATCACACAAGATGCCCACACACGCTAGTCCCATTTGTCCATGTTTGGCTCATATTCTTATTAACCCTTCCTATCCACGTACCTCTCCAACTATCTTTTCAAGGTTTCAAAGGTACATTTAATGTCAGAGAAATGTATACAATATACATTCTGAAATACTTTTTCTTCACAACCACCCTCAAAAACAGAGGAGTGCCCTCAAAGAATGAATGACAGTTAAATGTTAGAACTCCAAAGCCACCTCCCCTCCCTAACTCCCATGCATAAGCAGCAGCAACGCAATGATCCCCACTCCCTCACCAGCAAAAAAAAAGGCATTGGCACCCACCACCAAGCACTCAAGCATGCAGCAAAGCATCAGAAAGGACACAGACTTGCAGTACCCCAAAGACTACACATTCACCCAGTATTCAACATACCACAGGCTCTCTCTTTCCCCCTAACAAGGGAGAAAGAGGTGCCTCCATTTCATGTTGTTATTGTACTCGTTTCAGCCCCTTCTGGCAGCTCATTCTGTATATGGACCACCAATTGATTCCGGGAGGCCTTCGTTGGTCAGGGTCAACCATGGCTTTTGTGTCCTAGTTATCTAGATACATAAGCCAGGGCAGTACAATATGGAGAGAAAACTGTTGCCCATGCAGCAAGCTTTCCTGCAAAAATATAAATATGCATAGTGCTGAAGAGGAATAGTGAGCTACCGTTCATAGGTTCATGGACCATTCAGAAATCAAATGGCAGAAGGGAAGAAGCTGTTCCTAGAATTTCGAGTGTGTACCTCCTCCCTGATGGTAGTGATGAGAAGTGGGCACGTCATGGGTGGGGAGGGTCCTTAATGATGGTTGCTGCCTTCTTGAGGAACTGCCGTTTGAAGATGTCCTCAGTGGTGGGGAGGGTTGTGCCCATGTTGGAGCCAGCTAAGTCTACAAACCTCTGTAGCCTCTTCCGATCCAGCACAATAGAGCCTGCCTATGAGATATGTTCTTCTATATGGATTCCTCAGTTGTTGAAACAACAGATAACCAGGAGAATTCCATCCTCACAAATGACACTGTGATGGTAGGAAAATATGAGCACAGAAACACACTAATCAAGGGCAGGAGTACAGCCCTTCATATCTGCTCTGACATGACCTAGATAGAGTTGATGTGGAGAGGACAGAAGGGGAGTCGAGGACCAGAGGGCACAACCTCAGCATGAAGAACGTCACTTTGGAAAAGAGTTGAGGAGGAATTTCTTTGGCCAGAGGGTGGTGAATCTGTGAAATTTATTGGCACAAACGGCTATGGAGGGCAACTAAATCAATGGGTATATTTAAAACAGAGGTTGTTAGGTTCTTGGATTAGTAAGGGTGTCAGAGGTTATGGGAAGAAGGAAGTAGAATGGAGTGGAGAGGGATAGTAAATCAGTCATGATGGAATGGCAGAGCAAACTTGATGGGCCAAATGGTCTAATTCTAGTCCTACGTCTAACGGTCTTAAACTCCCATTCCCGTCTATCAGTCGTAATCTTTCATCCCCTTGCTTAGTTTTTATCTGTCTACTTCTGCCTTGAAAGTATTCAAAGATTCAACTTTCACTGCCCTTTGAGGTTCAGAATCCACAGCCCTAACAGGGAAAATGGATAACCCTTTAACTTAAACAATGCCCCCAAATTCCAGATTCTCCTAAGGAAGGAAATATCCTCTCCTCATCCACCTGTTAAGAGCTCTCAGAATCTTATAATATTCAATCAAGCCACTTCCCAGCCTTTTAATTTACTGCACATGCAGTTTAGTCTGTCCAAGTTCTCCTCCTAGTCCATTCCAGATATTTCAAAGTAAATTTATCATCAAAGCATATTTACAGTATGTTACCATGTGCTACGTTCAGATTAATTTTCTTGCAGGCAATTACAGGAGAAAGAAAATACAATAGAATTTTATGAAAAACTATACATAAACAGGTAAAGACTGACAGACAACCAACATGCAAAAGACAAACCATGCAAATAAAAATAATACTGAGATTATGAGAAACATTGAGTCCTTGAAAGTGAGTTTGTAGGTCTAGAGTTAGTTAATTAGAGCTATTTGTCCATTGAACCATCTCAGAGCTGCTTCTAGCATATTACTAAATAAGGAAACCAAAACTACATGCAAAGGTTCAGAGTTCAAAGTAAATTTATTATCAAAATACATATCTTACCCCGAGATTCGTTTTCCTGCAAAGAATTCACATTTTCAACACAATGAAAAACTACACACAAACAAAAGCAGACAAACAACCAACATGCAAAAGACAACAATTTGTGCAAATACAAAAATAAAATCAAAATAATAATAATAAATAGACACGTAAAAAAATTAATATTGGGAACATGAGACGTGGAGTCCTTGACAGTGAGTCCATAGGTTGTGGAATCAGTTCAGCGTTAGGGTGAGTGAAGTTACTCCTTCTGGTTCAGAAACCTGGTGGTCGAGGGGTAATGTCTGTTCCTGATCCTGGTGGTGTGGGACGTTAGGCTCCTGTGCCTCCTTCTTGATGGAAGCAGTGAGAAGACAGCATGGCCTGGATGGTGAGGGGTTCTTGATGATGGATGCAGCTTTCCTGCACAGTGCTGCAGTACTTCTATACTTCAGATATAGCCTCACCACTGTCCTATATAATGATGAATAATGTCCCTGCTCTTTATTCAGTTCTCCCAGCAATAAATTTACTCTCATCATTTGATCAAAGCCTCTGGGAGGTCTGCAAGTGAATTACAACATTCTCCTTTGATATACATCTCCTATTAATACTCTCTACCAAATTAATGCTAATTTGGCAAGGTGATGGGAACTGGAGTGATAGGGTTGAGGATGGGGCAGTTGGTATACAAATAGATGCATTGTGTAGAAACACTGTGAGGAAGGACAGGCAGATGATAGGACAAAATTGCAGTCAGTGGGATGAGTTTAAGTGTAATATGGGGCAAAATTGAAAAGATTGATGAATGCGGGACTGAGAGTATTATATTTGAATGCTCGCAGTATATGGAATAAAGTAGATGATCTTGTTTCAAGTATGATATCGTGGGCATCACTGAGTTGTGACTGAAAGAAGATTATAGTTGGGAGCTTAATATCCAAGGACACACACACATTGTGTTGTAAAGGACAGGAGGCAGGCGGGGGGTGGGGGTTGGTAAAAAATGAAATCCAATCCTCAGAAAGATATAGAATCCTTGTGGGTAGAGTGAAGAAACTGCAAAGGTTAAAAAGACCCTGATAGGACTCATATACAGGCCACCAAACAGTAACCAGAATGTGGGGTACAAATTACAATGGGAGATAGAACAGGCATTTAAAAAGGGCAATGTAATGTTAGTCATGGGGGATTTCAATATGCTGGTAGATTGGGAAAATCAAGTTGGTGCTGGATGCCAAGAAATGGAATTTGTAGAACGCCTACGAGATGGCTTTTTAGAGTAACTTGTGATTGAGCCCACTAGGGGAAAGGTAATTCTGGATTAGGCATTGTGTAATGACCCAGATTTGATTAGGGAGTTTAAGATAAAAGAATCCTTTGAAGACAGTGATTGTAATATGATAGAATTTACCCTGCAGTTTAAGAGGGAGAAGCTAAAGTCAGATGTAGCAATATTACAGTGGAGTAAAGGAAGTAGAGAGGCATGAGAGAAGCTGGCCAAAGTTGATTGGAAGGGGACACTAGCAGGGATGATGGCAGAATAGCAGCAGCTGGAGTTCTGGGAGGAATTTGGAAGGTGCAGGATAGATATATGACAAAGATGCGGAAATATTCTAAAGGGAAGATGAATCAACTGCGGCCGACAAAGGAAGTCAAAGAGAGCACAAAAGAAAAACCAAGGGCATATAATATAGCAAAAATCAATGGTAAGTTATAGGATTGGAAAGCTTTTAAACCTAACAGAATGCCACTAAAAAAACAGAAAAGAGAGAAAAGATGAAATATGAAGGTAAGCTAGCCTTTAATATAAAAGAGGATACAAAAAAATTTATTCAGATATATAAAGAATAAATAAAGAATAAAAGAGAGGTGAGAATGGATATTGGACTGCTGGGAAATACCACAGGTGAGATAGCAATAGGGGACAAAGAAATGTAGCCAATGAAAAGACAGGCATAGCTAAGTCCCATGTGGGTGCCCATGACTACCTCTCAAATCTGGAGGAAGTTGGAGGAGCCGAATGAAAAATTGTTGAGGGTGAGGACCAGTTATGTTAGAAGGAGAGGATGGTGGTGAAAAGGAACCGGTCGGTTATTTTATTGGGAAAGAAGTGTAGCACTTTAAGGCCTTCTTGATGGGGGATGGACATCCATAGTGAAAATGAGGTGGTCAGGGCCAGGGAATGGAAAGTTACTGAGGAGATCGAGGACGTGAGGAGTGTAGGTGGGAAGGTGTAAGGGAATAGAATGGAGTTCGGTGGGGTAGAGCAGGTAGAGGCAATAGGACAGTGAAGTTCTCCTACCCAGACAGTCAGGTTTGTGAATCTTGGGTAGGGGGTGGAAGCAAGCAACATGGGGTAAAGGAACAATGAGTTTGGTGTCAGTGGATGGGAGTTCTCCAGAGTTGATGAGGTCAGTGATGGTGTCAGAGACCGGTTTCTGATGGTCTGAAGTGGGGTCCTCTTCAAGAGGTAGGTATGATGAGATGTATCTGAGAATTGCTGCCTGGCCCCAGCAAGGTAGAGGTCAGTCCGCCACACTACAACAGCACTCTCTTTGTGGGTTTGATGGTAAGGCTGCGACTGGTGCAGAACGAGCGAGACAGATGGCTAACGGAGCCATTTTATTCGGGTCAAGAACTCTGAGGCAGGGCGTGGCTGAAACTGTTCTACCCTTCCCCCACTTCCCTCACAGCTAGCCCTGACTCAAGGTGGGTGTCATATGGACAGCCTGGGATCTTTGCAGAGTCAATAACAGGCAGCAAACGTTCATTAGCAACGCTTCACTAATCACAAGTGAGGGGAAAGACGATGTTACAGCGGAGTATGTTTGACCCTTCCTCAGCAGAAGTCATTGGACAGTAATAATTACCAGAGTAAAACAGGCATCTGACTGCCAATTATCAACTATGTATATTGTGAGGTAAAATCTATCCTGTCATTCTTTGCCAGACAGGAGGTGAATTAAAATCAAGCCCTAAAAAATCTCAAAAATTGCAACAGAGTGCTAAACATACAGGGTTGCAATATCTACTAATTCATCCCCTGTTTACTTTACAAAATGCAGGATCATTGATTTAACACACTCAAAGCGTAAAGATGGAAGTTTCAAAATATTTGGGCAATAAACTAAGTGATCATTAATATTTAATAGTGCTGAAATGTAATTTTGATTGTGATCTGTTTGATGTGTGTAAGCGAGGGAGTTGCAGGCACTTTGGAGGCCTGCTGTGACTGAAAATGTCACTCATGTTGCCATGGCAATGCAAATCCCACAGCAGTAAGTGAAGGCTGTAGGACCCTCGGTTGTAATTCCTCTTGACAGGAAAATTGACATTTACTGAAAGTTGAAAGTCCGAATGCTGAATCTGTAGAACTAGATCATTAAACATCATTCTGCTTCCTGTGCCCCCCCCGACCCTGAAGGGACTCGGGGGGTCCAATCAAGAATAGATTAAAATTGCTTATCAATGGAGGGATGCGAATGCTAAACATCAAACCCCAACCTAAAGAATGACTCTTAACATTAGAAATTGGCTGACATTTGTCCAATGCTCTTAGCTGGTGTGAAAGGATGGTAATTTTTATCTACACTGCATACATAAAGGCTGTGAAATGTGGGGCAGAGGAGGGAGAATGGCATTGCAATTTAAATTGATGTTGAGCCAATTCTGTAACATCAGGGAGGAAAAAGATAATCATGTCATATTAGTGTCATAAGATGGAATGTTTTTGAGGAAAGCTTCAAACGAAATGTCTGTGATTTTGCCTCTGAATCTGAAGTGATAGAAAGGCTGTCAGAATGAAACAGAAATTCCCCTGTCAGTCATCAATCATACTTTTCAGGGTTGGCTCTGAAGTGCAAAAGTACACAAGATGTTCAGTTCTTCTTCTTTCCTCTGGGCCTCTCTGCGTCTTCAGCCATTTCCTACCCCACCCCTCTGAGTTTTCATCCATTAAAGAGACTGGACTGGAAATTAGGAGAAGGTGATGAAGACAGTTGGGAAAAGCTTCAGGTCCAGACTCTGCTTGGAATACAGGTTTCATGGATCTCAGCCAGCCTGTGCCACCTGCCTCTCCAACCGCTCTATTATTCCTATGTTGCCAAGAGCTGACAGGCAATTCAGTCCAAGGGGAGCATCAGAACTGTGCCCATATATATTATTTTAATAATGATTTATTCATACAGTTAATCAGCTTCAGAGCTGAGCCCAAACCCAAACTCGGCCTACTGAATGAGGACAGGGGACACCTGATGAATGCCCACATTGTTACAAAATTAAATACTTTATTAAACAGAACGTTTCACAGAAATAAATATAGAAATTGCATGCAGTTGCTGCAATAACAGCCAATGATTTACATGGTTCACTTATTTATCTATTGAGAGATAGCACAGACTAGGCCCTTACAGTCACAATGCCCCAATTTAATGGTAACCTAATCGCAGGACAATTTAAAATGACCAATTAACCTACTACTCAGTACGTCTTTGGACTGTGGGAGGAAACTGGAGCACCCAGAGGAAACTCATGCGGTCATGAGGAGAGCGTACAAACTCCTTACAGGCAGCAGCAGGAATTGAACCCAGGTCACCTGTACCGTAAAGCGTTGTGCTAACCACTACACTGCAGTGCCGCCCTAAAAATTGAGGTACAGCGCAGAATAGGTCCTTCCGGCCCTACAAGCCGCGCCTCCTAGCAACGCCCCCCCCCACCCCTTCAACTATAATCTGATCGCAGGTATGTTTAGAGTATGTGAGGTCTGTCCTCATGCACATTGTTAGGGGGTTCTTACTTGTTGGAGATCAGTAAAATCTGGAATGACCACAGAATGTTTCACCCAGCAAATGGTCCTCCAATTGATGCCTGTCTGGGCTCCAGGGAGCAGCTGTAGCGCACAGAGGCCTGTGTTAATGTGCTTTTGGGAATGAATCAATGAAGCTCCCTCCACAACTTTGGTGTGAACAGGCATTCCAGGATATGGGCCACCTCCTCTTCCTTACAGTGGGTTTTAAGGCAGATTGTGCTGAAGCGAAAGTGCTACGTATATCGGGAAAACTCACTCTGCCTAACCATTCTCTAACTTGATCCTTTGAAAGTGAATTAACAAGGATTCCATTAACTATCCAAATTGGTCTATAGATGTGTAGTGGAAGGTATATTGACTGGCTGCATCGTGGCTGGTAGGGAATCACCAATGCCCTTGAACAGAGCATCCTACAAAAAGTAGTGGATTCAGCCCAGTCAATCACGTGTAAAGCCCTCACAACCATTGAGCACATCTACATGAAACACCGTTGCAGGAAAGCAGCATCCATTATCAGGGACCAGCATCACTCAGGACACGCTCTCTTCTCACTGCTGACGCCAAGAAGAAGGCACAAAAGCTTCAGGACCCACACCACCAGGTTCAAGAACAGCTATTACCCTTCAACCATCAGGCTTTTGAAACAAAGAGGATAACTTCACTCAACTTCACCTGCTCCATCCTTACAATGTTCCACAACCAATGGACTCACTTTCAAGGACGCTTCATCTCATGTTCTCGATATTTATTGCTTACTTATTTATTATTATTGTTTCTTTTTGTATTTGCAGTTTGTTGTCTTCTGCACTTGTTTGGGTGCCAAAGTCAGGCAGTCTTTCATTGTCCTGTTATGGTTATTATTCTATAGATTTATGAGTATGCCCACAAGAAAATGAATCTCAGGATTGTATATGGTGATATATATATACTTTGAAAAAGGATCTAGTGCTTTCCCAGGCATAAACGACAATAAACTCTTCACGGCCTTCCAGCTGGGTACAGGTAATGATTTTAAAGTACTGTAAGAACTGGAATTTGATTGTAAACAAGGAGGGACAGCGGAAATCTGAGAACTAATCAATCAGGAGGGATAGACAACAGGGGTATAAATACCATCGGACTAGACATGTCTAGGTATCATCCCTGATTAAGATAGCAGAGCCTGTCATCAAAAAATCAGTTTAAAATGATACCTGGAAGATCAAGAGTGTTTATTCATATATGTACTTTCATAATAAAATTTACTTGGAACTTTAGTCAATTCTACCTGCCATTGACAAACCTGGCAAAGTATTTCCTGCAGAAAACATTTTATAAAAGCTTAAGACATGGAGCAGAATTAGGCCACTTGGCCCATCAAGTTTGCTCCGCCACTTATCATGGCTGATTTATTATCCTTCTCACCCTCGTACTCCTGCCTTCTCCCTGTGACCTTGGACACCCTTATCAACTTCTGCTTTAAATATACCCAATGACTTGGCCTCCACAACCATCTGTGGCAATGAAATCCACAGATTCACCACCCTCTGGCTATAGAAATTCTTCCTTGTCTCTGTTCTAAGTGGATGTCCTTGTATTCTGAGACTGTGCCCCCTGATCCTAGACTTCCCCCAACATTGGAAACAGCTTCTCCATGTCCACTGTCTGGGAGTTTCAATATCCGACAGGTTTCAGTTAGATTCTCTCCTCATTCTTCTAAACTCCAGCGAATACAACCCCAAAGCTATCAAATGCCCCACATATGTTAACCCTTTTGTACCTGGGAGGGAGAGTGAGAAAAAAAGGAAAGAGACAGGAGAGGAGTGAGGGTGAAAAAGAAATAAAATTGGAAAGAAAACCATTTAAAAATGATGAAGTACCTTTAATATGAAGTAATTTTTGTCACTTAGGAAATTTATAAGGTAACTATAGAGTCAAAGAGGCCCCAGGTGCAGCATTCACCAAGTAATATGTTCTAGCATAAATAGTGGTCCTATCACATATTTTACAATATAGAAGTCAAATACAAGGCCCTGTGCTTAATTAAAGCACAGGCTGTTTCAGCCACTCAGCATTTTATTGATGCCCATTGGATGCTGTGTTTGCTAAGTTTTTCATTGCTAGTAAATGCATCTGCTAATTAACATTTGATTGCACAATTATAGGCATCATGGAACTAAATGAGCCGTGAAAACTGCTGCAAGACCAAGGTTGCTGCTCCTCAGCTGAGCTCCAGATTTCAGTTGTTAACCTTGTATCTTTTGAATTCAATTCCTTTTTCCTCCTCATTCTCCTCCCTGATCCAGGTGTCTATCATCTGTCCACCAGCATCTTTCACAAAACATTATACTTCACTTCCAAGACCAAATAATAGTGTCTACTTTTTATTTTATATTTTATTTAGAAATACAGCATGGTAAATAGCCCTTCCAGCCCAATGAGCCCAAAGGGGGTTTTCCATTGTGTCTGGCAATGACAGGAAACCTGTGTGGGAGAGTTTTTAAAAGTGGAAAAACTATTGCACTGTTCACTCTCTCGACCTCAGAAATGCAGGTCCATCGGTATGAACCAGCATCACAATCTGGGGTCTTTCTAGTTTGTACTGGATGACCGTGACGTCTATGCCTCGTCATGCCCTTTGCTCTCCACAGAACGTTGCAGAGCTGCCTTCATGGCCGTTGGATCGCCCTGTAGATCTCATCTGCCCAGTCCACCGGAGTTGACTTCACATGCTGGGAAAGTCACGTCCCTATCTCATCAGGGTATGAGGCCGTTGACTACCCTCACCTGGTTTAGCCCACCTGTCAAAGTGGTGTACCGGGGTCACGTGTAAACAGCTACTTGGAGCCATAGGTGAGAGCTGCGTGTCTGGTGGAGACAAAGGTGAGTGAGCTGTCACAGGATGGACATGCCAAGCCCCTTCGCCAGAGGTGTTACCCCTCCCTGGACATCATATACACCCCAATGAGCCCATACCACCCAGATACACCCACATGACCAATTAACCTACGTCTTTGGAATGTGGAAGGAAACTGGAGCACCTGGAGGAAATCTTTGCAGTCACGGGGTGAAGGTACAAACTCCTTACAGACAGTGGTGGGAAATGAACCCAGGTCGCTAGTGCTGTAATAGCATTATTCTAACTGTTATGCGACCTTGCCACCCCACTTGGTTGAAGGGATCTTGCATTCCCTTCAAGATGATTATTTGGGCAATAACTAAAATCCTTAACTAACTTCATGAAAACATTTCCCCCAAAGCAAAATATTGTAGATGTTGAACATCTGAAATAATCAAACAAAATTCTGGGAAAACTCATCTGGTCAGGCAGCACCTGTAGAGAATTCAGAGAAAGGTCATCAACCCGAAGTGTGAACTCTTTCTCGTCAGCTGCTGCCTGAACTGTGGAATAGTTCTGGCAAGTGTTGTTGTAATTCCACTGAAACCAATTACTTGGTTACTTTCAATCTGAAGGTTGTGGGAAGGTTTCTGTAAGCAAAATAACTGGTGGGTTTCCTATGTTACAATACCTTGTATGGTTAGTGAAACAGCAGACACAGGTAAATGCAGCAACCGTTTATTCACGAGCAAGCAAGGAAACACTTTACATGCAGGTAAGTTGAACAAGCACCCATCCAAGTCACCCAAACCATTGACCATAAGACGTAGGAGCAGAATTAGGCCATTTGGCCCGAACTACAGAAATTACAACACTAAGCATTCAATACACTTGTTAAATCTGTCCAAGTCACACAACAAGATTAAACAAGCGATAAACAGCTACTTATCTAGGATGTGCACCCGAAACACAAGCCCTTCCCCCTATTAACCACAACACACCTTCCAAATGATTTCTCCAAGACCGTTGTGGCTTACGTCCTGGAGTGGCTCAGGGTCACAAAAAAGAGAGTGACTTGTATACGTGCGTTCACCTTTATACACCTGAAGACTGGAAGCAGGTATCGTCGCACGTGACCTGGGAACAGGAACCCGTGCCGCAGGGCACAGGATCTAACCAACGGGAAGGCAGCTACATACCTCAAGCGGGCCCATCATTAACCAGCAGGGTTGAGACGACTTTCGGAATAATTTTCCATCAGCAAATAAGTTAACATTCCATACTCCACCTTTATGTCAGAATTACCTTATTAGTCACAAAATGATTTTAGGCATTTAGGTGAAGTGATTTTAGTTGAGGAAGTTCTTTATAAATGGGAGTTTGTCCTTTTATAATGTATTTATGTTAGGAACTTTGTGCTATAATGCATTAATTTGGATATATTATGTTCCTCTCCTGTTTCCCAGTGGTGTAGAATTGCTCATGAAAGTCACTGTGTGCTCCTCTGTTAAGATTGCCAAGAATAAATTGTGTTCTATAAATTTGTCAATGCAATGGTTAATCTTTAACAAAGGCTCTGTTGTAAAATGCATTCACACTTAAGTACATAAACACGCTACATTTCCAAAGGCTTTCTGCTTTTCATGATAGTTATTCTACACTTGAAAGGACAAAGAATTATTTAATCAATGTGACAGTGTTATAATTAATGATCCGTGTGCTTGTCTCTGGATTCAGCTCCAGGAATTTCCATTAACCTGGACCTTTAATTCGGTTATGGAAAATGATATCTGTTTGAAGCCCCCATTCAAGGTCTTACTAATACAAATAGAGCAGATGTCTGATAAGGCCATTAAATCTTCTTACTAAGATGAAAGACGATGGTGGAATTATTTATTTCATTGGTAAACATGAACTGACTGACTGCAAGCATTGTTAAAATTCAGGATTACCTGTTTATTATAGAATCACACAACAGCGCACCACTGGAAGGAAACGTTCAGCCTGTTGACCTCCTTTATCCCTGGTTCTTGACTTCAGGAGTTTTTATTGCAAATTCGATTTTCTAAAAATGTGATAAACTTCCAAACACAGACAGATGCATTTATGTGCTTCACATGTTGTCCTGAAGAATATTTCATCCTTCTCGAGTCCAGGAAAGTGCTGGAGATACTTGATTAAGGTTACCTAGGTCAGCAGGTAATCATTTTGTGCACTGCAAGATCCCAAGTATTGAGATACAATAGACAATAGACAATAGGTGCAGAAGTAGACCATTTGGCCCTTCGAGCCTGCACCGCCATTCTGAGATCATGGCTGATCATCTACTATCAATACCTGGTTCCTGCCTTGTCCCCATAACCCTTGATTCCCCCATCCATGAGATACCTATCTAGCTCCTTCTTGAAAGCATCCAGAGAATTGGCCTCCACTGCTTCTGAGGTGAGATGAGCTATTTATTTTTGGAAGCCTATGTGGGAAGGGCGTGTTAGACACACTCAACGTTTTAGGAACAGCATCTTCTCCTCCACCACCAAAGTTCTGAATGGACAATGAACCAGCCCATGAACACTACCTCATTATTTTGCCTTCTTTTCCACTACTTATTTAAGTTAATTATGCAGATATATCTAATTGTAATTTATAGTATTTTTAAATGTATTGCACTGCACCACACAACAAAAATTTTCACCACATATGTAGTGATATTAAACCTGATTCTGGCTCTGAGATTGTTCTTGGAGTAGGTTAAAAGGTCAGCACAACATAGTGGGCTGAAGGGCCTGTACTGTTTGATGTTTTATGTTCTATTTTTAAGGCATTGGATTTAGCTCAGACTCTGAAAGGACCCTCTATTCCTTATTTTTACTCAGGCTCATGATTGTCCATGAAAGACACATAAGTAGGCAGATCAGATCAAGAGAGGAGAAGTAGACTCGAATGGTGTACAATGAAACATTTCAGAATCTAGTTCAGTCCTTGCTGCTGGACTGAAGGGGCTGCCTAGTTTGGCTGCTCAAATCGAGTTGTAGGAGCTGAATACACAGGTTAAATTGTTCTCACATTGAGCATTGACAGCCTATAACTAGGGGATTGCAAATATACTAACTGAGCTGAATATGTGCGAAGTTTACAAGAACCAATTCCTCCTGGCAGAGAAAACAATAGACAGGGACAGGGATGAGGGAACAGATAGCGGATTTATGATAATTAGTGGGAGGATGAAAAGGGAGGAATTTATTTATCACCAAAATCGCTGTGGCTCTCTGGCGATCATGGTGTGAAAGAGTGATGAAGGCAGACACCCTCATCACATATAAAAGGACGGCACAGTAGCATAGTGGTTAGCACAATGCTTGACAGTACCAGAGACCTGGGTTCAATTCCTGTCAGGAATTTGTACATTCTCTGGCTTCCTCCCACAGTCTAAAGATGTACCGGTTGATATGCTAATCCCGTGATTAGGCTAGGGTTAAATCAAGCATTACTGGGCGGTGCAGCTCGATGGGCCTACTCTGCACTGCATCTCAATCAATCAGTAAATAAACAAGCAAACAATAAAAAAATCCCTGGATGAGCACGCGAAGAGCCATAAGCCTCAGAGCTAAGGATCAACTGCTGAGAAATCAGACCAACTAACCTAAGCAGCTCCTCTTTTGGCTGGTATGATGGACTGAATGAACTCCCGAACCATCACTTCCTCTGAAATGTTTCATTGTACAAGAGTTACACCATTCCAGTCTACAACACGGTTTTGGTGTAGCTCACAGGAAGATGTGAACTTTCCCCAACACTGTCATCCCTATCATCCCTGACATTTGCACTTTGACTAAACACTGTTGAGAATAAACTATTTGCACAGCCAGGGCTTAACACCATTTTGTCATAATATTAATGTCTCACAAAAGTGCACTACCTTACTTTCCTTTTTCTATTTTCTATTTATGATTTATAATTTAAATTTTTAATATTTACTAACAATTTGTACTCCAGGGAGCGTGAAGCGCAGAATCAAATATCGCTGTGATGATTGTACATTCTAGTATCAATTGTTTGGTGACAATAAAGTATAAAGTATAAAGTTATAATGATCATATCATTTACCAGCACAGGGAGGGATTAACTTTCTCTAGACTGGATTTTTCATTTCAAATAGAAATTGCTTGTTGTGGGTACCGTTTCTTTCAGTCTCTGTTATCTGATTGTAGTCCTTAAAATTGATGTGTCTATCCAATAGGTTTATTTAATCCATCTCCCTGTCCAGTTTTCACTTCTCAAGGGAATCAAGGGATATGGGTTAGAACAGGAAAGTGATACTGAAGTAAAGTCAGGGAATCTTAGAAACATACAGCATAGAAACAGGTCCTATGGCCTACTCCTTCCATAACCAAATGTGATGCCTACATTAGGCCCATCTCCCTCCCCACCTCTTCTATTCAAATGCCTGTCCAAATGCCCTTTAAACATTGTAATAGTATCTTCCTCCACCGTCTCCTCTGGCAACTTGGTATAGATGCTCACCAGCCTTTATTTGAAAAATTTGCCTCTGAGATTCTCTTTAAATTTATCCTCTTATGCCTGTGCCCTCCAGCTTTAGGTTCCCTGCTGCGTGGGAAAGATTCTATCTATTCTATCAATGGCTCTCATAATTTTGTCAACCTCTCAGCCTCCTACATTCTGTTGTGAATAAACCCAGCCTATCCAACACCTCCTTGTGATTACAGCCCTCCACGTCAGGCAATATTCCTGTTGAATTTCTTCTGCCCTCTCTCCATGGCCACATCTGTAGGAGCCATGTATTCTGTGCTGTGTGTTTATTACGGTAACTGGTCTCGTTAGTGAGGGCATGGTAAAAGTGAAGGGATAAGACCAGAAGACATAGGAGCAAGTTTAGGCCATTTGGCTCATTGAGTGTACTCTGCCACTTAATCATGGCTGATCCTTTTTTCCCCCTTCTCAGCCCCATTCCACGGCCTTCTCCCTGTAACCTATGATGCAATGTCAAATCAAGACCCTATCATGCTCCACCTTCAATATATCCAACGACCTGGCCTCCACAGATGCCTGTGGTAATAAATTCCACAAATTCACCACCCTCTGGCTAAAGAAATTTCTTTGCATCTCTGCTTTAAATGGACACCCTTCTATCTTGAGGCTGTGCCCTCTTGTTCTAGACTCCCCCACCATGGGAAACATCCTTTCCACATCTACTCTGTCTGAGCCTTTCAACATTCGAAAGGTTTCAATGAGATCCCCCCTCATCCTTCTGAATTCCAGCAAGTACAGACCCAGAGCTATCAAACGTTTCTCATATGATAACCCTTTCATTCCCGGAATTATCCATATAAATGCAGTTTGTTTCATAACAAACGCAATAGTTTATTAGATTTATCTACTTGTCATATGTACTTTGAAAATACAGTGAACTGTGTCGATGGTTTCCAGTGGCAACATAGAATGTCCACGACACACTAACCATAACTGCACATCTTTGGAACATAGAAGGAGACTGGAGCACCCGGAGGAAATCCACACGGTCATGAGTAGAACGTACAAACTTCTTACAGAGACTGGCTGGAATCGAACCCTGATCTTACAGCTGGCATTGTAAAGTGTTGCGCTAAATGCAAATAAAGTTTTCACTGACGTGGTACCTTACAATAAACCTAAGGTACTGCCCTCGTTAAATAAGATAAGCTACATATTCAAGCTTATTTCATGGCAGTTTGTAGCTTGAGACCACGAGATCATATCTTTGCTGACTGAGATAACGCTCAATAACACTTAATTGTATGTTTGCCAACAAAGAATCAAAATAGGGAATTCAACCCATTGGAGCAGTCACTGGAGCTGTGGGCATGTCACACAAGTATAATAACTCTGTCTGGGGTCACAGGCTGGAGGCAATTGTTTTGTACTGGTTTTGAATCAAGTTGGATCAATTTCTGCCTCTGTAACATCCTTTCTATGGTTTTGCAACCAGAACTGTAAAAAATACTCCAAGTGTGGTCTAAACAATTGCAAGCATGATGTCTCGTTTCTTAAACTCAGTGCCTCAGCCTACGAAGACCAGAGTCAGCAAGAAGATCATAAGACATTGGAGAGGAATTAGGCCATTTAGCCCAAGGAGTGCGTTCTGCCATTCAATCTTGGCAGATCTTTAGCCAGAGGGCGGTGAATCTGTGGAATCTGTTGCCGCAGGCAGCAGTGGAGGCCAAGTCATTGGGTATATTTAAGGCAGAGGTTGACAGATTCCTGATTAGTCGGGGTGTGAAGGGATACAGGGAGAAGGCAGGAGATTGGGGCTGAGTGGGAAATGGCTCAGCCATGATGAAATGGCGGAACAGACTCAGTGAGATGAACGGCCTAGTTCTGCTCCTATATCAGGGGTGGCCAACCTTTTACATTCCATACGTCAATTTTTTCATGCACAAGTCCTATATTAACATATTTTTACAAGAATTGTGGGGGTACAAGAGTTGTATGGTGCATCTGAACTCATATGTGAAAAAAATTGACGCATGGAATGTAAAATGTTGGCCACCCCTGTCCTATATCTTATGGTCTTATGGTCTTGTATTTGTTTTTCGACAGAATCAGAATCAGGTTTATTATCACTGGTATATGTAGTGAAATTTGTTGTGTTTGTGTAGCAGTGCAGTATAATACGTCAACAAAAATGACTGTAAGTTACAATAAGAAATATAAAAAAGTTCATAGAATCATTTCTCATTATTCTTTGCAACAGAAAGAATATTATAATTATTCTGTGCACGATATAGTATTTTTTCATCTCTCATTGCACTGCCAAATATTCATCAGGAATCACTGCTGACGACAGATCAGAACTGATCTTCAGATATGACAAAACTATAAAGATAACAAAGATTAATATTTATCAAGAGATGTGCCAGAGAGAAATGAAGTGTGTTGATACCTCCCAACATGGTTTCCTTGTAGTGGGCTGCAAGGGAGGCTGAGCATTAGAAGCTGGAATGGAAGAACAGTAGGGATATCAGAATATCAGAAATAGTCCTTTTGTGGAATAGGCGCAATTTCAAATATTTCATAATAGTTTTTGAAGGTAAATCTTTCCTGTGATCTAAGTGCTTCAGCACTTTGTTAATCAGACATTGTTGCGTTGCATAGATGTAGGATTGGGAAAGAACTACGTGCAATAATTTATACGCTCGATTAACACTATTTGATTACTCTCTTTGAACTGGGATACATTAAACTCAGATCAGATTTTATAAAAAAAAGCAAGTGGCTCAGAGCTTAAAGAATACAATCAATAAAATTATATCTCAAAATGAAGAAGAGACCATGCTTAATTAATTTTTCTTAACTTTCCTGAAGCATTTTAAGTCTTTTCTATTACAAAAAACAAAATCATAAAAAAAATCTGTAGCAACTGTCTCCTTTGTTCCCCTGATATTTAATAGCTTCCCAGTGACAGGCAAATTTCAGAAATTGTCCATTGCAGGGCTTTTTTGGGTTTCTTTTATTTTAACCATTGGATGTTTTTGAATCCAGGCAATTGGATGAAATACAAAATATAATTAACAAAGGTCAGACCACAAAACCTGACTAAATCCCAATGTGATTTCGGCATGTACACAATCCAATTAGTATTATATAGCATACGAGGTTGACTGTGCAGCAGTCAAACACCCTTAAGAATTTCACATCAATCATTGATAGTAATCAGTCACTTTGAACTTGGGATGAACATCCCTTCCTTTCCTCAAATGGAAATCTACATACGAACTCTTAATTGAAGGTGACCCAGCACAATCCATACATTGGTGTCTGTCTCGGATTGTGTGTGCAGTCAAGCAGCACGCTGTCTGAAGGGGAATAATGTGTTGTGGTATTCTATCAGCAGAAATTAAAGAAAAGATCTTCCATAAGAGTGTATTAAACATATTGACACCTAGCTACTGTTCTGTACAAAACACAATCATCTGAATCATAGAGAGATAGATTGTATATTATGTTATTCTCAGAATAATTATTTGGATAAACATGGTGAATTGCTATTCTATTTGAGGGATTGTCTGCTTTAAGAAAGATGAAAATGCTTGGATTTATGTAGCACTTCTCCCGATCTAAGTCTGTTTCAAAATGTTTTAAAGTCAATCAAGTGCAGTACAGGGAAAGCAGCAGTTAATGTGTGCACAGATAATCACCAACATTATGATGTCAAGCAGATTTGTTTTCAGTAATGGTGGTTAAGTGATGATATTAGCTAGGACAATCCCAATGATCTTCATTAAATAGTGTCAAGGGATCTATTATGAGGACTTGAGAGCTTCATTTGAAAGACAACAC
This sequence comes from Mobula hypostoma, assembly GCF_963921235.1. Taxonomy (NCBI): domain Eukaryota; kingdom Metazoa; phylum Chordata; class Chondrichthyes; order Myliobatiformes; family Myliobatidae; genus Mobula; species Mobula hypostoma. Next base: position 33,876,737 of record NC_086120.1, read on the forward strand.
ATTCTGTAGTGCAGAGTTAGGTCTTGAATTTCAGAGGAGGAACAGTTAGATTATTTTGAGAGGTGACATATTCACAGAATACCTTCAGTGACGGCATTACACGTGAACTGATATTTATGATGGGAGATTTTTTTTTTGTCTTTGGGACCTGATTACTTCAAATTGTAAAAGTGCCAATTTCATGCAACAAATACAAGCTTTATCACAAGAGGTCAGCCTTGCTTCATGTCATGGCAAAACAGAGCAAAAGCTTCATTCTCTTTTGAACAAATAATTGGATTAAACAGAACATGCCCCATCAGCAATTTGTTTTCAACTTAAGTTATTTGTTTGACCCACAGAGTGCTTATTGACAGATAGAATTTGGAGTACCACTGACTGTTTCATTAAGGACCCCATCGCCCAGGTCATGCCTTGTTCTCATTTCTACCATCAGGAAGGAGATACAGAAGCCTAAAGACACACACTCAATGATTCAGGAACAGCTTCTTCCCCTCTGCCATCCAATTTCTGAATGGACATTGAGTCCACGAAGACTGCCTCACTATTTTTTAGTTTCTATTTTTGAACTACTTTCTTAATTTAACTATTATATATATACATTTACTGTAATTCATAGTTTTTCTCTATTATTATGTATTGCAATGTACTGCTGTTGCAAAAACAACAAATTTCATGACATGTGCCAGTGATATTAAGTCTGATTCTGATTCTAATTCTTCTGTCATGAAGTAAACCATAGGAAACACAAGAACAGGTCTTTCTTTAAGATTGAACTATCCCATTGGAATACCAAATCTTGTATTCTCCCAATCATCAGTAATGTTTATCATGATAAAGAAGGAAGCCAGATCTTTTCACCCAAGGATGATGGTGGTGGGGAGGGGCTGGGGGGAATTTAGAACTCACTGCCTGAAAGCGTGGGAGTGGCTGAAATCTTCACCTCATTTATCGAGTGACTGAATGTGTATTTGAAGAGGTGTGTCTTGCAGGGCTTCACATCAAGATGGGATATGGTTGGGTAACCCTTTCCTTGACTGACACATACATATGTTGAGCTGAATAGCCACCTGCATTATAAAACGACAGTAATAGCTCACAAAGCTAGGACACCTCCCGGCAGTACAAACATTGAGCAACTCTCTTCAAGTCTGTTCTTTGACTATTAGTTCAACGCAGTACTGTAAACATCTGTGCAAGGTCAAAGGAAACAAGAGTTTATAATATTGGTTTTTAAAAAGTACATTTATTATCAAAGTGTGTATGCAGTACACAACCCTGAGATTTGTCTTGCCACAGACAGCCATGAAACAAGAAAACCATGGAACCTGTTCAAACATCAACCACCACCAACGCACCCCCCAAAAAAAACCAAATCATGCAAACTGCAAAAAAGAAAAAAAAAATCGAGTGGAAAACACAGAATATAGAACACAAAACTGAAAGAGTCCAGGCATATTCAGTTCAGCTTCACTATTCATTGATTTACTTGTTTATTTATTTTCGAGATTTGGCGCGGAATAGGCCCTTCAGGCCCTTTGAGCTACGCTGCACGCAGTACCCCATGGGACAATTTACAATGACCAATTAACCTACCAACTGGTCTGTCTTTGGACCGTGGGAGGAAACCAGAGCAACCAGAGGAAACTTATGCAGTCACGGGGAGGACGTACAAACTCCTGATCAAAGTCGTCTAAAATAGCAATACAAAAGAAGTTGACATTGATTTCTCTAATTTCCGTTAATGCCCCTCCTCCCCTTCTTACCCCATCCCTAATTTTTATTTTTTTTTCTTCTCTCTTCTCTCTTTCCCTCTCACAATAACTCCTTGCCTGTTCTCTATCTTCCTCTGGTGCTCCCTTCCCACTTACTTTTTTCCAAGGCCTTCTGTCCCATGATCCTCCCCCTTCTCCAGCCTTGTATCCCTTTTGCCAATCAACTTTCTGGCTCTTAGCTTCTTTCCTCCCCCTCCTGTCTTCTCCTGTCATTTCGGATCTCCCCCTGCCCCTCCCACTTTCAAATCTCTTACTATCTCTTTTTTCCATTAGTCCTGACGAAGGGTCTCGGCCCGAAACGTCGACTGTACTTCTTCCTATAGATGCTGCCTGGCCTGCTGCGTTCACCAGCATTTTGCGTGTGTTGCCTGAATTTCCAGCATCTGCAGATTTTCTCATGTTTGTGAACACAAAAGAAGTGACCAGAAGCCGGAAACACATCATAACATGAACTACAGAGTCCAGTCCACAATTGCGTTGAATAAACCTTGCTTAAGACCCATGACTCCAGAAAACTTAGAAGATAAATTTGTGTTAAACAGTGACTGGGCACAGATGTTTCTGCTCTACCAAGCAAGATTAATCCTCTTGCGCTGTAGAATTTATATTAAACAGAGAATTGTGTTAAGACCAGAGTTGTTTAAATGATTATTTGTTCCTGTGTATTCATGTCATGTTAATTCATGGCCCAGAATCCATTGCAATTTGTCTCTTGTGATAACATAGGAACTATATTAGGGCATGTTTGCAACATCTTATTATAAGAAGAGTGTGAGAGGTGTGTTAAAATTCCAGCATCTAATAAAGCAGAAGTGTGGTGCACCAGTGATGAGATATTTCTCAAGAGATCTATTTCTTTGAAGGTGGCTGGATATTGATAGAGCTGTTTGCAAAACATATTGGATTCCTGAACACAGAGAAATTCTGCAGATACTGGAGATCCAGAGCAACACACACAGGATGCTGGGGACCTCAGCAGGTCAGAGAACATCTGTGGAGAGGAATAAAGAGTCGACTTTTCAGGCCTAGACCCTTCATCAGGATTCTGGACTCAGGACATTGGGTCCTTTTGAAGAGTCTCAACCCAAAACGTTGACTCCTCATTCCTCTCCAAAGATGCTGCCTGGCCTGCTGAGTCCCTCCAGCATTTTGTGTGTGTTTCATGTTCTCAGTATTATTTTTATTATACAGTTTGTCTGCTTTTGAACATTTGTTGTTTGTTAGTCATTATTTATGTATGTTTTCTTGTAGATTCTATCGTATTTCTCGGTTTCCTGTAAATGCTTGCAAGGAAATGAAACTCAAGGTAGTATTTGGTAACATATATGTACTTCTATAACAGATTTACTTTCAACTTGCGAACTTTGAACCAGAGGCAAAGAAGTATTCCTGCTGTGTCATTCATTACAGCAAAACATAACTGCTTGAAGAAGTCAGTATGTCAAACAGCATCTGTGGGGGCAAAGGGACAGTCAATATTTTGGGAGAAGACCCTACATCTTTGGAGAAGAGGGGGTTATAGAACAAAGAGTTGAGCGGGAACTGGATGAAATGGCGGAGCAGACTCAATGGGCCAAATGGCCTAATTCTGCTCATATGTATTATGGTCTTGGTTGGAAAATCATGCCCACATTGTAAACATCACACTTTGCAGAGGAGCTCTCAAAGTCCAACCCTATGTCCCTGTTGTGAGAGGTGGAAATGAGTAAGGCTGGCCAACAGGGCTCTGGTGAAGCCATATAGGCCAATCTCCAGTACAGTAGATACAATGGATTCCAGAAATATTAATGAGAGGTCATCGATGGCCTATGCTCCATTGGGAACTAAGAGCCCAAGAAGAAGAAGAGGAGGTCATGGTGGTCAAGAATGCGTACAAGAGATTTATCTGAATAAACCAGGGATGAAGAAAGATTAGAGAAGCTGGGTTGTTTTCTTTTCAAAAAATAAAACAACAAAATTGAAAGGAAGAGTTAAAAATCATGAATGGCTTTGATAAATTGAAAAAGTAATGGGATTGAAGTTTGGCCTCGGTTGTGTGGTAGAGTTTGAACTGCTTTCAAAATCTAATTCCTTTGATGTCAGAGGGAACAAATGTCAGCAGTGGAGTGCAGGGAAAAGTGAATTGCTGCTCCATTTTTCCCTCTGTCATCAAGTCTGTAACCAAAAGGCACAGTTTTCCATTGAAAGAAGAGGAGGGATGAGAAGATTCTTTTTAAGCAATGAGTTTATATGACCATGTCCATTGTGTCCATGCCTACTTTTGAAATAACTATATAACCTGTCTTTTCCAGGAAGGTCTTTTTTTCCCTTTTTCAAGTATGTATCTAATTTCCTTTTAGAAGTTGCTACTGAACATACATACTTCCTCCAACTTCTACTCAGATTCTAACAATTCTCTGCATTACAAAATGCTGCCATCAATCCTTTTGATATGTTTGCATACAGCCTTTGCAGGAACAGACTGGCTACAGTTGGATAATGTATTTGCAGACCATCGGTTTGTGTAAGTGGAGTGGAAAATCTGAACACTGTCGGCAGCTGCAGTGTAGGATGAAGTAGGAAGGCAGCCTCTGGCGTCCTTGCAGGTGCTCTAACTCTATTGCCTGGCATTTCCTGGAAGTGGTGGGAACCCTCCCTTAGGCCTCACTGCTTCCAATCCAATATTTGCCTTGAATGGTTTATTCTGTGGTAATTGAATCCCTAAACTCTGGCTCAGATTTGAACAGCCATGATAAAAATTTTAAAAAGTTAATGGTTTAAGCACACAATTTAACATATTGGATAGTTTCTCTGTGATAAGATGGACTCTTGACCTCACAATCTACTTCGTTATGACCTTGCACTTTATTGCCTACCTCTACAGCTCTTTCTTTGTAGCTATTGTAATTTATTCTGCTTTACCTCAATGCGCTGTGGAGTGATTTGATCCATTTGAACAACATGCCAGATAAGCTTTTCACTGCACCTTGGTACATGTGACAATAATAAATCTATCTAATTCCAATTCCAATAAATAATTTAACATAAAAAGTCAAACATAAAAAATTTCCAAAATAGAACTAAATTAAAAGAGCCAAAATGTATACAACACTTAACACTTAATCATTAGACTAACATCATGTTTGCTGTTGTGTGCTGGGGCAGCAGGCTGAGGATAGCAGACACCAACAGAATCAACAAACTCATTCGTAAGGCCAGTGATATTGTGGGGATGGAACTGGACTCTCTGATGGTGGTGTCTGAAAAGAGGATGCTGTCTAAGTTGCATGCCATCTTGGTCAATGTCTCCCATCCACTACATAATGTACTGGGTGGGCACAGGAGTACATTCAGCCAGAGACTCATTCCACCGAGATGCAACACAGAGTGTCATAGGAAGTCATTCCTGCCTGTGGCCATCAAACTTTACAACTCCTCCCTTGGAGGGTCAGACACCCTGAGCCAATAGGCTGGTCCTGGACTTACTTCATAATTTACTGGCATAATTTACATATTACTATTTAACTATTTATGGTTCTATTACTATTTATTATTTATGGTGTAACTGTAACAAAAACCAATTTCCTCCGGGATCAATAAAGTACGACTATGACTATACTATACTATAAAGTATATGTTACCCATCTAGTGTACATTGAAATTAATGTAATGGTCACTGATTGAGCAGATTTCCCTGAGTAATGTCACTTGTATTTCCATTGTAAGGTGTCGGCATTTATGACAAGGTCAGTATTTACCATGCGGAACATAGCTTAGGTCACTTGAAGAGGCACTGGATAGTCTGGAGTCATATAGTGGTCAGTCACGGGTAGCAGATTCCCTATATTAAGAGGATTATAGAACAAGGCTTCCATGAAAATACCATAGGCTTATGATCACCGTGACTTACACCAACATGCTAATTCGGATTTATCAACTTGTTTGAATTTAAATTTCCAAGCTGCCACGGTGGGATTCAAATTCAGATATTATGTTCAATAGTTCAGGACCCTGGATAGTAGTTCAGTGACTTAGCCATAATGCTACTGAACACATGCTAGAATTTGCAAAAAGTTGGAAGACATTGTTGAATTGGTATTGTCATATAAGCCTTGTTTGTCAGTCTTGTTCTTGTCTCAACCAAATCCCTTTAATGGCTCCATCTTTATAGTTCCATGGACTAATCCATGCCCTAAATTGATCTGCTTTATCCATAATACCCTTTGCATTTCATGACCCTGAGGTCCCACACCATCAGATTCAGGGACAGTTATTATCCTGCAACCATCAGGCTTCTGAACTAGTGTGGATAACTTCAATCACCACAATACTGGACTGACTCCATTACCCATGGACCCACTTTTACCGACTCTACAACACATGTTCTCAACATTATTTATTTATTTGTTATTATTATTTGTTGTTTTTTTTGTATCTGCCGTCTTTCTGTGTAGTTTTTTTGACATTGATTCTATTGTACTTCTTTGTTCTACTGTGAATACCTGCAAGAAAAAGAACCCCATGGTTGTGTATGGTGACAGTCACGTACTTTGATATTAAATTTACTTTGAACTTTCAATTTTGAAATAAATACACTGCACCGCATCAGCACCACTAAATTCATTAACCTGGACCAAGGTTTCCTTCATTTTAGACCTAACTGACCTAACCTCCATCTTCCTCCCAATCCCCCCACTTGCTGAACTACGACTCTGGTTCCCACTCTCCCTCCCTGTTAGTTTAAACCCTCCTGAGTAGCCGTAGCAAACCTCCCTGTGAGGATACTGGTGTCCTTCTACTGTAGGTGCAACCTGACCTTTGACAGGATCCACTTGCCCTGGACATAAGCCCAATGATCCATGTGCCTGATCCCCTCCCTCCCACACCAGCTCCTTAGCCATGTATTCAACTGAATTACCTTTCTATTTATTACCTCTCTAGCATGTGGACATGGAATAATCCTGACATTACAACCTTAAAGGTCCTGCTTTTCAACTCACTAAACTCTCGTTTCAGGATCTCAACTCCCTTCCTGCCCAGGCCATTATTTCCAATATGAACCTTGATCTCTGGCTGCTCAACCTGCCCTTTCAGAATGTCCTGTGCTCTGTCAGAGACATCCTCGCTTCTGACACCAGGGAAGCAACACACCGCCCCAGAGAAATGACTGGTCTATGTCCCTGACTGAAAATTCCCCTAGCAATCTTGCTCACCAAGTCCTTGACCTACACTGTTGCACAACTGAGCCAGTCATGGTGACACTGATCTGGCTGCTGCTGCCATTTTCTCCCGAGAGGCTTTCTCCCTCCACGGTATCAAAAACAGCACTGTTGTTTGCGAGAGGATCAGCCCCAGGAGTGTCCTGCATTACCCGGCTGCCCATCTACCTGACTGAACCTTAGGTGTGACCACCTCTCTGAGACTCACAGCCTCTTGTGTTCGAGTGCTACTCCAGCTGATCCACTGGTCTGTGAGGAGTGGCATTTTGACACACTGCCTGCAGGTGCAGACATTTGAATGCTCCTTGATCGTCCACATCTCACAGGAGGGGCATATCACTCCACTGAAACCCCTCATTGCCATTTTAATAGTTAATAGAAAAATCTGTCTTGCCTTACCTTGTTTCTTCTTACCCACCTCTTCGAAGTTTAATGTTCTCCAAAACATGTACTTCACCCTCAACAGCACTAGGGCCTTCTCAAAATGGCTGCTCCATTTGATCTTGCCTCCCTCACCGTTAGCACACACCACTCCTCAGCTGATACAAATATTTTCACCTGAGTCATTCAAATTCAGCTATAAAATAGACGATCAACCAAATGATAAGTGACTGCCCGGAATTTATTTTTCCCTAGACTCACCGATATTAGTAATGTCGTTCTTTACTCTGCTAGATCCACCAGCTAATCCAGCTTGCAATGTTCTGCATGAATTGCACAGGGAAGCTTCCCTAATGTCTTTGAAATTTTTATGGCGAACCGGGGAATATAAACATTGATGAATTATGGTGGTGAGCTTTAACAGGCAATTATCTCTGCTCCTACTGAGGTATCATCTTCTCATTTATTGAATACATTATAAATCCTTAATGAGGTACTGGGGGGTCAAAGGGCTGGTTTCTCACCTGCAAATCACAACTCTGCCTTTCCTGGCTAGAGTAGAGAAGATCAGGTACTTTAATCATTGTCTGGCTGTGACCAAATCAGTTTGCTTTTGTGCACACCATTTGCCACTTTTTCACAAGAACATCGAACAGTGTATCACAGGAACAGGTCCTTCGGTGCTTTGATGTTGTGCCTAAATAATTAAGATAAAGGCTCCTAATCCTTTATGCTTGCACATTGTCCATATCACTCCATCTTCTGCATATTTATGTTGAGATTTAGATTTATCTATTTATTAATCATACGTACATCGAAACATACAGTGAAGTGCGCCTTCGTGTTAACAATCAATGACTCATTGCGGAACCAACGTGCCATGCTCACGATATCTGGCAGAGCATGCAGCCAACATATAAGATTCAAGATTCAACATTTCTTAATGTAATTTCCAGTACACAAGTGTAAAGGAGAATGAAATAATTGTTGCTCCTGACCTGATGCAGCGCTGGTGTAGTGGCATCAGCGCTGGACTTCGGGGCGAGAGGTCCCAAGTTCAAATCCGGCCGGCTCCCTTGCACGCTCTCCATCTGTGCTGGGTTGAGCATCGAGCTAACAACTCGACCTCATAAATAAAAACATGCTAATGGTGTCGAGCTCTTCATCGATGATGATGGACAAACCTTACATCCCAGGACAAATCTGATGCAGCACAAACAACAAATCAATAAAATAAAGAACAGAATAATAAAAAAACACAATAAATAAAAATACATAAGATAGCTTATATTCATAGATTGATTATATTCAAAGTACATTAGTACTTTTATTATCGAAGTATGTATACAGAATACAACTCTGACATTCGTCCTCCCACAGGTAGCCACGAAACAAAGAAACACCACGGAGTTTACATGAAGCGATGCTAGGTACAGGTGTGTTTGTACATGAGGTGACTTTGACAGGAAATGATAATGCAGTGGTGATGGTGGAGTGGGTTAGTGGGTGGAGGAGTTAATTAGCCTTACTGCTGAGGGAAAGTAACTGTTCTTGTGTCTGGGCCCTACATAGCCCCCTCCCCGATCGGAGTGGGACAAACAGTCCATGAGCAAGGTGGGTGGGATTCTTCATGATATTGCTGGCCTTTTGCTGGCCCTTTCTGTATGCATGTCATTGATGGTGAGCAAGCTGGTGTCAGTGATGCTTTGGCGGTTTTGAGTACCCATTGTAAAGCCTTCCTGTCTGCCGCAGTTCGGTTTCCATACCTCGCCATATTGCAGCATGTTAGGGTGCTCTCTGCTAACACATCTGTAGAAAGCTGAGAGTATGGATGTGCATAGTCCAGCTCTCTTCAGCCTCCTCAGAAAGTCGAGGTGTTGGTGAGCTTCCTTGATTGTGTAGGATGAGTTCTGGGACCGTGAGAGGTTGTGCGAGATATGCACTCCCAAGAGTTTGAAGCTACTCACAGTTTTCACTGCTCTGCCGCCTATATAAAGATGGGTGTAAGTAGTGTGAGTTCTCCTGAAGTCGATAACCATCTCCTTTGTCTTGCTGACATTGAGGAAGAGGTTATTTGCCAGGCACTAGGCCCTGAGCTCTTCCAAAACACCAAGCAACAACATGCAAAACCCTTTTCCCATCCCCACCCACACGTACAGATGGGCCTCCAGACAGGCCACCTCTGACCTCCATACTGTGGCACTGGACTTGCAGAAATCGGGCCTAGATCTCCAGACTCGCCTACATAGGCGTTTTGACCTTCATGCTCCACCCTCTGGACTCACTGATCTTGTGCCTATCCTAGAGCCTCTTAGATGCCTCTATTGTACTTGCCTTGACCACGAGCCCTGCCTGCATTCCAGGCATCCCACCCACTATTTCTGTGCAGAAAACTCGTCCCACACAGCTCCTTTGAACTTACCCCTTCTCAGCTTAAATGTATTGCCTCAAGCATTAGACATTTATCTATTTATCTATGCCATTCAGAACTTTATAAACTTCTGTCAGGTCTCCCCTCAGACTCCCTTGCTCCAGAGATAACAACCCTACTGTTTTTATCAGGAGAAGATGCTATTGTTTAGGTACCCAGTTCCATTTGCTTAACAGGATATGCAGTATGCTCACTCCAACGGAATCTTTCTCTTGCTATTTGGATTGTGACCCCCAAACCAACTTTCCATCCTTTTCTATTCACGGCCTTGTCAAAAGCTTATCTGTAAAACATAATTTGATTTACTGATCCATCTCCAACTCTCCCACCCACCCTTAATTCTTTGAGTGTATGCTGATGCGTAGCTTGCTCCAGACTTGCCAAAATTATAAGCAGCCCCATCTAAGATGCTTCTTCATCTTCATAAGCAGAAGCTCTGGATGGGGGATGACTTACATTCACTCTCGTTCCGAGACCATTGTGGGAATGATAGACTGATCCACAGAAGAGGCAGTCAGTGACTGACTGAGGGACAGGAGCAGAGGATTGCGAGGCAGGGTGGGCTGCTCCTTCTGGCACTTATGCAAGCCTTCAATGTGCTTCTGATGCATGACCTCAACACCAACCCAAGTGCTCCTTCTCTACAATGAATCAGTGGAGATGTTGCATCTCGTCAAGGAGAACTTGAGTAAACTTTTGAATCTTTTCCTCTGAGATTAGTATGTCATTGTTACCTCTCATCTTCAGCTGCTCTGTAGAATTGGAGGTAGTTCCCCATGATCTGCCTTACCACTTTACGTATAGCTTTTAATATTTCAACTCAAACTTATCTCCTCCTTTTCTTCCTACTCCCGCTTGGTCAACTCCAAATTTTATCACAGTTCTACCATCAGTTTCTTTTTCTTCTTCTCAATATCCACAGACTTTGTCACAGCATTCCTGTGCACAAGCATTCCTGTCCTGTTGCCATGATCGCAATCCTGTCTGGCATTGATAGAGTCACACCACACAGAAACAGGCTCCTTGGCTCAAGTGGTCCATACTGACCAAGATGCCCATCTAAGTTAGTCCCATTTAGCGAGGAGGTTGATAGGTTCTTGATTAGTAAGGGCATCAGTGATTAAGGGAGGAAGGCTGGAGAATGGGGTTGAGAGGGGAAATGAATCAGGCATGGTCAAATGGCAGAGCAAACTCTATGAGCCCAATGGCCTAATTCAGCTCCTATGTCCTCTTTACCAATGTTTGATACATAATCTTCTAAATTTTTCCTATCCATGTATCTGTTCCAGTCTCTTTTCAAGTGGTTAGCATGACACTTTACAGCACAGATCATCCGGGTTCAATTCCTGCTGCTGCCTGTAAGAAGTTTGCATGTTCTCCCTGTGACTGCGTGGATTTCCTCCGGGTGCTCTAGTTTCCTCCCACAGTCTAAAGACGTACCAGTTGGTAGGTTAGTTCGTCATTGTAAGTTGTCCCATGATTATGCTCAGATTAAATTGGAGTATTGCAGAGCAGTGTGGCCTGAAGGGCCTATTTCACACTGTACCTCAATAAATAAATAAGTAGTCAAATTAAGTGCTGTTTTTGAATCTCTCAAACACTTCCTGTGGCAACTCGTCCCGCATATGTACCATCGTCTATGTCAAACTGTTGCCTCTCAAGTTCCTATTAAGTCTTTCCCCTCTCACCTTAAACCTATGCCCTCTAGTTCTTGATTTCTCAGCTCTGTGAAAAAGACAATGCATTCACCTTACCAATGACCCTCATGCGTATTTACATCTTTATTAGATCATTTTTCAGTCGCATATGCTCCATGAAAACAAGCCATAACCTGTCCAATCTCTCCCTATAACTCAGCCCTTCAAGTCCTAGCAACATCCTTGTAAATGTTTTCTTCACTTTTTCTAGTTTGATAACATATTTCCTTTAGCAGGGTGAGCAAAACTGAACATCATACTCCAAGTGTGGCTCCACTACTGTCTTGGACAACTGCACCATAACCCTCAAACATTCATACTCACTGCCCTGACTGACAAACCCCTGCACGTCAAAAGCTTTCTTCACCATTCTGTCTTTCATGACCCCATTTTTAGGGAACCATACACTTGTACTCCAAGGTCTTGTTATTCTACAACACTCCTTGGAGGCCCACGTTTCATTGTGGTAGACAAACCATAACATTTGCCAGCTGGATGGGAGAAAACTATTCCTCCTGCCAAGTCTCTGCTGTTTCTAATCAACACACAAGTTCCCACGGCAAACCTCTTGGAAGAATCAGTCAGACTCAGCAATCTGCTTATCAAGACAACTGATTTATATTTGTGCAATATTGGTTACCACTTTTTGCACTCATCATCAAAACCTCTTTAGAGAGTCAGAGAAAACCAAAGCACAGAAACAGGCCTTTTGGCCCATCTAGTCCATGCCGAACCATCTAACCAGTCTAGTCCATTAGAACTGCACTCGGACCATAGCCCTCCATATCATTTCCATTCATGTACCTATCTAAACTTCTCTTGAATGTTGAAATCTAAATCACATCTACCACTTGCACTAGTAGCTCGTTCCACACCCTCACCACTCTCTGAGTGAAGGTTTCCCCTCATGTTCCCCTTAAACATTTCACTTTTCAACCTTAACCCATGACCTCTAGTTGCAGTCTCACCCAACTCTTGGTTCCCCTTCTATTCTTCTATTCATCCATCTGCAAAGGTCAATTCAACCTAGCATCCAGTGGCTCAGTTTTGTCCTGCGTTAAGCCCCACTCTCTCATCTTCTTCTGTCCTTGTTGAGCTTTCCCTCAACACTCCTGGTTTTTAAATACTTCTCACCATCAATGGCCTGTCCTACTCCCAGAAAATTTTCTTTGTTTCTCCTCAATGGAACTTCTTCCCCCAGTCCCTTTGCTTCTCTGTTTCCCTTTCCAGCACTTTTATCTTTCACTTCAGTTTCTGAATGTTTTCTAATTTAATTTTTACTCCATCTTTTATTTCGAGACACAGTATGGCAACAGACCCTTCAGTCCATTAAACCCGTGCTGCCAAATTACACTCATGTGACCATTTAACTAACTAACCCATATATCTTTGGAATGCGGGAGCGAACCCATGCAGTTACAGGGAGAATGTAGAAACTCCTTACAGGCAGTGGCAGAATTAAGACCAGGTTGCTGGCACTGTAATCGTGATGTGCTAACTGCTACTCCAAATTGTGATGAGCTCTTCTCTCTCCGATTTTTGATTTTAATGCACATCAAGCTTTCACTTTCAGACTGTTGTAAAAGCAATTATCCATAAGAAAGCTTTGGAAAACCTCCCCCTCCCCCTCCCACTCCCAAATCTCTTACTAGCTCTTCTTTCAGTTAGTCCTGACGAAGAGTCTCGGCCCGAAACGTCGACTGTACCTCTTCCTAGAGATGCTGCCTGGCCTGCTGCGTTCACCAGCAACTTTGATGTGTGTTGTTTGGAAAGCTGGAGTTAGTTTATCCCAACAAGAAGACATGGGGTGAAGATTACAGAGTACTGACACCATGTTGAGCCTTTGGTTTGTTCAGCAGTGGTGATAAGGAATGGAGGATGCATGATAGACAGAAAGCTTGAAATAAAACTCAAGTTCGAAGTTCAAAATAATTTTATTATCAAGTACGTATATGTCACCATATACAATTCTGAGATCTATTTTTTAGTGGGGATTCATGGTAGGTACTGTTACATGCTCAAGGAGATCTGTTTTTTTTTGTGAAAATGCTGTAATGGTCTTTTGGAGGTCACCTGAGGTGATTCTGTCTGTCTGTCTGTATCTTGTTTTACGGCGGTTGGCATCCAGTTTAATGGTGCATTACCACCACCCTCTGCTCCAGAATGTGCACTGGACATACATTCTAAATCCCTTCACCCAATCGCGCGCACGTGCACACACACACACACAAACCTACACTTCACCCTCCCATCTTTGACCATCCTAGTATCCTATTCCTGTTTATTCGTCATATTCTATAAAAAACCCCTCTACCCCTTAAAAACGCTAAAAATACCCGGACTTGTGCTCTCTCACCCATGCCCAGCAACCCTTTTAATGTGAATTCCTGCATCCCCAACTCCCTTAATTTATTTCTCATCATCTCTCTCTGTATCCCATACTTCCTGCAACACAAAACTACATGTTCTACTGCCTCCTCTTCCTGACATTCCTCACACAATCCTGTCTGGTGTTTCCCTATCATTTTCAATGTTTTGTTTAATGCACAATGCCCCAGCCTTAACCTAGTCCACACAATTTCCTCTCTTCTGTTTCCATTACCTACCCTAGTAACTGCAACACTCTTTTGTATTTGATATAAATGCCTCCCTTTCCCCTCCCTGTCCCATCTTTCTTGCCACATTCGGTTGACTTTTTCCCAGATTACACACTTAACCTCTGCTTTACTGATACTAATGTGCATTTCCACATTTTCTTTCTTTAACGCCCTCTTTGCCAACTCATCCACCCTCTCATTCCCCTTCACCCCTACATGTGCTGGAACCCATAGAAATTTTACCTGACCTCCCTGATTTGCAATTCTTGTAACTAACTGAAGGACTTCATAAAGTACATCTTGCCGACTGTTTGTGTGAAAAGACCTTAAACTTGCTAGAACTGAGGATGAATCTGAACATATCAATGCTTTGGCTTGTCTGGCTTTCTGCACCCATTGCAACGCAACCAACACTGCCAGCATCTCCACTGTAAACACCCCTAACTTATTAGATGTTCTTCTGCTGATTCCAATTTCTTTTGCTGGTATTACCACCCCAAACCCTGTCACTCCTGTTTCAGGTTCCTTCGCACCATCCGTATAAATGTGAGTATAATCACTATACTTTTCCAACACATGACAGTTAAATGCATTTACCAAGTCTGTTTTATATCTTTCTTTCCTTTTTACCTCTAACAAATGCCAGTCTATGTCAGGCCATACAAGCTTCCATGGAGCTACAACCGGATAAACTACTGAAGGACTTATCCTCAGATCAAATACTCCACATTCTTTCGCGATATCATTCCCTACCCGACTAAGGGTATCCCTCTGAAACCTCCCATTTTCCCAGCACTCCTGCAACACTCCTTTAGTAGGGTGAGAATCATTGTGCCACTGCAAGTTAGCCCAGTAGTTTGCCATCAGTTGCATCCTTCTTAGTTCCAAAGGCATTATTCCCATTTCTACCTGTAGGGCTGACACTGGTGACATTTTAAAAGCCCCACTGCACACTCTCAAGGCCTGAGCCTGAATCACATTCAGTTTCCTTATAAGAGACCTAGCTGCTGATCCATATACTATATTTCCATAATCCAATACAGATCTTACTAAAGCCACATACATTCTCTTCAAAGCTGAACAAATTGCTCCCCATTCCCTACCAGTCAAACATCTCATCACATTTATTACTTTTTTACATTTCTGCTCAACTTTCCTGATATGGTCTGCCCATGTTAATCGTGAATCAAATATAACTCCCAGAAATTTAAATGATGCAACCCTTTCTAATTCAACCCCATACATCCTTAACTTCTTCCCTACCTCAACCCTTTTCCTGGTAAAAAAAATACAGTTTGAGTTTTGTCTACTGAAAATCTACATCCCCAATCATAACCCCACTCCACCACTTCATCAATTGCTTCTTGTAGTTTCCTGATTATATGGCCCATGTTCCTGCCTCTTTTCCACAAGGCCCCATCATCCGCAAACAGTGACCTACCTATATCCACTGGTACCTTTGTGAAGACATCATTGATCATAATGATGAAAAGTAACGGGCTAATCACACTACCTTGAGGTGTGCCATTTTCCACTATGTACTGTTTTGATAATTCTGATCCAATCCGAACTTGAATTTTTCTACCAAACAAAAAATCTTTAATCCAATTAAAAACTCTCCCACCAACCCCCATCTTGTGCAGTTTAATTAATAATCCTTCCTTCCACATCATATCATAGGCTTTTTCAATGTCAAAGAACACTGCTACTACTGACTCTCTATTTGCCTGGGCCTTCCTTATTTCAGTCTCTAACATAATCACTGAGTCCATGGAATTCCTTCCCTTTCTAAAACCACTCTGATAACTTGCCAGCATTCCCCTTTTCTCAAGCTCATATGATAACCTTTCTGTTATCATCCTTTCCATTATCTTACATATACTTGATGTTAATGCAATTGGTCTGTAGCTAGTGGGTTTTGACAGATCCTTGCCAGGCTTCCTTATTGGAATTACTACTGCTTCTTTCCATGCACTTGGTAATCTTCCCTCCTCCCACACTCTGCAATAAAAATGCAGCAATTTCAAGAGCGCTCCTTCTCCTAGATTTTTTAGCATCACAGAGCATATCAGATCTTTCCCTGGGGAGGTTGGTCTCGATCTCTTTATTGCTCTCACCATTTCTGCTAATGTAAATGGATCATCAATTATATCATCTGTTCCTTCCCTCCTGCTTAACACACCTGGGTGTTGGCTCATTATTCTTTCCCTTCTTCAGACAAATTTTCTGAACTGTGTATCAGTACAAATGACTTGGCCATGACCTCAGCCTTATCCCTATTGGAGACTGCAGTTTCCTCCTCAGATATCATTACTGGATATTCCCATTCCCTTCTATCTCCTCCCATCCTCTTAATCATTCCCCATATCTCTCCCACAGGTGTTGTTCTTCCTACCTTGTCGCAAAAACTCCTCCAACTTGCCCTTTTAGCTTGACGTATAGTTCTTCTCACCACTGCCTGTGCTTTCTTATATTGAACAAAATGCTGCATATTATGGGTTCTTTTAACTAGCCTGAATGCTCTATTTCTGTTTTTTACAGCCTGACAACATTCCTCTGTCCACCACGTTACCAGTTTTCTATTCATCCTATTTTTACTCCTAGGTATAGACCCTTCTGCTGCCATGATAATTGCTGAAGTCACCTGACTGTTTAATTCATCTACATTTCCAGAAATATCAATCTTAGTCAACCCTTCTTCACTCAACTTCTGGAACTTACCCCAATCAGCTTTTTCAAACACCCACTTTGGGGTTCCGCCACCTGGTCTTACTTCAACTCTTTCACCCACTGAACACAAAACTGGGTAGTGATCACTGCCTACTGTTGAAGCAGTCCAAACTCCCCAGTTACTAATGCCAGCCAAGGTGTTAGACACTAACGTAATATCTAACACTGACTCAGTTCCTGTTGTTATATCTATCCTTGTGCCACTACCATCATTCATACACACCAAATCCCTTCCTTCCATCAAATCTTCAATTACCTTTCCATTTGGATCTGTAATCTGATCCCCCCACATTGTGCTATGAGCATTGAAATCTGCACACCACACTACTTTTATGTCTGTTTTGTCCTTGTATCTTTAATAGGCTGTCCAAATCCAACCTTTTACATGGATTGTAGTAGTTAATTATAACCACTCCCTCCGCTCTCTCCCACACTTCCACCACTATGTATTCCTGATCATCTCCTTTTTCCAGCACCCTATATGGTATACCCTGCTTGATTAACATAGCACAACCCCCTCCTCCCCCTAGATTTCTATCTTTCCTTATCATTGTATACCCATATACCACAAAGTCTAAAGTTGGTTTTAACCAAGTTTCCTGAATACACACTACATCCGGTTTTACAACCATTTCTTTAATAAAGTGCTTGAATTCCTGGCTATTGGCCAGTAAGCTCCTTGCATTCCATTGTAAAAGAATCACCATAATTAGTATTAACCAACACGTGACACTTCCTGGCTTGACTGATTACTGAGGTTCTCCCTCACTTCCTCCCATGTCAGTCCTACTAACCCTAAATGGTTTACTGCTGCTTTTACCACCAGCTGAATTTTGTCACTTTTTGACTTTACCTCAGCCGTACTATTAATCACTCCTGCAATGGATGTTACTAGAGCCTTTTTGTCTACATAAATCCTGTCATTTGTTCTTTGTTGCATCTCTCGTATCCCTATTGCTCCCTGTTCATTAGGAGCATTATTCTGTTCTCTTGACATTCTTACAGCTTCTGCATAAGTGATCTTTCTTTTCACTCTTATTTCTTGAATTTTAGTCTCCCGTCTGACAACCTCACACCCACTGTATGCAACATTATGAGCTCCTCCACAATTGCAGCATTTTGGTTGAACTCCTGTTCCGCACTTTCCATATTCACGATCACCCCCACATCTAGCACATCTCCTCTGCCTTTTACAGTTTTTAGCCACGTGTCCAAACCTTTGACAATTATAGCACCTCAGTGGCTTTGGCACATACACCCTTACTGGGTAACTCATGAAACCCAGGAACACCTTCCTTGGCACTCTTTCTTCTTCAAATTCAATCAATACTGATTCACTTTCCTTTTTCACTCCCTCCTTTGTTGTTTTCAGTCTTTGAACATTCATTACTTTCCCTCCTTTGATATTCCTCTTTATCTCCTCCATATTTATACTCATTGGTATCCTCGTGATCACTCCTTTACAACCACTGTTTTGTGCTCCCACCCTCCCAGTGTATTCCACCTTGCATTTTCCTATCTCTTTTAGCTTGAGTGCTTTCTCAAGTTGTTCCTCATTCTCACATCTTACCAATAAGTTGCCAGCATTAAGGACTTTTGCAAATACTATTTCCCCTACCTTATTTGTCAGAGTTGTTGTTAGCACAAACAGGTTAATTTTCTTCATTAAACTCTCATTAAACCTAATTATGACAACACCTCCTCTCTGAGCTTGTTCATCTTCCTCACTTTCAGAGCTTTCTCCACTATCATTTCTTATTCTTTTATTCCCTTTGTCTTGGTTTTTATTCATCCGACCCCTCACTACCCCCTCACTCCCTTTATTTCTCCCTTCACAATAATCCACCTCTCCCCAGCTGCCTACCTCTGGTCCCAAGTCTCTATCCCTCTCCTTCTCCACTTTCTTTCCCTCAACCCCGCCTCTTATCTTGTCCGCCATTACCGGACCCACACGACCCCCTCCCAGCAATTTCCGTTCCTTCCCCACTCTCTTTCCCTCAACAGGTTCCAAACCACATTCACGCATCAAGCAAAACACAGCCAGCTTCCAGTCGAGCCAACTCAGCCAGCCTCCTCCTCACTCCAGTTCCACCTGAGGTGATTTTCCCGCCGTTGTGAGGGCATATGATGACATGTGCCCCCCCCGTGACTATATAAGGGTCGACTCAGGTGAGGCAGTAGGGATTTTTGAGTTTGTAGATTTCCAGGTAGAACGTGTTGTATCTCCGTTTCTGTTGCGCGTTTGTTGTTGTGACGCAGTTTCATTTTTAAAACGGTTGTACGTTCTGTTGAAAGATTCCATATTACTTGGACTGGGAATTTGTGGCTGGAAGTGCTAATTTACTCAATTCCGACAGTTTTGAGGGGAGAGTGAAGAATTCATCGAAGTGAAGGATCGAGAGAAGTCGGCATCGGTTGGCAGTTTAATAAAGGATCGACCTTATTGAGTCTTGGTTGAAGAGAAGCTGCATTGAGATAACTCTTGCAATAGAGCAATGAGTTCATGCAAAGGCTCTCTCTGTCTAAAAGGAATTTAAGGTCAGTCGATTTAAACTGTTTATTTTCGGCATCGGGAATCCTGTGGACAGAACCGGCAGTAAAGGTGCGTCGGTGAAGAAATCGTTCTCCAGAGAAGTCTCTCCTAATTGAATGCGTAAAACTGTTGGACTTTTGAAGTTATTGCTTTAAGAACAGTATCTGACTGTATCGCTTTAAGAACTCTTTCCGCATTTAACGCTTTAAGAGCCAGAGCCGAGTGGAGTTGATGAACGGCTGCGTACCTGTTTAACCTCTGGTTAAAGTTTTCCTCCTTTGTTTTTTTTCCCCTTATTGCTTATATGTGTTTAATAAACGTTTGGTTGTTTTTTTTTTAAAACCTGTCTCGATTAATATTCATAGTTGCCGGTTACGTAACAGTACAATGAAATACAATAGAATCAATGAAAAACTACACACAAAGACTGGCAAACAACCAGTGTGCAAAATAAGATAAACTGTGCAGATACAAAAAAAACCCAAATAATAAATAATATTGAGAACTTGAGTTGTAGAATATTTGAAAATGAGTCTATAGTTTGTGGAATCAGTTCACAGTTGAGATGGGTGAAGTAAATAAGGTGAATAAGGTAGTCGAGGACAGAAAAAAATTACATATATTTTAGCGCAGACACTGTGGGCTGAGTGGTCATCTTTATATGTTTTATTTTATTTAGAGATACAGCGTTGAACAGCAATGGCCCGATGAGCCACACCGTTGAGCAACCCCCGAATTTTCACCCTAGCCCAATCACAGGACAATTTACCTACTAATCTACTAACTGCTACATCTCTGGACTGTGGGAGAAACCCATGTGCTCACAGGAAGAATGTACAAACTCTTACAGAGGATGCTGGAATTGAACTCGGAACTCCAAATATCTGTAACAGCGTTGCTCTAATCGCTAATGGTATAGATCTAATATCCGGTATTACCGTATAGATCCAATGTAATGAAGAGTGGTAGAAAGTAGGCAGGAAATCGGTTTTTGATTTGGTGAAGTTAATGTGCTGTACATGCATTGGCAGAGACGTCCTGATGATGATTCGTGGAGAGATTGGGTACTTTCAGTTAGGCTTGAATCCCTTCTGTTTAATTGAATCACAGCTAATTATATGACAAGGGATTGGCATTTGGGAGCAATTTGTGTAAATTGGACATATTTAACTCTAATTCACTCTGTATGACACTTCCTTCTGGTATAAATTTGACAGGAAAGAAATCAGATTTAGAAGACATCACACACAAAATGTTGGAGGAATGCAGCAGGTCAGGCAGCATCTATGGAAAAGAGTTGCCAGTCGACATTTCGGGCCTAAACGTTGATTCTTTACTCTTTTCCTTTGATGCTGCCTGATCTACTGAGTTTTGTGTGTGTTCCCCTGGATTTCCAGCATCTGCAGATTTTCTCGTGTTTGTGATTTACAGTATTGCTGGATTATATTGAAAAGTAAGAGAATTTTACCTTTCTCTCCTAATTCAGCTTTTCTTGGGTGGTGTAGTCTGGAAGTATAATATTTGGATAACTAACAGCAGACGAAAAGCAATATTTGAATTGCTTTGCAGATAATTTGACTTCTATCAGATGTTGGAAATTTTTCAAACAGATGGCAGTAGTCGCATAATCAAACATTAAGCATGGCGCAATCTACCATTCCCTGAGATTTAAGACTCTTGGCTACATGAGCTTGTTCTACCATTAAGTCAGATCACGTCTGTTTAGTATTTCAAATGTAGTTAGTTGTTTTCCCTCTACTTTAACAGCTAACGCCATTTTAACACATTGTTCCAATTTCAACTTTTGTTACAAATAGCCACCAACTTTTAAGTAGTGGATTAACAAACCAGAAAGGAGAGTTTAAATGCTACTATGCCAGCTGTGTGGAATTTAAATTCAATTTCAGAACCAGACTCAGGATCAATGGCATGCTGTATGTTGTGAAATATGTTGTTGTTGCAGTAGCAGTACATTGCAATACGTAATAAAATCTGTACATTAAGATAAGATATAAAAAAGAAAGTTAAATTGAATAAGTAGTATGAAAGAGAGGGAAAAATACTGAGGTAGTGTTCATGGGTTCATTGTCCTTTCAGAAATTTGTTGGCAGAGGGGAAGAAGCTATTTCTGAAATGTAGAGTTTGTGCCTTCAGGCTCCTGTACCTCCTCCCTGATGGTAGCAATGAGAACAGGGCATGATCTGGTTGATGAGGGCCCTTAATGATGGATGCTGCTTTTTTGAAACATGGCCTTTTGAAGGTGTGCTGGAAGCTGGGGAGCCTAGTGCCCATGATGAAGCTGACTGAGTTCACAACTTTCTGCAGCTTTTTCTGATACTGTGCAGTGCCCCCTCCAGACCAGATAGTGATGTAACCAGTTAGAATGCTGTCTGTAGATGCAAGTGTCTTCAGTGACATACCAATTCTCCTCAAGCTCATAATGAAATATAGCCACTGTTGTGACTTTAATATATGAAATATACTGGTGTTGGTAATAGTGACCATGAAACTATAGGATTGATGTGTAATTGAGGGCATACTGGCCTACTGCATGGTACCCAAGATTGACCAAAAATCTCTTCAACGAGTGATCAGGACTGCACAGAACATCACTGGAACACAACTACCACAACTAACAATCTACATCTCATGCTGTCTATTGTGGGCTCGCAAATTCGTGATGGGCTCATCCCACCCCAGTAATCACCTGTTCAATCTTCTATCATCTGGCAGGAGATAGAGAAACATCTCTGCATGGACATCTAGACTGGAAAAGAGTTTTCTCCCCCAGGGCTGTCATACAACTGAACTATTCCACCCACAGTCCAGAGGCACAATGGACAATCTCTAAGTGCAATACATGGGCATGTGCAATATTTGGATTCAACTGGGGCAACTACCTTGCTTTGATTTCAGAGCTCTTTTTAAAAATTTCAGCTTTAATTCTTTATGCTATTATATTTAATATTGTATTATAACTTTATGTGCAATGCTTGAATGGGGCAGCCACTGTTTATTTTAATTTTGGACTTGTTTGTTTTTAATTGAGTTGTAACTTAGATGTCATTTGAAGTAACTCAGATGTTATTTTAAATTGAGTCATTGTTCTTAGTAATTGAATTGCCAGTATGGTGTTTTGCACTGAATGGAGTAGTACTCAAATCCCGTTATCCTCAGCAATGATAATAAAGCCCTAACTAATTAAATCAGC
This sequence comes from Mobula hypostoma, assembly GCF_963921235.1. Classification (NCBI taxonomy): domain Eukaryota; kingdom Metazoa; phylum Chordata; class Chondrichthyes; order Myliobatiformes; family Myliobatidae; genus Mobula; species Mobula hypostoma. Next base: position 33,899,290 of record NC_086120.1, read on the forward strand.
ACAGTTGGTTCCCTAATCGCTTGCAGGGACGGAAAACTGCCAGGTTTATCCGGTCTGGTCTATATTTGACAATGGAAGTATGATTGATTCAGATCCAGACTCAGTCATTGTCTATACATCAAAACATACAATGAAATGTATCTGTTGAGATCGTCCATTGTGTCTGGCGCTCCCGATGGGACCTCCTCTACATTGGTGAGACCCGTCGTAAAATGGGGGACTGCTTTGTTGAGCACCTCCGCTCCATCCGCCAAAAGTGGAACTTCCCGGTTTAATTCCGATTCTCATTCCCATTTCCAACATTTCGGTCCATGGCCTCCTCTTGTGCTAAAATGAGACCACCCTTAGGGTGGAGGAGCAACACCTTATATTTTGTCTGGATACCCCCCAACCTGATGGCATAAATATCAATCTCTCCTTCCGGTTTAAAAAAAAATTCTCCCCCTTCTTTTATTCCCCACTCTGGCCTCTTGCCTCTTCTTACCTGCTTCTGAGTTCCCCTGGGTCCACCCCTCGTTCCCTTTCTCCTATGGTCCCCTCTCCTATCAGATTCCTTCCTCTCCAGCTCTTTATCTTTCCAATCTACCTGGCTTCACCTATCACCTGCTAGCTATCCTCCTTCCCCTCCCCCAGCCTTTTTATTCTGGTGTCTTCTCCCTTTTCAGTCCTGAAGAGGGGTCTCGGATAGAAATGTCGACTGTTTATTCATTTCCATAGATGCTGCCTGACCTGCTGAGCTCCTCCAGCATTTTGTGTCTGTTGCAATCAAATGTGTTGTTTGCGTAAACAATCAGTACAACTTGACGGTGTGCTGGGGGCAGCCCACAAGTGCTGCCACATACTTGAGCACCAGCAGAGCATACCCACAATGCTCAGCAGAGTAACATCAGCAACAACAGCAATAGCAACAAAAAATAACAGTGACAGCAAAGCTGTCTCTCTGTCTCTCTGTCTCTCTGTCTCTCTGTCTCTCTGTCTCTCTGTCTCTCTGTCTCTCTGTCTCTCTGTCTCTCTGTCTCTCTGTCTCTCTGTCTCTCTGTCTCTCTCTTCTTCCCCCCCCCCCCCACCTTCAGCCCCAGAATAGGCTGTCTCCAGGCCTCTCCAACCTGTCATGGACTCACAGACTGTCTGTTGGGTCTCTGACTTCCAGACTCACTGACCCAGGGGCCTTGTCCATCAGGCTTCGACTTCTGGACTTTCTGACTGGGGGAGGGGAGGAAGTGTTGTTTCTGGCTGGACTTGTAGACTCTCAGACATCAGACCTCTGATTTCTGGACATGTTGACATTAGCCTTGACTTCTGGGCTCATTGACTTTGGTCTCCAACCTTTGGTATGTCTTGAATTCCCTCAAGAATACCCCCATGCAGAGACTAGAAGTGATGCATGTTTGTTTTGATGGAGACAATTGCATTCTATAAATGAATAAAAACAGCTTTTACTCAAGAGAATTACAGATTTTCATCATAATTTCTGAAATAATTTCCTTCCCTACATGTACTTATGAGTGCCTTTTTACCAGTAGGAATCAAACTCTGAGGTGATTATTTCTAGAAATCAAAATTCTTGTATTTGTCTTCCATTTTTCATAATACCCAAGGACGCTTATCCAGCCAATAAAGAACACAATGTTCTGACCTCAAAAGCTGAGAAAGGACTGGAAGAAGGTCCTTCTTATTACCAAGGATCTGGCTAAAACCTCAGATGACAATATATTCTGGTGATTCATGGTTTGAGGTGAATGTGCAAACTGTCTTCAAATCCCTACTAAATAAATTAGTGGGAAAGGAAGAGAAAGGTTTGATTGACTCAGTTTTGTCTGTTCTCATTATGGTTGATTGTTACTCTTGTAATTTTTAATACCTGCTGATTATAGACATCTGTCTCCTCGAGGATATAAGAAATATTTTCAAAGTTGAAAGTAAATTTATTATCAAAGTACATATATGTCACCATATATAACCCTGAGACCGTATATAATCCCAAAATAATGTTAATAATAAACAAATATCGAGAACGTAAGATGAACAGTTCTTGAAAGTGAGTCCATTTGTTGTGGGGACATTTCAATGATGGGAAATGTGATGTTGAGTGAAGGGCCTGATAGTTGACAGGTAATTACTGTACTGGAACCTGGTGGTGAGAGTCCAGCGCGGCTCCCGTACCTTCTGCCTGAGGGTAGCAGCAAGAAGAGAGAATGACCTGGGTGGTGGGCATCCCTGATAATGAATGGAATTGAATTGAGTTGGCTTTATTTCTTACATCCTTCACGTATATAAGGAGTAAAAATCTTTGTGTTGCATCTCTATCTAAATGTGCCATGTGCAATCATAGTAATTTCTAATAATTTATAATAAACAGAACAGTCAGTGTAATATAGAGTACACTCAGATCAGTATGAGTTCATCAGTCTGATGGCCTGGTGGAAGAAGCTGTCCCGGAGCCTGTTGGTCCTGGCTTTTATGCTGTGGTATTGCTTCCTGGATGGTGGCAGTGGGAATAGATTGTGGTTGGGATGGTTTGGGTCCCCAGTGATCCTACGGACCCTTTTTACACACCTGTCCTTGTAAATGTCCTGAATCATGGGAAGTTCACAACTACAGATGCGCTGGGCTGTCTGCACCACTCTCTGCAGAGTCCTGCGATTAAGGGAGGCACAGTTCACATAGCAGGTGGTGATGCAGCCAGTCAGGATGCTCTCAGTTGTGCCCCTGTAGAAAGTTCTTTGGAGTTGGGGGCCCACACCAAACTTCCTCAACAGTCTGAGGTGAAAGGGCGCTGTTGTGCCTTTTCCACCACACAGCTGATGTGTACAGACCACATGAGGTCCCTTGGTGATGTGGATGCCGAGGAACGTAAAGCTGTTTACCCTTTCAACCCCAGATTCATTGATGTCAATAGGGATTAGCCCATCTCCATTCCTCCTGTAATCCTTTGTTTTTGTGACATTGAGGGAGAGGTTGTTTTCTTGACCCCACTGTGTCAGAGAGATGACTTCTTCCCTGTAGGCCACCTCGTTATTGTTTGAGATAAGGCCAATCAATATAGTGTCGTCGGCAAATTTAATTAGCAGATTGGAGCTGTGGGTGGCGATACAATCATGGGTATGCAGGGAGTAAAGGAGGGGACTCAGTACACAGCCCCGAGGGGCTCCTGTACTGAGAATCAGAGGGGTGGAGGTGAGGGAGCCCGCTGTTACAATCTACTGGCAATCTGACAGGAAGTCCAGGATCCAGCTGCACAAGGCAGCGTCAAGGCCGAGGTCTCTGAGCTTCTTGTCGAGCCTGGATGGAACTATGGTGTTGAGTGCTGAACTGTAGTCCAAGAACAGCATTCTCACATAAGCATCCTTCTTCTTTAGATGTGTAAGGACGGTACATAGAACAGTGGCTATTGCGTCATCTGTCAATCGGTTGTGTCTGTAGGTGAATTTTAGGGGGTCTAGTTTGGGTGGTAGCAAGCTGCAGAGGTAATCCTTGACCAGCATCTCAAAACATTTGCTTATTATTGAGGTGAGTGCAACAGGATGCCAGTCGTTGTCTTTTGGTACAGGGACAACGGTGGATAATTTGAAGCAGAAGGGCACTCTACACTGGGAGAGGGAGAGGTTAAAAATGTCAGTAAACACACCTGCCAGTTGTGCCGTGCACATCCTCAGTACTCGCCCTGCAATGCCATCCGGTCCCGCAGCCTTGTGACTGTCCACTCGTTGGAAACATCTGCGTGCCTCAGAGATGATCAGGTTGCAGCTTTCCTGCGACAATGCTTTATAGATGAGCTCAGTGGTGTGGAGGGCTTTACCTGTGACGGACTGGTACATCCACTACATCCGCTACTTTTTGTAAGGATTTTCCATTCAAGGGCCTTGGCGTTTCCATACCAGGCTGAGATGCAGCCAGTCTATATACTCATCACCACACACCTATAGAAGTTTGTCAAAGTTTTAGATGTCATGCCAAATCTTTGCAAACTTCTAAGGAAGCAGAGACACTGCTGTGTTTTCTACATAATTGCACTCGTGCTGGGCTAGGGACAGGTCCTCTGAAATGATAACAACAAGGAATTTGAAGTTGCTGATCCGCTCCACCTGTGATTCCTCGATGAGGACTGTCCCATGGACCTCTGGTTTCCTCCTGAAGTCAATAATCAGCTGCTTGGTCATGCTGACATTGAATTAGAGGTTGTTGTTATGGCCCCACTCAGACAGATTTTCAACCTCCCTCCTGTATGCTGATTCGTTGCCACCTTTGATTCGGCCTATGACAGCGTTGTCGCCAACAAACTTGAATGTGGCCTTGGGGCTGTGCTTAGCCACACAGTATGAAGTGTGGAGTAGAGCAGGGGAATAAGCAGTGAGCCTTGTTGTGCACCTGTGCAGATGGAGATTGTGGAGGAGATGTTTTGCTAATCCAAACAGATCGGTGTCTGCAAGTGAGCAAATCGAGGATCCAATTGCATAAGGATATATTGAGTCCAAAGTTTTGATTCTCATTGATTAGTCTTGAGGGGATGATGGTATTGCGTTCCGAACTGTAGTCGATAAAGAGCATATGCATCTTTGCTGTCCAGATGTTCTAGGGTTGAGGGAAGAGCCAGTGAGATGGCATCTGCTGTGGACCTGTTGTGCCGGTAGATAAACTGGAGCGGATCCAAGTCGCTTCTAAGGCAGGTGTTGATCTGTTTCTTCATCATCCTCTCATCACTGTGGATGTAAATGTTACTGGATGATAGTCTTTGAGGCAGGTTACCATGTTCTGCTTAGGCACCAATAATTTAGAAGAAGAAATTTCTTCCTGACATCCCAGCCAATAGTTAAGCTTCAATCACCAATCACGATCAGATTTGCGGTTCGTGGGATCTTGCTGTGCACACATTTTCTGCCTCTGTTCTACCATAGCCACGTTCCAAGATGCTGGACTCACTGGAACAACCTGAGGTTGCGAAGGGCACAACATAAGTGTGAGAGTCTCTGTTTCTTTCATCGCTGTCCCAAGTTAAGTAGGGGTTGTTGAGCTGTGGCAATGCTATGTTGGTGATGCTTGAAGGCTGCACATTCTTGGACTGTGTTGGTCGTAAAGGGCTCATTGCAAGTTTTCAATATACATCTGGCAAATAAAGTTAATCTTTAATTTTTATGATGGGTGATTTGGGGGGGGGATGGATCATTCAAACTATTGACGTAATTTGAATTTCCTCACTGATTTTCTGATCATGAAAAATACAGGAAGAAAGCTAACACTCACCTATTTATATGCAAATTATATTAATCCCTCAGTATTTCTAGTTTATACCCATGTACCCCTGGTAGGTATAACCACCATTTATGGTGATTGCATTTTTGTCCATTCTTTTTAATGTAGGTTGGTGAGTTGCACTATTAGCAGTTGCTGTGGTGACCAGTACACACTGGAGATATTTGGTCTACAGTGGGCCTTATAGTCACCTTGAACATTATGATTCATTGGGCCTGAGGGAAATCTGTGATGATTATCTTCAGCAAAGGACTTGGTCTCTTTCACAGACGTCGTTCCCATATTTTACGAGTTGGCTCAGGAATGCAATCTAGTTTGCTCACCTTTGGTGAACACAGCAATAAAAGTGGTATAGTTTAATTCTGAACTTGCCATTATTATTCTCTATGAAAGATAATTGGATGTTCTTTATAAATCTGTGATATATCATTCTCCAAATTGTATCTTTTGATCATATACAGAAGCAGGGGTGTTAACACTCTGGTATTCTGGATGTTTTGGAGCTTAGTGATTAATTTTGAGGGGATGATAGTATTGAAGACTGAGTTATAGTCTGTTATGTTTTGTACCTTAAAAAACATTAAACTAATTCAAAGAAAGATAACGGAGTCCAAAATGCAGGTCTAACTTTGGGTTTACTTTAAGCGAGGTGTGTATGTATCACGTGATAGTGTGATAATGTATGCAATTCATGTATTTCTACATATAACTTGTAATGAACAAGAACACATAAACAATATATATACAAAATTACTCAAATATTACTGAAATATTAAGTACACAACAGTCAATGGAGAACATCCTGATGAATTTATCCTCAAAGTTCAAAGTAAATTTTATTATTAAAGTACATATATGTCACTATATACAACCCTATGATTGATTTTCCTGTGGGCATATCCAGCAAATCTATAGAATAGTACCTATAACAGGATCAATGAAAGATCAACTGGATTGCAGGAGACAACAAAATGTGCAAATGCAAAAATAACTAAACTGCCCAGATGTTCCAGAGCTGAGTGAAGAGCCAATGAGATGGCATCTGTTGCGGAACTGTTGTGACGGTAGGCAAATTGGAGTGGATCCGGCTCACTCATGACCAGCCTCTCGAAGGTCTTTATCAAGGTGGACGTACGTGTAAAGTAGATAACATGACACCTAATTCACACATAATACCACCCACAGGCCGCAAAGTGTTAACAATCAGATGATTCATTTCCTTTGATAACCCAGGGGCCTGGAATTATAATTGAATGAAACACAGTGTAGTCAGACTGCACCAGCCTGTGCTGAAGGCTATAAGTCACAGTGGCAGAATCAGGCCATTCGGCCTATCAGTCTGTTCTGCCAGTTGATCATGGTTGATTTATTTTCCCTCTCAACCCCATTTTCAAGAACATATAAACCTCTACTTTAAATAAAGCCTAATGACGTGGCATTCACAGCCATCTGTGGCAATGAATTCCACAGGATTCACCATCCTCTGGCTAAAGAAATTCCTCCTCATCTCTGTTCTAAAGTGATGTCCTTCTATTTTGAGGCTATGCCCTCTGGTCATAGACTCTCACACTGTTAGAAACATATTCTCCACTTCAACTCTTTCGAGGCCTTTCAATGTTCAATAGATCTCAATGTGATCACCTGATTCTTTTAAGCTCTAATGCATACTGACCATTACCATCAACAGTTCTCATACATTAACCCTTTCATTACTAGGATATTTCTCATGAACTTTCTCTGGACCTTCTCCAATACCAGAGCATTCTTCCTTGGATCTGGGGCCCAGAACTGCTCATGTGGTCTGACCTATGCCTTATAAAGTATCAGCATTCTATCCTTGCTTTTATATTCTGGTCCTCCCAAACAGATCATGCCCTTTTGATGTACAGCAATTTCTTTACTGAATGAAAGAATTTCTAGGATAACTATAAATGTGTCAATGATAGAAAAGTTCAGCTCTCTGTAACCATGAATATTAACCACTTCCTTCGAAGACGCAGGTCAGAAAAACATAGGTTCCTCATGTAATCTGGGTGTACAGAACTTGAAATAGTTTCTTGTTTCATTTACCCCTTTTTTAGTGAAAATCTGAAATTAAATCTTGGAAATATACAGTAGATTGGTGTTGAAAAGAATAAAGTCCACTTTAACCTATTGGATAGGTAAAAATTCATTCTTCCAAAATGATGAATGAGGGGGGGGATCTCATTAAAACCTGTTGTATATTGAAATACTTAGATAGAATGGATGTGGGGAGGATGTCGGGGAGACTAGGACCAGAAGGCACAACCTTGGACTACAAGTGGGCATCCCTTTAGAACACGGATGAGGAGGAATTTCTTTAGCCAGAGGGTGGTGATCTGTAGAATTCATTGTAATGGACAGCTGTGGAGGCCAAGTCACCAGACATATTTAAAGTGGAGGTTGATAGGCTCTTGATTAGTAAGGGCATCAAAGGTTATGGGGACAAGGCAGGAAATGGGGTTGAGATGAATGGTGGAGTGGCAGAGCAGACTCATTGGGCTGGATAGCCTGGTTCTGCTTCTATGTCTTAATGTCTTATGGTTTTATGATAACTTGTCTTTTGTAGTCTCCTATCATTTTTATGGATTGAGCTTTCAAAGACATTTTGTTTCATAGAATTTTAAATAGAAAATGGATAACAATTTTGAAGCATCTTTCGTGTGGTATAGACAGCTGGGTGAGATAAATGGATAGGAGGAGATGTAGCTCGAGCATAATTAGCAGTCTTGAATAAATGTTCAACTGGCAAGCTTCAGTGCTCTACATTCCGTCATATTTTAAGTCATCAGTGAAAAATAGAAGGAGGTGGATGCTAAACAGGTAACTTTTAAAGATCATCCAAGAAGAACTAAGCAGAGGAGACACTAAGAGGTTTGGAAAGGACTTGCAAAGTTTAGCATATTGGATGGCTGAAAGCTTGGATGTTAATAGTGAGACGTATTCACTAAAGGTTGTCCAAAAGACGAGAGCTGGAGGGAGCTAAGTGACTCAGACGTATAGGACTGGTGGCAGTTACAGGGATTAGGGATGTTATTACAAAAAGTCAATCCTTAAAGTGCAAACACGAGGAAATCTGCAGATGCTGGAAATTCAAGCAACACACACAAAATGCGGTGGAACGCAGCAGGCCAGGCAGCATCTATAGGAAGAGGTACAGCTGAAGTTTCGGGCCGAGACCCTTCGTCAGGACTAACTGAAAGAAGAGATAGTCAGAGATTTGAAAGTGTGAGGGGGAGGGGGCCTTATTTTAGATTAGATTAGATTATGAGGACACGTAGTCCTCTTCTATTGTCATTTAAGAATGCATTAAGAAATGATACAATTTGTTCCTCCAGAATGATATCACAGAAACACAAGACAAACCAAGACTAAAAAAACTGACAAAAACCACATAATTATAACATATAGTTACAACAGTGCAAAACAATACCGTAATTTGATGAAGAACAGACCATGGGCACGTAAAAAAAAGTCTCAAATTCTCTGGAAAGTCCCATCATCTCATGCAGACGGTTGAAGGGAGAAAATCCCTTCCATGAGCTTCCAGCGCCGCAAACTTGCCGATGCAGCATCCTGGAAGCACCCAACCACAGTCCGACTCCGAGTCCGTCTGAAAACTTCGAGCTTCCGACCAGCCCTCCGACACCGAGCACCATCTCTGCCGAGCGCTTCGACCCCGTCTCCGGCAACAGGAAATAGGCAAAGCCGAGGATTTGGGGCCTTCCCCTCCGGAGATTCTCAATTGCACAGTAGTAGCGGCAGCAAAGCGGGCGTTTCAGAAGTTTCTCCAGATGTTCCTCCATGCTTCTTCACGTCTGTCTCCATCAAATCAGGATTGTGCACGGCATCCTAGTTCAGAAATACGATATCATTTGGAACGGCCGCACATGCTGCGTCACGCCACCATCTTCTCCTCCCCTCCCCTCCCCATTTAAGCAAATGACCAAGTTTAAAACACTTCAGAAATCTTTGAAAGAAGCAACATTAGGTGCAGAGAGAGAGAGCAGGAGTCTCGTACACAGAGACCATGTTTAGTATTATATATTTATTCAGAGGCACAGCTCGGTAACAGAACCTTTAGACCTACCCATATGACCAATTAAGTTACTAACCGGGACATCTTTGGAATGAGGGAGGAAAGCAGGTCACTGTGAGGAAACACATGTATTCGCCAGGAGAATGTACAAACTCCTTACGGACAGCACTGGGAATTGAACCAGGTCGCTGGCCCTTTAAATCATATGCTAACCGTTAAACTCTCAGCTTACGTTCTGTAGTGGTTAAAGGAGATGTTTTTCCTTCCAAATGACTTGGCGCATATTTCATTTGGATAAGGGTTTCATTATTACAGGCCACACTGTAGTAGCCTATTTTTTAAATTTAATGCTCTGCAAACTAGCTTTGATACTAGTAAATGTGATTGGAATATTTAAATTCCCATGTTGGCTTCAATTGTTAAAATGTATCTAATCTCAGAAGCTCAGTAAGTACTTGCACAATCTTACTTACTGCCCAAAATAATCTGCAGATGCTGGGGTCAAAGCAACACTCAGTCCTGACGATGGGTTCCAGCTCGAAACGTCGACTGATCTTTTCCACGGATGCTGCCTGACCTGCTGAGTTCCTCCAGCGTCTTGGGGGTCTTGCTTACTACCCATTACCCCACTGGGATTTTGAGCAACAATGAAGGTCCTCCATCACTGGCAGTGTTCAGGGCTTCCTTCATCACATCAGTAGCTTCCTGTTGGTTTTCACTACTGTCAGTTGTGCAAGTCCCAGGTGGAGACTCAGGAATACTGTCACAGTCAGATGTAGAAGGGTTCTTCATTGCTGTTTCCATAACAATATTGTTTGACCAGTCAGGGTTGTTAGCCCTGAGCTGAACCCCTGACCCACTCTTAGTCTGGCCTCTACCCTTTGACCTGTTTGACATGGGTGACCCTACCAGGATCCAAAGCACAAGGCCCTGACTCCAGCCAACGTAGCTCTCTGGGTCATTGAGGCACACAAGCCTCCAAACCACATGTGGTCCTCTTGGAGGAAGTATACGATCTGGCAGGTAAATTATCTCCCGATTTTGTTTGAAGAGCTTAAAGAGCTGCCATCACCGCCTCCAATAGCCCCAGACATGATAAATTAACAAATATAAACTAAAAGAGACAAGAGAATGCATATGCTGAAACCTAGGACAACAAATAATCTGCTGCAGGAATTCAGAAGATCGAGTAGCATCTGTCAGGAACAGATTTACCAGTGTTTTGAATCAAAACCTTCAGGGTTTGAAACAAGGCAGAACCTCGAATTTCTCATGTTTTTCCAAATATAAACCAAACTTTCACTGCCAATACCATTCAGTGGCTGATGTTATAAACTTCAAGTTGTAGGTATTGAAAGAGGTTCGGATTAGGTCGTTTGGCGATGAGCATCATGTTAAACAACAGGGAATGTTACAGTTTGGGGCAAGACTTGTTGGGTTGTACTGCTGCGTGAGTTCCCTCACGTAGCGGATAAACGGCAAAAAAAGTTATTAGACCTAAAATCAGCTCATGGCAGACACGTCTGCAATTCATAAATTTAAGCAGTGTAAATTAAATTAACCTGAAAGGCCTAGATAGAGTGGATGTGGAGATGATGTCTCCTATAGTGAGGGAGCCCAGGACCAGAAGAGGGCCCAGCCTCAGATTAGAAGAACGCCCCTTTTGGAAAGAAAAGAGGAGGAATTTCTTTAGCTAGAGGGTGGTGGATCTGTGGAATTCATTGTCACAGATGGATGTGGAGGCCAAGTCATTGTGTATATTTGAAGTCGAGGTTGATAGGTTCTTGTTTAGTAACGATGTCAAAGGTTATGGGGAGAAGGCAGGAGAATGGGGTTAAAAGGGATAATAAATCAGCCACGATGGAATGGCAGAGCAGATGGTCCAAGTGGTCTAATTCTGCTCCTATGCCTTATGGTCTAAATTATATGACTATTTGACCCTAACCTTTCAAGTTTTCATAATCAGAATATTAATTACCAACACCATATTTGTCTGTGGATGGGATTTTGAACTGAGCATATTTCTCACAGAATACAGTCTAGTGAGCAAATTTCTCACAGAATGCAGTCTATTATTAAATCAATTCAGTCAATCTGTTTAAAGAGCAAACAAGCTACAGCAACATTTTCCAGTCAAAGCAGTGTGATCTTCATAACCAATTGCAATGAGTGGAGGCAGGTACATTATGAGCATGAAACAAATCTCAGTCATTTCCAGTAGAATAGTCACAGTATACGAATGAAATGCGATCACCCTTGCTCAGACTGGTTGTACCATTTTCACTAAATGTATCCTGTTGCTTTAGTGTAAATGACCTGTGAAATTATTGGGTTTCTTTTCCCCAATTCCCCCCATTTCTGTTTTGAAGATACTATTAAGTGTGTTTTCTCTGTTAGGTTTTGGAAGAGCTCAGGATGTCTGGGTCAACATCTTCTTACGACCACCTTGTAAAGCAAGTCGAGGCACTGAGGAAGGAGAACTCCCACCTTCGGAGAGAGTTGGAGGACAACTCCAGCCATCTATCTAAGTTGGAGACGGAGACTTCAGACATGAAGGTGAGGACTTTGTTACTTGGTTCTTTAGTAACCTTAAGGGTTTTAATTTAAATACCCTAAAAAAACGTGTTGAATGCCAGTTCTGTTGACTTTGCAGGAACAAATTGTGCAGATGCTAGAAAGTTGCCCAGGTAATAATTCTATTGAAATGTCATTCAGAGGAATTCAGATACTCATTTCCATCCCTTTCAGAAGTTATCATGCAAATTGGGTAGCTTTTATAGAACCAAAGATGTTCAAAATTGTTTTTTTTTTAAATTTATCCTAATCATGGCAATTTAAGAAAGCATCTACTTTCAATATTGGTATTGAAACGCAAGGTTTCCTATATTGACTGGTGGTTCACATTAGACAAGCAGCAGGACATGTATGAGATTTGTAACTTTTGATGTGATTTGAAAGCCTCTTTCTCCCCAGTTTTTACTTGCCTTTTTGTTTTTGTAGCCATCAACTCTCTAACCGTTTGGAAGTTGTTCATGGCTGAGAGTTGAACTGAGCTACCCATGCAAGGTATCACAGCCTAGCCTGACACCTTCTCCTTACCTCACCTGTTTCCTTGTACTTGCGTTCCCTGCATTATAGACATGAGGTTTCATTTCCTTGGCATGGAGGCACTAGAGCTGGTTGGAGTATTCCATTTGCTGAGATCATGGTCTCTATAGCTCACAGCCAGTGAAGTAGGATCCCGGAAGATATGGAACAGGGGGAAAGATCTTGTCACTCTTCCTCACATTCCAAGGTTGGGGCATAGGGTGGGAACCCACACCAATAATGGTTATTTCGGTAGCTGCCTCAGGAGTAGCATATGACACCTGATTAAAAAAAAAATAAGGATAGTGAGTGGAAGAAATAGAAAATAAGAGAATTGTCCTTTTGCTTTTGAAAAGCCAATTTCTTCCCCTGCAATCACCAAATAATCCATTTATAACTGATTTTATAATGGAGGTCAATCCGGTTGTCAACATTCTCTGTAACAATACCAGAGACCAAAGATTTGTAGACACCTCTCACTTGAAGCCCTTTTCTCCTTCCACTCTACATGCCTCCTGCTGGCCCAGAAATGTTGACAGAGGTAACGGAGCCACTACACAGTTGAGCCCTCGTCCCATTTCCGCCTTGTGCCCAGTACAACCAAAAGGGCCACAGAGAGCCACAGATGTAACATCTGAGCCACCAGGAGATCTGTGTTTGAATGTCTGCCCTAAACCAAGAGACAAAGAGACTTTTATGCAGAGTAGTGTGGTGCCATGCACTTCACTAAGAGGAATCAAAAGCTGGATTATTACCTAACTGGATAGAAAGAAATGAGTGAGGTTTGGGGGGATCTACAGTGTCTGTTTCTAGTACATGAATCACAAAAACAAAACAGCAGGCAGGTCCACCATGTAGCTAAGAAGGCAAGTGACATTCTGGCCTTTACTGTGAAGAAGATGGAGTTTCAGAAAAAGCAGTTTTGTTATAGTTGCGCAGAATGTTCGTGGATTCCGGTTAATTGGGCCATCGGTTACTTGGGACAGCCACTTATTTGGGACAACTCTTGAAGGACAAAAATAAATCTAGAAAATAGCTGGAATTCCCTTTGTTTATTTGGAACACTATGTCATTTCACTGGGGCAGGAGGCTGCTGCCGAACAGTTTCTAACTAATTTTAGTCGCATGCACATGTGTGGTCATTAGACACGACACTGTGCTTTGGGAAAACAGTTTTCAAACAGCATGTGTTTATGTTTAAAAACAGTGATTTTTGTCAGAACTGTTTTGCTCTCTGCGGTTCAAGCATTCAGGCTTGGAGAAATCAGAAATGACCAGGAGTGAAACTGAAAAGATTGGACTACTTCAACAAGTGAGAAATTGCAAAGACTTTGAAAGTATCAACAATCATCCTGAATGCTGCCTTTTCTCCCCGCCAGACGTGCATTTCTCTCCCGTGGCTCGGTGTAGGTGTTGGCATGTGATAGTGGCCACACCCTGATACACCACTTCAACAGGTGGGCTAAACCAGGTGCTGGTAGTACATCTCATACACCGGTAAGACAGGGACATGCCTGTCAGCATGTAAAGTCAGCTCTGGTACACTGGGCGGATGAGATCAACAGTGAGACCCAATGGCCAGCAAGGCAGTTCTGTAACGTCTCATGGATAATGAAGGACACGACAAGGCAAAGAAGTCATAATCACCTACTGCAACTAAGGAAGGCCCCAGTTGTGACAACTATTTGTAACACTAGACCGGGACTTCCGAGGTTGACAAAGTGTAATTGTCCCAGTGCAATGACTTTTCCACTTTAAAAGCTGTCCTGCACAGGTCTCCTGTAATTGTTGCATATGGCAGACAACCACCAGTAGCATGGGCAGTGTTCTAAGTTGTTCTGTATTTAATTTAGATACATAATTTGTTACTCAGTTAAGTGAGTAAATAGTTTGTCTTTTTGTACCTTTCTAACGATTTCCATGAAACTTCAGCTAACTGGGGCAGCTACTTAATTGGGCCAAAATGTACTGGTCCCGACGTGCCCCAATTTACCAGAGTCCACTCTATTGGCATTCAAGGCAGTCCAAACAAGATTAGGATGAGGGAATTGTCCTAGCAATAGAGGGTAGAGTGTTTGGGTCTGTAATCCTTAGACTTTAGAAGAATGAGGGGTGACCTTCAAACATATAAGATCCTAGGGAGGTTTCACAGAGTATTTTCACTAATGGGAGAGATATAAGCAAGGCGACAGAGCTACAAAACAACAGGGTGATGCTTTAAAACTGGAATGCAGAGAAATTTCTTCTCTCTGATGTTAGTGAATCTCTGGAATTCTCTGCCCCTGAGAGTGATGGAGGCCACTTTGTTAGACGTATTTAAGGTGAAGTTGAATAAATATCTGAAAGATATAGGATTGATGTCGACGAGGAACTGGTGCTGAAGAGAAATTGAGGCCAGCATTGATCACCCAACATCATATTAAACAGCAGAATGGACTTGATGGCTCCTAATTTCCTGTCTTCTTGGGTTAGAACACAGAACATAGAACATTACAGTTCAGTGCAGGCTCTTCAGCCCACAATGCTGTGCTGACTTTCTAACCTACCTCTAAGATCAATCTACTCCTTCCCTCCTACATACCCCTCCATTTTTCTATCATCCATGTGCCTATCTGAGAGTTTCTTAAATACCCCTATTGTATCAGCCTCTACCACCACCCCTGGCAGGATATTCCACACACCCACCACTTTCCTTTGGTGTCCCCCCCCGCCCTATACTCCCCTCCAATCTCCTTAAATTATGCCCACTTGTATCTGACATTTGCACCCTGAGAAGAAGTCTCTGGATATCCACTCAAACTATGCCTCTTATCATCTTGTACACATCTATCAAGTCACCTCTCATTCAGCTTCATGAACATTTAGATAAAATCCAGGTTGACAATAGCTGTATTTGCGTCTTTAGGTATCTTGTAATGTCGGCTTCCGGAAGACCACGGTATGATTTATATTAAAGTGCCACTGCTGAGATAGAAACTCCTACTAACACAAATGCCACATAATTGAGCCATTAGTTTCCCATCTTCAGTCTATTGAGAGTAAGCAGTCTGGCTGAACGATTCCATTAACTTGCCATGACATTAAGTGGTTTCTGATGCTAAAAAAAGAATTGTTATTTTTTGTTAAGTCTACATTGTGCTTCAGAAGGAGATGGGAGACAATTCACCTCCATTGATTAAGAGAGCGTCTTGCTGGTCTGGTCCAGTTGTCAAATAACGCGACTGAGGCACCAGTCGTTACTGTGACACGATTGTAGCTCAGGGTGTGAGAGTTTGGAGTTCAATTCCAGAGCCGCCTGTAAGAAATTCGTACATCCCTCTGTGACTGTACAGGTTTCCTCTGGGTGTTCCAGTTTCTTCCCACAGTCTAAAGACATAGTTGTTAGTAGATTAATTGGTCATTGGAAATAGTCTTGTGATCAGGCTAGTGTTAAATAGATGGGTTACTGAGCAGCTAAGCTCAAGGAGGTGGAAGGCCCTGTTTTGCCCTGTATCTCTAAATAAAATATAATCCTAAAGGAGAAAGTGACCAGATTTCGTAGAACATTTGTATTGGTTTTGGTTTATTATTATCACATGGCTTTGTTACCGTGGTAAGTCGTCTAACCAATCTATAGCATTTTTTGAGGAAGTTACCAGGAAAATGGTTTCAAAGGTTTCAAAGGAACATTTAATGTCAGAGAAATGTATACAGTATCCATCCTGAAATGCTTTTTCTTCACAATCATCCGCGAAAACAGAGGAGTGTCCCAAAGGATGAATGACAGTTAAACGTTGGAACCCCAAAGTCCCCCTACAGCCCCCCTCCCTCCCGCGCATAAGCGGCAGCAAGCAACAATCCCCCCTGCCTCCACTGGCGAAGGAAAAGCATGAGGCAGTAAATTGGATTAGACATAAGCTCAGCTAGAGAACCCAGAGAGTGGTAGTAGACGGTTGCCTCACTGACCGGAGGCCCGTGACCAGTGAAGAGCGGCAAGTATCAGTAATGGGTTCATTGTTGTTTGTCATCTATATCAACAAACTGGATGATAATGTGGCTAACTGGATCAGCAAGTTTGTGGGTGACGCCAAGATTGGGGGTGTAGCGAACAATGAGGAAGATATCAGAGCTTGCAGTGCAATCTGGACCGGCTGGAAAAATGGGCTGCAAAATGGCAGATGGAAGTTAATGCAAATAAACGTGAGGTGTTGCAGTTCGGTAGGACCAGCCAGGGTAGGTCTTACACAGGGAACGGTTGGGCACTGAGAAGTGCAGTAGAACAAAGTGATCTGGGAATACAGGTCCATAATTCATTGAAAGTGGAGGCACAGGTAGATAGGGTTGTAAAAAAAACTTCTGGCACATTGGCCTCCGTAAATCAAAGCACTGAGTACAGGAGATGGGGTGTTATATTGAAGTTGTACAAGACCTAGATGGGAGCCCTAATCTGGAGCATTTTGTGCAGTTTTGGTTACCTACATACAGGAAAGATGTAAATAGGGTTGAAAGAATATAAAGAAAATTTACAAGGATGTTGCTGGGTCTGGAGGACCTGAGTTATAAGGAAAGATTGAATAGGTTAGGAGTTTATTCCTTGGAATGTGGAAGACTGAGGAGAAATTTGATAGAGGTATATAAAATTATGAGGGGCTTGAGGGGTTCAGTGAGCTACTCATCACATGATTTAAGAAAATTTTGCGTTATTATTTTGGCCTACAAATTTTTAATTCAGTTGTTTTCAATTTATGGATCCTTTCTTTGAATATTACTACTGTATCCATGGGACACCCTGCCAAATATCATGTCATTGCCTGAGAGAAGCTATCTCTGGGGCAACTCTTACAAAAATCAACACACTCCCTCAAAATAGCATTGCCCACCTAAACAATATCTCAACACCCTTAGGTGCACTAACTGAAGCAAGCAGATAGAGTCACTGTTTTTGTGTCATGAGGGCAGTGGCCTTTACAAAAAATGCAAAATACCCAACATGTTTGAAAACTGTTTTAAATTCTAAACCCACATCCCCTCCAAGTCACATACTGCTCTGTTTGGGAAAAATACTCAGTCCTTCATCATTACCAAACTTGAAGAGCCCTTTCCAACTGCATTGTGATAATAGATTGGCACCAGCTTCTCAAGGAACAATTGGTGATGGGCACCGATGGGGTACAGTAACATAGTTGTCAAGGTTCTGGATTAAATTGGGATGTCACTTGGTGCAGTAGTTAGTGTAATGCTATTACAGTGCCAGCATCCCCATGTCAATTTGCCGCAGTGTGTGTGGGGTTTGTATGTTCTCCCTGTGCCCGCAGGGGTTTCCTCCCGATGCCCTTGTTTCCTCCCAGAGATTTACAGGTTAGTAGGTTAGTTGGTCACATGGTTTTAATTGGGCAACACAGGCTCACTGGGCTGGAAGGGAATGTTACTATGCTATAACTCTAAAAAGAAATCCAGTGGCTTGGATTCCCCCCCCCCCAGAGATGTTGGTTCAAATCCCAGCCCACCAGCTGGTGAATGACGTCAAAGTAACAATATGAAGCCCAAACTGAAAATCCAGAATTAAATAATGAAACCCTGTAGTTAGCAGAACCATACGTTGGATCTGGTGATATTGACCTGGAGGTTTTTCAGAAGTCAAGAATGAGGCATTAAACTTGGTGGTTTCAGCCATTTTATTACAGGTTACAAGAACAAGGAACAAAGAAGCCGTGGTTGTCTGATACTAAAAACTGGTTCAGACTGTAGAGATAAAGCACATTCCATTAATAAGATGTAACATAGAAATATAGAAGCATAGAAAATAGGTGCAGGAGTAGGCCATTCGGCCCTTCGAGCCTGCACCGCCATTCAGTATGATCATGGCTGATCATCCAACTCAGAACCCTGTACCTGCCCTCTCTCCATACCCCCTGATCCCTTTAACCACAAGACCCATATCTAACTCCCTCCTAAATATAGCCAATGACCTGGCCTCAACCTATGAAATACCCAGATTCAAGTGGTGTGACATCTTCTGCAGAAAAACTAAGAAGCTTCTAGAAAAATGTAGAATTATTTTCTACCATTACTGTAAATTCACTGGATGATTACACATATATTGATATATAAAAAATTATAAGAAGGCATAGGAATGTTAAACTACAAGAAATGTAACAATTACACCCTAATCCAACAACTAAAAGATATTGAAGAAGGGTACCTCCCCTGGTTTATCTGTGACTCTGGGTCCCCCTTCCAATGTGATTTATATTTAATTGCAGAAAAACAATAAATACTGGCTTAGCTAGCATTGTCCTTAACTCAAAAATAAGTAAACCCAAGCTGGTCTTTTCTTCAGAGAGTTTTGCTGAGTTTCAATTATCTAAAGAAACTTTCTGCTTCCATGTTGCAAGATTTACTGTCATTTCATTTCAGTATCTCGGCTGTTGCTTAGCTCATACCTGTAGGAATTTCTGTTTTTGACTGCAGGACAGTAAAGCTTAGTTTATCAGCTCAGTTTTTGTTGCCATGGATCCCTCTATTCTTTCACTCCACAAAACCAAATGTTTTCCTATTCAGGATCCACTGCTCTGATCACAAGTTACTTTATTACCAGAAGATAAATTCCCTGTGAGCCTTGGAAACTAAACATTTAAGATTGGTCTAGGTTGGCTTGTTTTCCACAATACTGTACTCAATTTTAGATTGGACCACAAGGAGAAAAGGACAGTTTCTTGGAATCTGCCTTGCTGGACTGGTAAAATTGCAGAGGATTGGAATTGTATGAATAGAATGAAGCGGTTCTATTTTGGCAAATAGTTCAGAAAGGCAAGGGCTGTGAATCATCCTTCTATTCTTCTTCCAGAACAAGAATGATTTTGCTTCCACTGCAACTTTGTGGGTTCTGAGGTAGCTATCGAGGCCAGTGAGGGATCCATGGCGTTCTCTGCACTTTACCCCTTCATTGCCGATCAATCCCTGCGAGGAGTTTGTGATCCCTCCCACCTGATAATCAAGTTCGCAGAAGTTTTAATTTGTCTCCCTTTGGGATATTAGCCGTTGTTTTTTGAACAGAAAGCCTCAGGGTTGGAGTGTGTGTTGGCTCTGTGTTAAATGTTCATCAGTTGAGCAGGAAGCGTTGCTGAGATACTTGACCAGCTCATTCTTGATTATGAAGAACATTTTTCTTCTAGCTTGCTCTTTAAAAAGATGCAAGGTTATATATTTTGGGAAGTCAAATAGGAGTAGGACATATAACTGATAAGATTCTGATGAACAAAAAGGACCTCGGGACCCTAGTCCATTGTTTCCAGATGGTGGCACACAGGTCAGTAGACTAGTGAAGAAAACATAAGTCAGGACATTTAACATAATAATTGGGGCATTGTTACTACTGTACAAAACACTGGAGTACAGTGAGCAGTGCAGTCACCACACTATAGGAAGGACGTGTGTGCACTGGTGAGGATGCAGAGCAGATTCACTCGCATGTTGCCTGGATGGAAAACTTTAGATATGGGAAGAGATTGGCTGGGGTTTTCTCTCTGAAGCAAAGGCAGCTCAGAGATGACTTGGTAGAAGTACGTAAGGTCTTTAGGGTCAGAGATAGGGAAGAGAGGCAAAGTACTTTCTCGATGGAAGGGGTATCAAATACAAGAAGGCAAGGTTTGGGGTGAGAAAGAAAGAGTTTTAAAGGGAGTCTCAGGGTAAGTTATTTTACACAGCAACTGGTTGCTCTGCGGAACACTTTGGCAGAGCAGTGATAAAGATTAGCTTCATTTGTCACATAAGCACCGAAACACTGAAACATGCAATGAAATGTGCCGTTTTGCATCAATGACTAACCCAGACAGAGGGCTGTGCTGGGGGCAGCCTGCAAGTGTCACCACGCTTCCAGCGCCAACAGAGCATGCCCACAACTCACTAACCCTAACCCTAACCGTACGCCTCTGGAAGGTGGCACCCGGAGGAAAGGCAAGTGGTCACAGGGAGAGGGTATATGCTCCTCGCTGACGGGTCTATGCGGCCTGTGTCTGGTGGGAATAGAACCCCGATCGGTAATCACTGGCACTGTAAAGCATTGCACTAACAGTTACGCTACCGTGCCGCCCCAGTGGTGGAATTGGATACAATTTCTATCTTTAAGGGACATTTCGACATGCTTGTAAAAAGAATGCAGCCCTCTGTGAGTACCTGGAATTAGAGTGGATGGGAAAAATGGTGTGAATAGATATAATCGGCTGAGGGGCTTGTTTCTGTGTTGAATGACGTTAAACTCTGTTAAATCCTGGAATAAATTTAAATTAAATCGCCTCCTGTTCCCCGATCTCAGGAGATTGTATCCCCAATCTCTTCCCATAGGTTTATCCCCACATCTCAGGCATCAATTTGGCTAAAAAAAAATTTATTGTGTTACAGCATGGATCGAGTTGCATCGGCCAGCGATCACCCAATTTAATCTTAGCCTAATCACGGGACAATATACAACGGACACGGGGCGAATGGACAAACAGCTTACAGGATGTGGAAGGAATCACATTGCCACTGTTGGAGGCATAGCCTTCCTTTGCTTGGGTGATCTGGTCAGTGGCTCAGTTTACCAGAAGCAGCCTCACTAGGGCCCTGCAGAATTGCATTAAAATGTCTTTACCCTCACACTCAAATGCTCTTGCAATAAAGGTCAACATGCCATTCGTCTTGCTAATTGCTTGTGAACCTACGTGTTAACTCTCCCTGTGCAACATCCGGGTGCAACTGAGCACCAGCACGTCTCAATCTTCTCACCATTTACAAGAACAAACCTCTGCTTTTTCTGCATCTTCTGTCAAATTTCAGCATTATATTCCTTTCGCTATATTTTCACCCATTCATTTACCCTGTCTATCTCCATGTGAAACCTCTCTGTGTCCCCTCCAGAATTCATACCATTGTTTCCCATTCAAATCTCACCATGACAGCCAGGGATCTTCATTAAACAAACTTGAAATTAAAAAATGAGCATGAATAATGATATCCAAGAAAATATCATTTAATTGTGAATGCCCTTCTGGTTCATTAAAATCCTTTAAGGAAAGGAAGTCTTCTCTCCTTAATGGGATATTTGTGATTCTGGTTCGCAGTAATGAGATTGGTACTTAACTGCCCTCTGGAATAACCTTGCAGACATTCAGTTCAAGGGCACTTAGGGAACCAGATAATTAATGCTAACGATGCTCATGTCCTGTGAACATTTTTTCTCTCAAAAACAGAAGTGTTTAAGTTAACTCATCCACAGGGCCTAATGAAATGGGTCCTGATGGCTTTATTGCTGTGAATGCTGACCTTTTCCTGACAATCTAAGTGGGGTTGCGGAAAAGTGGGTGTGAAATTTGTCAATTACTTTCCATGCAATAGCTTTTTCTATGTACATGAATTTTGTAAGTCTTCACCATTAACCTGCATTTACAAAATATAAAGTATTTAATATCAAAACTATTATTAAGATATGATTTAAATGATACAAAGTGGCTAATGTCACCAAACTATCTTGTAGTACTGTATGCCTACATGCCTCAGGGTGCCAATGTGTCCACATCGGAACTTGCTTGATTTTTCCCTTACTGTGCATTCAGTAACCTTTCTCCAACCTTGTAACACTCCCGTGAATAAAACACATATGAAGCCAGCACATCTAGCAAGCACCCGCTGAAAAAAAAAATAACGGAGGAAATTATTCATGTTGCTAAGAAAATTGGAACCAGAATTTCAATTCACACTATTCTTTCTCAGCACCGAGTTGTGCTCAAATCAGTACAATGGAAGGTCTAAGTTGCTTACTGCCCATTTCATGTGTATAAATGTCACAATTGTAGAAGCAGCTCTCCAACAAATATCACACTTGGAAGTGTCACCCATTACATTCACAAATAGGAATGGTTTTTTTAAGACTGGCACAGAGAAATCATTTTCGGTGTTACATTTGTGTACATTTATTTGTGAAATGTACCAATACAATGTTACATTTTGGCGGGCTGCAATCAGTGCAAGAGGTTATTCGTAGGAGAGGCAGCGTGAGGTATAAAAGGAGCTTGGGGCCCGTCAATGGATTGCAATTATCGTGAAAGGTCGTTTGTTGGCGATACAATGCGAGGTTTAAAAAGAGCTCGGGTGCTTTCAGGACTTTTCGGCAGGCTGCAATCAGCACGGGAGGTCGTTTGTTGGTGAGGCGTCTCAAGAAAAAAGAGCTTGGGCTGTCTTGGGGGCTCTTGGGACTTTGCAGCGGGCTGCAATTATTGCAAGAGGTCATTCATTGGTGATACCCCAGCCCGAGGTTTTAAAAAGTGCTCGGGTGCTTTCGGTACTTTTCAGCGGGCTACAATCATAACAATCTATCAGGCACTCGGCGGGGGCCAATTAAAAATAAAGTGAGGTGTGAATGGAGTGGTCATTAATGGAGCGGCCATTGTGGGAGTGGATAGTGATAGAGTGGTCATGCTTTAGCTGAACAGGCTTGGGCAAAGCATCTGGAAGAGATTCTAAGTCCATTTTTAGTATGTTTTTTTTTCCTGTTAGTACATAGCTGGTGCGCTGAGAATGGATCCAGAGTTAGCAGTATCTTCCTTGTGTGAGATGTGGAAACTTTGGGAGATCCCCAATCCCCCTGTAACTACATCTGCATCAAATGCATCGAGCTGCAGATCCTTAGAGACTGAGTTAAGGAACGAAAGCAGCAGCTCCTTATAGACCATTCCACGCACTCACCACTCTCTGCATAAAAAACTTACCCCAACATCCCCTCTGTACCTGCTTCCAAGCACCTTAAAACTGTGCCCTCTCATGTTAGCCATCTCAGCCCTGGGAAAAAGCCTCCGACTATCCACACGATCAATGCCTCTCATCATCTTATACATCTCTAACAGGTCACCTCTCATCCTCCGTTGCTCCAAGGAAAAAAGGCCGAATTCACTCAACCTATTCCAATAAGGCATGCTCCCCAATCCAGGCAACATCCTTGTAAATCTCCTCTGCACCCTTTCTATGTTTCCACATCCTTTCTATAGTGAGGTGACCAGAACTGAGCACAGTACTCCAAGTGGGATCTGACCAGGGTCCTATATAGCTGCAACATTACCTCTCGGCTCCTAAACTCAATCCCACGATTGATGAAGTCCAATGCACCGTATGCCTTCTTAACCAAAGAGTCAACCTGCGTAGCAGCTTTGAGTGTCCTATGGATTTGGACCCCAAGATCCCTCTGATCCTCCACACTGCCAAGAGTCTTACCATTAATACTATATTCTGCCATCATTTTTGACCTACCAAACTGAACCACCTCACACTTACCTGGGTTGAACTCCATCTGCTACTTCTCAGCCCAGTGTCCCGCTGTAACCTCTGACAGCCCTCCACACTATCCACAGCTCCCCCAACCATTGTGTCATCAGCAAATTTTCTAACCCATCCCTCCACTTCCTCATTTATAAAAATCACAAAGAGTAGGGTCCTGGAACAGATCCATGAGGCACATCTCTGGTCACTGACCTCCATGCAGATTATGACCCGTCTACAACCACTCTTTGCCTTCTGTGGGCAAGCCAATTCTGGATCCATAAAGCAACGTCCCCTTTGATCCCATGCCTCCTTACTTTCTCAATAAGCCTTGCATGGGGAACCTTATCAAATGCCTTGCTAAAATCCATATACACTACATCTACCACTCTACCTTCATCAATGTCTTTAGTCACATCATCAAAAAATGCAATCAGGCTCCTAAGGCACCACCTGCCTTTGACAAAGCCATGCTGACTATTCCTAATCACACTATGCCTCTCCAAATGTTCATAAATTCTGCCTCTCAGGATCTTCTCCATCAATTTTCCAACAACTGAAGTAACACTCACTGGTCTATAATTTCCTGGACTATCTCTACTGCCTTTCTTGAATAAGGGAACAACATCTGCAATCCTCCAATCCTCCAGAATCTCTCTCCCATCCCCATGGATGATGCAAAGATCATGGTCAGAGGCTCAGCAATCTCCTCCCTCGTCTCCCACAGTAGCCTAGGGCAGTGGTACCCAATCTCTGGGCTGCGGACCGATACTTTGCCGTGAAGAATGCAGCGGTGCAGCGGTAGCCGGAATGCACCCAGCACATCTTTGAGAAAAAAGCCAAAATAAACAAGCTAATTAATTAGGTGCCGCCCGGCACGTAAATGTTGGTCTAGATCAGAGGCGATGCAATCGGCAATCGCCTCTGATCTGGCACCTAATTAATTAACTTGTTTATTTCAGCTTTTTTCTTAAATATGTGCTGGGTGTGTTCTGGCTACCGCTGCACCGCTGCATTCTTCGCGGTCTGATATCGGTCTGCGGCCTGGAGGTTGGGGACCACTGGCCTAGGGGTACATCTTGTCCGGTCCCGGTGACTTATCCAACTTGATGCTTTCTAAAAGCTCCAGCACATCCTCTTTCTTAATGTCTATAGGCTTAAGCTTTTCAGTCTGCTATAAGTCATCCCTACAATCGCCAATATCCTTTTCCGTTATAAATACTGAAACAAAGTATTCATTAAGTACCTCTGCTATCTCCTCCGGTTCCATACACACTTTTCCACTGTCACACTTGATTGGTCCTATTCTCTCACCTCATATCCTCTTGCTCATCACGTACCTGTATAATGCCTTGGGATTTTCCTTAATCCTGCCTGCCAAGACCTTCTCATGGCCCCTTCTGGCTCTCCTAATTTCATTCTTAAGCTCCTTCCTGCTAGCCTTATAATCTCTAGGACTCTATCACTAACTAGTTTTTTGAACGTTTCGTAAGCTTTTCTTTTTTTCTTGACTGATTTTCAACAGCCTTTGTACATCAAAGTTCCTGTACCCTAACATCCTTTCCCTGTCTCATTGGATTGTACCTATGCAGAACGCCACGCAAATATTCCTTGAACATCTGCCACATTTCTGCCGTACATTTCCCAGAGAACATCTGTTCCCAATTTATGCTTCCAAGTTCCTGCCTGATAGCCTCATATTTCCCCTTACTCCAATTAAGCACTTTCCTAACTTGTCTTTTCCTATCCCTCTCCAATGCTATGGTAAAAGAGATAGAATTGTGATCACTATCTCCAAAATGCTCTCCCACCGAAAGATCTGACACCTGGCAGGGGAATGGGAGCTAGAGTGATAGGGCTGAAGACAGAGAAATTGCTATGCAACTCAATGCAGTGTGTAGTGAGACTGAGAGGATGGACAGGCAGATGATAGGCAAAATTGCAGTCAGTGGGTTGAGTTAAAGTGTAACAAGAGACCAAAATAGAAGCTGTCATATTTGAATGCACACAGTATATGGAATAAGGTAGATGATCTTGTTGCATATTTACAGGTTGCAAGTATGATATTGTAGGAATCACTGCATCGTGGCCGAAAGATCATAATTGGGAGCTTAACATCCAAGGATACACATTATTTCAAAAGGATAGGCAAGGTAGGCAGGGGTGGTGGGGTGGCTTTGTTGGTTAAAAAATGAAATCACATCCTTAGAAAGAGGTGGCATAGGATCAGAAGATGTAAAATCCTTGAGTAGAGTTAAGAAATTGCAAGGGTAAAAAGACCTTCAAGGGATTCTCTGAACAGTAGCCAAGATGTGGGCTACGATTACAGTGGGAGATAGAAAAGGAAGGTAAAAAGGGCAATGTTACAATGGGGGATTTCAATATGTAGGTAGATTGGAAAAATTCAGTTGGTGATGGATCCCAAGAGAGGAAAACTGAGAGGTCAGCAAGGGTCACCTGTTTTATTTCTTGTTTGATTCTCCCTTCTGTGATAATGTACCTGACTCTGAGACATCCATACGTACTTAACAATTTGATCAATGATTACATTCTGGCTGATGCATCAGTGTGCTTCCCTTAATCAATGCCACCAAATGCAGCTCAGCTGGCTATTCAGATTGTGACCTCTTGCCCTTTTACTGGATGACAATATTGACTATATCTCAAATGTAATTCGTAGGATGTGAAGCAATTTGGGAGAGTAGTGATTGGGTAGAAAACATACTCCTCGAATGAGCTCCTTTTTATTTTGAACAGTTCAATTATCATTCTCATTATCAAAATTCATCACAGCTTCTGTTAGTCATTCTTTGTTGCTGCTTTTTTTAAAAGCAGGATAGCTCCTCACACCTAATCTTGTTCCAGTGAGTTACTGTCTGCCCTCACAGAGACTTTACAAGAAATTGGCACAGATTTAGACTCAACAACCCTTCCCAATAACTTCTTAACTGCTTTATTTTAATTCTTAATTTGGAATGATATTCAATTGTGCATTTATGAATAACCTAACACTGTCAACTTGTGCTCAAGCCCCACTCAAGCGACCCCAAACTGACACTCCAATGTGTAACGATGACGTTTTTCCAGGACCTCTCTCCTCATGACTCCTTCCCTAGGATAAATAAATTTCCTTTTCCTAATTCATAAGCAAAATGCTTATTTGTCTACAGTATTGATGTATCTTCAGAGACAACAGATACTTTTCAGGCAAGTTACGTTTTCAGGCAATTGTCATTTAAAGTTAAATTGGACAGCTATATGGACAGGAATGGAACGGAGGGTTATGGGCTGAGTGCAGGTCAGTGGGACTAAGTGAGAGTAAGAGTTCGGCATGGACTAGAAGGGCCGAGATGGCCTGTTTACGTGCTGTAATTGTTATATGGTTATATGGTTACGTTAGAACATTTTAGTGGATTGGCTTTGGAGTATACTCTGCAGTCTTAATCTTCAGAAGATTGGGTCGAATGGACGAATTCCACTCCTATGCCTTATGGTCTTATGTGCTTGACTTGGAAATGAAACAATGTAGTTTCATTCGGTTGTTTTTATTTAGAATGAAGAATTTTTAGAATTAGAAGAATTTGGACTGATTCCCATTTATGGAAATTTATAGGAGACTCATTGATATATAGGAAAGGTTTGGAGCAGGGGTACCCAACCTTTTTTATGCCATGGATCCTTACCATTAACTGAGGGGTTCATGGACCACAGGCTGGCAATCCCTGGTTTAGAGAGGTATGTGCTAACAGAGAGGTGGGCAAATAAATTGCTCAGATAAGCAATGGTCAGCACAAATGAGTTGGGCTGAAGGGCCTATGTGTCTGTATACAGTAATTCTAAGCTGAGAGGCTATTTCCTTTAGTTCTAGATCCTTGAGCTACATACAACCACCTACAAGAGAGTTGGGCCAACCTGAAGAAAAATGTCTTTATTTATTTCATTGTTAATCTCTGGAATTTGTGACCCAAAAGAGATGGGGATGCTCAGTCACTGAACATATTGAAGGTGGAGGGCATTAGACTTTTGGATACAGTTGTGGCTGATTAAAACTGAGCCGCATGGAAGATGCAACGGAGAAATATAACAGTCTTTATTTACACTGCAAACCTTCAGGAGTCAGAGATTCGGGAGAATCCAAGAGGATCTTACTCCTGACATGATGCTTTATACTTCTTGAACACAAAAATAGCAATACATGATTTTCTACAGTTCCAATTGCTGTGATCACCTGCTAGATGTTGGCTACCACATCTCCTCCACAATCTCCATCAGCACAGGTGCACCAAAAGGTGTGATGCAACCAGTCAATCTGCTCTCCACCACACATCTATAGAAACTTGTCAAAGTTTTAGATATCATGCCAAATTTCTGCAAACTTCTAAGGAAGTAGAGCCACTGCCACGCTTTCTTTGTAATCGACTTATGTGTTGGGCCCAGAACAGATACTCTGAAGTGATAACGTCAATGAATTTAAAATTGCTGACCCTTTCCACCTCTGATTTCCCGATGGGGACGGGCTCATGGACCTCCAGTTTCTTCCTCCTGAAGTCAATAATCAGCTCCTTGGTCTTGCTGACGTTGAGTGAGAGGTTGTTGTAGCACCACTCAGCCAGATTTTTAATTTCCCTCTTTTATGCTGATTTATCACCACCTTTGATTCAGCCAGCAACAGTGTTGTCATTAGCAAACTTAAGTATGGCATTGGAGCTGTGCTTAGCCTCACAGACATTAGTATATGAGGCGATGATAGTACTGAACGCAGCGTTATAGTCAATGAAAAGCATCCTGATGTATGAATCTTCGTAGTCCAAATGTTTCAGGGTTGAGTGAAGAGCCAATGAAATGACATCTGCTGTTGACCTATTGTGATGGTCGGCACACTGGAGTGGATTCAAGTTACTCCTCAGGCTGGAGTTGACTTGTTTCATCACCAACCTCGCAAAGCAGTTGAGCACAGTATATTATTGAATATTCATTAATGGTATCTGTTCCAAAAGCCTCCAAGTACAAACTCCAGTTACCCAAGATATACTCATTTTGCTACAATGTTGAGGGATGGCTCCATCAATATACAATGAACCAGAAGGTTAATTGACAAATGAGATCTCTCCTGAAACATGCATTAAGTGACCTTTAACACCTTTAACAATTGCAGAGCATTCTTCTACTGTCTTCTCCAGTGTAGATTTTTAAAATTTCAAATATTTTAAATTTATTTTTAAATAAAGAGAGCATAGTATAAAGAAGATTTGTGCAGTTCATAACAAATGTACAATTTACATCTATGAAAGAGCTGCACCCATAGTACAATCATGCTTTAGTTGCCTCCCTGCCCCAACCCACTCCTCCCAATCCCCATCTCCAAGCCATCATTGCATTAGCAAAAAGGGTAAAACAGAACCTTTGTCCCCACAGAGCTGCATTGGTATAGAGAAGGTGTATTTTCCTAATACATAAACTGTTGTATGTTTACAAGTCTGGGTCCGTAGAATTTTACCGGGAAATGCTGGAAGTCAGGGATTTATGTGCAGAGGAAAGGAAGAAAGGATGGACCTTTAGTTTGGCTGGGAGTTCTGAAAATATTCAAGAAAGGGTCCCCACACCTTTTGGAACTTTTATGTCTGAGTTGAGAATTGAATAATGGATCTTCTCAAGGTTTAGACTGGACATGATGTCCCTGAGCCACTGAGTGTGGGTGGGCGGGGCAGCATCCCTCCTATGTGGTTTTAATGGGACAGAATTAGAATCTCCCACACCCAAAGGTTAGTTTCATTAGCCACAAAGTTTCAGCTGGAAGGAGTAGGAGGTTCAATTTTATTTGCCACATGCACTTACATGTATTAGAAAGTTGCTGTGGTGTGTTGGTCAGAGTATGGTGTGCAACACGAAATTGGTGATGCCCGTGGTTCTTGCCTGTTGCTGACAGAATGTTTTAGCTGCAGCTACATTGAATCAGGAGATTTTTGCAAGAGGTAGTCAAACATCACTAAATCAGTTATGAATAAATTGGGCTATCGTAAAATGAATTGGTAGCAGCTTGCTGGCTATTGTCCAATAACACTCACATCTACGGTGATAAAATGCTTTGAGAGGTTGGCATTGCCTAGAATCAATGCCCACCTCAGCAAGGACTTGGACCCACAGTAATTTGCCTATCGGCACAGTAAGTCTATGGCAGATGTAACCTCAATGGCTATTCACATGGCCTTAGATCACCTGGACAATACAAATACCTATGTCAGGATGCTGTTCATTGGCCTTAACTCAGCGTTTAGCATCGTCATTCCTGTAATCCTGATCAATAAGTTAATGAACCTGGGCTTCTGTACCTCCTTCTGTAATTGGATCTGCGACTTCCTAACCAGAAGTTCACAATCTGTGCAGATTGGTGATAATATCTCCTTGTTGACAATCAACACTGGCACACCTCAGCGGGGTGTGCTTAGCCCACTGCTCTACTCTCTCTATACCCATGACTGTGTGGCTGGGTACAGTGCCTATAAAAATATTCATCCCCCCCTTGGAAGTTTTTATGTTTTATTGTTTTACAACATTGAATCATAATGGATTTAATCTTGCTTTTTTTGACGCTGATCAACAGAAAAAGACTCCTTTGTGTCAAAGTGAAAACAAATCTTTACAAAGTGATCTAAATTAATTACAAATATAAAACACAAAATAATTGATTGCACCTCTTTCAAGTCAATATTTAGTAAATAGACCGTTGGTAGAAATAAAGCCTTCAGTCTGTGTAGATAGGTCTCTATCAGCTTTGCACATCCGGGCACTGAAAATTTTCCCCGTTCTTCTTTACAAAACTGCTCAAGCTCTGTCAAATTACATGGGAATCATGAGAGAACAGACCTTCTCAAGTACAGCCACATATTCTCAATTGGATTGAGGTCTGGACTCTGACTTGGCCACTCTAGGACATTAACTTTGTTGTTCTTAAGCCATTTCTGTGAAGCTTTGCTTTATGCTTGGGTGTCATTGTCTTGCTGGATAAGAAATCTTCTCTTAAGTTGCAGTTCTCTTGCAGGCAGGGTGTTCCTTCAGAATTCCCCTGTATTTTGATGCATTTATTTTACCCTCTACCTATATAAGCTTTCCAGGGCCTGCTGCAGTGAAGCACTCCCACAGCATGGTGCAGCCTACACCATACTTCACGGTAGGGATGGTGCGTTTTTGATGATGTGTGGTGTTTGACTTATGCCAAACACAGTGTTTAGTCTGATGGCCAAAAATATCAATTTTGGTTTTGTAGAACTGT
Organism: Mobula hypostoma; assembly: GCF_963921235.1. Taxonomy (NCBI): domain Eukaryota; kingdom Metazoa; phylum Chordata; class Chondrichthyes; order Myliobatiformes; family Myliobatidae; genus Mobula; species Mobula hypostoma. Next base: position 33,930,225 of record NC_086120.1, read on the forward strand.
CTTTCAGCTGAGTTCAGAGTCACCCACATGCCTCTGGCAAACTCCAGCTGAGATTTCATGAGAGATTTTTTTCAACAGTGGCTTTCTCTTTGCCTCTCTCTCATAAAGCTACAACTGGTGAAGCACCCGGGCAACAGTTGTTGTATGTGCAGTCTCTCCCATCTCAGCCACTGAAGCTTGTAAATTTGCTGATGATACAACCATTGTTGGTAGAATCTCAGATGGAGATGAGAGGGTGTACAGGAGTGAGATATACCAGCTAGTTGAGTGGTGTCACAGTGACAACCTTGCGCTCAATGTCAGTATGATGAAAGAGCTGATTGTGGACTTCAGAAAGGGTAAGACGATGGAAGTGGAGACGGTGAGCAATTTCAAGTCCCTGGGGTGGTAGGATCTCTGAGGATCTAACCTGATCCAAACATATCAATGCAGTTATAAAGAAGGCAAGACAGCGGTTATATTCCATTAGGAGTTTGAAAAGGTTTGGCTTGACAACTAAAACACTCGAAACCTTCTATAGATGTATTGTGGAAAGTATTTTGACAGTAGAAAAGACCATAGACTTTAAGACATAGGTGTAGAATTAGGACATTTAGCCCATCATGTCAGCTCCCCCATTCAATCATGGCTTATCCTTCTTTTCCACTCCTCAGCCCCACTCCCCAGCCTTCTTGCCATAACCATAAGACCATGAGATATAGGAGCAGAAGTAGGCCATTCGGCCCATCAAGTCTGCTCCGCCATTCAATCATGGGCTGATCCAATTCTTCCAGTCATCCCCAGTCCCCGGCCTTCTCCAAATACCCTTTGATGCCCTGGCTAATCAAGAACCTATTCATCTCTGCCTTAAATACACCCAATGACTTGGCCTCCACAGCCACACGTGGCAACAAATTGCACAGATTTACCACCCTCCGACTAAAGTAATTTCTCTGCATCTCAGTTTGAAATGGACGTCCTTCAATCCTGAATTTGTGCCCTCTTGTCCTAGAATCCCATACCATGTGAAATAACTTTGCCATATCTAATCTGTTCAGGGCTTTTAACATTTGGAATGTTTCTATGAGATCCCCCCCCCCTCATTCTCTTGAACTCCAGGGAATACAGCCCAAGAGCTGCCAGATGTTCCTCATATGGTAACCGTTTCATTCCTGGAATCATTCTTGTGAATCTTATCTGAACCCTCTCCAATGTCAGTATATCCTTTCTAAAATAAGGAGCCCAAATCTGCACACAAAACTCCAAGTGTGGTCTCACGAGTACCTTATAGAACCTCATCATCACATCCCTGCTGTTATATCCTATACCTCTAGAAATGAATGCCAATATTGCATTCGCCTTCTTCACAACCGACTCAACCTGGAGGTTAACCTTTAGGATATCTTGCACAAGGACTCCCAAGTCCCTTTGCATTTCTGCATTTTGAATTATCTCCCCATCTAAATAATAGTCTGCCCATTTATTTCTTCCACCAAAGTGCACGACCATACACTTTCCAACATTGTACTTCATTTGCCACTTCTTTGCCCATTCCCCTAAACTATCTCAGTCTCTCTGCAGGCTCTCTGTTTCCTCCACACTACCCGCTCCTCCACCTATCTTTGTATCATTGGCAAATTTAGCCACAAATCCATTAATACCGTAGTCCAAATCATTGACGTACATTGTAAAAGGCAGTGGTCCCAACACTGACCCCTGTGGAACTCCACTGGTAACCAGCAGCCATTCGGAATAGGATCCCTTTATTCCCGCTCTCTGCTTTCTGCCAACCAGCCAATGCTCCACCCATGCTAGTAACCTTTGATGCCATGTCCAATCAGGAACCCATCAAGCCCTGCCTTAAATGCTCCCAACTACCTGGCCTCTACAGCTGCCTATGGTAATAACTTCCACATGTTCACCATCCTCTGGCTAAAGAAATTTCTCCACATCACTATTTTAAATGGACACCCCTCCATCCGGAGTTTGTGCCCTGTTGTCCTGGACTCCTCCTCTGGGAGAAACATCCTTTCCACATCTACCATGTCTAGGCCTTTCTACATTTGAAAGGCTTCAATGAGATCCTCCCCAATCCTTATAAATTCCAGCAAGTACAGATCCAGAGCTATCAAACGCTCCTTGGATGATAACCCTTTCATTTCCAGAATCATTCTTGTGAACCTCCTTTGAAGCCTCTCCAATGTCGGCACATCTTTTCTTCGATGAGGAGTCCAAAACTGTTCACGATACTCAAGATGAGGCCTCACCAGCGACCTGATCTTGTACTCTAGACCTCTTGAAATGAATGCTAACATTGCATTTGCCTTCCTCACCACTGACTCTACCTGCAAGTTAACCGTTAGGTTGTTCTGCACAAAGACTCCCAAGTCCTTTTCAATCTCAGATTTTTGGATTTTCTCCCCGTTTGGAAAATAGTCTGCACATTTACTTCTACCAAAGTGCATGACCATGCATTTTCCAACATTGTATTTCATTTGACACTTTCTGGCCCAGTTTCCTAATCCATCTAGGTCCTTCTGCAGCCTACCTGGTTCCTCAACAAAACCTGCCCCTCCATCAATCTCTGTATCATCTGCAAACTTGGCAACAAAGCCATCTATTTCATCATCTAAATCATTGATATACATCATAAAAAGAAGCAGTCCCTACACCGACCTCTATTGAATACCACTAGTCACTGGCAGCCAACCAGAAAGGGATCCTTTTATTCCCAGTCATTGCCTCCTACCAATCAGCCAATGCTCTAACCATGTTAGTAACTTTCCTGTAATACCATGGGCTCTTAACTTGGTAAGCAGCCTCATGTGTGGCACCTTGTCAAAGGCCTTCTGAAAGTCCACATATTCAAACATCCACAGCATCCCCTTCATCTATCCTACTTGTAATCTCCTCAAAGAATTACAACAGGGTAGTCACACAAGATTTTCTCGTAAGAAAACCATGCTGACTTTGTCCTGTCTTGTCCAGTGTCACCAAGTACTCTATATAGATAGATAGATATACTTTAATAATCCCGAGGGAAATTTGGTTTCGTTACAGCTGCACCAACCAAGAATAGAGCGTAAATATAGCAATACAAAAAACCCCAACAATCAAACACCAAAATACAAACTATGCCAGATGGAAAATAAATCCAAGACCAGTCTATTGGCTCAGGGTGTCTGACCCTTCACGGGAGGAGCTGCACGTTCGATGGCCACAGGCAGGAGCGACCTCCCGTGCCGCCAAGTGTTGTATGACGGTGGAATGTGGCCGAAGTCCAACAGTAAAAAGTTCAATATCCAGTCTGCAAACACGTTCCTCGATCGTAATATACCCCGGATTGCACCATCCGTTGTTAGCCAGAACAGTAAGCACCAAACGCCTTTACGCTTACCGCTCTCAGTGCACTTCCGGTCAGCCAGAACGGTATTACCCACCGAACTCCTCTTCTCCAAAAGTCTCTGTTGTCTCGACCCGGTCCTCTTTCCTTGGCTTTGTGATCCCCCTCTGTGTGTTTTCCTCTGGATTTCAGCAGGGGTGTCCACCGCTCTGTTCGCTAAGCCGGCCGGTATTTGCTGGTCCGTGGAATACACAATATTTCATCCTTAACAATTGACTCCAGCATCTTCCCAACCACTGAGGTCAGGCTAACTGGTCTATAAGTTCCTTTCTGCTGCCTTCCTCCTTTCTTAAAGAATGGAGTGACATTTTGCAATTTCCCAGTCCTCTGGCACCATGCCAAAGTCCAATGATTTTTGAAAGATCATTACTAATGCCTCCATAATCTCTACTGCTACCACCCTAGGGCGCAGTTCATCCAGTTCAGGTGACTTATGTACCCTTAGGTCTTTCAGCTTTCTGAGCACCTTCTCCCTTGTAATAGTAACTACACTCACTTCTCTTCCCTCACACCCTTCAACGTCTGGCACACTGCTAGAATCTACCACAGTGAAGACTGATGCAAAATACATATTTAGTTCATCTGCCATCTCCTTGTCCCCTATTATTATTTTGCTAGCCTCATTTTAGTGGTCCTATATCCACTCTCATCTCTCTTTTATGTTTTTACATACTTGAAAAAGCTTTTACTATCCACTTTGATAGTATTTGCTAGCTTGCTTTCATATTTCATCTTTTCCCTCCTAATGACTCTTTTAGTTCTCTCTGTAGGGTTTTAAAAGCTTCACAATCCTCTATCTTCCTGCTAATTTTTCCTTTGTTGTTTGCTCTCTCTTTTGCTTTTACATTAGTTTTGACTTTCCTTGTCAGCCACGGTTGTACTATTTTGCCATTTGAGTATTTCTTTGTTTTTGGAATACATTTATACTGCACCTTCCTAATTTTACCCCGAAACTCATGCCATTGCTGCTCTGCTGTCATTCCTGCCAGCATCTCCTTCCAGTTTTGTTTGGCCAACTCTTTTCTCATACCACTGTAATTTGCTTTACTCCACTGAAATACTCCTACATCAGACTTTACTTATTACCTATCAAATTTCAAGCTGAACTCAATCATATTGTGAACTGCCTCCTAACGGTTCTTTTACCTTAGGGTCCCTAACCACCTCTGGTTCATTACATAACACCCAATCCAGTATAGCTGATCTCCTAGTAGGCTCAATGACAAACTGCTCTAAAAAGCCAAAGGTATTCAACAAGCTCACTCTCTTGAGATCTGTTACCAACCTGATTTTCCCAATCTCCCATGACTATCATAACATTGTCCTTTTGACATGCCTTTTCCACTTACTATTGTAAATCTGTGGTGCACATCCCAACTACCACTGGGAGGCCTGTATATATCTGCCATCAGCGTCCTTTAACTCTTGCAGTTTCTTTGCTCTACTCACAAGGATTCAACATCTTCCTACTTATTTGATGCCATTCGTTACCAGCAGAGCCACGGCACCCCCTCTGCCTACCTGTCTAACCGTCCGTTACGACGTGTAATCTTGGACATTCAGCTTCCAACTACAACTACCCTTCAGCCACAATTCAGTGATGGCCACAACATCATACCTGACAATCTGTAATGGTGCAACAAGATCATCCACCTTATTTCTTATACTTCATGCATTGAGACATTACACTTTGAGTTCTGTATTTGCAACTCTTTTTGATTCTGCATCCCTACTGCACTGATACTCACCCTGCTGGCTGCAATTTTGTCCTGTCATCTGCCTGCTCTTACTGACAGTCTGACTGCATGCTATCTTTGCTTTTTTACCATCCGTCCTATCCTGAGTCTCTTCACTCTGGTTCCCAACTCCCCCTGCCAAATTAGTTTAAACCCTCCCCAACAGCTCTAACAAACCTGCCCATGAAAATATGGGTCCCCCTTGGGTTCAGGTGCAACCCATCACTTTTGAATAGGTCATACCTCCCCCAGGTAAGATCCCAATGATCCAACAACCTGAAGTCTGCATCACTGTCTAGTACGTGGGAGTGGGAGGGGGCAGTGGCTACTGCACAGGACCTAAAGAAGCTATAGAATATCATTAAATTAATCAGCTCCATTTTGGGTATGAGCCTTTGTAGTACCCGAGACACCTTCAACGAGTGTGCCTCAGTAAGGTGACGACCATTGTTAAGGACCCCCATCACCTCTTCTCATTTTTACCGTCAGGAAGGAGGTACAGAAGCCTGAAGCCACACACATAGCGATTCAGGAATAGCTTCTTCCCCTCTGCCATCCAATTCCTAAATGGACATTGAACTCATGAACACCACCTCACTTTTTAAAAATGTGTATTATTTCTGCTTTTGCATTATTTTTAATCTATTCAATATACATGTAGATAAATAGATATTTTATTAATCCTGAAGGAAATTAGTGTTACAGTAGCATTACAAGTGTACAGATATACAAATATTAGAAGAGAAGTAAGAAAGAATAAAAATATGTTACCTTAAAAATAAGATGTACAAGATTTACAAGTCAAAGATAACAAGATTTACAAGATTTCCAAGTTCACACTGATAAGATGGTAGTGCAAGAATTACTGTAATATTATACAGTAATGGGTGCACATTCACACCGTCCAGATAAGAAGTGATGGTAGCATTGCACAGGGTGTCCATGGTATCAAGGCGTGGTAAACAAAGCTAAACAGATCTTAAATAGAGCTGTGGTGAACAGAGGTTACTAGCAGTGTGTCAGAAGGAGGTCATCACTTCCCCAGCAATAGGTTGACTATATAGGCTCATTATAGAGCCTAATGGCTGAGGCTAAAAATGATCTCATATAGCTCTTTGGAGCATCACAGTTGCCTTAGTCTGATACTGAAAGTGCTCCTCTGTTCAGCCAAAGTGGGATGCAGAGGTTGAGGAGCACTGTCCGGAATTTCCTTTGTTCTACCACAGCCTCCAGTTTGACTCCTATAACAGAGCCAGCCTTTCTAATCAGTTTATTGAGCCTGTTGGCATCACCTGTGTTGATGCCATTGCCCCAGCTCACCACCACATAGAAGACTGTACTGGTGACAACAGACTGGTAGAACATGTGAAGGAGAGGCCTGCATACTCCAAAGGCCCTCAGTCTCCTCAGGAAATAGAGGTGACTCTGGTCCTTCTTGTATACAGCCTCTGTGTTGGTGTTCCACTCAAGTCTGTTGTCCAGGTGCACCCCAAGGTATTTGTGGGTCCTCACCTCACCCACGTCCTCACCATCGACAGTAACAGGGAGCAGTACAGGCTTGGTCTTCCTAAAGTCCGTCACCATCTTCTTTGTCTTACTGATGTTGAGCTGCAGATGATTCAGCTTGCACCATTTGACAAAGTCCTCCACCAGGGCCCTGTATTCATCCTCCTGTCCTCCTTTTATACACCCAACTATTGCTGAGTCATCAGAGAATTTCTGCAGATGACATGACTCAGTTTTGCACCTAAAGTCCGAGGTATAGGGGTAAACTTACTGTAATTGATGCATTTACTTATTTATTCTTTCCATAGTGTCATGTACTGCTGCTGCTAAGTTAACAAATTTCATGACACATGACGGTGACAATAAACCTGATTTGGATTCTGAAAATACATTTGATGGGTGTAAAATTGGTTGTACCTTTGCTATAAGTTTTTTTTCTTCTTTCACAGTGACAGAATTTAAAATTATCCCGGTTCTATTTTTATCACACCATATAATTAAATCCGCCTAACTGGTCTATCATTTTATAAAATAATAATAACCCTTCATTGATAGATCAGATAACTACAGAGGCCATATTATATATCCAGTAATGTGATCAAAAAGAGGGTAGGATTTATACAGTAGTGCGTAAATGAATGGTCAGTATGCAGCAATTCATTTTTCTCAGTCTTTTAGATTAAAACACATGAATGCATATTAATTCTTACTTTATTATTTCCTGGCTCTGTTAATTAATGTACAACTGAACACGATTCTGCCAATTTTCCTATTTATATGTCAGTCACGATTCAGTGGACTGCAATCTAAATCTCTGAGTCAAAAAATTGTAGGCACCCGTCTAACATCAAAAACTTGAGCATTAAAATTCAAAGTGACTCTTTACACCGATAGTGTGCTATAATGAGGGAGCTGCCCATTTTATGTGCATGGGGCTTCTACTGACAGGAGAAGGGGCAAAGGCAGGATTACCAGCACCTTAAAAACCAGTATTTTTGGGCAAATGAGGCCCGTCAGCTGTGGTTGGCAGCTCACCTAGGAGGAGGAAAACTCTGACCTCAAATCTCCACTGCCTTGTGGCTATATCCACTCACGGGGAAGTCTTCAGGAAAAATCCAGAGCTGGAGTCCCTAAGGTTGTCCTACATTGGGTTCAACACTGACTGGCCACTCCTGCGACGCTGCTGGTGGCAAACTGCATTGGTCTCTGCCATTCTATTGGGTTCATCAGATGTGTGGAGAGGGGGAACTTGCTGCATGGGCAACAGCTTGCTCACTATATTGTACGCCCTGGCTTGCGTATTATGTAGACAGCTAGGACACAATATCCATGGTAGGTCCTAACCAATGGAAGCCTCATTAAACTAACTTTCTAACAATTGTCTGTCTCAAAGGAGAATAGGTGATGATGATCATGATCAGAAGCCTGGGCGGAAGGTATGGATATCCTGAGATGCCCAGTCGTCAAGATCCCCCTCTCAGCCTCACCAGGGTACCCCAAAGAAAAGCTTATGAAGCAATATGTTTGGCTGCGGGAGCTACCGGAAGGACGTTCAATGACGTCCAGCTGCCTCAGGGGCTCCACGCCGGATTTCTGTCTGGGTTTATTCCAGTAGTCTTCGTCTCTTCCGAGGCTGCCTAACTTGGGGATCTGGTTCACGAGCACCAGGGCGTGTCCACACGCCGGTGGGCCTGTGTGCTATGTGTGCAGGGGCCAGACCTCCTCCCTGTCCTCTATAGTTCAGCCTGAGTCCGAGAGGAGTTCAGTTTCCATGTGTCGCCAGCAAGGAGGCACTACACGAGGCTTGCTGTCGGCGAGTCTATGTACTGGCTGGGAGAGACTTACACATTCAGCTCTCCTTTTCGCAAGACTGCTAGCCATAGGAATAGCCATCATCTCTTCTATCATGTTGATGAGAGATTTGTAATAAGTTACAGAGGACGATTTTAATTTAGATAGTCACATAATTTAGGGTGATGGGATAATCTTATCTTCCTCTTCCTCGTAATCTAGGTAGCTACTTGGTCCTGATAAAGGGTCTTGGCTGAAATGTTGGCTCTTTGTTCCTGGACCTGCTGAGTTCCTCCAGCATTTTGTTTGTGTTATTCTGGACTTCCAGCATCTGCAGAATCTCTTGTGTTACTTAATTAGGGAATTTTCATAACCTAAATTATGTCTTTATTGAGGAAGTGCTCAAAATCTAGGCCACCTAGTGTGACTGGATATCCCTTAATCTAGTCTTTTTCAATATTTTTATTAATTACTTGCATAGACAAATACAAAATACATTATGATATTATGGAAACAGAAACAAGATTGAAATGCCCCATAACTCTGTATAGTAAATTAACCATAATATTGAAAAGGTATATTTTATTCTAATCTAAAGCAAAATCAAAACCCCACAACAAAACAAAAAAGAGAGAAAAAACAACTGTTTGGTTAAAAGAAAAGAAAAAAAAATCTCTGACCTATAGTTGTAAATTCAAACATATAATAGCCATCATCATTGCTGAACAAGTCAAAAATTGTGAAAGTAGTTCCAAAAAAGGTCCCTATAATGTCAAAAAATCTTGTCTAGGTGTAGAAGTAGAACACCTAATCTTCTCTAGATTTAAACATGACATAACATCAATCAACCAATGGACATGAGTAGGCGGAGCAGCATCTTTCCATTTGAACAACAAAACTCTTCTGGCTAAAAGAGAAATAAAAGCCAAAAAATGCAAATCATTCAGTTTAAGAGTAAAATCATTTCCTCCAACAATGCCAAACAAGGCAGTCAGAGGGTTGGGTTTAAAGTTTACTTTAAAAAGCTCCGAGAAAGTTTGAAATACTTCTTTCCAAAATTTATCAAGCCGCGGGCAGGACCAAAACATATGAATTAGAGAGTCCTCTTCGACATTACACCTATTACAGTATGGAGAAAAATCTGAGTAAAAATGAGAGAGCTTATCTTTAGTCATATAGGCTCTATGAACCACTTTAAATTGTAAAAGAGAGTGACATGCACATAACGAACAGGTGTGAACAAGTTTAAAAATTTCATTCCAAGTATCCTCATCAATTGAAATCTGTAGGTCTTTTTCCCAGAGGTTTTTAATTTTGTCTAACGGAATGTTTCTCATTGCCAACAACATACTATAAATATTAGAAATAGATCCATTATGAAAAGGTTTCAAAGTAAAAATTGTATCAATTAAATTCTTATCTGGACATTTTGGAAATGTATGAGATTGAGAATGCAAGAAGTCTCTAATTTGTAAATATCTAAAAAAGTGAGTTTTACGGGATTATATATGCTACCTTACGTTTTGGTTATACTACGTTAATCGTGAAGACTGTCCTGTTTGGGTTTCTTCAGAAGTTAATTCTATTAATAAATTTTCTATTACTTCTCTTCATGGTTCTTCAGTTCCTCTATCCTTAAGTAATTTAACTGATAATTATGTAGTTAAACATTCTTTGAGGGTTCGGTTACAATTTAGAAAATTCTTTGGGTTATTTGTTTTTCACTCTCTAGTCCCATTTTTTCTAATTATTTTTTAAAACCCTCTTTGACTGATGTAGTTTTTAAAGAGTGGAATAGACTAGGTATTAAATGTTTGCAGGATCTGTTTGTTGGAGATAATCTTTCCTCATTTGATCCCTTAATCTAGTCAATCACTTCATTAAGGCTATCAATGAAAGGATGCTAATAATCTATAGAAATGAAATAAACATTTCTGGCATCTTCCTCCTTCCTTTTCAGTCCTGAAGAAGGGTCTTGTCTTGAAGGCCAACAATTTATTCCTTTCCACAGATGCTGAATTACTCTAGTATGTTCTCTTCCTTTGGTACAAGGACCTTACAAATGTATTGTACAAAATGTTGTGTTGAAGTTGTATAAGATGTTGATGAGGCCTAATCTGGAGTATTGTGTGCAGTTTTAATCACCTACCTACAAGAAAAATATAAATAAGATTGAAAGAGTACAGAGAAAATTTATAATGACGTTGCTGGGACTGGAGGATTTGAGTTAAAAGGAAAGATTGAATAGGTTATAACTTTATTCATTGGAATGTAGAAGATTGAGGGAACATTTGATAGAGGTATACAAATTATGATGGGTCTTGATAGGGTAAATGCAAGCGGGCTTTTTCCACTGAGCTTGGGTGAGACTGCAACTAGAGGGCATGGGTTACAAGTGAAAAGAGAAATGCTTTAAGGGGAACATGAGGGGAAACTTCTGCATTTAGAGGGTGGTGAGAGTATGGAACGAGCTGCCAGCAGAAGTGGAGGATGCAATTTTGATTTCAATGATTAAGAGAGGTTTGGATATGTACACGGATGAGTGGGTTATGGCCTGGGGGGAGGTTGATGGGAGCAGGCATTTTTAAATGGTTCAGCATGGACAGGAGGTGCTGAAGGGTGTGTTTTTATGGAGTAGTTTTCTATGACTCTATGTGGGTCATTGCCTGTTGTAAAGAACCCAAACGCAGGACACTGACACGGAGGTAGAGTAATCTAAAGAGTGTTTATTATGGTTGCAGGGAAAGCCGGGCAGCGAGGATTAGGCAGAGGAAAGCCGAGGAGTGAGTGAGGCTTGACCGGGGATTGAACCCGGGTCGCTACGGTGGGAACGCGGCGTTTAACCACCGAGCCAATGGAGCGAGTAGGCGGGTGGCGGAACGAGGCACAGCAGGGATGCAGACCAGGGTGCGAGCGAGGCTTGAGGAGAACAGCAGGTGGGAGGATGAACAGGAAGATAGACGGCATGCAATTAACACGGAGAGACAGAGTTAACACAGGCAAACAGCGCAGAAACAAAACTTAGAATACACAATTCTAAGCAGACGGGCGACAGAGTTAACACCGGCAAACAGCATGGAAACAAAACTTAGAATACACAATTCTAAGCAGACGGGAGACAGGGTTAACACAGGCAAACAGCGCGGAAACAAAACTTAGAATACACAATTCTAAGCGGCCGAGAGACAGGGTTAACACAGGCAAACAGTGTGGAAACAAAGCTCAGAATACACAATTCTGAGCGGCCTAGAATGTGAACAACAACACAGGCTGAAGCAACGATCTGGCGATGAGTGGATGCAAAGCCGGGGTATTTATGCTGCAGGTTTAGATGAGAATCAGGTGCCGCAATCAAGGAGCCCGGGAGAACACGGGGAAAAGGGGAATAGGAGAATATGAGGAATTAACGGTCGGGACCATGACATTGCTCCATCTACCTCTGCCATTATTAACGGTCGGGACCGTGACATTGCTCCATCTACCTCTGCCATTATAGAAACATAGAAAATAGGTGCAGGAGTAGGCCATTCGGCCCTTCGAGCCTGCACCGCTATTCAGTATGATCATGGCTGATCATCCAACTCAGAACCCTGTACCTGCCTTCTCTCCATACCCCCTGATCCCTTTAGCCACAAGGGCCATATCTAACTCCCTCTTAAATATAGCCAATGAACTGGCCTCAACTGTTTCCTGTGGCAGAGAATTCCACAGATTCACCACTCTCTGTGTGAAGAAGTTTTTCATCATCTTGGTCCTAAAAGGTGTCCCATTTATCCTTAAACTGTGACCCTTCGTTCTGGACTTTCCCAACATCAGGAACAATCTTCCTGCATCTAGCCCGTTCAATCCCTTTAGAATTTTATACGTTTCAATAAGATCCCCCTTCAATCTTCTAAATTCCAGCTAGTATAAGCCTAGTCGATCCAGTCTTTCATCATATGAAAGTCCTGCCATCCCAGGAATCAATCTGGTGAACCTTCTTTGTACCCCACTATGGCAAGAATGTCTTTCCTCAGATTAGGGGACCAAAACTGAACACAATACTATAGGTGAGGTCTCACCAAGGCCTTGTACAACTGCAGTAGTACCTCCTTGCTCTTGTACTCAAATCCTCTTGCTATGAATGCCAGCATATCATTCGCCTTTTTCACCGCCTGCTGTACCTGCATGCCCACTTTCAATGACTGGTGTACAATGACACCCAGGTCTCGTTGCAGCTCCCCTTTTCCTAATCGGCCACCATTCAGATAATAATCTGTTTTTCTGTTTTTGCCACCAAAGTGGATAACCTCACATTTATCCACATTAAATTGCATCTGCCATGAGTTTGCCCACTCACCCAACCTATCCAAGTCACTCTGCATCCTCTTAGCATCCTCCTCACAGCTAACACTGCCACCCAGCTTCGTGTCATCTGCAAACTTGGAGATGCTGCATTTAATTCCCTCATCTAAATCATTAATATATATTGTAAACAACTGGGGTCCCAGCACTGAGCCTTGCTGTACCCCACTAGTCACTGCCTGCCATTTTGAAAAGGTCCCGTTTATTCCCACTGTTCGCTTCCTGTCTGCCAACCAATTCTCTATTCACATCAATACCATACCCCGAATACCATGTGCTTTAAGTTTGCACACTAATCTCCTGTGTGGGACCTTGTCAAAAGCCTTTTGAAAATCCAAATATACCACATCCACTGGTTCTCCCCTATCCACTCTACTAGTTACATCCTCAAAAAATTCTATGAGATTCGTCAGACATGATTTTCCTTTCACAAATCCATGCTGAATTTGTCCGATGATTTCACTGCTTTCCAAATGTGCTGTTATCACATCTTTGATAACTGACTCTAGCATTTTCCCCACCATCGATGTCAGTCTTACCGGTCTATAATTCCCTGGTTTTTCTCTTCCTTTTTTAAAAAGCAGGGTTACATTAGCCACCCTCCAATCCTCAGGAACTAGTCCAGAATCTAAAGAGTTTTGAAAAATTATCACTAATGCATCCACTATTTCTTGGGCTACTTCCTTAAGCACTCTGGGATGCAGACCATCTGGCCCTGGGGATTTATCTGCCTTTAATCCCTTCAATTTACCTAACACCACTTCCCTGCTAACAAGTATTTCCCTCAGTTCCTCCACCTCACTAGAGCCTCGGTCCCCTACTATTTCTGGAAGATTATTTATGTCCTCCTTGGTGAAGACAGAACCAAAGTAGTTATTCAATTGGTCTGCCATGTCCTTGTTCCCCATGATCAATTCACCTGATTCTGACTGTAAGGGACCTACATTTGTCTTAACCAATCTTTTTCTTTTCACATATCTATAAAAGCTTTTACAGTCAGTCTTTATGTTCCCTGCCAGTTTTCTCTCTTAATCTTTTTTCACTTTCCTAATTAAGCCCTTTGTCCTCCTCTGCTGGACTCTGAATTTCTCCCAGTCCTTAGGTGAGCCACTTTTTCTGGCTAATTTGTATGCTGCTTCTTTGGAATTGATACTATCCTTAATTTCCCTTGTCAGCCACGGGTGCACTACCTTCCCTGGTTTATTCTTTTGCCAAACTAGAGTAAACAATTGTTGTAGTTCATCCATGCGATCTTTAAATGCTTGAGATTGTATATCCACTGTCAACCCTTTAAGTATCACTTGCCAGTCTATCTTAGCTAATTCACGTCTCATACCTTCAAAGTTACTCTTCTTTAAGTTCAGAACCTTTGTTTCTGAATTAACTATGTCACTCTCCATCTTAATGAAGAATTCCACCATATTATGGTCACTCTTACCCAAGGGGCCTCTCACAACAAGATTGCTAATTAACCCTTCCTCATTGCTCAATACTCAGTCTAGAATGGCCTGCTCTCTAGTTGGTTCCTGGACATGTTGGTTCAGAAAACCATCCTGCATACATTCCAAGAAATCCTCTTCCTCAGCACCCTTACCAATTTGGTTCACCCAATCTATATGTAGATTGAAGTCACCCATTATAACTGCTGTTCCTTTATTGCACGCATTTCTAATTTCCTGTTTATGTTGGTTGACTAAGTACCAAAGTAATGGGATCATAAACACAAAGCATTCCGCAGAGGCAGAAATCTTGAGCAACATACCTGAAATGTTGGAGAAACTCAGCAGGTCAAGCAACATCTATGTCAGGGAATAAACAGTTGACTATTTGGGCTGAGAATGGACTGGGACTGGAAAGGAAGGGGGCAGAAGCCAGAATATATGTAGGGAGAGCGGAAGGAGCACAAACCAGCCAGATGGGACCAGGTGAGGGGAAAGTTGAGTGGGTGGGGCAGAGGGGATGAAGTAAGAAGCTGGGTGGTGATTGGTGGAAGAGGTAAAGGAGAAGGAATCTTATTGGAGATGACAGTGGACCACAGAAGAAAGAAAAGAAGGAGGGGAAGCAGAGGGAGATGATGGGCAGGTGAGGAGAACAGAAGAGACGAGAGGGGAATCAGAATGGGAAAAGTAAAAAGAGAGGAGACAGGGGAGAAGATATTACTAGAAGTTGGAGAAGTCAAAGTTCATGGCATCAGTTTGGAGGTTATCCAGATGGAATATGAGATGTAATTCCTCCAACCTGAGTTTGGCTTCACCATGACAGTAGAGGAGGCCATGGACAAACATGTCAGAATGGAAATGGGAAGTCGAACTGAATGTGCGGTCACCAGGAGATTTTGTGGTGGATAGAGTGGTGCTCGACAAATCAGTCCCCAATCTGTGTCAATTGCCTCAATCTGCGATGCCTTCTTACAACGCTGTACCTCCATTCTAATCACAGACTGACCCGAGTCTGATAAATTGCTTCCAGCACCGTTCACTGTGGAGAAAAGCTACTATAAAAGCGCCAGTCCCTCATTCAAGTGAATTGGTATTACTGGAACTATTTTGAAGATTAATATGATTAACTTTGAGTAGAGTCTTCCATGAAACAAAAAAACCCAAAGAATGAATAATAGTAACATCAGAGCCCCGAAGCCCCTCTTCCCCCTCCCCCACACAAGCAACAGCAGAAGCATTGACCTTCCCCTTTCCCCCACTGGCACCGGCAGAAGCATCACCCCCACCCCACCATGCAAACAATTGCAAAAGCTCCCAAGGAGACCTTGATCTAGAGTCCCCCAGAAACTACAGTCCATAACCCAGCACTCTAATATATCCAGACAGGCTCTGTCTCACCAGCAAGGGAGAGAGAAATCATTCCTGCGAAAACGAGCTTGGGGGACCGGCAGCTCACTGTTCTGATGTTACAGTCTTCTGCGTTCATGCAGTTCATCACTGGATTGAACTGGTTTATTATCACCACATGTCCTGAGGTACAGTGAAAATCTTTTTTTAAAAAGTTTTGCCATCCACAGAGATCATGCCATACATGATTAAATAGAGGTAGTAAAAAAGAAAATCAGGAAAAGCGGGATCTCCTGGTAGCCACCCATTTCAATTCTACTTCCTATTCCCATTCCATGGCCTCCTCCACTGCCGCAATGGGGTCATGCTCAGGTTGGAGGAGCAACACCTTATATTCCATCTCGATAGCTTCCAACCTGATGGTATGAATATCGATTTCTTGAACTTCTGGTAATTGACCACCCCTCCCCCTTCACCAATCCGCATTCCTGTTTTCCTCTCTCACTTTCTGTCCTTACTTGCCTATCACCTCCCTCTGGTGCTTCTCCTCCTTCCCTTTCTTCCATGGTCTTCTACCCTCTCCTATCAGATTCCACCTTCTCCAGCCCTTTATCTCTTTCACCAATTGACTTCCCAGCTTTTCACTTCACCATGTCCCCCTCTCCTGGCTTCACCTATCACCTGTCATCTTGCACTTCTTCGTCTCCTCCCCCACCTTCTTATTCTGACTTCTCATCTTTCTTTCCAGCCCTGATGAAGGATCTCAGCCCAAGGTGTCGACTGTTAACACTTTTCCATAGATGCTGCCCACCCTGCTGAATTCCTTCAGCATTTTGTGTGTGTTACTCACTGAATGTTATTGATTTCAGTTGTCAACACAATTATGCCTTCAGTCTATGACACACTTTTCAAAGGTAAAATTCCCTTAATTTTGATTGTAAGATTTCCCACTGCTAAGGATAATTATCTTCAAAGAAAATGAATTAATTATGGTAATTAGGATGATGATGCTGAATGCATTTGAATTATGGCCTGTAAGCTTAAAAATCCAATTAACTCATTAACCCATAATTGGTCTCAGATAGATAAAAATTTATATAACATAGCACAAATGATGATTTCTGATCAGTGGACCAAAGTAGGCCATTCAGCCATTGTGCCCATGACAACTCATGGACACACATTCTTATTAGTCATTGCCCTTGTTTTTAAACATTGCTTTATAAAATGTCTCTACTTTTGGTAGTTATCCAAGTCTACCCTTACAGATAGGAGGACTCTGGGGGTTAATAGGGATAGAACTCGAAGCTACATTATACTGAACTGTGAATCCTATGCTATAACATAACTTAAGATAATGAAGACCATAAGACATAAGATATAGGAGCAGAATTAGGCCACTTAACCCATTGAGTCTGCTTTGCTATTTCATCATATAGAACATAGGACATAGAAGAATACATCACAAGAACAGGCCATTTAACCCACAATGTTGTGCTGAACCAGCTAAAAAGCAAATCATATATATCCAAACACTTATCCCTCCTACCTACACCATGTCCATATCTCACCATTTCCCTTACATCCATGTGCCTATCCAAGCTCCTCTTAAAAGCCTCTAATATATTTGCCTCTTCCACCATACCAAGCATCCACTATTCGCTGAGCATGTCGACTTAATTTCCATAGATACTACCTGACCTGCTGAGCTCCTCCAGCATATTGTGTGTGATGCATTGTTACACCCCGTTCAGATTCATTCAAGAACTGTCCAGAGTAACACACACAAAATGCTGGAGGAACTCAGCAGGTCAAGCAACATCTCTGGAAGGGAACAAAGGGTCGATGTTTCAGGCTGAGACCCTTCATCAGAACTGGAAAAGAAGGGGAAAGAAACTAGAATAAGAAGGTGGCAGGCAGGGATGGAGGAGAAGCTGGTGATGATGGGTGAAACCAGGTGAAGGGAAGGTGGGTGGGTGGAGGAGTGGGGATGCAGTGAGAAGCTGGAAGATGATAGGTGAAAGAGGTAAAGGGCTGAAGAAGAAAAAATTTGATAGGAGAGGACAGTGGACTTTGGGAGTAAGGGAAGGATGAAGGTCACCAGAGGGAGGTGATGGAGAATGAGGAGAAGAGATGAAAACGAGTAAGAGAGCCAGAATGGGAATATTCATGCCTTCTGGGCCAGTTGAGATTATGGCCCTTTCCCAAGACTATGAAACAGAGAAATCTTGGCCAGGAACAACTTCTTTATGTAGAGTCAATCTGTAACCACTTTGTGCTTGATGTGCACTGTGCAATGATCAAAATAATTGATAGCTGAGGCAATGGTCTTTAAGCAACTCAGCTGACTAATACTGTAAAGCAAGAAAGATGATAGGCTCTGCCAGAACATTCGGGATATTGAGTAATTAACAGCAGTTTCCATAACTATAGAAAGTTAAAATGAACTTTCGGCTCATTATATTGCTCAGACACTAATGATAAAGCATTAAAGGGTAAAGATTTTTTATCCCACTTTGGATACTGGAACATAAAGTCAATTGTTTTTACAAATATAAAGGTAATTAGGGAATATGCAAGAAAGTGGCATTAAGGGGAAAGATCACCCAGATCCTATTGAATGGCTAAGCAGACACAAGAGCCAAATGATCTACTTGTTCTTCTAGTTCTTATGTTCTTAAATCCAAGCCGAGGTTCTAGCACAAGACTGTGAACAGTTTTGAGCCCCTTATCTAGGAAAGGATGTACTGGCATTGAAGGTCCAGAGGAGCTTTATGAACATTATCTTGGGACTGAAAGGGTTAGCATATGAGGAAGATTTGATGGCTCTGGGCCTGTGCTTGTGGGAGTTTAGAAGAATGAGGGAGAGATCTCATTGAAACCTACCAAACATTGATAGAGTGGAAGTGGAGAGGATGTTTTCAATAGTAGTACAGTCTAGGGCCAAGGGCACAGCCTCAGAAAAGAAGTCTGTCCCTTTGGAACAGAGATGAGCAGAAATTTATTTCGCCAGACGGTGGTGAATCTGTGGAATTCACTGTCACGGATGTCTGTGGAGGCCAAATCATTGGGTATACTTAAAACAGAGTTTGATAGACTCTTGATTAGTAAGGGTGTCAAAGGTTAACACCCCACAATCACATGGGTTTTGTCTTTGGGCTCTGGTTTCCTCCCACATTCCAAAGATGCATGAGTTAGGGTTAGTAAGTTGTGAGAATGCTATGTTGGGACTGGAAGGACGGCAACACTTGTGGGCTGCCCCCTGCACATATTGGTTAATGATACGAACAATGCATTTCACTGGATATTTTGATGTTTTGATGTACAGTACTTGTGTCAAATATAGCTAATCTTTTATCTCTATAAAATATGGACTTGCTTTACCACAGTGTAAACGCTATTGAATAAGGGCAAGAAACAATAAAGTGCAAGATCATAGAAAGTTAGATTGCAAGGTCAAGAGTCCATCTTATGTATAAAATATCAATTCGGGAGTCTGATAATAGTGGGGGTAGAAGCTGTCCTCGATCCTGCTGGTACGTCTTTTGTACCTTCTGCCCAATGGGATTTCATTTAATGCTCCGCCACACTTCTTTCAGCCAGGAAGACGCAAAAGCTGAAGGGGGAGGATGTTTTGGTGCAATAACGTTTACCCCAGAACATTGAGATCAGCCGCATATTGAAAACTTCCATTTGAAAGTGAGTGCAGAGTATAATTAGAGCACTCTGAAAGACTGTTGGGACTCAGCAGTCCATTATCTAGCACTCAGGGATTCTCACACGAGAAGTAAACCAGTTTCAAGTGTTATAAAGTGGCCTGCCATTGCGGATCAGCCAAGAACTGAAAAAGGATGCTAAAATCAGAAAGAAACACTTAAGCCTGTCTTGGTTCAGGAAGGGATTTGCCTTGCTCTCCATTCCAGAGCCAGTTGAAATCTATCACTAAATGATAGGACAAAGCGTAGACAAACAAATAGATTAGATTAGATTAGATTATGAGGACACTCAGTTCTCGTTTATTGTCATTTAGAAATGCATGCATTAAAAATGATACAATGTTCCTCCAGTATGATATCACAAGAATCATAGGACAAACCAAGACTAAAACTGACAAAACCACATAGTTATAACATATAGTTACAACAGTGCAAAGCAATACCCTAATTTGATAAAGAGCAGACCATGGGCATGGTAAATAAAGTCTCAAAGTCCTGATAGCCTCATCATCTCACGCAGATGGTAGAAGGAGGGAACTCTCCCCGCCGTGAACCTCCAAGCGCTGCAAACTTGCCGATGCAGCACCACTGGAAGCACCCGACCGCAGTCCGACTCTGAGTCCGTCCGAAAACTTCGAGCCTCCGACCAGCCCTCCGACATAGCTTTTCCGAGCACCATCCTCTGCCGAGCGCTTCGACCCCGCCCCGGCCACTGAGCAACAAGCAAAGCCGAGGACTCGGGGCCTTCCCCTCCAGAGATTCTGGATCACACAGTAGCAGCAGCAGCGAAGCAGGCATTTCAGAAGTTTCAGCAGATGTTCCTTCGTGCTCTCACGTCCATCTCCATCAAATCAGGATTGTGCACAGCACCCTACTTGACAAATAACAGACATCACCACCGGAGTGGCCGCTGCGAGCTGTGTCACGCCGCCATCGTCTCCTCTCCAATAGTGTTGGATTGCCTCTTTATGAGGGATAGCTGATCAAAAGAGGCTCTCTATCATCCTCGCATATGACCCTTAAAAGAAATGAAATCATAGATATATCTCTATGATTTGATTTCTTTTTAAGGATTATATGTGCTGAAGAATCTCAACACATTAAAATACGAGTATATATTAAGGATTGGTTAATGAGTAATGATAGGAATAAATAGACCAATCTTGGGATGTAAGGCTGTGACTTGTGAAATGGTGTAAGGGTCAGGATTGGGCTCCTGGTTGTTCAAAGTCTACATCAGTAATTTGGATGAAGGGGTCAAGTGTAATATATCCAAATTTGCTGATTATACTAAGCTATTGGGTAGTGAAGGTTGTAGGGAAGATGTAGAATGGCCTCAAGGAGATATAGACAGCGTTAGGGCAGGGGTTCCCAACTTGGGGCCCATAGACCCCTTGCTTGATGGCATTAGTTCATGGCGTAAAAAAGATTGGGAACCCCTGGGTTAGGACATAGCAGATGGAATGTTAAGTGTGAAACTATCCACTATGGTAAAAAATATAGAGGTGGCGAACTTGTTAAATCTTGAACTGTTGGTCATTGTGTTCAAGTGGGCTTCAATATCCTTGTATATGTATCACTGAAAGTTAATGATTGAGTAGAGCAAGCAATTGCAAATGCAAATGACACTTTGGCCTTTACTGTAAGAAAGTTTGAATACAAAGGGAAACACATCTCAATGAAGCTATATCGAGCCCTAGTGAGGCTGTGGCTGGAATATTGTGTACAGGTCTGGTCTCAATATCTAAGGATAGATAAGGAAGTGCAATTAACATCATGGAGATGGTGTTTTGTCCAATACTACTAAGCAAACTGGACCTATGTTCTCTTGAGTTTAGAAAAAAGAGGAATGAGCTCATTGACAATTCTTACAATACTTCATAAGATAAATTCAAGGATGTTTCTTCTGGTAGGAATTTGTGGAACCACTTGAAATAGGGGATTGGCTATTCATCAGGAGAAATGAGAGGGCAAAGAGGATGAATGGTTTGACAGGACTGGAGATGAAAGGTTGAAGGGAAAACTGCTTTATTAGGGCTAATTAGTTGGTAGACATCACAATTATACTCCAAGTCCAAAGCCACAAATGATTCTTTTCAGAATCTTCTGTACTTATTTTAAGTATCCACACCCCTAGCATTTTGCTTTGATTCGTAGATTTGTAGAGGATATTGAGCTTTCTACTTGGTTTTATTCCTGAATCTCTCTGCTTGCTCAAATGATTTTCATTTGGAAAGAAAAGTGCCCAAAGTCTACATTTTCACTAAGCCTTCAATTTTCCCTCATAATCTTTCATTTTCCATAGGTCATCATTATATGTTGTTGATGGGCACATTTCGATCATTCCAGCACAGACGCAGGTCCTTTGGCCTATCTAGTCCATGCTGAACTATTACTTTGCCTTGTCCCATTGACTTGTACCTCAGACATCCCGCTTCTCCCAGAAGTTCCGGGAGTCTCCCACGTATTAATAGTGGCTCCCTGATGCCCGCAAATTATATACAATGTCCTGGAAATCAACTTTTCTGAGAGCAAGTAAGCGAGAGCGACCACGAGAGAGAGAAAGAGAGCGCGTGCCATGGGAGAGTGTTCCAAAAAAAGAAAATATAAAACGTACATCACCCCAGACTACACTAAAGTGTAATCCTGCCTAATAGGGGTCAAAAATAATGACAGTGTTGCTCGCTGCACTATTTGCAACAGTGACTTTTCTATTGCCCATGGTGGGTTAAGACTGTAAAAGACGTGTTGAGGTGAGTTTAACAGGTGTCATTCGTTCATTAGCAGAGCTAACGTTATTTAAACTAGCTGGCTAGCTGCTCAGGAGCTACTCTATTGCAGACATCCCACCTCTCCTGGAAGTTCTGGGAGTCTCCCGCAAATTGACGATGCTACCTCCGTGAAATGAGTTTTTGCAGGGTGAGATGTCTGGTACCTGGACCATAGCCCTCTTCTGGGCACCTCTAGGCATACCTCTGTATAAAGGATACTACACAATATAGTTTAATTTGACATCTACAGGTACAGTCACACTTAATTTTCTTCTATTAAATCAAACACTGTTTTGGATAATTATCAACTGGAGTCTGTTTACTTCAGAGATTTCCAGAATCTCACTCCTTAATAAAGGTTTTTAAACTTAAAAACAGACTGCTTTGATCCTGCAGTCTGTGTTTAAGATTAAAGTCCTTTTATTGATCGTTATGCATGAGTTAAATATTTCTACTAGACTTAGTGTGCAGGACAGTCAAACCAACACAGTGCAAATTATTTTAAGTCTGGCTGTGAAATGACAGGTCTCCAGGTAAAGCTGGGATTTCTTAGCACTCCATTTTATTCTCCCAATTCATTGAATGAAGAGTGATACTGGATGAAGATTAAACATGTTAGGTTAAAAAGCACCCCCAACCCCTTCCCGTAAAGCACCAGAAAACACAAATGCCAGAATGCTTCAAAGGTTGGCTCTATTTCACTGGCGTTGCAGTTTGAGGACGGCTTCACTGTTAGCCGATGCCAGCATGATGCAGCATTTTTGGGATTTTATTAATGCGTTGCATCAAAGTTCTGAAATTACACATTTAGCCTTTTGGGTGTTGCCTAGCCTCTGGTCGCTGTTGGCTGCTGCTTCTGGTCTGCCGATTGGAAAGGAACAGGCCATAGGCTTGAGTGCAGATGCATCTTGTTCTGACACAGCAACCTGAGTCACTGCAGAACAGAGGACCATCTGCAGAGCAGTTAATAGAAGCCAAATGTGGAAAGGTTTTCCATTTAAGTGTCTTTGGCTTTTAAGTAGAGATGTAAAAAGTGCAGCCGGGCAGCTGCTGTGTACACGTGCGGTGGCTGATGTCACAAAGCTCTCCTTTCTGGGGTGGTTCTTACTGCTTGCATTTATTGGACTCTCAGTTGTAACGCTGTGGAATTAAACCAGGCACCGAGCCTGTCATTTGACCTCTCCAATATACGCAGCACTGTGCTTTTGAAGAATCGTTCGCATTCACAGATACAGAGGCCAGGTGCAGGAGCAGAATTTTTAACAACAAATAGAGGGAAAGCATCATCTTCTGAAGTGTTCACAAGAAGGGAATTCCTGGAGAAAATTTGATGGATATGTTGATATTGTGTTTGGAATCTTCGGCTAACAACACCGACTGGTGCTTTATGAAATGTATAGTTTAATCTCTGGAGTTAAAAACACAGGTTGAAAGTCCATGACAAATTATACCGGATTATTTCTGCGGCTGAAATTGAATGCTTCGACTTTGTTTTATGCTAGATTTAAGAGAAATGGCTTGTTTCATTACTTCAGCTTGGCAGGTGCCCACTCCACTATGCAGTGCCTCTGTAGCAGAGGATGGATTTAGTATTGATTTGTTGCCACGGCAATGATGTATGGCATATTTTGTAGTGGACGGAAAATGAAGTAAAGGATTACAGGATCAATACGAGGACAGTTACATTTGCAAGGGCACATCGCTTTATTACAGTTGTTGTTTTTGTACTGAGTCACGGGGCATAACATGAAAATAACCCAATGCAGGCACTTGACGTCCTGACCATTCATCAGTGAAGACAAGGAGATCACTGGGGCAGCCCTGATTTGCGCGTGTCTGCATCATGTATCTGTGCTCCAATTATTACTGCTATCCAATACTGGCTATTAAAGATAGAAGAGTTTGATGCCACAGGGTGTGGCGAGTCACCCTCGGCATTTTCAAATTTGGCAGGAGTTGAAAAAGATGAAAGTAAAAGTGACGCGTGAAAGCTGTCACATCAGTACGGGACCTTGCTGAAAGCTTCTTCCATTGTGCATTCTGCTGGCGTGTGCTTCATTTGTGTGCGTGTGTCGCTGTGTTATGCACCCGTTACAGCAAGATGATAGGTATATTCATTACACTCAATTATCTACTCCAGGAAATGCTGAAGCATCTTCAGACCAAGCTGGAGCAAGAGGCTAGCAACTTGGCTTCTACTGGAAGGACTGAAATTCTGGACCAGCTGAAAGGTAGGATGCTCTCTCTTACTTCAATATGCACCACTGAGGCTAGAAATCTGTAGAAATATTTACATAGCACCTTTCGCCTGTTTCACTTTCGAGTCACTGGGATATCCTTGAAGTGAAGTTATCTTTGCTTATTTTCAGCTAATCTATTTAATATACAAAATTGCCTAAACACATTGCAACCCAAAATGGTGCATTCACAATGGGCTGGCTAAATAGCCTTCTTCCATGTCATCATTCCGTCTGCTTTCAGAGTTGAAATTCAAAGGTGCTGTTATGTTATTTGGAGGAAAAGCAAGTGAA
Source organism: Mobula hypostoma (assembly GCF_963921235.1). NCBI lineage: Eukaryota > Metazoa > Chordata > Chondrichthyes > Myliobatiformes > Myliobatidae > Mobula > Mobula hypostoma. Next base: position 33,954,788 of record NC_086120.1, read on the forward strand.
TTAAACCTGGTGTCTTGGCCAATATTTTCTGTCACTCATTCTTTGTTTTTTTTGTTTCGTGGTTGTCTGTGAAGAGTAAGAATTTCAGGTTGTGTGTTGTATACATTCTCTGATATTAAATTGAATCATTGAACCATAGAATCATTCAACTAACATCACTGAAAACTGAGTCCTAATGAAGGGTTTCAGCCAAAAATATTGACTGTTTAATTCCTCTCCATAGACGCTTCCTTACCGGCTGAGTTCCTCCGGTACTGTACATGTGTAACTCTGGATTTCCAGCATCTGCAGAACTTTGGTGCTTATCCCTGTTCTTTATCTCATTGCTCTTCGAGGGAGTTTGCTGTGTACAAATTGGCTGTGTGTTTCCTGTATTAGTCATAGTCATACTTTATTGATCCCAGGGGAAATTGGTTTTCGTTACAGTTGTACCATAAATAATTAAATAGTAATAAAACCATAAATAGTTAAATAGTAATATGTAAATTATGCCAGGAACTAAGTCCAGGACCAGCCGATTAGCTCAGGGTGTCTGACCCTCCAAGGGAGGAGTTGTAAAGTTTGATGGCCACAGGCAGGAATGACTTCCTATGACGCTCTGTGTTGCATCTCGGTGGAATGAGTCTCTGGCTGAATGTACTCCTGTGCCCAACCAGAACATTATGTAGTGGATGGGAGACATTGTCCAAGATGGCATGCAACTTGGACAGGATCCTCTTTTCAGACACCACCGTCAGAGAGTCCAGTTCCATCCCCACATCACTGGCCTTACGAATGAGTTCGTTGATTACTGCAAAGATGAATGTACTTCAAGAGCAGCTCAGTGACTCTAAAGTGAAGTAGGTGCTAGGTGCTATGTAAATACTTGTTCTTCTGGTATAACAATTCACTTCAGATACTTGTCCTTGGTTTAAATCACGTTAAAGTAATTCCATTAACTGCACTGTCGTTACAGCCTAACTTGTTCAGACAATGATTCTAACAGAATGAGGATCCTTATTCTTAATGTGAATCAAGTCAGATTCTTCCTGGTGACCTTTTCTGAGGTTCTCCCTATAGTGACTGAAATGTCAGCAAATCCAAGGTTCTTACGCATGCACTGCAAATGCAAAGGAAGAGATCTAAACCTGATCCTGTGATTGCTGCCAGCCATTTTCTGGCATCAATCTGTCATTGGACAATTGATATAGCCCAGTAGTGGAGTGCCATCACTGTGAGATTGACCTGAATCTATCTTGGGGGAATGGCTCTTGGATCCCGTGGCTGATTAGAGTTGGCACAAGGTCAGTGATCCCATTGATTTCCAAGGAGCTGAAAAGTAAGAAGGCAAGTTCCTTCTTGAAAATATTCAAAGTTTAAGTTATTTAATTAATTAAAGTGTTTTTGTTTGTTTTATTTTAGCAGTCTACGTTAGCAATGTTATGTATTCAATTTTAATAGATTTTAAGAGTTTTTGAATGACAGAAATATTTTTAGTCCCTAATGACTTTGACAGCCAGCAAAGCTGAGTCCATGGTTTCAGAAACGCTACAGGAAAACAGGAAATCTGTCACTTAGAACCTCATAGTTGATCGCCAGAGTAATTTGGCTTCTAAGATTTATGCCCTGCACTCAGTTCAGGAAAGCTTGGGCAACGGTTGAATACAGACAATGGCTGTATCAATGAAATTTGGGCTATTATTGCAGTCCCTTACTCATTAATGGGGATGTCATTGTGTTCCTATCATTCAAGATTTGAACTATTGGACTTCGAATTGGAATTTGAACTTCCTTCATGGAGAGTGTGCACAACCGATTCCTCTGTGAGAAAGACCATTGACTAAACTCGTTCTATAACTGCACAATGTGCTTGATTGAGCTGATACCTCACTCACTTTGTTTGGTAAATGGTATCTCTACAAAAGACTACACAGCCATCTGTTTTCCGGGTATATTAGTTGCCAGGAAGACTTGCACTTATCTAGCATCCCTCACAACTTCAGGACATCCAAAGTGCTTTGCTTTGTATTTTGAAGCACGCATGGATATGCTGTTGACATGGTGGTAGGTGAGCTATGAAAAAAGTGCAGATGAGTATAAGCCAGATGGACTATCACTATCAGGCCTGTTGAAAAGAGACCAAAGAACTCAGATTCGGATTTCACTGTATGTTTTGATGTACATGTGTTAAACAAGTGAATCTGACTCTGAGTACAGACTAAGGGAGGCTTTCTCCTGATAGTGGCATACCAAATTCAACACCTACACTGCAGTTCACATCTGGACTGTTTAGTCCCATAGTTTTATACAAAGGTATAGACTCCTGTGAAAAATCAATCCCTGTGTGTCTCTCAATACTCGTGTAACCCTCTCACTGGGCTCGTTTACAAATTCGGCTAGTGAGCTACCTTTTGCTAACTGCCATATCACTCAGTAGTGAGAAGACTACCTTTCATAAACATAAGTGTCTACGGTTGGTAAGATTTCGGGTTCAACCAAACAGGAATGCCGTGATGTTCCGATTAAAGAAACCTCAATTTGAGCGAATGCTGTGTAAGTACTGCCCATACACAATTATCGGCCAGCAAAAAATAACAGATCGTACACCGCATAAAATTATAAAGAAAGTAGATTTGCTAGTTTCAGCTTTATCAAACAGTTATTAAGAGGAAGAAAAGAAAGAAAAGACAATAAAGAGGGCCCATTACAGTTAAACCAGTCTAAATGTGCTCATGAGCATTGGAGCTCATCTCTCCCAAAAGCTGGTGTAACCGTTACTCACGGCGTTGAATTCTCATCGCCAGTCATCGGTAGAGCTTCCCATCTTGGACTCCTTCATCTTGCAAAGCACTCTTTGCAATTGCGTCTTCCCGTCGGATCGAATACTATGGGTGTCTCTCCCATTCTTCTCTTTTTCGCATCTCCTGCCAAAGAACCACATATCAGATTACGGTTCTTCAGAAAACTCTTCCCCACAGCTCTCTAGAACCTTCTCTCACATCCCACAATCCTGGCTGGCTGACTCAGTTTCCTAAGTTGGACAAAGTGGATCCTTATCTTGGGGGGGGGGGAATGTTCTCTTCCCCCCCCCACTTTTCCTAGCTGAAGCCAAAACACACTTTCCTGCATGGCACGCTGCTTTTACAGAAAACTGCTAATATAAGCTACCTCACAGCATAGCTATAGACATCTTAACCAGGGTATCACACTATTTACAGGAAGTGCACCTTTTATCCCATGGGCTTATCTCTGGAATTCAGTGACTGGAATTTTTTTCTCAACTAATGGGAGCAGGTTATCAGCTTATGCAAACACATTAGTACAATTATAAAGCTGCTTGCAAAATGTGTTTAGTCAATGCCCTTTCTCCCAGAGGAAGCAATTGCAGAGAAAAATGAAATTATGTGGTATATTATGCATAGAAATATCACATCTGGTCTAATGTATTGATATATATTTCCATTTGACCTGAAATAAAACTAATCTCATTAACTCCACTCAGAAATTTACACTGTATCTACTTGACATAGATTAAATTGTTCCCTAGGAAAAGAGTACAATCGACGTTTCGGACCGAAACCCTTTGGCAGGACTGGAGGAAAAAAGCTAAGGAGTAGATTTAAAAGGGGGTGGGGAGGGAGAGAGGAAAACCAGGCGATAGGTGAAACCTGAGATAAAGAGCTGGGAAGTAAATTGGTGAAAGAGACAGAAGGCCATGGAGGAAAGCAAACTTATCCCTGTGAAGAAAAAGCATTTCAGGATGTAGGTCTATTGCATACATTTCTCTGACGTTAAACTTGACCGTTGAACCTTTGAAGTGGAGCAAGTGCCACACCTGCCCCTACCCCTCCTCCCTCACTATCACTCAGGTGTCCTTCCAGGTGAGGCCACACTTCAGCTGTGAGTCTGTTGGGGTCATATACTGTGTTCGGTGCTCCCAGTGTGGCCTCCTGTACGTCAATTGGGAGAACATTTCGCCGAGCACCTGCTAGGAAAAGTGGGAGCTCCCAGTGGCCACCCATTTTAACTCCACTTCCCATTCGTATTCTGATATGTCTATCCGTGGCCTCCTTCACCGTCGTAATGAGGCTACACTTAGGTTGGAGGAAGAACACCTTAAATTTTGTTTCAGTAGTCTCTAACCTGATGGCATGAACATCCATTTCTCAAATTTCTGGTAATGCCCTCCTGTCCTTCACCATTCCCCATCCCCTTTCCTTCTCTCACCTTATCCCCCTGCCTGCCCATTGCTTCCCTCTGGTGTTCCTACCCCCTTTACTCTCTTCCATGGCCTTCTGTCTCTTTCACCAATTTACTTCCCAGCTCTTCACTTCATTCCCTCCCTTCAAGTTTCACCTATCACCTTGTGTTTCTCTTGCCACTCCCCCCCCACCTCTTAAATCCACTCCTCAGCATTTTTTTGCTCTTGTCCTGCCAAAAGGTTTCGGCCCGAAACACCGACTGTACTCTTTTCCTAGATGCTGCCTGGCCTGTTGAGTTCCTCCAGCATTTTGTGTGTGTTGCTCGGATTTCCAGCATCTGCAGATTTTCTCTTGTTTGTGATTAAATTGTTCCCTGTTACACTTATAGGACAAAAAAAGGTTTATTTCTTTAGATTTGAGTGTAACCTCAATGGTTAAAGCCTTAGGCATGAATCTATTGTAAGCTCGGAACAAGTTGGAACAGAAGGTCCCATATATCATGGCACAGTCTGCCCTGTGAAATATAACCAGTGGATCAGGGCCCTAAGTGGTCACTAAATTTCATTCCAGATGTTGCCTTTCAAAGTGCCTACACATTGCATAAAATAAGGGAATGGAAAATGAGCACTTATGATTTCTACTGACTGCACCAGTAACTATACAAGCTGATGACAATATGTTCATCACTTACATTCTAAATTCATTTAGGATATGCCTATTGACAGCTTGAGAGATAAGGATCTGCTTTTGGTCATTGGCACTATTTGGGCATTAAGAGTATTAGGCATACATAGGGCTGCCCTGCTGATACTTGGTTCCAAATTAGGGCAGGTTTCTGTCCTGACTCCAGCACCTTAACTAGGATGTACATGCATTTATCAGTAGAAGTCCTTCTGATGCCGCGGACTTATGCAGCTTTTTTCGCTATGCCACTTGTCTGACTGGTTGTTTCTTTGTTCCCTGCGAACTTCAAAAAGAAAACTCCGTTTTTTTTTCAAATTTCAAAAATATACTTTTTCATAATAATGCATAGAGGAAATACAATTTTTACAGGCCTTAGAGTTATTCTACTATCAAATCAATACATTCATTTACAATGTGTCACAGCCTCTGATATTTCCTCCTTAAGCACTACCCAAGACCTATTAGGCCATAAGACACAGGAGCAGAATTAGGCCAATCAGCCCATCCAGTCTGCTATGCCATTTCATCATGTCTGATCCATTTCCCTCTCACAGATTCACCACTCCCTGGCTCAAAAAATTCCTCCTCACCTCCGTTGTAAAAGGACGTTGCTCTATTCTGAGACTGTGCCATCCGATCCTAAACTCTCCCACGACAGGGAACATCCTCTCCACATCCACTCTATCGAGGCCTTTTAACATTCAATAGGTTTCAATGAGATTACACCGCCCCCACCATTCTTCTAAATTTCAGTGAATAAAAGGCTGACTGACTTCAATTGCTACTCATACGATAACCCTTTCATTCCTGGAATCAGTCTTGTGAACATCCTCAGAACCCTCTCCTATGTCAGCACATCCTTTTTGAAATAAGCAGCCCAAAACTCCTCATAATACTCCAAATGAGGCCTCACCAGTGCCTTATAAAGTTGCAGAGTTACATCCTTGCTTTTATATTCCAGTCATCTCGAAATGAATGCTAACATTACATTTGCCTTCCTCACCACCAACTCAACCTGCAAATTAACCTTTAGGGAATCCTGCGCAAGGACTCCCAAGTCCCTTTGCACCTTGGAATTTTGAATTTTCCCCCCAGTTAGAAAATAATCTATGCTTTGATTTCTTCTACCAAACTGCATGACCATACATATCCTGACACTATGTTCCAACTGCCTCTTCTTTGCCCATTTGCCTAATCTGTTCAAGTCCTTCTGCAGCCTCCCTAGTTCCTCAACCCTACCTGCTCCAAGGAGCCTCAAATGTGGTGCCTTGTCATAGGCCTTCTGAAAATCCCGGTACACAGCATCCACCAATTCTCCTTTGTCTATTCTGCTTGTTATTTCCTCAAAGAATTCAGACAGGTTTGTCAGGCAAGATTTTCCCTTCAGCAAATCATGCTGACTTTGGTCTGTTTTATCATGTATTGCCAAGTGCCTCAGAACTACATCCTTAACAATTGACTCCAACATCTTCCCAACCATTGAATTCAGGCTAACTGGCTATAATTTCCTTTTTTCTGTCTTCCTCCCTTCTTGAAGAGTGGAGTGACATTTGCAATTTTCCAGACCGCTAGTGATTCTTGAAAGATCATTAATAATCACTCCACAATCTCTTCAGCTACCTCTTTCAGAACCCTGGGTTATAGTCCATCTCGTAAAGGTGACTTATCTATTTTCAGACCTTTCAGTTTCCCAAACACCTTCCCCCTAGTAATAGCAACTGCACTCAGTTCTGCTCCCAGATACGCTTAAACATCTGGCATACTGCTAGTGTCTTCCACAGTGAAGATTGATGGAAAATACTTATTTAGTTCATCTGCCATTTCCTTATGCCCTATTACTACCTCTCCAGCAGTCTAATATCTACTCTTGCCTCTCTTTTAGTCTTTATATATCTGAAAAAATCTTTTGGTATCCTCTTTGAAATTGTTGGTTAGCTTACCTTCATATTTCATCTTCCCCAAAACTTTTTTAGTCACCTTCTGTTGGTTTTCATAAGTTTCCTATATCTCTAACTTCCCACCTTTTTTTGCTCTGTAATATGATGTATGTTTTGCTTTCGTGTTTGCTTTGTCAGCTACGGTAGTGTCATCCTGCCTTTAGAATACCTCCCTAGCCCTCAGTGTTCAATGGGCTGTGGTCATTCACCATAGAGTCTTTGTGTTAGTAGCACTCAGCTTTGGTGGCTCCCTCAGCACATGCCCCTGCTCCCTTAAAACCTCCTTGCAATTGGTGGCTAACAAGTTTTGAGTCCACCAAAGTTAGCCATGCACTAAGTTGAAGATCTTCCAGTTGAAGATCTTCTCAGTTTGCGTCCCTGGGAATAGTCCTCTTCTACACAGCTGTACAAGACAAACCTCACCAAGACAACATCATTGCATCTTTCTCCAGTCTGCAACTGTACAGTCCATGACGAGCTGGGTGATCAGTTCATCCACACTGCAGCCAACCCAAAGGCTGCACCTGGTGAGACTGGGAGTCTGGCTATGCAGGAAGGATCTGGAGGGTAGGGCCCCTCTTATGCCTTCGAGGTACAATCCTGATATTTGGTAGAGTGCTCTGTAATAAGGCAATCTGACAAATAAAATTGAGAGTCAGCTGGAAAAATCATTCCACAGGATCCACCATGTCCTTCTCTCACAAGGCCTGCAGATTGTTCAGTGATGACAACTGCCTAATGGATTTGTGGTCAATAGTGTTTTTCTGCAGAAACTTTTCTGTGAAGCACAACTTCGTGTGGCAACAAGGCCATGTCTATTCATGGCAACATAATGGACAGGTGGAACATCAGCACATGACACCTGGTGTGCTTCAGTTCAGTGCACAACTTCATGCAAACACACACTTACGGTGGCCATCAGATTGAGACAAAGCTGGGTCGATCTCACTGCCTTTCATTGTGACCTTATGGACTTGATCCATCCTAAATCTCCAGATGAAACGGAAGATGACTCAGGTGACTGCACTGTCCAGGCTCTTCTCTGCCAGCAAAAGAGAGCATCGCTCCCACGTTCCCAATCTATGTTGCATCTCGGCTATCTGCTCCTGTCAGTTCTAACCACACACTATGGCTTCTTGACCATGAACCCCAGCACATTTAGGTTGTCAGACTTGATATCAGTTCAAATTTGTTTTTCACTTAAAAAAATTCATCATAATATACATTCTTGCACCTTTTGTATCTAATGATGTGGCACTGAGTGTATGTTCATGGTCTTTTGCTGCTGTAGTCCATCCACTTCAAGTTTTGACATGTTATGCATTCAGAGATGCTCTTCTGCACACCACTGTTGTAATGTGTGGTTATTTGAGTTACTGTCACCTTCCTGCCAGCTTGAATCAGTCTGGCCACTCTCCCCGACCTCCCTCATTAACAAGGTGTTTTCACCAACAAAGCTGCCACTTACTTGATGTTTCTTTTTGTTTTTTTGCACCATTCTCTGTAAAATCTAGAGATGGTTGTGCGTGAAAATCTCGGGAGTTCAGCAATTTCAGAGATATTGAAACCACCCCATCTGGCACCAACAATTATTATACAGTCAAAGTCACTTAGATCACATTTCTTTGCCATTCTGATGTTTGTTCCAAAGAACAGCCATGTCTGCATGCTTTTATCATTGAGTTGCTGCCACATGATTGGTTAATTGGATGCTTGCATTAATGAGCAGGTGTAGAGGTGTACTAACAGAGTGGCCACTGATTGCATATTGGAAATGCAATCAATAGACATCTTTCTCTACCTTAATCTAATCATCTAATCAATACATGTGTTGGTGTGTGGCCAAGTGGTTAAGGCGTCAGTCTAGTGATCTGAAGGTCGCTAGTTCGAGCCTCAACTGAGGCAACGTGTTGTGTCCTTGAGCAAGGCACTTAACCACACATTGCTCTGCGATGACACCGGTGCCAAACTGTGTCGGCCCTAGTGCCCTTCCCTTGGACAACGTCAGTGTTGTGGAGAGGGGAGACTTGCAGCATGGGCAACCGCCGGTCTTCCGTACAACCTTGCCCAGGCCTGCGCCCTGGAAACCTTCCAAGGCGCAAATCCGTGGTCTCACGAGACTAATGGATGCCTATAATCAATACATTTTATAGAATGTTCTTCCTTAAATAATATATTGACAAAGTATTTGACAGCTAATGCACTGGACCCGGCCCGTCAACGTCCAGTGGTACAGGATCCTGGACTGTAGTCCTTCACAAACCCTTTCCAGTCGCTGCTCTGAGCCCCAACACAGCACTGAGCATCTAGAAAATGCGACATAGAACATTCCAGCACAGTACAGGCCTCTTGTCACACAATATTGTGCAGATTTTTTAACGTTCTCTAAAATCAATCTAACCTTTCCCTCCTACATAGTCCTTCGTTTTTCTATCACCCATGTGCCATTCTGCACCGGCTCCTTGGAATATGTCAGACAGAAGTATTCATCACAGCTCGCCTTATACTGAAAGCTGGAAAGTTTTAGGTAGATCAAAGTTTGTCTTTCATAGGATTGATGTCCTTCCAGCAACTCAGATGTCCGCAGACATCCCAGCTCTCAGGCTGACAGCTGCCGCTGAGCCTGTGACAGGAGAGAAAATGGCTGCCAGAGAAAGGTAGAAGAATCAAAGACTGAAAATTCTGGAAAATCTCTGTAGGTCATGCAGCTTCCTTTGAAAGGGAAACAGTTAAAAATTTCAGGTTTGCAATTCTTTCTCAGAATGGCAAAATAAGAATTTTTGATTGCATTAAATTTTAATGATTTTTAATGTTTCTGAGTGCATTTTTTAATACTGTGAGAAATAATTAATAATTTATATTACCAGATAGCCAAAGTGATTTGAATTATTGTCAACAACAATGACATTCAATAAACAGTGACAGCTCTTTCAGCTGTGAATTTGAGGGTGAAGCCTCACCAGTTGAGGAAGCTGTTCTGTGAGTGGGAGACTATCTCTACTCCTGACTGCTCTCACCCTGCACTGAGCCAGGCTAAAGTGTTGGGAGGTGGGTCCCCAGCTGTAGACTGCGCCTAAGTTTCCATGGGTTCAGGGGCAGTGGAGACTGGTCTCAGGACAGATCTGCCCCATTGATTTCAATAGAACTGACTGAAGAGAAGGCAACGTAAGGGAGGCTAAATACTCTGACACTGGTTTGTGATAGATGATCCAATTCAACTCACTCTTCCTTAGACAATGTGATCTTAAAGAGACAAACCAGTAGCATCGTTCCCTGTCTGTTACAAGGTACAATATTCTCATCCTTATTTACAGGAACTATTTATTTCAAGAACAGAGGACCATGGGATCATTGAACTGGAGTGTCCATTTTGCCTTTTGAGTTTGTTGTACGTTCAATATTATGACTGTAACATTGTGAACCCCATCACATCCTGAAATGATTTTGCTTAACAAAAATCTCATCCTCACATCTAAAATTAACAACCTAGCCCTAATGGATCTTTGAGGAAGAAAGTGCGAAACATCAACTATTCTCCATGCATAGAAAATTTTCATGTCAGTATGGCATGTCTCTAGTATTTAGATTATCCCATTCATCATAGACAAATCAACAAGTTCAGTGGTTCCATTTAATCTCAGAGAATGAATACAGTATACAACCTGAAATTCTTACTCTTCGTAGACATCCACGCAACAGAAGAAAAACTCCAAAGAATGAATGATATAAAAATGTTAGAAACGCAATTAGTTCTGCCAAGAAATGTATACTCACACAGCATTGTGGGCTGAAGGGCCTGTATTGTGCTGTAGGTATTCTATGTTTCTATGCTACGAGCACCAATAGCTAGATAGGAGTGGCAGAGCATTGTACTCTGCAAAATACAGGAGGGAATAGAAATCAGGTGGAACTTTTAACTAGAGCCTAGTTTCATTGAAGATAATTACTAGGGAAGGTTATATGGTGAGTGATGGACATGTTGGACCATGATGCCTTTGAGATCCACAGGTTCTTTGGAAGTCAAGAATGAGGCACAAAACATATTGCTAAGCAATTTTTCAAGTGTTGTAATAACAAAGAATGACCAAAGAAAGACAAAGGAAAAAGCAGTAGTGGTCATCTCATACACTGGAGATAAGACAAATTGCAGTGATAAGAATTAACCTATAAAGTAGCCAGATTCAAGCAGCATGACAGCTGCTACTGGAAAGTATGAAGTTTCCAGAAAAATACAAAAGCAATTGTACTGTAATAACTGAATAATTCATTGAACAGTTATACAGTATGTATATAGGTGATTATATAAAAATACAAGCAAGCATAGGAAAGTTAAACTACAAGAAAAATACAGGAAAAATAACAATCCTACACCCTAACCCAACAGACAGATGAAGAATGTATTGATGGTGGTTTGAAAGATGGATTGAGCACCTTGACTGTATATAAATTTAAGCTTGTATCTACAAAAGGTTTCAAGTTCAAATATTTTTCTGTTTGTTCTGTAGAACTGAACACCGATATTGCCAATCTGTGTGACATAAAGTGGCAATCAAACATGGTGTGCTCAGGACAAAGCACATTTACGTCGGACCACACAGCTGAAAGGAACCTGGTACATCCTAGAGCACCACAGGTCCAAGATAACTTACCAGTGGCACATGGAAAGATGCAGCATCTGGCAGAACTTAATGAAGAAAGGTAATAAATTCGATAGCATGGGGGACTGTTCATTGTGTATCACTGTGAAATGCTGTGCTTCGCATGTATATAGTAAAAGATGGTCTTTCCGCCATTGAAAAGAATGGCCATTATATTTTATCAGACTTTGGACAACATACAATTAATCTTGAAAATTACAGCACAGAAAACAGGCCATTCGGCCCTTCTAGTCTGTGCTAAAACTTTATTCCACTCATCCCATTGACCTGCACCCAGTCCATAACCCTCCAAACCTCTCCCATCCATGTACCTATCCAATTTATTCTTAAAACTTAAGAGTGATCCCACATTTACCATGTCAGATGGCAGCTCGTTCCACGCTCCCACCACTCTCTGAGTGAAGAAGTTCCCCCTAAACCTTTCCCTTTTCACCCTAAAGCCATGTCCTCTCATATTTATCTTTCCCAATCTTAGTGGAAAAAGTCTACTCATCCTTTTGACACAAAGTAAAACTTTCTCATTCCAGAAAGAAGTGGCCTTAGTTTAGGTATAATAGCTATGATCTGGAATGGAATTCCTGAAAGGAGGGAAATTTACCAGTAATGGCTGAAAAATGGAGCTGTGGGGAAATGGAGGAGCTGAGTGGGACTCATTGAAAAGCTGTTTCAAAGAACATGATGGTCCTTTCGTACCGTGTGATCCTTCAGTCAACGAAGAGTAGAACCAAAAAATAAGAGATGAGCTGATATAATTTTACACCACATTTCAAATGATGGAATGCATTACTTTAAGTTCCAATTGATGTCAAGTCATCTGCAACATTCAGAAGGGAATTAATTAAACAGGAAGAAAATATTCAAGGAAATGAGAAATCATGGGAACAGAGATCAAGATTTGCCCACTTTGGCACAAAGTTTTATAAATTTTACATGGTTTCGAATGGGTGAGTGTGAATACTTTATAAAAGCAGGGAAGCTAATTGGACCTAAGAAAATAACAGGAGAATAAAATATTTACCATTTATGCATTAGCATGAACATTTTTACACAAAAGCACTAAACGTTCAGAATAATTTGTCAAGGAAGGGAAGAGTCTATTGGAGACAATTATGTTTGCTCATGCTCAAGGATTGTGAGTGTATCCTCCCAGGGTTTTGGGAGATAGGTTATATTGTCACATGTTCATCAAAACATACAGTCAATTCAAATCAGCAAGGATTGTACTGGGCCAACAAAGCATGCCCACAACTCACTAATCCGAAGCGAACATCTTTGGAAAGTGGGAGGAAACGGGAGCAAATCCACATGGTCATGGGGAGAAAGTAGAAACTTCTTACAGGCAGTGGTGGGAATTGAACCCCTTTCTTATAGCTGGCATTGTAAAGTGTTGCGCTAACCTTTAGACAACTCTGCCTCCCAGTGATTGGAACCAGCAGCTCATTTTTTGTGCCAGCTATGTGCTAGTAACCAAAGACAAATTTCTGTCATATTGAAGCCAGGTGTTTGTTTATTTATTATTACTATTATTTCTTTCTTTTCGCATTTGCAGTTTGTTGTCTTGAAGTCTAAGTTGGTGCGGCCTTTCACTGATTGTACATTGATTATTATTCTGTTATAGACTTACTGAGTATGCCTGCAAGAAAATGAATCTCAGGGTTGTATATGGTGACAGATATGTAGCTTGATAATAAAATTACTTCGAATATTTATTTCCTTGCGCGCATTCACCGTAAATACAAAGAAACACAATCAAATCAATGAAAAACTACACAACAAAAGGTCAACCAATGTGCAAAGGACAACAATTGTGCAAATACAATGTCAAAGTTTTAGATGACATGCCGAATCTTCACAAACTCCTAAAAAATTAGAGGGGCTGCCGTGCCTTCTTTGTAATGACACTCAGATACTGGGCCCGGGACAGATCATCTAAAACGATAGCTTTGAGGAACTTAAAGTTGCTGACACTCTCCACCTCAGAACCTCTGATGAGAACTGGTACATTGACCTCCAGTTTCCTCCTCCTATAGTCAATAATCAGCTCTTTGGCTTTGCTGACCTTGAGTGAGCGTTTATTGTTGTGGGACCGCTCGGCCACAATAGGAATTTAATAAGATTTAGGAAGGGTGAATCTCCAGGTAGAACCCCTGAAAAAGGGAGATGGCTAGTGAAACATATACATTGTACTGCTTATTCCCCAATAACTTTATGGTGAATCAAAATAAATTACAGTACATCCAGTTAACTGTATAACAATAGGCAATGTGATGTGCATTGAATCAAGTTCAATTCTTTTCCCGTTTATACTGTTAATCATTTAGCATTCAGGATTGTTTTGCTTTAACTATCATTTCTGTTATTCCGTGGGAACATCTCACTTTAATTCTAAATGGTCAAAAATATAACACAAAATATAAAAATACTAAATATAAACATATAAATAACCGTGGCCAAGTGGTTAAGGTGTTCGTCTAGTGATTTGAAGGTTGCTATTTCCTGCCTTGGCTGAGGCAGCGTGTTGTGTCCTTGAGCAAGGCACTTAACCACACATTGCTCTGCGATGACACTGGTGCCAAGCTGTATGGGTCCTAATGCCCTTCCCTTGGACAACATCTGTGGTGTGGAGAGGGGAGACTTGCAGCATTGGCAACTGCTGGTCTTCCATACAACCTTGCCCAGGCCTGCGCCCTGGAAACCTTCCAAGGGGCAAATCCATGGTCTCATGAGACTAACGGATGCCTATACATCTACCAAATAAACTATCATCTTCTGTTATCAGCAATACTATGCATCCAAACCATTATACTGTATCCTTATGGCACTGTCTCCACACAATCATACAAGCCATGTGGATGAAAACAGCCTTTTTTTCATGGTTTCAAACAAACCTATAACTCAAAGAATTATACAAAACATCGGAGAAAGAATACTCAACAATGTATTTTCTGAAACAGTGAAAACAATTCATTTTCTGAGAACATGAATGTGCCAATTTACTTAAAATTCCAACTCACTTGCCTTCATTTAATGATTATCACCTGAGTTTTAAAAGAGTTCCCAAGCAGTCCAAAGAATGCTTCTGTTGCTTTGAAAATACAACTTTGGAATTCAATGCTTCAATGGTTCCATTTAATATCAGAGAACATATAAAGTATACAACCTGAAATTCTTACTCTTCCATGAAACAGAAGAAAAACTCCAAAGAATGAATGATAGAGAAACGTTAGAACCCCAAAGCCCCCCTCCTCTCTCCCACGCATAACAGGCAGCAAAGCATCAACCCACCCCCTCCCTCTTCCCCCACTTGTTCCAGCAGAAAGCATCAGCCCCCCCCAACCTCCCACCATACAAACAATAGCAAAGCCCCCAAACCTTGATCTAGAATCCATCATTCCTCCCAACCGTTCAATATCTCACAGGTTCTCTCTCTCACTAACAAAGAAGAGAGAGGTATCACTCCTTCCACAGCGAGAGGGGAGGCCAACAGCTTGCTGTTTTGATGTTACAGTCTGCAGTGTCACTTTATTTCGAGTTCCCATGACTTGAGAATCAGTAACAAACACTCTCCCACCATCAAGACAGAGAGGGTGATTGCTCAAGTGCGGAGGCCTCTGACAGCCGCACCCACTGTCTCGATGTTCCGATCTCCCATGTCACTTCAGTCGGTGCCACTGGTGAGGAATTGGGTTGTCCACAGGGCTGAAAGCACACGTCTTCCAGGCTGCTTCTGGAGATATCGAAAGCGCTTGGCTGCTCCGCAAGTTCCAAGAGCGGGAATCCACTGCCCTGAAGAACTGCAGTTTGAGCGCAGATGTAGATCATGGACTCCGACAGGACCCCAGTTCGCCTTGAAAAGGAAAGAAGGGACGTTAAAGAGAAGAATTTAAACTGTTCGCAGATAAACTCGACTTATGTTTCAAGGGTGAAAGTGGAGTCTTGGTTGTTTCATACATTAGCCAAATGTGGTCCAACCACCAAGGCAAGTGGGATTAGACTCTCCCTGGCTCTCCACTCATCTTTCAACCAATTGGACAACAGCGTTACCTAGGTCAAGCTGCTGTTCATTGATTTCAGCTCAGCGTTCAACACCATCATCCCCTCAGAACTAATCAACAAGCTTCAAAACCTGAGCCTCTGTATCTCCCTCTGCAACTGGATCCTTGACTTCTCCATCGAGAGACCACAGTCAGTGCAGATCAGAACTAACATCTCTTCCTCACTATCTATCATCACAGGCACATCCCAAGGATTTATGCTTAGCCTGATGCTCTACCCTTTCTGAACTGTGGTCAGGCACAGCTCAAACTCCATCTATAAATTCGCCGATGACGCAGCTGTTGTTGGCAGAACCTCGTCAGGGTGTAGTCAATATTGACCAATTTGCAGGGCTCCTGACTTCAAGATCTATTACAAGTAAGCAGAAAGGTTCAGGATTACCACAGATCGAACACAGTGTCCTCCGTTGTCACTGTGTAGATCAATGGCCTCTCTGCTTGATCTTCCAATCAATCTCTGCAATCAGTGAAGCTCCTTGACATGAACCAATAATCACAAAATAAATAATTGCACAAATTTCAAGGCCGTTAGGGATTAGGGCCTCAGTGAGGAGGGCGATAATAAGCTGCAGAGAGCTGGAAATTTGGTCATCTCCATCATGGGCACTGACCTCTGTAGTATCCAGGACATCTTCAAGGAGCGATGCCTCAAAAAGTTGACATTCATCATTAAGGACCCCATCACCCAGGACATGCCTTGTTCTTATTGCTACCATCAGGAAGGAGGTACAAAAGCCTGAAGACACACACTCAATGATTCAGGAACAGCTTCTTCCTCTCTGCCATCCGATTTCTGAATGGACCTTGAACCCATGAACACTGAAAATAATACTTTTATTATTTTTATTTTTGTACTACTTATTTAATTTAACCATTTAATATATATGTACTTACTGTAATTCACAGTTTTTTTCTCTACTTTTATATATTGCATTGTATTGCTTTTGCAAATTCAACAAATTTCATGATATATTCCGATGATGTCAAAAATGATTCTGGTAAAAGTTTTGTATCTTTTTTTTATAGCTTTGGCATAATTGATTTGGAATCTTGATTGGCTGAACATATTAGCCATACTCCTGATTCAAAATGGATAGCAGCACCACATGATGTGAATTGCACAATTTGGTTAATAACGCATGAACTTAAGAGACGTGAGCAGGACTTGGATCTGCTACCACTCACTGTGATCCTGGTGAACTTCCACATCAACTCCGTTTTCCCTATCCTTTCATTATAGCTTGAAATGACCAAATAAACATTGATTTTAGTTTTGAAAATATTTAGTTACCCTCAGCCCAAAGAAAGAAAGAATTTCAAAGGGCCATGATCTATAAATGAAGTTAATTCTCTTCACCTCACTGACCTTGTACCTTGGATTTCTGATCAAGTTCATTAAGGCTTCTTCTCATTGTTTTACACTCCAATTCACCCACTAACCAGTACGTCTTTGGATTGTGGGAGGAAACCGGTGCATCTGGAGAAAACACACGCATTTCATGGGGAGAACGTATAGACTCCTTACAGAAGATACTGGGATTGAACTCAAAACGTCGGCACACTACCTTGTAATAATGCTGCACTAACCTCTAAACTACTTACAATATTACTTCAAATGATGTAATTCTCGTCCCAGCAATCAATTAATCAAGGTGTAATTACTGTTCCCAGTGAAATTCAAGCCTCGGACGAGGAAAGGACAAGATGGGTGAGGGTGGAGTGCGGGGGATGAAATAAAACATGGTGAAAATAATTGGATGATGGAGGGCTCCCAGAGATGAAGAAAATTTCCTGATCTTTAGGGGATCTCAGATTAAGCCAGGAAAGGTTTGATTTTCTGTGGAAGAGAGGGTGATTTGTCATTGATGCTGTTCTGTCTGTTCTTTCATAGGGCTCTGCTTCTTTCTGAGATTGAAAAGGAAGAGACGGAGAAAGCCTTTTATAGCGCTCAGATCCAGAATCTCAGCAAGCGAGCAGATGAACTGTCACAAATCAGAAGTGTGAGTACAGCAGAATTTGGAAACACACCCTGTGAATCTGGGTTCAGTCCCATCACCAAAAGCATTTCGATAGAACTGGGGAGATATGCAGCTCAGAATGAGTGCTCACGTCAAAGCTTCTTAAACTCTATCAAAAGGCCTGATTTCACAACCATCCCATTAACCAATTCCAGGCACTTATTCCTCTTGTGTAAAAAAAAACTTGCCCCTCACATTGTCTTTAAACTTCTCCCCTCTAACCATAAAAGCAAGTCTCCTGGTGTTTGAGATTTCTACCCTAGGGAAACGATTCTCACTGCCCTTTCTATGCTTCTCATAATTTAAAAGACTCTGAGTTGGCAAGTACCTGTACAGACACGAGTTCTGTTCTGTATTCTCATGATGATCTTTTTACTGTAATTCTAAAAACAACGAAGTTGTAAATCTCAATAGCACAAGGGATTCTGCAGGTGCTGAAAATCCAGTGCTACATCTGCAAAATGCTGGAGGAACTCAGCAGGTCAGGCAGTACCAACGGAGAGGAATAAAGAGCCAATGTTTTACCTTCCGGCTAATACTCTTTTTGCTTCTGCCCCCACCTTCTTATTTTGACTTCTTTCCCCTTCCTTTCAGTCCTGAAGGAAGGTAGCAGCCTGAAACATCGACTGTATATTGCTCTCCAGAGATGTTGCCTAACCTGCTGATTTTTCCAGCATTTTGTGCATGTTGCTCAAGTTCCTACATAAGATGCTGGAGGAACTCAGCAAGTCAAGCCTAACATCTATGGAGAGGAATGAACAGCCGATGTTTCACCAGAAAGGAATGAACCGCCAGTATTTCACCTGCCAGCCTATACTCCTGACCCTCGTCCCACTTCTTCCCCCTTCCTTTCCAATCCTGCTGAAGGATCTCAGCCCGAAGTGTTGACTGTTTATTCCTCTCCATTGATGCTGCCTGATCTGCTGAGTTTAACCAGCATTTTGTGCATGCTATCCATGTTTTAAGACTCTCCCAATGTTGATCCTGATGAGGTCACCAGGAATAAAAGATTGGATGGATATAAAACTCACTGACCCATTGTTCATTATAGCACAAAGTCCACATTTCTCCCCAACATCAAAACAAAAACTGCAGATGCTGGAAGGTTGCAATATATGTGAAAAAAAGCAGAAAATTCTGCAGGGTAGGCAACGTTAGTCAAAAAAAACTAGAATTGGCTTTTCAACTCAAGGATCCTTTGTAAGAACTAAGAAGGAGATAAAAAAAACAAGTTAATTTTAAGGCGGAGAGGTTAAGGATGAAGGGAACATTCCTGATACGTTGAGGCCAGGGTTGCCATGGTGATAGGCTGTTGATGGTGTAATCATCAATGAAGGGAGAGGCAGAGGGAGAGGGGGGAGGGGGGAAGAGAGGGAAAAGAGAGAGAGAGAACATAAGGAAATGGAAAGTGCAAGATGAGAGTAGTTAAAGACAAAAACATAATCAAAATAACTCAAGGTACACACACAAAATACTGCAACTTGGACAGCATCTATGGAGGGGAATAAACAGTTGATATTTTAGGTGATGAAGGGTCTTGACCCCAAAAGTCGACTGTTCATTCCCCTCCATAGATGCTGCCTAACTTGCTGACTTCTTTCAGCATTTCGTGTGTGTTGCTCAAGCATCTGCAGGATCTTTTGTGTCCAAGGAACTTAACTCTGTGAAGTGGAGGTTTGTAAGAGAGCCGACAGAATAGGCTGTGACCGTGGAGAAAGAGCCTGAGCCACTGCTACAGATAAATTGACCCGCAGCAGGACTGACCAGTGCTGCCTCAAACAATGCTACAAGGTAAAGAAAGAAAGCTGTTGAATTCCATAATGAATCTACAGGACTGCGACACAGTCAGATGAAGATAAAGTGCTCTTCCTCAAGCTTACATTCGACTTCATTGTAACAGTGCTGGAGGTCATGGACAGGTCAGAATAGGGTGGGGAACTAAACTGGCAGGCAACAGGATTGCTCTTCTGGACTGAATGTGTCTGCTCCAAAGAGTAATCATCCAATCAGTGTTTGTTTCTTCAGTTTTGAGGATTTCACATTGTGAACTCTAAATAAAGTCATAGAACACTGGAGCGCAAAAACAGTCCCTTCAGCCCATCTAGTCCATGCTGAACTATTAATCTGCCTAGTCCCATCGACCTGCAGCAGGACCACATCCCTCCATACCCTTCCCATCCAGGTACCTATCCAAATGTCTCTCAAGTGTTGAAATCGAACCCACATCCATCACTTCCTCTGGCAGCTCGTTCCACACTCTCACCACCTTCTGACTGAAGAAGATCCCTCTCATGTTCCCCTTAAACATTTCACGTTTCACCCGTAACTCATGACCACTAGTTCTAGTCTCACCCACCCTCAGTGAAAAAAGCCTGCTTGCATTTACTCTGTCTATGCACCTCATAATTTTGTATACCTCTATTCAATCTCCTCTCATTCTCTACGCTCCAGGGAATAAAGTCCTAACTAATTCAACCTTTTGCTACACCTCAGGTCCTAAGTCCTGGATACATCCTTAAAAATATTTTTTTCTTGGCTCTTTCAATCTTATTGATATCTTTCCTATAGCTGGGTGACCAGCACTGCACACAATACTCCAAATTAGGCTTCACCAATGTATTATACAGCTTCAACATAATATCACAACCACTGTACTCAATTTACGAAGGCCAATATGCTAAAGCTCTCTTTATGACCCTATCTCCCTGTGACACCATTTTCAAGGAATTATGGATCTGTATTTCCAGATCTCTGTTCTACCACCCTCCTCTGCATTAAATTCCATCTGCTATTTTTCAGTCAATTTTTTCAGCTGGTCCAGATCCCATTGCAAGCTTTGATGACCTTCCTTGCTGTCCAATCCACAAATCTGCTGATCCAGTTTACTACATTACCATCCAGATCATTGATATAGGTGACAAACAACAATGACCAAGCACAGATCCTTGCGGAACACCACTAGACACAGGCCTCCAATCAGAGGTAACCATCTACTACCACTCTGGCTTCTCCCACAAAGCCAATGTTGGATCCAGTTTACAACCTCATCCTGAAACACCTTGACCAACCTCTCACATGGGACCTTATCAAAGGTCTTGCTAAAGCCTATGTAGACAACATCCACTGCCTTGCTTTCATCAACTTTCCTGGTAACTTCCTCGAAAAACTTTATAAGATTTGGTTAGACATGACCTGACACAAACAAAGCCATGTTGACTGTCCCTGATTAGTTCCTGTCTTTTCAAATACTATATATATGGTTCCTTAGAATACTTTCCAATAACTTCCCCACTACTGATGTCAGGCTCACCAGCCTATAATTTCCTGGCTTATTCTTAGAGCCTTTCTTAAACGACAGAACAATATCAGCTATCCTCTAACTGCCAGCACCATACCCACGGCTAAGGACGTTTTAAGTATCTCTGCTATTGGCCACGGAATCTTTGCGCTTCAAGGGAGAGGAACACTTTGTCAGGCCCTGGGGATTTATCCACCAAAATTTGGCTTAAGATAGAAAATGCCTCCACCTGTGTAATCTGTATAAGGTCCATGACTTCACTGCTGTGTTGCCTCACTTCTAAGGACTCTGCGTCCATCTTCCGAGTAAATGCAGATGCAAAAAACCCATTTAGGGCCCCCCCCATCTCATTTGGCTCCATGCTTAGATGACCACTCTGATCTTCAAGAGGACCAATTTTGTCCCTTGCTATCCTATTGCTTTTAATACATCTATAGAAGCCCTTGGGATTCTCCTTCACCTTGTCTGCTAGGACAACCCCATACATTCTTTTAGCCCTCCTGATTTCCTTTTTTAAGTGTTCTCTTGCATTTCTTACGTAGCCCCCTGGTAGGCCTCAGGCTTGCTCAGCTTGCTTCCGTCTAGGGTGAGCAGCCTTCGGCCCCGCGAAACTCTGTAATCGAGTTTGTGTAGATGCTGTGTGATGTACCCCACCACGCCAAATAACAGACAGTACCCCATATGCAATTGAATGATTACACTTTATAGATCTTACTGGAACTATGTAATTAATAGAGATACAATATAAAAGGAAAGTAAAAGACGCCAAACTTAACAAAGTTCAACCACTTCGTGCACAACCGTTGGAGCTCAATTAACGGAGTCTTCTTTCAATCATTCGATCCCCTCCGACCTCCTCCACCCGCCGTCTGGGACCAACCACGGTGGTCGACCAGACACTCCACACAAGTCTGTCCTTGTCTCTTCTCCTTGCTGAAGACTCTGGGCCTTGGACTCCCACTTGTGGTCCATTCTGTCACCCAGCTTACAGCATTGCGTCTCCTCTCTCTGTCCCCATTGCGCCTTCTGCCCAAAGCCTGCGCAAACAATAGCTTACAGACATACAAGAAAGAATAACATCTATCCCAATCGGCTAGCACATGAATACAATTCTCGTTATCAGTAATTATAACCCAAACAAGCTGCTAGAGAGAGAACCACTGTCTCAGCAGTTAACATCACAGAGAAGCCATTTTATTCTAACATAACAAGGAAGCCATTTTATTAGCCTTAGCAGTAACATAAAAGAAGAAACCCCTTACACTTATGCCTTAGGAGCTTCTTCCTACCTATACCTGCTATGCACTTCATCCTTCTATTTAAACGGTGCCTCAGAGTCTCTCAAAAACCAAGGCTGTTTAAACCTTTTATCCTTGCCTTTTGTTCTGACGGGAGTGTACGTACAAAATCTGTACACTCAAAGTTTCACCTTTGAATGACTCCCACTTACCAAGTATACTTTTGCCAGAAAACAACCCGTCCCAATGCATACCTGATAGATTCTTTCTGATACCATCAAAATTGGCCTTTTCCCAATTTAGAATCTCAACATGAGGACAAGAGCTATCCATCTCAATAATTATCTTGAAACTAACGCATTATGATCACTAGATGTAAAGTGTTGACCTGTACACTTGCCCTGTCTCATTCCCTAATAGCACTCTCTCTGGTTGGGGCCTCTATGTATTGAGTATAAAACCATAAGACATACGAGCAGAATTAACCCTTTTGACCCATTGAGTCTGCTCTGTCTTTCAATCATGACAGATCCTGTTTTCCCTTCCTCAGGCTCACTCCCGGCCTTCTCCCCGTAACTTTTGATGCAGTGTCCAATTAAGAACCGATCAAGCTCTGCCTTAAATACACCCAACAACCTGGCACTCACAGCTGCCCCTGGTAACAAATTCCACAAATTCACCACCCTCTAGCTAAAGAAATTTCTCTGCATTTCTGTTTTAAATGGATGCTCCTCTATCCTGAGGCTGTGTCCTCTTGTCCTAGACTCCTCCACCATGGGAAACATCCTTTCCACATCTACTCTGTCTAGGTTTTTCAACAATTGAAAGGTTTCAATGAGATACCCCCCCCATCCTTCTAAATTCCAGCAAGTACAGACCCAGAGCCATCAAACGTTCCTCATATGATAACCCTTTCATTCCTGGAATCATCCTTGTGAACCTCCTCTGAAGTCTCTCCAATGCCAGCACATCTTTTCTTAGGTGAGGGGCCCAAATCTGTTCATAATATTCAAGGTAAGGTCTCACCAGTGCCTTAAAAGGCCTCAGCATAACATCCCTGATCTTGTATTCTTAGACCTCCTGAAATGAATGCTAACCGTGCATTTGCCTTCCACACCACGGACTCTACTGCAAGTTAACTTTGAGGTTGTTCTGCACAAGGACTCCCAAGTCCCTTTGCATCTCAGATTTTTGGATTTTCTCCCCATTTAGAAAATAGTCTGCATATTTATTTCTTTTACCAAAGTGCACAACCATGCAGTTTCCAACGTTGTACTTAATTTGCCACTTTCTTGCCCATTATCCTAATCTGTCTAAGTCCTTCTGCAGCCTACCCGTTTTCTCAACACTGCCCGCCCCTCCACCGATCTTCATATCACCTGCCAACTTGACAACAAATCCATCTATTCCATCATCTAAATCAGGGGTGGCCAACCTTTTACATTCCATGCGTCAATTTTTTCACCCACGAGTTCAGATGCGCCATACAACTCTTGTACCCTCATTCAATTCTTGTAAAAATATGTTAATATAGAACTTGTGCATGAAAAAATCGCATCTGAACTCGTGCATGAAAAAATTGACACATGGAATGTAAAAGGTTGGCCACTCCTGATCTAAATCATTGATATTCAGCATAAAAAGAAGCAGTCCCAGCAACAACCCCTGTGGAACACCACTAGTCACTGGCAGCTGACCAGAAAAGGATCCTTTTATTCCCACATGCTGCCTTCTACCAATCAGCCAATGCTCTAACCATGCCAGTAACTTTCCTGTAATACTATGGACTCTTAACTTGGTAAGCAGCCTCATGTGTGGCACCTTGTCGAAGGCCTTCTGAAAATCCAAATATACAATCTCCACTGCATCCCCTTTATCTATCCTACTTGTAATCTCCTCAACAAATTCCAACATGTTTGTCAGGAAAGAATTTCCCTTATGGAAAACATGCTGGCTTTATCTTATCTTGTCCTGTGTCACCAAGTACTCCATAACCTCATCCTTAACAACTGACTCCAACATCTTCCCAACTAGTGAGGTGAAGCTAACTGCTCTATAATTTCCTTTCTGATGCCTTCTTCCATTCTTAAAGAATAAAGTGACATTTGGCACCATGCCAGAGTCCAATAATTTTTGAAAGAAAATTACTAATGCTTCCACAATCTCTACTGCTACCTCTTTCGGAACCCTAGGGTGTATTTCATCTGGTCCGGGTGGTTCAGCTTTTTGAGTACCTTCTCCTTTGTAATAGTAACTACACTCACTTCTCTTCCCTCACACCCTTCTATATCTGGCACACTGCCAGTGTCTTCCACAGTGAAGACTGATGCAAAATACTCATTCAGTTCATCTGCCATTTCTTTGTCCCCTGTTATTATTTCTCCGGCTTTATTTTCTACTGGTCTAATATCCACTCTCTTCTCTCTTTTATTTTTTACATGCTTGAAAAAGCTTTTACTATCCACTTTGATATTATTTGCTAGCTTTCTTTTGTATTTCATCTTTTCCCTTCTAATGGCTCTTTTAGTTGCTCTCTGTAGGTTTTTAAAAGCTTCCCAATCCTCTATCTTCCTGCTAATTTTTGTTTTGTTGTATGCCTTCCCTTTTGCTTTTACATTAGCTTCAACCTCCCTTGTCAACCACGGTTGTAAGATTTTGCCATTTGAGTATTTCTTTGTTTTTGGAATACATCTACCCTGCATCCTTCCTCCAGAAAGTCACACAGTAGCTGTCATCCCTGCCAGCATCTCCTTTCAAATTACTTTGGCCAGCTCCACTGTAATTTGCTTTACTCCACTGAAATTCTGCTACGTCAGACTTTACTAAAATTATGGAAACTTTCCTGACTACGCTTGACAAACTTTATCCCATCCAGCCCTTTTATAGTATGGGGGTCCCAATCAATATGTAGAAATTAAAATCGCCTACTACAACAACCTTAAGTTTCTTGCAACAGTCTGTGATCTGTCTACAAATTTGCTCCTCTAAATCCTGCTGTCTGCTGGGTGGTTTAAAATGTAACCCCATTATTGTGCTCATCCCGTTCTTATTCCTCATTTCCACCCATATAACTTCAGTTGACGAGCTCTCCAACCTGTCCTTTTTGAGCACTGCTGTGACATTTTCCCTGATTAGTAATGCCATCCCTCCTGCCCTATCATGTCTAAAGAAACGGAACCCTGGAATGCTGAGCTGCCAGTGCTGCCCCTCTTGCAACCACATCTCACTAATGACTACGATGTCATAATTCCACATCCTGATCCATCTCCCAAGCTCATCTGCATTTCCTGCAATATTCCTTGCATTGAAATATGCACAATTCAGAACATTCGTCCCATCACGCTCAACCTTTCGATTCCTGACTTTGTATGCAGGCTTAACAACATCGTTTTCCACAACCACTCCACTATCTGCTCTGGTATTCTGTCTCCGATCTCCCTACAACTCTAATTTAACCAACCAAGAAAGGGGATGTGCTGGAGCATTTGAAAAGCATTAAGTTAGATAAGTAGCCAGGACCGGATGAGATATACCCCAGGCTACTGTGGGAAGTGAGGGAGGAGATTGCTGAGTCTCTGGCGATGATCTTTACATCATCAATAGGGACGGGAGAAATACCAGAGGACTGGAGGGTTGCAAATGTTGCTCCCTTGTTATAGGAAAGGAGCAGAGATAACCCAGGAAATTATAGACCAGTGAGTCTTACTTCAGTGGGGGGCAAATTGTTGGAAGATCCTGGAGGCAGGATTTATGAGCATTTGTCGAGACATAATCTGACTGGGGATAGTCAGCATGGCTTTGTCAAGGGCTGGTCGTGCTTTACGAGCCTGATTGAATTCTTTGAGGATGTAACAAAACACATTGAGCAGTGGGTGTAGTGTATATCGATTTCAGTAAGGCATTTGATAAGGTTCCCCATGCAAGGCTCATTCAGAAAGTAAGGAAGCATGAGACCTTGCTTTGTGGATCCAGAACTGGCTTGCCCACAGAAGGCAAAGGGTGGTTGTAGATGGTTCGTATTCTGCATGGAGGTTGGTCACCAGTGGTGTTCCGCGGGAATCTGTTCTGGGACCCCTACTCTTTTTGATTTTTATAAATGACCTGGATGAAGAAGTAAAATGGTGGGTTAGTAAGTTTGCTGATGAAACAAAGGTTGGGGGAGTTGTGGGTAGTCTGGAGGGTTGTCAGAGGTTACAGTAGATACAGAGGGGATGTCAGGAGTAAGCTTTTCACACAGAGAATGGTGGGTGTGTGGCATGCACTGCTGGCGACGGTGGTGGAGGTGGATACAATAAGGTCTTTTAAGAGACTCTTAGATAGGTACATGGACCTTAGAAAAATAGAGGGCTATGTGGTAGGGGAATTCTAGGCCGTTTCTAGAGGAGGTTACATGGTCGGCACAATATTGTGGGCCGAAGGGCCTGTAATGTGCTGTAGATCTTTATGTTCTATAACTCCATGCAGCACTAACAAACCTTCCTGCAAGGATATTAGTCCCCCTCCAGCACAGGTGCAAACCGTCCTCTCTGCAGACCCTATTTTACGTGGAAGAGAACCCAATGATCCAAAAATCTGAAGACCTCCCTCCTGCACCACCTCCTTAGCCAAGGGTTCAACTGTACGATCCTCCTATTTCTGGCCTCAGTAGTATGTGGCACAGCTAGCAATCCTGAGATCACAATCCTGGAGGTCCTGCCCTTTAACTTATCTTCTAACTCCATGAACTCACTCTACAGGAACTCCTCACCCTTCCTACCCATGTCATTGGTAGCAACATGGACCAGTGGCTGTTCATCTTCCCAATTAAGAATCCTGTAGACTTGATCCAAAATGTCCATGACTCCAGCCCCTGGGAAGCAACACATCAACCTGGAATCTCATTCTCATACACAGGAGATCCTGTTCTGTTTTCCTAACAATGAAACCCCTATCACTACAGCTCACCCCTTCTTTCCCCACCCCTTCCCTTCTGAACCACAGAGCCAGAGACTTGACTGCTGTTGCTTTCCTCTGCTTGGTCATCTCCCACAACACTATACCAAAAGTTGTGTACCTGTTACTAAAAGGAATGGCCACAGGAGTACTCTGCACTGCCTACACTTCCCACTCCAACACTGGTCCACTCACACAATGGCTGCTCCCACAATGCTTAAGCCTAACTTCTTTTCATTGGCCCTTGCCACGTGCCTAATTTGGCATAATCAAACATCACCTCAGGTACTGTGGCTCACATAATGTACTGACTGCCTCCACTTGCTTCTTTCAAAAATCTCTTTCCTGCTACGTCCAATCCCTCGTCTCATCGGGAACTGTGGCGCGCAGAATGTCTTGACTCTGCTGCTTGTTTTTTTTGAAATTTTCCTTTGGCTATGCACAATCCAACACCTCCTCAGGAACTGTGGTGTGCAGAATGTCCTGACTGTCACCGTTCACTTCTTGTACATCCATGGAAAAAGTGAAAGTCCTGATAGAAGCTCTCGGCCCAAAACATTGACTGTTTATGGCCCTCCATAGATGCTGCCTGACCTGTGAGTTCCTCCAGCATTTTGTGTGTGTTACTCTGGATTTCCAGCATCTGCAGGATCTTTTGTGTTTGTGTTAGCGAAAGTGAAATTTTGCTTTAGCTGGAAGAATGATTTGAGTCATTGGATGGAAGGAAGGGAGAAAGTAATGCTACATGGTAAAGTGCCATGGGAAAGGGAGTGATTAATGGAGACAGGAGCTGGTATTCTGTAGGGGAATGCTCCCTTGTTGAA
Source organism: Mobula hypostoma (assembly GCF_963921235.1). Taxonomy (NCBI): domain Eukaryota; kingdom Metazoa; phylum Chordata; class Chondrichthyes; order Myliobatiformes; family Myliobatidae; genus Mobula; species Mobula hypostoma. The sequence goes on from NC_086120.1 coordinate 33,982,613, forward strand.
GAGGAGCGGAGAAGAAGGCACGTCTGATGTTTGACTTCCACTGGTTGCAGCCTCAGAGTACTCAGTACAGAATTCAAAAACCTCAGGTAATTTGCTCTCTTTGTAAAAGAACCAGCCAGTCCCCTTGTTGGTCATTTATCAGTTTGTCTCTCTTCACTAGCAGAGCCTGACCTGTCAGACACTCTCTGCAGCTCTGTATTTTGCAGCTTTCACATTCATGGGACCAAAAGATGGTTAGACATAGGAGAAGAATTATGAATTTGGCCCATCAAGTCTGCTCATGGCTGATTACTATCCCCCTCAACCCCATTCTCCTGCCTTCTCCTCATAACCTTTGATACCCTGACTAATCAAGAAACTATCAACCTCCGCTTTAAATATACACATTCCTTTGTATGTTCTTTCACTTTACATATCTTTTGTTTCATTTTCCTTTTCTTTCTAACTGAGCTAATCTGTCAGCAAATTTAGTTCATCAGCAGTTATCCCCAGGACAACCACAGCATATGAGGCAATTTCTTTGTCCTCTCCTTCCCCAACCATCTCTGCAATTTAAAAGGCTTAGTTTTCTAAATTCTGATGAAGGGTCCTCAGATGAGAACTTCTCTTTTTACAGATTCTGAGTGATTCCAGCAGTTTTTGTTTATATTTCAAACCCCATTCCTCTCTGTCTAACTTATAACCAATTGGAAGCTGAGGCTGGAAAGTAAGCTCTATTGAGGTTCAGAGCTTTGTAATATTTTGAATGAACGGCAAATGATTGACCTTCTTTTGAGTATAGGTGTTAGTGCAATTTACTTTTTCCCTTTTAGTTCAAGAAAGATACAGAAATAAAGGGATGTGTGTCAAATCTTGACTGCAGATAGAGCACGCAAGCGTATTAGGATGAACAGTATCCGTTATAGTGTCTTTGAAATGGGGAGAAGGAGGGGAATAATCAGTGCCGAGACATGGTTTGCCTTCTTCATGTATTCCTGGCTAGTGAATGATTTCTCTAAGAAAGTAGCTTTTATGGTGAAAATGTTCACATGCCTGTGCATGTATGCACGCTATTATTTTGAGCTGGGCAAGGTAAAAGAAATTTTTAATCTTGAGCTATTTGCTCCAGTCTTCTAACTCTTTTGATTCAAAGGAGTGTCTGCTGTTTTCACATCAGCTGTTTGGGTCTTTTACAATAAACTTTTTGTGGAGACTGGCACACACAAACTGCTGGAGGAACTCAGCAAGTCAGGCAGCATCTACAGGGAATAATAAATAGTCAACGTTTCAGTCTGAAACTACTCAGCATCAGGGATATTGGCCCAAAACGTTGACTGTTCATTCCTCTTCATAGATGTTGCCTGACCTGCTGAGTTCCTCCAGTACTGCGTGCGTGTGTTACTCTGGATTTCCAGCATCAGCAGATTCTCTGTTTTTTTTGTAGCCTGGGGAAAAAGTACACGCTCAGGACAACAAAGACTTTTTCGGGTTTTAATTCCTTTATTGGTTTTCGATGGTTAAGTGCCAGTAGAGGGTCGCGAAACAAAATGAACGAATTTACAATCAGATATTGCCATTACAATCTCAGTTTAACTTCCAGTTCACACCCTTGTGTATGAACAGAATTGCATATGCAGTATAAAAAAATACCAGAACTAATACGGTAGTGGCAATCCTGAAGGAACACAATACAGACAACATTAGAATCCCACCCACCCTGCATTTTATACATAACAGTGAAAAATGTAAGCGAATACATCTCATCTGAGACGTACACACGTGCTGAACTTCCGAACAGAGACTAAACATTCACGCTACGCGGTTACATGCACAATCAGTCCTGATACAATAAAGTTAGATAAAAGGTACACTTTGACACAACTTTTACAAGGTATCGCCTGGTAGTTAAATTACAGGAAACCTGACCTACTTGGCTGGTGACGAACTTTGCCCAAGCCACGCAATCCAGTGGTGAGTCATTCACTCGAGAAAATCTAAAGCATCCACATATAAAACATGTCAATCTACCAATATTCTCAATTCGCCAGCAAGCATAAACGAATTCACATGGATATTGTCAATTAATGCTCACCTTTCCTCACCATGCCCAGCACACTCTGGGAGAAACCAATTCCAACACCTCACCACATCTTCCGCAGAAAGCAAAATGGCCTCCCCACTATCCCACGTGTGCGCAATGACATCACCGTCTCCCTTAAAGGCACAAACAACTATTCTAGCATTACCTGGATGGATGCCCAAGTACACTTTTAACGATACTGAATAAGATCTGACGGTCACCCAGTTACATTATGTTAAATTGTTTATGCGTTTTCTTTTACATTAGATTCCAGTTTCCAAACTAATATCATACAAGAGACAGTAATGGCTATTAGAACCCAGAAAGGGTGCTCCTCCTAACATTATGGAATCACAATATTTTAAGTTAAGGAAGAGGCCAGATTATATCTGTAACACGAGAAACTCCGCAGATGCTGGAAATCCAAAGCAACACACGTGGCTATCACCTGACCTGCCGAGTTCCTCCAGCATTTTGTGTGTATTGCTTCAGATTATACCTGTGCTAGTTCCATGAAAGAGGAATCCAATCAGTCCCACATTCTCCAGACCCTGCAATTTTTTTCTTTCCAAATCCCTTTGAAAACTCCTATTGAATTGTCTTCCTCCACCATTTTATGAAGTACTGTACAACCCAAAGCATGAGATTTTGCTGAATAAAAGATTTCCTCCTCATCGCTCTCCGGTTTTCTTGCCTATTATCTGAAAACTTTGTCCTCTGGTTACCAACCTTGCTGCGGGAGACATTTTCTCAGTATCTACTCAATCAAAGTCTTTCATCACTTGAACAGTTCTATTAAATCTACCCTTGACCCCCTCTGATCTCCACTGGTATGCTAGCACAGTGATTAAGTTTTCAGACAAGTGGGGGTGCGCAGAGCTGGATATGTGAGTTTTAACCCTGCCAAAGCAACTGGGGAATTTAAATTTAAGCAATTAAATGAATTTGAAAGTAAAAACTAGTATGTATCAGTAACTGTGATTAGAATTAGAAATTAGGATCAGTAAGAGGAACAGGGTGGTACAGTAGTGTTGTGGTTAACGTAATACTTTACAGCACCAGTGATTAGGGTTCAATTCCAGCTGCTATGTAAGGATTTTGTCTATTTTCCCAGTGGCCATTTGGTTCCCTGGTTTCCTCCCACATTCCAAAATGTACAGGTTAGGGTCAGTTAGTTGTGGTCGTTCTATGTTGGTGCTGGAAGCATAGCAATAATTAGACTGTGGTGGTTATTGGTGTAAATGACACATGTCACCTAATGTTTTAATGTGCAGTACTGTGCAAGAGTCTTAGGCACATGGATATGAATAGGATGCCTAAGACTTTTGCACAGTACTGTAGTAATTTCATGTATTGCATTGTTACTGCTGAGTAAAATAAAATACAAATCTCATGACGATTGTGAGTGATGATAAACCTGACTCTGATGTGGGTCTCTATTGTGGACTGAGAGTGGGAAGGGAGCAGGAAGAGGGGAATCATGGTAGGGAAAAGGGGAAGGGAGGGGAGGGAACAGGAAACACCAGAGAGACATTCTGCAATAATCAATAAACCAACTGTTTAGAAGTAAATGACATTGCCTGGTGTCTCAGGGCTGGGTGTGTCAGCACCCACACCACCACCTACCCTTGTCACTCCTTCTCTGCCACTGTCCCACACTCCTCCCATGATGCTTCATCCTCAGCAATCCCAACAACCTTTGTTCTTGCCTGATTTACAAACTCGCTCCCTGCTCCACGTTGACAAATACAGTACTGTGCAAAAGTCTTGGGCACCCGAGCTATATATATGTGTGTGGTGTGGGTGTGTGTGTGTGTAAAAGACTTTTGCACAGTATTCTGCAAAAATACACATGCTGTACATGTGACAAATAAAGCTAATCTTAAATCTTTCATTATGTAACTAATAAATTATTATAAAAAAACCCATCAAGTTCAATTATGTCCTTGAGAGAAGAAAAACTACCAATGTTACTCGGTTGAGTAATCTAACAAACTTACTAGGTCTGACCATCATGTTACTTGGGAGTTATCAACAATATTTTCTCTTACCTGGCTCCTCAGATTAAGGGCAAGCAATAGTCAGGGGTAAACAATGTTGGCCAATGATAGCCACATCCTCTAACTAAATACAATAAATTCTGGTTAATTGGGGTACACTGGGACCAGTACATTTTGATTCAATTAAATGGTTGCCTCAATTAGTTGAAATTTCATGGTAGTAATTAAAAAAGTATAAAAAAGTCAAACTGTGGTTTAACTATGTCATAAGTTATGTATTTAAATGAAATACAGAACAAATTAGAATACTACCAAGACTGGTGGCGCAGTGACATCAGCGCCGGACTCCGGAACGGAGGTTCCCGGGTTCGAATCCAGTCGGGCCGCTCCCGAGTACGCTTTCTATCCGTGCCAGGTTGAGTGTTGAGCTCGCAACTTGACCTTGTAAAATAAAGAAAAATACTACGAATTGTCTGTGCGCGGCGTGGCGTCCCACACAGCCTTCCGATCCGCACCTTGTAAGGCATGAAAATGCCTGGTGCTGGCCTCTCAGACCGTCGACGTCATCATCACCAAGACTATAAAACAGTGTATTAGTTCCTGATGGCTATCGATGGAGGAATTTATCCAATGTATACCACTGTGTTCTTTTGATTGACTGTAAATGAATAAAATCAATGTAATCAGCTAGTGCAGATAATGCACTGCCTTCATACAATGCTTTGATGATTGCATCTTTCAATTCTTAATTTTCATTGTAACATTCAAGATGATTGTTGATACCTTCAAATTCTTTGTAGTTCTTAACTTGTTGAAGTAGTGAAATTGGTTCAATTTTACTCCCAGCAATTTCTGGCCTCTCCAAGTCTGAATGCTTAAAACTGCTGAGAGCAAAACAGTTCTGAATTGTCTCACTGCTTGTTTCTTGGCAACTATCAGCGACAAAAAACATTGCTTTTTAGAGACAAACGCACACTATTTAGACATGCAATTGGCACTACTTAAAAACTGTCCGCTCTGAGCACGGAGTGGTGTCTAATGGCCACAGAAGTGCACACAACCTACGCTAGTCAGAAACTTTTTGGCAAAAGCTTCCTGGCCCAATTAAGCGGCAAAATGTCCTAAATAAATGAAGGGAACCCTACTATTTTCTTGATTAGTTCTTGTTCTTTAAGAGTTAAATAAGCGACTGCCCCATTTAACCGATGGCCCAATTAACCGGAATCCACGCAAATAGAATTACAGTTTTTGTAAACTGTGTCTTGGAACTTGAATATCATTGGCTTGGTTGTGAAGCATATCTCAATGGTTTTCTTTCCCAGGTTTCAAAGCACATGGATTTAATTCGTCAACAGCTACAGTATGAAGCCCATCAAATCAAAGCCATTATTGAGGAGAGATACGGTGCAGGTGACAACACAACTGAACGACTCCAGGTAACAATGAAATACACATTTATTAGATCAGCAGTTTCACCCTTTATAATCAAGATAGGCCACTGGAATTTATAAACAATTAGCAAATTGTATTTCTTGCTCTACTTCGGTTTTTTATTATTCTACTGAAGAGACAATAAAAGCAACTTCTGCATTTAAACAACACTTTTGGTGTAGCATAAAGACCAAGGCAATTACAAAGATAAAGATAAAGATTAGCTTTATTTGTCAAATGTACGTCGAAACATTGAAACAGAAAGTGAAATGGATTGTTTGCGTCAACAAACAGCACAGTCACGGGATGTGCTGGAGTGCAGCTCACAAGTGTCACCACGCTTCCAGCATCAACACAGCATGCCCACAGCTTACTAACTTTAACTTGCATGTCTTTGGAATATGGGAGGAAACACTGGCATTCATGGGGAGAACTTCTTACAGATAACAGGAGGATCCGTTTGTCTCCCTTTAGATGTGGACCTGAGATTTTTTTCTAGCATGGATTAGAAGTCCACTTTAGCCTTGTTGGAAACTTTGCAAGCTGGGACCTCTGTACCGATAACTGAAGTGTACTGGATTCCTGTTACTGTCAGCCAGTTACACAGGAGAGGGTTCTGAGCTCGTTCTGACAGTGATGTTCATTCTATGAACAGTGCTGCTCCTCTTCTGGATTACTCCTCCAGAAGAAGGTGCAACTATGAACACAAGAGAGTAGGCAGATACTGGAATTTCAGAGCAACACACAAAATGTTGGAGGAACTCAGCACGTTAGGCAGCATCAATGGAGGGGAATAAACAGTTGAGTTTTTGGACCTAGACACTTAATCAGTCCTGTTGCGTATGGGGGTGTGGGATGGCAGGGCTGGCATCAGTCCTGTTGAGTATGGGGGTGTGGGATGGCAGGGTTGGCATCAGTCCTGTTGAGTATGGGGGTGTGACATGGCAGGGCTGGCATCAGTCCTGTTGAGTATGGGGGTGTGGGATGGCAGGACTGGCATCAGTCCTGTTGAGTATGGGGGTGTGGGATGGCAAGGTTGGCATCAGTCCTGTTGAGTATGGGGCTGTGGGATGGCAGGGCTGGCATCAGTCCTGTTGAGTATGGGGGTGTGGGATGGCAGGGTTGGCATCAGTCCTGTTGAGTATGGGGGTGTGGGATGGCAGGGTTGCCATCAGTCCTGTTGAGTATGGGGGTGTGGGATGGCAGGGTTGGCATCAGTCCTGTAGAGTATGGGGATGTGGGATGGCAGGGCTGGCATCAGTCCTGTTGAGTATGGGGGTGTGGGATGGCAGGGCTGGCATCAGTCCTGTTGAGTATGGGGATGTGGGATGGCAGGGCTGGCATCAGTCCTGTTGAGTATGGGGGTGTGGGATGGCAGGGCTGGCATCAGTCCTGTTGAGTATGGGGGTGTGGGATGGCAGGGTTGGCTTTTATTACACAGAGAATGGTGAGTGCATGAAACAGGGGTGATGGTAGAGGTAGATACACTAGGGAGTTGAAGAGACTCACTGATAGGTACATGAATGAAAGACAGTAGTTACACCCCGTTCTTTAAACTGGTTAATCTCCTGTCTCAGTCAAGATGGCAGAGACCGTGTCTATTGCTGATTCTATTGTTAATGGGAGACTTGAGATTCATGTTGAAGGGTGAAAGTTGCCTGTGTGCAGTGGCTACCCCTCATTAAAAGAAACCATGTACTGTCTATTACATGGATTTGACGGAAAGAGCTTGTGGAGGAGTAGAAAGGGAACCAAGGTGACTAGGAGACCAGGTTCTTCTGCATGAGATTTAATATTCACACCTTGATTGACACACAGCCCTGCAGGAAACACACACTCTCCTACTGCCCATACAATCATTGAGCTCGAAAGCTCAGAAACAAGCCCTTCAGTCCATCTAGTTACTCTACCTAGCCCTCCATACCCCTTCCATTCATGTACTTACACAAATTACCCATAAATATTGAAATCAAACCTGCATCCACCAGTTCCACTTCAACCTCCAAATATCCGGACCTGCCTCTCGGTTTTTTTGCACTACCTTACTTTCCATTGTTGTATTTTCTATTTATGATTTATAATTTAAAATTTTAATATTTACTAATTTTTACTATTTTTAATATTTTTAATATTTAATATTTGTAATCCAGGGAGTGGGAAGCGCAGAATCAAATACCGCTGTGATGATTGTACATTCTAGTATCAATTGTTTGGCGACAATAAAGTATAATAAAGTGTATGGTATAAAGTACTGGCAGCTCGTTCCACACTTTCACCACCCTCTGAGTGAAGAAGTTCCCCTTAAATATCACATCACATGACTTTCCTGGGGCAGTGGAATTTCAAGACCCTTGCAATGTTCTTGCTATGTCTGGTGCTTTGGGTCAGTGCACTAACTGCATGTTCACTTATGCAACCTGATAGCATTCGGAAGTGCATTTGCTGCAGGCACTGGATGACCTGATTGTGCTTGGCAAGTCTTATCTGTCTCGGCTGATGAATCGCCTGGGCACAAAGGGAAAAGCTAATCAGGTGTAACATTTTAAATTCAGTGTGGGCTGCTTAATTACCTCACATCATTTTCTCACCCGCCGGACCCATGCTGAACGGTACCATTTCACATAAAGTCACGGGGGGAAAAGATTGGTACGAAAACTACCGGCAATATATTATCTGATGCTTCATTGATTGAGTTAATATCTCCATGGAGATACTCAACTATTTCTGGACTGTGGTGTTAGCAATGGTTAACCATAACCACTCTGAGTGGAAGCAAACGAAGACAGACTGCCAAGGAGCATCTAGCATAGTGCTCGTGATTATGCCAGTTTAAGATATCTGCAGAGCCAAGTATACCTCGAAAAGCATAATGGATGCCTCAAAAAGGAGGCATCCATCAATAAGGGTCCCAACTGCTCAGCACAGGCTTTCTTTTCTTTCCTGCCATCAGGGAGAAGGTACAGGAACCTGAAGAGTCACACTCAATGCTTTAGGAAGAGCTTCTTCTCCTCTACTTTCTAATTTCTGAGCGATCCATGAATCTTTGGACTCTACCTCACTATCTTTTCTCTCTTTTTGCACTACCGATCTTTTGTATTATTTCATATTGTAACTTAAATTATATTTTATGTATTGCACTGTACTGCTGCCACAAAACAACACATTTCATGCCGTATACTGGTGATTTTAAACCTGATTTTGATTGTCTGATACTGAACCTGAAGTTCTCCAGGGAAAATGCAAAGTACAAAATTATGGCTTTTCAAAGAAAATTATTCTTGGGGGATGGGTTTCACTAGCCTGTTATGGAGCAAGCACTTAGTAAAATGATTATTTTGGACTTTTGCAGACATAATGACAGCAATAATTATATATCTTGCAACATACTGTTACCTCACGGTGCTGGACTAGTAGATCTGAGCATTGGTACTTCTATGGATCCCTGAATCTAATGTTTCTTATGCTGGCAGTTCTGTGCTGAAATACACCTAGGTTTGAGCTGTGAATACTACTTTATTGGAGTTGCATAGAACATTACAGCACAGTACAGTCTCTTTGGCCCCAGATGTTGTGCCAACCACTTAACCTAATCTAGGACCAAATAACCCTTCCCTCACACATAAATAGAACACAGAACATTACAGTACAAAAGGTGACTGGCAGCAGTGGGATTAAAACCCACACTCACGAAGAGACTAGAGCCTTAATCCAACACCTCAGATCACTCAACCACACTACACAGAAATATTTTAATAGGTCAGGTTGCTTTTTATCGAACTGGGTTTGGTTGCCGGCCGCTCGACCGTGGTTTTCGGTCGGGCACCGGGCACTCAGAGAGATTCGGCGGGGGGCGGGTGCCCGGCACTCGGCCGGGGGCCGTGGTCAAGTGGTCGGCAACTTGGGCCGGCTCCCCCACCGGACTTAGCCTGGTGAGGAGGGTGTGAGGACACCCAGCAGGACTAAAAAAAATACAAGACCTGACAAAGGGCGGATGAGCTCCTTGTGAGCCAACGGCCATCTTCTGTGGAAGAGATTAAAGCCTCACCACGTATTTATGAATCGTATGCTATGCACCTAGTTAGAAGAGACATGATGAACTTGGGTGCTGCACCGTGTGCCTGGACCAGCCCAGGGCCTCCGCCTAAGGCAGGGCTGAGCTCGAAGAAGCGGCCGCGGCTGGAGGCCGACACGGCCTTGGGCTCGAGTTCGGTGAGTGGTGCCAAGGCGGCCAGCGAGAACAAACTGGAGGAGAGGCTGTACTTGGTGCTGTCGCAAGATCGAAGAAGATGGAAGTGCATAGCCGCCAACCCCAGATTCAGGACGGCGCCCACTGACTGACTGACTGTGTCTACCATCATTCCCATCATTCCCCCGCAGCTGCTTGTTAAGATTAAGATTAGTTCTATTTGTCACATGTACTTCCAAATAGCAAAACATACAGTGAAATGCATTGTTTGTGTCAACGACCAGAACAGTCCGTAAAATGTGCTGGGGGCAGCCCATGTTTGCATCGTGCTTCCGACACCAAAATAGCTTGCCCACGACTTACTAATCCTAACCTGTACATCTTTTGAACGTGGGAGGAAACCAGAGCACCCGGAGTAAACCCACGTGGCCACAGGGAGAACGTACAGTCTCCTTATAGACAGTGGCAGGAATTGACCCTTGATCGCTGGTGCTGTAAAACGTTGTGCTAACCACTACGCTGCTGTGCCACCCTTTGGTAGTTGTGTGAGACTAAACAACTTAAAGGCCATGTAATGCAGTAACTTGGGCCACAGGTAGCAAGTTAACCTCAGGCAACCGACTTTGAGTCTATGCAACATACAGTATTTCTGATTAGGACGCTTGAGCTGACTTGGTGTAATCCAGCTCCTCGGCTCAGCCTGTGGCTGCTCCCCCTTGAGTCCAGTAGCAGAGGAGATCAGATGATCCAGCACCTGAGCTCCAGCCCATTGCTACATTATTGTGTTCTACCTGACTGGGGAAACAGAGCAATTCTATATCTTCTAGAATCTGTTTTCACCTTAGAGTCCTGAGATTATCAAATAAAATTAGGGATCCTACCACTAAACATTGTTGTTGTTGTTCGTCCATCGTTGACGTCGAAGAGGACCTCGACACCATAATGATGGTGTCGAGACTAGCGCGTGATTTGGATTTAAGTGAGGGAGAGTTGCGCAGCGACAGCCTCACTCTTTCTTCCCAATTCCCATCTGGATCCAGTGGCAAGACAGAGTCTAGACGGCTGGAGATGGGACTAGGCGCAGTGGATGACCAGGACGTCTTCTGTGTCTTGTCCTGCCCTACACGTTCTGCGATGCTTGCAGAGACCGCCTTCTTGACCGTTGGACCTTCCATTGGTCTCGTCCGCTCAATCCGCTGGAGTTTGTCTTCACATGCTGGGATAGACAACTCCCTATCTCACCGAGGGTTTGAGACCCGTCGGCTACCCTCACCTGGTTTAGCCGGCTTGTCGAAGCCGTTGCCCGGGGTGTGGCCGCTGTCGCATGCTAACAGCTACGGGGAGCCACAGGTGAGAGCTGAGTGCCAGGTGGGGACCAAAGGTGGACTAACCGCCCTGAAAAGGACGCGACATGCTCTCCCACCAGAGGTGCTACCCCTCCCTGACACCCCATGTACCCCCTACCACTAAACATATCTTTATCCCCACCCTCCGCTTTCCGCAGGGATCGCTCCCTCCGTGATTCCCTTGTCCATTTGTCCCTCCCCACTAATCTCCCTCCCAACACTTAACCCTGCAAAGTGTTGCAGCTGCCCATACACCTCCTCCCGCAACTCTGTTCAGGACCCCAAACAGTCCTTCCAGATGAGGAAACACTTCACCTGCAAATCTGCTGGGGTTGTCTATTGTGTCTGGTGCTCCCGATATTGGTAAGACCTGTCGTAAATTGTGGACTGCCTTATCGAACAACTCAGCACCATCTCCCGCAAGCGGGACTTCCCAGTGGCCAAGCATTTTAACTCCAATTCCGATTCCTATTCCCATTCCGAGGCATTGGTTCATGACCTCTTCTTGTGCGCCAAGATAAGGCCACCCTCAGGGTGGAGGAGCAACATGTTATACTTCCCCCTGGGTCCCCTCCTCCTCACCTTTCTCCTATGGTCCAGCCTCCTCTCCTATCAGATTCTTTCTTCTCTAGCCCTTGACCTTTCACACCCATCTGGTTTCACCTATCACCTTCCAGCAAGCCTCCTTCCCCTCTCCCACTTTTTTATTCTGGCATCTTACCCCTTCCTTCTCAGTCCTGATGAAGAGTCTCAGCCTGAAATATTGACTGTTTATTCATTTCCATAGATGCTGCCTGACCTGCTGATTTCCTCCAGCATTTTATATGTGTTGCTTTTGATTTTTTTCATTTTCCTAAGATGTTCACAATGTGTAAGTAAAAAGTGGTATAAAATTTGCATGTATCTTTCCCCTGCAGACTAAAGCCAATGAACAGACTGTATAATTAGCATATCAAGTGGAACATGTGACCGGTGGAGACGATTGAGTGAATGCAACAGTCAGACAGCAATTAAGTCCCTATAAATATAAAAAAATCTGCAGATGCTAGAAATTCAAAGCTACACACATAAAATGCTGGAGGAACTCAGCAGGTCAGGCAGCATCTATGGAAAAGAGTAATCAGTCAATATTTTGGGCTGAGCCCCTTCATCAGAAAGGGTAAAGGTCTCAGCCCAAAACGTCAACTGTTTCCTCTTTCCCATAGATGCCGACAGGTCCACTGGATACCTCCAGCATTTTGAGTGTGTCCATATTAAAATTTTGTCTCTGTTAACTCACTGACCTTCAGTGAAAGACCAAATGAGGTTCGGAGAGATGCCAGTGTCATGAAAGTTGAACCATTTTGTTTTATTGTTTTGAGCACGAGCCCAGTTTGCCAATTTGAAGTGGCCATTCAATGAAAGGTTCCATGGAAAGATCCCTCACCCAAAATTTTGAGGACCTATAGATATATTTCAGTTTCTTTCCCAGGGCAGAAATGGTTAATATGAGAGGCCATAATTTTAAGGCAATTGGAGGTAATTTAAGGGAAGGATGTCAGAGGTGAATCTTTTGCACAGAGTGGTAGGTGTATGGAACACACTGCCGGGGTGGTGGTAGAGCAAGATGCATTAGGGGCATTTAAGAAGCTCTAGGATAGGCACATTGATGATAGAAAAATGGAGGGCTCAGTCGAATTGAAAGGCTGGATTGACCTTACAGTACGTTATGTCACCAGATTCCATAGTATCCATGACAGCTTCAAGGAGCGATGCTTCAGAACAGTGGCTTCCGTCATTAAGGACCCCCATCACCGAGGACATGCTTTGTTCTCATTGTTACCATCAGAAAAGAGGTACAGAAGCCTGAAGGCACCCACTCAACAATTCAGGAACAGTTTCATCCCCTCTACCATACGGTTTCTGAATGGACATTGAACCCCTGAACACTACCTCATTACTTTTTTTATTTATATTCTTGCACTACTTATTTCATTTAATTATGTTATATATATTTACTGAAATTCACATTTTATTTCTATTATTATGTATTGCATTTTATTGCTGCTGCAAAGAAGCAAATTTCATGACATATGCTGGTCTGATTCTGATTCCAGTGAGGTGGGGACAGCATCGTGAGCTGAACAGTCTGTACTGTGCTTTAGTGTTCTATATTCTATATTAAAAGAACATTCAAAACTTGAAATCCTTATTTATTGTTTATGTAGAGATACAGCACAGAACAGGCCCTTCCAGCCCAACAAACCACATCGCGCAGCAACCCTATTTAACCCCAGCTGAATCACAGGTTAATTTACAATGGCCAATGAACCTGCTAACTGGTATGTCTATGGATTGTGGGAGGAACATACAAACTCCTTACAGGCAGTGTTGGAATTGAACTCCAAACACCGACACCCCATACTAATTGCTACGCTACCGTGGTGCCTATCACCCATTCCTGGCATCAAGTGAGCTCGTAGGAAGTAGTGATTTCAGAGTTATGGTTTACCACTTTATAATGTTTCACAAGTGAGCTGCAGTGGATGGAAATCTACAGGCTTTTTGCCCGTAATTTCCTCTAAGAAATCAACTTTCATTCATTCATTCTTTAAGTGCCGTGTCATGTTGCGTGGGCGATTATATGACACGTCATCAAGTTTCCATCAAGCTCAAAATATAAGTTTGCTGATGACACAGCAATTGTAGGCCGTATCTCGGGTAATGATGTGTTTGAGTACAGAGAGGAAATTAAGAACCTGGTGGCATGGTGCGAAGACAATAACCTATCCCTCATCGTCAGCAAGACGAAGGAATTGTTTGTTGACTTCAGAAGGAGTAGCGGACTGCACGACCCAATTTACATCAGTGGTGCACAAGTGGAACAGGTCAAAAGCTTTAAGTTCCTCGGGGTCATATCACAAACGACCTGATTTGGTCCAACCAAGCAGAGTTCACTGCCAAGAAGGCCCATCAGTCCTTTACTTCCTGAGAAAACTAAAGAAATTTGGCCTGTCCCCTAAAACCCTCACTAATTTTTATAGATGCACCGTAGAAAGCATTCTTCTAGTGTGCATCACAACCTGGTATGGAAGTTGTCCTGTCCAAGACCGAAAGAAGCTGCAGAAGGTCGTGAACATGGCGCAACACATCACATAAACCAATCTTCCGTCCGTGGACTCACTTTACACTGCACGCTGTCGGAGCAGTGCTGCCAGGATAATCAAGGACACGACCCACCCAGCCAACAGACTTTTGGTCCCTCTTCCCTCCGGGAGAAGGCTCAGGAGCTTGAAGACTCGTACGGCCAGATTTGGGAACAGCTTCTTTCCAACTGTGATAAGACTGCTGAACGGATCCTGACCCAGATCTGGGCCGTACCCTCCAAATATCCGGACCTGCCTCTCGTTTTTTTGCACTACCTTACTTTCCATTTTTCTATTTTCTATTTACGATTTATAATTTAAATTTTCGTATTTACTAATTTTTACTATTTTTAATATTTAATATTTGTAATCCAGGGAGCGGGAAGCGCAGAATCAAATATCGCTGTGATGATTGTACGTTCTAGTATCAATTGTTTGGCGACAATAAAGTATAAAGTATCATAGTCGTTCTGTGACCATGATTGTTCTTGGTCATGGCAAATTTTTTTTTACAGAAGTGGTTTGCCATTGCTGACTTCTGGGCAGCGTCTTTACAAGACAGGTGACCCCAGCCATTATTAATACCCTTCAGAGATATTCTATCTAGTATCAGTGGACTAGTGATAGGCACCAGCTGCTCATATGACCACCCACCACCTGCGCCTATGGTTTCATGTGACCCTGATTTGGGAGTGGGGGCTAAGAAGGAGCTGCACCTTGCCCAAGGGTGACCTGCATGTCAGCAGCATGAAGAATCTCCTTACACCTCCTTTGGTAGAAATGTATCTCCCCCACAACTTTCATTAAAGCACCATTTATGCAAGATCGCAAATGTAAAGTAAAATCCTTACTAACATTTCAAATATTCCACAAAATTTATAAATAATTTAGTTCATTCAGAGCAGCCGTTATCTCATCCAGGCAATGATTTACATATAAATTAGTGCTGGGGACTGACTAAAGCCAACTATCAGTGAGGACGATAAGGCCCTCCAGGTATGTTAATATTTTTCTTGGTAATGGGAAAGTCATGATTGTCCCTACCTAGATTTGTCCCCCTCCCCCTTTTCTATTATTGAGAGATCCTTTTGAAATTTCCCTGCTGTTTACCTAGAGCCAGCAGCTGAAAGAAATTTTTGAAAATGCTAGTTCCAATCAATTCATGTTGAAAATGGGCCAGTGGAGCCTAATCGAAACCTGGTAAAATACTGCAGGCCTGAAATTAAGGCGAGTGAATTATGTCTCAAAAAACCTGACGTCACTGCATAACATTCTTGATCATGTGTGTGCCATTGTACCTATGTGTAATGTTTGATGAGAACCTCAAATAAACCAGACACCCTTCTGGAACTCTCTATTTTCCCCTTGTAATACTCGACACACTGTGCACGCTTTTCACTAGAAACTAGGAACCCACAGGGACACAAACATTAAGCTGGTGATGAGGTTGGGATTGAAAAGGATTGAAGCTGCCTGAAGTAATGAGCTCACCTAATTCATCTAGGGACCCCATGATGGTGAGTCTGAAAACTCACAATTAATCATACTACCTTCAACATGGTGATTGTAGTATCACAAACACAACAAAATCTGCGGTCTGGGAAATCCAAAGAAGGGTTTCAGCCCAAAACGATGACTGTTTACTCTTTTCTGTAGATGCTGCCTGGCCTTGTTGAGCTCCTCCAGCATTTTGTGTGTGTTGCCATGGTGATTGTAGTGATGGAAGTTGAGTTCAGATTTAAGACCAGGAGAAATAAAAAATAAAACATGTTAATTACTGAATAAAGGTTCTGCTGTTGCCAAAGTGGGAGTGGAGTAAGATGGCAGTTCAGACCAAGTCTAGTTTTATCATGATAAATGATAAGGCACATGAACTCTTTCGTTCTTATTTAGAAGATTTAAACTTTTCTATTTGCGTGGGATCTGAGTGGCTCTATTCTGACTTCAGTCACAGGAAGATGTTACCAGACAGATAGAGGGAAATGTTCAAGGATTTTCCAGAAAAACCTTCTTGGAAAAAACGCAGAATCCTCAATGACTCCTGGGAATCTCTGCTCCATAGTTTTGCTGCACAAGGCAAGAGAACAAAGGGTTGGAGTAACATACTAGTGTGGATAGGGAAGTGGCGAACTAACAGAAAACAGCATTCAGAATAAATAAATCATTTCTTAGATTGGTAATCAGTAACAAGTGGGGCACCGCAGAGATGAGGATTGAGACCTCAACTTTTTAAATTTTTTATTGATGATTTGGATAAAGGAAATGGAGAAATGGCACAGATTCTGTTTATTCGTATCACCTGCCGAGTTCCTCCTGTATTTTGTGTGTGTTGCTAGAGATTCCAAATGATTATTTTTGAGTGGTCTTCAAATGTACCAAGATAGAATAGCTGATGTTGTAAAAATAATTGGATTAGCAAGTATATATGAAGAAGACACAAAGTGTCTACAAAGATTGGTCTTTAGAAGTTTTGGTCCCCAGTGTCACTGGATCAATGCTTTAATTGGTGAAGTCCATGTTGTGGCTACCCCATGTTAACAGAAAATCGCACATGGGCTACTTTTACTCTATGTTATGAAGCTCATGGCCTGGAACATCGGGACCCATATGGAAATTTCCAAAAGCAACCGACCAGCATGCTTTTCAGTTATATTCAGTGGCCATCTCAGAACCCTTAAAAGTGGAATGATAGCAAGCCACTCTTGATCCCAAGAGGGAGGAGGAGGATGAAGAGGAAGGGATGAAGAAGAATTATTATAAATGAGTGGGCACAATATTGACCAATAGAATGCTGGCAGTCTTTAAAATGTGAGGTTATCCACTTTGGAAGGAAATAATTAAAAGCAAATGAGTATTTTTATCAGAAGGAGACTACGTATTATGGTACAAAAGGAACTGGGGGGGGGTCTTAGTACATGATATACAAAAAAGTTAACATGTTGGTGGGGTGGAGGGGTGAGCATAAAAGGAGATTAGGATGAACTCAAGTTAAAAGTTTAATAAAATAATAAATAGGAGCAAGATCAGACCATTGACCAAGGTCTTGCCTGATCTACTCTCTGTTCAGCTTTGCTGTAATTCCCATAACCTTTGTTTTCCTGTGTGCCAAGATGTATCTATCTCTGACTCCATGACAGAGGATAATGATAAGTAAAGCTGTCTATTTCAAACTTCAATCTTCAAAGTAAATGTACACTCAGTGGCCACTTTATTAGGCACAGCTTGTTAATGCAAATATCTAATCAGCCAATGATGTGGCAACAACTCAATGCTTAAAGCATGTAGACATGGTCAAGAGGTTCAGTTGTTGTTCAACCCAAACATCAGAATGGGGAAGAAATGTGATCTAACTGACTTTGACTGTGGAATGATTGTTGGTGCCAGACAGGGTGGATTGAGTATACAGAATTTGCTGATTTCCTGGGATTTTCATGCACAACAATCTCTAGAGTTTACAGAGAATGCTGTGAAAAACAAAAAAAAAACAACAACATCCAGTGAGCAGCAGTTCTGTGGGTAAAAACCCTTGTTAAAGAGGGAGGTCGGAGGAGAAAGTCCAGACTGGTTCAAGCTGCCTGGAAGGCGACAGTAACTCAAATAACCATCTGTTACAACAGTGGTGTGTGGAAGAGCATACCACTGAATGTGTAGCACATTGAACCTTGAAGTGGGTGGGCTACAGCAGCAGAAGGCCACAAACATACACTCAGTGGCTGCTTTATTAGGTACAAGAGGTAGCTAATTTATCTATTTACTTATTATTTATTGAGATACAGTGTGGAATAGGCTCTAACGCTCCTTCCAGCTGCCCCCAAATTAATGCTAGCCTAGTCACAGGACAGTTGACATTTAAGCTACTAACTGGTACACCATTGGAGTGCAGAAGGAAACTGAAGCACCCTGAAAAACACCATGCATTTCACAGGGAGGGCGGACAGACTCCTTACAGTTGATGTCAGAATTGAACTCTGAACTCTGACACCTCAACCTGCAATAATGTCGCACTAACTGCTACACTACCTTTGCCAAAGTGACCACTGAGTGTACTATCAATGTACAGACATCACCATATATTACCTGAGATGCATTTTCTTCCAAGCATTCACGACAGAGTAAATACATACAATAAAGTCAGTGAAAAACTACGTACGAAGACTGACAATCAACCAATGTGCAAAAGAAGAGAAACTGCAAGTAAAAAGAGTAATAACAAACAAGTAAATAAATAATACTGAGAACGTGAGTTGTAAGGTCCTTGAAAGTGAGTCTATAGGTTGTGGAATCAGTTCAGTCGAAGTGTGTGAAGTTATCCATGCTGCCTTCACATGGTTGTTGCAGGGTTAGAACTATTCCTGAACCTGATGCTGTGGAACCTAAGGCTCTTGTACTTCCTTCCCGATGACAGCAGTAAGAAGAGAGCATGGCCTAGGTGCTGGTGGTCCTTGATGATGGATGCAACTTTCTTACGGCTGTGCTCCTTGTAAATGTGCTCAATGGTCGGCAGGGCTTTGCCTGTGATGGACTGGTTTGTATCTCAGTCCAGTATTTTAGACCTGAACTACCGACCTAAAATTGATACCCTGCCCCTTAGTTCTAAACAGTCTGAAGGAACAGATTTTCAGTGTCTAACTTGTCAATCCCTCTCACAGTCTTCTATATCGTGTGAACATCTCTCTCTCTTTCTTCTAAATGCCAGTGAATGTAGGTCAATCTTATTCAATCTTGCCACATCGGATAATCCCCTTTTACCAGGAATTAATCTAGTGTACCTGAGATGAACTGATTCCAAGTTAAGTGCTTTCTTCCTTAGATATTGACACCAATAGCCAGATGCTCCCACCATAATCACAAAGATCAATGGGTAAGTTGCTACTTAGTAGCAATACAGCTCTTAGTACCAACAAATGGAGCAATTTCCTAACCACAGAGGTATTATAAATCCAGGGTTGATCTGAACTCAGACCAGATTTCAAACATACAAAAATGAGGCAGGAGAAAGTTCTTTTTGCCCGTGTTTCTGTGAAGAGCATTGGATTCTTTTACTACCATAAAAAGGCTACAGAAATGCAGATTATAGTTGCTATTGAGGGCATATATTAAATACAAATGGGTGGCAGGATGGAGATACATCTCTACCAAAGGAGGTATAAGGTGCTTCTTCCCTCTGCTAGAGTGCAGGTTACCCTGGGATAAGGTGTAGCATTCGGTTAGCCCACCCCTCCTCGATCAGCGTCTTGTGAAGCCATGGGAGCAGGTGGTGGATATTCAGATGAGCAATTGGTGCATATCATAGATCCTGCTAATGCGACCACTGATGCCAGGCAAATAATCTCTGAAGAGTTTTGATAATGGTTGGGATTGTCTGTCTTGTAAAGACACTGCACAGAAGAAGGCAATGGCAAACCACTTCTGTAGAAAAAAATTTGCCATGACCAAAAGCTATTATGGTCATGGAAAGACCACGATCACTCATTCATACACATAATGAACGAATGATTAAACACAGAAATTCACATTATACCAATTCAGCCTTGCCCACTGAGATACTGAAAGTCCATGTTCACCAAATGGAAGGATATTGGAAACCAATGACAGCTCCTGCCAACTCAATAATCACTAAAGGATGGAATAATCCTCCATCTGGATGCCAGATGGTAATTTTTATAGGAGAGATGTAGGCTGGATTTGAGTGGTTGTAAAGCTAATGTAAAAACTTTACATGGAGAGTGAATTAATATTATAATCTATTTTATTTATCCTATGGGAAGTCATTTTAAAAGTGCACTGGAAAAAGCACAAAGTTCGAAGTAAATTTATTATTAAAGTATGTGTATGTCACCATATACAACCCTGAGTTTTATTTTCTTCCAACAATTCACAGTAGAACAAAGACATACAATAGGATTAATGAAAAAATGACACACAAGGACTGATAAGCAGTCAATATGCAAAACAGGACAGACTGCAAATAACCAAATAAATAAATAAACAAATGAATGCTAAGAACATGAGCTGGTGAGTTGTAGAGTCCTTGAACGTGAGTTCATAGGTTGTGTTCAGTGTTGAGACGAGTGAAGTTATTCATGTTGGTTCAGGAGCATGATGGTTAAAGGAAATAACTTCCTGAACCTGATGTTGCGGGACCTATGGCTCCTGTATGTCCTTCCCTCTGGCAGCAGTGAGAAGAACGTGTGTCCTGGATGTTAGAAATTCTTGATGATGGGCACTGCATTCTTATGATAATGCTCCTTGTAGATGTTTGTTTCTCTCCATGGATGCTACCTGACCTGCTGAGTTCCTTCAGCATTTTTTGTGTGGCTCTGGACTTACAGCATCTGCGGAACCTCTTGTGCTTATGATTTGTAACTTCACTTATAACTTAAAAAAATAATTTACTTCAATTTTAAATGTTTTAATTATCTACGACTTTCTCTGCCAGCATAACTCTGCCCTCAGATATGCCACCATCAATCCTAATGAAGGGTCTTGGCCCAAAATGTTGACTGTTAATTCCCCTTCATGTTGAGTTCCTCTTGCATTTTGTGTGTACAGGTATTGCCTTGGATTTCCAGCGTCTGCAGAATCTCTTGTGTTTATCACCACTATAAGCTGTCAGGGACATTTCAGGGTTGGGTTCTGTGCAATCTGCCAGTAAGATAGGCTTCCACATTCAGCTTGGGTGAGTGCAGGTGCTGGCAGAGCACAGATGCTGATTCTGGGCAGGTGGACTAAACCTGATACTATATGTTCTTTCTACTAAATTCCAATGCAGAGGTTCAGCGAATCAGAACACAGAACTACTGTCCTCTTATCATGCAAATTAAATGTAATTTAATACATAATCCATGCATATTCCTTCTCTTATTATTTACTAGTTCAATATTCAGTGAACCCATAAATAAAATTTCCTTCAAAATGCATTAGCCAATGTTCTTCCTTCTTCTCCTGAAAACATTAATCCCGTTTTGGGAAAATAGTTGGCAGATGAAACTTAAAATAGATTTCATATCACAATCTACCATAACTAGAAAAACAAGCAAAATATGTTTCTGGAGTATATTTAAATATGACATAGGAGCAGAATTATGCCTCTTGGTTCATCAAGTCTACTCTGCCATTCAATCATGGCTGATTTATTATCCCTCTCAACCCATTCTCCTGCCTTCTCCCCATAACCTTTGACACCTTTACAAATCATCCTCCATTTTAAAAACACCCAATGACTTGACCTCCACAGTCGTATGGGTCAATGAATTCCGCAGATTCACCATCTTCTCGCTAAAGAAATTCCTCCTCGTTTCTGCTCTAAAAAGATGTCCATCTATTCTGCGGCTGTACCTTACTATAGGAAACCATAGAACCATAGAACCATAGAAACTACAGCACAGAAACATCCCCTCCACGTCCACTCTATCTAGGCCTTTCAATAAATTGGCCCATAAACGAATCTGCGTTAACGTATCTTGACAAAGATGAGATAATTTTTCTAGTAAAGTGCAATGAAAGGAAATTAGTTTTAAAATAGAAATTGTGGCCCAGAAATTTATTACTGATTGGTAAATTGGTTGTCATGAATTTTCTTCTGAAATTTGGTTCGCTGTAAGCTGATACTGAGAAATACATTTTACACTAATGTTTAGTAATGAATTTCTAGAGACCCCTGTATTGCATTGATCTTAATTATGTATAGTAATGATTAAATTAGACAGTTGTCCCCATTCAGGCTGGTAATGGTCTTGTCACTACAGGTAGCTTTAGTCAGCAGTCAAATGATGTCTCATCAGGGCCTATTTTTCATGTGTATCAGCAATCCAAACTAATGGTTCCAAGCCAGTCTTGTCCTGGATGGGCATTTAAGAAATGTGCGCACTGGATAGTGTTTAGGAGTTTGAGCTCTGGATGATATTTCTATCCCTAGTTGAGGATCCGTTGTAAACAAGACCGAATCAGAGGATTATGATTAATTGGGACACTTTGGGGCCAGTAAATTTTGGACCAATTAGGCAGCTGCCCTAATTAGCCGAAGTTTCATGGAAATAGTTAAACATGTATAAAAAAGATCAGAATCAGAATCAGGTTTATTATCACCGGCATGTGACGTGAAATTTGTTAACTTAGCAGCAGCAGTTCAATGCAATACATAATCTAGCAGAGAGAAAAAAATTAATAATAATAAGTGAAGTAAAAATAATAAATAAACAAACAAGTAAATAAACAAGTAAATCAATTACAGTATACATATGTTGAATAGATTTTCTGAATCGCTGAGTGTGTGCTTTCAGGCTTCTGTACCGCCTACCTGGTGATAACAGTGAGAAAAGGGCATGCCCTGGGTGAATCGAGTAACAAGTTAAATGGAATACAAAACAAATTAGCTCACTGCCAGTACTTCTGCAGTACTATAAAATTCCGTATTAGTTCGTAATACGTATTGATAGAGGAATTCATCCGTGTTGTGTTCTTTTGACTGTAAATGAATAAAATCAATGCAGACACCTACTGCAGATAATGGACCGCCTTCATACAATGCTGTCGACGATTGCATCCTCCAAACCTTTATTTTCATTGTAACATTCAAGAATATTCTCAATACCTTCAAGTATTTTCTAATTTATTGAAGTATTAAAATTGTTTCATTTTCACTCCCAGCTGTTTCTGGCATCTTCAAGTCTGAATGCTTGAAATCACAGTGAGCAAAACAGTTCTGAATTGTCTTACTGTTAGTATCTTGCCAAATATCAGTGACAAAAATCACTGCTTTTTAAACACAAACACGTACGACTGATGCTGTTTGAAAACTGTTTGCTCAAAGCACAGTGTTGTGTCTAATGGCCATGAAAGTGCACGTGACTGACGCTAGTTAGAACCTGTTCAGCAACCTCCTCCTGCCTCAGTTAGGCAGCATAGTGTTCCAAGTAAATGACAGGAATACTGGTTATCTCCAGAATTAGTTTTGTTCTTTAAGAATTGTCCTTAATAAGCAGCTGCCCCGATTAACCGATGGTCCAATTAACCGGAAGCCACTGTAATTGTATAGGTCTCCATGATAAGACAAAATACTTCAGGAGAAGAGGAATTGGAGCCACAATTCTCTGGTCTGACACCTTGGCCAGATTAAAGAAACAGTGTTTTATTTTACTGACAAGTTTATGTTTCATCACTTACAGTTGCGAATGAACAGGATTCAAGAGATTGAAAAGGAGATTCTTCAGTCCCAGCAGAAAGTGCAGGAGACCGAGACTGAGGTCAGATTAATCAACTATGCTACAGTTAGTAGATTCTGTTGCAATGTAATAACTGGAAGCTTAAAGAATAAGGCAGTAATTCAGTTGTAAGGTCCTTTGACATCAGTAATAAAGCATGCGTGGTTTATGCTCTGGTGGATGAATCTGGGGACCACTAGATCAGTTACTGTGTTTGATTGTTGAATGCACTGCTTGTATTATAATGGTAAAAGTAATCTGCTTTCTGTTTTAGTGTTCTATTAATTAGTTTGCGACGTTTCAGACCTGGTTTGAGTTTGAGTAACTTACTGCATGTGTTTGACTTTAACATTAGCATATTAAATATGTGTCCTCCCTGTCTGCTGTTATTCAGATGGGATCTGCAATCTAGTGAAAGTTTCTGTGTTATAAATGTCATATTCATCAAACAGTAACAAATCTGGGTTCTAGGAAATTGTCAATCAACAATCTCAGAATGAACAACTTGGGAACCGCCTAATCACTTTGTAGAAAGTCAAATTAATTAACCAGAGAAAAGCAATCTCTCTCTCTACAATAAATCTCCTCATAATTTACAAACCTGGCTAAATCCCTTCCCTGTTATATTGATAATAAAAAAAAGCAATGCCACTGATGGAATAAATTCTCCCCCAAAATGTGACACTGAATTACTTAAAATGTTGGTTCAGGTAAGCAAAAGCTTGTGGTCAAAGAGTTAGGTTTGAAGAGATGGCTTAAAGCCAGGATTCCCAACCTAGGGTTCATGGACCCCTTGGGTGATGGTATTAGTGTATGACATAAAAAAGGTTGGGAACTCCTGGTGTAAAGGAAGTGAGGGAGTTTATGAACTTAGGACATAGACTGAGTAAGACACAGCTTCCAATGGTTCAAACAATTAAAAATCAGGAATGAATGTTGGGCACCAGAAATATAGAAATGAAGGGGGCTGTTGAAATGGAGGAATTTGCAGACATTTGGAGACTCTCAAGCCAAGAAGAAGCTTGAAAATGTGAGATTTAAACTGTAGTTTGTGTGTCAAACCTTGCTTCATTATCATAATTTCCCATTCGAGATTCGTAGAGTTCTCCAGCATGGAATCCACTATGTCCAGTCCAACCATTAAGTAGCTATCTAGGATAACCCACTTGGGTCTTCAGCTTCCAATGCCTTGGCAATGTCGGTGTTTGCAAATATAGTGAGGGTACCTGCCTCCTCCACTCACTCAGGCAAAACATTCCAGTCTGCAACCTTCTTCCGGACAAAGGGATTCTTCTTTATACTCTCCCTGAGTTCTTTCTCACATCCCATTCCTGGCAGGAGCCCAATGAATTAGCTGGTATGTATGAACTGAATGTTAATATTGTCTTTTCTCTAACTAGGTGCCTCAATATTCACGAAGTGCTTTAATTGGTAATTTGGTAACTGGTGACCGGTGAATTACCTATTATTGATACATGTACTGGAAAACAATCAAAAACTTTACTCTACATGCCTCCATACACACAATTTCAAAACGTAAGGTTATCAAGGTAGAACAAGGGAAAGCAAAAGCAGACTGCAGAATAGTGCCACACTCACAGAGGGCACTGCGAATAGACAATAAGGTGCAAGGGCCACAATGAGAGATCAGGAGCTCATCTTTATCTTAGAGGGGTCCATTCAGAAGTCTTGTAACAGCAGGATAGAAGCTATCAGCATGATGGTAAGGCCTAACTTGGGGCACATTTATCCGTTTTTTCTATCATGGCTATATTGATAAAGCACAAAATTTAAAACCCTTTTTATGCCACCAACTGTAAGAAGGAGTGGGGATGGCCCCATTGCAGGCATACCCAGCCCTGAGACATGATGCATGGTCATTTGATTCCAAAACAATTGGTTTATTGAACATTATAGAATGTCTCTCTGGTGCTTGCTGCTTCCTCCCCTCCCCCTTCCCCTTTTCTCAGCCATGATTCTCCTCTTCCTGCCCCTTCCCATTTTCAGTCCATAAGAGAGACCCATATCAGGTTTATCATCTCGTATATGTCTATTTGTTTTTTTTTGCGGCAGCAGTACAGAGCAATACATAAAATTACTCCGGTACTGCCCTTGTTATATACAGTATATATATGCCTAAGACCTTTGCACAGTACCATATAACCCAGAAGCCTTTCAGCCCAACTCACCCATGCTGGCCAAGATGTCTACCTGAGCTGGTCTCATTTGCCTGTGTTTGGCCAATATTACTCAAACCTTTCTTAGGAATGTACCTATCCAAAAGTTCTTTATGTTGTAATTGTACCTGCTTCTACCACAATTCTGAAGAAAAAGGGAGAGAAACTGGAAAAAAATGAACATAGTCAATATTTTCCAGTAAAATTTTAAAAAAACACAGATGCTGGAAATATGAAATTAAAAGCAGAAAATTTTGGAAACACACAAATGTCAGGCAGCGTCTGTGGAGAGGGGCAGAGGCTTAATGTTTCAGTTCAAGGACCTGTTGAAAGTTACTGGATTTGAAATGTTTGCTCGGTTTCACTTTCCACAGCTATTGGTAACTTGTTGTTTTCACCATATCCTGCTAGTATCTTTGAGGTATTTAGAATTTGTGACCAGTGGTAACTTTCTCTCCTGTACTCCTCCCTCGCCAGCTCTGCCCAGTTGTGGACAAGTTATCCCAGATTACAGCTGTGCAATGCATTGCATTATAAAATCACACATCATGGACCAAGGTCATTCAAAGTTTAAAGTTCAAAGTAAATTTATTATCAAAGTACGTATGATGATGATGATGGCTGATTCTTCACTTGAAAAGATCAGGAGGGAAAGCTCCATCGCTGTGGGACTTTTCTTCCTGACCTGCGCTGCGTAGGTTTATAGCGAGGACTGGTGCGCGCAGACCGATTCCACGCTTTAGGCCGAGGGACATTCCACAATGGCACAGCAAGCTGTGGCGACTGCAAGGCTGTAGGTTGAGTATTGGAGTTTGCCTTCTCCTAGACAGACTGCCTGGCAAGGCTAATGAGCCCCATCCACCTGGGTTTGGAATTGGAGTTGTCCTTCTCCTAGGCAAGCTGCCAGCCACGGCCGATGAGCCCAGCCTGCCCGCTCAGTTATACCGCTGGGCATTTGGTCGCACTGTGACATAGCAAACTCAGTAAGAACAGGGACGCCACGTGAAAGCGTTGCAATGGGCTCAGTAGTGTAGGATACTGCATGATAAGCCAAATAGTGGTCCTGCGGCGATCACTACACTTGGAAAGGAGAGGCTATGGAAGATGCTTCACCTTCCTTAAGTGAGAAAGACGCCTAGCCCAGGACTCACCCATCCTCAAATGCGTATACATCATCATATACTACCTTGAGGTACTTTTAGAGTCATAGAGTATTAGAAAACTACAGCACAGAAATAGGCCCATTGGCCCATCTAGTCCATGCCAAATGATTTAAACTGCCTCCTCCCATTGACCTACATTGGGACCATAGCCTTACATATGTCTACCATCCATATACCTATCCATACTTCTCCTAAATGTTGAAATCGAGCTGGCATGCACTACTTGCACTGGCAGCTCTTTCCATACTCTCATGAACAACCCCTAAATGAAGAAGTTTCCCTCATGTTCCCCTTAAACTTTTCACCTTTCACCCTTAATCCATGACCTCTAGTGATAGTCCCACCCGACCTCGACGGAAAAGGCTTATCTATAACCCTATTTACCCTATCTATAGATTATCTATAATCTATCAATTTTGTATACCTCTATCAGATCTCCCCTCAATCTTCTACATTCTAAGGAATAAAATTCTGACCTATTCAGTCTTTCCTTATAATCTTTCAACCTAGCTTGTCCACACTGATCAGTTTTCACCCTTTTGTACCAGCTGTATGTCCAGCAAGTAGTCCCTGCTCCACTGTGCCTTCAAATGTTGATCTAGACGCTTCTTAAATGTTATCAATGTACCAACTTCAACCTCTCTCTCATGCAGTGCACTCTCAGGGTGAAGAAGGTCCCCTTCAAATTCTTTCTAAATTATATCCCCTTACTCTAAATGTCCTCTTTTTCTGTCTCTTCCTCTCAAAAGGGGGAAGTTTTCAGCAATCAACCTTAGTGATTCTATAACTCTATGACGACTTCTATCCCACTATTAATGGTTCCCCCAATAAGATAAACAGGACTCTTGACCACAATCTACCTCGTCATGAGCTTGCACCTTATTGTCTGCTTGCTGTGTGTTTTCCCCGTAACCATAACACTTTAATTATTTTCACTCTAATCGCTTTTCGCATTTTCACATAATCACTTTAATCACATTTTGTAATTGTTTTCCCTTTCCTCGGTTCACTGATGAAATGATCTATTTCGAATGCAGTGATTTCTGAAGATCTCTCTTTGCCTTCCTAATTTCCTCTTTGTTTGCCTCCCGCCACTTTGGAACGCAGGCAAAACAAAGGGTTTCACTGCCTCTCGGTACACGTGACAACAATAAACCAATCACTAATTTCTAATTTAATAATAATGCTTATCTCATTGATCTATCTACATATGGGGTCAAACAAAACCTCTCCAGGTCACACCTCAAAAATACAGTGACCTCTTCTTATAGAATTTGTGGTACTGGGGATATAAAATGGTATGTTACCAAAAATATAAGTGTCGCATAGTGGCTCCCAAATACTAATACTGAGAGGACAAAGTAGTGTGCATTTTCTGGTTATGTCTATCAGATTGAAGCAAATTGCTTTCAAAGGTTATTGACCCCTGTATTCTAGAGCAAGAAGGCTGTATTTTAAACTGGCTAGATACAGGTTGAGTGGAAACAGGCAATGAATTAGAAAACTGCTTTTTCCACCTCACCACTCTTAAACCGTATAATGTCGAGGAAGCACATGTACCACTTGTCAGAAAACCTGCCATTTCAGGGAATTAACTATGCTCCCCAAGCACTGCACAAGTCCCCCACCTTTTTAATATGGCATCTTCCCCCATCCTTCTCAGTCCCGAAGAAGGGGCTCAGCTCAATATGTCGACTCTTTGCTCTTTTCCATATATGTAGCCTGACCTGCTGAGTTCCTCCTGTTTTCTGTGTGTTACTTTGGATTTCTAGCATCAGCAGACTTTCTCGTGTTTGAGGAAAAATGACAAGAATTGGGAGGTCACTAAAGTAAAAGGCACAAGTCTGACCACCATTTTGTTGTAATCATTTGGCCATAGCAGAAAGGCAAGCGTTGGCTGTGCCTTTCAGAAAGGTGTACGTCTGCACAGGAATAGTGATCATTACGTTTAATGTTATTAGCAGGAATTTACTGCTTCTATGGTTTACAATGCTGGATTGAATTGCTGGAGTAATTTGAATTGCTAATAATTGCAACAATATATGTGTTTGCTTCAGTGAGCTAATGGTTGAGCTGTAATTCTGCATGGAAAGGTTGAATGAATCTGTGCTGACAAGAATGAATCTCCCCTGAAGCAGTGGTTTCAGTTGTTTCAATTGTATACGTGCATGTTTGGATCACACATTTTACATCCCTGTTTTGGATTTCACTGTATTTTCCCAGAATGCAATTTCAAGAAAATGAACATTTTTAAAACAGGGTTTTGATTTTTCTTCCAAAACGGAGAATGACTAACTCTGAAAAGAGAGCAGATCAACACCCCAAAACAAAAACAAATGATCAAAAAGAAGCATTAATACAAAATTACAAGGAGGCATAATTTGAAGGTGATTTATTATTTATTGTAATGCCTGCACTGTTTTGTGCACTTTATGCAGTCCTAGGTAGGTCTGTATTCTAGTGTAGTTTTGCGTTGTTTTACGTAGTTCAGTGTAGTTTTTGTATTGTTCATGTAGCACCATGGTCCTGAAAATAGGTTGTCTCGTCTTTACTGTGTACTGTACCAGCAGTTATGGTTGAAATGACAATAAAAAGTGACTTGACTTGATTTTAAAGTACAGTTGGTGGAGGGAATGTCTGAGGTAAGTTTTTTACACAGAGTGCGGTTGGGTGCATGGAACGCTCTGCC
The DNA here is from genome assembly GCF_963921235.1 of Mobula hypostoma. Classification (NCBI taxonomy): domain Eukaryota; kingdom Metazoa; phylum Chordata; class Chondrichthyes; order Myliobatiformes; family Myliobatidae; genus Mobula; species Mobula hypostoma. The sequence continues at coordinate 34,011,992 of NC_086120.1, forward strand.
AGGAATGGTGGTAGAGGCAGGTACATTCGAGACATTTGGGAAACTCCTAGATAGGCACATGGATGATAGGAAAATGGAGGGTGATGTAGGAGGGAGGGGTTAGATTGATCTTAGAGTAGGTTAAAAGGTCGGCACAATGTCGATGTTCTATGAAATATGAAAGAGTAGGACCAAATAGAGATATAGTGTGCTACCTAGAGATGTTCTGGTGTTAAATTGCCTGGAATTCTTTGCTACAATGACATTTCAAAAGGACTTAAACTTGAGGAATTCTGCAGATGTTGGAAATTCAAGCAACACACATCAAAGTTGCTTGAACGCAGCAGGCCAGGCAGCATCTCTAGGAAGAGGTACAGTCGATGTTTCTGGCTGAGACCCTTCGTCGCCTTATATTCCGTCTGGGTAGCCTCCAACCTGATGGCATGAACATTGACTTCTCTAACTTCCGTTAATGCCCCACTTCCCCCCCCCGTACCCCATCCGTTATTTATTTATATACACACATTCTTTCTCTCTCTCTCTCTCCTTTTTCTCCCTCTGTCCCTCTGACTATACCCCTTGCCCATCCTCTGGGTTCCCCCCCCTTCCCCCTTTCTTTCTCCCTGGGCCTCCTGTCCCATGATCCTCTCATATCCCCTTTGCCAATCACCTGTCCAGCTCTTGGCTCCATCCCTCCCCCTCCTGTCTTCTCCTATCATTTTGGATCTCCCCCTCCCCCTCCCCCTCCCACTTTCAAATCTCTTAATAGCTCTTCCTTCAGTTAGTCCTGACGAAGGGTCTCGGCCCGAAATGTCGACTGTGCCTCTTCCTAGAGATGCTGCCTGGCCTGCTGTATTCACCAGCAACTTTGATTTGTGTTGTTTCAAAAGGACTGGAAATTTGCAAATGTCTCTCCACTTTTCAAGAAGGGAGGAAAGCAGAAGGAAGGAAATTACATGCCTGTTATCTTGACCTCAGTGGTTGTGAAGATTTTGGAGTCTATTATTAAGGATGAGGTTTGGGGGTACTTGGAGGTGTTAATCAGCCTGTGCTCGAGTGTGGTGGTCCTGGCATGGATGCTATGTAGCCTCCTCTCTGACGGGAGTGGGACAAACAGTCCACTAGCAGGGTGGGTGGGATCCTTCATGATGTTACTGGCCTTTTTCTGGCATCTTTCTGTATATATGTTCTTGATAGTGGGTAGGCTGATGCCTACAGTGATGCAGCATGTTAGGATGCTCTCTTCTGCATATTTGCCTCTTCCTCCTTAACTCTAGTGGTGTTGCTAACAAAAAGTTCTTCAGAATATGCCAGAAACACTCAGAAGATCAGGCAGCATCAATTGAAACAGAGGATTATCATTTCAGGTCAATATAGAAGGGTCTCCTTGCTGTAACATTAACCCTTTCTCTCAGATGCACCTGTCCTGTAGTGTATTTCTGTCATTTTCTATTTGATTTCATATACCCCGTAACATTTGTCCTGAGCTTCTTACCTGCACAGTGGGATTACAGGAATTGGTTTGAAGGCTCAGAGAAACTCAGGTCTATAAAGATCAAGAATTGAACTGGCGGAAAACAGCAGAAGTGTCCAGATGAGAAATAGTTTCCCAGAGAGAGGGAAACTTCCAATAAATTAAGTTATTCCTCCTAGATGGGTGTGCAGAATCAACAAGAGCAACATTTATGAAAAGCCCTTATCATAATTAAAGGCCACAAACAATGTTCGCTCTAAGCTGTGGGTATGTGCACGTGCCCACATCTTTTGCTACTAGCGTACAAAGGAATTTAAACTGCGCACAAAAGGTTGTCACCCTCTGCCTCGTTGGCATGTTAAGTATATTTCACAATTGTATACAATCACATTTCCTTTTCCAGTTTATAATGCAAAGTGTTGACATGATTGCGATGATTTGTCTGCAGATTATAGAACTGGCTTATTTATACTGTTTTTATTGAAGAAATTATTCAGTGAGCACACGTTGTTGTCACCAGGCAAGGAAATCGTACAGCACAAGACTTTTGTGCACACTGGTCATTGCAAATTATAGAGAACATTGGTTCATTTGCCATCTCTTTTACAATCCAGAGTTCTACTGGGTAGGATAATTGGTCATTGTAAATTGACCCATGAGTAGGTAAGGGTTAAATCAGGGTTGTCAAGGATTGCTGGGACAGCATGGCTCAAAGGGCCGGAAGGGCCTACTCTGTGGTATATCGCTAAATAAATAAGAAAAATAACATAGTAGCAGGTTAGGAAATAATAGGGCAGCCAACATAACCTTCTATCGTCAAAGGAAACAGTTTTAAGTAGCAACTTAAGCAGGCAATGGAGAGTAGAAGTGTGGGAGCTTGCTAGGTCCAGCAATCTGAAGGTATGGGTCAGTCAGCGGTTCAGGGAGGAAATTCAGGAGATGCTGGCAGAATTCCAGGAGTAGGCCCCTCCCACAATTTTGACTGCGGACGTTGCCGGGAAGTGGGTTGCTGAGACCTAAGAAACAGGAAAGGCGACTGAGAAACTGTAAATGAACTATTCCTGAGTCATTTACACATTGCAAATATGAATGATAGTGACTTGTTTATTCTTTCAAAGAAGTGTTATCACAACTTGCAAGGTTTTTAGAGCCTAGAATGCAACTGCAGGCAATTTACTACACTGCAGGCAATCACTGCATAAGTAATATTGCCTTATTTTTGAGGAAGCATTAAAGATAAATATGAGGGAAATCCCAGGATGGAAAACAATGTAATCAATTGAAAAGAACAACTTTATTAGCGTTGCTTATAACACTGACTTTTTAAAGTTATATTTTGTTTTTGAAAAATGCATTAGAAATACACACTCATTGGCCACTTTATTAGGTACCTCCTGTGCTTAGTAAAATGGCCGTTGAGTGTATGTTTGTGATTATTTGTTGTAGCTCATCCACTTCAATGTTCGATGTGCTGTACATTCAGAGGTGCTCTTCTGCACACCACTGTTGTAATGCGTGGTTATTTGAGTTACTGTCACCTTCCTGTCAGCTTGAACCACTCTGGCCACTCTTAGACCTTCCTCATTAACAAGGCACTTTAGCCCACAGAGCTGCTGCTCACTGGATATTTTTGTTTGCAGCATTCTCTGTAAACGCTAGAGACTGTTGTGCGTGAAAATCCCAGGAGATCAGCAGTTTCTGAGATAATGAAACCACCCCATCGGGCACCAACAATCATTCCACATACAAAGTCGTTTCGATCACATTTCTTCTCCATTCTGAAGTTTGATCTGAGTAACAATTAAACATCTTGACTATGCCTACATGCTTTTACGTATTGAGTTGCTGTCACATAATTGACTGGTTAGATATTTTCATCAATGAGCTGGTGTACAGATGTACCTAATAAAGTGGCCCCTGACTGTAAGTCTTTGTTTGGAGGAGGTGTGAATGAGACCACAGGATCTTTGTTTGCTACGCCATTCCTGGCCTAGGTATGTCAACAGTTCATGCCTGACTCTAGTGAGGCCTGAAGAAGAGTAATGAATTTACATTTCGGTTTCCGGGATCACTTCATTCTGGCTGCTGACCGCAATTACCTTGAGAAGGCTCCAGGTGGAGGTGGAAAGAAAGAATCTCAGCCTCTCTCTTGTGAACCCTACAGATTGTATGAGTTCGTAACCAAAATTCATAAAAAAGGAACCATCCAACTTCAGGACCACATCTATTACTGGGTAAAGCCATGGCTTTGGGCTCCCATCTCCAGGTCGGCCTGAGAATCAAAGGGAGGCAATGCAAAAGGTAGAAGAATAGCTTTATTTATTACATGTGTAGCGACACAGTGAAACGCATCATTTGTGTCAATGACCAACACTGTCCAAATATATACTGGGGGCAGCCCACAAGTGTTACCATGCTTCCAGTGTCAACGTACTAACCCTTAATAATCTGAATGCCTTTGAAATGTGCTTCACTGGAGTCAGGCATGAACTGTTGATAAACCCAGGCCAGGAATGGAGTAGCAAACAAAAGATACTGTGGTCTCATTCATGGGGAGAACATACAATCTCCTTACTGATAGTGGCAGGAATTGAACCCCAATCACTGGTGCTCTAAAGTGTTACACTAGCCACTATGCCACCATGCTGCCCTGCTGTTATTTCTCCTGATGTCTGGGGTCAAAAAACTCAGGACAAGAGGCAGGAAAGTTTGTCTGGATATTTCAAGAGAAGCAGGGATTTGGTAGGATGGTGTTACTAGTCTTGGGTAAAACTAAGTTCTACTGACCTCTTTCCCCGAGCGCTAAAAGTAAGAGATAGTCATCCAGCTCTTTTGATCCTCTTCCCCAGTCCCTGAGTTCTGAAGGAGTATTGGTAAGTGAGAACCAGGATAGACTTAGCTAAAGTAAAAACAGAAAGTAATCATCAGGACAGGCTACTTCTGCGTGAAGAGAAACAGAGTTAATGTTTTGGGTGAAAAACTGTTTGACATTTCTGACAAAAGTTCTTCAAGCTGAAATATTGACTGTTCATCTTCCGAGAAATGCGGCTTAACCTGCTGAGTGTTTTCAGCAAGTGTTTTTTATTTTAGATTTCAGCATCAGCCTTGGTTTTGTCATCTTACTTGTTCAATCGCTACAGATGCTGCCCGACCTGCCGAGTTCCTCCAGAATTCTGTGTGCATTGTTCAACATTTTCCAGCATCTACAGAACCTGTTCAAATAGTCTGCTTTCAGTTGGTGTCCAGACTGCCACGAGGTACGGTCTCTCGACCCTGTACTGGAGGGTGACAATCTCTTCCGAAATATAACCTGTAGAGTCACCCAGGTTCATTTCTGAACTTGAGTGCTGTCTTTGTGGAGTTTCCGCACTCTCTCTGTCCCCATTTGGATTTTCCTTCAGTGTCTGGCTTTCTCCCACATCACGGGGACATGCTGGTGATAGATTGGCTGTACATTGTGTCCTGTGTGGTAGAACTGATGGGAATGTGGGGAGAACATAATACAGAGAAAATTAGTAATGGGATTACTCTGTGATCTGTCATCGGCTCAAAGGGCCAAATGTCCTCTTTGTGTGACATGAAGGGATATGGATCATGCAACAACCCAGCATGAGTGCCTTTTAAAATAAAAATGAGGAAAAACACAATGGAAAAATTAACTTACTGTAAAATATTTATTAGTAATGATGGAACATTCCCTGCCTGGCCCTCTTGTATAAGGTACCTCTACTCAAGCCAGAAATAAAAATATTTCTGCACCATGTTGACACAAAAGCAGGATGTTCAGTCCTTCAGTGCTGCACAGAAAAATAGCCTGCCAAGAGAATAAGGACATGGAAACATCGAACACCTGCAAGACTTCAGTGCACTTACTGAATGTAATGTTTGTCTTTTGTTCATGTTCTGTATTCCTTTTCTCCACTGTAAAGCATAAAGAGGTCTGTTCCCATGAATGCAGATTTTAAACACTCAATCTTGAACAAAGCCAGAAAAAAAAACTGATATTGGGTGCAATTCACCAAGAGGAAATAAACGCAGGGTTTAAAAACAACAAAGGTTTGTTAGTACTGAGGGGAAGAGTAGTGGGAACTGTGCAAAAAGAGATTAATTAATAATATGAATAATCAGGGAAAAATTCCCCTTTAAGACCCCTTTTACAGAGTCTGATTTTTTACCCTGTGTTGCTAGGTTGCTGGTTGTGAAAAGATTAACTGCTTGGGTTGTGATTGGGTGCTGGAGATGACATAAGGGAGGAAGCAAGCAGGCAGTGGCTGCGCCTCTCGCACTCGCTCTCCCTCCAGCTCTCGTCTGAAGCATTGTCAGATTAGTGAGGGACTGACTGTACGCTGGAGCAAACGGGCAGAGGATCTCAGTGAACCTTTCTACGGAGTCCTCCAGTCTTGTGCCTAGACAACGGATGGGGTTTGATTTTGCCTCCTTCCCTGCCAGTCTCGGGGAGCACGGAGAGACGCCGAATTTCTCCGAAGGGGCAGTGTGCCATTCCGTCACCTGGAAGCTGGATAATTGTGCTGTCACTGCAAAGAGTGGGATTCACAGCTTGGTCGGGAGATGCTCGGCTTGAAGGCAGAAAGGAGCAGGGTCACATGGTGATGAAAACTGGGACAGGGGATGTCGGAATCCATTCCATGCTCCCATGAGGGGAGTCAGGTAGGAGTTTCAAATTATATAGCTCTCTAGGGTGGACCGTACATGCATCAGAAGCCGCATAATAATAAGCAGGGGCTGACTGGGGCTGTGAGCTGTTCCAGTGGCTGGCGTATGTGATTTTTCTCTTTCATTTTCTTTGTGAAGCCCTTGACATTTTTATCAATTACCTTTTGCCGTTAATATATCATCATGTAGTTCTGTATTCCTGATGAAATGTACCATCTACATGTTACCTATTGTCAATAGCTATTCTTCAGCTTGCAACCTATGCCAAAATCGGGTGGCTGCCTCAATATCAGCATTACCCCCAGGCACCGATATCTGCTTAATGTTATTTTTCATTAGTGGAAACGATCTTGTCATTGATGGATGATGACGAAACATGTGTCTCTCTGTGTTAATATTTAAGTATTGTGCAGCAATCGTTCACTTCATCTATGTCTCCCTTCTATTTTGCTTTTAAAACACATACACACACACACGCACACGACTGAATGTGGAAATCAATCAATTTTCTCACCATAAAATACACAACGCTGTCTTTTGCTGCATGAACACACATTTAAATGCTTGATTCAGATTTGGCACGGCATTATTGTGTTTTTTCAAGCCCTTTTGCTTTCAGCACTGTCCTTCTCAGCCTATTGTCTAATGAATCTAGAAGCTACAACACGCTGTCATCTTCTGCATATTAGCACCATCTTGACTATGCTTTACAATATACCTCAGTTTATTGTTCGTAATACAAATCGAATAAATTTTAACTAATAACCTGTGAAAATGATTCAAATCCAGCTTGGATCCAGCTTCAGTGCTGATGAAAGATCTCGGCCCGAAACAGCGACTGTTTATTCATTGCCATAGATGCTGCCTGGCCTGCTGAGTTCCTCCAGCATTTTGTGTGTGTTGCTCAAACCCAGTGTTTCTAAACACGCTATTTCTAAAATGCCACTTAATCTCTTATTTTTTAAAATGATCCTTTTGAGTAAAAGTATATTTTTCTTTCTCCATTTTCTGATTATTAAGTCTGGTTTTCTTCTGGGACACACGTTGATTCATGTGCTGCTCCGCACGATGGGCAGGTGTGCCACAGGCCATCACCCGAACTGAGCTTAAGTCTGTCACAGATAGATGTGCCTTGACAACAAAAGTATTGCCCACTTCATTAAGGAAAGCACCTTGGAAGTAGTTGACAAGCCCCTAGAATATAGCGCAGAGGCTGGAAGCTCTCAGGATGGAGATCTGCAGCAGACCCTTTGGCCTATCTATTCCATGCCAGCAAAGATGTCTTCCCCAGCTGGTCCCACTTGCCTGTGTTTAGCCCAGATCTCTCTAAACCCTTCCTAACCATAATCCTGTTCAAATGCCTTTTAAGCATTGTAATTTTATCTGCCTTGACCCTTCCTGTGCGGCTTATCCACACACCCACCACCCACCTTTGGAGGGAAAAATTTGTCTTGTAAAGTCTTTTCCCACTCATCCTACACCAATTCACCTAGAAATATGTTTAATCTACCTGTTCCCTGTCGTTTTGTTTTTCTCCCTGTGAAGGTCTGACTCTAAAACTGCCTTGATCATACCCTTTCTCTTAAATTACAATTTGAAAATTAAAAAAATGTTATCTTCACGCATCCTGCAGAAATCTAACTCCTTCCTTGTCCAGTTACCATGGTGATATGTTGTGATCTGGAACTGCAATGAAATGAGCACATGGGTTCCAAGATAGATTGTATCCCTTATCACATTAGTGTCTTAGTTCAATTGCACCAGCACAAATTGTGAACTTGGCTCTACTACTGTTAGTTATGACCGAACACACATTCCTCAACATAACCTGCCAGGAGTTACTTAGTCCATTTCTCAAAATACCTTCTTGTAATGGTGACACTTCCTTCATTTAAGGTCTCCTTTTGACGGTACCGAGTTAAAGAACTGAACCTGTGGAATGCATTCTGCTCCTCACCCTTGCCTGCCAAGAAGCGAGATCATTTATTTTACTCATTCATTTTAACCACCAGAACAAATGCAGAGTTAGCTGGGGGGATTCAAGAGCCATTTGTGAGTAGAGTCTTTCCAATGTTGCTGTTGCTATGGACTGGCTTCCACATACTGCTTTGCTAGTTTAGATTGTGCCCCATTTCTTTAGCTCCATCAAACTCTATGTGGATGGTAGAAATGTGAAGGGTTGGATTGATCTTAGAGTAGATTGAAAGGTCGGTACAACATCTTGGGCCGAAGGGCCTGTACTATGTTGTAATGATGTTTGTTCTACCCTTATTCCCAGAATGCATCTGAAGCATTTACTGTCATTTTTTTCTCTTTCTTCTTCTCTGTGGTTGCCACGGCAACAATTTATTGTCCACCCCTAATTGCGCTTGAACTGAAGAGAAAGTTAAGAGTCAACTATGTCGGTGGGTCTGGAGTCAGACCAGATTTTGTAGTGAATCAGAAGGGTTTTAACAACAATCTTACTGCCACATGCTCAGTGTTTACTGGAACCTTCAGATTACTTAATTATTTGAATTTTAATTTATCAGCTGCCCTGGTGGGATTCCAAGTCATGGCTATGGATCACTGGCAGGGAGGTTTGGATGCCATACTGCAATTTAATCACTTCACCACCTTGTTCCACCCCACAAGGTTGGCAGTGGGCTGCTTCACAGTGAATGTTTGTCATTAGAACAGGATGGCTCTCTGGACTGGCTCTAATGGTATTTAGAGTCCATTATATGGAGGAAGGAACAGGAGCCACATATGGACCATATTTTGTAGAGATGGGAGATTCCCACCTTGAAAGATGATTGTGAATCCAATGTAGGTTTTAGAACCACTAGGTTACTTTTGTCTGGTTCCAACCAGAAATTAAAATTGTTATTACTTCACCCAGACTAGATAATTTCAGAGATTTCAGCTGGGCCAATTAAAATTCAGCTAGCTGGCAAGCCTAGAAGACAAACATTCTGTTTGTGGAAAAGGTTACAGCAAAATCCAAGATGATATAAGCCAGTTGCTTGATTACCAATTAGAACAAGCAACATTTACTGATTTTCCTGACAGCATCGAGTCCAATTCCGAAGCTCTGATTGAGTTCAGCCAGTCTAGAGCACAGCATGAAATGACAGCTACTTCCTTGAGATCTCACCACAAAACTATAAGATATAGAAGCAGAATTAGGGCATTCGGCCCATCAAGTCTGATATACCATTCGATCATGGCTAATTTATTATCCCTTTCAAACCTGCCTTCTCCCACAATTCCCATTCTGACATGTTTGCCCAAAGCCTCCTCGACCTGCACAATGAGTTCAAACAGGTTAGAGGAGCCTGGGTATTCCATCTGGATAGCGTCCAAACTGATGCTATTAACGTCCATTTCTCTTTCTTTAACTTACGGTAATTATATTCTCTTTTTTTTTCATTCTCCATTCCAGTTACCATTCACCCCTTCTCTTCCCTTAACTTTCTTCTTCTGTCATGATGAGGTCAAACTCAGGTTGGAGGAGCAAAACCGTATATTTTGTTTGGGTAGCTTCCAATCTGATGGTGTGAACATCAATTTCTCTAACTTCCAGAAATTACACCCTCATTCTCTTTCTTTTCCATTCTCCATGCTGCTTATCTTTCACCCCTTCTCTTCCATTCACCTGCCATCACCTCTCTCTGGTTCCCTTCCACCTTCCCTTTATTCCATGGACCATTGTCCTCTCCTACTGGATTCCTTCTTCTTCAGCTCTTGACCTCTGAAACATAATGCCTACACATGACAGTGCTCCATTTTGCCCCTGAAATCTGGGGTTGTAATTGGTAGTACTTCCTTCCCTTCAGCTGAGTTGCCGTACCCTCTCTTGGGGTCTGCTTCACTGAACCTATCATTCCTGTGAGTACATCGGAACAATGGTTCTGTTTTCAAATTCACTACAGAATGTACTCAGTTCAATATACATAGAAACATAGAAACCCTACAGCACAATACAGGCCCTTCGGCCCACAAAGCTCTGCTGAACATGTCCTTACCTTAGAAATTACCTAGGGTTACCCATAGCCCTCTATTTTTCTGAGCTCCATGTACCTGTCCGGGAGTCTCTTAAAAGACCTTACCGTTATCTGCCTCCACCACCGCGGCCGGCAGCCCATTCCACGCACTCACCACTCTCTGCATAAAAAGCTTACCCCTGACGTCTCCTCTGTACCTACTTCCAAGCACCTTAAAACTATGCCCTCTTGTGCTAGCCATCTCAGCCCTGGGAAAAAGCCTCTGACTATCCACATGATCAATGCCTCTCATCATCTTATACACCTCCATCAAGTCACTGCTCATCCTCTATTGCTCCAAGGAAAAAAGGCCAAGTTCACTCAAACTATTCTCATAACGCATGCTCCCCAATCCAAGCAACATCCTTGTAAATCTGCTCTGCACCCTTTCTATGGTTTCCACATCCAGAGGCAACCAGAATTCAGCACAGTACTCCAAGTGGGGTTTGACCAGGGTCCTGTATAGCTGCAACATTACCTCTCGGTTCCTAAACTCAATCCCACGACTGATGAAGGCCAATGCACTGAATGCTTTCTCGACCACAGAGTCAACCTGCGTAGCAGCTTTGAGTGTCCTATGGACTCGGACCCCAAGATCCCTCTGATCCTCCACACTGCCAAGAGTCTTACCATTAATGCTATATTCTGCCATCATATTTGACCTACCAAAATGAACCACTTCACATTTATCTGGGTTGAATTCCATCTGCCACTTCTCAGCCAAGATTTGCATCCTATCAATGTCCCGTTATAACCTCTGACAACGTTTGACACTATCCACAACACCCCCAACCTTTGTGTCATCAGCAAATTTACTAACCCATCCCTCCACTTCTTCATCCAGGTCATTTATAAAAATCTCGAAGAGCAGGGATCCCAGAACAGAGCCCTGAGGCACTCCACTGGTCACTGGCCTCCATGCAGAATATGACCCGTCTCCAACCACTCTTTGCCTCCTGTGAGCAAGCTAGTTCTGGATCCACAAAGCAATGTCCCCTTGGATCCCATGCCTCCTTACTTTCTCAATAAGCCTTGCATGGGGTACCTTGTTAAATGCCTTGCTGAAATGCATATACACTACATCTACTTCTCTACCTTCATCAATGTGTTTAGTTACATCCTCAATGTGTTTAGTCAATATACAATGAATTGAGTGTGTCTTTGTATGCAGTTTACAATCAAGCAGAAATCTAAGGCAAGGAAGAAAAGAGTTTTCTGCCATTAACCTCTGAACCCTGATGTGCTTTGAAGTCACCTCGGAAAGTTCGCAGGCACTGACAACGTTCATAGACACCAAGCATCCAAAGAGACCAGGAGTCTTTTAATGACCAAAACCAGAAATGAAATGCAAATACACTCAAGTACTGTCAGCTGTGGACTTCCGTCTGGCAGTGAGATGCTGTCTGTTTGAGGGAATCCCATGCTGACAGCAGGCTCAGTTACCCTTTAGCAAAGTGATGGTGGATTGTTGGGGGTGGGCGTTGGCTTGGTAAATGTATCATTCGCCCATACCCCACACAACCTGACTCCTCCTGGACTTCAATGGTCCAGGACCCAGTTGTCCCTGAAGGCTCAATCATCAGATTCTTGTTTACCAAGGGAGTGGTCAGATTGAGGCCCTCCACTGGTCAAGGTCCTAGTTGTCTATGTGATATGCAAGCTAGGGCAGTCCAGTATGGAGGGCAAGCTGTTGCCCTTGCAGCAGGCTCTCCCTCTCTGCATAGATGATGAAGACAAAGGAATGGCAGAGACCGATACGGTTTGGCACCAGTGCCATCGCAGGAGTTGCCAGTCAGTGATGAACTCAATGACTTAGGGACTCCAACTCCAGATTTTTTTCCTCGAGGCTTACTCCCAAAGTCTTCCCCATGAGTGAGAATAGCTGCAAGGTAGCAGAGGTTTGAGATCAGAGTTTTCCTTCTCCTGGATGAGCTGCCAATCATGGCTGACAAGTTCCATCTGCTTTGAAGTGACTAGTTTTAAGGTGCCAGTACACCAGCTTTGCACCTTTTCCTGTCAGTTCCACCGGGCTTAATAGCTAAGCCACACTTGAAGGCCAGGAACTGGACTTGGTGGTCAAAGGGTACTTGAGACCCTCTGATGACCATTGAGAGTATTTAATAGGTAGTGGGAGTTAATCCTTATTACCTACCTATCTAGAACAACCGTAAGGAACCTGGTCAGACTACATCACCTAGTATTACATGGAGTTGTCAGAATCAATAACACAAACATATTTAAGAGAAGCTGGATAAGCACAAACTTGAGTTGTTTTCTCTGGAGCGGTGGAGGCCGAGGGGAGCTGAGACAGAGGTTTATAAGATTATGAGAGGCATAGATAGGGTAGACAGGGAGTATCTTCTTTCCGGGTTAGATTTAGATTTAGATTATGAGGACATGCAGTCCTCTTTTATTGTCATTTAGTAACGCATGCATTAAGAAATGATACAATTTGTTCCTCCAGAATGATATCACAGAAACACAAGGCAAACCAAGACTAAAAAATGACAAAAACCACATAATTATAACATATAGTTACAACAGTGCAAAGCAATACCGTAATTTGATGAAGAACAGACCATGGGCACGGTAAAAAAAAAGTCTCAAATTCTCTCGAAAGTCCCGTCATTTCACACAGACGGTTGAAGGGAGAAACTCTCCCTGCCATGAACCTCCAAGCGCCGCAAACTGGCCGATGCAGCACCCTGGAAGCACCCGACCACAGTCCGACTCTGAGTCTGTCCAAAAACTTTGAGCCTCTGACCAGCCCTCTGACACCGAGCACCGAGCACCATCTCTGCTGAGCGCTTCGACCCCGGCCCCGGCCGCCAAGCAATAGGCAAAGCCGAGGATTTGGGGCCTTCCCCTCCGGAGATTCTCGATCGCACAGTAGCAGCGGCAGTGAAGCAGGCATTTCAGAAGTTTCTCCAGATGTTCCTCTGTGCTTCTCACGTCCATCTCCATCAAATCAGGATTGTGCATGGCATCCTACTTCACAAATACGATATCGTTCGGAGCGGCCACGCGCTGTGTCGCGTCGCCATCTTCTCCTCCCCTCCCTCTGTCTAATGCCAGAGGGCATGAATTGAAGGTGAGGTGGGGGGGGCGTAGGTTCAAAGTGGACGTGAGGGATAAGTTTTTTACTCTGAGAGTGGTGAATGTCTGGAACATGCTGCCTGGCATGGTGATAGAGGCAAATACATCAGAGGCTTTTAAGAGATGTTTAGATAGGCACATAAATACAAACGTTTGTATGTGGGAGATGGAGTGGTATGGTGTATATAGGAGGGATTAGTTTTTGGGTTTTTAAAAGTTTACCTTTTAGCTGGTTCAGCACAACACTGTGGGCCAAAGGGCCTGTTCCTGAGCTGTACTGTTCTATGTTCTATACGGTGAAAAGGACACAAGAGGTATTGCTTGGGGTGGGCGAAGACTCAGGCGTATTATAAACCTCGTAGTTTGAGTTGAATTACCTGGTTCTGTTGAATGAGATTCAACGCAAAAGTCACCTGGTGCTCGCTATGTGCAACAAGCACTCTGGTCAGCATTGATGGTTGTGGGCAGTTCTTTCCCTGAATATGCCCCCATCCCTCTTGGAAAATTTTGGCTCCTCATAAAGTCATTTGAATAAAAAGATCTGTGCCAGTATTTGAGGTCCAGATGAGCTTTTCTCATCTGATTCACCAATCTCATCTACAATCATTTCCCCTTCAGAGAGCACCCCCATGAATTCAATTTCCCTTAACTACTCTCTGCAGTAGTGAGTTCCATAGCCTAACTGCTTTCTAACTAAAGTAAGGCAGGCCTGCAAGCTTGCCAAATGGCCAAAGCAGCATGAAATATATTGGTGTGAGCTCACAGACAAAGGATCACATCAAATCTCTGCAGACGTTCCACATCTAGCCAGAGTACAGATGGACAATAAAACAGCTAATAGGAGGAGGAAACTTGAAGAGTGTCCCCGACCTCAACAATGACAGGGCTCACAATGTGAGGGCGTTTGTAACCAACTTCACCCAGCAACAAACTATCTTCAGAAGCAAGTCCTTAGCCAAATTGATTCACTTCACAAGTTAACAGGAAATAGTTCAGGATGCTGGATATGTCAAAGGCTATGGGACCATACGATACATCAGCTACAGTATATCACCTATTGCCTGCCAGCTTGGAGTCCCTTTATTCCCCCTTCTTTTCCAGTCCTGATGAAGAATCTCGACCCAATATGTCAACTCTTTATTCCCCCCTATCGATACTGCCTGATTCTGAGTTTCTCCGGCATTTTGTGTGCGTGTTCTATAATATCAGGGGGCAATGTCCTGGAACCAGCTGTTCCAATACGGTAACAAGAAGCAGGACAAATCTAATTCAACTAAAGACCACACAATCAGTCTAATCTCTTTCACCTGGGAGATATCATCAACAGTGCAATCATTTACTCACGGACGCAAGAGATTCTTCAGATGCTGGAACTCATGAGCAATATCAGAATCAGGTTTGTTATCACCGGCATGTGACATGAAATTTGTTAAGTTAGCAGCAGCAGTTCAATGCAATACATAATCCAGCAGCGAGAGAAAAAAAATAATAAATAAAATAAATAAATATAATAATAATAAATAAACAAGTAAATCAATCATGTATATTGAATGGATTAAAAAAACGTGCAAAGGCAGAAATACTGTCTATTTAAAAACGTGAGGTAGTGTCCAAAGATTCAATGCCCATTTAGGAATCAAATGGCAGAGGCTGAATCCCTGAGTGTGCGCCTTTAGGCTTCTGTACCTCCTACCCGCTGGTAGCAGTGAGAAAAAGGCATGCCTTGGGTGCTGGAGGTCCTTAATAATGGAGGCTGACTTTCTGAAATACTGCTCCCTGAAGATGTCCTGGGTACTTTGTAGGCTAGTACCCAAGATACGCAAAATTCTGGAGGAACTCATCAGGTCAGGCAGCATCCATAGAGGGGAATAAACAGATGATGCTTGGGGCAAGACCCTTTATCATTTACTCATCAGTAATCTGCTCACAAGGACCCATTTTGTTTTCAAAGTTCAAAGTAGATTTATTTTCAAAGTACATATATGTCACCACATACAACCCTGAGATACATTGCGTTGCAGGCATACTCAATGAATCCATAGAATAATAACCATAACAGAATCAATGAAAGGCCGCACCAGCTTGGACATTCAATCAGTGTGTAAAAGATAGAAAGCTGTACAAATACAAAAAGAAGTAAATGACAAATAAATAAGCAATAAATATAGAGAACATGAGATGAAGAGTCCTTGAAAATGATTCTATAGGTTGTGGGATCATATCAATGACGGGGAAGTGAAGTTGAATGAAGTTATCCCCTTTGGTTCAAGAACCTGATGGTTGAGGGGTAGTAACTGTTCCTGTACCCGATGCGTGAGTTCTGAGTGTCCTGTATCTTCTTCTTGATGGCAGCAGCAAGGAGAGAGCACGTCTTGAGGGGTGGGCAGGACATGTCGTTTTGTTACTTAGGAACAGACTTCATCATAATCTTGGTCCAAGTATGGACCAAAGAGCTTTTTTCCAGAGGTGATCTGAGACTGATTGTCCCTGACATCAGTATGGCATAGACAAGCCCTGATAAAATTGGTCAATGGGATTTCGATGAGAAAATATTCCAATAACAGGACCAACAGACTTTACTTTTACTCCATCAGTAATCTTGCTTCCATCATAAAGATTCAATGTACATTTATTATCAATGTATACAGTCTACAACCCTGAGCTTCATCCTTCTGAAGGCAGCCATGAAACCAAGAAACACAATGGAACCTCTTCAAAGAATACATCAAACATCTTACACACGAAAAAAGAACAAATCAAGCAAACAGCAAAGAGCGAGTGAGTAACACATATAATATTAAACATCAGACCTCAGAGTCCTCGAAATGGTTTGGGAGTGTTCAGTTTAGTTCAGTTCAGTTATGCGTTGCGTCGTTTATTAACTGCAGGCCGCAGAACCAGTTAGCGCTGAAGCACCCTGATCAAATTGCACAAAAGTTGCATGAAAGAGTAACCAGAAACATGAACCTCATTGTCCGCTAAAATGAGTCCGCAGCTTCGAGCCACGCCGATCGAGCCTTTCAGTGTGAGGACGACTCCTGCACCCCCTTGTGGCAGCAGCAAGTGAGAGGTAGAGGGAGACCAGTCAAACACAGACAGATGGCGCTGAACACCCGCTCACCTTCCGCTCTCATCCCTGTCGATTTCAATCTTGCTTGATGCTTTAATCTTGAGGAATAATGGACCTGATCTTGGGTTCACGCTTTGCCTTTAGGCCACACACTCTGCTCTCAATCTCACTGAATTCCCCAGGAGATGGTTGTAGACTGTATACATTGGGAAAAGCACCAAATCATTCCATTGGCTTAAAAACACACAATCAAAGTATCAATTACGGGCTCCAATCACACACAGTTTAGTAGTAGAAGCATATTTAAAAGAAGAAGAAGGAAAACACAAACGCAAGAAAATCTGCAGATGCTGGATATTCAAGCAACACACACAAAATGCTGGTGGATGCAGCAGGCCAGGCAGCATCTATAGGAAGAGGTACAGTCGACGTTTCGGGCCGAGACCCTTCGTCAGGACTGACTGAAAGAAGAGATAGTATGAGATTTGAAAGTGGGAGGGGGAGGGGGAGATCCGAAATAACAGGAGAAGACAGGAGGGGGAGGGAAGAAGCTAAGAGCTGGACAGTTGATTGGCAAAAGGGATACAAGGCTGGAGAAGGGGGAGGATCATGGGACGGGTGGCCTAGGGAGAAAGAAAGGAGGTGGGGCGTCCAGAGGAAGATGGAGAGCAGGCATGGAGTGATTGTGAGAGGGACAGAGAGAGAAGAAAAAAAATGGGGGGAATAAAAATAAATAAGAGATGGGGTAAGAAGGGGAGGAGGGGCATTAACGGAAGTTAGAGAAATCAATGTTCATGCCATCAGGATGGAGGCTACCCAGACGGAACATAAGGTGTTGTTCCTCCAACCTGAGTGTGGCTTCATCTTTACAGTAGAGGAGGCCGTGGATAGACATGTCAGAATGGGAATGGGACGTGGAATTAAAATGTGTGGCCACTGGGAGATCCTGCTTTCTCTGGCGGACAGAGCATAGGTGTTCAGGATCTCCCAGTGGCCACACATTTTAATTCCACGTCCCATTCCCACTCTGACATGTCTATCCACGGCCTCCTCTATTGTCAAGATGAAGCCACACTCAGGCTGGAGAAACAACATCTTATATTCCGTCTGGATAGCCTCCAACCTGATGGCATGAACATTGACTTCTCTAACTTCCCTTAATGCCCCTCCTCCCCTTCTTACCCCATCCCTTATTTATTTTTATTTCCCCTTTTTTTTCTTCTCTCGCTGTCCCTCTCACAATCACTCCTTGCTTGCTCTCCATCTTCCTCTGGGCTCCCCTCCCCCTTTCTTTCTCCCTAGGCTTCCTGTCCCATGATCCTCCCCCTTCTCCAACTCTGTATCCCTTTTGCCAATCAACTTTCCAGCTCTTGGGTCCATCCCTCCCCCTCCTGTCTTCTCCTATCATTTCAGATCTCCCCCTCCCCCTCCCCCTCCCACTTCCAAATCTCTTACTACCTCTTCGTTCAGTTAGTCTTGATGAAGGGTCTTGGCCCAAAACGAAGACTGTACTTCTTCCTATAGATGCTGCCTGGCCTGCTGTGTCCCACCAGCATTTTGTGTGTGTTAGAAGAAAAACACACTTGTCCAGGCTATCTATCAATGAACAGTATAATTTGTAGCTTCACTTCTAAGTTATACACCATCCTGTTGTAGAAATACATCATTATTTCTACATCATCACCTCAAACTTCCCCTCCACCAGAAAGGTGAACCTTTAAGAGAAGGACTGGAGTGGTTGAAGAAGGTGGTTCATCATCATGTCTTGAGAACAATTGCAGATGGGGAATAAATAATGGCCTAAATCATTTCAGATCCTGAAATATTGAAAAAACTCACACAAAATGCTGGAGGAACTCAGCAAGTCAGTGGGGAATAAACAGTCACCATTTTGGACTGAGGTGAAGAATCTCAGTCCAGAACGTTGACAATTTATTTCCCCTCCGTAGATACTGCTGAGTTCCACCAGCATTTTGTTTACGTTGCTCTGGATTTCCAGCATTTGCATAAAAGAGAACAACTCTTCTGAATTCCCTGCTCAGTTCACTGCCGGTGGTCTTCCATTTTTTAATTAATTTATTTATTGAGATACAACTCAGAATAGGCCCTTCCAGCCCTTTGAGACACATTGCCCTACAATTCCCTAATTTAATCCTAGCCTGATCACAGGACAGTTTACAATGATAAATTAACCTACCAACCGGTACATCTTTGGACTGTAGGAGGAAACTGGAGCACCCGGAGGAAACTCACACAGTCACAGGGAGAACATACAAGCTCCTTGCAGGCAGCGGTAGCAATTGAACCTGAGTTGCCTGTACTGTAAAGTGTTGTGCTAACCACTACACTACCATGCCACACTTTCGCCATGATTCCATCCTACAGCATCTTGAGTTTACTCCATCCTACTGAGAGATTAATGACCCCAATTATGATTCCCACTTGCAAATGGGAACGTCTACTTGTTCAAACCATTTGATAATCTGGAAGATTTGTATCAATGAAGAGATCCATTGCTGTCAGCATTTTAATGAATCTTGCTCACTCTCCATTCGGGTCCTGTGTATTCTTTTTGTAAAATAAAGATCAGGGCTTAGAAATTTTCTTTGTTGTGTTTGAACAGCACTGCAGACACTCTCACTCAATCCGCAAAAATCACATAAAGAGCATGCCTTGAGTGGCAATGTTTACAGAGCAGATTTGTCAGGATTCCCAGGTTGATATTGTGATATCAACCTGGTGTTCTCTATTGATATGTTCCAAGTTCTCACAGTCGTTGCAATGTAACTCAGCGGGTGCGGAGCACTGACAAAGGGCCTTCGACCTGAAGTGTTAACCCTTTCTCTATGCACAGATGTTGCCTGATCTGCTGAGAATTTCAAGCATTTTCACTTCTTGTTACAGCAGGTATAGTCTTTTCTACTGCCACAATGAGGCCACACTCAAGTTAGAGGAGCAGCACCTCATATTCCCTCTGGGTAGCTTACAACCTGACAGCATGAATATCGATTTCTCTAACTTCTAGTAATTTCTCCTCCCTCACCTTCTTCGTTTTGCCATTGCCCATTCTGGTTCATCTTCTCAACTGCCGATCACCCTCCCTCTGGTGCCCCTCCTTCTTCCCTTCCTTCTGTCAGATTCTCTCTTCTTCAGCTCTACACCTCTTCCTCCCATCACCTTCCAACTTCTTACTTCATTTCTCCTTACCTATCAACCGCCAGCTTGCACTCCCTCTCCTTCCCCTTAGCTTCTTATTATTCCGACCAAAACGTTTCCATAAAGGGCTTCCAGACCGTTCGGGCTGACCAGAAGTGCACTGAGAGTGGTAAGCGTAAAGGAGGGGGCTTGCTGTGCTGGTTAACAACAGATGGTGCAATCCTGGTCATATTACGATCAAGGAACGTGTTTGTAGCCCGGCTATTGAACTTTTTGCTGTTGGACTCCGGCCATATTATTTGCCAAGGGAAATCTCACATGCAATTGTGGTTGTTGTGTACATCCCTCCCTCTGCCAACCCGACGTCGACGCTTAACATCATTTACACCGTTGGGCACAGGAGTACATTCAGCCAGAGACTCATTCCAGCGGGATGCAGCACTGAGCGTCATGGGAAGTCATTCCTGCCTGTGGCCGTCAAACTTTGCAGCTCCTCCCTTGGAGGGTCGGACACCCTGGGCCAATGGGCTGGTCCTGGACTTATTTCCCTCTGGCATGGTTTACATATTATTATTTGATTGTTTGTGGTTTTGTATTGCTATGTTTGTACTCTGTTCTTGGTTGCCGCAACTGTAACGAAACCTAATTTCCCTCGGGATCAATAAAGTATGTCTATCTATCTGTCTATCTATCTATTTCTTCCCCTTCCTATCCAGTCCCGATGAAGGGTCTTGGCCCAACATGTCAATTGTTTATTTCCCTCAGTAGGCACTGCCTTACTTGCTGAATCCCCCCAACACTTTGTACTGTGTGTGTTCTCAGAACTTCCAGCATCTACAGAATCTCTTGTGCTTGTGGTGCAGTGGATCTGTTTGTTTACCCCAGTAAAGCTCCAGACAGAGTTCTATTCATATGCTCACTTGATTTTGTCAATATAGAAATGAATCCCAGAGCTTTGGTGTTTTTTGTTGCTTTGGAGGGTTCCTGAGCGGTTGCTTTGGTGAACTGTTTTTGTCTTCCCAAAGTCCTCTGTTTCTGTGCCCCATTTCGTTACTTATTTTTCAAGGAACATTTAGTTTTGTAATTCTTCTTTCCAAATAAATTGTTAGAGTAGATTCATTCTATTAAGTCAATCTATTAACAATTCAGAATCATGCCGTCTCATATAATGTTATATAATCCTCTGTGTAAGCTTAAAGAACTTATAAAAAGGAGCAGCACATACAGTACAATGTGCTGGAGGAACTCAGAAGGTCAGACAGCATCTATGGAAAGGAATAAACAGTCAACGTTTTGGGCAGAGACCCTGCTTCAAGGCTGGGGTGGGGTGAAGAAGCCAGAATAAGAGGGTGACTGGAGGGGAAGGAGTACAAACTAGAAGATGGCAGAGTCTTGATGAACAGTTTCAGCCCAAAACGTTGGCTGTTTATTCCTTTCTATAGATGCTGCCTGACCTGCCGAGTTCCTCCAGTATTTTGTGTGCGTGACTCTGGATTTCCAGCATCTGCAGAATCTCTTGTGCCTATAAAAAGGATATTTCTTGTTTAAGAATATGAAAGATTTCATACTACTTGGTGATTAATACATACTGAGGACCCTATCAATAGATTCTGTCTGCCACTGGAGCAGAAAGTGACAGTCTTGTGATAGCAAAAAAAGATTCATATTAACAAGTTAACAGTAATTAAACCACCATTAGTAACACTTGACTGTTCTGTGCACTGGATAAACTATAATTAGGCAATTTATATCAATTTCTGTCCCATGCCAGGGATAGAAAGAAACAACCTCACAACACAGGCCAAAGGGGAAAAAAAAATCTTAAGGCCATTTTCATACCAGGCCATCAACCCAGGAGACAAGACTCATTAAGAAAAATAATGCCTTTGTATATAAACAGCCGGCTTTTTGAGTAAAATGGTTGCCATAAGCTGATTGATTTAAAATTAAATATAAATTTCTAGTTGTGCCTCTAAGTTTTTGTATCCTTGTTCTGACAGATTTAATATGATTTACTGGTGGTTCCTCTACGGTGAGATAAATGCATTTATTGTATTTGAAATCTGTCAGAAGAACATAAATTCAATTTTGCTTTGAAATAGGCGGAATAACATAATGTACTATTGGAAGGTAATCCTGTTTTGAAGGAGTGGTGTGGGAGAAGAAGAAAGATTCAAGATTCATAGATGTTGGCAAAGACAACAGGTTTTACAAAACAATAACCTTTTTTCCATAACATCTGAATTTACCGAATTATTAATGAAATACGTAATAGGGAAAAGTGATATGGTAGACGTATTTCCCAAGACGTTTAGTGGTATTAGAAAGTATAGCACATTATTTATCCAAATTATATTTAAAATATGCAGTGGTTCCTGCCACATCTCACATTATGTGGGAAAACTTCCATTCTTAGTAAACGTATAAGCAGAAATCCCTTCCCCAGTGTCTCATCAGACTCTCCCATATTGCTGATTCTTAATCAGTAACTTCCCAAACAATATACCTAATTTTCCCATTGGCAATACAACAGATGCTGTGGAAGAAAAATTTATTGATTGCATAAATCAGAATCGGAATCAGGTTTATTATCACCGGCATGTGATGTGAAAATTGTTAACTTAGCAGCAGCAGTTCAATGCAATACATAATCCAGCAGAGAAAAAAGTAATAGTAATAAATACAATTTAAAAAAGTAAATCAATTATGGTATATGTATATTGAATGGATTTTAAGAAAGATGCAAAAACAGAAATACTGTATGTTAAAAAATACAGTCCAAAGATTCAATGTCCATTTAGGAATCGGATGGCAGAGGGGAAGAAGCTGTTCCTGAATTGCTGAGTGTGTGCCTTCAGGCTTCTGTATCTCCTACCTGGTGGTAACAGTGAGAAAAGGGCATGCCCTGTGTGCTGGAGGTCCTTAATAATGGATGCTGCCTTTCTGAGACACCGCTGCATAAAGATGTCCTGAGTACTTTGTAGGCTAGTACCCAACATGGAGCTGACTAGATTTACAGCCTTCTGTAGCTTCTTTTGGTCCTGTGCAGTAGCCCCTCCATACCAGACAGTGATGCAACCTATTGGAATACTCCCTATGGTACAACTATAGAAATTTTTGAGTGTATCTGTTGACATGCCAAATTTCTTCAAACTCCTCATAAAGTATAGCCGCTGTCTTTCCTTTTTTATAACTGCACCAATATGTTGGGACCAGGTTAGATCCTCAGAGATCCTGACACCCAGGAGTTTGAAACTGCTTACTCTCTCCACTTCTGATCCCCCTTTGAGGATTGAATGTGTTCCTTCGTCTTACCCTTCCTGAAGTCCACAATCAGCTCTTTCGTCTTACTGACTTTGAGTGCCAGGTTGTTGCTGTGGCATCATTCCACTAGTTGGCATATCTCACTCCTGTACGCCCTCTCGTCACCACCTGAGATTCTACCAACAATGGTTGTATCATTAGCAAATTTATAGATGGTAATTGAGCTATGCCTAGCCACACAGTCTTGTGTATATAGAGAGTAGAGCAGTGGGCTAAGCACACACCTCGGAGGTGTGCCAGTGTTGATCATCAGCAAGGAGGATATGTTATCACCAATCTGCATAGATTGTAGCCTTCCAGTTAGGAAGTTGAGAATCCAATTGCAGAGGGAGGTACAGAGGCCCAGGTTCTGCAACTTCTCAATCAGGATTGTGGGAATGATGGTATTAAATGCTGAGCTATAGTCAATGAACAGCATCCTGATGTAGGTGTTTGTGTTGTTTAGGTGGTCTAAAACCGTGTGGCGAGCCATTGAGATTGCGTCTGCCATTGACCTATTGTGGTGATAGGCAAACTGCAATTGGTCCAGATCCTTGCTGAGGCAGGAGTTCAGTCTAGTCATGATCAACCTCTCAAAGCATTGTCGGTGTGAGTGCTACTGGGCGATAGTCATTAAGGCAGCCCACATTATTCTTCTTAGGCACTGGTATAATTGTTGCCTTTTTGAATCAAGTGGGAACTTCTGCCTGTAGCAGCGAGAGGTTGAAAATGTCCTTGAGTACTCCGGCTAGTTGGTTGGCACAGGTTTTCAGAGCCTTACCAGGTACTCCATCGGGACCTTCTGCCTTGAGAGGGTTCACTCTCTTTAAAGACAGCCTAACATTGGCCTCTGAGACAGAGATCACGGGGTCATCAGGTGTAGCGGGGATCTTCACAGCTGTAGTTGTGTTCTCTCTTTCAAAGTGTGCATAGAAGGTGTTGAATTCATCTGGTAGTGAAGCATCGCTGCCATTCATGCAATTGGGTTTTGCTTTGTAGGCTTGTAGACCCTGCCAGAGTTGCTGTACATCCGATGTCGCTTCCAGCACTTAGTAAACTTATGTGTTTACTAAGTTATCTTCTGTAGTTCTAGTCTGCAAATTATCTGCAGCAAAAGGAAATTTCCTCTCTACTGATATCTTGAATTACACACAGTGGCTTCTTTATTATGTACTTCCTGTACCTACCAAAGTGGTCACTGAGTGTATGTTCATGGTCTTCTGCTGCTGTAGCCCATCCACTTCAAAGTTCAATGTGTTGTGCATTCAGAGATGCTCTGCCACACACCACTGAGTTACTGTCGCCTTCCTGTTAGTGTGAACCAGTCTGGCCATTCTCCTCTGACCTCTCTCAAAAACAAGGTGTTTTTGCCCACAGAGCTGCCAGCTACTGGATTTTTTTTTGTTTTTCGCACCATCCTCTGTAAATTCTAGAGATTGTTGTGCATGAAAGTCCCAGGAGGTCAGCAGTTTCTGAGATATTCAAACCACCCTGTCTGGCACCAACAATCATTCCACAGTCAGAGTCACTTGGATCATATTTCTCCTGCCTTCTGATGTTTGGTCTGAACAGCAACTGAACCTCTTGATTTCATTTCACTGTACTGTGTGTTTCGATGTTTCAATGTACATGTGACAACTAAAGCTATTTGTTATATTTATTCTTTTTTAATTGAGCCTTTAAATAACGAGGCTTCTCGCAGGAATGAACGACAACCTAACAGTCCTGAACAATATTCTGCACTTACATCATTGTATTGTATTTGTTTGGATTGCTTGCTTCAAGCTTTACATTGAGTCTTTTCAAAACTAAAGGCTCTGCAGACAACTAGGAGTACGTGCATCAGAACATTAAGCCTGTGCAGATTAAGTATCCCGGCAACAGGAAACTCCAGCTTCATCTCCCATAGCTTTATTTTATTTGGATCCCGAGTGGAGCCTGTTTTATTACTAAACTGAACTAGGTAGTCTTCCCCTAAATGAAGGATATTTTTGAAAACCATGAAAGGGCTTTGTTAAGCACATTAAAGCTTAGAAAAGGATACAGTAAATCAGAGGACATTGTAGGAACGTATGTGTATGGATTACAACTAAAAGTGGTTCCTACAGCCCTCTGATGGTTGTCCATCATGTCCGACAATGACAGGAAACCTGTGCAGGAGAGTTTTACAGTGGAAAAGCTGTTGCAGTTGGACAATTTCACTCTCCTGACTTCAGAAATCTGGGTCCAGTGGTACAAACAGGCGTCACAAACTGAGGTCGTCCTTGGTTGCAATAGATGACCATGATGTCGTCTATGCCTTGTCATGCCCTTCGCTCTCCACAGAACCTCGTGGTACTGCCTTCCTAGATGTTGGATCTCACTGTAGATCTCATCTGCCCAGTCCGCTGGAGCCGACTTTGCAGGCTAGGTCCCTATCTCGCCGGGGTATGAGGCCACTGCCTACCCTCACCTGGTATAGCTCACCTGTCGAAGCAGTGTACAGGGGTGTGGCCAGTGTTGCATGCAAACAGTTACCTGGAGTCATAGGTGAGAGCTGTGTGTCCAGTGGGGACCAAAGGTGAGTGAGCTGCCTTGGAATGGACAAGACAAGCCCCTTCACCCAAGGTGCTACCCCTCCCTGGACACCCCATACATCCCAGCCCTCTAATCGATCAATAAATGGAAAGTTTCATTTGACATTAAAGAAACAAGCACAATAATCAATGTTCAATACTCTTATCAATGGTTGTCTTTAGGTGTGCAACCTGGAGTATCGCATACAGTTCTGGTCGCCCCAAAACAGGAAGGCTGTTGGGGCTTTGGAGAGGGTTCAGAAGAGGTTTATCAAGATGCTGCCTGGGTTAGAGGGCATGTGCTATCACAAGAGGCTGGACAAACTTGGGTTATTTTCTCTGGAGCGGCGGAGGCCGAGGGGAGATCGAATAGAGGTTTATAAGATCATGAGAGGCATAGATAAAGTAGACAGGCAGTATCTCTTTCTCAGGGTAGAAATGTCTAATATCAGAGGGCATGCATTGAAGGTGAGGGGCAGTGGGGGGGGGTGTAGGTTCAAAGGGGATGTGAGAGATAAGTTTTTTACTCAGAGAGTGGTGGATGCCTGGAATGTGCTGCCTGGTATGGATGTTTAGATAGGCACATGAATATGAGGAAGATGGAGGGATATGGACATTGTGTAGGTAAGAGGGATGAGTTTCTGGGGTTCTTTTGATTTACTTTTTAGCTGGTTTGGCACAACATTGTGGGCCAAAGGGCCTGTTCCTGTTCTATACTGTTCTATGTTCTATAGCCTCAAAAGACTTACCAGGCCATCATTACCCTCTTCTTGGATGCCGTGGGGTGGCATGGTGGCATAGTGCTGAGGGTCACACTCTACAGTGCCAATGATCAGAAGATCAGTGTTCAATTGCTGCCACTGTCTGTAAGGAGATTGTAAGTTCTCCCTATGATCACATGGGTTTCCTCTGGGTGCTCTTGTTTTCTCTCGCATTCCAAAAGACGAACAGTTAAGGGTTAGTAAGTTGTAGGCATGCTATGTTGGTGCCGGAAGTGGGTCCCCATCACATCTAAAGGTTCAAAGGTTCAAAGACTGTGTTGTCCTTTGACGCAAATGACGTGTTTCACTGTATGTTTTAATGTGATAAATAAAGCTAATCTTTACCCTTCCCTCCTGTAAAATATCATTCTTCTTCTTTTTCCATTTAGCACTAACCATGATGTGATCTGTAAACTGCTTTAAATTTGTGTTCTGGTTGGATTCAAATCCCAACACTTGACAAGTTACCCATTTTTAAAAATTACATTTTCGGTGATTACCTATATAATAGAACAATAGCAGTTCCCTTCCCGAACGGTTTTGAACTCTTTTGCATCACCGGACTTGTTCATATGAATCGTGTAAGAGATTGTGGAGTATTGCCGGTATGAAAGTGGAGAGGGAGAATCTAGCATGAGGGACCACTGTCCAAGCTAAGTGCTTGACCATTTACGATAGAAATGGAGTGATCGTGCTTTCTCTCAGAGGGTGTAAGTCTTCTTCAAAGGACAGTGGAAGGAGGATCTTTAAATACGAGGCATTCTGCAGATGCTAGAAGTCCAAAGCAAAACACAAAATGCTGGAGGAACTCAGCAGGTCAGGCAGCGTCTATGGAAATGAATAAATTCTCAACACTTCAGGCCCAGACCCTTCATCAGGACTGGGTAGGGAGGAGGAAGATGCCGGAATAAAAAGGTAGGGGAGCGGAAGAAGGATAGCTCGAAGGTGATAGGTGAAGTCAGGTGAATAGGAAAGGTAAAGAGCTGGAGAGGAAGGAATCTGATAGGAGAGGAGAGTAGACCTTAGGAGAAAGAGAAGGAGGAAGGGACTCAGGGGGAGGTGATAGGCAGGTGAAAAGAGGTAAGAGGCCAGAGTGGGGAATAGAAGAAGAGGAGAAGGAATAATTTTTTTTACTGGAAGGACAAATCAATATTCATGCCATCAAGTTGAAGGCTACCCAGACAGAATATAAGGAGTTTCCGCTCCACCCTGAGGGTGGCCTCATTGTGGTACAAGAGGAGGCCATGGACCGACATGTTGGAGCAGGAATTGGAATTGGAATTAAAATGTTTGGCCACTGAGAAGTTCCGCTTTTGGTGGATGGAGTGGAGTGTGATGTATCTCTAAAAATAGTGAATAGGCATGTTTACCATTGAAACATTTTTATTAATAATGAAGCCAATTGTCTTGGAATTTTACTTATCACAAGTATATTGGGGAGGCACAGTAGCATAGTGGATAGCACAACGCTTTACAGTATGGTGACCCGGGTTCAATTCTCACTGATGCGTGTAAAGAGTTTGCATGTTCTCCCTGTGTCTACGTGGGTTTCCTCCAGGTGCTCCAGTTTCCTCCCACAGTCTAAAAAGTGCCAGTTGGTAGGTTAAAATTGGTCATTCTAAATTGTACTGTGATTAGCTAGGATTAAACTGGAACTTGGCTCAAAGGCCAGAAGGGCCTATTCCATGCTGTGTCTCAATTAATAAATATGGTAATACATATTTATTACTTCTTTCATCTTTCAAATGTCTTAGTCTGCTAATTTAGCAATGGTATTAACTCTTTCTGTATCATAAGTTCAGTAGAAGAATCATGGAAACTAGGAAGCTGTTTTAAAAGCTGCTATTTTGCTGGAGATATGCTTTAAGTCCAGGAAGACTCAAGTAGTAATTTATTCCCCATGTATCTCAACAATTTGATTGGCAGTGTCTCTTGCATTGTGTCAATACGCACTGCTGATAAGACAAATCTTTATTTAGTAGTTGTTTGGCCTGACATAGCACACTAAAGACCTATTTCAAACTTCAGGGCTGATTGTTTTGACTTTTCAATTTTATGATATTATCATTGTCATATGATATTATCATATGATATTATCAGCTGTAATGGAAACATAAAATATCCAGCAAGTCAGTCAGCATACGTGGAAAGAAGACAGGAATCAATGCTTCAGGGCCTTTATTAGAACAGGGAAAGAGAGATTAAAAGATACAACTTTGCAGAGAAAGTGGCAGGAGTAACGGACAGGGCAAAGGAACATCGGTGACGGGGTGAGACCAAGTCAAATGTCCCATTGTTTTCCAGGTTAACTGACAACATCTAAAGAAACCTTTATTTAATGCTTGTGGGTTATTC
This sequence comes from Mobula hypostoma, assembly GCF_963921235.1. NCBI lineage: Eukaryota > Metazoa > Chordata > Chondrichthyes > Myliobatiformes > Myliobatidae > Mobula > Mobula hypostoma. The sequence continues at coordinate 34,040,440 of NC_086120.1, forward strand.
CATTTTATTCTTTCACACATTAGTTATTGTCTCACAGCAGTCTGCATGTAATGGGGGGCATTAATATCAACCAATTTGTGGTCAGAACAAAAGAACATTATGTAATGTCTGCTGCAATCTAATGTGATTAAGGGATAGCTGGTATGCACAGTAATCCAACCTGCTCGAGAGATGTTTCTATTTAAAGAAACTCTCTATTGTGAGTATAAATTAAAACACTGAGAGAAAGCAGGAAATGTAATTTGGACATTCAATCCTTTGATGTAGAAGTAGAAGTACACCAATTCAGAATCAGAATCAGGTTGAATTTCATATGTTGTGAAATTTGTTGAGTTTGTGGCACCAGTACAATACAATACATAATAACAGAGAAAAAACTTTGAATTACACACACACACACACACACACACACACACATATATATATATTTATATAAAATAGTTAAATTAAATAAGAAGTGCAAAAATAAAAAAGGTAGTGAGGTAGTGTTCATGGGTTTGATGTCCATTCAGAAATCTGATGGCAGAGAGGAAGAAGCTGTTCCTAAATTGTTGAGTGTCTGCCTTCAGGATCCTGTACCTCCCTCCTGATGACAGCAATGAGAACAGGACATGTCCTGGGTGATGGGGGTCCTTAATGATGGATGATGCCTTTTTGAGGCATCACTCTTTGAAGATGTCCTGGATACTATGCAGGCCAGTGCCCATGATAGAGCTGACTAAGTTTACAATCCTCTTCAGCTTACTTCGATCCTGTGCAGTAGTCATCCTCCACCATCCCCCCATAATAGGCGGTGATGCAGCAAGTTAGAATGGTCTCCATGGTACAAATGTAGAAACTTAAAAGTGTTTTAGTTGACATACCAAATCTCCTCAAACTCCTAATGGAATATAGCCATTGTCTTGCCTTCTTTATAGCTGCATCAAGAAATTGTGGCCAGGTTTGGTCCTCAGATATATTGACACCCAGGAACTTGAAATTGCTCACTCTTTCCACTTCAGATCCCTTTCTGAGGATTGTTGTGTGTTCCGGTATCTTACCCTTCCTGAAGTCCACCATCAGTTCTTCGGCCTTGCTGATGCTGAGTGCAAGGTTGTGGCTGCGATTAGTCTTGGGGTATCTGAATAAAGAATGTTTCCATCATATTAATTTCTAAAATGTACAATCATTTGCTCTATGTTCAGGGACGTGGAAAATCAAATGATCAGGACGCGGAAAGCACAATGAATAATTTACCTCAAGGACTAAACAACTTGGGCAGTAAGGTAAGGACTTGGAATAACTTCAGAAAGTTACAAAGTTATCAGATTTTCATCCACAAACAGTGGGCCCATATACACAGCCATTAATGTTATATACTTCTACATGAGCACTGTAAAAGTATCTACAAAAAAATGGTTAACTGGAAAACTATTGGCCTGGAGCTCCATCTTATCCATAAGATCATTGCTTGTCAGCCCTGCTCCCTAATCTAGTTCGCTCTTTAAAAAGGTGCATTAAATTAAAGTCAGTGTGTGATGACCTGCATATACAATCTGCAGAGGTTGTAGGTGGGAAGTTCAGTATTGAACAGACTTAAACAAGGTAGTGCTCTCATTGGGTATGCAACTGCTTTCATGTACATTGAGGACCAGAATTACAATAGGCTTCCTGTGGAAAGACACCATGGACAATGGGAATGATAGTGGTCTGAGTTGGGTGTTGGGATTCAGTGATGTTGTGCTTGTTGGCCATGGTTGGGGCTGCCAGGGATGGAGGTCAGTGATTGTCGTCAGTGGCTAACTGGTGTTGGATGGGTATAATTTTCTATAAGACCGTAAGACCATAAGATACACAAGCAGAATTAGGCCATTCAGCCCATCAGGCCTGTTCCACCATTCCATTCATGGCTTATTTATTATCCCTCTCAATCCCATTCTCTTGCTTTCTCCCTGTAACCTTTGACCCTGATTAATCAAGAGCCTGTCGACCTCCACCTTAAATACTGCACCCAATGACATGGCCCGCATAGCAGCCTGTGGCAATGAATTCTGTAGATTCACCACGCTCTGACTGCAGAAATTTTTCCTCATCTCTGTTCTAAAAGGATGTCCCTGCATTCTGCGGCTGTGCCCTCTGGTCCTAGACACTTCACTGTAGCAAACATCCTCTCCATATCCACTCTATCTAGGCCTTTCAGGATTTGATAGGTTTCAATGAGATCCCCTCTTATTCTTCTAAACTCCAGTGAGTACAGGCCTAGGGTCATCGAATACTCCTCATACGTTAACCCTTTCATTTACGTGATCATTCTCATGAACCTCCTCTGGACCCATTCCAATGCCAGCACATCTCTTCTTAAATAAGGGCCCCAAAGCTGCTTACAATACTCCAAGTGCAGTCCGACCAATGCCATATAAAGCCTCGGCATTATATCCTTGCTTTTGTATTCTAGTCCTTTCAAAATGAATGTTAATATTAGTTAAAGGGCCCAAAACTGCTGCCTTGCTATTCACCATCTCAACCTGCAAGATAACCTTCAGGGAATCCTATATGAGGGCTCCCAACCCTTTGCAATTGGGATTTGTTAATTTTCTCCCCATTTAGAAAATAGTCCATGCCTTTATTCCTTCTACCAAAGTGCATGACTGGGCACTTCCCTACACTATACTCCATCTGCCAACTCTTTGCCCATTTTCCAAATGTGTCTAAGTCCTTCAGCAGACATCCTGCTTATTCAAAACTATCTGCCCCTCCACCTATCTTCGTATTGTCTGCAAACTTGGCCACAAAGCCATCAATTCCTTCATCCGAATCATTGACATATAATGTGAAAAGAAGTGGTCCCAACAGTGACCCCTGTGTCACACTGCTGGTCACATGCAGCCAACCAGAAAATGCACCCTTTATTCTGATTCTTTGCCTCCTACCAGTTAGCTAATCTTCTATCCATGCTAGTATCTTTCCTATAATACCATGGGTTCTTACCTTGTTAAGCAGACTCATATGCAGAAACCTTTCAAAGCCCTTCTGAAAATCCATATAAACAACATCCACTGACTACCTTTTGTCGATCCTGCCTGTTATTTCCTCCAAGACTTCCAACATGCAAAATTTCTCCTTAAGGAAACCATGCTGACTTTGGCCTCTTTTGTCATGTGTCTCCAAGTACCTGGACACCGTGTCCTTAATAATAGACCCCGACGTCTTTCCAACCACTGAAGTCAGGCTAACTGGCCTCTCCAGTGTCATTGTTCATTGGTCCAATATCCACTCTCATTTCACTTTTACTCTTTATTTACTGTATCTGAAAAAAACACTTCTGGTATCCTCTTTGTTATTATTAGTTAGCTTGCCTTCACATTTAATCTTTTCTCTGTTTCTGGCTGTTTCAGTTGCCTTCTGTTGGTTTTTAAAAACTTCCCAATCCTCTATACGCCCTGCCTTTTGTTTTTATGGTGTCTCTGACTTCCCTTGTCAGCACAGATGCATCAAACTCTCTTTAGAATACTTTGTCGTCTTTGTGATGTATCTTTTCTCTTCCTTCTGAAATGCTCCCAGAAAGTTCATCCATTCCTGCTCTGTCATCATCCCTGCTACTGTCCCCTTCCAATCAACCTTGCCCAGCTCCTCTTTCATGCCTTTGTAATTTCCTTTACTCCTCTTTAATACTCACACATCCGATTTTAGCTTCTCCCTCTTAAATGACAGGGTGAATTCTATCATATTATGATCACTGCCTCCGAAGGATTCCTTTACCCTAATTAAATCTAAACTTAACACCCAATCCAGAATTGTCATTCCTTTGGTGGGTTCCACCACAGGCTGCTCTAAAAAGCCATCTCGTAGGCATTCTTCAAATTCTCTCTCTTGGGATTCAGTACCAACCTGATTTTCTTAATCTATTTGCATTTTGAAATCCTGCATGACTATCACAACATTGCCATTTTTACATGCCTTTTTTAGCTCCTGATGTAATTTGTAGCCCCCATCCTGGCTACTGTTCGAATATATATAACTCCCATCAGGGTTTTTTTTTAATGTTGTATTTTCTTAATGCGACACAAAAGGATTCTACGTCTTCTGATCCTATGTCACCTCTTTCTAAGGATATCTGAAGGCAAGGTCATGGCAGAAGACTGGTGAGCAGGGCTGGTGGTTGGGTAGATAGATCTCAGTGATTATTGTGGTAATGGAAGTGGGTTGAAAGAAGGCTTGGGTAAATATATCATTTCATGGGTACTACCTCATTTGGGATCCCAGAATCAGTCTGAGGCATACTCAGATGGACTTCTTTGAACAGTACAGACGTAGTCTTCACAAGCCTTTTGGAAAACCTAATTTTGCACGTGGCCTTCTCATTCACCATTGAAAATCCCGAAAGTAACTTGAATGGCTTGCATCTATTCTACATACTACCCAAAAGTTCTCACAGATTATGAATGGTCATAGGGCAAAGACCTGACAATATTTCAACTGTAGGTCTTCAAAGGAAAGGAAGGGAGAAGGAGAGAGTAAAAGCCTTGGGGGAGGGGGTAGCACAGGAAGGGAAAGACAGGGCAATGGAGGTAGAGTAAAGATGAGCGGTGGGGGGGGGGTGGAGAAGAGAACCCAAGCCCAGAATCTTGTGAAAAAAAAAGATCTATCGCTGAATTCTAAGTTTTGACTTTTGTCACATTTCTGTTTGTGGGAGCTCTCTGTGCATAAAATAGCTGTTGCAGATCCTGCAATGTAGCATTTCAGAAATACTTCAGTGATTATAAAGCGGTTTGTTTTGTGCTGAAAATAATCTGAAGCATGCTACAGAATGCCCCAGGAGTTGCTATATGTTCCATAAAATCAAAGCCGTGCTGGTGCAAAGTCATTGAAGGGTTGCTGCATCTCTCTTTGCAGGTGGAGATGGTGTTCTGGCTCCTCTCCATGCTGGCGACTCGCGACAAGGATGACATGTCCAGGACCTTGCTCGCCATGTCCAGCTCCCAGGACAGCTGTGTCGCCATGCGCAAGTCCGGCTGCCTCCCCCTGCTCATCCAGCTCCTGCACGACAGCGAGCGAGACACGGGGCCGGCCCGGAATTCCAGCAGCAACAAGGAGGCTCGAGCCCGGGCCAGCGCTGCGCTTCATAACATCGTGTACTCCCAACCCGACGAGGGGCAGGCCAAGAGAGAAATGCGGGTTCTACACGTGCTGGAGCAGGTGCGCTTGTACTGCGAAACGTGCTGGGAATGGCTGGACTCCAACAGACCAGGCAACGGCTCGGAATCTAACAACTGTAAGTACATAAACTAACCGTCTCATTTAACGATTACAGAACAAAAGGGCATTGCTTTCAAATCAAGCTTGGCCTTCTTATTCCCTCTGAATACCTCTAACCTCAAGGCATGTACATCAGCTTCTCTATCTTCCATTAATTTCTATTCCCTCCCTCTTCTCTCAGTTTCCATCTCCATTCTGGCTCCCCTCATAATCTTTCTCTTCTTTCTCTTCTCTTCATCTGCCCATCTCTTCCCTCCATTTTTCCCATGATCCACTCTCATATCCTATCAGATTCCTTCTTCTTCAGTCTTTTATCTTTTCCACCTATCTCCTCCCAGCTTCTCTCCTCATCCCCCCTTCCCCATCCACCCACCTTTCCCTTCACCTAGGTTCACCTAACACTTGTCAGCTTGTACTCCTTCCCCTTTCTCCACCCTCTTACTCTGGCTTCTTCCCCTTCCCTTCCAGTCCTGACGAAGGGTCTCGGCCATAAATGTTGACTCTTGATTTCCTTCCATTGATGATGCTTGACCTGCTGAATTCCTCCAGCATTCTGTGTGTGTTGCCCTATCTGAGGTGATGCCTAGAAGCAACTACCATGCGACGTAAAAGGAAAAAGCTTGAAACCCCTTGAGCCTGTTCTGCTGATCAATAAGATCAATTTGCTGACTGCTACTTCCATTTTGTGTCCTAGTTCTATCTCTGTGAAGACTAGTAATCAGCACAGTGGAACTTTAGAATTCTACTTGCCTCACAACAAAGTTGTTGAGGTGAAGATGCAATACTGAGAGAGATAAGATTAAGCAAACCTGATGGGCTGAATGGCCTCATCTGTTGCAGTCTCCTTAACCTTGATTGCCCTCACCTGGTTTATTCACATTCCACATCTGATTATTAAACTCACAAAGTTTTCACTAAAACAGTGTAACTGCCTAACTAATTCATATCAGTCCTTCATTTGATTGATCCTGAGGATTCCACTGTATATAATGCATCTACTTATTTAGACACAGCAAACTGAATAGTGGAAAATCATTTAAAGTAATTCACTAAAGTAAATCATTTTGGTATTCACTAAGGAGAAGGATATTGAATTGTGTAAGGTAAGGGAAACAGGTAGGGAAGTTATGGAAACTATGATGATTAAAGAAGAGGAAGTACTAGTGCTTTTAAGGAATATAAAAGTAGATATGTCTCCAGGTCCTGACAGGATATTCCCTAAGACCTTGAAGGAAGTTAATATGGAAATAGCAGGTGCTCTGACAGAAATATTTCAAATGTCATTAGAAATGGGGATGGTGCCGGAGGATTGGCGTAGTGCTCATGTTGTTCCATTGTTTAAAAAGGGTTCTAGGAGTAAATCTAGCAATTATTGGCCTGTGAGTTTGACGTCAGTGGTGGGTAAATTGATGGAAAGTATTCTTAGAGATGGTATATATAATTATCTGGACAGACAGGGTCTGATTAGGAACAGTCAACATGGATTTGTGCGTGGAAGGTCATGTTTGACAAATCTTATTGAATTTTTTGAGGAGGGTAAAGTGGTGGATGTTGTCTGTATGGACTTCAGTAAGGCCTTTGACAAGGTTCCACACAGAAGGTTAGTTAGGAAGGTTCAATCATTAGCCATTAATATTGAAATAGTAAAATGGATTCAGCAGTGGCAGGGTGGGAGACACCAGAGAGTAGTGGTGGATAACTATTTGTCAGATTGGAGGCCGGTGACTAGTGGTGTGCCTCAGGGATCTGTGCTGGGTCCAATGTTGTTTGTCATATACATTAATGAACTGGCTGAAGGGGTGGTAAATTAGATGAGTAAGTATGCAGATGATACTAAGATAGGTGGAATTGTGAATAATGAAGTAGGTTTTCAAAGCTTGCAGAGAGATTTAGGCCAGTTAGAAGAGTGGGCTGAAAGATGGCAGATGGAGTTTAATGCTGATAAATGTGAGGTGCTACATTTTGGTAGGACTAATCAAAATAGGACATACATGGTAAATGGTAGGGCATTGAAGAATGCAGTAGAACAGAGAGATCTAGGACTAATGGTGCATAGTTCCCTGAAGGTGGAATCTCATGTGGATAAGGTGGTGAAGAAAGCTTTTGGTATGCTGGCCTTTATAAATCAGAGCACTGAGTATAGGAGTTGGAATGTAATGTTGAAATTGTACAAGGCCTTGGTAAAGCCAAATTTGGAGTATTGTGTACAGTTCTGGTCACCGAATTATAGAAAAGATGTCAACAAAATAGAGAGAGTACAGAGAAGATTTACTAGAATGTTACCTGGGTTTCATCTCCTAAGCTACAGAGAAAGGTTGAACAAGTTGGGTCTTTATTCTTTGGAGCGTAGAAGGTTGAGGGGGAACTTGATAGAAGTATTTAAAATTATGAGGGGGATAGATAGAGTTGACGTGGATGGGCTTTTTCCATTGAGAGTAGGAGAGATTCAACCAAGAGGACATGAGTTGAGAGTTAAAGGGCAAAAGTTTAGGGGTAACATGAGGGGGAACTTCTTTACTCAGAGAGTGGTAGCTGTGTGGAACGAGCTTCCAGCAGAAGTGGTTGAGGCAGGTTCGATGTGTCATTTAAAGTTAAATTGGATAGCTATATGGACAGGAAAGGAATGGAGGGTTATGGGCTGAGTGCAGGTCGATGGGACTAGGTGAGAGTAAGCATTCGGCACGGACTAGAAGGGCCGAGATGGCCTGTTTCTGTGCTGTAATTGTTATATGGTTATATAGTAAGGGTAGCTTTCAAATTGGTGGTTCAATACAGTGGATGTGGAGAGAACGTATTTGGAGAGTCTAGGACCAGGGGGCACAGCCTCAGAATGGAGGGACATCACTTTAGAACAGTGATGAGGAGGAATTTATTTAGCTAGAGAATTTGTGGTCACAGGTGGCTATGGAGGCCAGGTCATTGGGTGTAATTAAGGCAGAGATTGATAGGTTCTTGATTAGTCAGGGCATGAAAGGTTACGGGGAGAAGGCGGGAGAATGGGGTTGAGAGGGAAATAGATCAACCAAGACGAAATGGCAGGGCAGACTCGATGGATCAAATGGCCTAATTCTACTCCTACGTCTTGTGGTCTTATGGATTATAAATGGTTACAGAACTAGCTGGCCCATCAATGTTCCACTACATTCTTTTGACTTTTCTCTCTCACTCCCATACTCTCACTTCCTGTCCTTTGCTGTCTATACTGTTCATTCCAATAAACATAAACTTCAAGAACTGCATCTTACCTTTTAACCACGCAATGGATAACCTTCACGATTTAACTGAAATTTAAACAAATTTGATAATGGTTCTGCTTTCGGCATTTACACTCCACCCCAACAAATACTCAACAGGCCGAGCAGCAACAGGGCAGAAAGTGAAAGGGTTAATGTTTCAGGTCAGTGACGTTTCATTAACAGTGTGTCTTGGTACATACATAGGAGCGCCCTATACATTCCATAAAAGTGTCTCTGATAGTTTAGAAAGTGAGTAAGAAAGTAAGTTAAGAAATTGGAACTGGAGCAGGCCATTCATCTCTTTGAGTTGCTTTGATCATGGCTCAACCTTCACTTTAGACCTTTTTTCTGAAGGAACTCCTTACCTATTTCTTTAATGTCTAAAACTCCATCAATCTCTGTCTTGACTATACTCAGCTCGATATCCTAACCTTAAGGTTGTTGGCTGGCTGGTGGTGCAGTGGCATCAGAGCCGGACTCCGGAGCGAAGGCTCCCGAGTTCGAATCCAAGTCAGGCCACCCCCTGAGCACGCTTTCCATCCGTGTCGGGTTGAGCGTCGAGCTAACCACTCGGCCTTGTAAAAAAAAAAAGGGTCGAGTCAGGAACGTTCATATCGTGACCCGGTTAATCCGAAAGGAGACCAATCCCAACACCACGTGCCAGACAAGAATGGCTGACTGTCTGGTGCGACACAATAAAAAAAAGCTGGGATTGGTAATAGGGACAAGCTCCCCCTACCTAGTAAGCGTTCCCAATGGCATGCACCTCAAATAGTCTCTGACAACTGAGTCCAGCTCCTGGTCTTCACATCTGGCTTAGCTTCTAAGCCTGGTGGACTGGTTTTAAAGCACCAATAACCTGACATTGCCCCTTCTCTACTGATAGGAGAAGGGTCAACATTGGGTTACTGGCACTTTAAAACCAGTCACTTTGGGCAGATAGGGTTCATCAGCTGTGGCAGGCAGCTCATCTAGGGGGAGGAGATCCCTGGGGAAGGCTTCAGCAGTAAAGACTGAGTGAGAAATCCAGAACTGGAGCCCCCAAGACCATCCTACGTTGAGTTCAAAGCTGACTGGCAACCCCTGCGCCGTCCCTGCCGTTCCTTTGGGTTAATCAGATGTATGGAGACAGGAAGTTTGTTACATGGTTACAGCTTGTTATCCGTATTGTACAGCCCAGGATTGCATATTTAGGCAACTAGGTTACAACATCCATGGTCAATCCTGGCCAATGGAGGCCTCATCGAAATCCCAGGGGAAACATCAATTAGGCATCAGTCCTGTCAAGCTTTTTGGAATTTTGCGCATCCCAGTGAGATCACCACCCATTCTCCCAAGTACAGGCCAATAGGATTGCTTTGTGTCACATTAGAATCAGAATCAGGTTTAATATCACTGACATATATCGCGAAATTTGATGGCTTCATGGCAGCAGTCCAATGCGATACACAATAATAGAGAAAAAACGGTGAATTATAGTAAAGATATATATGCGTGTTCATGGGTTCAATGTCCATTCAGAGATCGGATGGCAGAGGGGAAGAAGCTGTTCCTGAACATCATGTGACTTAAGCTAGCGCAAACAGCTTCTGTGGCTTTATTCTGTGTTAAATCATGGGAATCACAGTATCTCTTGTGACCAGCAAAGTGTTTTGCAGGCAATGACAGAGACACAAGAGATTCTGTAGATGCTGGAAGTCTTGACAGCACACACAAAATGCTGAGGGAGCTCAGCAGGTCAGGCAAAATCTATGGCGGGGGTGGGGGGCGGGGAATAAATAGTCGACGTCTCAGCCTGAAATGTCGACTGGTCATTTCCCTCCATAGATGCTGCCAACCTGCTGAGATCCTCCAGGATTTTGTGTGTGTTGCTTGGATTTTCAGGCAATGATGTCATTTACCCCATGTAACACTCGATATGGAATGCCGTGAGTGACTTGGACCTTGTTGGACCATATTGTCGTGGGAACATCCATTACTGGACAGTGACACTCCCTTGCTACTTTTTTTGCTCTTTTTTGGCACTACTTACTTAATATAATTTATATATTTTTTATTGTAATTTCTAGTTTTTTAAAATATATATTTTATATTGCAATATACTGCTGCCACAAAACAACAAATTTCATGACATGTCAGTGATATTAAACTTGATTCTGATTTTGATTCCAGCATCTGCAGAATCTGTTGTGTTTACCACTGTATTTCTTTCATTACCTACAGTATTTATTGAACCACCAAGCTGAAAAATATCTTTAACACCAGAAGGTGTTAATTTCTTTAGAATATGACATATAACTGCAACAAATGCTGTGGAATATTGCGTTTAAATGGTCTTAACTTTTTTTCCTTTGTAGTGCCATTGCCCATAGAACCTCAGATCTGCCAGGCAATGTGTGCAATAATGAAGCTGTCCTTCGACGAAGAGTACCGACGGGCTATGAATGAGCTTGGCAAGTTGCATTGTTTTTTTCAATTCTTTCATAGTCGTTCTTTCTATGTCCCTAATAAGGTGAGGAGGTGATTTTATAGAACATCTGAAAGAGCTCCCTCGTTGGAATTGAAAGTCAAGAGCCCAATACAAACAAATAAATCAGAAACCAATCATTGATGAAGCACAGATGGAATACAATGTAGGGAAGTATATGGTCCTTTGTAGAAGGAAGAAAGGTATAGATTATTTTCTAAACAGGCAGCAAAATGCAGAAATCGTAGGTGCAAATGGATCTGGAAGTCTTAGTATTGGTTTTCTTAAAGGTTAACCTGAAGGATGAGTCTGTAGAAAGGAAGACAAGGTAAATGCGTTCATTTCCAGAGGAGTAGAATGTAAAAGCAAGAGTGTAATGCTGAGGCTTTATAAGACATTGGTCAGTCCTGGGTTTCATCACCTAAGTTACAGAGAAAGGTTGAACAAGCTGGGTCTTTATTCTTTGGAGCGTAGAAGGTTGAGGGGGGACTTGATAGAGGTATTTAAAATTATGAGGGGGATAGATAGAATTGATGTGGATAGGCTTTTTCCATTGAGAGTGGGGGTGATTCAAACAAGAGGACATGAGTTGAGAGTTAAAGGGCAAAAGTTTAGGGGTAACATGAGGGGAAACTTCTTTACTCAGAAAGTGGTAGCTGTGTGGAATGAGCTTCCAGCAGAACTGGTTAAGGCAGTTATGATGTTGTCAATTAAAGTTAAATTGGATAGATATATGGACAGGAAAGGAATGGAGGGTTATGGGCTGAGTGCAGGTTGTGGGACTAGGTGAGAGTAAGCGTTTGGCATGGACTAGAAGGGCCGAGATGGCCTGTTTCCGTGCTGTAATTGTTATATGGTTATATTTGGAGTATTGTGACCAGTTTTGGGCCCCATATCTAAGAAGGGATATGCCAGCATTGGAGAGGGTCAGAGGAGGCTTATGAGAATGATCCTGGGAATAAAAGGGTTAATGCACAAGCAGCATTGGATGGCTCTGGGCTTGTACTCGCTGGATGAATGCGGAAGGCATCTCATTGACACCTACTGAATATTGAAAAGTTTTGATCAGGGATTCCCATCTGGGGTCCACAGACCCCTCAGTTAATGATGGGGGCCCATGGCATAAAATTGTTGTGAACCCCTGCTTTAGACAGAGTGGGCATGCATAGGATGTTTCTAATCTTGAGAGAGTCTAGGACCAGAGGGCACAGCCTCAGAATAGAAGGGTATCACTTTAGAACAGAGATAAGGAGGAATTGGTTTGGGTGGGGGGAGGGGTTGTGAGGGTAGCTCAGATTTTAGTTAATAGGTAAAGAAATATAGAGCAGCATTGAGGAAGAATGCTTTTAGTCACAGAAAAGTGGTGGGGCAAAACTTGTTTAAACAGTGCTGAAGACAGAAACCCCTAACAAATGCCAGAACAAGCACTAGAGGTGCCTGAATACACAGGACTAAGGTCTGAAAGCTAGGAAGTTAGGATGACTGTTGCTGTCAATGTAGTGGGCTGAATGGCCTCAAGTTTTGTAAATTTCTATCGCCTTCCATAAACTAAATGAAGAATCACAGAGTGGTTCCAGAGATATTGATAATAAATGTCACAACAAGCAGGATTAGGGAGAGAATTTCCTATCAAAGGGGAAAGTGAATAGAATCTCTCTCTGATTGTGGGATAGATCTGCAGAATGAATGGATGATGGTGATGGAATAGCAGAGACAGTATCTGAGCAGACTAGATTTGATGGAAACCGACAACATTCAAAATTCAATGTAAATTTATTATCAAAGTATGCATACAGTATGTAGGCATATAATACCCTGAGATTCATTTTCTTCCAGACAATCAGAGTACAGCAAAGAAATACAGTAGAATCAATGAAAGACTACACACAAACCAAGTCTAGCAAATAACCAAAGATGAGAACATAGATTGTAGAGTCCTTGTAAGGGAATCCATAGGTTGTGGAATCAGTTCAGTGTTGAGCTGAGTGAAGTTATCCACGCTGTTTCAGGTAATAACTCTTCCTGAAGCTGGTGGTGTGGGACCAAAGGCTCCTGTATCTCCTTCCCAATGGCAGCAGTGAGAGCAGAACATGGCCAGGATGGTTGTTTCCTTGATGATGGACGCTGCTTTCTTGTGGCAGTGCTCCATGTAAATGTGCTTAATGATGGAGACATCTGTTCCTGTGATAGACTGGGCTGAATCTACCGCTATTTGTAGCACTCATGCGGCTGAGTACGATAATCACATTTGGCAACAGATTTGTCTTTGAACAAATTCTGCATCTAATGACCATAAATGCTGATTTCATAACTTTGTCCTTATGAGTTTTTTATTTCAAATGCAAATTATTTTTGGAGTCTCACATTCAACAGACATTCTATTGAGAGGGAAATCTGACCCTAGCAGTTTGAGCTAGGCTGTACTCACTACCCACACATCTGATTCCATTCACTTCAAAAGTCTGAGTGCTTAAAAGATGAGTAAAAATAGCAGCAAAAGATAACTTTCTCCACCAACCAGTTTCAACAAGGAAGAGTCTAACCAAATGCACCTGAAATTCCATGTCATTTCCAACATTGAGAACCCCCATCATTAACATGCTGAGTGGGTCACCAACGGCTAGAAACTCAAACAGACCATCTGAAGATCCTATCGTAAATGACATGCTTCTGATAATGACTTGTTAAGGTCTTTCCAACATGTACAAGACATAGGTCAGGAATGTGACAAGAAACACTTCATTTCCATTTCCAACAAGACTCCAGAAGCTCAACAGTATCGACGACAAGACAGAACACTTGGTAGATTATCCACCCACCTACCCAAACGTTCATTCCCTCCACACTCTGTGTGTAGCATCTACAAAATTTGCTTGCCTAAGCTACTCTAGTGTCTCCTCCCATACACAACACCCTCCACCACCAAAAAGAACACAATCCACAGCTGTCGTTCCCCTCCAAGATGGTACTCTCCTGACTTGTACAAAAAGATGTTATTGGGTCTAAATGTTGGAGATCCTTACAGCAACAGGGGAATTCTGCTCCATATGGACTGCAGCATTTCAAGAAAATGCCTTTCCACCAATTTCTCAATGTTAATTAGGGTCGGACAATAACGCTAGCAATGAAGGATCTGCTAGATTCATAACTTCAGGAACCCAGACGGCTTACTGATGCTGCCCAGCCTGCTGAGTTCCTCCGGCAGATTGTTTGTTGCTTCAGGTTCCAGCGTCTGGAGTCTGCCGTGCCTCCAATGGTCAATAATGCAGATCCCCTCCCACCCTGAAAAATGAATTAAAGTTCATTTACTGGATCATATCCCTCATGTGGGCAAGGTAACTTAACAGGAAAAATAAATTATTGAATGTTTCTAAAAAAAAAAGTTGCTGGTGCAACTTGAAGTCCTGCAGATGAAAGTACATCCTGGAATCAATGGCCTGGATGGACTCTTGACCTCAAAGTCTACCTTGTCATGTCCTTTCACCTTTTTTGTCAGTCTGCACTTTCTCTGTAATTGTAGCCTATATTCTGCCTCCAGTTATTGCTTTTCCCTGTACTACCATGATATACTGATGTGATGAAATGATCTGTACGAATGGTATGCAAAGCAAAGATTACCACAGCATCTTGGTTCACCAGGCAATAATAAACCGACTATCAATGAAGGGGAAGCATTTTGTTAAACAATCATTCAGAATTACCCACCTGATTTTTTAGTCAATGATCTTAAATATACACCACTTAAAATAACTCTGAAATGTAATTACAGGCCTACTGGGTTTGAGTGCTGACTTCTAATCCCAACCCCAAGCATATTTAGTTCTACCAAAAGAAATTTGATGTATTAAAAATAAGTAATTTGGAGTTTGGAGACCTGTATGAAAATTTATACTCAATTTCTAATTAATCTGTTCAATTCCACTGGCTGAAGGATGTTCCAGAGTTAAAAATCTAGAGTAGGTTAAAAGGTCAGTACATCAGGGGGCAAAGTGCCTGTATTGTGCTGTAGTGTTCTATGTTCTGTAAAATAAACATTGCCAAATTTAGCTTCCCCAAACAAAAAAAAACAGACAGAGATGAGACACTGAGATGTCTCACCAGTGTTTATTTATCTCTCCTGACACAGGAGGACTGCAGGCAGTTGCCGAGTTGCTTCAAGTTGATTGCGACATGTACGGGGCCACCAGTGACCCTTTGAATTCAGCCCTACGTCGGTATGCGGGGATGGCCCTGACCAACCTCACCTTTGGAGATGTCGTCAATAAGGTGAGTGACGATAGCTTGTCCAGGCACACCCGCCCACACTTTACTGGCAAGATAATTAAGGGAAGGGTTTGGTGTGGACAGGCTTTATTCTTGCCACAAGAATCATGAGTGCCCACTCTGTGTGAGAACGATCAAGTGAGAGTTGGAGGTTTGGGAGGGGTGATTGGAAAAGAATAATGTTCTCATTGGGACAGAGAGAATGAGCAAAATCTGGTTCCATATCTCTTTTCTACTATAAACGGTGGAAATAAAACTCCTATTTTCGAATCTCTTCGATGTAGATGTAAATTCATTGGATTAGATTTTGCTGGGCATTGGATCCGGCAAAACGCCAGGGAAATGTGCTCAGCGCATGTCCTGAGGTAGACGTGCCGCACGGTTTGCAAATCCCCCCCTTGAATGCAGATTTTCCTCCTGCACATAAGGATGAAGGTAAAGTGGGAGATGTTTTTAAATTATTTGTATTCAGTTTAACATTTTATTTATCTATTTTGAAATAGTTACTTCCTTTACTTAAGAGAAAACTAACATTTTAAGTATTTTAATTGCTTTACTTTTAGTAGTGTTAGATACGTAATAGAGTTAATAGAGACAAACCTTGACAGCCTTGATGGACGGCAAGACTGGGAATGAGTGGGTGGTGCTTTGTGATCTGTCAGGCTTCCTCAAATGTCCATGGCTCATCTACTTCAGCTGATGATGTTCATCAAGGCCCAGTAGCAAGGATCTCTTTGGACTGGCAAGGTCAACCTTCACAATCAAGAGGAGGTAGATCTAGTGAAATGGGGAAAGCGGGGAAAATTGTGGGTCGGTTCTCTCCATTGTAATTGCTGTAATGAGATAAAAATACCATATTTATGAAGAATTGGTGCAATAATATAATTTATGTGCATTATGACTTGGCATATTGATTAAGTTTTGATGAAACTCAGATCTGAAACTTTAACAGTTTCTTTTTCCACACACAAAAGGTTAGAGGAATTCCACACATCACACGGTATCTGTGGAGAGGAATAGCAGTCGATGTTTTGGACTGAGAACCATCATTCAAACTCTCTTGACGAAGGGACTCAGCCTGAAACAATGACTCTCCACGGATGCTGCGTGATGTGCTGAGTTCCTCCAGCATTTTGTGTGCGTTACTCTGGATTTGAAGAATGTCTTGTGCTTGTTTTTTTTCCACAGCTGATCCTTGCCCTACTGATTTTTTCCCCAGTATTTCCTATTTTTTCAGATTTCCAGTATCTAGTTTTTTTAAATTAAATTGCTGGTACTTACAACGAGGAGTTCAAGAAGAGGGGCTAGTCCAGTTCCAACCATGGCTGTTATGATCATTAAATTCAGTTGATAAAAAACTCATAAGTTAATAAATCTGAATAAAAATCTCCAAAAAGCTAATATCAGTAATGCTGACCATGAAACCATGGGATTAAATATGTAACTGGTTTATGAATATTTTGTAGGGAATCAAACAAACATTCTCAAATAAATTAGCTTAACTGAAACTCCAGATCAACTGAAGTGAATTTGATTTTAACTGATATAATTAAGCCATTCAGCTCAAGGCTACTTGTTAATGGATGTTTGTTGACGCCGCCAGCAATGCCAACAAACCGAACGAATAAAAGAAAATCAATAATTTTATTGTTTAGAGTGTGAGTTGTGTCATCTGGTGAAGTTCCCAATATAGTCAATATTTTTGGTTCATTTTTACCTAAAGATAATGTCTACTATATAAAGAGAGGATTAATGAAAAAAATGCTCATCAGATGTTGCACCATCTACAATATGTCAGTCTGATTGCCAGGACATTATCCCAGGATCCTTAAGCTTTGAGTATATGAAAAAGAGATAGATTAGTCCTGACGAAGGGTCTCGGCCTGAAACGTCGACTGCGCCTCTTCCTACAGATGCTGCTTGGCCTGCTGCGTTCACCAGCAACTTTGATGTGTGTTGCTTGAATTTCCAGCATCTGCAGAATTCCTGTTGTTTGTTTGGATTTGTCTATGTTTTGACAACTTATCTTAGCCAATCTGCTTAAGCGTATTAACTAAACTCTATTTAGTTTAAATAATTGATGACCAAAACTGGGCTCATCTGTTACTGAAACAAAATCTTCTAGGTCAAGGGCAGACTCTTTAATCTCTTCCAGAAAAGTTAGTGACCAGATGCATGAAACATACACTCAGACACTTGTCAAGAGGGAATAGTTATTCTGAACAGAAGTTGGACTTAACTTCTTTGTCTTTCCCTCCTTCCAGCTTCCCCAGCAAAAATAATACTTCCTGACAGTTTAATGCATGCATTCAGTGCCATCCAGTCCCTCAGCCCAAGGGAGTTTCTTAATGTTTCTCCCTAAAAAAGAACAGAAATTTGTCTCATATCATTTGCTCAAAGTGCATTAGACAGTAGGAACCATCTGAATTATTCTGTTTCTAAAAATTGGATCAGTGAGCAAGATTATGTTGGCTGATGCTGCATGGTTCCCATTAGAGCCACTGGTATTTAACCATTTAAATCCACGAAATCCAGGCACTGGTTATCAAGTGTGTAAATCACAGATTTACTAACAGATTCAGAATGTCCAATCTGTCAGTTCTCTCTGCTACCAGATTCCGTGGATCTCAGAATTCCTCAGTTTTCATTGTCAGAAAGTACCCCCTGTATCCCAAACTGGACCCAAAACCCTTCAGAGATTGCATCAGGGGGAAAAAGCAAAGATAAGTTATTTTAAATTACTTTGCTTTGGTTTGTATTTTGCTTTATATCCTTACACTACGTCATTACATGTTTTAAAATATTCTTAACCACTTATTTATCAGATATATTTAATTTTTACTAAACAGCATACCTTGCTGCTTTTATAGCTTTGCAAAGCACTCAGGGAATTTTAGGAATGGTCTTCTCACTGAACCTGAACTTGTACAAACACTATTACTGCTTGGACCATGCACTGGAGTCTGGGACACTGACGGCCAGTGTTATTGTCCGTATACATTGTGACAGGTCAAGTATGTATGGGGCACTACATTTGATAATTCCAGATGGGTGGATTAAGCCAGCAGGTTTGGCCAAATGTAAGTATAATTTCTGGGTTAAGTAAATTTGCAGCTTTTATCAAATAAGACATTATTGTAAATGGTTGATGTTGATTTTCTACCGTTGAGTTTCAGTAAGTTATGAGTTAGTAAGTTTGCAGATGACATAAAGATTGGTGGTGTTGTAAACAGTATAGAAGGTTGTCATGGGTTTCAACAGGGCATTGATAAGATGCAGAGCTGGGCTGAGAAGTGGCAGATGGAGTTCAGTCTGGAAAAGTGTGAAGTGATACACTTTGGAAGGTAGTATAAGGTAAATGGCAAGATTCTTAAGCCATGTGCAGGAACCCAGAGGGATCTTGTGGGACGTATCCATAGATTCCTCAAAGTTGCCGTGTAAGTTGACAGGCTGGTTAAGAAGGCGTGTGGTGTGTTGCCCTTCATTAGTCAGGGGACCTAACTCAAGAGATATGAGGTAATGTTAGGGTTCAGATTAGACAAATAGTTTGTATTCGATGCTGGTTGCCTCCTTTGAGATTCAAGATTCAAGATTGTTTTATATCATTTCCAGTACACAAGTGTAAAGGAGAACAAAATAATTGTTACTCTGAATCTGATACAGCACAAAAAACACAATAAAACACAGAACACAATAATAAAAAGACACAATAAATATAAAACATAATATAGCTTATATAGTTAGATTGATTGTATGTCTGTAAGGTGATGCTAGGCACAGGAATGGCTGCACATAGGGTGATTGACAGGAAATGGTAATGTGGTGGTGGCTGAGGGTGTGGATGCATGATTATTGAGTGGAGGTGTTGATCAGCCTACCACTTGGGGAAAGTAACTGTTTTTAAGTCTGGTGATCCTGGCATGGATGTTACATGCCTCCTCCTTGATGGGAGTGGGACAAAGACTTCATGAACAGGTGGGTGGGGTCCCTCATGATGTTACTGGCCTTGTTCTGACACCTTTCTGTATTATAGGAGGGATGTGGATGATTTAGAGAGGGTACAGAGTGTATTTACCAGAAATGCTGCCTGGATTAGAGAATGTGTCTGGTGAAGAAAGGTTTAGCAAGCTAGGATTTTTCACTTTTGGGGTGAAGGAGGATGAGAGGTGATTTGATAGAGGTGCATAAGATAAGAGGTGTTGATAGATTGGACAACCAGTGCCCTTTTCACAGAGTGGAAATTGCTAATACGAAAGGCCATAATATTAAGGAGATTGGTGGGAAGTATAGATGGATGTCTGAGGTACATTTTTCAAACAAAGTGTGGCGAGACCATGGAACATGCTGTCTGGGATGGTGGTAGAGGCAGATACTGTACATTAGGGATACTTAGGAGACTCTTGCATAGGCACATGGATGACAGGAAAATGGAGGGCCATGCAGGAGGGAGGCATTAGATTGATCTTGGAGTAGGTTAAAAGGTCGGCATGTCATCATGGGCCGAATGGCTTGTACTGTGCTGTACTTTTCCACGTTCTATTCCAGCTCAGATTAGTGAAAGCTTGGTAGAGAAATCCAGGTCAATACTTTTCTTTCCTCCCAAGACCAAGGCACTGAGCCAAATTACAATGAATTTCGATCCCAGAGCAGTTAATTCAGATCAAAGTATCAAACTAGTTCTAGATCACAAAACTGACAGTCAAAAATAGGATGTTACCTGGGTGAATCACTCTCCCAGTGGGACCACAATGTACTATAAAGGAGCCATTTTCAGGTGCAAGCTCTTGGACAGCCCATTAGTCTCGGTCAGAAACGTCCTGAAGAGAATGGATCAAACTGCTGTGTTTATTAAGATGTGCTCACTTACTGAGTATTCAGAACCTGATCTCCTCTTGCAGGCGACATTATGCTCCAGAAAAGGCTGCATGCAAAGTATCGTGGCCCAGTTAGAGTCAGAAAGTGAAGACATACATCAGGTCAGTAATGAATCATTTTGTTCACATAATTGGGTAAGTCTGCAATGAATTTAACTGTACATTTTATCAGAAAAATGCTTTCATTACTGGACAATAAGATACTGTAATTATCACAGTGTTGTTAGAGTGTTTTTGGGGTTAGGACATATAAAAAAATAACTTTAGCCACCAATCTTCAGATCTGTATATAGACAGTAGATTAAATTTAAAATGCAGCTCTGAACAATGGGTTCCTATGAACCATGAACCACAGTTAATTGGAAGACCTGACAATGCTGATTTAAACTCATAATTCGGGTGTCTTTAGTATGGGTGGGGAGAGTGCAGTGTGAAGGTTGTGTTTAGTTCAAAGGAAGTATTGTGGATGCTTTGTAAATATGTAATAGTCCTGAATTGTCCTTTGATCTTTAGCATATAAAATGTGTTGTGTTGGGTCAAGCAGGCCTTTTTCCTCAGAAAGGGTCTCAATATGATGCCTGCTGTGACTCATTTTGTTGAATAAAGAGACTACTTCATATCTACTGTGGCAGCGTGTTTGTACCCTTGAGCAAGGCACTTAACCACACATTGCTCTAGTGTCTGTGCGAAGAGTGGCGCCCCACACAGACTTCCAATCTGCGCCATGTAAGGCATGAAAATGCCCGACGCAGGCCTCTCATGGTCTGAGTCAATGTTCCCCCTCTCATATCTACCAGTACTTCTCTCCAGTGACTTCATTCATGTAATAAGGGTCACAGAAGCAGTCAACTAGATCCATTTCACCCACCTCTGCTTTTCTGCCTTTGTGGTCCATATGCAAAAGAATTATGTTAATCTTCGCATTTCATCATTCAACTTGGACTTTTCCTTCGCACGGGAAAGTGCAAGCTGGGTTCAAAGGGGCAAAAATGAGTGATCACTGTATTTAACTTCAATGGACCATTCAAAAAGAGGTAGATTTAAAACCAAAGTCTGTCTTGAACTTACCCTGTTTTCACTACATGGATTAGCTTGAAGATCAGCTTTAGTATTCAGGCAGTTTGGATTATAAACAGATATCAACTGGAATCAAATCCATTTGCAGGGTTTTGGAAATATGTGGCTGGAATTTGGACTTAACTCTATTACAATGCTAAAGATATGCTGTGTTTAGCACTAACATCCGCTTGAGAGTCATGGAGAACTTTGTAAATCTGAGCAAAAAATAGATTGAACCAGCTCTATGGTATTTCACTAAAAGGACACCAGAGTGGTATCTATCAACAGCTTAGCCCTGTGCTCCTGATACATGGGCAGGTCGCTCGAAGGATCTACTAGTGAGCTTGCTCCTGGGCCTGACCAAGACAGCCACCCACGGGTCCAGGTGGCGGACAGTCGAGGGCTCTGCTCAGGCTGATCACCTGTCCCTCTTCTGCGGATACTTTTATGCCCGGGTGTCCTTGGAGAGGGAGCATGCAGTCACGATGGGTACAATGGGGTATTTCCAGGAATGATGGGCTCCCCTAGGGAATTGACTGTTTTATAGACAGTAATAATCATATTTTAATTTGAATCTGTTCACTGCCTTGTAAATACTTGAAGTTTGTATTTTGTGTATTTTTTATGTAAATAAGCTTTTGTAGTTTTGTTAAAAAAATTGCCATGATGATGCTGGGAAATTACTCTTATGGAGGCCATGGTGGCTGCATGAAAAGTTGGCATGGAGAATGAAGGAATAAATGGGAGAAAGGGAGCATGGTGATATCCTGTGTGTTTGGGCACCCCGCTCATTACCATCTGACCCTGATCAACTGCTGGGTAGTGCCAAGCTACTGTGAGGTATAGGCTGTCCAAATGGCTGCAGCCAGTGAAGGCAGCACCACTGGATTATTTTGCAGAGTGGTATGATAGCGTAGCAGTTCGCGCAACATTTTACGGTGCTGGCGTGAAGATCAGGGTTCAATTCCCACCGCTGCCTGTAAGTAGTGTGTACATTATTCCCATGACCACGTGGGTTTCTTCCGCGTTTCCAATTTCCTCTCACATTCCAAAGGTTAGGTTTAGGCTTAGAAAGTTGTGGGCATGCTATGTTGGTGCTGGAAGTGTGGTGACACTTGCCCAGCACAGTCCTCTCTGATTTGATTCGATGCAAACAATGCACTATAATATACATGTGATAAATAAAGCTAATCTTTATCTTTAATGCCGACCAATAAAAATTCAGACTGGAAGATATGGCACACAAGAGATCAGTATCACAGGACAGATTTATTAACTGCTGTCTCATTTCTGATCTCCACACCATTCTCTGGAGGCAAATGGGGAAGGTTGCAGGCCCACACTAAAGCTCCATTCTCTGGCAGCGGTAGATGAATCATGTGACCTGTGATGTCATTAGGTGTGCGACTGGGCCAAGGTTTGCTGAATCAGCCACAATAATGCATTGGCCATTTTCCAAATGGATATGATTTCACACAAAACTTAACTCTAACATGACTTACACTAGCTAAAACTTTGAAGCCTGATTTGCGTAAAATGTAGAAATGAGTCCAATTTCCAAGATATGGATTCAAAGCAGGATAATCTTAAAATATTATTATTTATGGAATCAGTCACTTTTTAATAAAGCTTCAGATAGTGATTTAGCTTTACGTTCTTGCCTTTATCTACATAAGAAATCAGTGTTAAGAACAATTTGATTTATGAATTAGAACATTTATAATATGCTTCTGCATGGACTAGATGGGCTGAAGGACCTGATTCTGTGCTGTACTTTTTTAGGCCTTTATATGTCCCTAAGACTAGAAGAAATCAGAGCAGAATTAGGCCATTTGGTTCATCGAGTCTGCTCTGCTATTCAGTCATGTTGATTTTTTTTCAACTCCATTCTCCTCCCTTCTTCCCACGACCCTTAACCATACCCCCTTATTCAGTCAAGATCCTCTACCTTAAATACACCCAATAACTTGTCCTTCAGAGCCCTCTGTGGAAATAACTTCCACAGATTCTCCACCATATGGATGATGAAATTCCTCCTCCGTTTTAAAGGGGTGTCCCTTTATTCTGAGGCTAAATTGGATCCTAGAAGCATCCTTTTCATGTCCTCTTATAGATGCAGCGGTGTGAGTCAACTTGATAATTTAGCCAAAGGGCAAAGATTGTATATATGACTCCTCGTGAATGGTCAGGCTAATGAAAACCTAGTCTGAGGCTATTTGCTAGTCAGCACCTCATAGGATTGGCTTTACTCAGTGTGTAACATCCATGTCCTGTTCCAGGTTGTGGCGAGTATTTTGAGGAACCTTTCATGGAGAGCAGATGTCAACAGCAAGAGGATCCTACGGGAAGTTGCGAGCGTCAGTGCACTGATGCGGTGCGCCCTCAAAGCAAAAAAGGTGCGTTCTCAATCAACTAGCTCACAATTCATTGCTAGTCTGGGTGTTCAGTAAAGTATGTTGTGAATAAGTGCAGGGAAGTGTATGGTCATGCACTTTGGTAGGAGGAATAAACGCCTAGACTATTTTCTAAATGGGGAGCAATTCAGAAATTGGTGGAGCAAAGGGACTTGGAAGTCGCTAATTTGCAGGTTGAGTTGGAAGTAAGGAAGGCAAATGCAATGTTAGCATTCTTTTCCAGACGACTAGAATGTAAAAGCAAGGGTGCAATGCTGAGGCTTTATAAGGGATTGATCAGACCGCATTTGGAGTACTGTGAAAAGTTTTGGGTCTCATATCTATGAAAGAATGTGCTAGCGTTGGAGAGGCTCCAGGGGAGGTTTATGAGAAGAATCCTGGAAATGAAAGGATTAAGGTATGAGGAGCTTTTGATGGTGCTGGGCCTGTACTCACTGGTGTTTAGAAGACTGAGGGTGGGATCTCATTGAAACCTAATGAATATTAAAAGGCCTAAATGGAATGGGCATGGAGTGGAGTAGGGGAATCTAGGATCACAGGACAAAGCTTCACAATATAAACCCTTTAGAATAGGGATAAGGAAGACATTGTTTAGCCAGAGGATGTTGAATTTGTGGAAGTGCCACAGTTAGTGTGAAGACCACGTCATTGGATATATCTGAAGCAGAGGTTGATAGGTACTTAATTAGTAAGGGCGTCAAAGGCTATAGGGAGGGAATGGTCTTTCATTGGGCTAGAAGGGCCTGTAACCTTTCTGTATCTCTAAATAAAATAAATTAATGTTGGAAGAAGACCATCAATTCTCATTGATGGGTCAGTGGTGGAAAGTATGAGCATTTTTTTAGTTCCTTGTTGTCCACATCCCAGAGGATATACTGTATCCTGGTCCCACCGTATTGATGCAATACAACAATGGCAGCCAACGGCTATTCTTCATTAGGAGTTTGAAGCCATTAAGCATATCATGAAAGACTCTAATAAACTTCTACAGAGGTACTGTGGAGAGCACTGTCTGTAATGGAATTGCCAATGCACAGGCTTGTGAGAGGGCTGTAGACTTAGCCAGCTCATCAGCGGCACAAGCCTCGCCACCTTCGAGGACGTTTTCCGAAGGTGGTGCTTCAGTAAAGCAGCATCCATCATAAAGGACCCTCACCATCCCAGATACACCCTCTTCTCATTACTACCATCAGCGAGGAGGTACAGGAGCCTGAAGACCAACACTAATGTTTCCCCTCCGCCATCATTTTTTTCAATGGTCCATGAACTCACGATCGCTACCTCGGTATTCCCTCTTTTGCGATATTTATTTATTTTATTGTCACGTATAGTGACTTGTTTAGAGTGCACTGTAACGCTAATGCAAAACAACACATTTCATGACTTAATTCAGTGGCAATAAACCCGATTCTGCTTTTGATTCTGTTTTTGACTATATGTTAGATTAAGCATTCCCAATGTTTTTAATGCCATGGACCAATACCAGTAATTAAGGGGTCTGTGAGCCGTAGGCTGGGAATTCCTGTTCTAGATGGATCGATAAGGAGATGACATAATAAGGAGATAAATTACTACACATTGTGGGGAATTAGTACATGTACTGGGAGGGAAATCCCTGGGCTGAAACAAATCTATATGCCAATGTCATGTTCAGTAGCAATGCAAAACAAAATGCATATAATATCGTAAATATAAAGTTGTCAGATTAGTGAGACTGCTGTTTGAATTCTCTCACAATTTACAAGAGAAGAATTCTGATCCAGTGGGCATAGCAGATAAGCGGTACAAGATTGATTCAAAGTTCTGAGCATAGGTTAGAGACATTGGGCTCTTTACAATTGCAACAGATTATGGGTGTATAAAGGATATTAAATAGCATAGAAAAGCTAAATCTAAAGCAATGCACACAAAATGCTGGAGGAACTCAGCAGGTCAGGCAGCATCGATGGAAATGAACAAACAGACAATGTTTCAGGCTGAGACCTTTCTTCAGGACTCAAAACCAATAGTTTAAATTTAACCATATTGACATGGTAGTTGAGATGGATATAAATCATGAAAAAAAAAGATCATGGGGTTGTCTAGAGAAAATTTCCTCAAGAAATTAATGTCCTATTGAAGGGTCTTGGCCCAAAACATTGCCTGTTTATTCCTTTTCATTGATGTTGCCTGACCTGCTGAGATTTTCCAGCATTTTGTGCATGTTGCTCTGGATTTCCAGCATCTGCAGCATCGCCTGTGTTCACAAGAAATGAATGCTTTAATAAAGCTCCAAGAGGAGTCGTAAGAACAAGAACACAGAGATTTCCAAAAGCTTTAAGGGTAGATCTGGCTGGTCGAGCTACATAGGATTGAATGTCACTGTCTTGCATGATTCTGTGAACTCACATTCTGAATTTTGTGTTTTCATATTTCTCTCAAGGAATCAACACTCAAAAGCCTGCTGAGTGCCCTCTGGAACCTGTCAGCTCACAGCACCGAGAACAAAGTCGCAATCTGTTCTGTTGAAGGGGCACTGATTTTCCTCGTGGGTACTCTGACCTATAAATGTCAGAGCAATTCACTTGCCATTATTGAGAGTGGTGGGGGTATTCTACGGAATATTTCCAGTCTTATTGCAACAAATGAAGAGTACAGGTAACATTATCTTCTTAAAAATGGAAGTTAGGGTTGTGTGGTACAGTTAACTAATGTCTGAATACATTGGCCACTGTCAAAGGTTTGTAAATCTATCTCTGTCTGCTGTAAAAGGCAGGATCTTCCAGTGGCCACTCATTTCAATTTGATTTTCTATTTCTCATTCCAACATGCCCGTCTGCGGACACCTCTACTACCATGATGAGGCCATACTCAGGTTGGAGGAGCAACATCTCATATTCCATTTGGTGGCTTCTGACTTGATGGCATGAACATAAATTTCTCTAACTCCTTGTAAATTTCCCTTCTCTCTTTTTAGATAACCCATTCTTTTCTCTCTCTCTCACCCTTTCTCTTCTCCTCACCTCCCCATCTCCTCCCTCATGGTGACCCTCCTCCTTCCCTTTCTTTTATGGTCCACCATCCATGCCTATTAGCTTCCTTTTTTCTCAGCCCCTTTACCTCTTCCACCTAAGACTTGCCAGCTTCTGACTTCAACCCCCTACCTCACCCACCCACCTGGTCTCATCTATCATCTTCCAGCTTGTAATCCTGTCCCTATCCCCACTTGTTTATTCTGGCTTCTGTCCTCTTCCCTTCCAGTGCCGTTGAAGGGGCTTTGCCCAAAAACATCGACTGTTTACTCCCCTCCAGCACTTTGCATGTGTTGTTCAAGCATCTGCAGAATCTCTCACGTTTGTGAATTCAGGCCCTATTCAGGATGTGATGTTGAGGCTCTATAAGGCACTTGTGAGATCACAAGTATTGTGTGCAGTTTTGGGCTCCTTATTTTAGAAAGGATATACTGACATTGGAGAGGGTTCAGAGAAGATGCACAAGAATGATTCCAGGAATGAAAGGGTTACTGTATGAGGAACGTCTGGCAGCTCTTGGGCTGTATTCTCTGGAGTTCAGGAGAATGAGGGGGATCTCATAAAAACATTCCAAATGTTAAAAGGCCTGAACAGATGAGATATGGCAAAGTTATTTCCCATGGTAGGGGATTCTAGGACAAGAGGGCATGACTTCAGGATTGAAGGACATCCATTTAGAACTGAAATGCGGAGAAATTACTTTAGTCAGAGGTGGTAAATCTATGGAATTTGTTGCCACGAGAGGCTGTGGAGGCCAAGTCATTGGGTATATTTAAGGCAGAGATAGATAGGTTCTTGATTAGCCAGGACATCAAAGGGTATGGGGTGAAGGCGAGGGAGTGAGGATGACTGGAAGAATTGGATCAGCCCATGATTGAATGGCGGAGCAGACTCGATGAGCCAAATGGCCTACTTCTGCTCCTATATCTTATGGTCTTATTCCAACACAAAATTCTAGTCTGAGATTCCAAAGCAATCCTATGGGAGAGTTGCTATACATGAGGTCCTATGTGTAAATGGACAATTGACCTGAACCTTCTTTTGTCCACTCAGGTAGGTATAAAAAGATACATGACCCTCTTTTAAAGAAAACAGTAGGAATGTTCTCCTGGAACAATCTTGCACGCACATATATCTTTCAACAACACATAATCGAAATCTAGGCATCATCACATTCCAGGTCATTCAGATTATGCAGTCCAGATGAAGGGTTTTGGCCCGAAACATCAGCTCCTTATTCCTCTCCAATAATGCTGCCTGACCTGCTGAGTTCCTCCAGCATTCTGTGTGTGTGTTATTCTGGATTTCCAGCATCTGCAGAATCTCTTGTGTTTATCTTCACTTTACCATTCATTTGAGCTTCCCACCTGCAATCTGGATGCTGCATTCACTACATTATAAATGTGACACTACTGAATGATACTTGATTGGCTGTAAATCCCAAAAACTCCTGAGGCTGTGAACAGGATGATAGGAATCCAAGTTTTTGTTCTTTTTATTAACTGAACTTCACACTACACAAGCATTAGCACAAACTGACAGCTCGATGGTTCAGATCATTGATTTCTTCAAGTACCAACAAATATAAATAACATGTCCTCACTTTACGCAACAAGTACCACCTTTTTAAGGTCCTTCCCTATGATGTTCACAATTTATAAAATCAATTAATAGATTAGTGAAGTATAATATCCAATTGAGCTTTTAGATGTGACTTTTTTATGCTTTAAGATCTATTTATGTTATACCATGCTGGAAAATACAACATAATAAAGCCTGCTGAAGGGTCTTGGCCCAAAACGTCAACTGTACTCTTTTCCATAGATGCTGCCTGGCCTGCTGAGTTCCTCCAGCATTTTGTGTGTATTGCTTGGATTTCCAGCATCAGCGGATGTTCTCTTGTATGTAATAGAGCCATTGCTACACCAATAACAATTCGCCAGACTTAAGAGAAGTTTGGATAGTTTGAGTCATTAAGTACTACAATAGAAATAGGCCCTTTGGCCCATCTAGTCCTAGCCCTGTTAATCTGCCACATACTATCTACTCTCACCTGGACCACAGTAATGAGTAGTGTTTTAGAGCATATGTTACGTAATTGACTGATAATTAAACATGAGTACTCCAGTAGATACTGAAAGGAAAATATTCATATCAAGTGAAACCTGCTATCTGTACAGTTCAGGACTGAAATCTACTGTGAGCAGATTGCTTTTTTGGTCTGTGCAGAGACTCATGAGAATACAAATCAAATTCCTAAAGTAATTTCTTGCCAGTAGCATACAGGATGGTATATATAGAGAGAGACAGGCTCCTGAGCAATAAATAGTCCGGTCCAGGCTATCAGTAATACTACCAACACCAGTGTAAAGGGTACAATGAGCTTGCTTTACAATGTTCTCTTCAATGGAAAGAGATATTGCACCGGATAGATTTATCCATGGGACCAATGAGTCACTTGATTTTTCTGCACAGTGGAAATGTAAAGGGCATTAATATCAATGCGATTGAATTGAAAATAAAGCAAAAGACAGCTTGTTGGAAAGCGTTGAGAAAATAAAAGGCTATTTCAGTCATTATTGAGGCCTGCTGATTTCCTCTGGCATTTTGTGTGTATTATTAAGTTCTGTCTAATTGTGTCTCATGTCATGCCCTTTAAAAATATAAATATTCCTAAATATTGACCAGATTTTGTGGTTGGAATAACATTAACAATAACTTAGGGATTCCAGCAGATGGATAATTAAATGCGACAATCTGAACCAGACTCAGGTTTAATGTCACTGGCATATGTTGTGAAATTTGTTGACTTTGCGGCAGCAGTACAATGCAATACATGATAATATAGAGAAAAATAAGTAAATCGATTAGAGTAAATATATAGATATATATAGCTGATGTTTCGAGTCAAGTCTCTTTATCTGCTCACCCAGCATTCAATGTTTCCTTCAGTATTTGTTTGTGTTGGTCTGGACTCCAGAAGCTGCAGTCTCTTGTGTCTGACAAAAAATTCAGTCTCTTAAAGAAATTGCTGTAAAATATCATGAACATACTACTACTACAACTACTACGTCGACTCAGGCCTAGGGGGCCGGCGTTGGGCATGATGATGGACTCTCCACTTCTCCCTCTCCCTCATCAGTGTGTTCAGTTCATCTACATTAGCCGCGCCACTATCTTCTAGGAGCGTGTTGACCATAGTCTTGAGAGGGCGCCCAGGGTTCATCCTCCCATGCTTGGGCTCCCATATGATGACTAGGCTGCCAGGTAGCTCGGGGTGGCGTAGACAGGACCCCGCTAGTTGCAGTCTTCTCGCTTCAATTTTAGTGGAGAGCATCGGTAGGTTGTATATAACATAATACACTGTTATATGAGGTATAATTGTTCCCCCTCACCCTGGGCCTTAATTAATGCTTAACCTTAATATTATTTAAACAACAAAGAAAGGGCAGCAGAAATTTACTGGGACGTTGTCTGGTCTGGAGAAGAATAATTCTGAGGAATGATTGGCAAGTCTGAGGTTGTTTTCTTTAGAATAAAGGGAACTGAAGGAAAATTTGCCTGAGGTGTATAATATATTTTTCCAAGGTGAACAATTGTGAATTATTATCCCTTACACAGAAACAAGAGGACAAAGAACTGTTAATTGTTGGAAGAGTTAGGCAGGAACTGGAGAATTTATTTGCTCTTACTCAGTGAATGGTGGACTATGAGACTCCCTGCCTGAAATGGTGGTAGAGACATAAAAAAACTCCTAACCACATATAAAAAGTACCACATGACCTACTGGGTAAGCATGGGCACTGTGGGCTGTATGGCCTCTCATTGAGCTGTAAGTTTCTAAGAAATGGACTATTCCTGTACTTTCGTAACCTTGCTTTAAAATGTAAACACTTTTGGATTGCTTTCTGTTGGCTAGCTGTTGTACCATTAAAATCAAACGCTTCAATCTGTTAACTTTATCTTTTAGGCAAATTCTCCGTGACTACAACTGCCTGCAGACCCTCTTGCAACATTTGAAGTCCCACAGTTTGACCATTGTCAGCAATGCTTGTGGGACCCTGTGGAACCTTTCAGCTCGAAACTCAAAGGACCAGGAACTGCTGTGGGACCTGGGGGCTGTCAGCATGCTGAGGAACCTGATCCATTCCAAACACAAGATGATAGCGATGGGAAGTGCAGCTGCCCTGAGGAACCTGTTGACTAACCGCCCAGCGAAGTACAAGGATACCACCATGATATCCCCGGGCTCTTGCATGCCCTCTTTGTACATGAGGAAGCAGAAAGCTCTGGAGGCCGAGCTCAATGCTAAACATTTAACAGAGACTTTCGACAGCATTGAGAAACTTAGCCCAAAGCATTCCAATATCAACAAGCCGCTTAGACACATTGAAAGTCTGGCCAAGGACTATGCTTCAGACTCTGGATGCTTTGATGATGACGAGGGTCCCAATATACCAACTGGATTAGAAACTGGAGGGCTGTCCATGTTGTCCATGTATCTCAACTCCTCCTTCCTTCAAGGGCAAGCCGTGTCCCGGTGCCGTAGTACTGGAAGATGCTCCGAGTCAGAAAGGGATCTTGACGGGAAACAAATGGATGCTCAGAAATTCAATCCTGCCACTGACAATGTGTCGATTGCTGCAGAGAGACTGGTCAACCAAATATCCACCACTGTGGCCAGAATTGACAAGATAGTGGAAGATATGTCGAACATGCACACCTCCTCAGAAGACAGCTTCAGCCTTAGCTCAGAAGATCAGTGCCTCGACTGGCAGTCTGCCTTAGATGACCTGAATGAACCCAGGACAAAGTCTTCATCACCCCGTCACCTTGCAGACACTGTTAACTTAGGGAGACGGGAGACTCGTGGGAAAATGCAAGGCATCTTGGGTGCCAGGACAGACTACGCCAACTTATCAAGTGATAGTCTGGAGTGTTCTAATAGCACTGGTGAAGTTGACACAAAAAATCACATGAGCTCATCCAAGGAATCCTCAAGTACAGAGCAGAAGGAAGAACTTCCTATGTATCAGAAAAGACCGACTAATCTGGAGCTAAAGAATGGAGAGAGCCATCAGATGGATAGAAAAGATTCTGATGGACAGCCAAGTTCCAGAGAATCCGGTACTTCATGGAATGATGTCTGGGGGTTAAGAAAAGCTGATGAGATAAGCAAGAAACAATTTTCACCCCTTTATGAAAGGACCCACATGTCTTCGGTCACAACAAGAAGCAGTCCTAGCCCAAGCCCAGGAAATTCCCTGACCCCTCAGAGTTCATCGAGCAGAAAACAGGCGTGGGTGCATCCTGGGCTTTCACAGAGTACTAGAGATTTGAGTCAAGGCCTCTCCAGCACATCTGCTTGTACACCGGTCTCCAATGACCAGGAAACTTTACAAACTTACTGTGTGGAAGATACCCCAATTTGCTTTTCACGTTGCAGTTCATTGTCATCCCTATCATCTGCTGAAAATGCTCTGGATGTACAAATTGGTAGTGAAAATGATGTTGACAGTGATTCTTCCCTGGAAATAATTGGCATAGAGAAAGAATCACCACTGTCAGCCGAAAAGCCTATAAGTGATGAGTCTATAGCCACAGAAGAGATGCAGCTCAAGTCCAGTGATCATTCATTTAGCATTGCATCCCAGCCTATTGAAATACCTTGTCCAAAGCATGAAAAATTTTTGATAAGGAAAAGAGCTGCTTCCAGAAATATGGATTCCAGTCCTTCGAGTCCGTCTGACAATTATTTGCAAGAAACCCCGCTGGTTTTAAGCCGGTGTAGTTCAGTCAGTTCACTTGGAAGCTTTGAAAGTCCATCAATAGTCAGTTCCATTCAAAGCGACCCCTGCAGTGAAATGGTAAGCGGTACAATCAGCCCTAGTGATTTACCCGACAGCCCCGGGCAAACCATGCCTCCAAGTAGAAGTAAAACCCCATTGCTGGACCAGTTGGAAAAAGATGCCAGCCAAGCCAATAACCAATGGGACAGTGAGATGAAGAAACACATGGATATCAATGAATTCAAGGAGCGTTTCCAACTTCCTCCAGACATTGACACAATGTTGTACTTCACGCTGGAGAAACCAAATGAAAACTTCTCATGTGCGTCAAGCCTAAGCGCGCTGACCCTTCATGAGCCCTATATACAGAAGGATATTGAACTAAAGTTGATGCCTCTTCTCCAAGAAAAGAGCTGTTTCAACTGTCTGGCACAAGAAAAGAGAGAAGACATCAGGGAGGAACGGAGCGCTGATGGAATGGAGAAAACTGACAAGTTGGATAGCATCTTGGAGAACTCTGACGACGACATTGAAATCCTGAAAGAATGTATAAACTCTGCGATGCCAACCAAGTTCAGAAAAGTGAAGACCTCACTCATTTCCGGCTTGTCCACTCAAGTGTTGCAATCGAAGAAGTCGCTCCCGCTGCCCGTTTACATGCTGCTGCCAGCTCATTCTCAGCTGGATCCAGCTGGGCACAGCACCTCCAAAACTGACACCCTCAGAGAAGATTCCTCATACTCAGATTCTGTTGAAGGTACGCCGGTCAACTTTTCCAGCTCAGCCTCTCTCAGTGACGAGACACTGGAGTATCCTCAAAGGGAGTCTCCCACCGTGGCAAAAGTTCAACCTGAAATAACTGAGAGAAGAGAACTGATTCCTGCGGAAGGACACAACACTGATGACCTAGAAGTGCCAATATCGATCAGAATGCATGATAAAAGCCTTGAACAAGGGAATAAATACAATTTAAATAGAAACGAAGTGTGTCCCCATTCCAGCTCAATCCCAAGAGCTCAATTGCATTTTAATGTCAACCAAAGGGAGGTTCCTAAAAGAAATCAGAACTCTCTACCTCTGCAACAGTGTCAAAGCCACAATGTTTCTGGATTCCAGTCAGGATTGACTACAAAGGTCTTAAGGAAGGAACAAAGTACACCAAGGCACCTGGTGAAATTGGATAAAAAGGAAGACAATTGTAAGAGTGCAGACGATGGTGAGCAAAGAATGGACATTTCTGGTGGAGAATACATTCATGGAAACTATGCCTTTCAGTCCATGCGCCACACTACTCCCACTGAAGAGGCTGTTTATTGCTTTTATGAAAATGAATCTTTAGATAGGTTAGGTGTCTCAAAACAGAAAAACGGGCTGAAAAATGACTATGAGGAAAATGTCATCAACCAAAACATAGAAACAAAGAATGAACCAAACCACAACTATAAGACAACTACAAAGTTCAAAAATGCTGGTGTAGTCAGTAAGAATGAGCGGGCGCTAATTACAGATGAAAGCCCGCTTTGCTTCTCCTTTAGTTCCTCGCTGAGCTCGCTGAGTGACGTGGAGTTGGAGGACTTTCAAACGAAGACTCGCAAGTCATTTGTAAAATCGAGGAAAAAGTCTCAAAGTTCCACTTCCAAATCTTTCAGCAATGGATACTCATCCATGCCAACAACAAGGGATAGCTCCCCAAGCTCACTGAGTTATGATTCAGAAGACGATCTCCTGCAGAAATGCATCAGCTCAGCAATGCCAAAGAAGAGGAAACATTCTTCAAAGCAGAAATCTGAGAAGTCTGCAAAGCAAAGCCAAAAGGGTAACGCGCAAACCCACACTGGTGTGAACATTGCCTGGGATTTGCAGCAGAGGAACGATACAAGCCGAGACCTTTGCAGCTCGTTGTCAGATCTGACATCTCCTGACCTGGAAAGTATCGAGTGGAAAGCTATTCAAGAA
The DNA here is from genome assembly GCF_963921235.1 of Mobula hypostoma. Taxonomy (NCBI): domain Eukaryota; kingdom Metazoa; phylum Chordata; class Chondrichthyes; order Myliobatiformes; family Myliobatidae; genus Mobula; species Mobula hypostoma. Next base: position 34,074,744 of record NC_086120.1, read on the forward strand.
GGTGCCAATTCCATAGTCACTAGTTTGCATCAGGCAGCAGCCTGTCTTTCAAGAGAACCTTCCTCAGAATCGGATTCTATTCTATCGTTTGTGTCAGGGTTGTCCATTGGGTCAACACTCCACTTTACGCTCGAGAGGAAGGACAAGAAAAGGACACAGAAAGAGCAAACCCACGACTTAGAGGGTGCCGACTGTGCTGCTAAGCAAGGGAAGAAAGTAAATGATCACAAAGCAACTGCAGGTAAATCCTCCAACACTAACAAAGGTTCAAACATACCTAAACAACCATCCCGGGCAGTAAGCTTACCTGTGATCTTCAGAGGAAGGACTGTGATCTACATGCCTGATATGTTGAAAAAGTCCAATAATGCCAGCCTTTCTTCAAAGAAAACAATGCCCAAGAACAACACCTCCAGCAAAAATCCTAACCAGACTTTTAGGTCTCGAAGCTTGCACAGACCTGGACAAACAACAGAGAAAGCTGACACAACCCTGCCAAAACGAAGCGTAACTCCACCTGCAAGAATACCAAGGGGCCCTTCTAGGGGATCATCAAGGAACTCAACACCATCCAGGCAGCCCCAGAGGAATTTAACCACATCGGTACAGTCCAATAAGCAAGGAGCAAATGTAACAAAAACCAGCATAAATAAAATTGACCAGAAACCGAGACCACACGTCATTTCCTTGCCTTCCACTCCAAATATTAGGTCTCCATCAACAGGGAAAGTCATTCGAAGGTCACCAGTCCAAACATCGAACAGTCAGGTACCATGCAAGCAAGTAACTCCAGTGAAAAAGCTGCCGACCTTTCAAAGGAATGGTACTGCTATGCCGAATAAGAACCAAGATTCGAAGAAGGTCATGCCTCCAAACAGGCTGGACCTGGTGAGGATGTCCTCAGCAAAGTCGAGTGGCAGTGAATCAGATAAGTCCAACTTTGTGCGCCAGCTGACATTCATCAAGGAGTCCCCTGGCCTTCTCAAGAGGCAGAAGTCTGAAGCTTCTTCATCTGAGTCGGTCTCATCATTGTCTCAGTCTGCATCACCAAGGAGAAGCAAATCAGATTTTCAGGCAGCTGTCTTGCGTTCTACACAGTGCCAGGGCCTAAAGGTTGCTAAACCAGTCTCTAACATGAACGTGAATGAACGGAAGGCCGTGTGTAAAGAATCGGCGCTCCGGAATGAGAAGTTGTCGCGGAGACCGAGCTCAGAAAGCCCCTCGAGGCTCCCTGTGAAAAACAGTGCGGCCTGGAAGAATGAGCACTTTAAACGGTATTCATCGTCCCCTCACATCAACGTTTTACAGCGGGCAGCAAGTCCATCTTCCATTCGCTCGGCATCATCAGAATCCAGTGACAAGACCAGGAGCGAAGAGGAACCTCGAAGAGCTGAGAGACTTGCCAAACAAAACGAACAACAACTGAGAAAGAATCAGCCCAGCTTAAAGGGAACATGGCGAAGAATCAAAGATGAAGACATTCCATATTTTCTCAGCAACTCTCTCCCACCTTCTGCAATGGCACTGGTAAATAAATCAGAATCTGAGCCGCTGCCAGGCAAAATGGGAGCCATGGAAACGAGAACCAGTGATGCTTTCGTACAGACTGAAGATTTTCCAATTACAAAAACAAATTCAAGCACATCACCTACATTGGACCTTGTCCCTCACCTTCAACAAGCTATTCCCAGGAATATCAGGAGCAGGCCATTTATTGGGAAAAGCTTAGAGACTATATATGGTATCCACTCAGCCGAACAGGAATCTGATGCAGTGTTACTTATGAGGAACAATATAACCACATCCTCTGAGACTGAGAGCCACACTACAGCCCCAAGTCATATGCATTTCAATTCTAGTCGACATGGTTCTCCAAGTAGAGCTGCTCGAGTGACTCCTTTCAATTATATACCCAGCCCCAAGACAATAAAGTCAGACAGTGGATCTCTCCAGCCACCTCAGATTCGAGCACCTATTATTAATGAGAAAACAGTGGCTAAGGTGCAAAGCTGAAAGCCAAATAGAATAATGGCTTAAGTACTTGATTGTTTTGCATTTTTTCACTTTGAGTGGTAAAATCTATCAATGGTGCATTCATCCATAAATGTACGCCAAGCACAGCTTTAACTGAGGTACAAATGCATGCATCATATACTTTAGTTCTACCATCACCCATCTTATTATGGATTATCAATTGACTAGAAGACGTTACAAGGTGAAGTAGCTCCACCTGTGACATTATCTACAAAATTAACACTCATCTGTCACTACTAGTTGACTGCAACAAATGGTGATACACAGCAGCAAGTGATTCATTTGCACTTGTGAATATAAGAAAATGCATTGTTCCAAGGATAAGGTGTCATGCAAACTTTGATCAGTCTCATCTCAAGCTGGCCTCTGAAAATATTAGTTAACTAGTTAGGTGGCTAACACACATGATTAATCAGAGATTCTGAGGAGTTCATAATTGAGTTCCCTCCAGGAACAAAGATAATTAAAATCTATATATATCTATATATAAAGCTAATCATATTTGTAAATGTCCAATAATTGTTGCAGATTCAATGAATATTTCAACTTATATTAACAATTTTTGAAGGACCAATGTATCTATAATGAATTTGTTTGTCAGATAAGATCAAAGTTAACTCAGAAAAAAAAACTTAGGTTTGCCAAATACATCTGTACCATTTGATTACTGGAGAACTAATATTATTGGAGAACTAGTTAAAGAATTAGTCTTTTCCAGCCAGGGCTGTAGAAGTGGAAGGAGGGAAATGAGGAGTGAGCACTCTGTTTGACCTCAATAGAAGCCTACACTTGCCTCCTCTTACAAGGTGGCACTTTCTGACCGGGCAGCTTACAAGTGCAGGACAAACAAACTCAGAGCAAATACTGAATTAAAACATTAATAATTTGTTCCATGCCCATAATCAACAGACAATCATTAACACGCAAAAACAGGATTCTAAAAGGACCCTATCAATTTCCAACCATGACTACTTAAGTTTTTTAATGAAACTTACTTCTTGTGAATTTATTTAAGGTGTTTAATTGAGGTTTTTCTTTTCTTTATGTCTAATGTTACGAAGTTGTAAGGATTGGTCACAGGATTGGACCTGTATGAAGCTTTAACAGATTCCTTATCTAACCCAGATAGCAAACTGTTTAAGACTATAAGACCTGGAGCAGAATCAAAGCATTTGGCTCATCAAGCCTGCTCCACCAATCCATCACGGCTGATTTACTATCTCTCTTGACTCCAATCTCCTGCCTCCTTCCTGTAACCTTTGATGCCCTTGGCTTAGTACTAGCAGGGGTTAAAGATCTTGTGGTACAAGGAAGAGCCTAACATTGCCAAAGCAGATAAACAGAATGCTCATGTCTTGCTGAATGCAAAATGGCTTGCTTACTCAGGGTTCACTGCACTTCAAACTAATTAACTGCGTGTGATCTGAGAGACCATAATAAGGCACTAAAAGAACAGTTTTTATTTTCTTAAGCAATTTAGCGCAGATAATTAAGATAATTACAACCCAACACATTTGAATGGAAAGTACCATACTGAATGCATTTTGTTCCCAAATTTAATCTGCATTTATATCACACTGAAGATGGTGTAAAGTCAGTGGTCCATAGAATCTTGTCAGCTTTTGTTCAGTTAAACTACTCAATTCAAGGACTTATCTTGTATCTTTATCATTAATATGTACAGCAAAACTGCAGCAATGGTATCATTGAAAAAGCTTGTGTTTTCCTAGGGATAATGTAACAGGATCAATTTCACTCAATTTAAATGAATGCAAAGGCCATCATCTTTATTAAACCAATACCCGTATCTTTTATACACTCAACACACTTAGTTTACTGGAATATTACATGCACAAAGTAAGCTTGGATCATTGGCTATTTTAACAGTAGTTTATTGCCCGTAGTGCAAAGATACACACATTATGGGAAACTACTTTGATCTGTGGATAAAGAGAATACTTAGGGTTAATATCATCTCTGCTGATGTTCTCCATTGACTTCCACGAGAATTTAATTCTACACTCAGTGACCACTTTATTAAGCACACCTTCTTATTAATGCAAATATTTAATCAGCTGATCGTGTGGCAGTAACTCAATGTATAAAAGCGTGCAGATATGGTCTAGAGGTTCACATCAAATGTCAGAATGCAGAAGAAATGTTATCGAAGTGACTTTGACTGTCGAATGACTGTTGGTGCCAGACGGGGTGGTTTGAGTATCTCAGAAACAGTTGATCTCCTGGGATTTCACACACAACAGTCTCTGGAACTTACAGAGAATGGTGTGAGGAACAAAGAGAAAAGAATCCAGTGAGTGGCAGTTCTGTGGGTGAAAACATATGGTTAATGAGAGAGGTCAGAGGATAACAGTTAAATTGGTTCAAGCTGACAGGAAGGTGACAGTAACTCAACTAATCACGTGTTACAACAGCAGTGTGCAGATGAGCATCCCTGAATGCAGAACAAGTCAAACCTTGAAGTGGATGGGCTACAGCAGCAGAAGACTATGAACTTACATTCACTGGCTGCTTTATAAGTACAGGAGGTACCTGATAAAGTGGGGCCACTGTTGTATGTTTCCACTGCATTCTTGCCCAAGTGACTCCCTTCCTGTATAAGTGTATGCAATGAGAGCTGTAATGGCATCACAGTAGAGTCCAATTTACTTGTACCGAATGTTCAGAATTAACCAGTATTTCCTTGTTCACTAATCATAATGTATTAACATTCATTTGTGAATGAAATCATTCTTCATAAAACTGTACTTCCTGTTACATTTTGTCATTTTTATGTCAATTCTATTCCATATTTATTTCAGAATTATACTGTAAGCTGCCTACATAAACCAGTCAATGTCCTTAAGACTGCCATTAATGGTGAAGCTGTAGCCATTTGATTTTCATGTGTCTCAGCTTGTGTTGCAGGAATTTTTTTAAGGCGACCAAATCCATTTCTTTTCTTCCAAATGTTCTGTGACACTACAAGTACTACCAGTTGTCATACGAATACAAGAATGGAATGTGTTTAACATGTATAAATATCAGATCTGGGCACTTGTCCAACTGTCACTGTCCCACTTCACTGGAATATTGCTACTTAACTCTATAGGAGATAAAGTTGTTGGGGGGAAAAAGTGAGCTGTAGATTTCTATTTCTGTGTCTGGTTTCAAAACAGCTCGATGTCATACTTTTATTAAGGACAGCATTTTTCAAAGTCAAAATCGATTACCTGGATATTCATAAATGGTGATCTTTGTTTGAATATAAGTCACTTAAAACTTGCCTTCCTTAACATGTTATGGAAATCCTAGGCCTGTCGAGTTCTTTAAGTTGGCTTCAATGGCAATGGAACTGAAGTCTTTAAATGTATGATTGGTGTTTATCTTCAACCTTTAGAGAGAAAAAGCTCATTTTGAAGGACAAAATTTCATCTTCGACGCAGGCATGACTGACACATTGCCAATTATGTACAGTACAAGTATTACGTGTGTTTTTCGTTGGTATAACAAATACCAGACCCAGGCAGAAAAAGTATTTAAATGTTGTGCAAACAGAATGAAGATGGCATTGTTTGGCTACTGAGGAAGCCATTGGGTTAATGAAATCCCAGGACAACACCCAATGCTTTTTTATCACTGCCGTGGCAAAGGACTTTTACTGAACAAATATGCAAATAGGTACTTTTGCATATCAGAAAATTGTGGTGTATATATTTATAACAGTCATGTATTTCAATTGTTTGTCTCATTAAAAATATAATTCTGATTATTAGTGGTATTTTTGTATATTTTTAACCATATTGTGACCTCCGTGACAGAGAAAGCCTGCCATTCCTCTGCACCTGGGTCCCGTCTTCCGAGAGCTCAACATGACATTACCTCCTGAAACTTCTTTGCTTTTCTACCTCTCACTCCTTTTAATCCAGTTCTTTAGCTACACTTTTGATCACATATCTTAAATCTCACTTAGCTCAATTATAAATTTTGCCTTACAACTCTCCAATTGAAAGCCTCACTACATTAAAGGTAGAACACAAATGCAAGTTGTTGTTATTGATGTTATATGTGGTTGTTCCCTAATCTCATACACAAGCCGAAGCAACGGATTTGAGAACATCACTGCTAAGCACAATCTTGTCTTTGCTGAACGTACACAGGTACAGAATTGACAGAATCATTGGATGGTAATGCAGATAAAAATTGCCTTGAAGATTGCCACATGTGTTGAGTAGTTCATGCATATTGCAATGGTCATTTGCCTTTCTTTCCAACAACCTTCAGTTCCTGATGATTCCAACACAATCCTGCAGGAATTACAACCTTCAAAATTGAACGTTCAAAGCAAAGTTATTTTCAAAGTACATATATGTCACCATATACAACCATGAGATTGTATATGTATACAACCCCAATAACCAGATTCAATGAAAGGCTGAATCTACAGGACAGACAACCAGTGTACAAAGAGCAACAAACTACAAATACAAAAAGAAATAAAAGAAAAAGAAATTAAAAATAAATAAATAAGCAATAAATATAGAGAATGTGAGATGTAGGGTCTGTGAAAGTGAGTCAATAGGTTAACCATATAACCATATAACAATTACAGCACGGAAACAGGCCATCTCGGCCCTTCTAGTCTGTGCTGAACTCTTACTCTCACCTAGTCCCACCGACCTGCGCTCAGCCCATAACCCTCCATTCCTTTCCTGTCCATATATCTATCCAATTTAACTTTAAATGACAACATCGAAACTGCCTCAACCAGTTCTGCTGGAAGCTCATTCCACACAGCTACCACTCTCTGAGTAAAGAAGTTCCCCCTCACGTTACCCCTAAACTTTTGCCCTTTAACTCTCAACTCCTGTTCTCTTGTTTGAATCACTCTCACTCTCAATGGAAAAAGCCTATCCATGTCAACTCTATCTATCCCCCTCATAATTTTAAATACCTCTATCAAGTCCCCCCTCAACCTTCTACACTCCAAAGAATAAAGACCTAACTTGTTCAACCTTTCTCTGTAACTTAGGAGATGAAACCCAGGCAACATTCTAGTAAATCTCCTCTGTACTCTCAATTTTATTGACAACTTTCCTATAATTCGGTAACCAGAACTGTACACAATACTCCAAATTTGGCCTTACCAATGCCTTATACAATTTCAACATTACTCCTTTGAGTTCCTCCATTGAGTAATTCCTATACTCAATGCTCTGATTTATAAAGGCCAGCATACCAAAAGCTTTCTTCACCACCCTATCCACATGAGATTCCACCTTCAGGGAACTGTACACCATTATTCCTAAATCCCTCTGTTCTACTGCATTCTTCAATGCCCTACCATTTACCATGTATGTCCTATTTTGATTAGCCCTACCAAAATGTAGCACCTCACATTTATCAGCATTAAACTCCATCTGCCATCTTTCAGCCCACTCTCCTAAATGGCCTAAGTCTCTCTGCAAGCTTTGAAAACCTACTTCATTATCCACAACACCACCATACTTACTAATCCAATTTACCACCCCATCATCCAGATCATTAATATATATGACAAACAACACTGGACCCAGTACAGATTCCTGAGGCACACCGCTACACACTGTCCTCTAATCTGACACACAGTTATCCACCACTACTCTCTGGTGTCTCCCATCTAGCCACTGCTGAATCCATTTTACTACTTCCATATTAATACCTAATGATTGAACCTTCCTAACTAATCTTCCGTGTGGAACCTTGTCAAAGGCCTTTCTGAAGTCCATATAGACAACATCCACTGCTTTACCCTTGTAAACTTTCCTAGTAACCTCATCAAAAAAATTCAATAAGTTTTGTTAAACCTGACCTTCCACGCACAAATCCATGTTGACTGTTCCTAATCAGACCCTGTCTATCCAGATAATTATATATACACCATCTCTAAGAATACTTTCCATCAATTTACCCACCACTGATGTCAAACTCACAGGCCGATAATTTCTAGGTTTACTCTTAGAACCCTTTTTAAACAATGGAACAATATGAGCAATACACCAATCCTCCAGCACCATCTCCGTTTCTAATGACATTTGAAATATTTCTGTCAGAGCCCCTGCTATTTCCACACTAACTTCCCTCAAGGTCCTAGGGAATATCTTGTCAGGTCCCAGAGACTTAACCACTTTTATATTCCTTAAAAGTGCCAATACTTCCTCTTCTTTAATCACATACTTTCCATAACTACCCTTCTTGTTTCCCTTACCTTACACAATTCAATATCATTTCTCCTTCGTGAATACCGAAGAAAAGAAATTGTTCAAAATCTCCTCCATCTCTTTTGGCTCCACACATATCTGTCCACTTTGATTCTCTAAGTGACCAATTTTATCCCTCACTATCCTTTTGCTATTAATATAACCGTAGAAACCCTTTGGGTTTATTTTCACCTTACTTGCCAAAGCAGCCTCATATTTTCTTTTAGCTTTTCTAATTTCTTTCTTAAGGTTCTTTTTACATTCTTTATATTCCTTGAGCACCTCATTTACTCCAAACTGCCTATATTTATTGTAGATCCCTCTCTTTTTCTGAACCAAGTTTCCAATATCCCTTGAAAACCATGGCTCTCTCAAACTTTTAACCTTTTCTTTCAACCTAATAGGAACATAAAGATCCTGTACCCTCAAAATTTCACCTTTACATGACCTCCATTTCTCTATTACATCCTTCCCATAAAACAAATTGTCCCAATCCACTCCTTCTAAATCCTTTTGCATCTCCTCAAAGTTAACCTTTCTCCAATCAAAAATCGCAACCCTGGGTCCAGTCCTATCCTTCTCCATAATTATATTGAAGCTAATGGTATCGTGATCACTGGACCCGAAGTGCTCCCCAACACCTACCTCCATCACCTGCCCTGTCTCATTCCCTAACAGGAGATCCAACACTGCCCCTTCTCTTGTTGGTACCTCTATGTATTGCTGCAAAAAATTATCTTGCACGCATTTTACAAACTCCAAACCATCCAGCCCTTTTACAGAATGGGCTTCCCAGTCAATGTGTGGAAAATTAAAATCTCCCACATCACAGCCTTGTGCTTGCTACAAATATTTGCTATCTCCTTACAAATTTGCTCCTCCAATTCTCTCTCCCCATTAGGTGATCTATAATACACCCCTTTAAGCATTACTACACCTTTCCCATTCCTCAATTCCACCCAAATTGCCTCCCTAGATGAGTCCTCTAATCTATCCTGCCAAAGCACCGCTGTTATATTTTCGCTGACAAGAAATGCAACATCTCCCCCTCTAGCCCCTCCGACTCTATCACACTTGAAGCAACGAAATCCAGGAATATTTAGTTGCCAATCACATCCCTCTTGCAACCATGTTTCACTAATCGCTACAACATCATATTTCCAGGTATCAATCCATGCTCTAAGCTCATCCACCTTTCTTACAATGCTCCTAGCATTAAAATAGATGCATTTAAGAAACTCTCCACCTCTTACTCTCTGTTTATTCCTAATGGAGCAAACAACTTTGTTATCTTTTTCTTCCTGTGGGAACAGTTTAGTGAAGTTGAGTGATGTTATCTCCTCTAGTTCCAGAGCCTGATGGTTGAGGGGTAATAACTGTTTCTGAACCTGCTGGTGTAGGTCCTGAGGCTCCTGTACCTTCTTCCTGGTGGCAGCAGTGAGAAGGAAGCATGTCCTAGGTGGAGGGGGTCCCTGATGATGGATGATGCTTTCCTGTGACAACACAGGAACTGCATTGTAGATGTACTCAGTGGTGGGAGGGTTTTACCCGTGATGGACTGGAATATATCCAGTACTTTTTGTAGGATTTTTCATTCAAAGGCACTCATGTTTCCATACCAGGCTGTGATGTATCCAGTCATTATACTCTGCACCACACATCTATAGAAGTTTGTCGAAGTTTTAGATGTCATACCAAATCTTCGCAAACTTCTAAGGAAGTAGAGGTGCTGCCGTGCTTTCTTCGTAATTGCACTTAGGTGCTTGGCCCAGGACAGGTCATATGAATGATAACGCCAAGGAATTTAAAGTTGTACTTTCACTCAGTACAATAAAGACTTGCCCCTGGTTTTACACTCTTACAATTTTGGTCAACCAATCACAACATTTAAGGGCTTACTAGCATGGCAATCCACTCTAAATCATCAGGAACATACATTTTGAATTAAGTTATAGAACAAGACATGCACCAACTTTTAAAATTACATAGTAGAAGTGGATTGAATGATTGTGTTAAGACAAATTATTAGTAAAGACATATCTTTGTCCGTATCTGAAGTTAAAAATAAACAACATCAAGGAGTAACCACTGGGGAACTTCAGACTTCTGTTCTGAGAAAGCAAATTTACTGACTGATCTGAAGGAAAGTTGCACTTGTCTCACTCAGACTTATTCTTCAATACTTCATTGGCAGCTTTCCAAATGGTCTTCACCATAAAGGAGGGACTTCTTCTCTAGTGAAAACTGACACTGCTGAATAATTCTCCACCTTCAGATGAACTCTGTGACCTCTCCTTATTTTCTTACATTGAGAATTCTGTTTAAAAACATATATTTTGGCTTGTACTTGTACAGTTTGTCCTCTTTTGCACATTGTTTCCCCGTCTTTGCTTGTGCGTAGCTTTTCACTGATTCTATCACATTTCTTTGTATCTACTGTGAATACCTTCAAGAAAATGAATCTCAGGGTAGCATATGGTGACTCTAGGAGCCATACTTATCTTTTTTCTGTCTGCTTGTATTACGTTTTGTGATGTGCATTTATTATGGGTTACAGTAATTTGTCATGTGGGTTGGTGTGTGGTAGAAGCAAATCTTCATTCTTTGGCTCCCTCTCTCTCTAACTAAACTGAACTAAAACTAACAAGGACAAAGCATGAAACTGTGCCTATACTTATTTGCATTCAGGACACCCTCATAAGACGATGTCTCAGAAAGATAGCTTCCATCATCTTGGACATGCCCTCTTCTTATTGCAACCATCAAGGAGGAGGTGCAGGAGCCTGAAGGCACACACTCAACATTTCAGGAACAGTTTCTTCCCCTCCACCATTAGATTTCGAAATGGACAATGAACCCATGAACGCTACCTCAGTATTTTTTCCTTTCTTGCACTACTTACTTAATTTAATTTTATTTTTCATATATACTCACTGAAATGTATAATTTCATTGTCATATATTGCATTGTACCGCTGCTGCAAAGCAACAAATTTCACAACATATGCCAGTGATATTAAACCTGATTCTGATTCTGCACCCAGAGGAAACTCATGTGGTCACTGGGAGAATGTACAAACTCCTTACAGACAGTAGCCAGAACTGAACCTGGTTCACTGGCACTGTAAAGTGTCACTCAATGCTATCATGTATGCCCGACACTGGGCAGATACCAGCCATGCAAAGACATATCACACACATATTGCTTTGGTCAGTTTTACAATGGGCATGATTGCAAGCATGATCAATTCTAGGCAAATCTGCCTTTATGTTTGACTTACATAATTTGTATGTGTTCAATTTCTATGTTTCGGCCTCTGTGCATTCACATTTCAATATTTAGCCTAAAATAATTCCTTAGAATTTAACCACATTGTTCAACTTAAATTCATTAAATAAAGTTTGATGAAATAATTAATTATGTTTTGCCATTTATTTGACTGTTGCTATTTTTAGCATTTTGAGGCAATAAGCTGCTTGGCAGAGAATGTTAATTATTTCACACAGCAATAAAAAAGGCATGATTTGGTTATTTGTAAAGAGATTTACTCCATGATTCCATGTCTTTCTCATTTGATTAAAATGTTGAATGATAAGAGTATTAGTTTTCATTTTTATGAAAAATATGTATTAAAAGATGTTATCACAGTCACTGTCATATCAAATTGTTTCATCTATAACACTAGGCTCAGCAGGGTTAAGAATATAATGATATAAGATATCTTCAGGAATAAAGATTCAGTAGGTTAATGTGTGTTAGGTAAAATAAGTAGTACAGAGCAGAGCCAAACTGCATTCCTATTTTTGGATCTTTGTAATATTATACAGTACACAGTTCTTCAAAGAAAACCTACTTCAGCAAGAGAAACCAAAACGATTGCTATTTTTGCCTTGGTAGAACATTTCAGTGCCATAAGGTTGTATTTCTTGTAAATATCTCCATAATTAGTGGGATTGTGAGAAGACAAGAGAACTGTATATGACATTGCACAATATTTCTATAGTAACTGGAGATTCTGAGATGTAGAAATCAATTTTCAGATGCTTAAATAGTTTATTTCTTAAGTCAACAGTGCCCACTTTCTCTACTAAGAACAAATGAGCGAGCCTGTGTTGTGTTGCTCAACAGGACTTCCATTTTATTAACTGCACTAAACGAATGGTTGCCATGGAGACATCAGCCATGTTCCATGATGTACAATTACTAATGCTCATTCTTCCTCACTGATACTTAGCCTACCAATTGAATGAATGCTATGAAGAAAATAATTCATTTTCTTGCTATTTATTTTCCTTAATAACCACCTCAATTTCAGTATTGCTGTTGTACCTTTGTCATTCATAAGTTCTTCTCTGTCCTGGGTATGAGTTTAAGAAGAAGCATTCACTTTATTTCCAGATCCCACTTATCTGGCTTGTAAACTCCATTGCACTAAATTCACTGGTATTGCAGAACTTTACTGCTGTACAAGGATCCATTAACATGTCACCCATTCCTTGCCAACATCTTTGCTCCCATTCTGTAATACAATGAAGTCAAATCTTTTAAGTCCTTTTACTATTCCTTCACTCCTCCACTACTGATGCTGCCTTCAAATGCATCTCCTCCATTTCCTGAACATCCCTGTTCACCACATCTTCTTGCTGCCTGATAGAAATGATAGAATTCCTTGTCCTTACCTACCACCTGATTAGCTTCCACATCCAACACATCCTCTGCAACTTCTGCCATCTCCAAAGGGATCTTACCACAAAACGTATCTTTACCTTCCCTCCTCCATTTTTTGCAGGGATCACTTTGTGATTCCCTTGTCCATTTGTCCCTCCCAGCACTTTATCCCTGTAAGCAGCCCAAGTGCTACACCTTCCCATTCATCTCCTTCCTTACCTCCATTAAGGGCCCCAAACAGGCCTTCCAGGTGAGGCAACACTTAACCTGTGAATCTGCTGGGGTCGTCTATTGCGTCCGCTGCTCTCGATGCGGCCTCCTTTACATCGGTGAGACCCATCGTAAATTGAGGGGCTGCTTCGTTGAGCTTCTCCATTCCGTTCACCAAAAGTGTAACTTCCCAGTGGCCAAGCATTTTAGTTCCCAATCCCTTTCCGATATGTTGGTCCATGGCCTCCTCGTGTGCCAAGATGACACCATCCTCAGGGTGGAGGAGCAGCACCTTATATTCCGTCTGGGCAACATCCATCTTGATTCCCTCTCCCCTCCCTTCTTCTATTCCCTACTCTGGCCTCTAATGTCTTCTCACCTGCCTATCACCTTCCCCTGGGTCACCTCCTCCTTCCTTTTCTCCTATGGTTCATCTTCCTCTCCTATCAGATCTCTTCCACTCCAACCCGTTATCATTCCCACCCACCTGCCTTCACCTATCACCTTCTACCTATCCTCCTTCCCTCTCCTCACCTTTTTATTTGGCATTGTCCCCTTCCTTTTCAGTCCTGAAGAAGGCTCTTGGCCCGGAACGTCTACTGTTTACTCTTTTCCATAGATGCTGCCTGATCTGCTGAGTTCCTTCAGCAATTCGTGAGTTTTGCTCTGGATTTCCAGCATCTGCAGACTTTCTTGTGTACTGTTTGTTTTACTATGCTCAGTGATATTTATAAAATTACAGCATCTCACCTATAACACAGTTTGACCAATAACATTTTAGTGCTGGAAGAAAGATACAAACTGGGCAGGTTTTCAATTAATCATCATTCACAGAAACCTCAGTAAAAATTAGTACTTCTATTAGACTGGACTAAACTCAATTAACCTTTTAAGTTCAAAGTAAATTTATTATCAAGGTATGTATATGTCACTATATACAACTCAGAGATCAATTTTCATGTGGGCATACTCAATAGATCCAATAATCATCATAGAATCAATGGAAGATCAAACCGACAGGGTAAACAACCAGAATGTAAAACTCAATGAACTGTGCAAACACAAATAGAAAAAAAGAAATAAGAATAATAAATAAATAAATAAACAAACGATAAATACTGTATCAAGAACATGAGAAGTGAGACCACAGGTTTTGGGAATATTTCGATGACGGGGCAAGTGAAGCTGAGTGAAGTTATCCACCGTTGGTTCAAGAGCCTGATGGTTAAGGGCTAATAGCTCTTCCTGAACCTGGGAGTTTGGGATCTGTGGCTCTTGCACCTTCTTCCTGATGGCAGCAGCAAGAAGAGAGAATGAGCTGGGTGGTGGGAATCTCTGATGACCGATGGTCTTGGTCTATTGACTACAATGCAACAATGTAAACAAAACACTGTATCATTTTGGAATTTGGAGAAACAAGAAGTTAACTTTTATTGCATATAATGTACTTAATTGCCTAATAGTGCTGATGCTTTGCAATAGTTCAAATAAGCTAAAAATGTTTTGTTGATGATTTTCATTTGTACTCAGTTTCTGAGGCTTCTTGCTTAAGTGTTCAACAATGATCAGCCAGCTTTGATGGAATCCAGTTGCCCTGATATTGTTTCCCCATGACCATAATGTCCTGATGAAACCATTCACCATTCTTGTCACTGACAGCGCCAAGATTTTCAGGGAAGAAGTCTAAATGGGAATGCAGAAAGTGAACCTTTAGTGACACATTGCACTTCATGGTTTTGTATGCTTGAAGCATGTTGTCAACCAGCTACATGTAGTTTGGTGCTCCGCAGTTATGAAAATATTCTGCAACATCCTTGAATGCCTTCCATGCAATTTTCTCCGGTCCCACTAGAAGTTTTTTAAATTTCCTGTCATTGATGACTGTTCGATTGTGGACAAACAAAAATGCCTTCCTCAATCTTGACATCAGTTACTCTAATTTGAACTACGAATTGAAATAACAAATATAGGTGATTTTATAAAATGGTGCGTGATTGGGAAATTGCATGGTGATTTTCATGATCAGCAGCCCAAGATCCGCAAGATACACCCAAAAGTATTCAGGAAGTAAAACCTTTGTTGTCCAGTGTATTTGCTATAAATCTGATGTAAATTTTCTATTAGGATTTGAGATTTGGCATAGTATTTAGACAGAGCTTGACATTGACCTTCACTCATGCCAAAAGACCAAGGAACTGATAGTAGACTTCAGGAGAGGGAAACTAGTGGTCCATGAGCCAGTAATCATCAGAGGATCAGAGGTGGAGAGGGTCAGTAACTTTAAATTCCTGGGTGTCACTATTTCAGAGGAATTGTCCTGGACCCATCAATAAATATAATTGTGAAGAATGCACAACAGTGTCTCTATTTCCTTAGGAGTCTGCAGAGATTTGGCATGTCATCAAAATCCTTGGAAAACCTCTCTAGATATGTGGTGGAAAGTGTGCCGATTGGGGGCATTCTAGCCTGGTATGGGAATACTGATGCCTTTTGAGCGGAAATTCCTACAAAAAACAGTGGACTTAGCCCATTGTGTCATAGGTAAAATCCTCCCAACTACTGAGCAGATCTACATGATACGTTGCCATAGAAAAGCAACATCCATCAGCAAAGATCCTCACCACTCAGGCCTTGCTCTTTTCTTGCTGCGGCCATCAAGAACCTCAGGAATCATACCAGCAGGTTCAAGAACAGTTATTACCCTTCAACCATCAGGCTCTTGAACAAAAGGGGATAGCTACACTCATTTAAGGACTCCTTATTTTGTTATTTCATGCTCGTTATTTATTTATTATCTGCATTTGCACAGTTTCTTTACAGATAGCAGTTCCTGTTTAAAAAGAATCTTGGGGTTGTATGCGGTGACATGTATGTACTCTAATAATAAATTTACCTTGAACTTTCAAACCCTGTAAAAGATTTAAGCTTCACATTAATTTATTTGTTTTCTCCCCTATGTTGCACTGGAATTGAAGTTATGTGGTGCTCATCCTTCCTTTACCTGGTTATGCCACTTATTTCAAAAATTGGTTCCTTTTAACACTTGATTATAAGTTTCTAATCTGTTCATATGGAGCTTAAAAACCTTTGAAATTTTGCCAGCATTTTCATTTCAAAGTTGAATATATTTCCCTTTCAGTCTATTGAAATAACAATTTGTCAAATTTCTACTTTATGCATATACTTATTCAGAGAAATTAATCAGTCACTATTGATCTGAATCTCTTTGGAATTGTAACTTCAGCTGTTCTGCAAGACAACGTTCTGTTTGGATGACTGATAAAAATTAGATACTTATCATTAATTTAATTTTCATTGTAAATGCTTTACAAGAATGCACAGAGTCCATTCTACGGGATGTAGGCAACTTTTATAAATGTATTTCAAGCAAATGGTGCCTCAGGAAGTCTACTTAACTGATGGACCATCACATCAATTTAAATTTCTCACACAATGGCCGGTGGCCACTTTATTAGGTACATCAGCTTATTAATGGAAGTATCTAATCAGCCAATCATCTGACAGCAGCTCAATGCATAAAAGCAGGCATACATAGTCAAGGGGTTCAGTTGTTGTTCAGGCCAAATATCAGAATGGGGAAGAAATCACTGACTGAACCATGGCCAGTAACAATAACACGGCTTAACAAGATCCAACTGTAGCATCAAACTTCCCATTGGAGGAGAAATCAGTTAATGTAGTAAGTAATTGGAACTTAAAACTTCCTGATCTGTGTGGCCATGTACTGTACAGGCCATTGCATGCAATCACTTAGCTATCATTCTTTGTCACCATTTCATTTTGTGAAGAGAGGCATTGAAAAGATTAGTCTGTATGAAAGATTGGAGGTTTGTAGTAAAACTTACAATTTACATTATAACTGAGAACTCAACCAAATTATTACAAATCTGCAGTATTAGGAGGTATAAATTCAATTAACTAACTTTAAAGTATACATAACAAACTAAATACTTTAATCAAAGCATAAAATATTTAATGCATTTCTGTGCATGTTGTGATTTGAAAATTTGCAGCCTGATCTGTCTTTCAGCTGAGTTGTACACATTAGTATAGCAACACCATCAAGAGAGTGAATGCCTAGTTATGTGATCATTTCCCAGCAGACACCGTAGTACATGTCAGACCAGAGGACACAGCCTCAGAATAGAGCAGTGTCCATTCAAAATGGCAATGAGGAGGAATTTTTTTCGCTAGAGCGAGGTGCACCTGTGGAATTTGTTGCCACAGGTGGACGTGAAGGCCAAGTCATTGGTTATATTTAAGGCAGAGGTTGATTAGTCAGGAATACCAAGAAGGCAGGAGACTGGGGCCAATATAATGGATCAGCTACAATGAAATGGCGGAGCAGATATGATGGACTGAATGGCCTAATTCTGCTCCTATATCGTATGGTCTTATAATCATTCAGAAGTGATAAGCCTTTTGGCCCATTGTATCTATGCTGACCAGCAAGTAACCACCTATACCAGGGGTCTCTAACCCTTATTACACTGTGGACCGGTTTAATATTGACAATATTCTTGCAGACCAGCCGACGGGGAGTGGGATGTTCAAGTAGGGTTGCCAACTTTCTCATTCCCAAATGAAGGACAAAAGTAGCAGTCAAATACGGGACACTTATGTTTACCCTGAGAAAGACTACCATGACGATGAAGCCTTGCGCGGGCACCTGCAACATGCGCATGCGTGTACCTGCAGGTCTTTTTTCTACAAATCGGTTTTGGCTTAAACTTTCCGATTCTGTTAAGTGAAACTACACTGTACATACATTATTTCTACTTTATGTAGGCAGTGTATTTATATCATTCCTGCTTTTACTATATGTTAGTGTTATTATAGGTCTTATGTGTTATTTGGTATGACTTGGTAGGTTGTTTCAAGTTCAACAGTGCGTGACAGGGAATGAGGAAACCTGCAGCTGACTCGTATCGTTTCATATCGCCAAATCATACCATTTCCCCGCAGACACCGTAGTACATGCTTTGCAGCCCGGTAGTTGGGGACCACTGATTTATACTAATCCCATTTACCAGCATTTGCTTCACAGCTGTTTTAGCCTTGATGATTCAAGTGCTTGTCTAATCAGTTCCTAATCCTATTCTTGGCATAGATTACAATTGACTTTGAAATTACATGTGCAACACCAGTAACATACAACACATATCTGTGACTTATCCTGTTATTGTGCTGACATTGGCTTTTACTGTTTGCATGATTTGTGCTTTTTCCCCCTCTCCGTGCATTGGGTACTTGTTGGTCTTTTTTAATGGGTTCTTTTGGGTTTCTTGTTTTGTGCTTGCCCTTACGGAGATGAATCTCAAGGTTGTATAATTTATGCATTCTTTGATAATAAATGTACTTTAAACTTTGATTTTAAAATGCTTACAGTACTAGGGATTTAAAAAAAATGCAAGGACAGTAACATTTCAGATTTCTCACCCAGATCTGTCAAAAACACCCACAGACATTGTAAGGGCACCTTTCACCTTCTGTGGATAAGGTCTTAATTACAATTTCATTTGCTGAGTCTTAAATTGAAGCTAAGCTGGAATATTGAAAAGTAAAAGACTGCAGGTGATGGAAATTTGAAATAACAACAGACTGATGGAAGTATTTAGGTCAGACAGCATCTGTGGAGAGGGTAGTTCTTCACGATAGTGTTTATATTTCCTCACCAATGAGGAAAGTTAGACATGTTTTACGCTGCTGGAAAAGGAGAGGGGTGTAGAAAACTAAACAACTGTCTGTGATAAGACGAAGACCAAGAAAGGATCGAATAATGTAAGGTGATGCCATTTGCAGCTGAGAGAAGGTGTTGGATATCTTTTTACTTCCCCAATATGACAGTTGACTCCTCTGGAGGACACAAATAAACGCTGAGGAAAAAAAGAAAATACAACACCCTTACGAGATACAAAACCATTGATGAGCAAAATACTGCAGATGGTGGGAATCTGAAATAAAAATAGAAACTGGTAAAGCTGATTATCTGAATTTGTTGAGCTTAATGCAAACAGCCCTCGGGATACTGCCGTCAGAAGATGAAATGCTGTTTTGAGCTTCATTGGAACAGGGCAAGATGCCAAAGACAGGGGGCTGGAGAACTGAGTTGAAAAGCAATTGGAAGCTCAATCTCCTTTGTCCATTGAATGAGGAAGGTTCTGCAAAACAGTCACTAAATCCACACTGTGCTTCTACTTTCCTCTGTAAATCTTTGAGATGCCGTTCCGATTGCTATTTAAAATCTGCCTCTTTAATACCTCCTCACAGTTCTTTCAAAACATTGTTTTTCCCTTATTCCTCTGAGAGGCTCCCAGAATTATCTGGATAATGAGCTGTTTTCAAAAGTTCAAAGTAAATTTATTATTAATGTATATTAATATCACAATATACAACTCTGGGATTCATTTTCTTGTGAGCATACATATTAAATTTATAGAATAAAAATAACAGAATCAATGAAAGACTTCCCAACTAGGGTGTTCATCTACAGTGCAGAAGACAAACTTTGCAAATACAAAAGAAATAATAATAATAATAATTAAACAATAAATATCAAGGACGTAAGATGGAGTTCTTGAAAGTGAATCTATTGGTTGTGGGAACATTTCAATGATGGGGCAAGTGAAGTTGAATGAAGTTATCCCCTTTGGTTCAAGAACCTGATGGTTGAGAGGTAGTAACTGTTCATGAGCCTGGTAGTACGAGTCCTAAGGCTCCTGTACCTTCTTCCTGATGGCAGCAGAGAGAAGAAAGCATGACCTCTGCGATAGGGGGTCCTTGATTATGTATGCTGCTTTCCTGTGACAGAGTTTCACGTAGATGTGCTCACAATTATTACTTTGTCACAAATTATTATTCAGCCCATCTCTCAGAATACTAGACAGGTACAGAAAGCATGTTGTTATAATCTCCATTTTATGAAAAAAAGGATTAATAATTAGTTAGAGAGCTATGATAAACCTTTGGAGATCAGATTAAGGGAAAGACCAATGTTGACAAATTTGTGAGAATATCTACTGCAGGTTAGGTTAGAAAACTCATCTAAGCAAGGACCTGGCCCTCTAGCAATTCTCCTAACCCCACAATAGGTCTACAGTGGATGCAATCTCACTGGTCTTCCACTCGGCTTTAGATCACCTTGGACAATAGTAACACCCATGTCAGGCTGTTACTTATTGACTATAGCTCAGCATTCAATATAATCATATCATGGCTCCAAAACCTGGGCCTCTGTACCCTCCCTCTGCAGCTGGACATCACAGTCTATGCAGATCAGAAAGAACATCTGCTCCTCACTGACAACAAGGATGTGTGTTTAGCCCACTGCTCTACTCTCTCTACACTCACAGGTTAAACACCATCCATAAATCTGCCGATAACACAACTGTTGTTCCCAGATTTTAAATGATCACAAGGAGGCGTATAGGAGTGAGATAAACCAGCTGGTTGAGTGGTGTCACAGCACCAACCTTGCACTCAATGCTAGTAAGACAAAGAAGTTGATTGTGGACTTTAAGAAGGGGAAGTTGAAAAGGTACACACACCAGTCTTCATTGAAGGATCAGAAGTTGAACGGGAATGTCACCAGACACTCGCAGATTTCTGCAGATATACCATGGGAAGCATTCTAACTGGTTGCATCACTGTCTGATATGGAGGGGCCACTGCACAGATCAGGAAAAGCTGCAGGAAGTTATAAACTCAGCCAGCTCCATCACGGGCACTAGCCTCTCCAGGATCCAGGATACCTTCAAAAGGTGACGCTTCAAAAATACAGTATCCATCATTAAGGACTCCCATCCCCCAGGACATGCTCCCTTCTCATTGTTACCATCAAGGAGGAGGTACAAAAGCCTGTAAACACACACTCAGTGTTTCAGGAACAGCTTCTTCCCTTGCACCATCAGATTTCGGAATGGACAATGAACCCATGAACCATCAGTATTTCTTTTCCCTCTCTGTTAACTACTTATTTACTTGATTTATAACCATTTTAAATTTAATTTATAGATGTTATTATAATATATTGCTGCTACAGAACAATTTCACAAGGATATTAAACCTGATTCTGATGTTAAACAGTTGTAAATAATGTCAATCTGTTTCCATTTCTGGAGATGACTGCAATTTAAAGCACAAATTTGAACCACAGTCCAGTGATATCTGTCCTGTTCTACTTAAAACTTTATTTGTGTAATGCAGGTTTACAGAATGATATCCATTTTGGTTTCAGACAGTCCAACAATCTTTTTTTGAAGAATCTGGAACTGTAACTAAGTCCATTAAGGAATCTTAAAGTCAGAGGAATTTGCACAGTCTCTATATCAACATACACAGGGAGAACTTTGCTTCCCTTCTCTATGTATTGCTGCAGATTCCACTCAGATACTCTTCGGCACCAACCGCTTTTCAGGGAGTTCTGGGATAGGATGATGATGGTGACTTTGCTTTGCTGGATAACATTGGTAATTTCTGTAATCATTAGCCTTCCACCCACTTGGTCCTGGTGTTCTACAAATCCTTTATGCCCATGTTCATGCAGTATCTCAGAAATATGTAACGCCACTTCTTCATCCATTTCACAAAACCAGAGGGAGAAGTCATACTCAAACTTTGAAAGTAGTCCATTAGAAGATGCTGCTTTCTTGAGTGCCATCAGTTAAAATATAATCATAATTTTAATAACCATTCCTTGAAACAACTTAGTTTTGAAAATTCTTATCTTTAATTTCAGAAATACTTATGTCAAGCTGATCTCCTGCTTTCTTCAGCTGCTCACACTGTGCTGCCAACTCACTGAGCTCCTTTTGTAAATGCCTATTCAGTTCAACATACTCTCTGCTTTGCTGGTACTGAGAATCCACATCTGGCATTGACACTTCTGCTTGGCCTGGGCTCACAATCTCTGTGGGGGATTAGAAAGGATTTTTTTTTTAGTAAAATGGCATCTGATCCCATTGCAGAAATATGTTATTCTTATACTTCATTTTATAAAGCTACATCAAGAAGATGATTTTGGGGTTCTGAATGATTAGATGAACTTATCTCGTAGGTTGCAATTTTACTGGGCATTTTCACCTAGCTTACAGAAAGCAAAAGCGATAGGCGTTTATGAAAGGACTTTTAAGTTTCTCCTGAGGTGCTCTGCAACCAAGAAAACATCTCTGTAATTTCACAGACACAAGAGATTCTGCAGACTCTGGAAATCTTGAGCAACACACACAAAATGCCAGAGGGTCAAGCAACATCACAACAAGGGAATAAATGGTCAAAGTTTCAGGACTGGAAAGGATGGAGACAAGCCAGAATAAGAAAACTAACTCTGTACTTAACATGGAGAACAAGGAAAACATTGGATGAGTTCACTTTTAAAAAAAATGTAAGTGTCATGTGAACACTTGCAGGAATATTAATAGCTCACTTTCATGTTACATGAGGAGGAATGAGAGGTGATGGTCTTTGCACTGTATTGCAAAACAACAAATTTCACAACATATGTCAGTGATAATAAACCCGATTCTGATGTGCCTGGCAGAAGGGATACTTTGACTCAATGTGTGGTAATTTAAAGTATGCAGGCAAAAAAGCAGGTGGAAAGTGTACAAATTAAACTTCTAAGTATTCTCAAATAAATAGCACCCGACTGCTTAAGAAAAAGTGAAACTGAAGCTCAGTGTAAATTCTGATTTAAACACATCATGCAACTTTAAATATTTATAGTCTTCTGAGAAACCAAGTTCTTACACCTGCACTTCCTGAACATTAAAGAACATATTTCCATTAAATCTCATCTTAGCAAATTATAACACCATTTGAAATATTAAGTATCATTATTGTAAATCAATCTTTGCACAACAAGGTTCAATACACAAGATAATGTACAAATATCTTGATCTGGTATATTATTTGAGGCATTAATATTGGCCAGGACTTCAAGGAAGCATTTCTAACTCTTCTTTGAAACGCTGCCTGAGCAGAGGCAGGGCTTGCTTGGTTTAATGTCTCCGAAAAAGCAGCATTTTGTTTGTACAGTACTGAAGCGTCAACCCAGATTTTGTGCTGAAGTTTTAAGTAGATTAGATTTTAGGATCAGTTCCCACAAGACCTTTTAACCCACTGTCAGTTGTCGGGTTAATTAGAAATGACTAAAAGATACTTTCAGGAATCCCTACTGTAATATTATTTCATACAATGTAGCAGTTGCAGAAATTCTACTGTTATAATGATTTTCTTCCAATGGTTCAGCAATAGAAGAATCTTGTATATTAAAGTTAATTAAAAGAAGACAACAGGTAATGAATGTAATGATAATGAAAGAACGAAACAACCTGTAATTTGTGATTAAAATTAAAATACCTTCACTGCCTTCAACGAATAACGTGAACACTGGATCATCCAGTCTGGCACTTCTGACATCTTCCAAAATCTGTTCAACAGTTGGAGGCTCAGGCCGAGTTGGCAGAATGACACGCTTCTTGTTTGTTGATGTCATACCATACACTCATGTGCCAGTCTTCCACAAATGAAGAGCACATGCAGTTTTGTTAAGGGAAGAAAAACACAAATACTGAGTGAAATTTTATTACAATATGCATGGACTAGGACAAAAGAACACACTTAATCGGCACCCTGTCTTCAATCTATTTTTTCTTTACAACCTTGATCAATGTACAGTGACGTATGCCATTTATGACATGGCTATTCTTGATACATCACTCATACAGGAAACCTCTACCACCAAGCAGGATAGAATGATACCACTAAGGAAAAGATAACTTTGGATTTGGTGTTGTGCAATGAACCAGATTTGATTAGGGAGCTTAAAGTAAAGGAACCCTTAGGAGATAATAACCATTATATGATAAGAATTTACTCCTCAGATTGAGAGAGGGAAACGGAAATCAGATTTATCAATATTATAGTTTAGTAAAGGCAACTACAGAGGCATGAGAGATGAACAGGCCAAAGTAGAATGGAAGGGGGCCCTAACAGGTTAAATGGTAGAGCAGCAATGGCAAGAGTTTCTGGGAGTAATTATGAAGATGCAGGATCATTTTATCCCAAAGCATTCTAAAGAGAACGAGGCAATTGTGGCCGACAAGGGAAGTCAAAGGCAGCATAAAAGCAAGGGCATAATACTGCAAAAATAATGTAAAGCTAAAGGATTGGGAAGTTTTAAAAAAAAACAACAAAAGGCAACTAAGAAAAGCAATAGCGAAAAGATGAAATATGAAGGTAAATGAACCAATAATATAAGACGACACCGGAAGTTTTTTTCTGATATAAGAAGAGTAAAGAAGAGGCAAGAATGGACTCCAGATCACTGGGGAAATAGTAATGGGGATCAAAGAAATGGCAGATGAACTGAATAAATATTTTATGTCAGTCTTCACTGTGGAAGACACAAGCAGTATGCCAAAAATTCGAGAGTGCCTGGGGGCAGAAGTGAATGCAATCATTTTAAGCTGAAAAGTCTGAAAGTGGATAAATTATCTGGACTGGACTACACCCCAGTGTAATGAAGGAGGTAACTGAAAAGCTTGTGGAGCCATTAGTAGTGATCTTTCAAAAGTCACAAGATCCATGACTGGTTCCAGAGATCTGGAAAATCACAGCTGTCACTCTACAATTTAAGGAAAGGAAGCAAAAGACGGAAAATTATAGGCTGTTGGTCTGATTTCAGTGGTTGAGTCCATTTTTAAAAATGAGATTTGAGGGTACTTGGAAGCACATGATAAAATAGGTTGTAGTTGGCATGATTACTTCAAGGGGAGATCTTCCCTAACAAATACGTTCAAACTGTCCAGCAAGTAACAGGCGGGACAGACAAAGGGGAGTCAGTGGATGTTGGATTTTGAGAAGGCCTTTGACAAGGTGCCACACGAGGCTGGTAAACAAGATAGGAGCACATAAATCTGCAAGAAAGATATTAGCATGGATAGAAGTCTGGTTCTCTGGCAGGAGGCAAATAGGGAAAAAATGGGAACTTTTCTGGTTGGCTGCCGGTGTTTGGCAGAGGTCAGTGTCGGGACTGCTGCTTTTCCTATTAGTATTTGGATGACTGCTTTCTGGCAAGTTTCCAGATGATACAAAGGTAGGTGGAGGGGCAGGTAGTGTAGAGGAAGCAGAGCCTGCGAAGGATTTGCATGGGTTGGAAGGATGGATAAAGAAGTGGCTGATGGAATAGCATAGGGAAGTATATGGTCATGCAAATTGGCAGAAGGAATGAAGGCAAAAATTCACAAATCAGAAGTGCAAAGGGACTTGGGAGTCGTGATGCAGAATTCCCTAAAGATTAGCTTGTAGGTTGAATTGGATGTAAGGAGAGCAACTTCAATGTTCGTGTTCAATCAAAGAGTGCTAGAATTTAAAAGCAGGACATATTACCGACGCTTTTATGAAGCATAGGTCGGACCACATTTAGAGTGTTCTGTGCATTTTAGGTTTCGTATGTATGGAAGGGTGTGCTAGCATTGGAGAGGATCCAGAGATTTATGAAAACGATCTTGAGGATGAAAGTATTAATGATTTGAGGAGCTTTTGATGGCTCTGGGAATGTACCATTGGAGTTTAGAAGGATGTGGAGCATCTCACTGAAACCTACTGAATTTCAAAAAGCCAGGATTGAGTGAATGTGGAGAAGATGTTTCCTACAGTGAAGAAGTCTATGACTAGAGGGCACAGCCTCAAAATAAAAGGATATCCTTCAGAACTGAGATGTAGAGGAATTTCTTTAGCCACAGAATGGTGAATCTGTGGAATTCATTGCCATAAGACGGTTGGAGAACGTCATTGGATATTTTTAAAGCAGAGGTGGTAGATAGGTTCTTGATTAGCAAAGGTGTCAAAAGTTATAGGGAGAAGGCAGGAGAATGGGTTGAGGGGGAAAAATAAACTAGCCATGACTGGATGGTGAAATTGACTCTACGAGCCAAATGACCTAATTCTGCTCCCATGTCTCATGGTTTTAAAATACTAGACCCAAAATCAAGAACATAACAAATATGAGCAAGAACAAGCCATCTGGCCTGTCAAGCCTGCTCCACAAGATTATTGTTGATCTGTCCGTGGACTCACCTCTACCCATCTGCTATTCCCAATGACATTTAATTCCCCAATAATGCAAAAATATTTACCTTAAATACAGTATACTTAATGAGGTAGCCTCTACTGATTCTTTGGGCAGAGAATTTCAGATTTGCTGCTCTCTGAGGAAACCAGCTCGTCCTCATCTCTAAATCTTTGTCCTAAATCTACTC
Source organism: Mobula hypostoma (assembly GCF_963921235.1). Classification (NCBI taxonomy): domain Eukaryota; kingdom Metazoa; phylum Chordata; class Chondrichthyes; order Myliobatiformes; family Myliobatidae; genus Mobula; species Mobula hypostoma. The sequence continues at coordinate 34,101,175 of NC_086120.1, forward strand.
CCTCACCTACCAGTTGAAGCAACTTTCCTGCCTCTATCTTATCTATCCCTTTCATAATTTTATTTCTGTAAGAGCCCTTTTCATCTTCTGCATTCCAGTGAGTATTGTCCAAGGTGACTTTATCTCTTCTCCTCACCTAATCTTCTTAATTTTGCGAATCAATCTGTTGAACCTCCTCTGCACTGCCTCCCAAAGACAGTCTACTTTTCCTCAAGTAGAGATCAGAACTGCATGCAGTTTTCCAGGTGCAGCCTTACCACCTCCCAGCTTGTAAATGCAATTCCTCTAGCAAGGAAGGCCAACATATCATTTGCCTTATTAGCCTACTGTAACTGAAGGAGTTGTGTGATTCATGGACCAGCATGTCCAAGTCCATCTGCACAACAGGATGCTGCTTTCACCATTTAAACAATAATCTGATCTTTTATTTCTTTCCAAAGTGGATAACTGTGCATTTACCAATGTCACACTCCATCTGCCTGATGTTTGTCCACTCATTTCACCTATTTATATCTCTTTGCAGCCTCTCTGCACAACTTGCTTTACCACTCACTGTAGTGTCGTTGGCAAACTTAGATACAGTAGACTGTCCCCTAATCAATAATGTATATTTTCTACAGATGTAGGCCCAACACCAACCCCTATGGCACCCCACTGACTGGTAATCAGCACAACACCCATTTATTCAAACTTTCTGGCTTGGTTAACTAATTCTCTATTCATGTTAATACTCCCAACTCCATGCATTCTTATCTTATGAATAAGTTTTTCATGCAGCAACTTATGGAATGACTTCTGGAAATGTAAATATGTACTGTACAAAAGTCAGGCACTTTGGCTAGGTAGCTATACAAATATAGATATTACAGTAAGTGCAAAAGTCTTGGGCACATATATATAGTTAGTGTTCAGCAGTTTCCCTCTAGTCGCTGCTTGTAATATCCTCAAACTCTACTGTATTTATTTCCCCTCGTAAATTAAGAAAATGGATTTCAAGATACTCCAGAATGTTTTGGCAAACAGGGGCAACTTGTCAAAGCGCGTCTAAAAGTCAGCAGGTCGAGCAGCATCTGAGACGGCAAAAGGAATTGTCCATGTTTCACATCGAGACCCTGCATCACTTTAATTCACCCACCCCCACCCACCCCATGCGGCCCAACACACTGAGCCGCCCCAGCGGACTTTGGCTGCTCCTTATCGCAACATCTGCGGTCTCTTGTGTCACTGTAAAACAGGAACTCACTGCCCGGCGCAAACTGTTGCGACAAGATCGCCTCTCAAAGGGCCACCCTGCTGCGCTCGGAGGCCGCAGAACCGTGGAGAATGGCTTGGGTCCACCGGGCCGGGGATGGGGACTTGGAAGCGACCGAGAGGGTCTTGGCGCCAGTTAGGCCGCAGATGGAGGTTCGCGCGGCACCGGTAGCCCGGTGCGAAGTCCACTCCGACTGGTATCCCTCCACACCTGGGCATCGCCAGAGTCTTACCTTGCACCGCCGCCTGCTTCACCGCCGCAGCGGCTCCACGTCATCGTTCAATCAACCCGTAGAACGGCCCGCTCCTTCTGACGGCATCGTTCAATCAACAGAACGGCCCGCCTCTTCATGGCGTCATCACTCAATCAACCCGTAGAACGGCCCGCCCCTTCTGACGGCATCGTTCAATCAACAGAACGGCCCGCCTCTTCATGGCGTCATCACTCAATCAACCCATGAAACAACAGACCCCTTCATGATATCATCTCTCAATCTACCCAGAGGATGACACACCCCTTTCATATTATTAATTAATCCAGAAAACGGCGCTTCAACCCTTTACCTCTTCCACCTATCCCTTCCCAGTTTATTCCTCCAATTCTCTCACCTTCCCCCCCTGACCTATCACTGCCATCGTGTACTCCTTGCCTTCCCCCCAGTCTAGCTGCTTCCTCCTTCCTTTCTAGTTCAGAAGAAGGATCTTGGCTGAAGACGTTCACTGTTTATTCCTGTGGATGCTGCCTGACTTGCTGAATTCCTGCAGCATTTTGTGTGCGATGCTCAAAATTTCTGGCATTTGTAGAATCTCTTTTGTTTATGATTTGTGACTCCTACTGTCATCATTGCTCGATCAAACACTTGGACTCATTCCCCTTCCTGAATTAATCAAACAGGGCTGAGGATGGGTTTCACCATCTGACGTCAATATGCAGTCTATTTTAAGGTGAAGGAGCACAGCCTGATCATTGAACAAGGCTCCTTACTTCTTGAATCTTTTTTTCACTAGGCAATTTATTAATATGGTAAAGTGGTCGAGATCAGTGAACAGGAGGGCCCAATTACCTTAGAATGTTGTTCAAATGAGTAGGGGAACACTGTACCCATAGTTTTCCAATAGATTAAAGGTTTCATAGCCCCTCTGCTATTTTTATTTTCCCAGTGATAAATTGTCTAATTTCTGTCCTATTAGAGTTCACATTTGCCATCATTAGCCTTCCTATTTAACACCTAATGAAATTTAAACTCTTCTCGGGCTTCCAGCCAGGTACAGATGTTGATTTTAACTGACGTTTTGATGACAAACTCTGCCGTCTTCATAAGGGATGATGCCTGGGCATGTCTAGACAGCTGGTATTTATAAACCTGTCATCTGTTCCAGCTGATTGGTTATTCCTCATCCAAACTGGTTTCCACTGTCCCACTTTGTTTACAATGGAATTCCAGTTCTTACTTAGAGCGAGATCTTCATCTTTGTTAAAATTCTTTTCTTCTAGTTTTATTTAAAAAGCTTCTTTTTAGTTTTATTTGAATAGCGGTCCCGAAAGCCATTGGCACAGCAGAGTAATTTTGTGCCATTGAAGTCAATTCTATGGCCATTGCGAATACAATGTTTTGCCTGTGCCGATTTCTCCGGGTAACCCAAACAGATACAGCTCTTGTGCTCCTTGATGAAGGTTTCTACTGTGCAACCGGTCTGGCCAATCTACGCTGCTTTGCATTCACAGTGAATTCTGTAAACACCAGCCGACCTGAGTCCCAAGTTATCTTTGACCCGCATAAACAGTGATTTGAGCTTCCTTACGGGTTTGTGTATGGTATTAATCTGGTAGTTCTTCAGGATCCTGACGATTCTTCCAGAAGCCTTGGAAATACAGGGAAGACAGATGGTGGTAGCAATGGGTTCTTCCTTCCTGATGAAGATGGCAAAATTTGCCATCGAAACGTTAGTTAAAATTGATACCTGTACTCGCTGGAAGCCCGAGAAGAGTTTATTCGTTATGTACGCCGGGAAAGCACTAGATCCTTTTTCACCTAAAGAAGTTACTGCAAATGGTTCCTCATCTATTTTACTCTGATGTTGGTTGGCACCTTCCCCAAGTGAATGGCTGAGACGGTAACCTGACTGTTCTATTTTGACTTTGGTCAGCTTTGTATCTGAGCCAGATTTCCCTCTCATCTGATAACCACTCAACTAACACCAATAGCCATACCTCTTTGGAAAGCAATAACATTGCCCAAGATTTGGGATTGGAGGTCAAGATTCAAGATTGTTTAATGTCATTTCCAATACACAAGTGCAAAGGAGAATGAGATAATTGTTACTCTGGATCCCATGCAGCTCACAAAAATAATAAGATAAAGAACACAACAATAAATATAAATACATAAACTAGCTTATATATATAGATTGATTGTACGTCTGTAAAGTGACACTAGGAACAACATAAGGTGTCTGAGAGTGTTAGTGAGTATTCTAGAGTTATGTGGATAGAGCAGATATTAATTCAAACGAACCATTCTTCAGTTCTTATAGTAAATGCAAATAAGTTCGGGATGCTTTCAATTAGTCTTCAGTTCTTATTGGAAATTGCAAGCAGTAAATTGAAGTTAAACTGAGCTACAGTCTAAGAGATACGGTTTGCAAAATGGTGACCAGGAGATGCTTGTATATGCATCACACAATGAGTTGGTGTTGATTGTCCTGCAGCAATCGAAGCAACTATGGGTTTAAGAAATTTGCAGCATAGTAAATAAATTCAGAGAGGCTTGGAATTAGCAAGGGTATTTGAACATTCAGAGTGTCTCCCACTGTTGACATGTAACTCAAAGGAAGCATTATCAGCTTTTGGCACACTGGCCTTCATAGATTAAAGTGTTGAGTACAGGAGATGAGGTGTTATGTTGAAAGTATATACAACACAGGTGAGGCTTAATTTGGAGATTTGTGCAGTTTTGCTCACCTACCTACAGGAAAGATGTAAATACTGAAAGAGTACAGAGGAAATTTACAAGGATGTTGCTGGGACTGGAGGACCTGAAACATTGAATAGGTTAGAACTCTATTCCCTAGAACATAGAAGATTAGGGAAGATTCGATAGAGGCATACTGTCAGTACTTCCAGTTGAACTCTGTCTTTTTGTGTGTTTCCCCCTAGCTGTCAGTCTGTGGTTTTGTATTGCCATGTGCTCCTGTCCCCACTCCTGCTCTACCCCAGCCCCTGTATTACTGAGTACTTCATCTTTCACCTGTTTCTCACTATTACCTGTATTGCTGCCACCTGAGTCTCATTGTGCTCCACCAATCATCTGCCTCTCTGTTTATTGCTCAGTGTATTTCAGTCCTGTGTTTTCACTTGTTTGTTGCCAGATTGTGTGGGTGAATTTTCCTGAGCCTTTCCAGTATTTGTGTCTGTCTGTAAACTCTGCCTGATTCTGGTTTTTGGATTTTTCTGGATGTTTTGATCTCTGCCTGACTTTGTTTGCACCTTGGCATTTGTTACTCAATTAATATCACTGTGTGCACAGTACTGGATCTGTGATTGCATCCCTGCTCCAACATCCTCACATATATGAAATTGTGAGGGGTATAGATTGGATAAATGCAAGCAGGTTTTTTCCCCCACAGAGGTTTGGTGAGACTACAACTGGAGGTCATATGTTAAGGGTGAAAGGTGAAATGTTTAAGAGGAACATGAGGGGAAGCTTCTTCACTCAGAGTGGTGAGCGTGTGGAAAGAGCTGCCAATACAGTGGTGGATGCAATTTTGATTTCAACATTCAAGAAAAGTTTGGATGGATGAGAGAGATGGCACCTTTGTGTATATACATCCTTGATGGCTGGTTGGCTGGTGCCAGTGATGGTTGGGCAGTTTTGACCACTGATTTTAGAGCCTTCCTATCTGCCACAGTTTCTGTATCATGCAGCTTGCTTGAATGCTTTCTACTGCACGTCTGTAGAATGATGTGTATAGGAGGAAACCTACGTGGTCACAGGGAGAACATACAAAGTCCTTTCAGACAGTGATGGGATTTGAACCTGGGCTGCTGGTACTGTAAATTGTGCTAACAACTATGCTACAGAGCCGCCCCAACTTCAGTACATTTATCACTTCAGATAACTTCAGAGATACAGTACTGGAGGAGGCCATTTGAACTGGCTACCCTGATACTTAATCTATTTGCAGTTCTTTACAGTTCCTTAAGATGAGGAACTGTGATAGTAAAACTAAGCCTTAATTCTGAGTTTGTTATTAACAATTTAGCTACATTAATAATTGAAACACATTCATTATAATAAAATATATAATTTCACTTAACTGGTTATACCCACAATGATCACAATCCAATTACATAATCTTTTATTTTTGATCTAAGATGGTGCATTGCCAGAAACTTTGTGCACAATCTATTCAAACAACATTTCTTAAGGGAGGATGCATTTGGGACTGTACAGGAGTTTCACTTATGAAGTTCTGACTGGAAACACTTGGGATACCATCACCTCATTATTTCCCCATTCACAGTGGGCTTCTCACTTGATCAATGATTTGCCAAAGATGGCACTTAATTTATTTCTGCGTGCTGAAATACAAAATGACCAATCATTAATGTCACAAGAGGTCAATATCGTCAGATAATGCTTTTACTGCCACTTAACCCATCAGGTAAGCCAATACTGTTTATAATTACTTGTCTGGCCAGGCAGCACCTATGGAGAAAAGTACAGTCGTCATTCCTGCTGAAGGGTTTCAGCCCGAAACATCGACTGTACTCTTTTCCATAGATACTGCCTGGCCTGCTGAGTTCATCCAGCATTTTGTGTGTGTTACTTGGATTTCCAACATCTGTAGATTTTCTCTTGTTTATAATCACTTGTCCTGTTAGTAAGCCCCACACCATCATCTCTTCTGCACTGAGTTCAAAATTAGTGGCTAGTGTTATCTTTTAATCCCTTTCAAAGGACTCCTGCTTGGGCTGTCATCCAGCTCAGAAAAAGGAAAGGAAGAGAGAAAAGAAGATTCTAGAGCCAAGCCCATATATTTCAAGAGGTCACCTTACATTCTGTCTTTCCTCAGAAGAAAACGCTGTCACTCCAGGAATGTTTCTAAGTAAAGAATAGTTTTTCCTTGAACATGGGGTCATAGAATAGAACAGCATGGAAAATAGCCCTTCAGGCTGACTCATTCGTACTGACTGAAATTAATGCACGATAGAAAGCATTCTGTCTGGATACATAATGGTTTGTTATGGCAATTGCTCTGCAGGTGACCACAAGAAACTGTAGAAAGTTGTGAGCACAGCTCGGAATATCACAGGAACCAGCCTTCCCTCTGTGGTCTCTGCATATACTTCTTGCTATCTCAGTAGAGTGGGCAGCTTCATCAAAGACTCCACCCACCTCCGATATTCTCTCTTCTCCCCTTTCTATTGTGCAGAAGATACAAAAGCCTGAAAGCACATATCACCAGGCTCAAGGATGGCTTCTATTCTTCACCCCCCCCCCATTATTACCAGACTCTTGAATGGATCTCTTGTATGATATGATTGGCTCTTGGCCTTGCAAACAATCTCGCTATGATCTTGTACTTTATCTTTGGTAGCTTTTACACATTATTCTGCTTTGCTATTGTTTTGCCTTAGCTCAGTGTGTGATGGTTTGATCTGTATAAACAGTATGCAAGACAAGCTTTTCACTGTATGTGACAATAATAAACCACCAATACCAATAGCAAATGCCTATATATTGAAGATGCCATTTTCCTGCATCTGTTCCTTTTCAGTCTGTGAACCCTGTTGAAGTGCTTTTTAAACCTTGTGATTGTGGCTGTCCTTCCGGCCTCTTGTGGCAGCTTGTTCTATTTGCTCTCGGCATGTGAAGACCCAGGTTGGACACAGAACCAGAAGATACGGCCTCACCAAAGCCATGCTGATCTGCAACTAGACTTCATTACTTTTGTATTGCATTTCCCTTGCTATGAAAGCTAACTCCGCACTCGATGAGCCCATTGTGTTATTAGTCATAAATCATCAGGCAAGTTCCACACTACAATGGATTGATTGAGTGTCTTTATTTTGAGTTTTGTCTTACCTTTTGGGGTTGAGGTGATGCCAATCATGTCCATTGTTGAGGAACCTGGAAGAAAAAGGGAAAATAGTGCATATTCATAGAAGTTGACTCTCATCTTCCCTAATACAAATCAGAGCTGATTTCACCAATATTCCACTTCAAAATCTTCTCCCTTTCTATTCAGAAGATTTGGGCTCATGGGTTTGGTGTTAAGGAGCCAAAAAAGAACTTTGCTATCTGACAAATTTGCTCTTGTATAAAACTAGCGAAGTGTTAAACGGTGTGTAATGTGAACAACAGGAATTCTGCAGATGCTGGAAATTCAAGCAACACACATAAACTCTGCAGATGCTGGAAGGGTCTCGGCCTGAAACGTCGACTGCACCTCTTCCTAAAGATGCTGCCTGGCCTGCTGCGTTCACCAGCAACTTTTAGGTGTGTAATGTGGATGTGTTGTAACTTGCCTGCATTAGGGGGTTTTGGAATTTTGGCCTCTGATGGATGTCCTTTTTACCCATTGACACCATTGGTGAATGCCTACTTCTGACTAGGCTGTATACATACAGGAATTTCCCCTCTAAACTTCTCTAACTCTCTCTTTCCTTTTCTTAAATGCCACTTAAAGCCTGCATCTGATCATAAGAACATCTCCACATGTTGCTGGGAGCCAAACTTTAGACATAACACTCTTATGAACACTGTACATATTTTGCCATATGTGCCATATAAACCATATGTGAGCCCCCTGCACAGTCCTTTGACCCACAGGCAAAAGTGAATCAATCTTACTTATAGAAGGTGCAGTAAATTTTCTGATGTCCCATCCAAACACATTTACCCACCCAGCACAAACTAAAGCTATCTGGTTATCCCTGATTTACTGGCATCAATAACCCAGGAAACCACAGTTACATTGTGAATAGTCGTCAGCTGATCTGGAGATACCAAAGGGACATTGGATCAACTATTAGCCATTGCTGTGTAATGTCTTTCATGATTACTCTGACAGTGTCAGGTGAGGTAATTGGGGAGAGAATGAACTTATCGATGAAGCAACATTGTTGAGTGTAACGTAGCCACAGGAACTCTGTAAGAAAACTTTTGATTCTGTCCATTACCTTCTCAGATGTTGCCTTGTACAGAGACTGGTAGATTGGTCATCGTGGCTCAAGGTTTCAAAAAGTTGGGAATCAAAGATTAATATGGTTCTGTAGTGTTTAGCGTAACACTTTACAGTACAGATGACCCATGTTAAATTCCCACTGCTGCCTTTCAGGAGGTTGTACATTTTCAGCACGACCGTATGGGTTTCCCCCTAGTGCTCTGGTTTCCTTCCACAGTACAAAGATGTTATGTTAATAACATTTAACAGTTGATATGTTAATTGGTCATTGTAAATTGTCCCATGATCAGGCTAGGATTAAAAGGGCTGGAAGGACCTACTCCACACTGTATCTCAATAAATAAATATTGTGGCTTCAAGAGGCAGGACTTCCAATGTATATTCTCACATTTTGTTATGACAAAGAAGGAGTTCATTCACCCATTACCTCAAAGCTGGCTCAATGAGCACCCTTATTAATTTTCCATGCAACATGTTCTCCCTGCAATTCCATTGACTCCACCCGGTTTCTGTCATCTGCATTCCCCCAAGGGGAAATTCAGAATGATCAATTATCCTTCAAAATCTTTGGAACGGGGGAGAAAACTCATGCTCTCCTCTCACTACCAAAACCGGACAGGAGGCATGGGAGCCTTCGGTCGCACACCACCAGGATCAGTAACAGTTATTACCCTACAACTATTGGGCTCCTGAACCAACATGGATAACTTCACTCAATGTAACTCTGAACTGATTCCACAACCTATGGACTCGCTTTCAAGGACTTGTCAACTCACATTCTCAGTATTATTTACATTTTTTATTTGCACAATTTGTCTTCTTTTGCACATTGGTTATTTGTCCGTCTTTGTTTATGTATAGTTTTTCATAAATTCTATTTATAGAAACGTAGAAATCTACAGTACATTACAGGCCCTTCAGCCCACAATGTTGTGCCGACCATTTGACCTATTCTAGAAACTGCCTTGAATTACCCTACCGCATAGCCCTCTATTTTTCTAAGCTCCATGTACCCATCTAAGAGTCTCTTAAAAGACCATTTTTTATCCACCTCTATCACCTTTGCTGGCAGCGCATTCCACGCACCCACCACACTCTGTGTGGAAAAACTTACCTCTGACATTCCCCTTGTACTTGCTTCCGAGCACCTTAAAACTATGCCCCCCTCATGTTAGCCATTTCAGCCCTGGGGAAAAAAAGCCTCTGGCTATCCCCATGATCAATGCTCTCATCATCTTATACACCTCTATCTTATATTTCTTTATTTTTCTGCAAGAACCCGCAAGAAAATTAATCTTAATGTATTATATGGTAACATATACGTACGATGATAATCAATTTAATTTGACTTTGAACTAGAGCAGGTGATGGGAACTGATGGATTGCTGGAGCTATGAGGCCGTAGCTCTACTGTTTGTGCCACTGGGTCTCCCACTTGCGTTGAGAAGTGATGCACATATTTATTTAGTAAGACTGAAATACTTGGACTTTTTGCCTTTTAATCTGCTTTAAAGTGTTACCGGAACCCCCGGGGTCTTGTTCTAAAGGTTAGGCATTAACTTTAACCTAAGCCTTCTCACTGTCATACATTCCCACAGAATAATGCAACATAGAATGAGCCCATTGACCCACCATGTCGTTAAGTAACCGTCCATACTAATCTCCTTTTCCAATACTTAGCCTTCAATGAATGGATGCATTAAGTGGTACATTGCCTCACATGGTAGTAGGGTTTGACACATTCTGATCAGGTCCGCAGTATTACATAAGAACATATGAAATAGGAGCAGGAGTAGGCCATTTGGCCTGTCGAGCCTGCTCCACCATTCAATAAGATCATGGCTGATCTGGCCATGGACTCATCTCCACCTACCTGCCTTTTCCCCATAACCCTTAATTCCCCTACCATGCAAAAATCTATTCAACCTTGTCTTAAATATATTTACTGAGGTAGCCTCCACTGCCTCATTGGGCAGAGAATTCCACAGATTCACCACTCTCTGGGAAAAGCAGTTCCACCTCATCTCTGTCCTAAATCTATTGCCCTGAATCTTGAGGCTATGTCCCCTAGTTCTAGTCTCACCTACCAGTGGAAACTTCTATCCCTTTCATAATTTTATATGCTTCTATAAGATGTCCTCATATTCTTAAGCCTGAGGTCATGGTCCTCGGCAGTTACAATGACATAGGCAGGAAGGATAATGAGCTCCTGCAAAGTGAGTTTGTGAGTTAGGTGCTAAGTTAAAGAACAGGGCCTCCAGGGTGGTAATCTCAGGAATGCTACCAGTGCCACAAGCTAGTCTGGCCAATAAAAGGAAGATAATGCAGTTTAACACATGGCTAAAGAGATGGTGAAAGAGAGGATTTCAGACTTCTCTTTCATTGGGCTCTCTTCCAGAGAAGGTGGGACAGTTTGCACCTGAACTATAGGGGGACAAATATCCTTGCGGGAAAGTTTGCTGGTGAAGCACCAGCATGTTTGAACTGAGGTGCGGGTTGGTGGGAATCAGAGTGGCTGATCAGTAAGTGGAGTGGTTGTGGGGAAAGTAGATTAATCCTACACGCAGAGTCAGAAACCAGAGGCGGAGCATAGTGGGACTTAAGTTCAGAGTTGCACGTATTTCAATGCAAAGAGTATTGTAGGTAAAGCAAATGGACTTAGAGCATGTTTAAGCATAGGTAATTACAATGTTGTTTCCATTAGTGAGACCTGGTTGAGGAAGGAGCAGGACTGGCAGCTCAACGCTCTGGGGTTCCATTGTTTTAGACACGATGGAGGGTACCAAAGGGGAGGAGTGGCGTTAATCATTAGGGAAAATGTCATGGCAGTACTCAGAGAGGACGTACTAGAGGGTTCATCCACTGAGGCAATATGGGTGTAACTGAGGAATAAGAAAGGTATGACCACCCTTAATGGGGGTATATTATAGACCTCCCAATGGTAGGCAGATTTTAGAGCAGCAAATTTGTAGAGAGATAGCAGTCAACTGCAAGAAAAATAAGGCTGTGATAGTTATTGATCTTAATTTTCTGCATATTGACTGGACTCCCATACTGTAAACAGACTGAATGGGATAGCTAAATGTGTTCAGGAAAGTTTACTTAATCAACACGTAGAGGTCCCAATTAAAGAGGGCATGATTACTAGAACTCCCCTTAGAGAATGAGACAGGGTAGAGAACAGAAGTGTGTGTAGTAGAACACTTTGGATATAGTGATCATAATTCCATGAGTTTCAAGATAGCTATAGAGGAGGATAGGACTGATCTTCAGGTTGGGATTCTAAATTGGTGAAAGACCAATTTTTATGGTATCAGAAGAGATCTCTCAGGTATGGATTGGGATAGGTTTTTTTTCCCTCAGGCAACAGGATGCTTATTAAGCAGAAGGCTTTCAAAAGTGAAATACCGTGAGTACAGATTTATAGGTTCCTGTTAGAATAAAAGGCAAGGCTAACAGGTTTAAGGAACTTTGGGGTACAGGAGTCCCAATGAAAGATCTTGGATCAAAACATCCATTCTTTGTTCCCCTCCATAGATGTTACTTGACTTGCTGAGTTCCTCCAGCATTTTTTTAAGGATATATAAGTATTTGGATTGACATTAGGAATATTCAAAATGGTTTTGTGTGTGGTAGGTCATGTCTAACCAATCTTGTAGGGTTTTTTGAGTTGGTTATGAGGAAGGTTGATGAAGGAAAAGCTATGGATATTGTCTACATCAACTTTAGTAAAGCCTTTGACAAAGACTCACATGGGAGGCTAGTCCAGAAGGCTGAGTTGCTTGTCACTCCAGGATGACATAGTAAATTAGATTCAGCAATCCAAACAGGAGAAAATCTGTAGGTGCTGGAAATCCCAGCAGCACACACAGAATGCTAGAGGAACTCAGCAGGCCAGGCAGCATCTATGGAAAAAAGTACTATCGATGTTTTGGGCCGAAACCCTATGGCAGGACTGGAGGAAAAAAATCTAGAAGATGGGGGGAGGGGAGAACATTTACTTAGCGGGAGAAGACAGATAGTTGTAGTAGATGGTTTTCTCACTGACTGGAGGCCTATGACCATTGTTGTGCCTCAGATTTCGCTGCTGGTCAATTGTTGCTTGTCGTCTATCTTCAGCTGTCCATCGATTTTCGATGTTGACTGAGGCCTGGGCAAGGTTGTATGGAAGACTGGCAGTTGCCCATGTTGCAAGTCTCCTCTCTCCATGCCACTGATGTTGTCCAAGGGAAGGGCTCTAGGACACATACAGCTTGGCACCAGTGTCGTCGCAGAGCAATGTGTGGTTAAGTGCCTTGTTCAAGAACTGAGCTGAGGCTCGAACTAGCGACCTTCGGATCACTAGACTGACGCCATAACCACTTGGCCACGTGCCACACTATATTAATTGTCATCTATATTAATGACTTAGATGATAATGTGGCAAACTGGATCAGCAAATTTGCAGATGACACCAAGATTGGAGGCAATGTGGACAGTGAGGAAGGCTATCAAAGCTTGCAGAATTTTCTCAATCATTTGGCAAAATAGGCTATACGTAGCAGATAGATTTTAATGTAAACAAGTGTGAAGTGTTGCACGTTGGCAGGACAAACCAGGGCAGGACTAAAGCAGAGAATGGAAGGGTGCTGAGATGTGCAGTAGATCTGGAATACAGTGCCATAACAAGAAAGTGGTGGCCCAGTTAGAGCCGTAAAGAGAGCTTTTGGAACTCTGAGATGGAGTGAGACTAGAAGTAGAGGTCATGGTTTAGGGTAAATAGTAAAATATTTAAGGAGAACATGAGGGGAAAGTTTTTCACTTAGAGGGTGGTGCAAGTGTGAAACAAATGGCCAGTGGAAGTGGTGAAGGCGGTTCCAATGCAACATTTAAGAGAAGTTTGTATCGGTATGGAAGGCTATGGTCCTGGTGCAGGTAGATGGGACTAGGCAGAAAAACAAGGTGGTATGGATTAGATGGGCCAAAGTGCCTGTTTCAGTGACTAGATACTTTGTAAATTTTCATTCTCTAAAACTTAGTCCAACACTAATTTTACCCTCTGGCTTGATATCATCATCTGTGGTTTCGAAAGATTTTCTGTTGATTTCCTCCACCGTGGGTTTTGGCGTGTAGACGAAGGGATGGATGACCTTCGTGTAAATAATATGAGAACCATTCCAGTCAACGGGTGCCATGCACCACAGCAGAAGGAGAGTCTGCAGAGTGAAATAACAAGACTTTTACATACACAGCAAGCCTTCAGGCATGAGCAGGACAATAGATTGAGTGGCATTCCACTTGGATTTGACTTCCAGTCTAACTTAGCTCAATACAAAGTGCTGCAGTGTCTATTAAGTCTGGGTAAGTTAAAATAGGATCGTTATCTCATTTGTATTTATAGAGAGGGCCTGAGATGCTGTTTATACTGTCATGAGGTGTGGTAGATTGATCTTTCACCATTTCAGTTTTATTGTAACAAAAGGGATCTGCTGCTTGAACCCCATTAGGAAAGTTTGTTAGCTTTGATCCAACTTAAAACAGCAAAGGGAAATAATAAGCCATCTTGTCCAGTTCCTAATATTCTAATATTAATGTAATATTAAAAAGAACTTCAACAGTGCACCGTGTGACTTAGTGGATGGAATAGTGTAAAATAAGGGCACCATTATTTTGTTAACTAACATAACTGGGATATCTGTGTTTGTAGCTCAATGTTAATTAGTGATCCAGTGATTTTTCAAAGGCTTCACCAGGTAAAGCCCTTTCCATGTAGTCAAGGGAAATCACTTGAATCAACATAATTTGTGACCTTAGTGCAGAATTATATCATTTGGTCCTTCAACCTGGTCCACCATTCAATAAGAGTTTGGCTTCATTATCTCTCTGATTATTCCTTATGACCTTCTCCACTATAGTCCAAATTTTATCTGTCTTGTCTTTAAGTGTATAGTAATATACATTGAAAGTAACTAAGGCACTGATCCCTGTGCCTTCCTAATTACAACTTCCAACCTAAAAATGACTTAACTCATTTTTCAGAAAGTTAGTTAACATTCTTTCTTTGTAAATTTATGTTATTACTAATTCCATGAGCTTCTGTCTTTCGGAATAATGACATGCCACTCCATCCAGTGCTTTTTGGAAATCCAAATAGATTACATCAACTGGCTCCCTTTATCCTCATGGCACCCATGCATTAAGAGGAGTTGAGTTCCGAGAAAACAGTCCGTATCACAATTTTATGTATAACACAAAGCTGCATTGTCAGTGCCTTATTCAAGAAATATGAGATAAAAATAAATTCTGTGTTAATGTATTTACATTTTCCACATTGTTTTTGTATCTGTATTTCAAATTCTAGGGTCATGAGTTGTGAATTCCACAAGGGCAGATTTCCATTACCTAAATGGCCATAACATGGAGATTGGCTGTGTCTTTATGACATAGGACAAGGTCCCACCCAACCTTTTTATGTTAATTGCCCTATCATTAAACGAGGGCTCTGTGAAATCCAGGATGTGATCCCCTAATATAGAGAATATTGGCTTTTAAATAGCACACTAAATCCTAAAAAAAGGGATAATGAGGTATAGTTCATGGGTTTATGGACCCTTTAGAAATCTGATGGCAGAGGGGAAGAATATAGATCTTCAGGCACTTGTACCTCCTCCCTGATGGTAGTAACGAGAAGAGAGCATGTCCCGGATGGTGACAGTTCTTAATGATGGGTGCCGCTTTCCTGAGGC
This sequence comes from Mobula hypostoma, assembly GCF_963921235.1. Classification (NCBI taxonomy): domain Eukaryota; kingdom Metazoa; phylum Chordata; class Chondrichthyes; order Myliobatiformes; family Myliobatidae; genus Mobula; species Mobula hypostoma. The sequence continues at coordinate 34,116,342 of NC_086120.1, forward strand.
ACTAATTCTTAATGATGCCCTCAGTGGTAGGGAGTGTTGTGGCTGTGATAGAGCTGGCTGAGTCTACAATACTCTGCTGCCTCTTGTGATCCTGTACGTTGCAGGTGCCATACCAGGCTGTTTGCCACCAGTCAGAATACTCTCCACTGTATATCTACAGAATACTCTCTCACTGTATATCTACCGAGATGCAACACTGAGCGTCATAGGAAGTCATTTCTGCCTGTGGCCATCAAACTTTACAACTCCTCCCTTGGAGGGTCAGACACCCTGAGCCAATAGGCTGGTCCTGGACTTATTTCATTATTTACTGGCATAATTTACATATTACTATTTAAATATTTATGGTTTTATTACTATTTAATTATGGTGCAACTGTAACGAAAACCAATTTCCCCCGGGATCAATAAAGTATGACTAAGAATCTATAGAATTTGTCTCTAACATATATTGCAAAAAATACAGTAGGTCAACTTCCTTTAAAAAAAATGACGACTTTTAGCATCACATTATTCTAATCTTTATTTACACAATGAATAGTTTCAAGAAAAGTTAACCAAACACGGCACGATTTGCTTCTGAGTACAGCAGAATCAGAATCAGGCTTAATATCACCAGCATATGTCATGAAATTTGTGAACTTAGCAGCAGGAGTACAATGCCATACATGATAATATAGAAAAAAAGAATTACGGTATGTATATATGTATATTAAATAGTTAAATTAAAAATAGTGCAAAAACAGAAAAAAAAGTGAGGTGGTGTTCATGGGATCAATGTCCATTTAGAAATTGGATGGCAGAGGGGAAGAAGCTGTTCCTGAATTACTAAGTGTGTGCCTTCAGGCTTCTGTACCTCCTTCCTGATGGTAACAATGAGAAGAGGGTTCTTTGATGTGATTGACTGCTCCGCCAACTCACTAGGTGCCAGTTTTGCCTTTAGATGATGACTGGCAGATGCAGGCACCAACAAAGGAAAGCCTTGCTACGGAAATCACTAGACTCATATCAACATAGAACCTATGGCCTCACTTACAAGGACTCTACTGCTCATGCTCCCTGTATTTATTTGTTTGTTTCCATTTGGTTTTTGTTTGTACTTGCACAATTTGTATAGTTTCTTATTGATTCATTGATCTACTGAGAATGCTATGGGGACATAAGGTGTACGTAATTTGATAATGAATTTACTTTGAACTTTAGATGTTTACAGGGAGATTGCCCCAGTTCAAAGGGAGGAGCTGTTGTTTCACGGCTGACTACAATTTCTGATCTCTTGTGTCCACTATTTTATTCAGCTGAAATTAAATGAGGACCAGAAGACAGAGGTGAATATTGTTACATACCTTCAATTTATAAAAGGCTGGAAATGCATAGAAGAGGATGCTTGCCACACATTCAACGATAGCAAATGTGCCATAGATCACCCAATAACTAAGCCACTTCAATTTTTCCTTTTTATCGGCACTTTCAATAGCTAAAACTCTGAGAATAATCAAAACATCAAAGGCAGTTACAGCAATTTTGCATTTGATTATTTGTATAAACAAATTAGAAAACTTTTTATTTTCCTCCTTCCTCACCTTTTTACTTTTTACCTTAACATGGACATGAGATAGCCATTTAGCCCCTTGCAGCATTCAATAAGATCAAGAATATCGCCAACTTCATTAGGATATATTTTCCGATAATGAAAATATCCCGGTAACAAAATCAGATTATTAAAAAATAATCTATGGACCAGGAACAATGACGGTATTATTCTTCGCTATTGCCCTAAGTGGTGGTAATGGTGAACAGCTATCTCGAGTCACTATTTTTGCCTTGAACAACTTGCCCTTCATGCTATTGGGTAAGGGGTTCCAGAATACAGACCAAGCAACAAACCTATGATCTAAAACATCCCCTAATTATCATTAACAATTGAAAGTATCAGTTGCGGATTTTATAAAAACGTTCAAGATGTTCACCACACTCCAAATTTTTTACCATCTTCAAACCCACTCTTCATGAGCCTGATCAATGTTATCAGATGCTTAGACCATGAGGAAAGTCACAGCAAAATTTGATTTTTCTAATTTGATACATTTATTCACATCAATATAAGATTCAGTGCTTAATCTGCATGCACAATATATTCATGTCATCTCCAGCCACAGGCAATGTCTGGAGGACTGGCAAGTAGCTAATGTTGTTCCATTATTCAAGAAGGCAACCAAGGATAATCCAGGAAACTATAGACTGGTGAGTTTCACGTCAGTGGTAGAGAAGTGGTACAAGAGAGAATTCTTAGGGATAGGGTTTATGAGCATTTGGAAAACCATGGCCGAATAGGGAGAACCAGCATAGACAAGTCATGCATAAACATGCAGGACAAGTCGTGTCTTATTCACTTGATTAAGTTTTCTGATGACATTACAAGAGTGATTGAAGAAGCTAGAACTGTGGATATTGTCTACTGGATTTTAGTAAGGCATTTGACAAAGTCCTTCATGGGAGTCTCATCCAGAAGATTGAGATGCATGGGATCAAAGGTGAATTGGCTGTTTGGATTCAGAACTGGCTTGTCAATAGAAAACAGAGGGTAGTGGTCAGTGGGACTTATTCTAGCTGGAGGTCTGTGATTAGTGGTGTTCTGCAGGCGTCTGTACTGAGATCTCTTCAGTTTATGAAGTATATCAATGATCTAGATAAAAATGTAGATAGATTGGTTAGTAAGTTTGAAAATGATATGAAGATTGGTGGTGTTGTAGATAGTGTGAAAAACTGACAAAGATACAGCGGGATATAGACCAGTTGTCGATATGGGCAGAGAAATGGCAGATAGAGTTTAGCCCAGCCAAGTGTGAGATGTTGCACCTTGGGAGGTCAAATTTAAAGAGACAATATGCAGTTAAATGCAAAACCATTAACAGTGATGTTGAGTTCCAAGTTCATAACTCCCTGAAAGTGGTTACACAGGTTGATAGAATAGGTAACGAATTTCAACATGTTTTAACTTAACGGCCAAAAGCACAACGTGAAAGGATTAAATGATAAGAGAGTTATTTGAACTTTCTATTCTCTACCTGGCTCAGGTGTGTTACCAGGAATGACTGCTGATGGAAGTAAAACTTATGGGTCACAATTGATATGAGAAATGCACTACGGACAATGGTGCAGTGATGTGAATCACTACCCTCTGCTGGTACTTTACAGGCAGTGTATTGTGTATGGTAGGGGTCCCCAACCCTTTTTGCACCGCGGACCGGTTTAATATTGACAATTTTCTTGCCGACCGGGTGGGGGGGGGGTGTTAATCACGACTGGAATATAGGTGATAAGTCAACTATAAGTCACTCAATTTCATTTCTAAAAGGGTTTATCTAATGAATTTAATATTAGACACACAGCGCATATTTTCCTCGTATGAACATATAAAGTCATTGCAACACACCAATATCGCTGAATCAGTGGGAGCCCTGGGCTTGTTTTCCCGCAACAGCATGGTCCCATCGAGGGGTGATGGGAGACAGCGATACTCGAAAGGGGTTCCTTATGTCCAGTCTATTCTGCAATTTAGTTTTCATTGCATTCATTGCAGAAAACTCTGCTTCGCAGCGATATGGAAGCAACGTTTTCAGTGCTTTTGTGGCTATCTCAGGATATTCAGCCTTGACTTTGATCCAGAATGCCAGCGGAGATGTTATGTCAAACCTACTTTTCAGCCCACCGTCATTTGCAAGCTTGAGGAGTTGATCTTTTTCCTATGCTGACATGGATGATTCACTGGGGACATTCACAAATGGGTCACGGACCCATTCCTCTGCACGTCTTGGGTCACTTGCATCTTGGGTCACTGATGACCTCGCGTGTGTTCAAGCTCAACAGTGCGTGACAGGGAATGAGGAAAGGTGAAGCTGAGTCATATCGCTTCATATTGCCAAATTATATCATTTCCTTGCAGCCTGGTAACACATGCTTTGCGGTCCTGTACCGGTCCGCGGCCTGGTGCTTGGGGACCACTGGTGTATGGCTGTGTGATGGGTTTGCCTGCAAGAGTAGGTGTTGTTGGGTGGGTTGGAGTAAGCATCATATCTACTTAGGAACACACACAAAATGCTGGAGGAACTCAGCAGGTCAGGCAGCATCTATGGAAATGAACAGACAATTGACTTTTCAGGCTGAGACCCTTCTTCAGGACTGACAAGAGAGGGGAAAGAACACAGATGCCAGAATACAAAGGTAGGTGAGTGAGGGGAAGAGAGGCTAGCTGGAAGTTTATACAGTAGGTATTGACAGGTGGATGGGACAGGTCAAGGGCTGGAGAAGAAAGAATCTGATAGGAGTGGACTATAGGAAAAGGGAAGGAGGAGGGGACCCAGAGGGAAGTGATAGGCAGGTGATAGGCAGGTGAGAAGTCGTAAAAGGTCAGAGTGGGGAATAGAGGAAGGGGAGAGGGAATTTGTTTCCCGAAAGGAGAAATCGATATTCTGTTTAGGGTTGCACAACTATTGCTAGTATCTGCTGTGTATTCATTAAACCTATTGTATATTACTGTCACTCTTATCACTTCCCACTAGGTATGAAAGAAACTGCTGTTTGCCCCTCTCCTTATTTCTATCCACAACTCTGTCTAGTTGGGTGATTTCATATTGGTAACAGGTGACCACCATTCAGTGTCTTACCACAGAGTGATCTCTGGGCTGAGAAGGGATGTACAGCCATAGTGGTGACAGCCGCCCATGGAAGTGAGTAGGTAGTCTATGTTTTGGGCCGAGACCCTTCTTTGGGAACGAGAAGGAAGGAGGAAGATGCCAGAATGAAAAGGTGGTGGGGGAAGGGAAAAGAGGCTAGCTGGAAGGTGATTGGTGAAGCCAGGGGGGGTTAAGAGCTGGAGAAGGAGGAATCTGATAGGAGAGGAGAGTGACCCACAGAAGAAAGAAGGAGGGGACCTGGGGGAATTAATAGACAGGTGAGTAGAAGTAAAGGGTTAGAATGGGGAGGAATTTGATTATCAGAAGAAGAAATCGATATCCATGCCATCATGTTGAAGGCTACCCAGGCAGAATACAAGGTGTTGCTCCTCCACCCTGAGGTAGCCTCATCTTGGCACAAGAGATGGCCATGGGCTGACATCTCAGAAAGGGGGTGGGAATTGGAATTAAAATGTTTGGCCACTGGGAAGTCCCGCTTGTGGCGGTACTCATCGGCGTAGTCCCCCGATGTAGAGGAGGTTTAAGATGACACTGGTGAATCTCAGTGGCCTCTGGCAGGTGGCCGATGAAACAAGGGAAACAACTAAACACTTTGTTAATCACTCTTTTTCTGGTAAATGATCATCGCAAATGGTCTGTAACTTTCCTTCAGACTTGGAGGTAATTCAGTGTGGCAGAACCCAGGCAAGTCGAGGCAGTGGGCCCATCACCAGGTGTGAGGAAGACCAGAGGTTTGATCAATTTAAGCACTTGGCCAACTTAGAAAGGCTGAGTACAGGCTGAATCGAGGCGCTGAGATCCAGGCCTCAGAGCCTACCCGAGTGATTCAACCTGATATTTGGACGATGATTTATGCACCTGGCTAGAGGAAAAGGTCAGGGTGTCAGGGCCCAAGGCACCTCTCTGCTCCGCACTGCACTGAAGTAAGAGTCTGGGGCTGAGCTCTCTGTGGACTTCCATTCAAAATACTATTTGCTTGTGTTGTTTGCATGATTTGTGTTTTTTTTTCCTTCTGCACAGTGGGTGTTTGACAGTCTTTTTAATGGGTTCTTTCAGGTTTCTTTGTTTCGTGCCTGCTGGTTAGGAGACAAATCTCAAGGTTGTATAATATATGCATACTTTGACATTTTGAACTTGTTTCATCATTCAGTGAAATCAACACTGCATTAACTATGCTCAATTTTCTTCTCTTCTTAAGCCCATCACCTGTACTGAGTCACAGTCCTCCGTCCTGAGCCAGTCATTTAAGTTTTCCCAGGTGTAGCCCATCTTTTTGGTGTATCCAACCTCTTGCAAGGATGAGGTCTTTGGAGCTTTTGATGGCATTTCTGTAGTATTGTTTTTTAAAAAAAATAGTCCCAAGTCCAACCCTCCCCTTTTCACGTCATACTTGGGAGCAGCCAAACAGAATTATTTTTCTTCCCAGGCATCTATTTCAGTGAACATTCATATTGCAATTCCTTTGTGTGAACAAGTGCTTTAAGTCTCTTCCAATGCTCTGCCTCAGATTTTTAAGGATTACCTTTGTTTGTCCTATTATACTCCCCCACATCGTACTCAAGGGGAAGTGTGGAGGAATGGATAACTACAGCCCTGTTCCTTTCATTATTAAAAACCGTGATCAGATAAACCTTGTGCATTCCAGGACCAACGTGGAGTAGCTAGAACTGTTGATAGCTCAGAGGAACTTTAATCAGAGTATTGTGTAATTGCAATTAAACTCTCCAGCTGTATATTCCAACCTTCCAGTTATGAATGCGCAATACTGATTCTGCACGCACTCTTAATTTCTTTGAATCAGCACTGTCCCTTGCCTTTCACCAACTAGATTGCCCTTTTACCCTATAGTGGATGATCCTATATCCCCTATATCATATTTAAGTTTTTATGATATTATTCTGTATGTGATACTTTTTCAGGACATTTGAGTGGCATATGCTGCAAGACTAGGTAAATGGGGCACAAGCTCACACTAACCAATCTCACAATTCCTACTCTTCACCGAAACCACCAATTAATTCCTTAAATAAGTTTACCATCCTAAACTCCTGTCAATTAAGCAATTCTTTCTGCTGTTCTGTTACCATTTATAAAAAAAGATCAGAAACTCCTCCAGAAATTTACCATTGACAGATAGTTGACTGCCAGTTTCTAAGGTAACTTCATTCTGTACACTTGTGTAATTAAAGGCCTGTGCCCACATCCACTATTGTTTCATTTAGTTTTCTGCAAGTTTTGAGGAGGTTGCAAGCACTTCATGTGAGCTGTTGTTTATCATCTGCTCTGAGGATGAAAATTTTTTAAATCTTCATTAAAATGCAAATATTCTTAGTTACTGCAGTATCCAATAATAGTATTCAGGAAAAGAAAATTGATCCATTCCAGTTGGAAGCAAGATTGTTTCTTTGTAAGAGAACTTGTTCAATTATTTGTTTTAAATATGTGACTCCGAAAACAAGGTGCAGGAGCATATTATTCACTTCCTTGACCTTGCTCAGCCACGCAATAGGATCAAGGCTAAGCCAATCTTAGATTTACTTTCATCTTCCTACTCAATCCTTCAGAAATCTGCGGCCCATATAGAAGGCTTCTGTATCATTAAGATACAGAATTAATGAGTTGCTGTGGCAGAGAGTCAAAGCAAAACACAAAGAGCAAATGGTCTCCTTTACACTGTTATTGTTGGATTCTTCTATGAACCCCCAATAGGTCTGGAATCCAAAAGTTTGTCATAGACTTTAATATACTTAAGACTCCAATTCCAAACCTCCTTGGGTGCGATTTTCCAAAGATCTGCAACTCCGAGAGAAAAAGAATTCTCAGTTTACGCTTAATGTCCTCAAGATCCAGATTCTGTCTGCCAGTAGAAAAATCTTTCTCTCACTGCCCATTGCCTCATGTTTTCAAAATGGGATTGTTTCTCAATCTTCTGACCTCCAATCTGCACAAATTTTCCTTAACAGCGAGAATAATTTAGTAAATCTCCATGCAAAATATGGAGACAAAAATTGCTTGCTGTGCTCTGGGTTCAGGTTCAAGATCTTTGTAACTGTAACAAACTTTCCCCAACTACAACCAGATGGCACAGACTCAGAATACAAATATGTCCCTTCAGAACAGAGATGAGGGAGTATTTCTTTAGGCAAAGGAAGCCATTGCCACAGAAGGCTCAGGAGGCCATGTCATTGGGTATATTTAAAGCATAGGTTTAAATTTTGTTTAGTGAGGGCGTAAGAGATTACAGGGAGAAAGCAGGAGAATGGGATCGACGGGAAGAATAAATCAGCCATTATAGAATGATGGAGCAGACTCGATGGTCCGAATGACCCACGCTCCTATGTCTTATGGTCTTCAAGAAAGTTAACTAAATTAAATGCAAGTTATGTATTCTTTCTTGTAAAGAAAAATTATAGTAAGTTTTTGTTCCCTCATCCTTGCAGCAAAGGCTACCATTCCATTGTCTCCAATTACATTTTGTATTGTTACACAGTTCTCCTAATCTGTCTGCATTTCAACAATATCTATTTTTCCTACCAGTGGATAATCTCACAACTATTCACATTCTATTCAAATTGATGGTTTAATTCCTACCCCCCACCCCCATACAGGCAGTTTCCTTCTCTCCTCATTTAGTAAAATAACTTAAAAGCACAAGCTTAGATCTTATTACATCCCTTGAGAGAAAACAAAATTAAATCCTATAGGGATTAATGAAATCTTGCCATTGTACTTCTTCCCCTCTTAACGTAGCAGATTTGCTTCTGATGAGTTAATTTACAAATTCATTATCGTCAAAACAATGCAATTGTAGAGCAGCTAATCAGTAAACTTTAGATATTTATAAGTAACCAAAGCTATCAAGAAAGTGCAAAGGTTGACAACATATCTGAATAAATTAATCATTGGCATCCTTTCACAGGATTGAAATGTTACTCCACATGACCTTTGGATGTGCTGTCGACAATTCATCCATTGTAGGGCTCAATGTGGAAGGAAAACTGCAACTGAATTTGAAGCAACAATTTATTGGTGACTTAATTTGGTGGTGGTGGTGGGGGGTGGTGTTGGAAAAACACTCATCTCAAAAACTCCAGACTTGGCTAGTGGAGGAAGGGATGGACAGAGTGAGAGGAAGCTAGTTACTATCTTCATTTCTTATTAAAATGTAACTTTCCATTGAGGAAAGTACGTCCTATACTTACGAAAAGTAGGCTGGATAGAGGAAAACAATCACGTTAAACCAAGTGAACAAGGATGGCCCAAATCCAAGTAGTGAACACAAGGCAACCAAAGCGATCAAAGTGCGGACAAATCGAGACACACTCAGAGACATCGTTTCTCTTTTCGAATCCTCTGTTCAGCTCCAACTGTTACACCATCTCTTGGTGGTGAAGGATGCGTTACTAGGCTGCGGCAGGAATCAAGTGACATCACAGAAGGATTTATGTGGTCAGAAACGAGAGCCTAGCATGTGTGGGCATCAGAAACTGGGAACTCAGTACACACAAATCAGATGAGCGTTATAACTTTATTTTGTAACACTTCTGAATAAAGTATTTTTGGAGAAAAAAAATTAGTTGGGATAACTCTCAAGTGTGATACAAGCAATCCATCTTCCAAAATTCCCATTCTCTTATAATTAAGGGATTAAAACTTTAAATTTAGCATTACTTTTAACCCATTTTTTCTTTCTAATTTAGGATTATGGATCAGGGTTTCAGCTATATAAAGAAACAACGTTTTTTTCTGAAAAGTTGCTGGTGTATCTTTTCTGCTCAGCATGGATTACAGATACATCAACATCTCCAGTGTACCTCCCCCACTCTAGCACCATCAGATCAAAGTAAATGAATATATTCCAGAGTTTAAAAAATAAATTACTCAAATACAATGCTTTTTTAAAAATTGATCTTACTTTAACAAATAGAGGTATTACTCCAGTGCACATGAATAATTAAAACTTCAACCCTATTGATCGATAGAGCAACAAAGCATTGCCTTCAAGCTCTTTCAGAAATTAGGGTCGACAGATTTCTTTGGAATCTACAATCATTAACAGTGTGGAAAACACTTAAGTGAATTGCACTTTACATTTATACTTGTACATTTTTGCTACCCGAGGCTCACAGTTTTCTCTTTTGATTCAGCATCTGGAACTTAAATTTGACTGCCCTAAAATATAAAGTTGTGTTGACCAACTCTCCCCTCCCATTGTTTATCAAAAAATGCTTTATTTATTCTAAAGATATACATGTACTTATGACGAGAAAAATCAGCAATTCAAATGTTTTCAAAAAAATTTACAGGAATGCTACAGCAGTTTCCAGTCCCACTGTGATATCAGTGCACTGTAATGATACACAACTTGCACACACTCCCCAGTCACAATATCATTTTGCCTCCATTTCTCATCCCACTGGAATACCAGCTGGTGAGAACATTACATTAAAAATCTACATTTCCCAATAACACCTCTCGAAGGCTCAGCAGTCTCATTAAGATTGCCTGCAAGTTAAGCAAATGCCCTGAAGAGACACCCACTCAGTACAGTTCAATCTACAAATTCCCTTGAATTAAATGACAAGAGAGAATCTGTAGTTGCTAGAAATCACTTGAAATAAATAACTAGGTTTTTTTTTTAAACATACGATATTATGACTTTAAAAGTATTTTCTTATACCTCACACTCCATGTAAAACATTATGAAGGAATTGTGCAGACACCAACACTCCTTCTAAATCACATTATTGTGGAGGTAATGCTTCTTTCAGCTACAACAGTTTGGGTAACTGAACTTTTTGAGCTGATCCTAAAAAATGACCTACATCACCAACCAAACCCATCCTCGCACCAGTACTGAACAAAACCTCCCCTCATGAAACAGCAAGGTTTTAAATAGCAATAGAGATGAGGTTACATGGTCTAAAGTTGGCTTGATACATTTTCACATTTAGTAATGGGGAGGGAAACAAATAATAATGTTCATCTGCCACTCACACTCAAACCTAAATGTTAATAAAAGGCCAGAATAAATGTACTAAGTTCATAACTATCCAGTCTATAAAATCCCAAAACAAAGTTTTTTCCAGAAATATCCATTTTTGGATCCATAGGCAAATTTTAAAAAGTGGGAACAATTTCATTGAGTCAGCCTACAATGCAGGATATGACAGGGTTTTAAATTATCGGCATGAGTAAATACAATCACATACAAGTCAGCTGAAGAATATCACTGAGAATTCCTCATAATTAAATGGAGTTACTATGCACAGATTGGTTCACCGTTAGCCATCCAATGTCTTGGCATGTAGAACCGGATGGGAAAGTACATTCAATATTTTAATCTTAGTTATTAGGTGGGACCACAGGATGAATAAATCACTTTCAACATATCTACTTAGCTAGCAAAAATGAAACCAAGCCATTTCATCCTGTTCACTTCATATCCAATTAAAAAGGATATCTATTATCTATCGCCAGTGAAAGTGTTATTGTAAGGTACAACTCAACATTTTCAGGGTACCATGCAAAAATGAAATTATACCAACATCAAAAGGTCTTTTTCCTGACAATTAGTGCTAAAATTGAGCTTGTGGAATGTTAACATTTGACAAATCTACTACACCTCTGGGGTTAAACAAATCAATGTGGTAATTTTTAACTGTATATTATAATGCAATGTATAAATCCAGTTTAGACCATAAGAGGGGCCATTCTTCTTTGTTGCTTCAAAAAAAAACTTTAGTCTTTTGCTACAAGAACATTGTATAAACCAAGTAGAAAATTTATTGAATTTGAAAAGTAAAATACTTGAAAATGAGAGTGTCTGCTTCTGAAAGAAAAAAGTAGGTTATATTAGATTCAAATGTCAAATCATACTTAGAAAATCTAACTATAATCTTTTCCTTTCAGAGACTGTTGCTTCTATGCCAGATTTACAGTAAGTCTTCTCTTTTCTTGTGGGATTAGCTTCATCTTGCAGGCAGTCAGTTTATTTTATGGTCCTCAGTTGTTTTCGCCTTTTATCAAGTGCTGTAATACAAAAGAATTAATAAAATCAGAAATATCTTGAAATGTAATATGGCTGCTATATTTGCATGTAGAGGTAGGAACAACTTGGGGGGGGGAGGGGGGCGGAGATGGCTGCAATGTTATCAGTAGTTTTTATAAATCACCAGGTACATCTTTAACAATGGTCAACTTGTTCCATTAAAAAAAAGTTAACTTGTCCCACTCCACCCAAAGTCTCTCTGGCTATCCATCCCATAGGGTGATGATGGTTCCTTTCAGTCAGTTAGTGGGGTAACTACCCCACTCCCCAGAAAGGAACAGCGTGTGCGTGAGTGGATTTTAGATGAGTAGAGGGTTGCACAGGTCCAGACCCACCCTCTCGATATCCCCTCCCAGATCCAGTGGCATGATGGGGTTCAAGATGGCTGGGGCAAGTTCTGCTGCAGTGAATGGCCAGACCAAGCTTCGATACAGGGGATGCCCTTTCCGTGCTTCACGGCACGTGTTTGCTAGATGGCCGTTGACCCTGACAGGGTTCATCCGCCCAAAGTGATCAATGTATATGTCACCCTGAGATTCACTTCCTTGTAAGCGTTCAGTGGAATAAATACAACAGAATAAATGAAAAACTACAAAGACTAACAATGAGAGACAAACTGAGTAAATATGAAAAATGGTAAATAGATAAATAATACTAAAAGCATGAGCTGTAGAGGACTTGAAAGTGAGCCCATAGGTTGTAAAATTTGTTCAGTGTTGAGGGGAGTGAAGTTTTCCCCACACTGGATCAGGAGCTTGATAGTTGAAGAACAATAACAGTTCCTGAATCTGCTGGTGTGGAACTCAAGCAGGGCTTTGAAATAGTAACATAGCTTTCTTTTCCTGACCACGTTCCGCTATAGAAGTAAAGCTCCAAAGCCCATCAGTTCATATACCTTTTAAAATCCAATATACCTACTACTGCAAAATTCAATCTCCATGCTCTGTCTCAAGTAGCACTTGTAATTGTGCCAATCTTGTTGGACATCATCCTAAGCAAACTGATGCATATTTTATGGCATCCCATCAAAAGGCAATTAGATGCATAGATAATGAGAATATAACATGGGTACTACATATGATCTCTACAAAATCCATAATCCAACTAACAATAATTGTTATCTCCCTCACATATCATTGATTGGTAGATTCTCTTTTGAAGAAAGACAAGTGATTAGGCTTATATCCACTGGAGTTCAGAAGAATGAGAGGGACATAATTAAAACACACAAATCTGGAGGGTTTTGACAGAGCAGATGTGGATGTTTCTTCCTCTGGGAGAATCTACAATTAGGGGTTACAGTTTAAAAATAAGGGCCAGTCTATTGAAGACAGACAGAAGACAATTGTTTAAAAAAAAATTCTGGACTGCTGAAAATCTCCAAGGACAACTTGAATGTTTTTTTTAAAAAAAAACAGATAGATATAGATTCTTAGTAAGCAAAAGGGTGAGACATGACTCTGTAGATGGGGACGCAAGGTTAAGGTCACAAATACTAATCACAATTTTAGTAAATAGTGGATTATGCTCAAGAGGCTGAGTAGGCTATTATTACTTCTAATTTATATGCTTATATGCATTTCATTATACAGCCACTCAACGTGCCATAAATTAGCATATTTCACTGTGGGCAAGGAAACAAATCTCACACCAACACATTTCTATTCAGTGTTTAACCACACCAGAGGCTGGAAATGATGAACAATAATTATTTTTCTTTGCAGACAGGTCAACAGCTTCAAGCAAGTTGGTAGGAGGAATATAGACAATTCAGAGGGAAAAAGAGTTACTTACCCTTGAGGATTGAAAATCTGGCACTCAGTGCCTAAAGTTATGGATGTGGAAACTGTCAAAACATTTAAGATGTGTCTGCTAGAGCCCTTCACACCTATGGGTTGTGGGAGTAACTCAATTGGTTGCAATTTTTAAGCCAGCATGACATAATTATTTTCAAAACCTGCATAATTGCTCACTCCGCTATTGAAATCAAAGATTGAAGTTTTTCCAACATTTAATTGTTTTTCACTGGTTTATAGAGACATTAAAGAATAATACAGGTCAAATCTCAACAAGGAATATGTTATTAAATTGTTAAAAATAAACATCTGGATAAATTAAAAAAAAGACAGGCAAGAGAGACCATAGATGCAGGAAGTCTCAATCAACACACAAAATGGCGAAGGAAGCAGATCAGGCAGCATCTGAGGAGGAAAATGAACCACCAGCACTTTGGGCCAGGACTCTTAATCAGGACTTGGGTCTCGGCCTGAAACATCGGCCGTTCAATTTCCTCCACAGATTCTGCCTGATCTGCTGAGTTCCTCCAGCATTGCGCATGGACAAGTAACAAGACCAGAATAATGACAATCCCCCTGTGGGGAAAAATCTCGTCCTAATGTTGGATGACTTAGGATGGCAAGCACAATTGGAGTGCATGCAGAAGCATCGAGAGCAGGCAGAATTGTGAAATGAATTGATGAATAAATGTAAAAGCTTAAGGAGAATTGGACATGTAAAATTGTACATGTAAAATTGTACAAACGCTTGCTTCCAATTTCCACAATGTGCTTGGGCATCTGGCCACAAGTGCAATTCATAAGGGTTAATTATTTACCAATAAACTTATGACCCATGAGGGCAAGACTGGCCAGAAGCAAATGAGATGGCTAATTTGTAGAGCTTTGGAAGTCAAACATGTTATTAACATATGAAGTTTACCAAAAAACATGTTGGATAGATGGGAAAAACAATTCGAAAGCAAGTTAAAAAATCTAAAAGTTAACAATTAAATGCTTGGCTGATACTGAACAGCAGGAAATGGGTGCAGGTTTTTTTTTTAAAAAAGCCAAATGCAACTTACCCTTATATCAATACCCTTCCTGCCATCAGTCTACAGACAGCTGAGTCTTAACATATTAGGCAGCAGGAAGAAAAAAAAGTGACATTACAGAACAGAACACATGCACATCCCTTCCACTAAGGCCCAAGAACAACTTGCAAGTAATCAAGCTAGTTAACCGGATTTCATTTTAGCCTTTTTCGGAAAAGGCAATTATCATGCTGGGTACCTGGTTTCAAAACACACAGTACATGAATGTTCAAGTGTTCTACAACTGGATATCTAAACCATCACATCAATCAGCTGCTTGGCCACTTTGCATCATTCCTACAATTTACTTATCTATTGGATTCGCTTCAAGAGATCACAAACAAGGAACCAGTGCTTGTCATTTTAAACAGGTGTGCAGGGTAGTGAATCTCTGAAATAGTCCAGAGAAGGAGCCAGTTCATTAGATAAGTTTGTTATGTGCTGTGTTGTATGATGTGGGCAATCATGGTCTTTGGGTTGTGGAGTAGAGATATGTCTCCACCAAAGGAGGTGCAAGGTGTTTCTTCTCTCTGCTGGCCTGCAGGTCACTTTTGGGCAAGGTGTAGCATCTGCTTAGCCCCCTGATCTGGGTTGCATGAAGCCATGGGAGCAGGTGGTGGCTGGTTGTACGAGTAGCTGGTTCACATCACAAGTCTGGTTATGTGACCACTAATGCCAGGCAGACAATCTCTGAAGAGTATTGATAATGGCTGGGGCCATCCATCTTGTAAAGACACTGCCCAGAAGGCAATGGCAAACTACTTCTGTAGAAAAGAACAAGTCATGGTCACAGAAAGGTAGAGATAGATAAATATTTGAAAAATCAAGGAATTGATGGTTATGGGGAACTGACAGAAAAGAAGAGTTGAGACCATCATTGATCACTCACAATCATGCTGGATGGCAGGACAGGTTTGAGGGTCTGCATGCTTACTCCATCTCCTACTTGTGTTCAGCTGGGCGGCCGAACCAGTATCAGCTTTATTATCACTGACGTATGTCATGAAATTTGTTTTGCAGCAGTAGTACAGCACAATACACAAAATGTTATAAACTACTATACACTTTTTAAATTAGTGCAAAAACTGGACAGCTTCTTCCCCCAAAACAGAGATGACCATCTATAACTACAGCAACATTATAAAGATAGTGCTTCTATTATAGTTCATGACTGCTACAGTAAGAAAGACCATACCAAATATTGTGCAGAGTTCTGGCATTGTTTAATGAGGGATATACCTTCACTGAATACCATTCAAGAGATGGGTCATTGGGTCGATTCCTGGGATGAGGGCCTATCTGAAGAGGGAAGATTAATCTGTGGAATGCACGAGAATGAGAGGGGATTTTATTAGAAAATATATATACTGAATGGGCTGAAATCCTCACAGAATGCTTTGCTCCGAGCTCAGTGAAGAATTGACTCTTCAAGATAGAAGTGAGGAGAAATTTAATAAAGTGTCATGAATGCATTGGAACTCTCTACCCCAGAATTTGATGCAAAATTGAGCCACTGGATATATTGAAGACAGAAATAAATTTGTATTACAAGCAGGTTGACAATTATAGGAAGTCAGTAAGAAAATCAAGCTTAAGCTAAAGGTTGAATCAATGATCTTATTGAATAAAATAGCAGATTCATTGGCCACATGGCTGATTTGTCCTTCTTGTATAGTAGAGAGGAACAGTTAAGACTAGAAATAAAAATGAAACTGTTGGTGATTAATCATATGAAACTGAGTAATATCTATTCAGATGACCAATTTCCTTCGAAAAACGGAAATAATGAGTACGGTGGAAAATTCAAAAACTTTGCAACTTTTCCTAGAGTGTCAGGAGATTAAAAAGTTATTGAAGTTTCAACTGAAGGACTGGTACACTCGGGAAATGGGAAGGATTTCAGCTGTAAACACTTGAAAAGGGCAAATGTAGCCAAGAAATGGCTTAATAGAATATCATTATACCCATCTCCTCAGGTCCAAGGCTTCAGTCTGTTTCTTTTGGACAGTAGCTACTTTTATGTGAACTCCAGATCACAGTTTCATTTATTATTACAGAACTGAAACTAACAGGCCATTTCTGGTCATTAACAATTTACACAGTTACTGAGATGTTAATCTACTTAACTTTAAGGCATGCAGCAAATGCAGTGTTCATTTTTAAAAAAAAAGAAAAAATAGCAAAATCCAACAATGTGATTGAAGTACAATCTTATGATCTCCAATTGCCCGCTTCACATTGCTGCCATTTAAAGCTTTCCTCAGCACAGACACCATTCAATTAACTCTAAGGCAGCTCTCAAGTTATTTCCGCGACCTGCCCTCTCACACCTATCAGATTTAGTTTTACCATGCATCACTTGTACATTGAAACATAGTGAAGTGCGACATTTGCTACAATAGCCAGCACAACGTTATGATGTACCATTGCTTCTTTATTCTCCTGTTGTCCACCTAAACAAGCAGCAAATTTATAACAGTCACATGACCTACCAATCAGGAAACTTTGGGATATGCAAGGGAAGGTGGTGGGGGCGGGGGGGGGGAAGAAAGGGGGAGAGAAATCAAAATGACGTGAAAGAAACCCCATGAACATACAAGGACAATGGACAATCTACAAACTTCATACAGAAAAGTTCAATTGTCAGGATCAAATCTTGATCCCTGGAAGTGCAAAGCAGGAAAACTCAAGCAATTTTCCTTTCTTTTCCACCTCCACCATCCCCATCCACTCTGCACTGGGGTCCACTGAAACTCAAACTCATTTAGTACAAGATCTCAAGACCATAAGACATAAGAGCAGAATTAGGCCATTCCATCTGCTCCGCCATTCCATCAAGGGTAATCCCGGATCCCACTCAACCCCATACACCTGCTTTCTCACCATATCCTTTCATGCCCTTACTGATCAGTAAACGATCAACTTCCGCTTTAAATATCCTCACGGACTTGGCCTCCATCGCACTCTGTGGCAGAGCGTTCCACAGATTTACTACTCTCCGGCTAAAAAAAAATTCCTCCTAACCTCTGTTCTAAAGGGTTGCCCCCTCAATTCTGAGGCTGTGCCCTTTAGTTCTGGATATCCCCACCATAGGAAACATCCTCTCCACATCCACCCTATCTAGTCCTTTCAACATTCAGTAGGTTTCAGTGAGATAGCCATGCATTCTTCCAAATTCCAGTAAGGCTCAAAGCCACTGAACGCTCCTCATATGTTAACCCCTTCATTCCCCGAATCAACCTTGTGAACCTCCTCTGGACTCTCTCCACTGCAACACATCCTTTGATATACGGGCTCTGAAACTGTTGACAATACTCCAAGTGTGGCCTGACTAGTGTCTAATAAATGCTGAGCATTGTCTCCTTGATTTTATATTCTATTACCCTTGAAATAAATGCCAATGTTGCATTTGCCTTCTTTACCACAGCCTCAACCTGTAAATTAACCTTCTGGGAGTCTTGCACAAAGATTCCCAAGCCCCTCTGATGTTTGAGACCCCTCCTCATTTAGATAATAGCCCACACCATCATTCCTTTTACCAAAACACATTATCATACATTTCCCAACACTGTATTCCATTTGTCACTTTTTTGCCCATTCTTCCAATTTGTCCAAGTCCTGCTGCAATCTTATTGCTTCCTCAGCTCTACCTCCCCTCCCCCACCCACATTCATATCATCTGCAAACTTTGCCACAAAGCTATCAATTCTGTTATCTAAGCCACTGACAAACAATGTGAAAAGTAGCGGTCCCAATACTGACCCAAGGAACGCCACTAGTCACCAGCCGCCAACCAGAAAAGACCCCTTTTATTCCTACTCACTGTCTCCTACACATCAGCCATTCCTCTATCCATGCCAGTATCTTGCCTGTAATACCATTGGATTTCATCTCGTTAAGCAGCCTCATGTGTGGCACCTATCAAGCGGCTTCCGAAAATCCAAGTAAATGAGATACCACCGCCTCTCCTTTGTCCACCCTACTTGTTACTTCCTCGAAGAACTCCAACAGGTTTGTCAGGCAAGATTTCCTTTTACAGAAACCATGCTGACTTTGACTTATTTTATCATCAGTCTCCAAGTACCTTGAAACCTCATCCTTAATAATAAACTCCAGCACTTTCCCAACCACTGAGGTTAAGCTAAATGGCCTATAATTTCCTTTCTTTTGCCTTCCTCCTTTTTTAAAGAGTGGAGTGACATTTGCAATATTCCAGTCCTCCAGGACCATGCCAGAATCAAGTGATTCTTGAAAGATCATGAGCAATGCATCCGTTATCTCTTCAGCAACCCCTCTCAGTACTCAGATGTAGTCCATCTGGCCCAGATGACATCCACCTTAAGACCTCTGAGTTTGCTTGACACTTTTTCCCTTTGTAATAGCAATAGCACTCACTCCTGCTCCCCAACACACATGGACCTCCAGCACACTGCTAGTGTCTTCCACAGTGAAGACAGATGCAAAGTACCCATTAAATTTATCTGCCATTTCCCTGTACCCCCCCCCCCATTTCTACCTCACCAGCATCATTTTTCAGCGGTTCAATATTAACTCTCACCTCCCTTTTATTCTTTATATAACTGAAAAAACTTTTGGTAGCCTGCTTTATATTATTGGCTAGTCTGCCCTCATATTTCATCTTTTCCCTTCTTATAGCTTTTTAGTTGCCTTTTGTTGGATTTTAAAGGCTTCCCAACCATCCAACTTCCCATTCGCTTTTGCTACTTTATATTTCCTTTCCTTGGCTTTTATCCAGTCCTTAACTTCCCTTATCAGCCACTGTAGCTTACCCTGCCATGTGAGAACTTCTTCCTCTGTGGGACATACCCATCTTGTGCGTTTTTTCCTGGGAATAGTTCACTTCAGCCACCTTTGTTCTGCCAACATCCTCACCAGTATCCTCCTCCAATCCACCTTGACAAGCTCCTTTCTCATACCTCTGTAATTCCCTTTTCTCCCCCCCACCCATTGTGATACAGATACATGTGACTTGTGCTTCTCCCTCTCAGATTACAGCGTGAATTCAGTCATATCATGATCACTACCTCCCTAGTGTTCCATTACTTTAAGCTCCCTAATAAGATCTGGGTTATCACACAACACCCAATCTAACATAGCCTTTCCCCGAGTCGGCTCAAGCACAAACTGCTCTAAAAAGCCATCTCATAGGTATTCAACAAATTCCCCTCTTGCAGTCAGACACCAACCCGATTTTCCCAATCCCCTTACATATTGAAATCCCCCCCATTACAATTGTGTCATTACCCTTATTACACGCCTCTTCCAGCTTCCTTTGCAGTCTCAACTGCACATCTTGGCTACTACTTGGAGGCCTATATATAATTCCCATAATGGCTTTTGTACCCTTGCAGTTTTTTTAACTCCATCCACAGAGATTCAACATTCTCTGACCCCATGTTTCCTCTTTCTAAAGGTGCAATTCCAACTCTTACCAGAGTCACACTACCACCTATGTTTGCCTGCCCTTTCTATACAAAGTATATCCTCTGATGTTAAGCTCCCAAATATGGCCTTCTTTCAGCCATGACTCAGATGCCTACAATGTCATACTGACCAATCTCCAATTGTGCCACAAGTTTGCCTACCTTATTCCAAATGCAACTGGCATTTAAATAAAGCACCTTCAGTCCTACATTCTTCACCCTTTTGAATTTTGCCTCTGTGGTACAATTTAACTCATTGCTCTGTATAGTAACTTTATATTGCTGAACTTCAGCCTCAAGTAATTCTGTGCAGGTAAAATCAATAGTAATGAAAACAGGCAATACCAAACACCTTCTACAAACCACCTAATTTTTCTTTTGAAGTTAGCTTGAAAGAAAACATTCAAAATTAAACTTTGATTATTTTTTTAAAAAAATCTGCAGGTTGAAGTGACATTATGTTTAAAAGACAGACTTGCTCAGTTTTAAAGAAATGAAACAGAACACCACATAGTGCAAAATGGTAATCAAGTAACCTTGTAAATTTTGCTGGGAAGTGTGACTGCTCTGAAGCGACCTTTCAACTAGGAGCCAAAATCACTCACTCCCCAAGTCAACATGAAAGGGCACATCTAATGCAAGCCAAGAAATGTAAAAGATACTCAAACTAGAGCAGTGTTCTTTCCACAGGCAAATGCTAATGACCCACAACACACATTACCTTATGCATCTGGGACTTTCATGATCCTAACAGAAAGCTGTACACAACGTGGTGTTGGGTTCCTTCGTTTGCTGAAATCTAACTTTGTGGGACTCAGTTGATCAACATGTTATATATTAAGGATAGAGAACAGGGCAATATTCTAAAACTGCACAATATTCTCAAACAAAATCTTTGAAATACATTTACCTATCCAAGGGGAATACAAAAATAGAGCACAAATTACAAAGAAAGCTTTATAGACTGATGGCATACAGCGCTAAATGAAATAGCACACTTTAAAAATGTTTACATTTGTGATTACACTAAAGGGCAGAAGCTATGAAAATTCAATTTAAATTACTATTAGGGCTTGTTTGGACTAGAGGGACAGCTGGTTTATCATGACACTTTATTAGTGGAAGAATGAACAAGTTTCACCAGGTGTAATAGTTATGAGCTGTAATAGAAACATTATCCCTATGTTGTTATTATAGTTATAAATAGTCACCTCTGTATTAAACACTAATATATGAAGTCTTAAAAGGACAAAATTCAATTGCTCATTAAGGTCACCTTAAAATGAAGATTCAAGCTTTGTGAATCTTGAATCTCATTCATTTAAAGCCACCTTAAAATGAATAGGGAAAGAATTAAAATGTATACCCCAATATTTATTGCGAAAGTTAAAGTCCAATTCTGGTGTAATAGTTCCACTAACAACAGATCATGATAAACCATAGATTCTGATCTAGCAAAAAGCAGGCCTGCTTCATTACATACAGATGTTTCAGCTAACTGTTTAGGTCGTGCATCTGGCCTTACGAGGCTCTTGCTGTTAGATAGAGTCTGCAAAACTAAAGCAAGACAAAAATGAGAAAACATTAATATAAACTGAAATGTATCTAAAATCTCACCACAAACACAAGAGAGTCTGCAGATACAGGGTCCTGATGAAGGGTTGTGGCCCAAAATGTCAACTGTTTATTCCCTGCCATAGTTGCTGCCTGACTTGAGTTCTTCTAGTATTTTGTGCTGCTTAAACCTAATGGATTGTGCATCTTGTATATAAAGGGGTTTTTAGATCTCTGCATCTCACATAGCACAGACATCCTACCCTGCAAAAACTCATTCCAGGGAGATAGCACCACCATTTCAGGGAGGTAGCACCCCCGCTCCCCGCATCTTTAAGCACGTCCACAGGGAGTTGGTCCTCATCACGTAGGACATCAATAGAGTAGCTCCTCATCAGCTAGCCAGCTAGTTTAAATAATGTTAGCTATGCTAATGAACGAATGACACCTGTTAAACTCACCTCAACATGTCTTTTACATTTTAACCCACCATGGGCAATAGAAAAGTCACCGTCGCAAACAGCGCAGCGAGCAACACTGTCATTATTTTTTTTACCCCTATTAGGCAGGGGTACACTTTAGTGTAGTCTGGGGTGAAGTGAGTTTTATATTTTCTTTTTTTGGAACACTCTGCCATGGCGGTGCAGGACAAAACTGGAGAGACAGAGGTCGACTGTAAAGCCCACCCACAGAGAAAATTGGTATGTCTGTTTAGCACAAAGAGAGACAAATCAGGATGCTCGCTCTCGCTCCCGCTCCCCCTCTCCCTCTCATTTCTGGGATATTGTATATAATTTGCGGGCGTCAGGGAGCTGCTATTAATATGCGGGAGACTCCCAGAACTTCCGGGAGAGGTGGGATGTCTGATAGCATGAAAGTCTGTTCACATGATAGGGTAAATTTTATTCATATTACATGTGGAGTTTTGACCTGCTGCCTGAAGGAGCTTGCTGAAGCACATGCGGAATAATTTGTCAATGATGCAAATTCCTTAAACTGCTCAGCACTAGCCATTTATTTACAGCATGGAACTGACCTTTCTGCCCTTCGAGCTGCACCACCCAGCAACCCCAATTTAACCCTCGCCTAATCATGGAACAATTTACAGTGACCAATTAACCCACCAACTGGTATGTCTTTGGACTGTGGGAGGAAACCCACACAGTCACGGGGTGAACATACAAACTCCTTACAGGCAGTGGCTGGAATTGAACCTGCATCACCTGTACTGTGAAGCGTTGAGCTAACCACTACTCTACTGTATTAATCTTTAATGCCCAACTTTTTGAAACCTTGAGCCGTGATGACCAATCTGCCAGTCTCTGTACGAGGCAACATATGGCACCAATGAACATACAACAGTTCACTTGAATTGGCAAATCATTTCTGTAACCCCAAGTAGTGATGTTGTGTGGTACAGAGACTGATGAAGTTCTAAAATAGGACGATAAGCATGTCATCCTATTGACAAAGCAGGACAGCCAAATTATTTCTTAGTGTTGTATCACGGGGCTGATTTTGAAATAACCCAGTTCGTAATCTCTCGCCACTTCTAATCAGAATGCACTGGTGTGTGTTATCTGCACAGGCACAAGTGTGTTTCTGGCCATTACTTGCAAGATGGAATCTTAAAAATCTATACTTGGTTCAAATATTGTTAAAACAGTAGACTTCATAATGCAGATATACAAATGTTGACAGATATACCCCAGTCCATCTATACCCTAGGGTCTGGAACTCCAGAACATTTCCACATCTCTTTGAACAAAGCTTTGAGCTGCACCTAATATCTACTTTGAGTCAGTGTCCATTATTTGACTACATAAACTGATAATGTACTTCAGTACATCTAAATGCAAAATGTTATTGTACATTTTGAAATGGACATTAACTCAAGACCTTGTATGTAGCAAGTTGTTGCAGCAAAGCAATAGATGCATGCCAAACCAACCAACAAAATAGACCAAACCAACAGGATCCCACTTCAGACTAATGTGGAAAACAAACTGTTTATCTACTCGTTTAGGAGTATTAATTAATAGGTAAAGAACCAATGATTCAGTTTTAATTCAGTATCTTTGAATACAATAGTTTATTCTACTTTGACTGGCAATTCCCAATTTGCTATTCTTTATCTAGTTTGTCCTATTGTGTGTTAATTAATTCCAGTCAACAGCAGTATAATTTGCAATCCCAGGAAGTACAAAAGGGAACACGCCAAACTGTGCATTGCCAAATATCTCCAAAATAATGAAGACATTATTTTGTAATCTATTTTAGGTAGGAATATGTCCTCACCTGCTATGTTGCAGGTTTTTTTTTGGAAAAGCTAACTTTGAGTGTCAACTGTTTCTTAAAGGATGCAATCAGAATAAGCACATCCATGCAAGATGTATAGATTTGATTCCAAAAGTCACATCATCAATTTTCTTCCAGAGCATACAAAGCCTTGTATACAATTTATACTTTATTGTTGCCAAACAGTTGGTACTAGAACGTACAATCATCACAGTGATATTTGATTCTGCGCTTCACACTCCCTGGATTACAAATATTAAATAAAAATATTAAAAATAGTTAAAATTAGTAAATATTAAAAATTTAAATTATAAATTAAATTAATTTGCAACTGGCATTGTGTCTGTGATAAACTTGTTACTGAATCCACACTGACAGATTTTTTAAATATACTGACAATACTGTGCCAAAACAAATCTCAATGTGTTAAAATTTTCAAAAATGATTCCAGCTTACTGATTTAATTTTTAATAAACATTGAAAGAGTCAAGGGTGAGGTTCAAATTTGCAATATATTGGCCAATTCTCAAGCAACACACACAAAATGCTGGAAAAACTCAAGAGGTCAGGCAGCATCTGTGGAGAGAAATAAACTGTCAACCTTTCGGGCTGAGACTGGAAAGAAGAGAGAAGAAGCCAGGATAACATGCCAGTATTCCTTCCATCCCAGATTCTTGAAAGGAGAAAGTTAGGAAGAGACTTAGACATGTCCTTGGAAAGATAGGATCAAGATTTATTCAATTGTTCTAAATAATTTAATAGCCCACTGATACCAAGCCACACAAATAAAAAAAATACATAGAACACCAGCTATTGGCATATGTGTAACTGCATCCAAATTCAGTTGGTGCTTTGAACAAGCATTTACTGGCACAGGATACTGGGACCAGTAGAAAGATTAATGCCAGGTGCAGGCACCTAATTATGAACAAAGGTACTCCCTTGGTAATGGACGCTCAACATGTGGACACTGGCACATATGAAAAAGTCTTAAAAATAAAGCTGTAATTCAAAAGTCCGCAGAACTATTTTTCTCCCACTCTCTACTTTCAGAGCTTGCTCTTTCTCATCAAAAGCGAACCAGTCTTGGCAAAAGTTACCTGTTTTATAATCTACCTGCAGTACTCAGACACCATCATGTCTTAAGAACATAGGTTGCCAGATTCATTGAAGAAGGCAACTCAATAGAGCTGCTTTGGACACTGACAAGCAATCACTTCTATTAACAATTGTGTAACAATGGTCCCTTAAGCAATGCAAAATCTACCGATACTTTGAGGCATCAACACCACCCATTGAGTGTGAGATATCTTGATACTGTACCATTGTAACAAGGCAGGGGAAGACAAACATCCATAGTTGGCCCGCATCAACACTATAATTACTGTCAAGTCGTATATTTTCCAACTTATGGACATAAAACATATGGATGTCTGTAAAAACATAATGCATCTGTAACCTGGAGAGGGCATGCATTTAAAACATTGGAATTGCTTATTGGATCTTTTTCCCCCCCTCTACATCAGCCAAGATATGAATTGCATAACTTTTTAGTAACTTCATTGGATATCCTACTTACATTGCCTTTCAAGAGTCACCAATCAGGACAAGCCAAGATAAAGATGGGGCGTGAAGGAATAAGTAATTTTATCTGCCAATTTCAATCAGAAAATAATCAAGGATTATTTGGAAATGAGCCATTAAATTTTGAAAGGATGTTTTCAAGAGATTAAGAATGGCAAAAACTATTGTTCACAGGAGTTAAAGATAAACAAATATTTTTAAAATGGATTTTGTAACAGAAGTTCTCTGCCTCATCCTAAATCCAAGTCACCTTATACACAACTTTCCTAGATATACACAAGCATGATTACACATAATATTTGAAAGATCTTCACTTTATGGTCATGCTTCACTGACCTTCTCTGGTCACGCATTCTGCTGCATCCAAAGCCTTGCTACTGAGGTCATTAACAGCACTATCCACTTGGGCATGATGCTTCAGGAACAGAGGGCGGACAATTCGCTTATAGATGATCTGAGAACCGTTCCACATGACTGGTGCCATGCACCACAGCAGGAAAAGACACTGCAGGCAAAAAATTCTCCAGCATTAGTTACTAACCAAAAGTTGTCTAAGTAATAGAACCAGAAAATCCATCAAATCAGAGCATATTTTATGAAAAATACAAATCTTGAATATCAAAAATAATAGCATGCTAAAACATGAATTCCTGATGTTCCTTATGCTTAGCTTAATAGTAAAGAATGCAATAGATTTGACAACACTTGGAAGATTAAAATCAAAGGTAAGATTAAAAAATGTATATACAGACCTTGCCTACATAATAAAAAGGAAACCAATAGAGGAAGATATCCGAGAAGAATTCTGCAACACTGAATATTCCATATACAACCCAATACGTCAACCACTTAGTGTCATCTTCTTTATCTGCACTTTCAATAGCCTTGATTCTGAAAAAGGTATATTTAGATTAGATTAGATTATGAGGACATGCAGTCCTCTTTTATTGTCATTTAGTAATGCATGCATTAAGAAATGATACAATATTCCTCCGGTGTGATATCACAGAAATGCGCCGCCATCTTCTCCTCCCCTCCGGATTAAGATTAAACAATGATTATGCTAAAATCACTATACTAATACCATCAAGTTATTTAAAAATCTAAGTGTATTTTGTTTTTCAAAATAGTAGGCATTGTATCAACGATCAAAGCATCTGCTAATGGTGAAGAATAAATCATAAATTCCAAGCTTTAGATGCAAAATGGATTCAAGATTGTTCAACATCATTTCCAGTATACAAGTATAAAGGAGAATGAAGTAATTGTTACTCCATATCCAATGCAGCACAGAAAAAACAATGAAATAATAAACACACAAAATAAATACACATGATAGCTAATGTACATAGATTGATTGTATGTCCATTAAGTGACACTAGACACAGGAGTATCTGTACGTAAGGTGACTCTGACAGGAAATGAAGTAGTGGTGCTGGGGGTGTGGTGGGTGGGTTAGTTAGTGGGTGGAGGTGATGATTAGTCTTACTGTTTGGGGAAAGAAACAGAGTCTGGTGGTCCTGGCGTGGATGCTATGTAGCCTCCTCCCTGATGGGAGTGGGACAAACAGTCCATAAGCATGGTGGGTGGGATCTCACATGATGCTGCTGGCCTGCTTCTGGCATCTTTCCATTAATACATCCTTGATGGCAGGTAGTCTGGTGCTGGTGAAACTGCAGTGCAGTTTCTGTATGTTATTCCATATTTTGCATTATTCTTTTAAATTCTCTCTAGAACATCCAATATCTAAATTGTTTATAAAGGTACATAAACTGAAGTATCTGTTAGTCTATCCAATTTCAATGATTTTGAGCATCCATTCAATTTTCAATTATGTTTCACCTCACAATGTTACCATAACCTTCTTAGGTAATTCATGACACATCATTAAAACCGGCAATAAAATAATTTAGCTTGGCCTACGTACAGGTATTCAAAACTTAATTTATTAATTTCATTGAATAAATAGTCAAAGGCTGATATTCAATAAAATTTACCCTTGATATTTAAATGGTACAGTGTTGACTCACTACCAACGTGACCCTCCTCTTTACAAGTTACATGTAGTGACAGCCTCAAGATGTACCATTGTCATTAACGCCCAATAAAACAGACTGTTCCTGACATGAAAAATGGGAGCCACGGACGCGTTAAAATTTGAAACATAGATGAAATTTAGTTAGGTCTACTCAATCTGACTGAAGATCAAATTATTATACTAACTGAATGACATGCTCTCTGAAGAGTTGCCGCTAGAAAGAAGAAAAAGTTTGCGACCTTAAGAGTTTGCCTCGCCATGCAACTTTTCTATTTGCAAAAATCATATTAGGCCAGATGATTAAAATGTCAGAAACTAGAATCACCTGCATTATCAGGTGGAGGTTATGCACATCAAGGTAAAATTCAACATCTAAAGTGATTACAAAAAAAAGTCATGAAATTTGTTGACTTGCAGCAGAGTTAAGCGCAATACAAAAAAACCACCATAATTTAAAGAAAGTGCAAAAGACAAAATAGTGCCAGTTTTCCTGGAACATTCTGAAATCTGATGGTGTAGGGAAGAAACTGTTCCTAAAACATTGAGTGTGCATTTTCAAACTCCTATACCTCCTCCATGATGGCGATACTGAGAAGAGGCATGTTCTGCATGGAGAGGGTCCCCAGTGATTTTCTTGAGACACCACCTTTTGAAGATATCCTCAATGGTGGGGAGATACAGCATGTGCCCTTGATAGAGTAGGCCAAGTCTACAACTTTTTTCCTTCCTGTACATTGGAGCCATCACACCAGGTGGCTCCAATATTTCAGTAAGATTGAAAGAGTACAGAGAAAATTTCCAAAGATGTTTCCAGAACATAAAGTCCTGAGTTTATAGGGAAAAATTCAATAGTTTAGGACTTTATTCCCTGGAGCATACGGGAGGAAATTCAATAGAGGTATGCAAATTATGAAGGGTATAGATAGATTAAATGCTAGCGTGCTCTTTCCACTGAGGTTGTGTGAGACAAGAACAAGAGGTTGTAGGTTAAGGGTGGAAGGTGAAATATTTAAAGGGAACATGAGGGGAAACTTCGTCACTCGGAAGAAGTGCAAAAAAAAAGCTGCCAGCAGTTTGATTTCAGCATTTAGCAGAAATTTGGATAAGTGTATGGATGGGAGTGGTATGGAGGGCTATAGTCCAAGTTTAGGTTGATGGGATTAGGTAGAATAATAGTTTTGCATGGACTAGATGGGCTGAAGGGCCTCACTCTGACTATGATGGAACAACAAATGCTCTCCAGTTTTTCTATGCCATTATTTGGTCACAGTTGGTGGCATTCAGTTGAAACTATTCATGGGGAATTGAGACCAACAAGATTAGTCTAGACCGTTTGCATAGACTTAACGAACCAAGCAGCCACTTCATGTGCTGTAATTACTAGTTCTACCAATTAACCTATGGCTTCTAGTGGAAAAGGCAATAATAATCAGCTTGCTTCCCCATCAGCAATAAATTAAGATAAATTATAACAAGTAAAATTGAGATAACAATTGAGAGACACTGAGAAACAACATTGCAGCATATTACATTACGAACAGAAAACTACCAGAGTTAAGCAAATTTTTAAAGTTTTAGATTTCCTCGTATTCTAGCAATTTACGTGATGTATTTTACATAATACCAAGTGGTCAAACTAAAGCTGACCTACTAGTAAAGCAAGATACATCAACAGTATTTTGGCATGTGCAGCTTCTACACTACATTGTTATTTATTAAGGCAAGTAAAGCAGGATGGAACTTGTAGCTAAAAAAAAAATCCCTTTTTGATGGCCATAAATGACTGTTGCGGCTGACAACATTCGAAAGGCATATCACATAATATGAATAATTGTTAAAAATACATTTTGAGTGTGTATCTGTCATAAGCACAGTGTTCCAGGACATAGTTTTCTAGTGCATCCAATTCAAACTTTGGGTGTGCCAAGACCCCATTCACTAATCAACATCAAACTGAAACAGAGGATTATGCCTTGCTCTACAAGATACATGAAGACACAATGCAGAAACTCCTGTGAACCACATGAAAAAAGGGAGAAAATGAAAACAGGAAGAAAATAGTGAGCCTGACATCAATAGTGGAAAGTTATTGTAAGGTATTCCAAGGGACTGGATATATGAATATTTGGATAGACAAGGACTGATGAGGGATAGTTAGGGTGGGTTTGTGCATAGTAGGTTGTGTCTAATCAATCTTCGAGTTGTTTTTTTTTTGAGGAAGTTACCAAGAAAGTTGAAGGCAAATGGATGTTGTCTACAAGGACTTTAGCAAGGCATTTGACAAGGTCCACATGGGAGATTGGTCAAGATTCAAGGTGCAGTCACTCTGCATTCAAAACAAGGTAGTAAATTGGATTAGATATTGGCTTTATGGGAGAAGCCAGAGAGTGGTAGTAGATGGTCGACTCTGACTGGAAGTCTGTGACTAGTGGAGTACCACGGGGATCGGTGCTGGATACATTATTGTTTGTCATCCACATCAGTGATCTGGATGATCATGTGGTTAACTGGATCAGCAAATTTGCAGATGATCCCAAGATGGGGGGTGTAGTAGACAGTGAGGAAGACCAGAGCTTGCTGTGGAATCAAGACCAGCTGGAAAACTGGCCTGAGAAATGGCAGATGAAATTTAATCTGGACAAGTGTGAGGTGTTGGTCTTTTGGTAGGATGGACCTGGGTAGGTCTTACAGTGAAGAGTGGGACACTAGATGTGCTAGAACAAAAGGATCTAGAAATACAGGCCCATAATTCATTGAAAGTATCAGCACAGCTAGAGGATCATAAAGAAAGCTTTGGACCCTTTGGCTTTAATAAATCGAAGTACTGAGAGCAGGAGAGTGGATGTTATATTGAAGTTATACAAGACATTGCTGAGGCCATTGGAGTATCATGTGCAGTTTTGGTCATTTACCCAAAAGGAAAAATGTAAACAAGATTGAAAGAGTACAGTGAAAATTTACAAGGATGTTGTTGGAGCTGGAGGACCTGAGCTGTAATGAAGGATTGAACAGGTTAGGACATTATTCCTTGGAACACAGATGATTGAGAGGAACTTGACAGAAATTATACAAAATTACAAGGGGTAATAGACAGAGTAAATGCAAGCAGACTTTGTCCACAAAGTTTGGGTGGGACTACAGCTAGAGGTCATGGGTTAAGGGTGAAAGGTGAAAAGTTTAGGGCAACAAGGGGAGAAACTTCTTCACTCAGAGGGTAGTGAGTGCTTAATAAGCTATCAGTGCATGCAGGCAGGCTCAATTTCAACTTCTAAGAGAAGATTAGATAGGTACATGGATGGTAGGGGTATGAAGGGTTATAGTCCTGGAGCAGGTAGTTTAAATGGTTCAGTATTGACTAGATGGGCTGAATGGCTTGTTTCTGTGCTGTATTTTTCCATGACATAGCCTATCCCATTCAGCACCACAACCTATACAGTGGATTCTTATTAATTGAGCCATTCATTAATCAGGACATTCACTTATTTGGAACAGCTTTTGAAGAACAAAAACTAATAGAGAAGTTAGCCGGAATTTCCTTTGTGTATTTGGGACACAATGCCGCTTAATTGCGACAGGAGACTGTTGCCGAAGCTTCCAACTAGCATCAGCCACGTGCACTTGTGTGGCCGTTAGACACTACACCATGCCTAGAGTGAACAGCTTTTAAATAGTGTCAGTTGCATGTGTTTGTGTTCAAAAAGCAGTGATTTTTGTCACTAATCGTTAATGAGAAATAAGCAGCAGGACAATTCTGAACTGTTTTGCTCACTGTGGTTTCAGGCATTCAGGCTTGGAGATGCCAGAAATAATTAGGAGTATAAATAAAATGATTTCACAACTTCAACAAGTTAAGAACTGCAAAGAATCTAGAAGGTATTGACAATCATAGAAACATAGAAAATAGGTGCAGGAGTAGGCCATTTGGCCCTTCGAGCCTGCACCGCCATTCAGTACGACCATGGCTGATCATCCAACTCAGAACCCTGTACCTGCCTTATCTCCATACCCCCTGATCCCTTTAGCCACAACAGCCATATCTAACTCCCTCTTAAATATAGCCAATGAACTGGCCTCAACTGTTTCCTGTGGCAGAGAATTCCACAGAGTCACCACTCTCTGTGTGAAGAAGTTTTTCCTAATCTCGGTCCTAAAAGGCATCCCCTTTATCCTCAAACTGTGACCCCTCATTCTGGACTTCCCCAACATTAGGAACAATCTTCCTGCATCTAGCCTGTCCAATCCCTTTAGAATTTTATACATTTCAATCAGATCCCCCCCTCAATCTTCTAAATTCCAGAGAGAACAAGCCTAGTCGATCCAGTCTTTAATCATATGAAAGTCCTGCTATCCCAGGAATCAATCTGGTGAACCTTCTTTGTACTCCCTCTATGGCAAGAATGTCTTTCCTCAGATTAGTTATTCAGTTAAATGGCAGTTTGTCCTTTGTTTTTAAAAAAAATTGTTAACTATTTCTATGATACTTCAGTTATTTGGGGCAGTCGCCTAATTGGACCAAAATGACGTGTCCCAATTAACTGGAATCCATTGTACCTGCTTTGGTTACTCAGGGAGACAAGGTACAACAGTGTTAGGGTTACAAAATGCAGTCAGCATGCACTTTCTACTAAGGAGATGAAGTGTCATTGAGACGATGTTAAATATATAAACTAGACATGGATATTACAATCCTGAATTTTTTTTAAAAATGCTCAATTTCTGTGATAATTGAAGTACGAGTCAAATTTAAGGATTTTGTTCACTTGTGAACAGGTTACATTTAATTCCCAATTTCAGAAATTAATTTTTGACATTTCAGTTTAATTCAGCTTAAGGTCTGGCTCAGATTTTGACGTGTTAGTAGCTTGAATATTTTTGCAAATTTTGTCTGCGACCAACAAGCAAGTTGTCTGCATTCAGAATTAGAGTCAACAATTCTGTTTGCAACTTATCAAATGTTTGACAATTGAGCTAAGAGGTACTATTGTGCAGACTAATAATGTAATGCTGCTAAAGGAAGCTTTCAACTTAAATTCTTGTATTGAAGGAAAGAATGGAATCAAGAACTACAAACCCGAGTTAATAAAAAGATATAGATTTGTATGAAGTCAAAGCATGCAGTATGTTATACAAAATGTCATGGGACAGATATTTTCCTCTAAATTCATACTCACGAAAAATAAGCTGGATACACAAAACCAATCAAATTACATAAGAGAGATGCTCCATATCCAAACACAAGATAAAGGCCAAGGATCGATACTGAACCTGGAAAAGAGACAAATAGAAACAGTGAAATTACTACCAAAAGGAGCCTTCAACTAAGTTTCTCTCATACAAAAAGTGACAATTTAGAACAGGGGCTTCAGCCCACAATGCTGTGCCAGTCACTTAACCTACTCCACAGTCATCTAGCACTTCCCTGCTTCATATCTCACAACCTTCCATTGTTCTTCCATCCATGTGCTTATAGAAGAGCCTCTTAAATATCCCCAAGGTATCTGACAATAAACACCACCTCCCCTCCCGCACCCCAGCAATGCATTCCAGGCACTACCCCTCTGCACAAAAAACTTACCTCAGACCTCTCCCCTAAAATTTCTTCCACTCATCTTGAAAGAATGTCCTCTGGTATTAGCCATTACAGCCCTAGGAAAAAGATGCCAACTGTCTGCTATGCCTCACAATCTTATGGACACCTATCAAGTCACCTCTCATCCCCCCTCAAAACCCTAGCTGGCTCAACTTTCCTCACAAGCTGTGTACTCTAATCCAGGCAGCATCCTAGTAGATCTCCTCAGGACTTTCTTCAAAGCTTCCGCATCCTTCCTATAATGAGGTGACCAGAACTGAACATAATTTCCGTGTGTGGTCTAACCAGAGTTTTACAGAGCTGTAACGTTACCTCCTGGCTCTTGAACTTAGTCAACGAAGGCCAATACACTGGATGCCTTCTTAACTATCCTATCTGATGTGGATGCCATCTGAAGTTTCGTTTAAAAAAAAGATTAACCACAGCATTTAAAAAAAATCCATTGTCAGTTCTCATGTGTATTTAAGATCCTAATGATTAAGACTGTTCCGGTTTCTTTCTCTTGACAAGGAAACCTCTGTTGTAGTTGTCCACATCTAAGGTTACACAGCAAGTGTGCAGTTCTAAAGTCTGATTTGTCCATCACATGCAAATCAAACCTGAATCACATTTACTGCTGACGAAGAGAGACATTAGAATCATTTGGAACTCCTTTCACTTTA
Organism: Mobula hypostoma; assembly: GCF_963921235.1. Lineage (NCBI taxonomy): Eukaryota > Metazoa > Chordata > Chondrichthyes > Myliobatiformes > Myliobatidae > Mobula > Mobula hypostoma. The sequence goes on from NC_086120.1 coordinate 34,150,128, forward strand.
GGAGCTCCGAGATGTTTAAGCAAAATAAAATTCTGGTAAGTAATCCCACTATTTGTTTACCAGATTATGTAATTTTATTTAAAAACCATTGAGGTAGAATTAAAAAAGGTGAAAAACAGAAAACAAAATAGTGTTATAGTGACAGAGAAAGTGCAGTTTAGGCAGACAAGGTGCAAGGGCCACGATGAGGTTGGTTGAGAGATCAAGAGGTCATTTTTAATCATCATTTGAGAGCCTTATAACAGAGGGATGCAAGACATCCTTGAGCCCGGTCATATACGCGAGCTTTTGTGTCTTCTACTCAGAGGGGAGGGGAGAAGAGGGAATTACAGGGATAGGATGGGTCCTTAATTATGTTGGCTGCTTTCCTGAGGCATTGGGGTGTGTATACAACATCAATGAAGGAGGCTGGTTTTCATGACAGTCTGGGCTGTCATCACTTGTGCTCACAGCCTCACATCTGTAAGGCAGTGCATGCAGTAAAGCGCAAGAGACAGATGAGAAAGTAAAGCCATGATTGCTTAAAAAGGTAGGTGTTGGAAGATTGTAAAAGTAGTTAAAAAAGTGCTCCATCTATGGATACAGATCTGGGAAATGTGGACTGGCAACCATCTCTACAAATAGTGCACAATGAAGAGAACATCCCAAGTTCATGGACTGACCTGTACAAGCCGTGCAGGGATAGAGACAAGGTCAGATTCAGGATGACAGCTCGAAACAGTGGACTTCATGCCAATTCTATGGAATAAATGCTCATCAGATGCATTTAAGCCAAGATGTTGGTGCAAGAGCAACTGAGACATTTAAACTTGACTTAGGAGCAACGTAATACTGAAGCAAGACATCAACCTTGAGAAGATGCATTAAAAACCATGGTCATATAGTGTCAACTGTTGACAAACATGATCTTATGGTATTACAGGAAAGATATTAGCATGAATAGAAGGTTAGCTGACTGACAGGAGGCAAAGAGGGAATTAATAGAGCCCTTTCTGGTTGACTGCCACTGACTAGTGGTGTTCCACAGGGTCGGTATTGGGACTGATACTTTTCATGTTATCAGTCAGAATGGCATGGATGAAGGAATTGATGGCTTTGTGCCAAGTTTGCAGATGATACGAAGGTAGAGGGGCAAGTAGTGTGAGGAAGCAGGGAATCCGCAGAAGAACTTAGACAGATTGGGAGAATGGGCAAAGAAGTGGCAAATGGAATGTTGTGTAGGGGAGTGCCTCCTCATGCACTTTAGTAGAAGAAATAAAAGGCGTAGACTATTTTCTAAATAGGGAGAAAATTTAAAAAAAGGTGTAAAAAGACTTGCCCAGGACTCCCAAAAGGTTAACTTGCAGGTCGAGTCAGTGGCAATGAAGGCAATGCAAATGTTAGCATCTATTTTGAGAGGACTAGAGTACAAGAGAGAGGATGTAATACTGAGGCTTTAAGGTATTGGTCAGACTGCACTTGGAGTATTGTGAGCAGTTTTAAGCCCCTTATCTAAGACATTATGTGTTGGCATTAAACAGGGTCCAGAGGAAATTCACAAGAATGATTTCAAGAATTAAAGGGTTAACCTTTGGGGAACATTTAATGTCTCGAACTGTACTCGCTGGAGTTTAGAAGAACGAGGAGGAAAATATTGAAAGGTCTGGATAGAGTGGATGTGGGGAGGATGTGTTCTATTGGGGGGGGGGGGAAGAAAGAGGTGGTGAACTTAGGACCAGAGGGCACAGCCTCAGACTAGAGGGATGTCCATGAGATGATGAATGATTTCTTTAGCCAGCGGGTAGTGAATCTGTGGAATTCGTTGCCACAGGTGGCTGTGGAGATCAAATAGTCAAGTATATTTAAAGCAGAGGTTGACAGGTTCTTGATTAGTCAGGGTGTCAAATGTTTTGAGGAGAAGGCAGGAGAGTGGGGTTGAGGAGGATTATAAAAGTCAGCCATGATGGAATAGCAGAGCAGACTTGATAGGCCAAATGGCCTAATTCTGCTCCCATGTCTTATGGTTTTATAAAAGGGTGGTGCGAATGTGAAACAAGCTGCCAGCAGAATCGGTGAACGTGGGTTTCATTGCAATATTTATGAGAAATTTGGGTAAATACATGGATGGGAGGGATATGGAGGACTAAGATTCAGGTGTGGATCAATGGGACGAGGTGGAATAACAGTTCAGCATGGACTAGATGGGCCAAAGGGCCTGTTTCTGTACTGCAGAGCTCTGAGTCGATGACTGTAAAAGGTGGTAGGAAATTATGTCAGTAGAAAAGGAATAACGTGGATCACAAGAGAAGCTGGTGACACTGGCCATGAGTAACTGCATCAGTGTAAAGTGACATTATGGGAAGGTGGCCCAATGAGATTTATGAGCTTACAATTCCAAGGAAAAAAAAAACCGCAGTGATTGATACTTTCCAGATTCAAAGAGCCCAGCATTGGATGGCACGAGTGAATTACTCCACATTTCAAAAGGAGGAACTTGCAGGGTACTGTTCTCATTTTCTGAAACCACAGGGCAAAGGAGGGAAAAAATGGGAGGCATTTTCTTTGGGGGGGGGAGGGAGGACATTTCTACCCCTTGTGTTTTAGGTTAATACTAGTCTAGGTCACATTACATTAAAGAGGACTGAAGTCTTATGGAAACAAAACAGTTAGGTGTACAGATGCTCTGACACAACAGCTGTGCAAGGTGTTGGCTAAGCCCCATTTGGAGTATTACACACTGCGCTGGCTGCCAAACCATAGGATATTAAACAGGAAAGGATGCAGAAAAGTTTTGTGGACGTAACCAGAGCTGGAGGGCTCGAGTTACAAGGAGAGGCCAGACAGGCTAGGACTTTTTCCCCTTGATCACAGGAGGCTGAGGGGTGACCTTACAGGGGTTTATAAAATTGCGAGGGTAGGAGTATCCAAAACTAGAGGACGGGTCAAAAGGGCCATGAGGGGCAACCCTCCCCCCCCCACCACAGAGGGTGGGTGGGCCAGATATTGAATCAGCTGTCACAGGCAGTGGTAGATGCAAGTCCAATTTGGAAATTTCAGAGATGTTTTGATGGTAAATGGAGAGGCAAGGTTTATATCAGGGCTTCCTAACCATAGGTCCCTCAGTGAATGCTAGGGGTCCATGGCCTAGAAAAGCTTGGGAGCTCCTGGTTCAGATGGATATTGACCAAATACAGGCAAAAAAAAAACCCTACCTCAATTAGGCAACTTGGCTGACATGGTTAAGATAGGCTGAAGGACCCATTCTCCATGCCGTATAGCTCAAACTCCATAACTTTAACATGACACTTCTTGATAGGTGGATTTTCTAAAGGCTTATAGTCATTCCTATGATGACAACCATTATTTACAGGCTTTTCTTATTGGAAAGCATGCAAATAAACCAGGAAATCTGGTTGATCTTAATAGGATGCAGACCCTTCGGAGGAATTCATAATGAATTCTGGGCCACTGATACCAGCAGCTCTTAAATCAGGGATTCCCAGCCCCTTTATGCCATGGGCCAATATCATTAAGCAAGGGGTCCCTGGACTCCAGGTTGGGAACCCATCTTGTCATTGCTCTACCTACCCTCGTACTAAAGGCAATCTAACAATATGAAGAGCCACGCTTACTTCACAAGGAAAATGGTAGCTTGCTAATGGCCGGTGTGTACTTTCTCCTCTCCAAAAAGGAAGGAGAACAGACTAGCAAGGCCTACAGCTTTCCCAATGCATGCCTAGCAGCCCAACCAGCTTAAGGTACAACAGAAAAATGAAGCTCCCAGTTGAAACAGCATTGCCCTCTAAGCACCTATAAACTGACCTAATTGAAATTTGAACTCTATTGTTTAGATGGAATGTGTGGGGGATCTCAGCATTGCTGGGAGATGGACACGCTACTCAGCCGAGTAGCAGGACCTCACCATGGCTAACAAGCAGGAGCTGAGGTGTTGACATTCAGGACTGGGCCAGCCACCTACAGATGGAAAAGGCCAACAGCAAACGGTCACAATCAGCTGGGGTTCAGCACCTGCCTTGGGAGAGAAAACCTGAAAGCATGCTGCAAGAACTAGATGAAGTCTACACAATGGCACCAGTGAGTTCAGAAAACTTGCTTGCCTTCAGAAAATCTGTTCCATTTCTATTCAATGGTGATTTTGTTCAGAAATCAAAAGCAACTTCAAGAAAAAAAGGAAAAAAAGGCAGAAGCATATGGAGCTAAACATATGGAACTGCTTTAGGAGTGAATTCTTGAAGGTAGGGCTGAAGCCTATCATAGCGAGAAAATTAGAAATTATCATTGTGGAAGAGGCCGAGTTAAATACATGTAAATATCCTGCTGAGCAGGGCGGGAGGTTGAGGGACAGCAAGGCTAAAGCACGAGGAATGCATACACGATAAATTCAAAGGCAATGACAAACCCTGAACTAAGTCATCCGCAGAAACATCCTGTTAAACACAGCAATACAATTCCACTTCATAGACATGCACACCACAAGTAGTGTGTAAATATCTACAAAATAACTTAACAGTAATAAGAAACTCACAAAAAGTCTAAAATTAGAGTCCTCTGAACAGCTCGGAGAATAAATTTCTTTCTCCATATGTTTAAATAATTGATAAAGATGTGCATCAGGCTGTACATCCCCCATCTTAGAATGGGAACGTTTGCTTGCAGTAACTGAAGATTATGCTATCAACAGTAAAAACAGGATTTATAACTCATTATTAGACCAAAGAGTTAGGTTTCATAAACTTCTGGGGTATTTACTTTAAAAGAGAAACGTCAATAATTGGCAGTAGTTAGGAATTACGTCATTGTGTCTGAACTATTCTGTAAAGTCCTCATCTTTCTGTCAGCTTGTCTACTCCAACAGAAGACTTTGTAAGCTCGTTCTATTTGCCCATTTTTGACCCATATCCTTCCAAACTTTCCTTATCAATGAACAGGTCCAAGTATTTCTTAAATATAATTGTACCCACCTCTACCAATTTCTTTGGCAGCTTGTTCCATATATCCAACTATCCACTGTGAAAAGCTTTCCTCTCAGATTCCCTGTAAATCTTTTACCTCTCACCTTAAAATGTCATTAAACCATGCTAGTCATTAGTTTAAATCCATACAAGGCAAAGTAGGAATATAATGCCATTAAATACAGAGATGTAGGACAAGTCAAGCTTCAAGTTAACATGCTTAAAACAATTACCTTCAGGAGCTCTGGATTTAACAGTCCTTTGCTTTCCATTAAAAAAAATTGACAAGTTGAAATCTGTTCCCATATTTCTTTAAAAAGCTAAAACCCCACAAATTTGGAATTCCTACACAGGTATTATCCTGAATTCCTAAACACAGAATATTGTAGGCATATGACTGACAATACAGTATTAACAACACCCTACAATAATTATTTTAGCATGAATGCTGAATGTATTCAGTTGTGTTAGAGATCTTTTGCCCCAGCAAACACAGTTTAAAATGCAAACAATATACATGTCATTTTTAAGCATTGTGTGAAGTTGTATGGCTGAAACAGCAAACAGGTGCTGTAGAGTTATAGTTGATAGCAAAGCAAATACTACAGGTCACAGGATCATCCTTGACTCAATTCATTTTTTTTTAAAAAAAGAATGCAACCAAGTGAAATAAGGTTCTTTAACCTCAAACACTTCCTTAATTCTGGTTGCAGAGGCCATTTGTTGAAGATAGAAGTTGCAAATTGTATCAATTACTTCCATGATCCCAAATGAAAATAAAACTTTTACAGCTTAATTGGATCAGCTTTGAGGCAGTTGGGCCAAAGTGCATGTAGTGATCCAACTACGTTCATTGTGGTTATCAAGTGAACAATTCAGTCAAAGAAAAGAGCAACCGCTTTTGCAAAATACCAACTTTTCCATATTTGTGTTTCAAGTTCAATGTGATATTATCTGGGAACACTGTGCTCAAGACCTTGAACGGAGATATTCCCTAGTAACATGCAAATGTTGCAAAACACTAAAAGTACAAATTTGAACATATTTACATATTCTACTTATGGGATTGCAGTTCATGTCATTACTTGATCATGCACAGAGAGAACACGCAGATAAACGAGACCTGACTCCTGAATCCAAATCAGGTTTAATATCACTGACACATGTTGTGGAATTTGTTGCTTTGTGGCAGCTGTACACAAAAAAACTAAATTACAAAAATAGAGCAAAAATTCTGAGGCAGTGTTCATAGGTTGGTTCAGTGCCTGTTCAGGAAAATGATGAGGGAAGAAGTTATTCCCAAACATTGAGTGTATGCCCTCAGTATCCTGTACCTCCTCTGAAGGAAATGAGAAGGGACCATGTCCTGGGTGACGGGGCTCTTGGCAGTTTCTGCATGGGGCCTTCACATTTTATATCATTAGCAAAATTCACTTGAGCATATTCATTTTTGGGATTGAAGATACTCTGGGATGTTTTGAACACATCCATTCCTCTGTGTGCATGTGTGGCAGAACTATGAACAATCGTACATTTACAAAATAAGGGGCTGGCTACCTTGCACTGAGATGCATAGAGATGTCTCAGATGTTTCTGCCTCAGAGGGTGGCAGAGACCAGCAATCAGATGCATTTAAGGTGGGGATAGATTATTGCTTGTAACATTGAGGAAATGAGGGTTTTTTGGGGATCTGGCACAGAGGAGGAGTTAAGATCAGGAAAGTTCAGCCAGAATCATACTGGATGATAGGCAGATTTGAAAGGTATAGTGGCCTGATTCAGTTTTCATCTTTTCCTCCTCTGAAGAGCCTAGTGCTGGTCATATAGGCGGATTGGCCTGTCCAACACACGAGAGCTAGTGTAAAAAGGGCCTTTTTTGCTGAGACACTAATAGCAGGTAGCTCTTCCTTTGAGTGAATTGGGGATTTTGCAGTCCCTTGTTATGCTGTATTGGCTGTAAAATACAGTGGTGTAGTGGTTAGCACAACTCTTTACAGCACCGGTAGCCCAAGTTCAATTCCCACCAGTATCTACAAGGAGATTGTATGTTCTCCTCATGACCACGTGGGTTTCCTCCAGGTTCTCCGGTTTCCTCCCACAGTCCAAAGACACACTGGTTGGTAGGTTAACTGGTTACTGTAAATTGTCTTGCAATTAGGTTAGGGTTAAATCAGGGTTGCTGGGTGTCACAGCTCGAAGGGACACAAGGGCCTAATCTGTGCTGTATCTCAAGAAATAAAAAAACAACTGCCCCAGTCACTGTTGAATATATTAGAGATATACAGCTTGGCAAAAGGTCCTTCCAATCCCCCCATTAACACTAGTGCCATTTTTGCTCTCACCATATTCCGATCAACCATGTACCCCCCTCCCCCAACCACTACCCATTCAATCACATACTTGGGGTAACTTACAGTAGTTAATCTTCCAACCTGCATATTTCTGGAGGATGAGAAGAAACTAATGATCACAGAGAGGTCAGGATTGAACCCAGATTGCTGGAACTGAGGTAGTATTCAGTATCTAGAGTATCTAGCTGTGTTACTATTGTTACTAATAAAATAGTCATTGTGAAATAAAAAGATAAGCAGACTACCAATCTGAGAGCAGTTCACTATCATTATCAGAACACAATGCTCCTAGTGTTTTGCAATATTCCAAACGGTCCATTGCTACCAGAAGTGAAACTTCTATTTGAACTTAGCACAAATCATTTAGTTCTAGAAGGCTAACTAGAAACAGCAAATGTTATTAAACACAGGTTGAGCAGATGATGGAAATCTAGAGTAACACATAAAATGCTGGAGGAACTCAGCAGATCATGCAGCATCTCTAGAGGGTAATGAGCCTTAATGAACTGCCTCGGCCCGAAATGTCGACTGTTTATCCCTCCCCATTGATGTTGCTTGACCTGCTGAGTTATTCCAGCATTGTGTGTTTTATAACAATAGTACAATTTATTATTTATGACTATTTTGCTTATTTTTGCAAACGCATCAGTTGCCAAGAACTTGTTTCACTTTTAGCAACTTAAAGTTCAGAGATAGGCAAAACAACCAATAAATCAATTAAGTTCCAGCTTTGAAGTTGATCTCTGGGTGTGAAAAGAAAGTTCCAATCTACAATTTACATTAAAACAGGAAAAGAGTTGTTAAATAAATCTCAATGGTTGAAACACCATCAAAATAAAGATTGGGTGTTTTTCATGTGGTAGATCGTCAATTTATTAATTGATCTCATTAAAATACAAACCTCTTCATTGATGCAAAATAGCTAACACATCACAGATGGTTCTTACAAATTAAGGCAAGATTTTTCTTCACAGAATTACAAAAGTGTTACCCATTTTCCAATTCAGCTGGTTACATCTCCAAATTTAAGTATGGAGCACACAGAAAATAAACAATTGTTCTACCACCTTCAAATCAACATAAAATAACAAGCCTAACCTGGAATTGCACATGGAAGCAACATCAGAAGATCTGCAAACTTCTGAGAGCAGAATTGCTGCACTTGTTAAAGACTAAAAATATGCAAATACTTGCACTGCACCAAATGAAAATTCATGGACTAAAGCATCAGCCTGAGTTACAAGGATGATTACTCTGGATTTGAGAGAGTTTTTAAAAAGTTTGGCATAACAGAGCACTTCTAGTCAAGGTGTCAGAAATTGGTGGATTTATGGTGTAGTTAGATTGAGAAAGCTAGTGAAAAATAGACAAGGATTTTGAACATTGTTGAAGTGAAGACTTTTATAACAGCACTGTAACAATCTTATTTTTAAAATCCCACTGAGTTTCTAGAAAGGGTACAATCAAATGTGATAATAGACTCAAAGAAACAAATGTACAAAATAGTTTCACTGGCCTAAATGACCCATGTCAGTTTTCATACTCTGTTGTAACTAATTGGGGTGTAAAATTAACATTGTGAATTTTCCAGTAATTATGGCACAATTGTCCCTGCATTTTTTCCTCCTAGCTTTCAGTAGCAGGTGTCATGCTACGTGAATCTGGCTACTTCATAGGATAAATTATTACCACGAGTTTTTATCATCTCCAGTCTGAGTATGAAACCACCTCAGTTGCTCTCTCCTTTGTCTTTTCTTCATTTTGCAAACTCCTCTTTCTTTGTTCACTGTTCGCTCTTGTAACACTTAATAAAATCGCTCAGCAACAAGTTTTATGCCTCTTTCTTGACTTCCAAAGGACATTTGGACCTCAAACGCATCAGGATGCAAAACAGAACCTTCTCCATTTTCACTTATCAATAGGTATTAATAAATTTTGCTGTTCTACTTCTAGCTTTCTCTCAAACAAATCCGCACATTTCTCTTCTTCAGCATACACGTTGGCAAATTAGGCAGTCTAATTTCTCTTTGGTAGTTTTTGCCTCAATTCCTAAATGGATTTTGTAACTTCCATTATACCTCTCAGTTTTGGTTTGCACCAAGGGAAACATTTCCTGTATCCACTTTAAAGACCCTACCTCAACTATCAAGTCACTCTAAAGATTCTTATGGGTGGGCGGGGTAGAGATAAGTCTCTACTAAGGGAGGGGTAAGACGCTCCTTCCATCCGCTAGCCTACAGGTCACACTTGGACAAGGTAAGCATCTGCTTAGCACCCTCCCCCCACACCAGTCAGGGTCACGTGAAGTCATTGGAGCAGATGGTCATATGAACAGCTGGTGCATATCACAAGTCTTGGTTATGTGACCACTGATCAGGCCATTTCTGAAAAGTATTGATTACGGCCAGGGTTACCAGTCTTGTAAAGACACTGCCCAGGAGGAGGCAATGGTGAACCATTTCTGTAGAAAAACTTGCCAAGTATAATCATGGTCATAAGACTATGACCATCAATGTCATACTACACAACACATAATGATTATGAAAGATTCTTACTTATTGAACCTTTGCAATATTTCCACTATACTTTTTCACTCCCCCTCCCCATATACCTCCTAATAACCATCATTCACATCAAGGTACTCCATACAGAGCTCCACGCCAGAATAATGAATTTTTGCAGTCTTTTGCCTGTTTTAACATAGCAGAACCCCTTTCAAATAGCAACCTAATCGGTCAGTTTTCAAGTTTCATCCTGAACAATTTGAGTCAACTTGTTCTTTCCCTAAATTAATAACATTTGGAAACTACTTATTAAACAGTTATTGTTACAAACTAGTTAACAACCTTAGAAGAGGGACAATTCTTTCACTATTGGTCGTTTTTTTTACTCTTATTAAAAAGTACTCGCGCACCTTATACCGATTTAAATTATTAGGTGACGATGTTTTGTAATTGAGATTGAAACCACTAACACTACAGTATTCAATCTAGTTTGAAACTGCATTTGAAACCACAAGACCAGGTGATTGGAATGGAAATTATAAAATACTTTATCAGTAGGCGAATCAAATTATCTTGTTTATGGTCTCCACGCAAAGTACTCAAACTCAACTACCACTCTCGTGTGGACCCAACACACAAATTGTTTGAAAGGAACCGAGCTGAATCAATTCTTATAACACCGTCACGTCTCCCACTGAGTCTACAAAATTGTTTATAACATTGTAACAGTAGATAACTTTGTACAAAATATTTTTTCTCAAGTCGCATAATTATAAACACTCTTGCATCGAAGTGAAACAAAGGCTATTAGCCAGCATCTGTTACCCACCTGTGGCCAGATGGTATTTGCGCAAACCCGTCTTCTTCTCAATTTTCTCTAGAATGTTTGTGAAGAAGTTCTTCTCGTCCAGAAATTTTTCCAAACGCTCACGTAAGGATGGCATTTTTAAAAAAAAATTAGTTTGGTTTATTTTCAGCACACCCTATGCTCTAAGCAGAAATCAACTCCGTACAAAATTCCAGCCCGCCCTGCTGTTGGGAAAACTCGTAATCCTACAGTTGCTGACTCTAGTTTTATTTCCAATCCGTTTAACTATTGTTCAATCCGCTTCCGCCCCTATCCTCTGATTGACGTTGTAAATACCCAATTGGAGCAACTATTCGTACCTCATCCCCTGTTTGTGTGCAAATTTATCCCCATCGCGACCGAGAAATCGAGACAGACTGCTCCCTCGATGGGAAGTACATTTCCTATTTTTATTTACCCCCATGTGTGCTACCGTGAGCGGTCTGATATCCGGTTTATTAAAATGGATGTAGTGTTGCTGCCGCGGGGGAGGGGGGAATGAAACACTTGGACAGGTCGGAACGTCTTTGTCTAGTGAGATGACCTTACAGAGGCCCTGGAAAATTATGACAGCACTTGATTGGTAGGTAGGTTAATTTATAGTGCCCCTCCGCGTCCCCAGAAATTCAATTTAACCAGAATAGAAAATAGCGAGAGAACAGGGAGTTTATGTAAAATTGTGAGAGGTATGAATAGAGCAGATAGCCGGTACATTTATGCCTAGGGTCAAAAAGTTTAACCAGCATGTTAAAAACGTTTGACACGTATTTAAATGAGAGGGGGAAATAGCTTCGCCAAGCACCACCTGCCTACGGCCGGCTGAAAAAGCGACATCTCTCAGTGGCCACCACCCATTTTAGTTCCACTTCTCGTTCCCATTCTGACATGTCAGCCCATGGCCTCCTCTACTGCCGCGATGAGGCCACACTCAGGTTGGAAGAGCAACACCTTGCATTCCGTCTGGGTAGCCCCCAACCTGAATGGCATGAACATCGAGTTCTCGAACTTTCGATAATGCCCCCCCTACCTTGACCATCCCCCCATTCCCATTTCCTTCCCTTAGTTTATCACCTTACCGGCCCATCACCTCCCTCTGGTGTTACCCCCCTTCCCTTCCCTTTCTTTCAAGGCCTTCTGTCCTCCTATCAGATTCCCCCTTCTCCAGCCCTTTATCTCTTTCACCATTTGACCTCCAAGCACTTTACTTCACCCCTTTCCCTCTCCTGGTTTCAGCTATCACCTACCACCTTGTAGTTCTTCCTGCCCTCCCCCGCCTTCTTACTCTGACTTCTCATGTTTTTCTTTCTCAAGTCCTGATGGAGGGTCTCGGCCCGAAACGTCGACTGTTTACTCTTTTCCATAGATGCTGTCGGGTCTGCTGAGCTCCTCCAGCATTTTATGTGTGAAACTTGTTTTCACACATAGTGGTTGTTGCCAGGGGTGGTGGTGGAGGCAGGTACGATGTTTAAGGGGCCTTGGATCGATATGCAGAGAATGGAAGAAAATGAACAACAATTTTGACAGATGAAAGTAGAGTAGATAGAGTTAGAAGTAGAACATACCCACGACATGTCCTCTTCTCATTGTTACCATCAGGTAGGAGGTACAGAAGCCCGAAGGCACACACTCAGTGATTCAGGAACTGCTTCTTTCCGTCTGTCATCCGACTCCTAAATGGGCATTGAACCCATGAACACTACCTCACTTTTTAAATTATTTCAGTTTTTGCACCATTTTCACTGTAACTATTTAACATACACATATAAACTTTAATCGTTTTACTTATTTTTTCCCAAAATGATCACGTGTTGCATTGTACTGCTGCCGCTGTTAACAAATTTCACGACGTTATTAAACCAGATTCTGACTCTGAAACCGCCTTCCTCTCACCCACAAATATCAGAAAATGTTGGAAGTCTGGGGGGGGGGGGGAAGCTACAAAGGATGCTATGTACACTGACCAGCTGTAGAAAGAGTGTTAACGTTTCAGGTGTAGGCTCTTTGTCAGAACCAGGGCAATTGTAAAATTATTAGATTTCTTGTGTTAAAGATGTTAGACCAAAGTTATTGAAGTGCTGTGGCGCTGTTGCCGCACCTCTGACAGCCCCGTATCAGATATTTAAATGTAGAAGGCGAGGGACCAATTGATAGTAAACGGAAATAGTATGGAGCCCTTGGCATGGGTCTGCAACTCCCTAACTCAATGTCAACTCTCGCTCCAGTGTACCTGGCCGTGACGTCACTGACTGTCAACTGCCTTCCTGAAATTCACCTGGCTGTGACGTTGCCTGGAAGACGTCACCATCGCCGACCGTGGCTGGTGAGGTCACCGGCCGTCAACCGCCCAGCTGGCCCTCGCTCGGTGACCGTTGCAGCCGGCCCGGGTGGGGTCGGGCTGAAGGGCAGGTGAACCATCGGCTCTTCCCGAAGAGAAACCGCAGGGCGCGCAGCCCCCCCCACCCTCACCCCCCGGGGGCGGAGTTGCTCCTGAAACTTTATCGCGCCGCCTCCTCGCCCTGGAGCGGGAGAGCATGTCCCAGAGTATTTAATGAGTGGCGGGCGGTTAGTGTCCCTCCACCCCTCCCTCCCTTGTGCCGGACATGGCAGAAGATAAAGTGACGTAGTTCGCAGTAGTGGTCACAGCGGGCGGGGAATTCGCAGCCTCGTCCCCCCCTCAACCCCTTCCCCACCGGTATGACCCGAGTCGGCCGCCTGTTGCTGCTCGCCTTCCTCAGCCACTTCCTCGGCGGCGCCGGCGGCCGGGAGCTCTACACCAACACCTGGGCGGTGCGCATCTCCGGTGGAGCGGAGCACGCCCAGAACATTGCCTCTAGGCACGGCTTCATTAACCTGGGACGGGTAAATGGCTCTCTAAACCGAATAGTCAGTGTACCGGTGGTGGAGTGGCTCATCCTGCGCTTCCACCAACCCAGCAACTGTATCCTTTTATTTTGACGCCTTGCGTTTGGGTTCGCCTCTTTGCAGCAGAGCCAGGTTTCCAAGATGAAGGGTCTCGACCCGGAATGGTGACTGTCCATTTCCCTCTACAGATTGCTGCCCGAATCGCTGAGTTCCTCTAGCAACGTGTTTTTTTTCCCCGAATCTTCCCCCCCCCAAACTCTTCTCTAGAAAGGTTTGCACCCCGTAGTACTTTAAAAGCAAAGAAATTCACTCAAAGCTCCCGGCAACAGTGTGAAAGGCTGTGTTGATGATCTTGATTCAGGGACACATGTTGACCAGGTCTCTAAAAATAATTGCCCCTTGTTCAGAAATAGTGTCGCACATCCAACTTCGCATCCCTGTCATTCGCAAACTTACGAGCGTATCGGCCCCTGTAAATGTTTCTTTCAGAAGACAGTCCACGGGCTCCCAGCCACTGTTTTGCTTGCAGCTGTTATCATTCAGAAGCTGGATTACGTCCAGTAGTAGTTCTGTCGTTGTTAAACTATAATTTGAATTTCGAAACATCAGTGTAACCTTTCTAGGGAAGAGAGACTTGGAAATTATTCATACAGATTTAAAAAAAAATACTTTTCAAAATGGTTTAATTATTTTGGACACTTTTTTTGATGCACGATCATTGTTGCCTGGTAGGAAGTTGACCCATGTTAGCCTGCTAACATCTGAAAGCCGTTACCGTACTGCTGAAACGAATACTGCTGCAGTTCTGTTTTACAACGGTGATAAATCAAAGCTAGTAAATGCAGCAAAATAATTAAGTCTTTTAAGTTTTTTTTTCCAGGGTATTTGCGACAAGAGATGTTGTTAGGAGCAATTTCAAATGGCAAAGATAAAATAAACGCTATGCTAAATTTTCCCTGGGGACGCTGTTGCTCTTCATGTCAGTTTGGTCAAAATAAGGCCCTTGCTAGCTGGAAGGCTAAAAGTAAAATATGCTATTTCTGGATGTAATATGAAACGATGGTGGCATAAAATTAAGTGGAAATGTGAGCAGTGAATATGATGTGTAGTGGAGGAGTCTGGGACCAGAGGGCACAGCCTCAGAATAGAAGGACATCCCTTTAGAACAGAGATGAGGGATTTCTTTCCCCGGAGTGTGAAGTTTATTGCTACAGTTGACTGTAAAGGCCAAGTCATCTGGTATATTTAAAGAGGACTTTGATAGGTTCTTGACTAGTAAGGACTTTAAAAGTTACTGGGTGAAGGAAGGAGAATGGGGTTAAGAAGAATAATAAATCAGCCAAGGTGAAATGGTGGAGCAGACTTGATGGGCTGAATGGCATAATTCTGCTCTTGCGTATTATTACGTAGGTCTGTTTCCAAAGAGTCTTGGATAATTTGATAGGAATAACAGGAATTATAACATTCAACCCAACCAGTGATAGGAAGATCAGGAAGTAAATGTCAGAAGTATCATTTCAAAGTTGTTCTTTCTCTGATTCTAAAGATTTTTGAAGATGAAGATTATTACTACTTTAAACACAAAGCTGTGATGAAGCGATCACTCAATCCACACCAAATGCGACATAAGCGGCTAGAAATGGAGCCCAAGGTAAACTGCCTTGCAGTGTATATATGTAAATAGGTTTTAATATGTAAAACATGTACATATGTAAATATGTAAATACCCTGTTTTAGGCTTGTATCACTGAAAAATAATAGATTGCAATATTTTTTTCTAGTTTTGTTACTTTATGTATATCACTCTTATGTTGATGTTGCTTTAGGATTCAGAGGTTAGAATAGTAACGTGTAAATGTCGAACTTGCACTCCCTGTGGTGTCCAGTCTCAAAACATTTCATAGCATAGTAAAAGTTGACATGAATCCAAACTAGATGCTTTTTAGAGATGTAAAATAATGATATTTGAGTTTTTATTTGAATCAGAAGTCTGAAGAGAATTTCAGAGCTATGGGCCTAAGTCTGCTAATGTGTGGGATGAATACTTTATTCTTTATTGTCACCAAACAATTGATACTAGAACGTACAATCATCACAACGATATTTGATTCTGTGCTTCCCGCTCCCTGGAGTACAAATCGATAGTAAATATTAAAAATTTAAATTATAAATCATAAATAGAAAATGGAAAGTAAGGTAGTGCAAAAAAACCGAGAGGCAGGTCCAGATATTTGGAGGGTATGGCCCAGATCCGGGTCAGGATCCGTTCAGCAGTCTTATCACAGTTGGAAAGAAGCTGTTCCCAAATCTGACTGTACGAGTCTTCAAGCTCCTGAGCCTTCTCCCAGAGGGAGGAAAAGTGTGTTGTCTGGGTGGGTCATGTCCTTGATTATCCTGGCAGCACTGCTCCGACAGCGTGCGGTGTAAAGTGAGTCCAAGGGTGGAAGATTGGTTTGTGTGATGTGCTGCGCCGTGTTCACGATCTTCTGCAGCTTCTTCTGGTCTTGGACAGGACAACTTCCATACCAGGTTGTGATGCACCCTAGAAGAATGCTTTCTACGGTGCATCTATAAAAATTAGTGAGGGTTTTGGGGGACAGGCCAAACTTCTTTAGTTTTCTCAGGAAGTAAAGGTTCTGTTGGGCTTTCTTGGCAGTGGATTCTGCTTGGTTGGACCAAGTCAGGTCATTTGTGATATTGACCCTGAGGAACTTAAAGCTTTTGACCTGTTCCACTTGCGCACTACTGATGTAAATTGGGTCGTGCTTTCTGCTACTCCTTCTGAAGTCAACAACCAACTCCTTTGTCTTGCTGACATTGAGGGATAGGTTATTGTCTTTGCACCATGCCACCAGGTTCTTAATTTCCTCTCTGTACTCAAACTCATCATTACCCAAGATACGGCCTACATTGTTGTGTCATCAGCAAACTTATATATTGAGTTCGATGGAAACTTGGCTACACAATCGTGGGTGTACAGTGAGTACAGCAGGGGGCTGAGTACACAGTCTTGTGGGGCACCAGTGCTCAGAGTGATTGTAGAGGAGAGCTTGTCCCCTATTTTTACGGCTTGGGTCCTGTCTGTGAGGAAGTTGAAGATCCAGTTGCAGATCTGAGTGCTAAGGCCCAGGTTCCGGAGCTTAGGAATACAACTAGAAATTAAGAAACAGAACCATATGAAAGTTGTACTGTGGAGAAGGTTTGTGAAAAGCAGAGGGAAAAGTTTCTTTTTAAATATTGGGTACTGAGGATAACAATTTTTAGTCTGAGGCAACAGCTTCGAAGTAGGAAGATCATTTTTGGTAAATTGTACTTTTGGACTAGCTTGATTTTGAGGGATAGAAAGTTAGCTAAGAACATTTTCATAGTTGAGGGATGACAACAAGGTATTTGACAGCTTTAGCAACAGTAAATGAAAACAGGCTCTATTACAGAAGTGGCACAAAGGATGAGCAGTCTATTTTATCCTGGGTTAGTGACTCCGGTTAGAGTTGTTTGCTTACAGTGAGGAGATGTTCGTTTCAGTCTTTGCAGTGTTTAAACAAAAGGAAACCTTTAGCTCAGCTGGGACCCCATGTTAGACAAACAATCTTCTTGAAAAAGTATGAAAACTTTTCAGTAAGTGTTTATGGTGAAGAACAGGCCCTTTGTCATAACTCACCTATGCTAACCAAGGTGACTTCCTGAGCTATAACATCTTCCTGGATTTGGCTCATACCTCTCAAGCTTTCCTATCCAAATTTCATTCAAATGTTGTCATTGTACCCACACTTAATACTACCACCACCACCACTTCCTCGGGCAGCTCACTCCACATACCCGCTATCCTCTTGTGCAGCAAGTCTGTTCCTTTGGGTCCACCTTCTTTCCTTTCTCATGTTAAACCTGTGCCCTCTGGTGTTGCACCTCTCCCTGGGAAAACACTACCAATCTGTCTTATCATTGTCCTTAATGATTTTATGAACCTCCAAGGTTACCCTTTAACCTCTTTTGCTTCAGAGAAAACATTCCAACCTTAGTCTCTCCTTTACAGCTCAAGCCTTCCAGTCTTAATTATGCCCTCATGAATCTTTTCCGCACTCTATCCAGCTTAATCACATCCTTCTTGTAGCACAGGACCGAAATTGCACACAACATTTATGATGCAATTTATCAAAAATGTTTTGTACAGCTGTAACATGATGTTCTGAGTCCTGTACTCATTGTCCTTGTCGTTTGAAGGGATTGCCTTCACCATCTTGTCTACTATGTCACCACTTTCAGGGAGCTACAGTATAGACTTGTACTCCTAGGGTTATGGTGTGTTTTTAAATCCAGTACAGTATTGTGAAACATTGTATTCGCACACTTTGCTAAAGCTTGACATTTTTTTGTCTTTATGCTAGCCAATGTAAGTATAATTTATAGCCTGGCTTCCATTATTTATTATGTGTATTTTTGTTTTATTGGAAAAGGACGTATTAGTTGAGCATTAATAGCTATAATTCTGCTTTTCAAACATTTTGAGTATGAAGAACTTCAGTCTCTGACAGGAGAACCTTTACTACTGTCTGCTTAGGTAAAGTGGCTACAACAGCAAGTGGTGAAAAGACGCCAGAAGCGCTCATTTTTTGTTCCATCAGATCCTTTGTATCGTAAGCAGTGGTACCTGGTAAGTTTGGGTACATTTGGTGGGGGTGTAGAAATTAAGCACATTTTAAGTGCTCTGAATTGCTGCCCCAGTCAAGATGCATTGAGATTAATATAAATATGATAAAAGAATTTAAGTTTATTGTGATCTGACTGTACATATATATAACCAAATGAAACAATGTTCCTTTGGACCACATGTGAAGTGTGCACCACAGGTAAACATCACTGTAAACGGCTTGCTATCCTAATGATGAGACCTTGGTAGGGTATTGATTAGTTTCACAGACTTGGGGGAAGAAGATCTTACCCAGTCTGGTAGTCTTAGTCTTGGTGCTTCTATACCACCTCCCTGATGGTGGTGAGTCAAAGAGATTGTGGGATGGGTGGTAGGGATCCTCAGTGCCTTGGGCTCTTTATATAAGATGCTCCTGGTAAATGTCACAAATTGAGATGAAGGGAAACAACAGTAATCTTGTAGTTTTTACTATCCTCTGTAGGTTTTTGAAATCCAGTGCCTTGCAGCTTCTGAACCACACAATGATGCAGCCAGACAGGATCCCCTCGTTGATGTTCCTGTAGAAAGTTGCTCGAATGGGGGCAGGGGCCTTGCATGCCTCAGTGTCCTCAGAAAGTGTAGACGCTGCTATGCCCTCTTAACTAATGAAGAAGTGTTGTGGGTCCAGGTTAGATAACCTGTTATGTAAACACCAAGAAACTTTGTGCTTTTCACTCTCCAAGACAAAGCTGTTGATGTGCAATGGAGAGTGGTTGACCTGTGCCTTCCTGAAGACCACAATCATCTCTTCTCTCTTGTCCACGATGACACTCAGGTTGTTGTTCTCACACCATTTGACAAGTCTCTTTACCTCTTGTCTGTATTCCAAATCATCGATGTTGCCGATGAGGTCAACCAGTGTCATATCATCAGTGATGATGTGGTTTGAGCTGGATTTGGCAGCAGCATGAACTTCAGCAGGCTAATCACACAGCCCCATGGGGTACCAGTGCTCAGTGTGATGGAGCTTGAGATATTGCTACCAACTTGGACTGACTGGGGTCTTTTTGTCAAGAAGCCCAAGATCCAGTTACAGAGAGTGGTGATGAGTCCCAATAACAATAGTTTATCCACCAGCCTCTGAGGGATGACCGTATTAAACATAGGGCTTTAGTTGATGAACAACATTCTGGCATACAAGGCATCATTTTCTAGGTGGGATTGAGCGGAGTGGAGTGCTGAGGCTTTGGCATCATCAGTGGGTCGGTTTGAGCAATAGAACTGGAAAAAGTCCATTGTAGCTGGAAAGTGGCATTTTTATACGATTCATTACCAGCCACTCAAAGGACTTCATGATTGTTGAGGTCAGTGCCATTGGGTGTAACCATTTAGACTAGTTACCGAGCCTTTCTTGGGCACTGGAATTATGGATGTCTTGAAGCCTTTGGGCACAGTGGTCTGTTGCAAAGAGGTGTTACAGATCTCCATTAAGACCTCTGTACAGTGGGTCCCTGCAGCTTTGCTTGGGTTTACATTGGCTAGGATCCTTCTCACCTTGGTTGCGGTCAAACACTGTTCCTTGTTTCTCAGGTTGAGAGGGAGCTTTAGTTTTTATTTATTTAGGTTTTGTATTTAAAATTGCTAGGTGTACAAAGGGTTATTGTGTCCAAATGCAACTTTAGTATGTGGATAAATGATATGTCTGTGATCCCAGATTTTGGAGCAGTTCTCAAAATTGGACTTGTGATTTTCTTTAATTATAGGCCAACAGCTTCAAATGTCTTTTTCCCTTGTTCCATGCAAGTTTACCCTGCAGCATTGAAAGTTGCACTGTATGTTTTTATGTATTAAGCATACATGATGTGCTTTCCAGTTCAATTTCTCACATAAGGAAAATTCTGAATTGTTCTTTGTATTTTAGCTTTACAGGAAGGGTGAGAGAGTAGAAGCAGCAAGTTGAGAAATACAATTTCAAAAATTCTAATACAAACATTGATCATTGCAATACTTTGAAGACAATTTTGGTATGGGGATATTTCTTCAATTTGCAACAACTGTTACTTGAAAGATTTCTGAGTAGCAAATGCATGTAGTGGCATTTTGTATTATGATTTAAGCTTGATTAAACTTGGCTTCACAAGGAATTTATAGGAATATTTCCTCTGTATTCAATGGTAATTGGATATCTGAATCTTGTTCTATTGACTCCCGAAGGAAAAAGTTGATTTTCTACTCTCTCGATGTATGCTGAACACACAGACGTTAATACATACTGAACTTGCTTCTGAAGTTCTATTCCATTGTTGTCAATAGAAACAAATTTCCATTATTGCTTGGTAGGAAGAACTAATTTCTATCCGCGTTTTCTATTTTCTGCCAGTATATCCACTCTGATGATTGTTCTTTACGGTCTCTGATGAAAACTAATCTAAAGGCTAAGAAATTGTCCATTGGCCCAATTATTGTTCTGATTTGCTTAAGCATAAAATTTGATAGATGTCTAAGCTAAATAATGTGCAGTACATCTTTAGCTTGATATGTGACAGGAGCAGAAGATTTTTTTGCATGTACTTGTTCCTTTAACCCCACTTGATATACATTTGATTACAACTGTGCCTGGTTTTGGAGCACTTTGTGTTCCATAGGGGTGATAAGAGATGAACAGAGTTACTGAACATTTCCTATGCATCAATTTCTCTGCCCACACCTCAAAGACAGGCTTGTATTTATTTTCTTCCCTGAAATTTTTGCTTTAAAATATCATGTGACACTATACCAAAGACATTAATCATTAAAACGATCAATGGAAACTTGCCTTGTGGTGCAACTCCAAACTAACTAACTGTAGTTCACAACAGGACCTCTGTTTGCTTTCATAAGCCATAGGAAGAAAAATAGTTTGTCACCTTCCTTGCAGACAATGAGTGAAGTGTGCTTCAAGGTTGAACATTTGCACTCAACCTGAAAATGTATTTCTTGCCGTTTAAGACTGTGGTTGCTATTTGACATAGTGCTTAGTTGATTAATAGGCCGGGCAAATCAAATGACATGTTGTTTTCTGGAAACTGGTGTGATTTAAAAAAAAAATAATAATTCCAGCAATATGCTTGTTCACAAAGTTGGGATATAATGATTCACTATCTTCATGTTTTTAGATAAAAGGTCATTCTCAAACAAATGAATAATGTATATTCTTGTAAGCTGAGCATCTGTTTAGCAAATTTTAATGACTTGTTATTGAACATTAATTGACTAGAGTTAGGGTATAAGGTGGTGGCTATGTTGTGCAGAAGTACTGTGTTGGCTTTTAATCCTCAATGACTGTAGTCTCATTTGATGAATCTATCAAAATATACAACCCCATTTGATTCTGCTGTCTCTAGCATTTGCGATATAAGAATAAAACACTATTTTAGGTGTGAAAATATAATTTCTACACAAACCCTTTCTGAAGTGTCCTTGGAGCTTTTAGGTGTATCAGCGCTGTCAGTTTGGAATGTGTGATAATGATCAAGGCTTATGAAGAAAGTGCCATATTAATCAATGTATGTATTTATTGATGCATAGAAACATGGAAAATAGGTGCAGGAGTAGGCAATTCGGCCCTTCGAGCCTGCACTGCCATTCAGTATGATCATGGCTGATCATCCAACTCAGAACCCTGTACCTGCCTTCTCTCCATACCCCCTGATCTCTAATCCCTGATGCATTTTATGTGGTGACAGGTGCTTAACATTGAAAATGGAGCCTATGTTATAGTGGCCATTAATTTTATGATGGTTCAACATTGTATATATCTTATACGTATTCAAATAACTTTACATTCAAATACAATTGGTTTTTGCTTAGTTTGTATTACCTGTAGATCTTGCTTTACAGTAATCAGTTATTTATGTCTTATTTAGAACAATGAAATACCTAATGACCTAAATGTTCTGTCGGCCTGGAAGCAGGGCTATACAGGCAAGGGTGTTGTTATCACCATTCTGGATGATGGAATAGAGAAGGACCACCCAGATTTGGCTGCAAATTATGTAAGATCAAATAAGAAACTTTTACAAAATCCATCTTTAATTAATTGGACCTCTGTTAAAGGGGGGAATGATAGTAATCACCTGTTTTCATGGTGTGTGACAATAATTGCAGTGCTATTGGGGGAAAAACATCGTCTTGAAACGCCTCTTCCTAGAGATGCTGCCTGGCCTGCTGCGTTCACCAGCAACTTTTATGTGTGTCTTGAAACATATGAGTGAACAGTTTAGTGATAGCTTTGAATTTTACCTGATTTTCAGTGCTTAAGCAATGCTAAGCTTATTTATTCAGATACCCAGATGGAATCACTTTAAATTGCTTTCAAGACTGTGTAATAAAATGGGAGAAAATGAATTGGATCATTTATCATTTGCTGTCCAAAGATCCCTGCACATAGTGTATATGCTTTGTTTATGGTTCTAGTTACACTTGGTTGTGATGGCTGTGGAGGCAACTACTTTGAGGAAATTGTGACAATTCATAAGGCACCTAGTGGCTGTGAAGTAGTCTAGCAGGGTTATATCTTTAGTGGAAGAAACTATTTTTGCTAGTTTTTGCAACACACATCAAAGTTGCTGGTGAACGCAGCAGGCCAAGCAGCATCTATAGGAAGAGGCGCAGTCGACGTTTCAGGCCGAGACCCTTCGTCAGGACTAACTGAAGGAAGAGTGAGAAAGGGATTTGAAAGCTGGAGGGGGAGGGGGAGATGCAAAATGATAGGAGAAGACAGGAGGGGGAGGGATAGAGCCGAGAGCTGGACAGGTGATAGGCAAAAGGGGATACGAGAGGATCATGGGACAGGAGGTCCGGGAAGAAAGACAGGGGGGGGGGTGACCCAGAGGATGGGCAAGAGGTATATTCAGAGGGACAGAGGGAGAAAAAGGAGAGTGAGAGAAAGAATGTGTGCATAAAAATGAGTAACAGCTGGGGTACGAGGGGGAGGTGGGGCCTAGCGGAAGTTAGAGAAGTCAATGTTCATCCCATCAGGTTGGAGGCTACCCAGATGGAATATAAGGTGTTGTTCCTCCAACCTGAGTGTGGCTTCATCTTTACAGTAGAGGAGGCCGTGGATAGACATGTCAGAATGGGAATGGGATGTGGAATTAAAATGTGTGGCCACTGGGAGATCCTGCTTTCTCTGGCGGACAGAGCGTAGATGTTCAGCAAAGCGGTGTGTGGTTGGAGGAACAACACCTTATATTCCGTCTGGATAGCCTCCAACCTGATGGCATGAACATTGACTTCTCTAACTTCCGCTAGGCCCCACCTCCCTCTCGTACCCCAGCTGTTACTCATTTTTATGCACACATTCTTTCTCTCACTCTCCTTTTTCTCCCTCTGTCCCTCTGAATATACCTCTTGCCCATCCTCTGGGTCACCCCCCCCCCGTCTTTCTTCCCAGACCTCCTGTCCCATGATCCTCTCGTATCCCCTTTTGCCTATCACCTGTCCAGCTCTCGGCTCTATCCCTCCCCCTCCTGTCTTCTCCTATCATTTTGCATCTCCCCCTCCCCCTCCAGCTTTCAAATCCCTTACTCACTCTTCCTTCAGTTAGTCCTGACGAAGGGTCTCGGCCTGAAACGTCGACTGCGCCTCTTCCTATAGATGCTGCTTGGCCTGCTGCGTTCACCAGCAACTTTGATGTGTGTTGCTTGAATTTCCAGCATCTGCAGAATTCCTGTTGTTTGCTAGTTTTTGACAGTTTTTATTCCAGAAATGTGACCCTGCCATTTCTAATATTTTTGAAGTTGGGATTTTACTTATTAGCAAAAGCAAAATTGACGTTGCTTTCTGCCATTCTCTTTGGTTTGATTGCAGGATCCTAATGCAAGCTTTGATATAAATGACAATGACCCAGATCCTCAACCAAGATACAGCTATAACGATGAAAATCGGTGAGGTTCTTTGCATTTATTTGCTTATTTAACTGAAATGGTAGTAAGTTCACATATAATCCAGTAGCTGCTCTGGGTATATTATTAATTGATTGGGTGTTCATCAAATAAACAAATTCAATTGATTTTCAATGTACAGCCATAATCATGCAGCATGAAAGCACTGTTTGGTTCTGTCAGATCACACTGGACATTCATCACATCTTTTAGTACTCGGCCTGAAGTTGCCTTTGCCTGGATGAATTAAAGTGCTTTCACAACATTCTCGACAGTGAATTCCAGGGTCACTTCAGTCTGAGTGGAGAAAGGTCCTCTTGGATCCTCTCTAAATCTCATACCCTTTGCCCTAAATAGCAAATTGGCCAAACTGCAGAAAGAACATGCTTTTAAATTGTATGTTATAATGTATCATGTTCACTTGAACTGATAATGAGAATTTTGTCATAATTTAAAGATCAATCTATAAAAGGTGGCATTTCTGCCTCTGTAGTATAAGTCCTGTAGCATGTTAATCTAGACCAGTGGTTCCCAATTTGGGATCCATAGACCCTTTGCTTAACAGTATTGGTCCATGCCATAAAAAAGGTTGGAAACCCTGGTCTAGACAATATCCGTAAGGTGTAGCTGTTATTTGTGACAAATCTTCTAATGAAAAGCCATTGAATAAGTTAGCATAGTAGGAGGAAACAAAAGTGGCAGTGTTAACTTGAAGTGCTTATCATAGAAGATACCTGAGAATATTATTTTAGTGACTATACTGAGAAACAATGATGTCATATTGACTATACACAGTGGAGTACTGTTTCAATTTATAATTTGTAAATCATAAATTGTTTTGCAGACAACATCCAGCAGATGGCACTAGCTGACAAATTTATCACAATTATACAAAAAAATGTCCACTTTCCTTGAGGTGTATAAAATATTCAATAGCTTCATCTGTCCATGTTAGCAATACCTAATTACTGTTTTATGGATACATAACAAGTAACGTTCACAAGTTGGATCTGGTAATATGGTTGTATCCCTAATCAAAGATAGCTCTTATTTTTGGGCTGAGGAAAATATGTTTTGGGCATAAAGTCAGATCAATTAATAGTGATTTTCTAAAATATATATAATCAATGCAGAAACTTTGCTGTTGTATGGAAAGAATATTGCTGTGTTATGTCTTTTGGATGGCATCCTTTCTTCAAGCTAAGTGCAATCTCAATTTACAAAATATGAGGCACTTTATGAGAAGTCGTGAACCAAGGAACATTTTCCTAACATTGCTGCCACGGGTAACTTTTGGGCTCCATGGCAATCATTCTCAACTTGTTTGATGTTGTGAACCATCTTTCTTCAGTTATGAACTGCACCTACATGTTTTCCACTTTATTTAAAAAAAAGTTTCAATATCATATGAACTACAGGAGTTTGCTGATTCAGCTGCAGACAGGCCACAGATTGAGAGTGATTGTACAGGTTAGATTTATGAGTTTAGGTTTATGTTGCTATCACAAGTAATTATACTATTTTCTTTAACAGTCATGGGACTCGATGTGCTGGAGAAGTGGCTGCAGTAGCAAATAACCTCTGTGGAGTTGGTGTAGCATTCAATGCCAAAATTGGTGGTAATATTTCTTTTCATTTAAAAACGTGACATTTTATGCTGGCTCAGGTGTTCTTGTGGAATACCTGGCGATATGATAGTGTACTTACAAAGTTCCTGATTGATCATTGAGAGCTTTGGGCCATTAATCCTGAGTCATAGGATCCCGTGAATCCTGTCTTGACAATAAGGGAATTTTAAAATTAGTGATTAAATGAATCTGGAATTTGGTAATGGTAGCCATGAAATTTTTATTTAATAACCTGTTTATCCATTGATAGAGGTACCCGTCCTTGACCACTCTGTCACATGTACAACTGAAGCTGCTTACCTCAGGGGCATATGGGTAATAATTGCTATAATGTCCACATCCTAAAACAACACAGTATTCAATGGAACACACACACAATGCTGGAGGAACACAGCAGGCCAGGCAGCATCTATGGAAAAAAGTACTGTCAACGTTTTGGGCCGAGTCCCTTTGGCAGGACTGGAGAAAAAAAAACGAGTAGATTTAAAAGGTGGGGGGAGGGGAGAGAGAAACACGAGGTATTAGATGAAGCTGGGAGGGGGAGGAGTGAAGTAAAGAGCCGCGAAGTTGATTAGTGAAAGAGGTACAGGGCTGGAGAAAGAGGAATCTAATAAGCGAAGACAGAAGGCCATGGAAAAAAGAAAAGGGAGGAGGAGCGCCAGAGGGAGGCGATGAGTAGGTAAGGAGATAAGGTGAGAGAGGGAAAAAGGGATGGTGAATTGGGGAGGAGGGGCATTACTGGAAGTTTGATAAATTGATGTTCATGCCATCAAGTTGGTGGCTACCCAGACGGAATATAAGGTGTTGTTCCTCCAAACTGAGTGTGACCTCATCGCGACAGTAGAGGAGGCCATTGATTGACATATTGGAATCAGAATGGGAAGTGGAATTAAAATGGATGGCCACTGGGAGATCCCACTACTCTCAAGATGAGGCTTTTCATTCCGGAATGAAGATGACTTCCTTATTCAAAGAAGGGGGCTTTCCTTCCTCCACCATCAACTACTGCACCCTCAACTGCATCTCTTCCATTTTCCTCATTTCTGCTCTTACCCCATCCTCCCACTGCCTTACCAGGGATAGGGTTCCCCTTGTCCTCACCTACTACTCCACCAGCCTCCACGTCCAGCACAATTCTCCAGAACTTCTGCCATCTCCAGTGAGTCCCACCACCAAGCACATTTTCTCCCCCCACCAATTTCTGCTTCCTGCAGGGATCGCTCCTTATGCGACTCCCTTGTCCATTCACCCTTCCTCACTAATCTCCTGGCACTTATCCTTGCAAGCAGAGCTAGTGCTACACCTGCCTCTGCAGCACTTCTCTTACCACCATTCAGGGCCCTAAACAGTGTTTCCAGGTGAGGTGACAATTCACTTGCAAGTCTGTTGGGGTCATATCTGGTGTGGCCTCCTGTATATCAGTGAGACCTGAGTAAATTGAGAGACGCCTCGCCGAGCACCTATGCTCTGTCCACCAGAAGAAGCAGGACCTTCTAGTGGCCACTCTTTTTAATTGCTCTTCCCATTCCAATATGTCAATCCATGGCCTCCTCTACTGTTGCAATTCAGGTTAGGGGAACAGTACCTTATATTCCATCTGGATAGTCTCCAAACTGATGGGATGAACATTGATTTCTCAAACTTCCAGTAGTGACCCCCTCTCCCCCCCCCCATTTACCATTCCCCATTTCCTTTTCCTTCTCTCAACTTCTTCCCTGCCCATTGCCTCCCTCTGGTGCTCGGCCCCCTCCCTTTCTTTCTTCTATGGCCTTCTGTCTTCTTCTAGTAGGTTTCCCCTTCTCCAGCCCTGCATCTTTTTCACCAGCTCTTTACTTCATCCCTCCCCGTCCCACTTTTACCTATCACCTTGTTTTTCTCTGTCCCCTCCCTTCACCTCTTCAATTTACTCCACATCTTTTTTCCTCCAGTCCTGCTGAAGGGTCTTGGCCTGAAACGTCAACTGTACTTTTTTCCATAGATGCAGCCTGCTGAGTTCCTCCAGCATTTTGTGTGTGTCGCTCGGATTTCCAGCATCTGCAGATTTTCTCTTGTTACAGTATTCTATGGTCCTTTCAGCCCACATTAACTTAGTAAAAAGGAGGAGAGACTTGTAAAAGGTTCAGCAAATTGTGAAATTCACAGACCTTTTGTTAATTGTATTTTTAACAATGGAAATATTTTGATTGTGGTCCTTATTTCTTTTGTAGTTTAGAGGTAGTATTCTGTTAATATTCTTCTTGCCCTTTGTATCTTTTTGATTTGTATCAATATTGCCATCCCACTGTATCTGATAACCACGAAACATAGATTGATCTTTTATTTAGGAAAGACTAAATTGGCTTTAGACAGTGTGGATTTCCATATTATGTGATCACTGTGCCACATCCTTTTAGTTTCTCCAAATTTGTGCATTTTATATTTTTTTGTTTTCTCCCTGCAGGAGTGAGAATGCTTGATGGAGAGATCACAGATGTAGTGGAAGCCCGCTCTCTTAGCCTCAGCCCTCAGCATATTCATATTTACAGTGCCAGCTGGGGCCCAGAGGACGATGGGCAGACTGTGGAAGGGCCAGCAGTATTAGCAAGTCGGGCATTCCTTAAGGGCATTACAAATGTATGTTATAAATTCTGGAAGGGACAACAGTTTGATTCGAACTCCAATGCTAAGATTCGAGGCGTCTCTATTTTTATAGACTCCTCGGTTACTTTTATACAACATGATATTATTTCTGATCCGAATGGTAGATTTTTATTGGTTAGTGGTTTACTATTTAATATAAAAGTAGTTTTGGTTAATGTTTATGCTCCTAATATGGATTGTCCGGAATTTTATAAATCATTATTTAATCAGTTTCCGAATTTGAATGAGTTTTCATTGATCTGGGACGGAGATCTTAATACCTGTTTGTCTCCAGCTTTGGGCCGTTCGGCTCCTTTACGGACCTTACCTAATAAATCTGCAACTTTGATTAATTCATTTCTTTCTGATTCTGGGTCGACGGACATTTGGCGCTTTTTGCATCCTCAGGAAAAAGATTTTTCTTTTTTTTCACATGTTCATCATTCCTATTCAAGAACTGATTATTTCTTTATTGATTCTCGTCTTATTCCCTCAGTGATTAAATGTGATTATGATTCTATAACCATTTCGGATCATGCTCCACTTAAGCTTTCTATTAAAATTCTGGCCAATATACAAAATAATAGACAATGGCGTTTTAATTCGCTGTTGCTTCAGGACTCGGACTTTGTTAACTTTATGAATGAACAGATTGATCTTTTTTTTACAATCAACCATACAGAGGATATTTCTGTTAACACTCTGGGATACTTTTAAAGCTTATATTCGTGGTCAGATTATCTCGTATTCTGCTGCTTTGAGGAAGAAGCAGAAGCAGGAGGAGTTGGTAATTGTGGACAAGATTAAGGAAATTGATAAGAAATATGTTATAGCTCCTTCTGAGGAGTTATATAAACAAAGAACTGAACTTCAAATGGAACACAGTTTATTACTCTCGTCCTCGATTGTAAACCAATTAAAGAAAACAAGAAGTGAATTTTATGTACACAGTGACAAAATTGGTAAACTGTTGGCTAATCAATTGAAGTCTAATTATGCTAAATCTCAAATTAATCAGATTTATAACCAAAATGATCGACTAATATTTGATCATGTGGGGATTAATCAAACCTTCTGTGATTTTTACTCTTCCTTATATCAATCAGAGTCTCCTCGAGATTCTAAATATATGAATGATTTTTTAGATAATTTAGACTTCCCTGAGATTTCACAGGATATGGCTTCTATGTTAGATACTCCTATTACCATGGATGAGATTTTCTCTATGAATTTGGGGAAAGCTCCTGGCCCTGATGGGTTTACCGTAGAATTTTATAAATGTTTTGCTCCTTCATTAATCCCTTGGCTCTGTAGGGTTTTTGAGGCTTCATCGAAACTTGGTAAACTTCCTGAATCTTTTAATAGAGCGTCAATCTCTTTAATATTAAAGAAGGATAAAGATCCTGCTCAATGTGCATCTTATAGACCAATATCTTTATTAAATGTTGATTCTAAAGTTTTTTCTAAGTTATTAGCAAATAGATTAGAAAAAGTACTTCCCTCTATTATTTCGGAAGACCAAACGGGTTTTATTAAAGGTCGTTACTCTTTTTATAATATTCGTACACTGTTAAATATCGTTTATACTCCCTCACAAAATGTTCCTGAGTGTGTTATCTCTTTAGATGCCGAGAAAGCTTTTGATAGAGTAGAATGGCCTTATTTATTTAAGGTGCTTGAAAGGTTTAATTTCAGCTTGAAATTTATATCCTGGATTAAACTCTTATATTATTCTCCTGTGGCCTCGGTCTGTACTAACTCTTTAAGTTCACCTTTTTTCCCTCTTTTTCGAGGTACTCGACAAGGCTGTCCTCTTAGTCCCTTATTATTTGATATTGCATTAGAACCTCTTGCAATTGCCATTCGAGAATCTCCAAATATTACTGGGATAACTCGGGGCTTAAAGTCCCATAAATTATCACTCTATGCTGATGATTTACTTTTATATATTTCTAATCCTCAAAAATCCATCCCGGCTGTTTTAGAGTTATTAGCACAATTTGGTCTTTTTTCAGGTTATAAATTAAATCTTAGTAAGAGTGAACTCTTTCCGATTAATAAACAACTTCCCTTATATTATAAATTTCCATTTAAATTGATTAATAATTATTTTTCATATCTTGGGATTAAAATTACTTGTAAATACAAAGATTTATTTAAGACTAACTTTTTACCATTAATAGACCATATTACTCAACTTTCATCTAAATGGCTTCCTTTATATTTAACTTTGATTGGTCGTATTAACGCAGTTAAGATTTTTTTTTGCCAAAATTTTTATATATATTTCAGGCGTTACCAATCTTTGTTCCAAAATCTTTTTTTGACAAAGTTGACTCTAAAATTTCTTCATTTATTTGGCAGAACAAAAACCCGAGACTGGGTAAAATACATTTACAGAAAGCTAAGAGAGATGGAGGCTTAGCATTACCTAACTTTAGATTTTATTATTGGGCAATTAATATTCGACATATGAAATTCTGGTTACTGGACCAGGATATACTATCCATTCCTAAATGGGTAGTATTGGAATTACAATCTGTTCAGGGTTTTACACTTGGTTCCATTTTAGGTTCCTCTCTTCCTTTTGATTGGAAACGCCTTAAACAGGTGTCTAACCCGATAGTTAAATATACCTTGTGTATTTGGTTTCAATTCAGAAATTTTTTTGATCTTAATCAATTTGGGTTAGCGATTCCTATTTTAGGTAACATTTTTTCCTCCCTCTTTTACGGATCGTGCTTTTCAAATTTGGAAGACTAAGGGTATTTCACGGTTTTTGGATTTATTTTTAGATGGTTCCCTTATGTCTTTTGAACAATTATCTAATAAATATAACTTATCAAGAATACATTTTTTTAGATATTTACAAGTTAGAAATTTTCTAAGTACTATACTTTCTTCCTTTCCAATGCTCCCTCCTACATACATTTTAGATACTATAATCAACCTTAATCCATGTCAGAAAGGTGCATCGGCTATGATTTATAATATTATTATGAAACTTAGGAAAGCTCCATTTGATAAGATTAGGGTAGATTGGGAACAGGAATTGGGGTTTACCATTTCTGTGGATGACTGGGGGCAGATTTTACAATTAGTCAATACTTCCTCTATCTGTGCTAAACATTCCCTAATTCAATTTAAAGTTGTTCATAGAGCACATATGTCCAAAGATAAGTTAGCGCGCTTTTATTCTCATATTAATCCTTTTTGTGATAGATGTCCGGGGCAGATAGCCTCTTTAACTCATATGTTTTGGTCTTGCCCTACTTTGGAAACTTTTTGGAGAGACATTTTTAATATTATCTCCAAGGTATTGAATATAGATATCTCTCCTCACCCTATTATTGCTATCTTTGGACTACCTAAAATTTCCAGTAATCTTTCCCCTTCAGCCCGTAGAATGATTGCATTTCTTACTTTAATGGCGAAAAGATGTATCTTACAACATTGGAAAGAGCTTAATGCTCCAACTACCTTTTTTTGGTTTTCTCAGATGATATTATGCTTGAACTTGGAGAAAATTAGAAGCAATCTTTATGACTCCTCTTTTAAATTTGAACAGACTTGGAGATCTTTTATTCAATATTTTCATTTAATGTAATATATACCCTTCTTGTTTTTTTTCACTGTTTTTAATGGAGGTCGGGATTGAGGACGTGATTTTAAGTTTAACTCTGTTTGGTTTCAAGGTAGCCCATTGCTTTGCGTTGCTTTTAGTTAGTTGCACGGTGGGTTTTTTTGGGTTTTTTTTTTCTTTTTCTCTATTGATAGATATATAAAATTAGTATACTATTTTGTTACCTTGGTATATTATGTTTAAATTACATTGTTTGTAGTATTTTTTGTATTAATATCTTCTGTAATTTTATTATAGTCTAACAATGTATTAGTGTCTATATGGCTTACCTTTTTGTATACTTACTTAATAAAAAGATTTAAAAAACAAATGTATGTTATATTTTTTCAAGAAAAATATTAATTTATTTAATCAGCACTAGTTTTGATATACACTCTGTGGCCAATTTATTAGGTACAGGAGTGGAACCCAGTGTGGTCTTCTGCTGCTGTAGCCCATCCACTTTAAGGTTTGATATGTGTGTTCAGAGATGTTCTTCTGCACATTTGTGTTGTAACAAGTGATTATTTAGGTTACTGTTGCCTTCCTGTCAGCTTGAAGCTGTCTGGCCATTCCCCTCTGACCTCCCCCATTTAAAAAGGTGTTTTCGCCCACAGTGCTGCCACTCATGGATTTTTCTTTTGTTTTTCGCACCATTATCTGTAAACTCTAGAGACCATTGTGCTTGAAAATCACAGGAGACCAATTTCTGAGATACTCAGACCACCTGTATGGCACCAATAATCTTTCCACAGTCAAGGTCACTTAGATCACATTTCTCCCCTGTTCTGATGATTGGTTTAAACAACTGAATCTCTTGATCTTGTTAGCATGTTTTATCATTGATTTGCTGCTGCACGATTGGCTGATTAGATATTTGCATTAAGAGTAGGTTTACTTAATAAAATGGCCACAGTTTATTTGAAAATGTGCTTATGTGAGCCGGCAATAATGTTTTAGTGGTACAATAGTTTTGTCACTGTACTACAAGAGTATGTTATGCGTATTAATTATTTAATTTTGCATTAAAAAAGTAATTTTGACCTTGCATGACTGATTAGCTGAATATTTATGGCTATTTGTTTATTTAATCTTAGGGACGAGGTGGTCTTGGTTCCATCTTTGTCTGGGCTTCTGGAAATGGAGGTTTCCAATATGATAACTGTAACTGTGATGGCTATACAAACAGCATCTACACATTATCTGTGGGCAGCACGACTCAACTAGGGAATATCCCTTGGTACAGCGAGCCCTGTTCTTCAACGCTAACTACCACTTACAGCAGCGGAACCAGAAGAGAAAAGCAAATAGTAAGAAAATAAAATAATTTACCAACTTGTTCTTAAGTTTGCTGATGTGGATCACTAGATGGTAACTGATATTGTTTTGGTTCTGGGGAGTGGGGGTGTGTGTGGAAGGCAGGTCGTGTGTTTTGTAGATGGAGGGTGAGTACTGCAATGGGGGAAAGATATTGGTTCAGGATGCTGAAGTTGCTGTGATTTCTTTTTCTCCAGTTTTTTTTTCAACTTTTTTGTAGTCTTGTACTCACCCATACCATGAACTTAAATTTTCCATTTTCTATTTAGCTTTTGGTAATTTGTGAAGATTGTATTCTTTACATCTGGTTTTTCATGGAGTTTTTCTTGGATCTGATGTTGAAATGCACTCGTATCACACATTATGAAGAATGAGACTAACTGTCTTCTGTATTTGAAGAAATGAGTTTTTACTGTGCATTCTCACCTCCATTCAATGATAATTCTTCCCTCTTGGATGTGGTTAAGTTATAACTAGAATTCAATATACTGTGGTGCTTCGAGGGTGTGGTTGACAGCTCTCCCCAGCATTCTTGTTGGCCAGTGCTACTTGTTGTTCTTGTTTAGAGATGCATTCTTGGTGTACGTGTTCTGTAGAATTATGGTGGGATGTTCAAGTTCTTTTATTCTAGCACCAGTTATGCAGTTTTTCACTTGTATGCATGTGTGCCACCTTGACTGTAACCGGGGTGTGTAATAATATGATTGAATTAGTTCTCATGAGCCATGGCACTCTTGTCTGTTATTGTGCGTGTTGCAGTAAAAATGAGCTTTTCTTGTCAGTCATCATGGACTGAGTGCTTGCCATGTCGGTGTAAGGAATGAGATTAGAAATTGATGGCAAAATTGAAGAACTATGATGTTGGAAGAAGTGTATTAAGACCTGGAAAATAAGTTGCGTGGTATGCTTTCCCTGCACCCCTGGGCTGGGCTCCTGGAACGGGATGCTGACCCGAAGAGAGAACCTGGGAATTGAGCATGGTGTCTTCCCGGAGCATCCTGATGGTGCGATCATACCCAGGCTTCCCAACATGGGGTACACAGCGGAATGCATAACCTACCTCCCCCGTGGCCCATGCTGGGGATCCCAAAACATCGCAGCCATGGGAAGAGGGGAACACGGCGGGCACCACCAGCACTGCCAGAGAAAGAGGACCACCAATGGACCCCACAATTAAGGCCACAAGGTCCACCTGAAGCTCCCCAGATACAATGGTTCCGGCTGTCTGGGGCCTTACCTGGCATAAGACAAACTTGCTGCCTGGCACAGTGGGTGGAATCCCACTGAGATGGAGGTGCACCTTGTCCTGGCACTGGAGTGGAATGCCCAGTGGGCCTTCCTCGACCTAACGCCGGCTGAGCAGCATGAGTACATGGCTCTCGTAGCGGCACTGGAGTGGCTTTTTGAGCAGAGGCCATTGAAGGAAGTAATGAGGGAAGAACTGGACAGCAGGTGGTGCCATGTGAGAGAAAGCCTGGCAGCATTCATGGCAGATCTTCACCATTGTACTTGACATGGCTACCCCCAGTTCCCTCCTGCAGCCCAGGAAGCGCTTGCTCTCTTTGCCTTCGTAAAGGCACTGACAGTGGAGCACCTTCAGCAGCATGTTTGCTTAACATCACCATCATCGCTGGCAGAAGTGGAGAGGGCAGAAGTAATTTTAGCCCCCCTAGGTGTTCCAGCACTGCCTGAGACCTGAAACAACAATGGAGAATGCCTCTGTTTTCACTTCCCCAGGGAGAGAGCAAGGCCGATATGTAGAACACGTGGTGGTGGGCATTGGAAACTGTACGATAGTAGACATGGGGTCAACCATCACCGTCATCTGTCTGGGTGTCCTCCCCAACACAGACAAACCATCCCTGCCTGGGTTGACAATAACGGCAGTCCAGCTGGTTGTGGTCACCGGCAACTGTGCGGTGATGGCTGCGCATTGCAGTGGGGGAAAACAGCGGAGCACGAGGAGTGGCTGGCTGACATCTGGGACTCTTGCATCATTGGCCTGGATCTGTTGTCCCTCTGGGGGACTCGTGTGGATATGCCGGGGGCAGCGTTTTAGCTTGGTGCTGAAGCTGTGGCTCTCTGGCAGGCAGCTCCACATAGCAGGCCAGGCAGGCACAGCAACGACCACTGTTCTCACAGCGGCCTGCTGCTGTTCAGCACACTCTGCATGAGCCGAACGCAACACAGCGCCAGGCTGAAACCTGTGATCTGCACCAGTCATCGGCAATCGCATCAGCGCAGCGCGGTGACATCGGCAGCACTACTATGGTGCCCTCCAGAGTCCAAGCAGTGTGGGAGCTATGGCTGTGGAGCAGTGAGGGCTTGGATCAGGACCAGCAGCGGTGGCTAGAAGACCGTCAGGACCAGCACCTTGGCCTCTTCGCAGCCAGGAACGAGAACTGCAGATGCATGGGCTGATTCAACACCACATTAACATTGGGGACAATTAGCCCTTCTGCTTGTGGCCCCATCACCTGGCTCTTGCCAAATTCCAGGCAACAGAGCAGTAAATCAAAGAGATAGATGTAAGCTGGCATCATCGAGCCCTCCGACAGCTTGTGGTCAGCCCCAGTAGTGTTGGTCAGGAAGAAAGATGGGTCGTGGCGGTTCTGCGTTGTCCACCGCTGTCTCCCAGCAGGACTCCTACTCTTTGTCCCAGATTGATGGACTGTACTGCAGGTTTGACCTAGTTCAGCTCTCTTGATCTTTGCAGTGGCTACTGGCAGGTCGAACTGCCCCGGAGGCCTAGCCCAAGACTACCTTCACCATTGGTCAGGTGATGTAGCACTTCTGAAATAATGCCGTTTGGCCTCTATAATGCCCTGGCCATATGAGAGTGACTGATGGAGAGGGTGCCGGCTCACATTCTGTGGAGTCGCTATGTCATCTATTTCAACGATCTCTACTTGGTGCATGCCGTGGTTGTTGATGATGCTCTGTGGAATCTGGAAGAGGTCTTTGCCGCTGTCTGCCAGGTAAACCTGGGCCTCAGTGCTGCAAATTGCCGCCTGCTGCGCTGCCAGATGAAGTTCCTGGGGCACATGGTGGGTGCAGAAGGAGTGGCGACAGACTCTGAGAAGGTGGTGGTGGTCAGAGAATGACCTACCTCCCATGATGTCTCTGAGCTTGATGGCTTCCTGAGGTTGGCATCGTACTACTGCCAGTTTATTAAGGACTTTGCCACCATTGCGAGTTCCCCTCACCAGCTTACTGAGAAGGGGAGGCCCTTCACCTGGACTGACACCTATGCTGCCGCCTTCGACCGGCTTCGAGCTATGTTCACCCAGGCCCTGGTGCTGGCGTATCCCAATCTAGCATGTCCTTTCATTGTTGACACAGATGCCAGCAATGGGGGCTTGGTGCAGTGCTGTTGCAGGAGGGGGACCAAGGAGAGCTTCAGCCGCACCCTGAGTGGAACTGTTGTGTCACCTGCCAGGAGCTCTTGGTTGTGGTCCAGGCTCTGTGCTGCTTCTGCCCCTACCTCTTCAGCCGGTGGACCAAGTGTCCACTGACCTGGCTGTTGAGCTTTCATGGTCCCAAGGAGTGGCTGGAGGCCACTGTGCCAGAAGGCACCACAGCAATATTGACTCCCTCTCTCGCCATCCCTGTGAGGCATGGCCAAGGGCAAGCAGCGGTGGCAACTGGCATCGAGGTAGACCTCCCCACCACTGACCACCAGCACAGCGAGCAGGAGAGTGATTCCCTGTTGGCCTCGGTGAGGGGATGGGTGAGCATGAGCCAAAGGCCAGTGTGGGCAAGAGGTCTCGACCCTGGATCCAGAGACCAAAGTGCTCTACTGTCAGTGGGGCACATCGGAGGTGTGCGACAGGTTGCTGTTCTGGTGGTGGCAACAGACGTCTCCTGCATCTGATGATCCCCGGGGGCTCTGCGCCATGGTGTTGCAGGCAGTGCACGGGCTGGTGGCGGCCGGACATTTCAGGGTTACATAGATGTTGGGCAAGCTGTGCGAACACTTCTATTGGTCTGGGTGCAAGCAGGACGTGGAGCTGTTCCTGCACCGCTGTAATGCTTGCATATCCCAGAAGAGGCCAAGCCGCCAGTCTAGGGCACCAATGCAGCAGTACCTGGTGGAGGCCCTAATGGAGCATGTAGGAGTGGACATCCAGGGCCCCTCCCCCTCCACCGATGCTGGAAATCACTACGTTCTCGTGCCCATGGATTACTTCACTAAGTGGCCAGAGCCTACGTGGTCCTGGACCAGAGCGCTACCACCTCCACTGAGAGACTCTCAGAGGAGTTCTTCTGCCGTTTTGCTTCCCCTGAAGAAATCCACAGTGACTGGGGTGCAACCTTGTGGTTCGTATGTTTGAGGTCTGCAGGCGGGTGGGAATGTAGACTACCCTCCCCCCCCCAGCTGCAAAGTGATGGGCCAGTGGAATGTTTTAACTGCACCCTGGCTACGCGGCTTGCCATCCTCATCAGCCAGCACCATGTAATTGGGATTTCCTGTAGTATTGTGGGCATACCGGACAGCAGTTCAGAAGAACACCAGGTGTATTGCCAGCTGTGCTCATATTTGGGCAGGAGCTGCCCATGCCGATGGATCTGGTGTTTAGCCCTCCTCCCATGCCAGAGATTCCTGGGGAGGCTGGGTTGAAGTACCTGCAGCACCTCAGGGGGCGCCTGTGGGCTGTTCATGATGCAGCTCTGCAGAACCAAAGTGCAGCTACTGGTCACCAAAAAGGAGCTTATGCTGCTTGCAGCCGGGGACTGGACTTTACTGTTGATGACAGAATGTGGGTCTTCAGCCCCTCCCAGAAGAAGGGACTATCCACCAAGCTTGGAAACCGGTGGAAGGGGCCAGGACAGGGGCTTGACTGCATCTCCGATGTGGTATACCGGGTGTGGGTGCCTGAGCGGTGGAAGGCAGCCGTGTTGCTTTGGGCCTGGCTGGCTGGTGTGATTGTGTGCCACCTTAACTGTAAACGGCGTGTGTAATAATCAGCTCCCCTTTTTGTATGTGACAGAGTTAGTTTTCATGAGCCATGACGCTCTGTCTGTTATTGTGCTTGTTGCAATTAAAGTGACAGTGTTCATTCAAACGAACTTTCTCGTCTGTCATCATGGACCATGTGATTGCCACAAACTTTAGTTCTGCTTATTTTTTCCCTATGGAGGAACCTGTAAAATTGATAGAAAAGTATTTATAATCAAAAGCAAAATATTGCAGATGTTGGTAATAAACAGGTCAGTCATCTTTATCCCCATAAGCACTTCCTGATTTAAATATTCCCAATATTGCAAGATGATTTTTGAAGTAATTTTGGCCAAATTGTGCTTGCTGATTGCTTAACTCTTGCAGTCTTGTGGGTCTGGTGTCTTATAGACCTCATTCCCATGGTCTTTCAGTGAGTCAGAGCAGTGTTAAATTGTTACTTGGAGATTGAGCAGTAGTAGCACCATTTGTAGTTCACTGGTAATCAAAGTCCTTTCTTCAGAATCTGCAAACATTCAAACGAGATGTACTAAATGCGCTAGCCAATAGAATGCGTTGGTATCTGACCTTCACCTTTAGGAAACTTCCAGCAAAAGGCTTATATACTAAAGGCCAATTTATACCTCTGCGTCAGATCTATGCCGTAGCCTGACGTGCACCTCCCCAAAAATGTAACTACGCCTCGCGGTGACGCAGACTGCAACAACTGTGATTGGTCCACTTGGTAGCATCGCACTTCCTGCTACACTGCAATAGCTTCCCACTGGGCGACTGAAGGGCAGGGAGAGAACTCTGGCTGCAATGCTTTCCATAAAGCTTTACAGACCTCTGAAATTGTGGAGGACCCTGTGCTTGACACCAGTTTGTAGCTAGCTGCTACAGCCTGTTGACTTCCACCTGAAGCTAAAACTCGAATGGTGATAGCCAGTCTCTGAGTATACTGTGCGTACACTGATGCGAAATAAATGGTTGGAGATGATGAACCAAATCGTCAAATCTACCTGCTGACATCCGAAAATATTTGAAATGCATTTCCTCGTCCATTTCTCTCAGTGGCCGGACAAGCACAGAAAATTCACCCTCCTTCATTTTCAGTCGCCATTGTTTGAAGTTTGAGTTTCTTCGTATTGAGTTTCAACATGAAGAGACTCAACACAGTGGCATAGAAACCCCACCGCCAACTAGCCTTTTGGCGATGAATTGCAGAGCAACACAGACACACCAACGCACAAGTATAAATGCTCACACTTGCGTAGGCTACGGCGTAGGCTACTACGCAGAAGTATAAATCAGCCTTTAGAATTGTTGCCTGTGTAATACCCTGTTAATATTTCTACTGCTAATTCTGTGAGTTATTTCATTTAGTAGTTTTCTGTAAAAGCAGTGT
The DNA here is from genome assembly GCF_963921235.1 of Mobula hypostoma. NCBI lineage: Eukaryota > Metazoa > Chordata > Chondrichthyes > Myliobatiformes > Myliobatidae > Mobula > Mobula hypostoma. The sequence goes on from NC_086120.1 coordinate 34,189,727, forward strand.
GTCTTGCTGGTAGAATGTTTTGGTTTTAGCTGAAGATAAGGGGCTATGATGTTCACATTGGAAATGTTGTGTCAGCCAATCAGGATGGTGGAATTGGGAGAAGGTTCTATAGAGAGCTAGGCAGAGAGAGACTTGTGTTGGACTCTGGTGGGGTTCGTGGTCTTTTTGGCGGGGGATGCAGAGAAGAGAAGATTGGGAGAGGTAGCTGTAGGATTTGATCCAACGAGAAGCTGGAAGTGCTTCATGAGGTGGAGTCCAAGATGGGAAGTTCTACTGGTGATCGGTGATGATAATTCAGTGCCATGAGTGGTGGTCATACGCAGCTTTTGGAAAATACAAGCTCCAATGCCATGTGCATATTTAGACTGGTTAACTGTAATGGCTTTTACTTTTTTTCTTTTCGATCTTTTAATAACAGTTTGATAAAGCTGATATTAGTTATATACTTTCTTTATAATTTTATGTGCTGTATGATCTGTTATTTCTTGCCGACTGATAATTGTGTATGGGTAGTATTTACACAAGTTTGCTCAAATTGAGGTTTCTTTAATCGGAACATCACAACGTTCCTGTTTGATCAAACTCCAATCATACTGACTCTAGACGTATATTGTTTGTGAAAGATGGCTTTCTCACTGCTGAGTCACATGGCTGTAAGCAGAGCCGGCTAACGAGCCAGGTTTGCATACGACGCCGGTGAGGCAGCTACATCTGTAATATCTTTTCCCATTTACACACGTTCTCCTTTTTTCTCTCTTCCCTCGCCAAATTCTCAATGGCTACAGGTTACAACAGATCTGCGGTTACGATGCACTGAAAAGCACACGGGGACATCAGCGTCTGCACCACTTGCTGCTGGGATCATAGCTCTTGCTCTGGAGGCGAAGTAGTGTTTTTCTTTGAATAAATACATTGACAGATTTAGTTAAGAGACCTGATATCTTGTGTGAATAGATTTAAGCAATTTTGTTTCAATAGAGGTGGTAATTACTTCAATAGAATTTACTTGTTTGTACAATTTAGCAATATACTAATTTGCGATTTCAAAATTGAAGATTATTTAATGCCATTTCCTGCACACAATTGTAAGAACAAAATAATTTGTTGAAAAATGTACATTTTTAGAAGCATTGGTTGTGTGTATCAATCTGGTTAGCTAGAAATGATTTAGAATAATATTCCTTATTTGAGATCTGTGGCAGGCAAATGGTATTGCTTTTGGTTTATGACACCTGCAGCCGGGGACTGGACTTTACTGTTTAGAAAAGCTTATCTTGTATATTGTTTATGGATGAACCTTCACACAATGCATTAAGCTAGAATAAGGTAAAACAATAGCATTACAGAATTAAAGTGTAAAAACTACTGAAAGGGTGCATTGCAGGTGAACAATAAAGTAAACAATAACCAGGTAGATTGTGAGGTCAAGAATCCATCTTGTGTGTCCAAGAGTCAGATAACAGTGGAAAAGAAGTGGCCCTTAAGCCTTGCTGGTATGTGCTTTAAGGCTCCTGAATCTTCTGCTCAGTGGAAGAGGTAAGAAGAGAGAATGCCCAGGGTTGGTCGGGTCTTTAGTGATGTTGGCTGCTTTACTGAGGCAGTGAGAAGTATAGAGAGTACGGACCCTGGGTTGGGAAACCCTGCCATAGACTATTCTAAATGGTTGGTCAGTTTATCAGCAGAACAGTATTGTGCTGATTTTCTAAGCTTCACAGTAAAAATTTTTCATTGCCTGTTTTGTTTGTTTCTGTTATTCCCTGCTCCCACGCTAGATACAACTGTTATTAGAATTAAGGTTATATATTGAATCTAAGTTTTGGCATTTAACAAAATCTATCACATACAATTTTGGGCTCCTATCTGCTTACTGTTTCCTTAATTCCTTTTGCACTGATAAACATTCAGTTTACCTCTGACCTCTATGCTTCCTGAAAATTTCCATTTCCAATTCCGCCCCCCCCATGATGCAGCTTTTTATTGATCCCGTTTATATGAGGAGAAATTCTTGTCTAAGCATGGCTTTCCTGATTCCTGTGAAATACCTTTTAATTGTAACAGGACTTACCTGGCCAGTGTCTTCATGTATGATGTTGATTTTTGTTGATTCTGGTTTTAAACAAATTGCAATATCCTGCAACTGAACAGTGAGGACTGATATCATGAACTTTAATTGTCCAGGTGCCCTTAGACCTATGTCAGGATGCTGTTCATCGACTATAGCTCAGCATTTAACACCATCGTTCCCATAATCCTGAATGAGAAGTTGTAGAACCTGGGCCTCTGTACCTCCCTCTGCAATTGGATCTTGGACTTCCTAACCAGAAGACCACAATCTGTGCGGATTGGTGATAATACCTCCTCCTCACTGGTGATTAACACTGGTGCACCTCAAGGGTGTGTGCTTAGCCCACTGCTCTACTCTCTCTATACCCATAGCTCAAGTACCATCTGTAAATTTGCTGATGATACAACCATTGTTGGTAGAATCTCAGATGGAGACGAGAGGGTGTACAGGAGCCAGATATGTCAACTAGTGGAGTGGTGTCGCAGCAACAAGCTTGCTCTCAACGTCAGTAAGATGAAAGAGCTGATTGTGGACTTCAGGAAGGGTAAGACGAAGGAACACATAACAATTCTCATAGAGGGATCAGTGAGTGAGCAGTTTCAAGTTCCTGGGTGTCAAGATCTCTGACTACCTAAACTGGTCCCAACATATCGATGCAGCTATGAAGAAGGCAAGGCAGAGACTATACTTCATTAGGAGTTTGAAGAGATTTGGTATTTCAACAAAAATACTCAAAAACTTCTATAGATGTACCTTGGAGAGCATTCTGACAGGCTGCATCACGTCTGTCTGCTATTGGATGGGGTGGGGTGCGGGGGTTGGTGAGGCTATCGCACAGGCTGAAAGAAGCTGCGGAGGGTTGTAAGTTTAGTCAGTTCCATCTTGGGTACTAGCCTACAAAGTACCCATGACATCTTCAAGGAGCAGTGTCTCAGAAAGGCAGCATCCATTATTAAGGACCTCTAGCACCCAGGGCATGCCCTTTTCTCACAGCTGCCATCAGATTGGAGGTACTGAAGCCTGAAGGCACATACTCAGCGATTCAGGAACAGCTTCTGCCCCTCTGCTATCTAATTCCTACATGGACATTGAACCCATGAACACTATCTCACTTTTTAAATATATATTATTTCTGTTTTTTGCACAATTTTTAATCTATTCAACATGCATATACTGTAACTGATTTACTTATTATTATTATTACTGCTTTTCTTCTATATTATGTATTGCATTAAACTGCTGCTGCTAAGTTAACAAATTTTATGTCACGTGCTGGTGATAATCTGGTTCTGAATCTAATTCATGTCACATATCCATTTCCACTTGTGTTCTCAGTTTCCAATCGCAATCTAGAGTTGAGCCTCTTTGCTTAAGCCATTTCAAACCCCTAGCCATGATTTTTCAATGGTAATGCTAGCATCCTTCCAATTCTAATCTATCTTGACTCTCTGCTGGAATTGTCCTTTAAGATTTATTTTTTTCCGTCACTTCCCATTTTTGCAATGCCAGTGCTGACTTCCATAAAATATATTCTTGCCTTCAACCCAAATTAAGATTTTTTAAGAATCCTTTTTCACATCAGCATCAACTCAAATGAGACTTGCTGTTGCAGGTAATGCTAGATTTAGTGCTCTATCTTCCTTATGACAACACATAAAAATCCTAAAAGCTGCAGTTAATGGAAAAAGCTGCAAACGCTCAATAGGTCAAGTGGCATCAGTGGGAAAAGAAACAGTTAATGTTTCTATTCTGAGCTTCTTTGTTAAAATTGGAGTGTAAAGTACTTAATTCATTTTTCAATTTTTAAAAGCCCTGAAAAATGAAAGTAGTTGTTAACATTTTGGTGTTCTAACTTTGCATAAAGTTCCTGCTTCTTTTTAACTTGTAGTCCTGCATTGACTTGGCGCGATATGCAGCATCTCGTTGTGAGGGCATCTAAACCCCTTCACTTAAAAGCAGAAGACTGGGCCAGAAATGGAGTGGGGCGCAAAGGTAAGAAAGATTAGCTTGTGCTCTGTATCTGTAGTGGCAAAGTTGATCCAAAATGAAAATAATATAATTGCTGCCAGCCTGCGACCCTACGGAGTTGTTATACTTGCATGACACACCCACAGCTTCAGTGATTGCTCCAGAGTCAAATTCCCTATTCCGTTCCTTTAAAAGCAATTAGAAAACATACAATTAAACATTGAGTGTTATCTCAGTGGTCAGCAAAGATATGACCTCCACAGTCCGAAGTTATAAACTGCTGCGAAATTATCTTGAATATGCGATTTATCCCGTTTGCTTTTACCATGCCCCCACTGATGTGACTAGTTACCATAATACACATAATAAACACACAGCACAGAATGTATAGCTCCTATAGTATCCTTAAATGGAATGAAACAAAACAAAGGAGTGTTTCTGAAAAGCAGAATGAAGCCTGTTTATAATTATATTTTTGCAAAAAATGCTCGAGTTGATTCTCACCTTCAAGGAAGCTTCTTTGAGATGCAATATTATAAAACAAATTGCTTTGATGATAAAAGGGCTAGACTTTTTTGGATTTCTCATGGTTCCAGAGGATTGGAAAATTGCAAAAAGAAGGCGGTAGAAAAAAAGCAGACGTTATAGGCCAAGCAACACACACAAAATGCTGGAGGAACTCAGGCCGGGCAGCATCTATGGGGGAGAAAAGTTGACTGAAGGGTCTTGATCCGAAATGTTGACTATACTTTTTTCCATAGATGATGCCTGGCCTGCTGAGTTCCTTCAGCATTTTTGTATGCGTGGCTTGGATTTCCAGCATCTGCAGATTTTCTTTTGTTTGTGGTTAAATTATAGGCCAGTTAGTCTGACCTCAGTGGTTGGGAAGATGTTGGAGTTGATTGTTAAGGATGTAGTTTTGGAGTACTTGGAAGCACATGATAAAATGGGCTGAAGTCAGCATGGCTTCGTTAAGAGCAAATCTTGCCTGGCAAATCTATTGGAATTCTTTGAAGAAACAACAAGCAGGATAGACAAAGGAGATTTGGTGTGTACTTCAATTTTCAGAAAGCTTTTAAGAAGGTGCCACACACAAGGCTGTTAACAAGAAAAGACCCCATGATATTACAGGAAAGATACTAGCATGGATAGAGCATTAGCAGCTTGGCAGGAAGCAAAGAGTGGGAATAAAGGGAGCCTTCCTGCTTGACTGCTTGTGACTAATGGTGTTCCACAGGGGTCTGTGTAGGGACCATTTCATTTTGCATTATATGTTAATAACTTGTATGATGGAATTGATGGCTTTGTAGCCAAGTTTGCGAATGACATGAAGATAAGTGGAGGGCAGAGAGGCCACAGAAGGACTTAAACAGTTCAAGAGAATGGGCAAAGAAGTAGTAGATGGAATACAGTGTTGGAAAGTGTATAGTCATGCACTTTGGTAGAAGAAGTAATAGTGTAGACTATTTTTTAAAAGGAGAGAATTTAAAAATCTGGTGCAAAGGGACTTGGGAGTCCTTGTGCAGGATTCCCTAAAGGTTAATTTACAGGTTGAGTCGGTGTTGAAAAATGCAAATGCAATCACTTCGAGAGGACTGAAATACAAAGGCAAGGATGTGAGCAGCTTTGGGCCCCTTATCTAAGAAAGGATGTCCTGAGATTGGAGAGGGTTCAAAGGAGGTTGAGGAGGAATTTCTTTAGCCAGAGAGTGGTGAATTTGTGGAATTAACTGCCACAGTTGGCTGTGAGGCCAAGTCATTGGGTATATTTAAGGCAGTGGTTGATAGATTTTTGATTTGTCAATGCATGAAGGGGATACAGGGAGAAGGCAGGAGATTGGGGCTGAGAGGGAAATTGATTAGCCATGATGGAGTGGCCGAGCTGACTCGATAGGACAAATGGCCTAATTCTGCTCCTCTACCTTATGGTCTAAAACCATGAAGTTCCTTTCGACTGTTCTGATAGAGCAATATCATTTGCAACACTTAAGTGTCCAGTTGCCTAAAATTCCAAGCTTGCCAACCATCTTAAAGAAATGGGCAAGCATTTTTTGTATTAGCTTGATTAGAGGTAATGGAAATTGACATGGGTGGCAAGTTGCTTGGTTGGACTGCTATTCTCTGGACATGCATTCAAAGCAAAAACTTTTAAAAGATATAATAAAAATGATAATGATTAGACAGTTTGGATTCATGAGCATGTTGTTACTTGAAGAATTGACTTGTATTCTGGCATTAGCCAATCTGAAATTCCAAGATCTCATCAAGGTCAAGAATAAGATAGCTCTTGGATGTTAAGATTGACCAAAAAACCTGTGTTTCAAGATAACTTGAGCTTTGAGTTGATTCTGCTTTAGTGATCTAAAATGATTGCAAAACATTATATTTATCTTAGAAAATTTGACTCATGAGTTTTCCTTTGACTATGTCAGTGTGATCTATTGAAAAATATTATTCTAATATAGTACAATATGTTGGTTTATTAACTGTATTGAGGAAAACATTTTTATCACATTTTAAAATGTAAGTGAAAGTAATCACATTACTTGATCTTATTACTGAATGATGTCTGATGATTTGAATTATGATAATTATTTTCAGTGAGCCACCATTATGGATATGGACTACTAGATGCTGGACTTCTGGTGGATTTAGCAACAAAATGGTTGACTGTTCATCCACAGAGGGAATGTTCCATAGAGATTATTAAATCCCCACAGTAAGCATGATAAATGAGATTGGAATTGTTGTTATATAGTATAGAATTACAGATGGCTCGGAATGTCTTACAAAGCTTTACTTCATTCTTAGATATTCATAAATTAACCAGAAATTGCCAAATAGCAATTTAAACGAATAAAATGACACATACCTAAGTACATTCGTACCTTGATAGGAAAGCATTAGGCTTCACACAACGGAATATACTATGTTGTAAGAGTGAACAAATTATTTTCAGAAGTGGTTAATGGTCCTTGAAAGTAATACATCCCCAAGTCTAAAATCCTTACTGATAATGGACAAGTAACACAAAACCCAGTGATCATCCAAAATTGTTAAATCATTATAAACAAGGTTTGAATAATACTGGCACTAGGGGGGAAAAGCTTGCATTTATGTGATGTTTTTCTATTTTAAACTTTTTGAAGCATTCTATTCAATGATTTCCTCTTGTACTGCATTTAATATTGTGTAGATACTCAACTGTCATTCCAGGTCATCATCTTGCAAGCAACCATTGGACAAATGACAAGTTAAATATACTTAATGTGGGGGAAAATGTTGAAGCCTTTGTATATATTATATGAAAAGGTAGCTGGCTGGGAGTGTGTTTAAAACTGTAATACAGTCTCAAAGGTTTTGATTTATAGATCACAATATTGAATTATTAGAAACTTTTTGCCTTTTTGATTTTGTCTCTCTTTTTGCACCAACTAAAGCTACATTCTTAAATTTGGGTAACATTTGACTAAAGAAATTGATTCAGTAGTGAAAAAAATTATGAATAATTATGCTTTAGGTTGAGTGGTATGATGCTGCAGTAGTATCTACCTGGCTATATGAACCACTTGTAGCTTTACCGTGGCCTCTTTTAGTAATACTTGAGTCTAATGCTCTAATTATTTCTGTTGCCGCATGTAACACATCCTCAGCCATCTGTTATTTTATATAATGTATACACAACTCAAATTAAGAAAAATGAAGTGCTTGCATCTTGGAATAGCTCTAACCTCGTGATGGTGTCTTCAGGATTACACTTGAATCCCTGCTTAAGATCAATTCTCTAAAATCATTTAAAAAAAATTTTCCACAGGCTCACAAATGTGGCATTTTATAGTGGGGTAAAGGGTTGATCTGCTTACAAGGGCTAATGAGTAAGTTGTTCTGAATAATTGTTATGTTATTTTTAAAAGAAGTTTAGTTTTAGTTTATAAATATTCAGATTACTGTATCTCCTTCTGAATAACCATGAGATTTCCATTTGGAATTTACCTGTTCAGCTTTGTATAATTAAGCTAAAAGTACTTCAGATTCATAAGTACATTAACAGTAAATCCAATATTTGTAGAAATGGGAAGGTTTTCCTGATCTCCTTACCATGATTTGAGAAATGTTGTTAAAAATTTGCTTCCATCTCTTAATGGGAATGGTAGCTTAAGTAGTGGTGAGTATGCATGTGTCTCTCTTCTGAATCTTTGTGGGGCATAACATGCTTCTCCCCTATGTGTTTCCCATTTCTAGTATGTAATTGTCCAACAAAATTAATTTGCTCATTATACTGTTTCTCTATAAATGACAAAACACTAAAATGTGTATGTTCCATGAAATGAAAATTTATGAGAATGTAGCATGGTAATAATCCATTTTTAATCCATCCAGGGTTATTTCTGGCAAGCTTGTTATGAAGAAGTATATCAGTGCATGCTTTGGAACTAAAAATTATATTCGATCTCTTGAGCATGTGGAAGCTCAAATGTCACTGAGCTACTCTAGGAGAGGTGATCTGAGGATTTCTCTTATTAGTCCTAGTGGGACATGTTCCAGACTGGTTGATGTAAGGTATGTCAGTCTATGTGGGTGTTGATTTGATATTGGAACGGATGATCCAGAATGAATTGCATAATCTTGTCACTAAGTTCTCTGGAGAACTTGCAATTGTCTGTTAACCTTTGGACCTTTCGTGAAGTGTTTTTTGCATAAACTTGTGCTTCAACTTTTGTTCTGTATTCAGCATTGGGGAAAGATGGATTCACAGCAAGGTCCTAACCTTGAATAGAATGTGTAGTTTGGAATCAGACTGCAAATGCCTTATGATCTTGGGTCCAGTAATGGAAGAGATGTTTCTGTTATCTGTAAATGTGCTTATTAAGTGGCAAACAGAGAGAACCAAATAGACAAAATATTTTCCCAAAAATCAACTGCCATATTAGTGTTTAAAATATCAACAGAATGAGGATAACTGTATTTTACTAAGTACCTGTTACAGAAAATTGGGTTAATCTCTTGGCAATGATCTGTATTACTCTGAATTCCACAAGTGAGGTGGGCACATACTGAATTGGTTTTATGAATAAAGTCTTTATTTTTGCTCTTAAGACCATATGATACATCATCCAATGGGTATAGAGACTGGTCCTTCATGACTACACACTGCTGGGATGAAGATCCTAAAGGAGTTTGGACTCTTGAGATTGAAAACAAAGGAAATTCCAGAAACACTGGTAATAGTTAACTTGGTATTGTACTGAATTCTTTGAAATATACAGTATCATATTTCATGCATATTGCAATATGATTGGAAACATATTTTGAATTTACTAAGTGCATTGACTTTCATTCTTTGTGTTGAATTAGCAGCAATCACAGCTTTGATGGGGTGGGAGTGCAGGTTAAAGCAGAAAGTCAATTTCAAAAGCGTAGTAAGCCTACATTTTGAAAATGAAAGTCGAAGTTGGTATTATGTAAATGTTTGTTTTGCTTGGTTGGGGGGGGGGTGCGGTGGTGCAGATTGGGTCTGTACCTGGAGTCCTTTGTGGTGCAGTTGCTTTGTTCCAGAAATGCAGTGAGAAAATTGGACAGCTGATCTGTTTCTGATATCATTGCCCCAAACAGACTTCACTGCAGTCTTTTTTTCAGTACTGTTGGGATTTGGGAACTTTATTTAATGGCTGCAATGAAAAATATTGCAACACCATTCTCAATTCAACACCAGTGCAACAACATAGATATGTTCTTGACAATGCAGTTGGTCTTTATCCTACTAATGTTGGATTTAAAAGTTGAGCATAATACTAGAGTCAGACTAACTGGGTGCGCTTTGTTACTGGTTCTCTGAAACTTGGGAGGCAAAGTCATAACTTTTCTATCTTAAGTATACACCATCCTGTGGAAAATGAGGTAAGTTAGCCATTTTGACATTTGAATACGTATTAATTTTTGTAAGATTCCTGTATGAAGATGAACAATGTTACTAAATACTTAGATTTGCAATGGTATTACTTTGACTGGCCGTTTGACTTATTGACCTAATGGAACACGTAGTAGAGTAACTGCCTTGCAGCACCAAAGACTCGAAGACTTGGGTTCACTTCTCACCTTTGCTGTCTGGTGTTTGCATATTCTCACTGTGACCATGTGGGCTTTCCACTGGGTATTCTGCTTTCCTTCCACATCTCAAAGATGAGATCAGTAGATTAATTACCCACTGCAATTGCCCCTAGCATGTAAAGGTTTGATAGAATCTAGGGATAATTGAAGAAATTGTGGAGAAAATTAAAAAGATTAGTACAAGGTTAGTGTAAGTGGGTGGCTGATGGTCAGTGAGGGGCAAAAGGTCCTATTTCAGTACTGTATCTTTCTATAATTCTAAAATATTTTGAAAATTAATAGATTGTTAGGTAACTGAAAGGGGGAACTTGAATTATTTGAAACTAATGTTATCATGTAGGGTGGCTGTTGTCATACCTGTCCTGTTATTAGAGTTATCTGAGGCAGACAAAGCCGTTTCAGTATTTCATGTATTTCTCCTTATTTTTATTACCCAGATCGAAATTGTAATGCAATTATTTCAATGTGCCCAACTCTTTAAAATTCATACCTAATGAGTTAGGGTTAGTAAGTTGTGGGCATGCTGTGTTGGTGACACTTATAGGGCTGCACCCAGCACATCTCGGGCTGTGTTGTTGATGCAAACAATACATTTCACTCTTTTGATGTTTCGATGTATATGTGACAAAACTAGTCTTTAAATCTTTCATAACATTGCATTGTGAGTCACAACTGTAAGGTATAATTGCTGAGTATAGATTATTTAAAATTTATCTTCTGCAGGATTTCTGTCTTATTTTAAGATGATTTTGTATGGTACTGATGAAGACATGATGGCAAGACAAATGAAAGACACAGTAATAAGTGATTGCGTGAAATGGAATGAAGATGGACTCTGTCAAGGTAATCCAAATGTTTTACAAGTAACCTGGCAATGATCAAGAAATGTGACAGTTGATATTAGATCCACTGCACATTATTGGTTAAAAATTATGCTAACTTTTAGTAGCGAACACATTAGGGATGCTCTTCAACCAATTTGTGTACAACTGATTCTCTTTCACTTTGCTAGGACTATTTTTAAATTGTGAGCTTGTTTAAAGGCAGTCACTCATGAACACTTATACTTCTTGTATTTGTCCTTTTGTGAAGAGGAAATTAAGCTCTGCTATCCAAATTTGTTATTTGATAGCATGCCCCAGAGTTGTAATAATGAATCCCCTCATGAATTGATTACTGGCATTTTTGCAACCCACATTATTTTATCCAAAATGTCAAATGACCCTTAGTAAAATGAGGTTAAATGAAACTCTGTAAGGTAATCGCTTCTGTAAGCCATTAAGGAACATAAAATGTAGTAAATCTCAAATGTATAATTCCTTGACATGCAAATTTTGTAAAAATAAATGGTACACTACCCCTTTGTGATTAAATGGTCTCTTCTCATTACTGAAGTTGCTTTGGTTCTGAACATAAGCTTAACCTAGATTTAGTACCTTATCTGTTTACCGGCCTTTCAATACAGTCTCAGACAACTTGTGTCCTTTGATTACCTAGATGGACAGGAAAGCAAGAGCTTGATCATGACCCTGTTTCCATTTTATTCAGCCACTTCCCTCCTGGGTGAGTGTTCCCAGCAAAAGTCCTTTGCTATCTGGGGATTAAATGGAGTGATCCCAACCCAATGAATAACGTTAACAGAAGCACTTGAATTACATTACGTTGAAGTGTTACATAAGAGGAAGCTATTGCTTCATCTAGATCCTAGATGAAGTTGAGCTAAGTTATCTTTACTTTTTAAATGACACACACATTCTCCCCATGAGAACTGTGGCTAGAGAGAGAATAGATAAGATTTTTTCTGTTTTTTAAAAAAATCCAAGTAGTCCTGTTTGATGCACAGATACAAGGTTATAGTCAGGTTTAAATACGAAAGCTCTGCAGTGATGAATAGGTCTAATGTTCATGTAAATGAAATAACATCCTTTGGCTTCACAAACCAGTATTCTTTTAGAAGTATAGAAATAAGGTATCTGCAAGTATGAGGATGGCAGTTAAATAAAATGATTTATCTTGAGAACATTGTCTGTTCTTACAAGATTAAGAATAAAACTATTTGAATATTCTTAACATAAAACATAATTATTAGATTTAAGACCTAATAGTTCACAAAATAGCAGTGGGTGCTTTTAATTAATACTTGGCAAAGCCATATTTTTATGAGTAAACCTATTGCCAAAGAAAATTTACAGGCTCCTGAAAATGCAGAAGATTTAACTTTCTATTACTTTTTTTCACAGAATGCCATGGTGTTTTTGCCATTTTTGGACACCTTTGCCTCAAGTATTGTCCACCACACTATTACAGTGTTTCAAGGACTTTAAATAAAACAGTGAATGGCGTTCGCAGAAGTTTTACAGTGTTGGCCTGCGACCCTTGCAATTCATCTTGTTACTCTTGCAATGGCAGTTCTCTAAATGACTGTGTAACGTGCCCTTCATTTTCTAATTATGATGAACTTCAGCATTCTTGTTCACCTCCAAGTTATCCAAGACGTTCTAATATGAAGGAAAGGAAAGAACAAAAGTATGGAATTTACAAAATGACTGTGATTGTTGCAGTTCTCATTGGTACACCCATTGCAGTGATGTGTTGTGTAATGACACTGTCATGGTTGATATGCCATTTGCGTATTGGGCAAGCATTTCTTGAAGCAACATCACCAACTGGGGCCACAGAAACAACGCAACTGCAAGTATATTGTGACACTGCGGATGAGGGAACTGGAAGTAGTGAGACAGAATCTACTTACTTTCTTACACAGTTGGGTCATCAGACTCATTAAAAAATATAAACATGCTGATTTGGTGGTTTTTATTTCATTAAATTGCAGAATTAGACAGCTGACCATTCACACAGGGTAAAATACACAGTTCAAAAATTAGCTTGGTCAAAGTGTAGCTTCTAATGCAAATGCAGAAATACATACACTGTGTCTGGACACCTCCATCAGCAGTATGTTTAATTTCAAACTAGTGACTAGGAAGAGAAGCAAAATTATTAGCTAATGTGCAGTTTTCCCTTGCGGCAACGGATTCTTCTGAGTTGTTTAAGCCAGTGGTACTACTATAATGCATTATTTAGAAAGCTTCTCTGCATTGGAGAAACCAAACTGACTGCTTTGTAATACACATCTGTTTAGTCTGCAGGAACAAACTTTAGTTACCTACTCCCTCCCACTTTAATTTCCCATCCACTTCTACTTTTACCCATTTTGTGGCCTTCTGCAGAGTTAAGAAAGGATACTGTAACCCAACCCTAACCCATAAATTTGAGAAATAGCAGTCTTCCAGACTCTTATGAAATTTTACAGTTATCGATATCTTGCTTTATTGGAATTGACCAGTTCTTTTGCAGATCATATGGACTCGGTTTCTGTCTGCTTGCACAGTTTTGCTGATTGAGTATTCCGTATAATTTAATATGTCCCAGGTTATGGAGAGGGGCAAGAGGCAAAGCCTTCACCACAGGTGAGGTCATGGACTGGCAAGTGCCTAATGTTTCCTTTAAGGAGGGAAATGGGCGTGATCCTACAAATTATAGGCTGGAGATTTACGTCAGTGTTCTACGGAGATCTCTACTGGAACCTCTGCTGTTTCTAATATATAGTAATTACTTGGATGAAAACACGGATGAGTGGATTAACAAATTTCCTGATAAGACACGATTGGTGGCTTTGTAGATAATGTAGAAGTTACCAAAGGATACAATATGAATTGATTTTATTTTTTACATCCTTCACGTACATGAGGAGTAAAAATCTTTGTTACGTCACCGTCTAAATGTGCAATCACAGTAATTTATAATAAATAGAACAGTCAATGTAACATAGAAATACACTCAAATCAGCGTGAGTTAATCAATCTGATGGTCTGGTGGAGAAGCTGTCCCGGAGCCTGTGGTCCTGGCTTTTATGCTGTGGTGCTGTTTCCTGGATGATAGCAGCTGGAATAGATTGTGGTTGGGGTGACTTGGGTCCCCAAAGATCCTTCGGAGCCTTTTTTTCACACCTGTCTTTGTAAATGGCCTAAATCATGGGAAATTCGCAAATACAGATGCACTGGGCTTGTCCGCACCACTCTCTGCAGAATCCTGCGATTAAGGGAGGTACAGTTCCCATACCAGGCAGTGATGCAGCCAGTCAGGATGCTCTCAATTGTGCCCCTGTAGAAAGCTCTTAGAACTTGGGGGCCCCAACCAAACTTCCTCAACTGTCTGAGGTGAAAGAGGTGCTGTTGTGTACAGCTGATGTGTACAAACCACGTCAGGTCCTCGGTGATGTCGATGCTGAGGAACTTAAAGTTGTTTACCCTCTCGACCCTCTCAATATATAAATTGTAGATATGACAGTTGGAGTTTAATATGTGCAAGTGTGTTTTGTTGTATTTTGAGAGATCAAATGTAAAAGGAGAGTACACAGTTGACGGCAGCACCCGTAACACATTGATGTACAGAAAGATCTTGGAATACAAAACCATAGCTCCCTAAAAAGTAGCTACATAAGTTGGTAAGTTTGGTAAAGAAAGCATATGGCATGTTTACTTTTATTAGTCGAGGCATTGAGTTTAAGAGTCAGGAAGTTGTGTTCCAGCTCCATAAAACTCTCGTTATATCATGCTAGGAATATCGTATTCAGTTCTGGTCACCCTATTCTAAGAAGGATGTGGGGGCCATGGAGACAGCTCAGAGGTTTGCCAGAATGCTTTCCAGATTTGGTGAGGTTGGACAAAATAAGGTTATTTTTTCTGTAGTGTTAGAGGCTGAGGGGAGATCTGATAGATGTTTAAAGATAGGCAAGTAGACAGCCAGTATCTTTGCCCCAGTGCTGAAATGTATAAATACTAGAGTGCGTGCATTTAAAGTGAGAGAGGGAATATGCAGCACAAGTTGATTTTTTTTTAACATAGAGAGTGGTGGAAGCCCGGAATCTGCTCCCCACGGCTGGTGGTGGAAACAGTTTTGATAAATAGGCCCTTAAATATGTTTTATGAACATGCAGAGGTCGATATATGGACCACATACAGACAGTGGGTATTGGGTGACAGTAGCTTAATTAGTTTGGTATGACATCATGGGTGGAAACACCTGTTCCTGTTCTGTTCTCTGCATTTTGCAGCTTCTACATTATGCTTATTCCTACCTTTAACTGCACTCATTGTTAGTGTTTTGTTTACTCTCTTGCTTAAAATCACAAAATCAGAGTACGTTATGGGCAGCTATGGGAAAAAAATTGCAGACCCCTGGCAGAAATATTTGCATTATAATCAGCCATGGGTGAAGTACTGGAAGGGTTCATGTTGTGCCCTTATTTAAGGACTGTCAGGGGGAAAAAGATCACTGAACTGGTGAGACTAACATCAATGGGTAGGATTCTAAGGAGCAAGATCTGCCAGCATTTGGAAAGGCAAGGACCAATGAGGAATATCAACATAGCTTTGTGAATGGAAAATCGTGCCTCAAATATGATTGAGGAGGTAATCAAGAAGGTTGAAAGGGCAGTGGATAATGTCAGTGGACTTGTAGTAAGGCCTCTGACAAGGTTCTGCAAGGCAGGCTAGTCTGGAATGTTGGATCACATGGGATCTAGGTTAAGCTAGCCAATTGGATACAAAATTGACTTGGTGGAAGGTGACAGTGTTGGGGGGAAGAGGGGGGTGGGGTGGAGAGATGGTCCTGAAGAGTTAGTATCTAGATTGGAGACCTGTGACCATTAGTGGGCTACAGGGATTAGTTTTGAGCCCAGTGTTGTTCGGGTCCACTTAGGAACCCATACCTGACAACTGTTTTATTTGATGCTTTTTTTAAAAAAAAAGCTGAATTGAAATTGTTAAATAGTATTGGAATTGATTATCTTAATACCTTATCATAATTTTAAAGAGACATTGCTATCTGAACAAATGAAAAACCTCCATCAGTAAATAGGTAGCATGGTCAGGACTGAACTAGAGAAATGAGCTACAGGTGCTGGAATCTGGAATGTAAAATGAGCAGCAAAAATCGGATGAAGGGTCTTGAGCTGAAATGTTGATTATCCATTTTTCCAGCTTTTTTTTTGTTTGTCCCCCCAGCAGAATCTTTCCCACCCCCAACAGTGCTTCTGTGAGACACTAATTCCATTTTAGCAGATACCATATTAAAATATTGCATTTTTCAATGCCATGAATAATTTGAAACCTTATTCATCAGGTGAAATACTTTGGAAGGATCATAATCTTGAGCAGCTACTTCCCTGTACTTTACCCTATCATAAAAAGGGGACAATATATTGCAATTACGCACTCTTAATTAAAATCCATGGGGGGAAAATGGACTTTTATCTCTGCAGCATTTCTGCTTTGGTAACAAATAATTGAGAAGATTTTCAAAGGCACTCTGCAATATTGGTGAATGGAATAAAAGGTTCCAAGTTATAAATTCTATCTCACAGCCCCGTAAGAGTTAATTGCAACAGACTGACAAGATTAATGGACATCCTGTTCTGCTAGTAGCACAAATAATTAATATTGGATCAGAATTAACTTGGGCAGTACTTTGGTTATTGAATGTGTATACTTTGTAGCGAACTTTCACTTAGGAACAATGTATCAGCTGTTCCATTCAAAAGCAAGCCATAATAGTCCCGAGAAGTTGTTAGTGTCAGCCACAAAAAACTGCAAGGTTATTTATAACCTGAGGAGCCAAAACATATTTGCATACCTCGCTGACTTTACAAGGACAATAGATGGTTCATATTAAACAGAGATTACTACTACTCAGTCTTACTGTATCTCTGCTAGCAACCCACTTGTTCATTTTATTTCAAACTCAAAACTTTGTGATCGAATTACTATAGTTGACCCGTAGTGTTCTTGCTCATTGATTCATCATTATTTGCAATCAACCTTTGGATTTCCAGCATCTGCTGAATTTCCGGTGTTTTATCAATATGCTTGCTTTGCAAAAGTCATGGCATTTTTTGGAGCCAGTTCAGTCATTGCTAGTTATGGATTAAATGGGAAATTACAGATTAATTAATAGCAATAATTCTTGAGCCTTCTAACATCACTATAGCTACTTTTATCTGCATTGTATTAAGCAATAAAGTTGCATTTACAGCTAAAAGCAAATGCAGAAAGTGGAGAGAAAATAAGACAGAAATGACAGATTTATGTTTAGGAGGTAGATGGTGAATTTTTTTTTCCAGATTTACCTTTGATCGAAGTGGTTATTTCATCATTAAATTGAAGTCCATCTGGACAATTTTAAGTCATACTCCTGACAAGGATGTGCTAAATGGTAAAATTTGACTGGGCCTTGTGCTGTAAGTGGGACATTGCCAATTTCATAGATATGCTGACAGTCAATCTGGTGTGAACTTTGGCAGCATGAGGACCAATCAGCAGTGAGAGAGCAACTCTCAAGCAGTTCTTGTGAATATCTGAGGATATTCTTTCCATTTCTTTAGGTACTTAAATACAAAACCAGATGCATTTATTTCTATTGAGTCAGGGTCTGTTTGAGTATGATAAATTAGTAAGATTAATACAACCTGAGACAGTATAAAAAGTATCCCTTTAACTTTGGAGGCTACAAACTGTAGCTGTTAATTCTGGAGGAACAGCATTGCAGATGGCAATAGCTTTGAATTCTGTTTGTAAGGTTGCCTTCAAATTTAATATTTTTTAACAAAGGCAAGTTTAGGCTGTTTAGCTGAGGCTTTATAAGGCACTGGTGAGGCCTCACCTTGAGTATTGTGAACAGAAAAGATATACTGGCATTGGAGAGGGTCCAGAGGAGGTTCACAAGGATGATTCCAGGAATGAAAGGGCTATTATATGAGGAACGTTTGATGGCTCTGGGTCTGTACTCGCTGGAATTCAGAAGGATGGGTGGGTGGAATCTCTGAAACCTTTTGAATATTGAAAGGCCTAGGCAGAGTAGATGTGGGAAGGATGTTTCCCATGGTGGGAGAGTCTAGGACAAGAGGGCACAGCCTCAAGGTAGAGAGGTGCCCTTTCAAAACAGAGATGTGGAGAAATTTGTTGCCATGTGCAGCTGTGGAGGCCAGGTCGTTGGGTGTACTTAAGGCAGAGATTGATAGGTTCTTGATTTGGACATGGCATCAAAAGATACGGGGAGAAGGCCAAGGACTGGGCCTGAGGAGGGGGGAAAAAAAAGGATCACCATGATTGAATGGCAGAGCAGACTCGATGGGCCAGATGGCCTAATTCTGCTCCTATGTCTTATGGTCTTACCTGTGACTTCTGCAGGCTCTGCATCTGATGTGTTAAATGTCCTCCTTTATTGTTATATGTATAACAAGTTATACCTTGCCACATGATACACATTCACGTTGCAGACTGGCATAATCTGGACTGCTTGTGTCTAAACATAGTTTCTGCAGCTAGCAACTGGAGTAACAACCTTGGAGCAAGGACATTTCTGTGAAAATGTCTTACCAATAGACTTTTGGTGAACAATACTGTGGTGAAATAATACAGGAAGTACACATCAAAATTTGGATGTGCAATTTCATTGGTACATACTCAAGTAATATGTTCATTATTAAATATCTCAAATCTTACAGAATAGAAGGGCATGTGTTTCTTAGCATCTTGCAGCTCCAGCATATACTAAAATGTTTTGCAGCTAGTGAAGGAGTTTTTTTTAAGAATGTCACTTTATAGTTGTGGAAAATGTGACAGCCGTCTCTTTTACAGCTAGGCCCGTTGTCTGCTCGCTGCTGTCAATCTGTTTTGTGATATTTGCTGAGGGAAAAAAAAATCCTTCTTTCATTGTTACCATATTAAATCTTTTACATAACTCGAGGATGTAAATTTTATTGATTTTATTTCTTATCCACAGGGCAGCACCTCTTCATGATGACGATGATGAACTGCAATTTTCTCTCAACAGTCCAGTGGAATATCAGATTAGATTTTCTCCAAGGCTGTAGAACATGAATTGAACATGTAGCCTTCTGATCCGGAGGCAAGAGAGTTACCCAACCAACCAACCAATATATCACAACGCTCCAACTTCAGGAAAGCATCTGAATTTGCCAGTCTCTCACTTATCTGATAGGTAATGGCTGATCTTATTAACTTAAGTTTTGGAGGATGATTTATTTCCCCCCTCAACCCCATCCTCCTGCCTTCTCGCTGTAACCTTTGATGACATTACCTGTAAAGAACCTATCAACCTCCACTTTAAATATACCCAATGACTGATCCTCCACAGCCATCTATGAAAATGAATTCCACAGATTCACCCCTCTGGCTAAAGAAATTCCAGCTCATCACTTTTCTAAAGGGACATCTCTCGATTCAGATATTGTGCCCTCTGGTCCTGGAATTCCCCCATTATAGGAAACATCCTTTCCACATCCACTCAATCTAGCCCTTTCAATATTCAATAGGTTTCAATGTGACCCTCCCTCATTCTTCTAAACTCCTGCGAATATAGATTCTGAGCCATCAAATGCTCCTCGTATGTTAACCCTTTCATTGCTGGGATAATTCTCATGAATCTCTTCTTGACCCTCTACGACGCCAGCACATTCTTCCTTGGGTATGGGGCCCAAATCTGCTCACAACACACTATACTCCAAATGCGATCTGATCAATGCCTTATAAAGCCACAACATTACATCCTTGTTTTTATGTTCTAGCCCTCTGGAAATGCATGCTAACTTTCTGACATCAGTGATTATTAAGATGTGCTAACTAATGAGTCTTTGCTTTATGTTTGCTCTGTCTGCTGAAAGTCTACAGTCAGAATTCAGGGAGTGCAAATTCAGCCCATGAAATGGTAGGAAATGCATTCTTCCAGCACTGTGTCTGGTCTGGTGTAGATTCAAACCCAGCACCAAAAAAGAAATGGTAGTGTGCAACTCTTCGTATTAAGTTCTCCAAAGAACCTGTGTGTATTCTCTCTATCTTCCTCTAATTCTGACAAGTCTAGGCTTCAGAAACATCCCAGCACCAGGCCAGAGGCAAGAAAGAGAAACGCAACAGAGTGGAGACAAATTACTTTTTCAAGGGACCTTTGGGAGATTTAATAAACATTAATGGTTTTTCGGATATGTAGCACAATGGCATTTAAAATACATAGTGTAATTTTAGACAAGATTAAATGCAACTACTTTATTAGATATTTACAGTCTTGGAGGCTTTGGATTTAAGATACATTACTAATTTCCCTACACAATTTATGGCTGAATCAAAGTCCCATGTAGGCAAGGGTAACTAAATCCTTCATATAAAAATGGCTAATTCTATACTTATAAGTATAGATTTTAAGTTTCTTAAGTTAAAACTAGAACTATAATAAATCACAAACAATTCACTTCTATACATACAAAAACCCTCCAAAGAAATGTAAGCCACATGTATTGTGCTACTGGCTTTATGCACATTTTATGCAAAATCAATAATTTTGGCAAACAGCCTTCTTCCTCACTTTAAAATTGAAATTTATTGCTTTGATACCCATTGTTTTGTAAAGTCTTGACATTCATTTCTCCCCTGCCTTTCCTTCAGCAGTACCTTCAGTCTTTGAAAATTCAGGTTTGACATTCGCTAACCGCTGTCTCATATTTTTCATTTCCCTTTCATATTGGGTGAAGTCCTATGCTGTTATTTTTGTCTCCATGTGTAAGTTTCAAGGTGAAGGTAGATCTCTGTGGACTTGGAATGAATGAAATGTGGTGGCTGTGGGTTGCAACAGGAAGGTCAAATTCTGAGAAGGTTGTCTCTGTTTGACTTTGCCTGGAGGTACCTGTGCTATAAGTGAGCTTATCCTCTGAGGGAAAAAGGTAGCTTCGTACTACAGTACATAGGAAATATTGATGACAAACTCTTTCTGAATTCCAGTATGAAATTTTCCTCATTATAACCAGTATGAATGCTATGATGTCAGTGTGCCTGGTTTACATTATATTTGTGCATCCACCCAGCACAAAAAAACTTAAACAAACCCCTGAAGTAATAGCATATTGTCAAAATATTCCTTGGTAATGGGTCCCTTGCCAAGCAGCTGAAAACTTCAGAAGCGATGGACTTGCATCTTCCAAATTTATATCAATTATTCTTTATTTTAGTTTTTGTGCTAATCAGGTTCAGAGTTTAACCTCATGAGATTAACACTTAATAGGAGTAACCTGACTGATAATCGGTTAGTGGAGGGGTTCCCAACCTGGGGCCCACAGACCACTAGCTTAATGATATTGTTACAAGGCATAAAAAAGTTTGGAAACCCCCGAATTTATAACACCATCAGTCTACAGGGTAGAAATGTGACCAAGTTCAGAACATTGAGTGCTTTTCTACACTAAGTATTCCAGTATTCATCAGAATAAAAACCTTCCCTTTATTAATTCAAGTATGATGGGCAATTATTTGCTGCTGTTGGAAAATCTTAACAGTAGGTTATGATGTTTTTAGTTAGAAGACAACATCTTGTCATAAATTCTGCATAGGTTCCAGTTCACGGTGGTTCTTTCCAGCATGCTAAACCGGAGGTTATTGAAATCATTATATTCCTGTCAGCTAATACTTGAAACTTTATGGTGGTACACTCAATGCATTGTATTTTACAGCGATTAGAGCCCTGAGTTATCATAATCCAGTTAAGGGCTTCCTGAGTATATATGCACAAGTAAATACTGAAAATCTCTGATGGTAATCTCTGTTTAATTCCAGCCTTCCCTTTTATTGCAGTGTCCCTGACCTAAAACATTATAAGCATAAGCAATGTCTTGAATGCTAAATCTCAACGTTTTAGACTGCCATTTCACAAATCCTATATTTCATTAGGAGTTTGAGGAGATCTAGTATGTCGCCAAATATATTTGCAAGTTTTTACAGATAGACCATGAAGAGCATTCTAATTGGGTGCATCACCATCTGGTATGGAGGGGTCACTGCACAGGAACAGAAAAAGCTGCCGAAAGTTGTAAACTCAAAGACACCTTCAAAAGGCGATGCCTCAAAAAGCCAGCATCCATCATTAAGGACCCTCATCACCCAGGACATGGGTGATGATCCTCTTCTCACTGGTACCATCAAAGAGGCAGTACCGGAGCCTGAAGACACACACTCAACATTTCAGGAACAACTTCTACCCCTCTGCCATCAGATTTCTGAATGGATAATGAACTTATGAATGCTTTCTCAGTATTTTTAACCCTCTGTTTGCACTGTTTATTTAATTTTAATACATACTTGTTGTAATTTAGTTATTTTTTTGTTATGTGTATTGTAATGTACTGCTTCTGTACAACAGCAAAGTTCAGGACATATGCTGCTGGTATTAAACCTGATCCTGATTCTGAAATACTGCAGAGGATATATCTGTGGAGCTTCCTAAACAGTCTCTGAAGCAAGGCTGTAGTAGTCAGAGCAGAGACCAAGAAGTTCACAAATCCTTAACTTGAAGAGAGACCTGATAATTCTGGATTGATGCAAAAGAATTGTGTGGCTAACTGTCAAGATTTGTGGAACTGTCTCTTGAAAGCAATAGGAGTAATATAATCTGGACAGCAACCCTGAATATAACCCTTAGTTTATTTGTCAGTCAGAAATATCTTTGAACAGTTAAGTGGCTCCAGCTGTCGGATGTGAAAGATGTTCAAGAAAACTGAACAAGCGAACTGTATTATACAAAAGAGGGCATTAGTGTTATGTCTAGACAGGCACAAAACTTGTATGGACAAAGATTAATCATCTGTTCTCAACTAAAAGTACATATTGAGAGTCCAAACTTCTGTAAGTTAAATTTTTGTTAAGATAGTCTCAAAACTGCAACCTATCCGATACTCATAATTTAAACTCCGACGAGCAATCACAAAAATTAATAGTGCTATCATTTCTCAGTACTCTCTGTAGGCTTGTATTCATATAATATACTAATCTAATCCGCCATGATGTGGTGTGCGTGTTCAGCCCCCGAAGCCCCACCACCTCAGTCTTGGTGCAGGAGCTCGTGTGGGCCCTCCTCTCTCAAGTGGGATGAAGTAGTGATCGAATCCCAGTTCATACAAACAGTAGCAATTGTAGGCCAGCATCGCTAAGGTTGGGAAAAATGTCAGCCCAAATCCAAATCCACGATAGGCGCTGCTCAATCCAGCCGTAATCCAGTATAGCAGCCTGCAAGAAATTGCATCAGTTATAAACTACATACAATCAGGAATTTTGACAAATTGCTTGACAAGGTCTGTTTGTCAGTGCATGCGTATAGTTTTATTGCAAGGACATTGACCCAACTTGTTATCTCTTTTGCTCCCAAGACCTTGCAAGACCAACTGAGTGTTTCAAGCATTTGAGTTTTTATTACAGACTTCCAGTATCTATGATATTTTCCTTTTGAATATGTCATTTGCTTATGTCTGTGTACTGTATGTATGGACATGAGTGTACTCTGGGCAAATGCATGTCAATCTGCACTTTTTTAAGAATAATGGGCAGGCCTATGTAGCTGATTCCTGCTCCTGAAATATTCTGAAAATTGTTACTCTCTTTAATACAATTTAGTCTGACTGGAATAAAACTGTACGAATATAAGGCAATACACACAAAATGCTGGAGGAACTCAGCAGGTCAGGCGGCATCTATGGAAAAGAGTTGATGTTTTGGGCCGAGACCCAGAACCCCCGATGAAGGGTCTCAGCCAGAAACACCAACTGTTTGCTCTTTTCCATAGATGCTGCCTGGCCTGCTAAGTTCCTCCAGCATTTTGTGTGTGTTGCTTTGGCTTTCCAGCATCTGCAGATTTTCTTGGGTCTATAAGAATATAACCCGCTTTAATCTGGTGGTAGATCAAGAGGGAACAAACAGAAATATTCAAAACCAAGTGACAAACAGAAAGTTTTTCCAACACTTAGTAAACTAGTAATTGTGTAATATAATATATTAAAGAATATATGGGAATATAGAGTACATTACCCAGAACTTGTCAAATTCCCATCAACTTACAGCCCAGAATATTTCCACCACCTAATATGACGCAAATCATAAGTGTTATGGAATACATAACACATGTCTGGATTGGTATAGACCCACACTAACCAGGGAAAGCAACCTAATTGATCAGCACCCCAACCATGGTTCTGAGCATTCAAGAACACAAAAAAAATGAGGAGCAGGAGTAGGTCATGTGGCCTGCCTTTCATTCAATACATCCATGCTAATCAATGCTGGCCTCAACTACTCTTCTGTGCTATTTTTCCATTGCATTAAATCTTACAAACATTTATCTACCTCCACCTTAAGTCCTCCTAACGATCTAGCCTTCACAGCCCTAATTCCAGAGATCCAACCCCTGTGTGAGTGAAATTAATCTAAATCCATACTTCAATGGCCAGCCCCTTGTGGTTATATCCCCTCATCTGAGACTCCCCCACTGTTAAAGCATACCAACATCTACACTGCTGTGGCCCCTCAAGTTCTAATATGTCTCAATACGTTCACCCCTCATTCTTCTGAACCCGAATGCAGACTCAAACTTTTAGCCCCCCCTTGATAAAATTTTCCATGAGCAGAGCACCATGGTTGAAATGTTTGCCATCTGCAATATGTACTGCAGCAACTCAAGTGAGGCTTCTTCGAAAGCACCTCCCAAACTCATGACACCTACAGAATGAGGGTTGCTGGTGAGTGGAAGTGCTACCAGCTCAGTTGTAATTAGATGTTTCTCATCATTGTTTGGTCAAACTCGTGGAACTGTCTGCCTTGCAGTGCTGTGTGAGCACCGTAGCTGGTGGAATGAAATGGTTTTGTAAGGAAAGTTCCCACTGCCATCTCAAGGGCAATTAGAAATAGGCAAAAATGGTAATCATTACAATGGATTTTTTCATGCCTCAAATAAACAATAAAAGCAATACATAAAAGGCGAACAGATACATACTAATAAATATTTTAAAATATGGAGAATATAAACTTGGAGTAGATAACTATTGGTTGGGTATAAGCTAACTGGTATCTCGGTGTTGAGATTATCAGGAATATTTAATTGAGAATGCACTGCTATAAATCAATCTTTCATGTTCCCTCATTGATCTTTGTGTATTTAAGAAGATTAGTAGTGTGTTGGGTAAGTGTTTGTGTTTATTTCAGGTTCCACATTAAGTAGGTAGATGTGTGAGTGTAAATGCAAGGTGTCCATTAACAGGCATTATATGCATCTGGGTGGGTTATAAAGTTACTGTTAGCAGAATCCAAATGTGCCATACTGTATTCTAGGTTCTTAAACAATGCGTAAAGCTGAGATTTACAGCTTGGGATAGGTAGATTTATCATAAAGCTGCAAACATTTGCAGCAATTCTAGTAAATTGATGCAGTAGAACTAAATCTATTTTGAAACTCCGTTATAGTTAATATAAAGTGGTCTTATTAAGAGCAGGCAGATTAACCAATTCAGAGTAAGAATCTGCTTGGGGATGAAATTAAAACCTGATCCAACTGCAGCCAATTCCAATCTGACCCAAGTCTGTGGAAGTATCTATCCTTTTTTACTCTAACCCATCCCACATTGGTTCCAAAGAACTTGGGCCAGCCAGGCTCCAATTTAGTGTACAGAGCTTCAGTGCATTAGTTACAAAGAGTTGGCTCACCTGATCTGATTAGTACCCAGGGGCCTATAATTTTTTTGGGAGGCACAACCTGATCTGCCCCTGATACATGGAGTCAAGTTCCGTCAGTTTGGAGTCATGTTGCCAGAGTCGAATTCAGGGAATGGATGTAATCACTATCCCTAATTAATTGAAAGTGGCTCTTCTTTATGAGTGGATCAACAGGAGGAAGGCCATACTACTATTTATAGATCTAGAGAATTGTAATGAAGCAGAAGAAATCCATTCAGCCCATTGAATCCATATCAGTGGCCAGCGTACCCCTTAGCTCCACAGCCCCACTCTCTTCTCCAAACTCTTACAAGCATCTATACATTAAAACGATGCATCGATTCTATTTCCATTTCACTTATAGGCAACGAGTCTGAGGTCATTACAAATCTCATATCCCCATTTGTATCTTTTGCTCAGACTTCGAAATCATTCCCTGCACCATCCCTGCTGATAGAAGAGTTTCTTCTTTACTGATTGGAATGGATCCCCTCTATTTAACTAATATTAAAGCTGTCACAAGCTTGTATATCTCAATGAGAAAGGAATGTCTTTAGACAGAGGGTGGCGAATCTGTGGAATTCATTGTCACAGACGGCTGTGGAGGCTGATTCATTGGGTTCTTGATTAGTAAAGGCGTCGCAGGTTACAAGGAAAAGGCTGAGAACTAGGTTGAGAGGGAAAATAATCAGTCATCGTCACAATTCCAAGCTTCATGTAATATTATTGTGTAAGGCATCACAGCAGAACCTACTGGATGGTGATTAGGACAGGGGGTGGGGGGGGGGCTACTGCACAAGATCAAAAGAAGCTACTGAAAGTTGTAAAATTAGCTCCATCTTGGGTACTAGCTTCCATAGTGTCCAAGACAGCCTCAAGGAGCAATGCCTTAAAAAGGCAGCGCCCATTATTAAGGGCCCCCATCAAACAGGATATGCATTCTTCAGACTGTTATCCTCAGAAAGGAGGTACAGAAGCCTGAAGGCACACTCTCAGTGGTTCAGGAGCAGCTCTTCCCCTCTATCATCTGATTCCTAAATGGACATTGAAGCCATGAACACTACCTCACTTTTTAAATATATATTATTTCTGTTTTTGCACTATTTTTAACTTTTAATATATATATGCTGTAATTGATTTGAATTTTTTTCTATATTATGATATATTGCATTGTACTGCTTCTGCTAAGTTAACAAATTTCACGACATATGCCAATGATATTAAACCTGATTCTGATTCTAAAACCTGGTTAAAATTATTTGCACAATTCCTTGAACCTGATGGTACTTGTCTTGCTGCTGTAGTTGAACTTGACTCAAAGCAAAGATAAACCCTTGAGTAAATCCTGGAATGTGTTCTCACTCACACTGGGCAGTCCACCGGGAGAACTTGGCCACCACTAGCCTTAGAGAAACTCACAACGACACCAGCAGTGCCTACTTCACATTGGTCATCACCTGGCTACTGCAAAGAGCCCAGATAGTATGGGAATGATCTTCAGGTGCTCCTGATGAAGATAGGTTGCCATAACAGCCACGTTGAGAAAGTAGATTACAAACTGTTCAATGGAATTGCCAACGTATCTCTGATGAATAAGAACAGCTCGGACATTAGTGTCCAAGGGATCGATGGCTGTAGAGCAAAGCCGGGACAGAGAACCTATCACAACACCTGGAAAAGATCAAATGAGATCAAAATCAGATAAGGAGCAGCAGAAGCATGCCTGAAAGTAGTTGACATTTCCAACTCAAGGTACCACGCATTATAAAATGTAAGAAATCATTTAATAATCGATTTGATTGTGTCCATTGGTTGAAGATTAAATTTATTCAGATGAGGCAGAGCGATAATTTTTCAACATGCTGTGCCAATGTGAAGGGATTAAGCTAATCTGATCACATGTTCCAAGAAAAAACTTGATTGACTCAGTTAATGTGGATATTATTAGCAAGGCAGCTAGTTTCATTGAGAAAGTGGCGATCAGACATTTATTACAAAGTTCAAAGTAAATTTATTATCAAAATAAGTGTGTCACCATATACTGCCTGGAGATTAATTTTCTTGGAGTAAATTAACAGGAATTTCTTTAGCCAGGGAGTGGTGAATCTATGGAACTGGTTGCCACAGGTGGCTGTGGAGGCCAAGTCATTGGTTGTATTTAAGGCAGACATTGATAGATTCTAGATGAGGCAGGGTATGAAGGCAGGAGATTGGGGCTGAGAGGGAACTGGAGAGCCATGCTGAAATGGTGCAGCAGATTCAATGGGCTAAGTGGCCAAATTCTGCTTCTATATCTTATGGTCTAAAACAAAGGAATACAATAGAGTCAATGAAAAAATACACACAAAGACTGACAAGCAACCAATGCATAAAGGAAACATTGTGCAATCAATCAATAAAAAAGTAAATAAATAAAGTAATTAATAATTCAATTCTGAAATCATAAGCTGTAGAGTCCTTGAAAGTTAGTCCATAGGTTGCTGAATCAGGTTAGAGTTAAGGTAAGTGAAGTTATCCACACCGGTTCAGGAGCCTGATAGTTAAAGGGTAATAATTGTTCCTGAACTCATTACAGTGCATAAAGTGAAAGCACTCCCAAAATTGTGCTGGGAAGGATATGCCTAAAATGTAATCCTAAAAGAGTGAATTGTATCAGAATCAGAATGTGTGCGCCTTGCAGAGGAATTTGTGTTCCACTGCTACTGCTACCTTTGTCCCAAATAGTAGAGGCTGTGAGCTTTTTATTCTGCACAGAATATCCAGTCCTAGAAATGAAGGAAAAAATAGTATCAAGATAAGCAGTTATTCTTAAGTTAACTTGCAACATGATTGGGAAAATCTATTTTTATTATAAACCTTGCCTGAGTTAGATGATAAGGAGGTCCACTGATGCAATGTCATTTTGTAATTATTATCTTATTTTATAATTATTTCAAAGGTGACTCATTTGGCCAGTCCCAGCCTCACTGCCAAGACATATATAGCAACCTAAAATCTTTATATGAAGTTAAAACATTAGTTAATTAAGCACAACAAAGATCCTGGGACCAGATGGATTACATTGAACTCTTGAAAGGCATCTTAAATATCCATTGAGGGCCAAGGTTATCTACTACTGTCTCTGTGGAATAGTTCTGATTTATTTCTGTTTTAACAGAGAAAACATTTAGAAGTTCAAGTCTTCTCAAAGTCCCGTGGGAGATGTACAGATGGTTCTCTGTTACTGAGGGAGTCAAAGTCATTG
Organism: Mobula hypostoma; assembly: GCF_963921235.1. NCBI lineage: Eukaryota > Metazoa > Chordata > Chondrichthyes > Myliobatiformes > Myliobatidae > Mobula > Mobula hypostoma. The sequence goes on from NC_086120.1 coordinate 34,218,710, forward strand.
TATATTTTGTCTGAAACTGGCTAAAGATTAGCTTTATTTGCAATACTATTGCTAGAAGAACCCTGTACTGTTGCAGGTCTTGCCAAATTCAACAACAAGGCACAAAGATGTGTCCAGTTCTGGCTCGGCCGTGTTTAGACTGTCCATGGACACGATAAGAAGAGGAAGTTTTATTTGTCACATGTACTTTGAACCACACAGTGAAACTTGTCATTTCGTGTCAAATTACTTCAGCGAGGATTGTGCTGGGGGCTACCCACAAGTGTTGTCCAGCTTCCTGTACCAACATAGCATGCCCACAACTAACCAACCCTTACTAATCCGTACACCTTTGGAATGAGGGAGAAAAACGGAGCACTTGGAGGAAATCCATGCAGTCACGGTGAGAATGTACAAACTCCTTATAGGCAGTGGCGGGAATCAAACCACAGTCAGTGATCACCAGTACTGTAAAGCGATTAAGCTAAGCACTATGCTAGTGTGCCACCTGATGCAGTGGGTATGAAAGGGATTACTTCGGAAAGACAGTCCATTCTCAAGATTTGTGTAGGTATGTGCAATGGTAGAAAATTCTTCATAGGAACTAATGAAAGATAAGTTATCTGATCATACATTGGAGCTGGGAAATCAGGAAATGGAGAAAATGTCCTGTTGTCTAAACAATTAACTTTAAATGTTAAATTAACTGTTGCGAGGTGTTCCCATAAAGTAGGAAATATGGAAAAAAAAGCGCTTGGAGGCAATAGGAGTGAAATCTTTTCAGGAGGGAGGGACAAAGAGATGGAGATAGATCTACAGGGATTTCCATGCAAGGGTAAAAGATATGTACAGAATGAAAGGCAGTAAAAGGCAAAATGGAAAATAAAAGATCGCAGAGTAGGAGTAAAACAGAATTTAAATTCTACGAAGAGAGGAATGTAGTAGGCTGAAATGGCATTACACAGTGATTTATTGGAAGAATTAGTTAGAAATATGCAGATTAATACATGCTTTAAAGTAGTAATCATTATATGTATGTATAAAATATTTATATTACTATCTACAATTTCTGCTCAAGTACTTAAATGGAAAAATGAGTGATCATTCGCTGAAAGTGGGAGCAAAGTGGAACAGGATACATAGGGATAACATTAAAATGAAGGGAGTTGAACACATGGAAAAGAAAGAGAAGGTTTTAGAGATAAAGTAAGATGGGGGGCTCAAATGAATTAATAAACATTGTCACAGTCCGGGTGGAATGAATAAAGTGCTTTTCTGCTATATTTTAGTTGTAAACTCTTGGTAATGCTTTGGAAAAGTGGAATTTCTTTGGAAAGATTGAGTTCTAACTCAGTCACTTAAAACTTTATTCTGTTCATGGGAACAGGTTCCATTTCCATGTTCTTTTGTAACTATTGAAATTAATCTTTAATTAAAATACATACTTTTATATTCAACAAATAAATTCCTACATTGAGCCAGTGGGATTGTTCCTAATTTGGAGCATTGTGTCAAGTTTTGGTCACCTACCTGCAGGAAAGATGTAAATAAGATTGAAAGAGTGCAGAGAAAATTTACAAGGACGTTGCTGGTACTTGAGGACCAGTTATAGGGAAAGGATGAATGGGTTAGAACTGCAGGGAGATTTGACTGAGGTATACAAAGTTATGAGGGGTATAGATAGTGTAAATGTAAACAGGCTTTTACCACTGAGATTCAGTGAGACTACAACTCGAGGTCATGGGTTAAGGGTGGAAGGTAAAACGTTTAAGGGGAAGATGAAGGGGAGCTTCGTCACTCAGAGAGTGGTGAGGGTGTGAAACTAGCAGTCAGTGCAAACTTTGGATGTGGGGTCGATTTCAACATTTAACAGAAATTTGGATAGGATGTGACGGGAGGGGAATGGAGGACTCTGGTCTGGGTGCAGGTCAGTGGTACTAGGCAAATTAATGGGTTGGGAGTGACTAGAAGGGCCGAAGGGCCTGTTTCTGCGCTGTTGTGTTTTATGACTCATTAAGATTAAAGATGCAATCAGCTTTATTTGCCACATGCACATTGAAATACACTATTTGTGACAATGACCAACGCAGTCCAAGGATGTGCTAGAGACAGCCCACAAGAGTGGCCATGTTTGTGGTGCCAACATAGTATGCCCACAATGTGCTAATCCGTACTTAGAATGTGGGAGGAAACCGGAGCACCCAGAGGAAACATGGAGAACGTACAAACTCCTTACAAACAGCAACGGGAATTGAACCCTGGTCATTGGTGCCGAAAAGCTGCTACGCTACTGTGACACTATACACAGAAATACAGACTCAACCTGGAAGAAATTATACAGGTAGTTTTGCTGTAAAATGGTAGCTGCATTCCTAAGAAACCTTATGTTATATAAAGTTACATGAGAGCAGATCAGGCTTTGGTTGCCTTAAAGGTAATGATTTAAACAGTTTTTCCTAATTGCCATTGCACTGTAACGAACGTGGCCCATGTAATGCAAATAGAGTTCCCTAATCCATCATTGATGTTGTAAGCAATCCTCATCATGAAAGTAAACATTATAAAGAATTACCTTTTGAGGGAATGGATTAGTGGACATAACACTGATCAAAAAGCTGAGAGAGCAAATGCACAATGGGTCCAATGACCTAACCAGTGCTATATTTTCAATGATTCTAATAAAGACAAGAATGTATGTAAAGGCTTTTGTTCATTTATGAGAAGTAATGTAAAACCTCAATGAATCAGATTGTTTCCCTTATTAACAATTGTCATTAATAGCAATTGCCTTTCAACAATGTTGCTCTTCAAAAGTAATTATTTAGTCACAAGGCTAAAATTTGGATCATCTTGCACAAAGGGTAAATTCAATGAAAGAACATACACCACCTTTTAGAATGTCCTATTGATTACCATTGGCAAAATGATTATGAATTGCAGTAATTGTAGTTGGTTTCTCTTTCCAAACAGAAATCCCAAAAATAACACTGGAGCCACATAAATCTTATGCTTGTTTCTAAGTGAGTGTCTTCAGCGTTGTCAGATGAGACACAGAATCTGGGGTATTTTAACCTAAAAAATGACTGAGTGCTTCCTTTAAATCTGTAGACAGAGCAACTTGATACAAGTACTTTAAACGTTATTGCAGATTGTAATTTAAACCCCATGGCTTCCTAAAGGGTTACTGATGGAACGATTAAAATACACTTTCAGTCTGCAATGTGTTTTTGGAATTTTCTTTCAGCGGCAGTTACTGTGACAAGTCATTCTCCCTCTTAAAGATTTCCCATAGTGCTGGTGGTGGTATATTGGTTGTGGCTTCTTTCTCCTTTCCCCATCAATAGTTGTCCTGATTTCAGCTGCCAAACCTCTTGTCTCTGGCATTCCCTTCTTGCCTTCCTACCTCTCAGACCACCTCTAATAGCTCCTCCCTTGACCAAGCACCCTAATATCTGTCAAAATATATTTGAATATTCTCCCATGAGGTCCCTTGTGATATTTAGTAAATTGTAGGTGCTGTTCAAATTCAGGATGTTGTTGCAATCCCTGCTTGTTCATCACTTGTTTTTTACTTATCGAATGGAGCTTTCACATCTCAGAGATGTATCTTCAAAGTATCTACTTGCATTGCTCTTTCTTTGCAACTGCAACACTCTAGTCCACATTTTGATTTCCTTTCACTACCTCAATGTGCCCACATATGGAAGGCCCACATATCTGTCTGATGACATGCAGACCAAATCTTTTTATTGTCTCTTGGTACAAGTAACAATGATAAACCAATACCCATACCAAATTCAGGAATAGCTTCTTCTTCCCTTCTTCCCCTCTGTCATTTGATTTCTAAATGGACATTGAACCCTTGAACACTAACTCAAATTTTTAAAAACGCAAACAACAGGAATTCTGCAGATGCTGGAAATTCAAGCAACACATGATCCTCTCGTATCCCTTTTGCCTATCACCTGTCCAGCTCTTGGCTCCATCCCTCCCCCTCCTGTCTTCTCCTATCATTTTGGATCTCCCCTCCCCCTCCAACTTTCAAATCTCTTACTCACTCTTCCTTCAGTTAGTCCTGACGAAGGGTCTCGGCCTGAAACGTCGACTGCACCTCTTCCTAGAGATGCTGCCTGGCCTGCTGAGTTCACCAGCAACCTTGATGTGTGTTGCTCACATTTTTAAAAATTATTTTTGTTTTTGCACTACTGTTTTTAATTTAACTATTTAATATACAGTACATATACACTTATTGGGAGGGTGAGGAGCCAGAGGTCGTGGTACATATAGGTACCAATGACATAGGTAGGAAAAGGGATGAGGTCCTGAAAGGAGAATATAGGGAGCTAGGAAGGGAGTTGAGAAAAAGGACCGCAAAGGTAGTAATCTCGGGATTACTGCCTGTGCCACGCGACAGTGAGAGTAGGAATGCGATGAGGTGGAGGATAAATGCGTGGCTGAGGGATTGGAGCAGGGGGCAGGGATTCAAGTTTTTGGATCATTGGGACCTCTTTTGGTGCAGGCGTGACCTGTACAAAAAGGATGGGTTACACTTGAATCCTAGGGGGACCAATATCCTGGCAGGGAGATTAGCGGGGGCTACTGAGGTGACTTTAAACTAGAATGGTTGGGGGGTGGGAATCAAATTAAAGAGGCTAGGCGTGAGGAGGTTAGTTCACAACAGAGGGATGGGAACCAGTGCAGAGAGACAGAGGGGTGTAAAGTGAGCATAGAAGCAAAAAGTACAAAGGAGAAAAGAAAAAGTGGCAGGCCGACAAATCCAGGGCAAGCATTAAAAAGGTCCACTTTTCAACATACTTGTATAAGGGCTAAGAGAGTTGTAAAAGAGCGCCTGAAGGCTTTATGTGTCAATGCAAGGAGCATTCGTAATAAGGTGGATGAATTGAAAGTGCAGATTGTTATTAATGATTATGATATAGTTGGGATCACAGAGACATGGCTCCAGGGTGACCAGGGATGGGAGCTCAACGTTCAGGGATATTCAATATTCAGGAGGGATAGACATGAAGGAAGGGGAGGTGGGGTGGCGTTGCTGGTTAAAGAAGAGATTAACGCAATAGAAAGGAAGGACATAAGCCGGGAAGATGTGGAATCGATATGGGTAGAGCTGCATAACACCAAGGGGCAGAAGACGCTGGTGGGAGTTGTGTACAGGCCACCTAACAGTAGTAGTGAGGTCGGAGATGGTATTAAACAGGAAATTAGAAATGTGTGCAATAAAGGAACAGCAGTTATAATGGGTGACTTCAATCTACATGTAGACTGGGTGAACCAAATTGGTAAAGGTGCTGAGGAAGAGGATTTCTTGGAATGTATGCGGGATGGTTTTTTGAACCAACATGTCGAGGAACCAACTAGAGAGCAGGCTATTCTGGACTGGGTTTTGAGCAATGAGGAAGGGTTAATTAGCGATCTTGTCGTGAGAGGCCCCTTGGGTAAGAGTGACCATAATATGGTGGAATTCTTCATTAAGATGGAGAGTGACATAGTTAATTCAGAAACAAAGGTTCTGAACTTAAAGAGGGGTAACTTTGAAGGTATGAGACGTGAATTAGCTAAGATAGACTGGCAAATGACACTTAAAGGATTGACGGTGGATATGCAATGGCAAGCATTTAAAGGTTGCATGGATGAACTACAACAATTGTTCATCCCAGTTTGGCAAAAGAATAAACCAAGGAAGGTAGTGCACCCGTGGCTGACAAGAGAAATTAGGGATAGTATCAATTCCAAAGAAGTAGCATACAAATTAGCCAGAGAAAGTGGCTCACCTGAGGACTGGGAGAAATTCAGAGTTCAGCAGAGGAGGACAAAGGGCTTAATTAAGAAGGGGAAAAAAGATTATGAGAGAAAACTGGCGGGGAACATAAAAACGGACTGTAAAAGCTTTTATAGATATGTAAAAAGGAAAAGACTGGTAAAGACAGATGTAGGTCCCCTGCAGACAGAAACAGGTGAATTGATTATGGGGAGCAAGGACATGGCAGACCAATTGAATAATTACTTTGGTTCTGTCTTCACTAAGGAGGACATAAATAATCTTCCAAAAATAGTAAGGGACAGAGGGTCCAGTGAGATGGAGGAACTGAGTGAAATACATGTTAGTAGGGAAGTGGTGTTAGGTAAATTGAAGGGATTGAAGGCAGATAAATCGCCAGGGCCAGATGGTCTGCATCCTAGAGTGCTTAAGGAAGTAGCCCAAGAAATAGTGGATGCATTAGTGATAATTTTTCAAAACTCGTTAGATTCTGGACTAGTTCCTGAGGATTGGAGGGTGGCTAATGTAACCCCACTTTTTAAAAAAGGAGGGAGAGAGAAACTGGGGAATTATAGACCGGTTAGCCTAACGTCGGTGGTGGGGAAACTGCTGGAGTCAGTTATCAAGGATGTGATAACAGCACATTTGGAAAGCGGTGAAATGATCGGACAAAGTCAGCATGGATTTGTGAAAGGAAAATCATGTCTGACGAATCTCATAGAATTTTTTGAGGATGTAACTGGTAGAGTGGATAGGGGAGAACCAGTGGATGTGGTATATTTGGATTTTCAAAAGGCTTTTGACAAGGTCCCACACAGGAGATTAGTGTGCAAACTTAAAGCACACGGTATTGGGGGTAAGGTGTTGGTGTGGGTGGAGAATTGGTTAGCAGACAGGAAGCAAAGAGTGGGAATAAACGGGACCTTTTCAGAATGGCAGGCGGTGACTAGTGGGGTACCGCAAGGCTCAGTGCTGGGACCCCAGTTGTTTACAATATATATTAATGACTTGGATGAGGGAATTAAATGCAGCATCTCCAAGTTTGCGGATGACACGAAGCTGGGTGGCAGTGTTAGCAGTGAGGAGGATGCTAAGAGGATGCAGGGTGATTTGGATAGGTTGGGTGAGTGGGCAAACTCATGGCAGATGCAATTTAATGTGGATAAATGTGAAGTTATCCACTTTGGTGGCAAAAATAGGAAAACAGATTATTATCTGAATGGTGGCCGATTAGGAAAAGGGGAGGTGCAACGAGACCTGGGTGTCATTATACACCAGTCATTGAAAGTGGGCATGCAAGTACAGCAGGCGGTGAAAAAGGCGAATGGTATGCTGGCATTTATAGCGAGAGGATTCGAGTACAGGAGCAGGGAGGTACTACTGCAGTTGTACAAGGCCTTGGTGAGACCACACCTGAAGTATTGTGTGCAGTTTTGGTCCCCTAATCTGAGGAAAGACATCTTTGCCATAGAGGGAGTACAAAGAAGGTTCACCAGATTGATTCCTGGGATGGCAGGACTTTCATATGAAGAAAGACTGGATGAACTGGGCTTGTACTTGTTGGAATTTAGAAGATTGAGGGGGGATCTGATTGAAACGTATAAGATCCTAAAGGGATTGGACAGGCTAGATGCAGGAAGATTGTTCCCGATGTTGGGGAACTCCAGAACAAGGGGTCACAGTTTGAGGATAGAGGGGAAGCCTTTTAGGACCGAGATTAGGAAAAACTTCTTCACACAGAGAGTGGTGAATCTGTGGAATTCTCTGCCACAGGAAACTGTTGAGGCCAGTTCATTGGCTATGTTTAAGAGGAAGTTATGGCCCATGTGGCTACAGGGGTCAGGGGGTATGGAGGGAAGTCTGGGGCGGGGTTCTGAGTTGGATGATCAGCCATGATTATAATAAATGGCGGTGCAGGCTCGAAGGGCCGAATGGCCTACTCCTGCACCTATTTTTTATGTTTCTATGTTTCTATTGTGATTCTTTTTCTCCTATACTTATCATGTATTGCATTGCACTGCTGCTGCTAAGTTAACAAGTTTCATGACACCTGTCGATGATATTAAACCTGATTCTGGTTCTGATTCTGACATGAAGCAAGAGCAGCACATAAAGTCCTTCAAGCCTATTCTGCCAATCAATGAGACCATGGCCAATCCTTTAATGCACATTCACTTTCTCATGTAATCTATATGTTTTCCTATTTCATTACTGTTTTCAAAATTTATCAATCTCAATCTTGCAATTACTCAAACTTGGCATCACCCTTTGCAGGAGAGAACTTTGCATATTTGCGGGTGACTGAGAGAAGAAATGCCAACCATGAACAGTGAACCCTGTATTCTGGGGCAATACCTCAAGTTCCAGCCTCTTGCAAGCAACATATAACAATTATAAGCATATAACAATTACAGCATAGAAATAGGCCATTTCGGCCCTTCTAGTCTGCGCCGAATGCTTACTCTCACCTAGTCCCACAGACCTGCACTCAGCCCATAACCCTCCATTCCTTTCCTATCCATATATCTATCCAATTTAACTTTAAACGACAACATCGAACCTGCCTCAACCACTTCTGCTGGAAGCTTGTTCCACACAGCTACCACTCTCTGAGTAAAGAAGTTCCCCCTCATGTTACCCCTAAACTTTTGCCCTTTAACTCTCAACTCATGTCTTGTTTGAATCTCCTCTACTCTCAATGGAAAAAGCCTATCCATGTCAACTCTATCTATCCCCCTCATAATTTTAAATACCTCTATCAAGTCCCCCCTCAACCTCCTACATTCCAAAGAATAAAGACCCAACTTGTTCAACCTTTCTCTGTAACTTAGGTGATGAAACCCAGATAACATTCTAGTAAATCTTCTCTGCACTCTCTCTATTTTGTTGACATCTTCCCTATAATTCTGTGACCAGAACTGTAAATCCTCCTTCCAATAGTATTAGTTTCAATTAGATCACCTCATTTTCTTCTAAACTCCGATGAATATTTAGGAAAATCTTTCTTAATTTCTCCTCTGAGTACAGTCCTTCCTTGTCGTATGGGTCTGTAAGACTGCTGCAAGGATAAGGAGGAAAAACGCAATGGTAAAGTTGTGTGAATTCTTTCTCTGAATCTGAAAATCATCTGTTAGTCTCTGTCAGATGAAGGAAATAAGAACCTCAAACAAAAAGTGATCATGATGACTCTCGGAGGACAGAGACATTTTCAAGGATGTTACCGGGCCTCGAGGACCTGAATTATAGGGAAAGGTTGAATAAGTTAGGACTTTATCCTCCCACAGTATACGAGAATGAAGGCAGATTTGATAGAAGCATACAATATTATGAGGGACAGGGGAAATGCAAGCAGGATTTTTTTCCACTGACGTTGGGTGAGAATAGAACTAAAGGCCATGGGTATTTGGGTAAGAGGTGATATATTTAAAGTGAACCTGTTGTGTATTTAATATTTCAGTAATCTTACATGTATATTGGTTGATTAAGCATTCTTGTTTGTTTGAATATTTCATTACATGTTATATGAATTGCATACATCATCACGCTACCACGTGGCACGTGTGCGCCTCGCTTAAAGTAAACTCGAAGTTAGGATCACATTTCTAATTCCCGTGTGTTCCTTTAAGTTAGTTTAATATTTTGAAGTAGCAGAGCATAACAGAACCCAAGTGGGAACTTCTTCTCTTTGGGGGTGGTGCATGTGTAGATCGAGTTGTCAGCTGAGATGATGGATGCAAGTTTGATTGCAAAATTTAAGCAAAGTTTAGGTAAGTACATGGATGGAAGGGGTATGGAGATCTACGGTCCAGGTGCAGATTGATGGGACTAGGCAGAATAACAGTTTGGCTTGGATTAGATGGGCTGAAGGGCTTGTTTCTGTGCTGTAGTGCTCTATGACAAGTTCTTACCTAGAAAATATGCCGTACTGTGCAAAAGGCTTAGGCATATACCGTGTGTGTGTGTGTGTGTGTGTGTGTGTGTGTGTCTGTGTGTGTGTGTGTGTGTGTGTGTGTGTGTGTGTGTGTGTGTGTGTGTGTGTGTGTGTGTGTGTGTGTGTCTGTGTGTGTGTGTGTGTGTGTGTCTGTGTGTGTGTGTGTGTGTCTGTGTGTGTAGCTGGAGTGTCTAGACTTTAGCACAATACTGGATAAAAGGAACAATAAGGTTTAGGATATTTTAAAAACCACATTCTTAGAGCATTTGAATAGTTTGTGCAAGGATCTGTGATGTCATGGAACAAAAATAATGGCTTTGACTCTCTTCTTGAAATTCCTAAACAATTAACTGATTACACCAGAGAACTAGTCTCCCACAGGGAAGAGGAAATACTGTATTTGCTGGCCTTCCATTTAGTGTCAGAAACAAGTGTAGCCTCTTATTAAATGTATTCTATTCTGTCTTTAATAGCATAGTCAGACCATACCCCTGCCTTATTACTTCCTGTTCAAAGACAGCTTCAGGCAGTGTTTCAGAGCCCAGCCTCTTTTGTTAAACTGTTCCCCGTGGTTCTCCTTACAACTGCAATCCTTCTTGCTAAACAATAGCACGAACATTCGATAAGGCTTGCTCCCTTTCAGTTTAAAGTGAACCCCAGGAAGCCTCTGTGAAATTCTTTGTTCTATCCCTTTATCCTAGGACTTGCCATCATACGTATATGTCCAGTGTTCCATGATGGATGAACAGCTCGTTACTTAGATTGCCAGGCAGGATCTATGGAAAAGAGTACAGTCGACATTTCGGGCTGAGACCCTTCGGCAGGACTGGAGAAAAATTTGAGGAGTAGATGTAATAGGTGGGGGGAGGGAAGAGAGAAATGCCAGGTGATAGGTGAAACTTGGAGGGGAAGGATGAAGTAAAGAGCTGGGAAGTTGATTGGTGAAGGAGACAGAAGGTAATGAAAGAAAGAAAAGGAGGGAGGAATACCAGAGGGAGGCGATGGATGGACAAGGGGATAATGTGAGAGAGGGAAAAGGGGATGGGAAATATTGAAAGGGGGGTATTACTAGAAGTTCGAGAAATCGATGTTCATGCCAGCTGTTTTATTTCACTTTTGACACTACTTTGATGTATGGAATGATTTAGCTGGATGGCGCATAAAATCTTTTCACCAAACTCGTGACAATAATAAACCATTTACCGATTAGAGGGCAAAGAAGCAGCCCATTGAGGGTGGGGATTGTTGGGTTAATGTGGGGCAGGATGGACAGGGAATTGCGGTGGCGAGCAGGGCAATGGAGGTGTTGTGGAAAGGGAGCCACTGGATAGATTAATTCAGGGGTCCCCAACCTTTTTCGCACTGCGGACCGGTTTCATATTGACAATATTCTTGCGGACCGGCTGACCGGGGGTGGGGGGGGCGGTGTTGCCAACGGACAAGAGTAGCAGTCAAATACGCTGGGTTTACCACAAGAAAGACTACGATGACCATGAAGCCTTGCACGGGCACCAGTGCACATGCGTACCTTGCGCATGCGTGTACGATTTTTTTCCACAAATTGTTTTTGGCGATTCTTTTCGGTGGGGGGGGGTGTTAATCACGACCGGAATACAGATGATAATTAGCTAATACACTCAATTTTGTTTCTAAAAGGGTTTATCTAACGAATTTAATATTAAACACACAGCGCATATTTTCCTCGCATGAATATAGTGATGTCAATTATCAGGGGAGGACAGGGGAGCTTGAAGTAAATGTTGAACGAACTTCCAGTAGAAGTGGTCGAGGCAGGTTCGATATTATCATTTAAAGAAAAATTGGATAGGTGTATGGACAGGAAAGGAATGGAGGGTTATGGGCTGAGTGCAGGTCGGTGGGACTAGGTGAGAGTAGCGTTCAGCACGGACTAGAAGGGCAGAGATGGCCTATTTCCATGCTGTAATTGTTATATAGTTATATAAGTCAATAGCATCATAACATTTTAAGTATTGTTTGCATATTAAACACGCAGCACATATTTTCCCCGTATGAACATATAAAATCATTGCAACACACCAATATCGCTGAAACAGTGGGAGCCCTGGGATTGCTTTCCTGCAACAAAACGGTCCAATCGAGGGGTGACGAGAGACAGCAATACTCGAACGGGTTTCCTAATGTCCAGTCTATTCCACAATTTAGTTTTCGTTGCATTCGTTGCAGAGGTACGTTAGAAATGGAAGCAACGTTTTCAGTGCTTCCGTGGCTATCTCAGGATACTCAGCCTTGACTTTGATCCAGAATTCCGGCAGAGATGTTATGTCAAACATACTTTTCAGCCCGCCGTCATTTGCAAGCTTGAGGAGTTGATCTTCTTCCTGCGCTGAAATGGATGACGCG